>NC_090931.1:217136817-218386817 GCF_040938575.1 Ambystoma mexicanum
CAGGCAGGTGTGGTGCCCGCCAACGTGGTGGCCGTATGCCACCTGGCAATACCGCTTGGGAGCAATCCATCTACGGTATGGCCACCCAACAGGCAGCATCATCTGAGATGATTGCACAGGCCATGGATAGGGTGGCCACTTCCATTGTCCCCCCAGAAAGCCTGATGGAGCGACTGGAGCAGGCTACAGAGTCCATCTGCCACGCACACAGGGAGGACATGTTGGCGTCCAACATGGACAGGCGGGCGGCACTGGCGACTCTGCGGGAATCACTTTCCATGGAGTCCCAGCGCCACAGGGAAGGCCTGAGGGAAGAATTCCATCACCTCAGGTCGACCCTGTTAGAGCTTGAGGCTTCATCCCATAGAAGGACAGAGGAGCAGCTGGAGTGTCTGACACGGACGCCCTCGGCCGAGATGCAGGCAACTCGTGCGGAGGTCAGGTCATCCCGGAAGTTACTGCATGGGGACCTCCGCATGATTATGATCCAGAACCAGAACTACCAGACCCGCCTGCTTGCAGCCATGGAGGAGCAAACTCGGGCTTTGCGTGGGCTGCCTCCCATTGTCACACCATCTTCTGAGGCAGCTCCCCCACCTCCTGAGTCAGCTGCAGGGTCTGGCCAGAGCGATAGCGACTCATCTCCCACAACAGAGTAGCCGTGTGGGCCACGAGCCTATGGGGTGTTTTTTTTTCCCATGATCCACACAGGTGGATTGTGGCGTGCATCCTGTCCTAGGACCTCATAGGTGGCCCCCCCCTCCCCGCCGGCCCTTTCATGGCCATTTCTTCTGATCATATTTTTCTTTTTCAAGTGTGTTGCCTTGTGTGGGTACCTGGGCATACACTGTATTGTGGCTGGGCACATGCAGGCTTGTCCTGAGTTTGGTTTCGATGCTTGGGTACCTGACATCCACACCCCTCCTGCTTCCGTTTCCATGGGCTTGCAAAGGGTGTGCCCAAGTGACAGCAAATTACACGGTGACATCGGACTCCCATGAGCTGTTGGGCAGTCCATAGTCAATACTGTGTAGACATTCATAGTGTACATTGTTGTTGCACCTAACTATGCATGATGGTTTGATATGTGCCTCAACTTACATATGTTACTCATGTTTTGCAGGTATATCACACAGTTCTTCACATGGGCATACTCTCTGGAGTCAGACTACATGTCGGTAGATGTGCAGTGACACTTTTGCGTGGCGCCATCAATGTACATCTGGACGGTGAGGACATACCAGCACAATCAGGTATTGAGACTACCATTGATTACATGCATTGTGTCTTGTTTGGGTGGGCTTCAGGGTGGCTTAGTGTGTAATTTGATTGAAATGACTCTTACACAGGTGTGTAGTTGTGCCTCCATCACGGTTAGCTGTTCAAGTGCGGCTATGTTCCATTTGGGGCACTGCAATTTGTGACACCGGTGTCATGTTGTGAGGGTCAGTTTGTTTGCTCTCACATACCATGACATGGTGTCCTCTGTGGCGGGACTGTGAAGGGATTGGGTGACATGGCAATGTTGTCATGTAGCAATTCGCATGTGCCAATGCATATTTGATGAATGGAGTTGTGTCTTTTTGTAGTTATGCATTGCTGGTGTATGTGTAGGTATGGGTGCACACATAGTGACACTTCCATGTTAACAATCTCAGGCTGATGTGTTTCTGACAGTTTATTGTCAAGTAATTTTGTGACATTGTCAGGTAGTGTCATCATTGATCGTCAGATGGTATGTGCCAGAGCAGTGTGCACTAGCCAGCACTGTGATTCCTAGGTGAAAAAGTTGGCCACAAGTTGCGTCCGGGCTGCCTCCCCCGTGCCCTTTCCCCTCCCATGCGCAGCGGGCGTGCATGTGGTTGTGGATGTGGGGGCACCACCATGTCCACGGGCAGGCCCCGGCGTGTTGCAACGTTGTGCAGGACACATGCTGCCACTATGATCCTGCACACTAGTGGGGGAGCATATAACAGCTGCCCGCCAGAACGGTCAAGGGAGCGAAAGCGTGACTTCAGCACTCCGAATGTGCGCTCCACTATGCCCCGTGTTGCAATGTGGGCTGTGTTGTACCTTACCTCGGGTGGCGTGGTGGGGTTCCGGATTGGGGTCATCATGTGGGGGCTGATAGGGTAGGCACTGTCCCCTGCGGAGGTGGTGATGGGTATCATTAGTGGTGTTGTGACATGACCCTGTTTCTGACATGCATGCATGTGCAGTGGCATTCATGCTCACCAAGCAGCCATGTATCTCCATGCCGGCCTGCCTCTAGGTCCCGGCTTAGGGTAGACATTCTGTAGATGAAGCTGTCGTGGGTGGACCCGGGATAGTTGGCATATACTGATGTGATGATTCCCTTGGCATTGCATACAACTTGCACGTTGATGGAATGCCAGTGCTTGCGGTTTCTGTAGATGTGCTCTGTTGCCCTGGGGGGACGTAGAGCCACATGGGTGCAGTCAATTGCACCAAGCACTTTGGGGAATTGAGCCACACCATAGAATTCCTGGATGCACGCCCGCCTTTCTGCAGGAGTCCTGGGGAGATATATGTGCCTGCGGACTGATGGCCGTGCAGTGATGATGTTCAAGACCTGGTGTAGACAGCGTGACTGCGTGGCCTGTGACACACCACCCACTATGGCACTTGTCCGCTGAAAAGATCCAGTGGCCAAGAAGTGCAGTACATTCAGGACCTTCTGCAGGGGGCTGAGTGCTTGGGAGCACAGGGTGGGTGATGTGAGGTCATCCTCCCACTCACTGACCAGGTCCAGTATGATGTGTGCTGGAAACCTGTACCTCCCATACACCTGGTCATCAGGCATCCCGAATAGGCTGGTTCTGGGTGAGAAAATTCTGGCCCTGACTCTCCTCCTCCTCCTCCTTTGGTAACCCACAGCCACTGCTGCTAGGAACGGTATGTTCATCTTTGCACTGAGCTTGTAGGATGTTTTCACGTGTATATTTAGACGTGCCGGGTCACGTACTGCACGTGTATTTTTTTCACGTGGGTTGGGAAACACCCGTGCGTCATAGGCGCGCTTACGCGCCTGGCCCTTTGGACCAATGAAATCGCGTACGCGTGCTGACGCTCTCGCGCGGCACGTGTATTTTTTTCACGTGGGTTGGGAAACACCCGTGCGTCATAGGCGCGCTTACGCGCCTGGCCCTTTGGACCAATGAAATCGCGTACGCGTGCTGACGCTCTCGCGCGGCACGTGTATTTTTTTCACGTGGGTTGGGAAACACCCGTGCGTCATAGGCGCGCTTACGCGCCTGGCCCTTTGGACCAATGAAATCGCGTACGCGTGCTGACGCTCTCGCGCGGCACGTGTATTTTTTTCACGTGGGTTGGGAAACACCCGTGCGTCATAGGCGCGCTTACGCGCCTGGCCCTTTGGACCAATGAAATCGCGTACGCGTGCTGACGCTCTCGCGCGGCACGTGTATTTTTTTCACGTGGGTTGGGAAACACCCGTGCGTCATAGGCGCGCTTACGCGCCTGGCCCTTTGGACCAATGAAATCGCGTACGCGTGCTGACGCTCTCGCGCGGCACGTGTATTTTTTTCACGTGGGTTGGGAAACACCCGTGCGTCATAGGCGCGCTTACGCGCCTGGCCCTTTGGACCAATGAAATCGCGTACGCGTGCTGACGCTCTCTCGCGGCACGTGTATTTTTTTCACGTGGGTTGGGAAACACCCGTGCGTCATAGGTGCGCTTACGCGCCTGGCCCTTTGGACCAAAGAAATCGCATACGCGTGCTGACGTGCTTACGCGCTGAGGGCCTTTCCTCGGATTCCACGCAGACGTGCATGATTTTCACGTGCCAATTCACTCCGTATCAAGCTGGCCACGCGTTCACACACGGAAGACCACGCTCCTGCCCAGAAGGCCGAGTTACTGCCCCCCCAGTGCCCCGAGCAGCCTCCCACGTGCCATCTGCTGCTGCCTGCCTGCCTGCTGCCACCGTGCCCTGCCATTTGGTGCCTGCACATCAGCTATCTGCAGGCGTACAGTTGCTGTGTCCACCCCTGCTGGAACGGAAGACTCCCGACTGGAAGAACACCACTCCACAGCCCAGCCCCAGGACCAAGTTGCCCACCCACTCCTGCCTCTGGGGTTGCCATGTCGGGCACTGAAACATCTGGCACCACTGGCAACCCCCAGCCAGAGAGGCAGAGGGGCCCCAGCTTCAGTGTCACCGAGGTTGGGGTCCTGGTGGAGAGAGTCCTGGGGCAGTATGATGCCCTCTTCGGAAGTAGCCGCGCCAACTGTGAAGGACGGACTCGGATCTGGGACGACATCGTGACTGCCATCAACGCGGAGGGGGTGGCAGTCCGCGACAACCGACATGTCAGGAAGCGTTGGGAGGACTGCAGGTCCAGGACCCTCTCAAAGGCCCGGCGCCTCGTGGAGGGGGGCCGGGGCCACATGAGTTCGATCCAAATGAGGGTCCTGGCACGCATACACCCAGCGCTCCACTCCCAGGTCCTTGAGAGGGAGACCCGTCTGGAGTTGAGCGGTAAGTGTGCAGGCATTGCTGTGTGAGACAGTGCATGTTGCAGTGTGCTGGTTGTGTGATGCTGTATGTGTGGAATGGGCCTTGTAGGCATGTATGTGTGCAGTGTTGTCATGGCGATGCATGTGCGACCAGTAATTTGTGGATCACATGGTTGTTGTATGTGTTGCTATGCAACCTGAGGAGGCCTATGCAGATTGGACACATGTGAGCATGCAAGTGTATGTTCGTGGACATGGGTGTGGGTGAGGGATGGATGCTGATGCCAGGTACATGTATGGTGTCGAGGTCGGTGTGCTTGACCTGCATGTCTGTGACTTTTGAATGGCATGGATGCATGACACATGTCTGTGACACTGTACAGATTCACTGATGCTGACTAATCATCCTTGTATCCACTGTGTTTGTGATGTACGAGTCCACATGGATGTGACCGAGGTGAAGTGTGTGCGTGTGATTTGCATGACCAATGATGCATGTGCATTCCATGACCTCGTACTTTCGAAGAGTGCAGTGGACATGTATGTTGATTTGCATGCCATGGACCATGGGTGTTGCGTGTGTGTATTGCCTGACCCATGTGTTGTGGAGGGACATGATAGAAGTGTACTTTACCATTGCCAGTCATCTGATATTGCTTCCTGTGTAGGGGACCATTGTACAGTGCCCTGATGCTTGTGTTCTATGTCTCCCTCTATGCAGCGGCTAGTGATGGAGAGGGCGGAGACGGCGCTGTGGAGGTAGACGGCGGGGATGCCCCCACGGCTGCGGCGGAAGGGGTGGGTGAGCCCCCACAGGGGCCAGCTACAGCGGAAGAGGGCAAGGAGCCATCCAGGTTGGTGGTTTCTACAGAGGAGGAGGCGGCCGAGACTGAGGCGCACCTGAGGCCTGGTGGGGGCATCCCTGCTGGTGCAAGTGGTGCAGTCCAGGGCCAGGGGCAGGAGGCAGCACAGGTCGCCGTGGAGGTGCCTGTGCATGTCGCTGTCCCTGACCCTGTGAGTGCACCACCATGCACCAGCATGGATGCCCCGTCCCAGGCCCGTCCGCAGGTGGAGGGGGTGTCTATGTCATCTGACTCCCCTCCACCTGCGGACGAGGGGACCCGTGGGCGCATGGAAAAGGTCCTGATTGGGGTCGCGTTGCGCATGGGGGTCATTCGTGATGACGTGCATGCTTCCCGGGAGGAGCACGCACATCATCACGAAGAGCACCGTGCCGACGTGGCCCAGTTGGGATCTGCCATTGCTGCGGGTTTTCAGCAGGTGATGGCCAATGTGTCGGCCATCTCCTCCTCTGTGGAAAGTATGCGCCGGTCGTTCTCCTTGCCGTCTTCCGGCCCAGTTGACACCAGGGCCCCCTGTGGACCTGCCCCAACCAATGCAGCCGGCTCAGTGGGGATCCCATCCCTGCCACAGTCGGGAGTCGGTGGCCCAGCAGGTGTGGACACCATGGCAACTGGACCCCTGCAGGTGGAGGATGTGCCGGCATCATCAGGCAGGGCACGTGCACGACGGCGTCTGTGGATACCATCAGCCTGGATGCCGTCGTGCTGGCAGAGGCAGTGGCTGCAGAGGCAGCGGCAGCGACGTGGGAGGCGTCATGGCTCGGGGCCATCAACATCGGAGGGGCAGCCATCGGCTGGAGGGCAGGAGGACCCTGGACAGAATGTGTCTTCCGTGTGGCAGCGGTTAGGCCACGCAATAGATGCGGAGAGGCGGCGGGCAGAAGAGGGGCGGCTCGCTATGGTCAGGGCGGTGGACTCCATGCAGAGGGCCCTGAGGCGTGCCGAGTGCCTCGAGGAGATCCGCAGGGGCTTGGAGGTGGACACTGCGTCAGCCCTGCGGGCCCTCGGGGCCATTGAGGATGAACGCCTCGGGGAGATAGAAAGGGAGTTCGATGATGCCCTGGCCCATAACATCTCTCAGTGAGCCGCAGGACTGGCCCGCCGCCTTTGTATATAGTTATGTAGATAGTAGGTTTCCTTTATTTTTATTTATTATTTGGGTTGATTGGACAATGGCCCACGTTTTTTGTATATAGTTAGCATTAGTTAGGTTTTGGGTAGGTTTCATTTTATGGTTTTTAGGGATATTGGACCCGGACAATCATCTTTGTACATAGTTTGTGGATATTTTACATTTTATTATTTGGACCATGGGGCAATGTGTTTGATTTTGATTTCCATTTTGATTGTCTTTGCACCCGTTCTTTTGGATTTCACCTTTCATTTGATTTTTTTTGTTTATTACCTGTTACTTTGTGTATTCATTTTGGTGTTTATTTTATTTTCCTTCTTACATTTTAATACATTGTTATTTTGATTCTATTGTGTGGACTTCTCTCATTGGTTTGTTGACTGTCACAATCTGGGTTTTCACAGTCATGTGTTGCCATTGTGTGAGTCTGACGGACTTGGACTCATGCGCATACTGCTCATTGGTTATGTATCATGTAATGGGTATTTGATTTTTGAATGGATGTGTACCTTGGATGTGTGTATGGACTGGGGTGACATGGGGTGGGATGTGGTTGCCCATGGGATCCTGGGATCTGTATTGTGATTTCCTATTGGCAGGGGAACATCTGTGTGGGCCTGGTGGAGGGTGCCCCATGACTGCTGGGGGGGGGCATGAGTGGGACATAAGTGGGGGCCTGCTGGCAGGTGCCCCACAGTGCTGGGGGGTGGGGGTGGTGGGAGGCATGAGTGGGACATGGGTGGGGGCCTGCTGGCAGGTGCCCCACAGTGCTGGGGGGTGGGGGTGGTGGGGAACATGAGTTGGACATGAGTGGGGGCCTGCTGGCAGGTGCCCCACAGTGCTGGGGGGTGGGGGTGGTGGGAGGCATGAGTGGGACATGAGTGGGGGCCTGCTGGCAGGTGCCCCACAGTGCTGGGGGGTGGGGTGGTGGGAGGCATGAGTGGGACATGAGTGGGGGCCTGCTGGCAGGTGCCCCACAGTGCTGGGGGGTGGGGGTGGTGGGAGGCATGAGTGGGACATGAGTGGGGGCCTGCTGGCAGGTGCCCCACAGTGCTGGGGGGTGGGGGTGGTGGGGAACATGAGTGGGACATGAGTGGGGGCCTGCTGGCAGGTGCCCCACAGTGCTGGGGGGTGGGGGTGGTGGGGAACATGAGTGGGACATGAGTGGGGGCCTGCTGGCAGGTGCCCCACAGTGCTGGGGGGTGGGGGTGGTGGGAGGCATGAGTGGGACATGGGTGGGGGCCTGCTGGCAGGTGCCCCACAGTGCTGGGGGGTGGGGGTGGTGGGGAACATGAGTGGGACATGAGTGGGGGCCTGCTGGCAGGTGCCCCACAGTGCTGGGGGGTGGGGGTGGTGGGGAACATGAGTTGGACATGAGTGGGGGCCTGCTGGCAGGTGCCCCACAGTGCTGGGGGGTGGGGGTGGTGGGAGGCATGAGTGGGACATGAGTGGGGGCCTGCTGGCAGGTGCCCCACAGTGCTGGGGGGTGGGGGTGGTGGGAGGCATGAGTGGGACATGGGTGGGGGCCTGCTGGCAGGTGCCCCACAGTGCTGGGGGGTGGGGGTGGTGGGAGGCATGAGTGGGACATGGGTGGGGGCCTGCTGGCAGGTGCCCCACAGTGCTAGGGGGTGGGGGTGGTGGGGAACATGAGTTGGACATGAGTGGGGGCCTGCTGGCAGGTGCCCCACAGTGCTGGGGGGTGGGGGTGGTGGGAGGCATGAGTGGGACATGAGTGGGGGCCTGCTGGCAGGTGCCCCACAGTGCTGGGGGGTGGGGGTGGTGGGAGGCATGAGTGGGACATGAGTGGGGGCCTGCTGGCAGGTGCCCCACAGTGCTGGGGGGTGGGGGTGGTGGGAGGCATGAGTGGGACATGAGTGGGGGCCTGCTGGCAGGTGCCCCTGACTGCTGGGGGGTGGGGGTGGTGGGAGGCATGAGTGGGACATGAGTGGGGGCCTGCTGGCAGGTGCCCCTGACTGCTGGGGGAGTGGGGGTGGTGGGAGGCATGAGCAGGTGTGCAGGGTAGTCCCCTGTGGTGTGGGTTGCATGCAGGGGACGTGGAGGGTGTGAATGGAACACCTGTGAGGACCCACCCAGCAGAGCCGCGTGTGAAACTTCCCGCGCACCCCTGTAAATGACGTACCCTAGTTTTTCGCGTGTAGGATTTCACGCGCACCCCTGGAATTCCCGTAGCCTAGCTTTTCGCGTGTGAGACTTCCCGCGCACCCCTGTAATTGACGTACCCTGGCTTTTCGCGTGTGGAACTTCACACGCACCCCTGAAATCGACGTGGCCAGGGCAATCGCGTGTGGGACTTCCCCGCACCCCGAGATACACGTACCCAGGGCAATCGCGCGAGTGACTTGTCGCGCAACCCATTGTACACACACGCGCAAATTTTTGAACAGTGGGTGTCCGTGTTAATGGCGTACACCTTTGCACCTCATTTGTCCTTTGGGGTCACGGTATGGCCCATTGCTGTATGTGGGTGGTATTTGTTGGCGCAGGTTTTGGCGCACTTTCGTTAAGTGCGTCGGGACGCTACCGCCTGCTTACTTGTGGCGTACGTTTTTGGGCCTGTGCGCTGGTTTGATCGAGCGCTGTTTTGCCCTGTTCGAATCCATGAATACGTGTTGCCGGAGAGCGTGTGGGCGTTCCGCGCACTTGCCTCCTGTACTTCCCCGTGCCGCCCACATTCTTCCCCATTCCGAGTGTTGTGCCCCATTTTATTCCCCATTCCGAGTGTC
This sequence comes from Ambystoma mexicanum, assembly GCF_040938575.1. NCBI lineage: Eukaryota > Metazoa > Chordata > Amphibia > Caudata > Ambystomatidae > Ambystoma > Ambystoma mexicanum. Next base: position 217,146,058 of record NC_090931.1, read on the forward strand.
CCGCCCTGTGTTCCGCCTACTTTAGAGCTGTGCGCTGCGCTCGGAGTGATAGCGCAGTGGCCGTGGCGCACGCCGTTGGTTGACCTGTGCGCCGGCGTGCGCCGCGCACTTTTTCAGCGCACGTCCTATGCTTTTCTTGCGCACGGACTTCCATGAATCGACGTGCGCTGGTTTCCCTGCGCTTTTCGCTATTTGTCGGCGCAGCGCACGTATAGGCCCCTCTGCGCCTGCATTTTCGGCGCACATTTATTCCATGAATCGGCCTGTATGTGTCTTCAGCCTATATATCAATTGTGCTTCTTTATGTAGTAGGGCACTCTCTACGTTGCTAGTGCCTCCCACTACATCAATTGTCCTGCAGAATAACTTGTCCCGAGTATGATCATTTTCAACAAAATGTTGGACCATAGGTACCCCCAATAGTTTTACATCTAATCCTGGAATACTGCTCTGCAAAAATATTCAGTATTAAATAGAAAATCCTGGTTAACTTCAATTGCCTCATTCTGAAGCATACTGGCATACAGCAGTTGAATGTCCAGAGTAACCCTAAATTCATTGTTTAATCAAAGTCCATATTTTCTAAGATGTTACGAACTGCTGTGGTATCCTGTAAGTTCTAATTTTTTGGCTAATAAGCTTCAAGACATAGGGCCTCATTACACGGTAGGCGGTAAGGGTTTACTGGTACCGGTATTTTACCGGTACCGGTAAATCCATACCGCCTTACTATGAGGTCCCTTTGCGGGTTGGGGAATTTAACGCCTGCTTTTTGCAGGCGTTAAAAACCAACCCGGAAAGGGACCAGTCGAGCTAATTACGATACCGCAATTTGCAGTACCGTAATTAGCGCCTTCCCCATTCTCATAGAGCCCTATGGGGCAAAAATGGGAATGGGGAAGGGCAATGGTGGAAGGGAGAATTACTGCCCCGCCAACCTTGGAATGGGGCGGTAATTCCCCTTTCCACCAAGGCGGTGCCGGTATTTTACCGGCATGAACCATGGCGCTAATAGCGCCATGGTCACCGCCTACTGTGTAATGAGGCCCATAATCTACAAACTGGAGGGTGGGTTCAAGTATCATACCACAACCTGCCACTATTGGTCTACCTGGAGAATTTTCCATATCTTTATGGATTTTTGGAAGGGCATACACATTAGGTGTTCTTGGGTTTTCTGAATTCGGGAATTCAAACTCTTTTTGATTGATCCAATGTCTGCTTAATGCAAATTCAGTAAAATCAAAATGAGTGTTGGAATGTCTTTTGAGGATTTGTATTCAAAATGATATAGTTTTTCTAAACCTCTAATAGGTTTTCACCATCTCCTTGGCCTCACAGAGCACATCACTCCTGCCCTCCATGTGCCCCACTGGCTCCCTGTCGGGAACTGTCCCCTTTCAAAGCCCTGTGCATCACCTACTGTGCTCTGCACAAGACAGACCAAAGATACCTACAACATAGGTGTACCCCTAACAAGCCCAATAGAAACATGAGATCAGGCCCTGCACTCCTCCTTGTAACCCCCCTTTCAAATCAACCATAATGGGGATACTCTTTTCTGTCTGAGCACCCACAATTTTGAATAAAAATCCCTCTGAGCATCCGACACTTAGAGGATCACCTTCCCTTATGGCAGGCCCTCAACACCTGCACCCACCCTGATGAACCCATTCCACCCTTTGGGTAACCGTGCCAGTCAATAAGGCACTAACAACCCAGAGGAAGGATTCCAGCAGACCTCAAGACAGGATTTGCGCCAAGTCAGTGAAACAAGAAACCACCCAGGACTCATAGGTACATATCACACTCTATGTTGATGGAAAATAGCCACAGGCATGGCCACCCACCTGCATGCATCTGAAATCATACTTTACTTGATGATACGTCGCATAACACCCCTTCCAGTATGATGAAGCTAAGTCCCACGGTAAGCATTTGGTCTTGACGCGCATGCTCTCCCACAAGCCTTCACAGCACCCATCCACTAGCCAGCTCTACATAGGTCGCTAGCAGGAACCTCGCCAAACCTACCTATTCTGAGTACCGGCTAAAATGCACACATGCATTGTAAATTCCTCTGACCAATCTCTCATTCCTCTGACTTCAATCCTCCAAGCGGGTTCATCTAACCCTCTTTGAGGCCATACAAATAGGAAAAGGCACCATGCACATGCCATATTACATATCTTCGTATTTGTTTACATCAATGATTACAATGTCTCCTCCTTTGTCTGTTGATTGTATTGTTATTTTGTTGTTAGCTTTGAGGGATTGTAACACTTTTACTTCCTCATTTCTGAGATTATTTTTTATTTCCCTAGGGTTTATCACTATATCTCTGATGTCTTTCAAGACACACTTCTAAAATGTAAAAATTGTATCTGGGGTCTGAAAATCAAGAAGTTTGAATGCAGATTTTGAGTGTAAACCTGTTCCCACTATGTCATTAGTGTTTTCCTCATCCTTGAAAATGATTTCAGTCTCACCTTACGAAATAACTGTCCTAGTTCTTTTTCCACTTTAAACAAATCAGTATAGTGCATAGGGACCAATGACAACCTTTTGGTTATCACTGATATTTCAGCTTGGTTAAGCTTATATTTGGATAGGTTAATCACTGAGGGAGTATTCTGTGTGTTCATATTTAACGTGAACGGGCAAGTCATGTGGTTTTAAACATGCCTGAGGCTACTTGATTCAGATGCTCTTGGAAAGTGGGCTCCCTGCAGGGATGTCATTTAGGTGTTGCAAGGGGTCGCACTTGCAACCACTGAGGTCTTCCTTGCTACCCCCATGGTCTGCCTTTCTACCCCTAAAAAAAAGAAAATTACATTTCTTTTAATTCTTTTGCAAATTGAAGTTCCTGGGCTGTGGTCAATGCCATGTAGCTATTTGTCTTTCTGGAATTCCATACAATAATTGCTAGAATCATTAAAGGTTTATTTCAAGCACACTTCAGGAGTGAGTCACTGATTTAGTCTGTTCTTAAATACCTCAAATTCACAATGCAGACAAAATCCTCCAAAAAGCATTTAGAGTAGAATAAACATCCATTTCGGACTATGTGTTTTGCTTTTTGCAAGTTGCAGTTATAGCATGTTTTTTTCTGCCAATACATATGGTGATCCATTCTTGTATGAAATGCATATCATGTTACAGTACTATTGTAACCATATTTTTTGTATGTGATGCCACTTCCTGTTTTGTCAATGGGTAAATGGTCGTGTTCAATTGCTTCCTGTGATGTGACTTTGGGGTGGGGTCAAATGACATCACTTCCTGTGATGTCATCAGAGGTCAAGGGCTTTAAAAAGGTTGGTGACCTCCCTCCGGCTGATGGAGATCATTGCTATCATATTGTGGTGAAGACCCCGAATCATTACTTGATGTGTCTGAAAACGTCACCCATCTATGTCTATTATAGGGTCTACCCCTGATGCTACTATTGGGTAAGTTATAGTTCCATTTTCGGTTCACATAAAAATATTTCTCTAAATAGGGTAGATGTTTTTAGGTCTTAAAATCTCTTAAATCCCTGGTCAATTTATAGTCGAAGCACAGAACTCTTCTCTCTGCTTATTTATCTCATTAAGTTTGTCTTTAGCATTGACAAGGGCACTGTTCTCTAAGAATTTCTTTTCGGCTTCATCTAATTATTGTCTATTTGTGATTTGTCTATGGTGAAAAAGGAAATGATACTCACTAGCACTTTATCTCAAAATTGTCACACTTTGTTGTTTAATATAATTTTACACACGTTTTCTTATTTTCTCTTTTGATATCGTTCATACCACTTATAATGTAAGTACATTAACATGTTGTTTTGTTAAATGTATATGAATTAAAAAGAAATGAATGAAAACTGTCAGGAACACTAATTATGTGTATACCTTTACAATGAACATTAGAACTCACCCATATAAGCTCACTAAATCTGGCAGAAATCATGTCAGGCCACATTAAAAAAACACATGCCAATTTTTGTGGAATTCTGAACGATGATGTTGTGTAAAAGATAATGTGCAAAAATAGATCTGTTTTGCATGCGATTTTCTAAAGATCTAAATAACCTATCATTTCAGGATTGATATTGCAATATAGGATGCTTTTAATTTCAAGATGTTTGGCAAGCATTTAGCCCTTTTCTGAGACTAGTGCATAACAAAATATTTTGAAAATCAGATCAAGTCAAGGACAGTTTATTTTGAAAGGGATTTCCAAACAAACTTTATTAAATAAAAGTACAAAGGTTAAATGAAAAGAAAAAAGGAAATATTCCATTAATTGACTTATCTGGCTTCAAACTAAGTTAAGAAATTACTTCCTCGAGGACCTAAAAAGAGAAAACAGCTATCTTACACAATATTGTTCTGCATGAAACTGGCTTAAAACAGAATGTTGCCTATTTAGATTTGATTGATCCACTAGGTTGCAAAGAAAAATTGACATTTCCCTAATATTGAGACGGTGACCCTTTCATAAAATAGCAATTAGCCATCTCTTGCATAGTATACCATACAAGAGACAAAAATAAATCAATTATGTTCTGAACCGTCCCCAACTTCTAAGTGCAATTTGTAGACTGAGATGCAAAGCCTTCCCATCTATGTAGTTCAGATCTTAGATTACATTCATTTTGACACAATCCAGTAATCATTACATGGCATGCGATAACGGCCATGTAGTTATGGTTAAGTTGCTAAACCCATAGGAAGAGCACTTTTTGGGTGGCTTATAACTTCGCTCCCCCTGGACGAATCCTCATCATACTTTGCAAAGAAAGTATATGGCCCACCCTTTTCAAAGTTTGGTGAGGTTTCATCAAGGGGGGGGGCAAAGTTATAGGGGGGGCCCAAAATGTCTTTTTTTCCCATAGACTGAATGGAGAAAACATTTTGCGCACGTCTACAGGTCAAACCACTGGACAGATTTTCATCAAATTTGAGGCAGGAGCGGCAGCTTTGTTCTGAAAGCATGCTTTTGTAAATTTGGTGAAAATGACAAAAAAGTAGGTCTAAAAAAATTAGTAATATCTATGTCAGCTCCTCGGACACACTTCCCTGTTCGCCCCATGGACAGGACACCGATTGGATAGTCGGCTTGCATCATGTCCGCAGACATACGACATGTTCGCTGATTGGTTGGAGTAAAGTGTGAGCTGTGTCAAATTCTTTCATTGCCCCCGCCGTATTGGATCCACAGACATCCGCAGACAGCACGGTGTGGAAGTGAGCATAAATCCAATTTTGGGGGGGGTGTGGGAGTGCTTGCAGAGGGTGGAGGAGTAAGAGATGGGTCAAATGATGTATTTGTTTAGGTAGGAGAAGGCTGTGATGTGTTTGCGGTGTCCGCGGTCACCATGGTTGTCCGCAGACATACTAAACACTGGACGCGCTACTGGCTATTTCACTTCATTATGATGTTGGTCTTGGGTCGTTAGTAGAGCATTGGGTGAAGAGGGTATGTATTGAAGAGTTTGTGCATTGGTTGTAATTATTATTTTAGAATGTTAATTGAAGTAGATAGGTTTTGAGGTGGATGTGTTATGTTTGTGAGTTGTGGTCATTTGGTAGGTGTTTGCTTATATGGGTGTGTTGTGCTGCGGTGGTTGTGGCCAGGGCCTACCGTCTTGGGTGCATAGGCAAAAGCCGTAGGCCATAGGCCATGCACCCAAGACTCTAGGCCCTGGCCACAATCACCACAGCATAACTCTATAATGTTACCAAACATTTTGATTGCGGTATGTGGGCTGCTTAGGGGATACGTTTTCAAAAATGTGAGTACTGATTAGCAGTAGTTTAATGGTGTTTATAGAATAGTGAGATGATGTGTGTTTGTGGGATTGTTTTCAGATTGTTGGTATTGAATACTGTAGGCATTTTGGGTTGCATTTATTGGTGAAGTGTTCGTTTACATGGCTAATTATTATATACTTACTGTTTCCTTTGCTGAGGCTGTATGTTGAGATTTGGTCAAGCCATGTCATGATTGTAGTGTTTGGCAACAAGCACTGCAGCATGAGATACCCATGGAAGAAAACATTTTGGATTATGGTCTATGGTCAGGTGTTTGCTTGAATGGGTGTGTTATGCTGTGGTGTTTGTGAGTTCAATCATTATAGACTTACTGTTTCACATTTTGTGGTTGTATGCTGTTTTTTCATGACATGGGTAGTTGGAGTATACCTTTTTTCAATCACTGTGATAAAAGGAAAACAATACATGTCAGTGTAAGTAGTTTATAATGAGTATTGCATTGCATAGTAGACATTTCTGTATTTTGTTGACCCTCGTATTTAGTATTTTAGAAGTACTATAGTTCAAAACATTCTACTGTGCAATTTGCCCAGTTCTTGTGTTTGTTCATTAAATCATTGGGTCTGTGGGAAAAAAATCCATGCTGGATTGAAAAGAACTTTTCTATGTTGTGGTAAAATATATTTATTTTATTGATTTCAGTAGGAGGAATTGAATGGGTTGAGATTAGGCTTCGCAAGAGTATCTCACGATCAAAACCAGTCTTTTCAGTGTAATTATTAAGATAGTCCAAACAAATATTCCAAATGTCCAAATCATAAAAGATGTGGTGTTTTTATTCTCCAGTGATAAGGAAAAAATCCAGCCGACACGTGTTTCGACCCCTGGTTGTTGTCAAGACTGTACATTCAGTAATCAAATATAAATGCATCAATGAAATCCATACCATTTAGTATTCAAGACGTAAACATAAATCATCATAGTAATTGTATTGCAAGAAAACATAGAATTGGATGAGTCATACCATATTGTGTCACACGTCAGGCCAGGTTTGGAGGGATGGAGTCAGTAGTAGATGAACAAATACATTCAGAGAACAAAAGAAAGGAAGCATTCATTGAGCAATATTACAGGTTTTATGACCACCCATTATGTCAATTTCAAATCGATATTGGGTCGTGGAGTGGTTTACAAAATGTCCTTATTAAACATTATGTGTCGCTCCTCGTGCCTTTGATATAATAGTGCATTGTTTACCAGTATTTGTGAGATCGTGAAATGCACACACACCAGCACCTGATACAGACTATATTAAGTGTGTCTATGATAGATTTGAACCTGCTCAAGTGCAGGAAAGAGATTGTCCAGTGAATCTATGTTAAAATAAATGTTTGTGATTGTATTGGTGGGTCTGACAAAGATGAAATGAATCTAACAAAGTAATGAGATTAGATCTGACTCACCCTAAGGTTAATCCAAGGTCATTGAACCCATTCACAATTGTTGAATTGCGTAGATCTCAGTTATCTTCACAAGTGCTTCCAATCACGGTGACTATTTAATATTCTGATATATCTTAATCCTAAAATATGGGAGAGTGGTTGTGATAACACACTAGAAGGCAGTTGGTACAGTAAGACAGTATTGTGCGCTCCTATTTAGTTAGATCTCTTACCTTAATGACATTGATTGATGTTGTGGAATTTAAGCTTGTTGAGGACAATAAGTTTGAAGCATCAATTTCAAGAACACCATTTCTGGTAATTAGAAATCCTATGGGGAAAAGGAAATTTGATGTAAGATAATTTTGAATTCTGGATAATTCAAATACCAAACTAATTAACTGGTTGTGGCTTGGTCAATAGTTTGGTTTGAAAAGTGCATTACTAGTCCAACCACAGCATATGGCTTATGTTGGTATAGTACTGCCTCTCTAAGCACAGTGAGAGGGAGACCACGTCTGGTTGCCCCCAGGAGACCTAGGGTTACCAATCCCAGGTTCCTTGAAAAATAGTTTTGCAAAGGTAGCGGGCGCCCCTCTCTCGAAAGAATAGACTTAATAACCTGTTCAGTGGTTATTAACCACTTGAGAGTTCGCAGCCACTGCTTTTACTCACTGTGCCTTTCACAGATGGGAAATATCCATTTGCATATCATTCTTTTTCCTGCCCAGGGGCAGTCCAGCACCGAAATGCAATGGCAATTCCAAACTGAACGAGAGTACCACCAGCAACCCCATACACGTGTTTCACCCTTGTTGGGGATCATCAGTGAGGTGAAGCTGATGCCTCTCTAAGCACAGTGAGATGGAGACCACGTCTGGTTGCCCCCAGGAGACCTAGGGTTACCAATCCCAGGTTCCTTGAAAAATAGTTTTGCAAAGGTAGCGGGCGCCCCTTTCTCGAAAGAACAGACTTGATAACCTGTTCAGTGGTTATTAACCACTTGAGAGTTCGCAGCCACTGCTTTTATTCACTGTGCCTTTCACAGATGGGAAATATCCATTTGCATATCAGTCTTTGTCCTGCCCAGGGGCAGTCCAGCACCGAAATGCAATGGCAATTCCAACCTGAACGAGAGTACCACCAGCAACCCCATACACGTGTTTCACCCTTGTTGGGGATCATCAATGAGGTGAAGCTGATGCCTCTCTAAGCACAGTGAGAGGGAGACCACGTCTGGTTGCCCCCAGAAGACCTAGGGTTACCAATCCCAGGTTCCTTGAAAAATAGTTTTGTAAAGGTAGCGGGCGCCCCTCTCTCGAAAGAACAGACTTGATAACCTGTTCAGTGGTTATTAACCACTTGAGAGTTCGCAGCCACTGCTTTTACTCACTGTGCCTTTCACAGATGGGAAATATCCATTTGCATATCAGTCTTTGTCCTGCCCAGGGGCAGTCCAGCCCCGAAATGCAATGGCAATTCCAGCCTGAATGAGAGTACCACCAGCAACCCCATACACCTGTTTCACCCTTGTTGGGGATCATCAGTGAGGTGAAGCTGATGCCTCTCTAAGCACAGTGAGAGGGAGACCACGTCTGGTTGCGTCAGGAGACCTAGGGTTACCAATCCCAGGTTCCTTGAAAAATAGTTTTGCAAAGGTAGCGGGCGCCCCTCTCTCGAAAGAACAGACTTGATAACCTGTTCAGTGGTTATTAACCACTTGAGAGTTCGCAGCCACTGCTTTTACTCACTGTGCCTTTCACAGATGGGAAATATCCATTTGCATATCAGTCTTTGTCCTGCCCAGGGGCAGTCCAGCACCGAAATGCAATGGCAATTCCAACCTGAACGAGAGTACCACCAGCAACCCCATACACGTGTTTCACCCTTGTTGGGGATCATCAGTGAGGTGAAGCTGATGCCTCTCTAAGCACAGTGAGAGGGAGACCACGTCTGGTTGCCCCCAGGAGACCTAGGGTTACCAATCCCAGGTTCCTTGAAAAATAGTTTTGCAAAGGTAGCGGGCACCCCTCTCTCGAAAGAACAGACTTGATAACCTGTTCAGTGGTTATTAACCACTTGAGAGTTCGCAGCCACTGCTTTTACTCACTGTGCCTTTCACAGATGGGAAATATCCATTTGCATATCAGTCTTTGTCCTGCCCAGGGGCAGTCCAGCACCGAAATGCAATGGCAATTCCAACCTGAACGAGAGTATCACCAGCAACCCGATACACGTGTTTCACCGTTGTTGGGGATCATCAGTGAGGTGAAGCTGATGCCTCTCTAAGCACAGTGAGAGGGAGACCACGTCTGGTTGCCCCCAGGAGACCTAGGTTTACCAATCCCAGGTTCCTTGAAAAATATGTCCAACTCATGTCCCCCTGCACCCCCACCCCCCAGCAGTCAGGGGCACCCTCCACCAGGCCCCACTCATGTCCAACTCATGTCCCCCTGCACCCCCACCCCCCAGCAGTCAGGGGCACCTGCCAGCAGGCCCTCACACATGTCCCCCAGCACCCCCAACCCCCAGCAGTCAGGGGCATCTGCCAGCAGGCCCCCACTCATGTCCCCCAGCACCCCCACCCCCCAGCAGTCAGGGGCACCTGCCAGCAGGCCCCCACTCATGTCCGACTCATGTCCCCCAGCACCCCCACCCCCCAGCAGTCAGGGGCACCTGCCAGCAGGCCCCCACACATGTCCCCCTGCACCCCCACCCCACAGCAGTCAGGGGCACCTGCCAGCAGGCCCCCACACATGTCCCCCAGCACCCACACCCCCCAGCAGTCAGGGGCACCTGTCAGCAGGCCCCCACACATGTCCCCATGCACCCACAGCCCCCATCAGTCAGGGGCACCTGCCAGCAGTCCCCCACACATGTCCCCCTGCACCCCCACCCCCAAGCAGTGCAGGGCACCTGCCAGCAGGCCCCCACTCATGTCCCACTCATGTCCCCCAGCACCCCCACCCCCCAGCAGTCAGGGGCACCTGCCAGCACGCCCCCACACATGTCCCCCTGCACCCCCACCCCACAGCAGTCAGGGGCACCTGCCAGCAGGCCCCCACACATGTCCCCCTGCACCCCGACCCCCCAGCAGTCAGGGGCACCTGCCAGCAGGCCCCCACTCATGTCCCACTCATGTCCCCCGGCACCCCCACTGCCCAGCAGTCAGGGACACCTGCCAGCAGGCCCCCACTCATGTCCCACTCATGTTCCCCAACACACCCACCCCCCAGCATTCAGGGGCACCTGCCAGCAGGCCCCTACACATGTCCCCCTGCACACCCACCCCCCATCAGTAAGGGGCTCCTGCCAGCAGGCCCCCACACATGTCCCACTCATGTCGCCCAGCACCCCCACCCTCCAGCAGTGCAGGGCACCTGCCTGCAGGCCCCCACTCATGTCCCACTCATGTCCCCCTGCACCCCCACCCCCCAGCAGTCAGGGGCACCTGCCAGCAGGCCCCCACACATGTCCCCCAGCACCCCTACCCCCCAGCAGTGCAGGGCACCTGCCAGCAGGCCCACACTCATGTCCCACTCATGTCCCCCAGCACCCCCACCCCCCAGCAGTCAGGGGCACCTGCCAGCAGGCCCCCACTCATGTCCCCAAGCACCCCCACCCCCCAGCAGTCAGGGGCACCTGCCAGCAGGCCCCCACACATGTCCCCCAGCACCCCCAACCCCCAGCAGTGCAGGGCACCTGCCAGCAGGCCCCCACTCATGTCCCAATCATGTCTCCCTGCACCCCACCCCCCAGCAGTGCAGGGCACCTGCCAGCAGGCCCCCACTCATGTCCCACTCATGTCTCCCTGCACCCCCACCCCCTAGCAGTGCAGGGCACCTGCCAGCAGGCCCCCACACATGTCCCCTAGCACCCCCACCCCCCAGCAGTCAGGGGCACCTGCCAGCAGGCCCCCACACATGTCCCACTCATGTCTCCTAGCACCCCCACCCCCAGCAGTCAGGGGCACCTGCCAGCAGGCCCACACTCAGGTCCCACTCATGTCCCCCAGCACCCCCACCCCCCAGCAGTCAGGGGCACCTGCCAGCAGGCCCCCACTCATTTCCCCAAGCACCCCCAGCCCCCAGCAGTCAGGGGCACCTGCCAGCAGGCCCCCACACATGTCCCCCAGCACCCCCACCCCCCAGCAGTGCAGGGCACCTTCCAGCAGGACCCCACTCATGTCCCACTCATGTCTCCCAGCACCCCCACCCCCCAGCAGTGCAGGGCACCTGCCAGCATGCCCCCACTCATGTCCCACTCATGTCCCCCAGCACCCCCACCCCCCAGCAGTCAGGGGCACCTACCATCAGGCCCCCACTCATATCCCACTCATGTCCCCCAGCATCCCACCCCCCAGCAGTCAGGGGCACCTGCCAGCAGGCCCCCACTCATGTCCCCCAGCACCCCCACCCCCCAGAAATCAGGAACACCTGCCAGCAGGCCCCCACACATGTCCCCCTGCACCCCACCCCCCGAGCAATCAGGGGCACCTGCCAACAGGCCCCCACACTTGTCCCCCAGCACCCCCACCCCCAGGCAGTCATGTACACCTGCCAGCAGGCCCCCACTCATGTCCCACTCATGGGGCACCTGCCAGCAGGCCCCCACACATGTCCCCCTGCACCCCCCCAGCAGTCAGGGGCACCTGCCAGCAGGCCCCCACACATGTCCCCCAGCACCCCCACCCCCATCAGTCAGGGGCTCCTGCCAGCAGGCCCCCACACATGTCCCACTCATGTCTCCCAGCACCCCCACCTCCCAGCAGTGCAGGGTACCTGCCTGCAGGCCCCCACTCATGTCCCACTCATGTCCCCCTGCACCCCCACCCCCCAGCAGTCAGGGGCACCTGCCAGCAGGCCCCCACATATGTCCCCCAGCACCCCTACCCCCAGCAGTGCAGGGCACCTGCCAGCAGGCCCCCACTCATGTCCCACTCGTGTCCCCCAGCACCCCCACCCCCCAGCAGTCAGGGGCACCTGCCAGCAGGCCCCCACTCATGTCCCCAAGCACCCCCACCCCCCAGCAGTCAGGGGCACCTGCCAGCAGGCCCCACACTTGTCCGCCAGCACCCCCACCCCCCAGCAGTGCAGGGCACCTGCCAGCAGGCCCCCACTCATGTCCCACTCATGTCCCCCTGCACCCCACCCCCCAGCAGTCAGGGGCACCTGCCAGCAGGCCCCCACACATGCCCCACTCATGTCCCCCAGCACCTCCACCCCCCAGCAGTGCAGGGCACCTGCCAGCAGGCCCCCGCTCATGTCCCACTCATGTCCCCCAGCACCCCCACCCCCCAGCAGTCAGGGGCACCTGCCAGCAGGCCACCACACATGCCCCACTCATGTCCCCCAGCACCCCCAACCCCCAGCAGTCAGGGGCACCTACCATCAGGCCCCCACTCATATCCCACTCATGTCCCCCAGCACCCCACCCCCCAGCAGTCAGGGGCACCTGCCAGCAGGCCCCCACTCATGTCCCACTCATGTCCCCCAGCACCCCCACCCCCCAGAAATCAGGAACACCTGACAGCAGGCCCCCACACATGTCCCCCTGCACCCCACCCCCTGAGCAGTCAGGGGCACCTGCCAACAGGCCCCCACACTTGTCCCCCAGCACCCCCACCCCCAGCAGTCAGGGGCACCTGCCAGCAGGCCCCCACACATGTCCCCCTGCACCCCGACCCCCCAGCAGTCAGGGGCACCTGCCAGCAGGCCCCCACACATGTCCCACTGATGTCCCCCAGCACCACCACCCCCCAGCAGTCAGGGGCACCTGCTAGCAGGCCTCCACTCATGTCCCACTCATGTCCCCCGGCACCCCCACCCCCCAGCAGTCAGGTACACCTGCCAGCAGGCCCCCACTCATGTCCCACTCATGGGGCACCTGCCAGCAGGCCCCCACACATGTCCCCCTGCACCCCCCCAGCAGTCAGGGGCACCTGCCAGCAGGCCCCCACACATGTCCCCCAGCACCCCCACCCCATCAGTCAGGGGCTCCTGCCAGCAGGCCCCCACACATGTCCCACTCATGTCTCCCAGCACCCCCACCTCCCAGCAGTGCAGGGCACCTGCCTGCAGGCCCCCGCTCATGTCCCACTCATGTCCCCCTGCACCCCCACCCCCCAGCAGTCAGGGGCACCTGCCAGCAGGCCCCCACATATGTCCCCCAGCACCCCACCCCCAGCAGTGCAGGGCACCTGCCAGCAGGCCCCCACTCATGTCCCACTCGTGTCCCCCAGCACCCCCACCCCCCAGCAGTCAGGGGCACCTGCCAGCAGGCCCCCACTCATGTCCCCAAGCACCCCCACCCCCCAGCAGTCAGGGGCACTTGCCAGCAGGCCCCCACACTTGTCCCCCAGCACCCCCACCCCCCAGCAGTGCAGGGCACCTGCCAGCAGGCCCCCACTCATGTCCCACTCATGTCCCCCTGCACCCCCACCCCCCAGCAGTCAGGGGCACCTGCCAGCAGGCCCCCACACATGCCCCACTCATGTCCCCCAGCACCTCCACCCCCCAGCAGTGCAGGGCACCTGCCAGCAGGCCCCCGCTCATGTCCCACTCATGTCCCCCAGGACCCCCACCCCCCAGCAGTCAGGGGCACCTGCCAGCAGGCCCCCACTCATGTTCCCCAGCACCCCACCCCCCAGCAGTGCAGGGCACCTGCCAGCAGGCCCCCACACATGTCCCACACATGTCCCTCTGCACCCCCACCCACCCATCATTGACAGGCACCTGCCAGCAGGCCCTGACACATGTCCCCCAGCCAACACGTCAGATCCTTCGGAGGCAGACCCTTCCGGAGTTGAGCGGTAAGTGGCCAAGCATTGCTGTGTGAGACAGGGTATGTTGCAGGGTGCTGGTTGTCTTATACTTGCCTGTATGTGTGACATAGGCCATGTACGTATGTGTGTGTGCAGGGACCTCATGGTCATGCATGTGAGACCAGTAATGTGTGAAGCACATGGTTGGTGCATGTGTTACAATGCAACATGCGGAGCAGCATGGGGAATGCACACATTAATGCATGCCTCTCTCTGTTATTGGACATGGATGGGGTGTGAGAGATGGGTGCTGCTGTCATGGACATGTATGGTGTCCATGTCTGTGTGTCTGACTTGCGTGTCTGTGACTTGGAAATGCCATGGATGCATGACACATGTCTGTGACAATGTTCAGATTCACTGATGCAGCCTACTCATCCTTGTATCCACTGTGTCTGGGGTGTACGAGGCCAGATGGATGAAACTAGGGTGAAGTGTGTGCATTTGATAGGCATGTCTCATGATGCATGTGAGTTTCAAACCAGCATTGTATGTTTCAAGAGTCCCTTGGACATGTATGCTAATGTTCATAGCATGCACCATGTCTGTTACTGCATGTGTTTTGCCTGCACTGACCCATGTGTTGTGGAGGGACATGATGGAAGTGATGTTTGACAGTCCCACTCATCTGCTATTGCTTCCTGTCTAGGGGACCATTGTACAGTACCCTGATGCCTGTGTTCTATGTCTCCCTCTACACAGCGGCAAGTGATGAAGAGGGTGGAGACGGCGCTGTGGAGCAAAGCGGCGGGGATGCCCCCACCGGCCGGCGACGCAAGGCCCAGTCACCCTCCCAGAATTTACCATCGTCCGGGAGTGAGGGGACTGGTGCTGCGTCTGCCACTACGGCTGCAGCGGAAGGGGTGGGTGAGCCCCCACAGGGGTTTGCAATGGCGGAAGACGGTGTGGAGCCATCCAGGTTGGTGGTTTCCACAGAGGAGGAGGAGGTCGCTACTGAGCCACACATGGGGCCTGATCGGGGTGGTACCACTGGTTCAAGTGGTGCAGTCCAGGGCCAGGGGCAGGAGGCAGCACAGGTCACCGCGGAGGGGCCTGTGCATGTCGCTGTCCCTGACCCTGTGACTGCACCACCATGCTCCAGCATGGATGCCCCATCCCAGGCCCTCCACAGGTAGGGGGGATGTCCATGTCATCTGACACTCCTCTACCTGCGGACGAGGGGACCCCTGGCCACATGGAGAAGGTCCTGATTGGTGTTGCGTTGCGCACGCGTGACATTCGTGATGACGTACGTGCTTCCCGGGGGGAGCACGCCCGTCATCACGAAGAGCAGTTGGGAGTGTCCATGGTCGAGGGTCTTGCACATGTGTCGGCCAATCTGGCGCCCCTCTCCTCCTCTGTGGAGACTATGCGCCAGTCATTCTCCATGCCGTCTTCCGGCCCAGATGCCACCAGGGCCCCCTGTGGACCTGCCCTGACCAACGCAGCCAGCTCGGTGGGGATCCTATCCCTGCAACAGTCAGGAGTCGGAGGTCCAACAGTGGTGGACACCACAGCAACTGGACCCCAGCAGATGGAGGATGTACCGGCATCATTGAGCAGGGCACGTGCACGACGGCGTCGGTGGATTCCATCAGCCTGGATGCTGTCGTGCTGGCAGAGGCAGTTGCGTCAGAGGCAGCGGCAGGCTCAACGTGGGAGGCATCATGGCTCGGGGCAATGTACATCAGAGGGGCAGGCATCGGCCGGAGGGCAGGAGGACCCTGGAATGGGTGTGTCTTCCGTGTGGCAGCGGTTGGGCCAGCAGATAGGTGCGGAGCGGCGGCGGGCGGAGGCGGCACGGCTCACGATGGTCAGGGCGGAGAACTCCATGCGCAGGGCGCTGAGGCGGGCTGAGTGCCTCGAGGGAATTCGTAGGTGGACATGGCGTTATCCCTGCGAGACCTCGGGGCCAGAGAACAGGCCCGCCTCTAAGACGTTGAACAGGAGTTCAATGATGCCCTCGCCCATGACATCAACAAGTGAGCCGTTGGACTTGCCCGCCGCCATTGTATATAGTTCATTAGTGTTAAGTTTCATTTCTTTTTTCTTTAATTTGGGGCGCATGGACTATGCCCCACATTTTTGTATATAGTTAGTAATTAGGTAGGTTTCATTGTAGGTTTCATTTATGTCGTTGGGCTCACGGACCCTGGATTTGCTATTTGTACATAGTTTTACAGTAGATTTTTCTCCTTCATCTTTATTTTTCTTCACCATGGAGCAATGGATATTACGCTTTTCTTTCCCTTTGGATTTGCTTTGTTGGACGGTGACTTTGGACACATTTTCATTTGGATTAATTTGGATTCTCATTTTTTTATTTATAATGTTTTGGGACATGCTGCATTTTCCTTATTATTGGCATTATTGTGTGTTTTTATTTCATTCCCTTCATTTTGACTTGATTACATTTTTGTTTCTTACTTCAATGTGTGGTCTTCTCTCATTGGTTTCATGCATGTCACAATGTGGGTTTTCTCAGTCATGTGTTGCCATTGTGTGGGTCGAACAGACTTGTACTTCTGCGCATACTGCTTATTTGTGATCTATCATGTAATGGGGATTTCAATTTGGAGTGGATGTAAAGCTTGGTTGGGTGTTTGGACTGGGGGGCTGTGGGGTGGGATTTGTGTGGCCATAAGAGCCAGGGATCTGGATTGTGATGACGTGTTGGCTGGGAGACATGTGTCAAGGCCTGCTGGCAGGTGCCCTGCACTGCTGGGGGGTGGGGGTGCAGGGGGTCATGTTTGGTGATCAGTAGTGCAAGGTGACATGTGGCTTGGCTGGGGGGCATGCCCATGGTGGATGGGCTGCCTGTGGGACATGACCAGGGGTGCAGGGTAGTCCCTTGTGGTGTGGGCTGCCTGCAGGGGCCGTGGAGGGTGCAGAGGGAACACCTGGGAGGACCCACACTGCCAATTCACGTGTAGGACTCCCCCGGCACCCCCGAAATACACGTACCCTGCTGAAATCGCGTGTGAGACTTCCCCGAACCCCAGGAATACACGTACCCCACTCGCACAGGGCCTATCGTGTGTGTAACTCCAAGCGTAAACCAGAAATACCCGTACCCCACTCGCACAGGCCCTTTCACGTGTGAAACTTCCCGCGCACCCCAGAAATACACGTACCCCACTCGCACAGGCCCTTTCGCGTGTGAAACTTCCCGCGCACCCCATACATAAGCGTACCCGGATCCAAGCGTGTATGAAAATCCACGCGAACCCCAGTTATACACGTACCCCACTCACCCAAGGCCTATCGCGTGTGAAACTTCCCACGCACCCCCGAAATACATGCACATGCTATTTTTCACACAGCGGGTGTCCGTGTTTGTCGTGTACCCCTTTGCACGTCATTTGTCCTAGAGGGACACAGTATGGGACATTCATCATAGCTGTATGTACGTGATTTTTGTTAGCGCACATTTTTTTCATGCGCAGTGGTGCTACCGCCTGCCTTCGTGTGGCAGACGTGTTTAGGCCTGTGCGCGTCTTTGCCCGTGCGCTGGTGTGCCCTATACGATTCCATGAATATGTGTTGTAGGCGAGCGTGTGGGTGTTCCGCGCACTTGCCTCCTGTTCTTCCCCCGTGATGCCCACATTTTCACAAGTTGTTCCCCATTCCGCATGTCACGCCCCCTGTTCCTCCTACTTTTGTTGTGTGCACCGCGCTATGTGCGATTTCGCTGTGCGCTTAGCGCACGCTGTTTGGAGACGTGTGCGCTAGCATGCGCCATGCAGAATTGTGGCGCACATCCTGCAATTTCCTCGTGCACAGACTTCAATGAATCGCTGTGCATCGGTTTCGCTGCGATTTTCGCACTGGCACTGCGATTTGCACGCTTTCGCATGCTTGCGCTGAAAATTTCAGCGCACACTAATTCCATGAATCTGCTCCTTTACATTTACATTGATGACGTCACGCGTCACGGTACGCGTGACGTCACAGGAACCTTTTTGGTTTTACTTTTGCCGTGATCGCGTCATAGGTAACAACAGGACTGTTTGCTGTGGAGCCCAATTGCTTCCACCAGCAATGGAAATGGGATTAATCCCAAATATGAAGGTGAATTCTTCTTCAATTTAAAATGCAACTTTGAGTAGATACTCTTGGGAACCTTGGCACCACTATGATAGCAATGGGTCTAACAGTAAAGCAATGCTCCTTCCAGCCTTGTTTCATTTAAACCCATAGGTTCTATGCATGTACTAGAGTGTTGGGAGGAGGCCCAATATTGTGAAGATTGTCTTGTTTGGTTGACATGCTCATAATGCTTTGTGAATGGAAGTCGGTAGCTGTGACAAACACAGTGACGTTTCTGCATTATGGTGAGTGGAAGACGTGTCCTTGCCTCCCTGCTTTATGATGCGGCGGTTGGGTGGAAGTGCTGGTGCGTATGTTGCCTTTGTGATTTCTGGCACATGCCTACATGGTCGCCTGCATGGCTCTGTTATTTTGTGGTGAGTATCGCCAAGGCCTAGACTGTTGGGTGCATGGCCGAAGGTTGTATGCCATGCACCCAACAGTCAAGGCCTTCATCACAGCCACCACTACATAATGCAGCAATCCAGTTGTCACTCTGCATTCATTTGTAGTTGGTGAGTAGCTTTGAGTAGATTAGCATATGGTGTTCATCATTGCCCCTGTTGCACAATAGGGAGCCACATGTCACCATTTGCATTTGCTACAGTTAGGACCTTATAAGACCCTTGCTTGAGAAAGTGTTTGGACACATTGCACCATGAAAGGAAGTCATGAGCATCAGAAAATTGCAGTATGGATAATGTACACAGCCACTCACGTACCGTTTAGCACAGGCAACACAATGTCATGGAGCCAGACATGTAAAGATGTAGCCATGCTGAAAGTTGGCAGGAGCAATTACAGATGGGGAGTGCATTACACATGACATGAGGAGTAAAACATGGGTTGTACTAGGGTGTGCTGTGTGTGGTGTGGCCCTAGCGGTCGGTGATGTTAGAGCAATGGCAGAAGGGGAGTACAATGAAGACCACATGAGCCTTGAAACGTACACTGCAGTATAGTGTGTTGCTTGTGCTAACCCCGTAGCCCCTTCGATGAATGGGTGGCCACCTTGCACCACCAAATATGCGTCCTGGGTTGAAGTAGGTTTCACACTGTTGCCTTTGGTGTACGGTTTGTGATCATTACATGGTTGTGGGGAATGGTTGCAATTCTTACACTGTTTAGTACGTGCCTGGACCTGATGGAGTGACGACTCCTCTAGTGTATCCTGTGGGTGCAGTGGTGAAGTAGTGGATGCTTAGAGGTGGCTAGCGGTGACCTGCATGTACCTGGCTACTTGTTCACCTGCATGACTCTGTTATGTTCTGGTGGGTGTGGCCAAGGCCTAGACCGTAGGCCATAGGCCAGGCACCGAAGAGCCTAGGCCTGCACCATAGCACGCCACCATAACGCAGACATGCAGTTTTATGTATGCATATCTCCGATGGTGGTGACGTTCAGAAAATGGTTCTGCGGGACCTTGTAGATGTGGTAGAACAGCACACATGACCTGATATGCGTCCAGTACCATATGATGTACATTATGCCACCAACTTGGTCATTAGGGAGCCACATGGTGCTATTTGCATTTGGCATGAGTTGCCCTTTGCACCACCCCTCCTATGTTACGTTTGTGTATTGTGGTGTATGGCAAAGGTTCCCCTTCATGAGGCTATTATGTTGTGCTGGTTGTGGGTACTGCCTAGACTATCAGGTACTTGGCCATGCACCGAAGAGCCTATCCCTTGACAACAGCCAGCACACCATACTGCAGCCATGCAGGGTTGCCTCTGCATCTCTCCGAGGATGGTGACCTTTCAATAATGGGGGTGGAGCGCATTTTACACTTGGTGGAAAAACCAAAGTGAGGTGCTATGCGTTCACAAGCACATGGTGTAGGTCATTGCACGTTTTGCCCATTAGGGACCCACATGCTAGCATTTCCGTTTGCTATGAGATGGCCTTTACAAGACCCTTTCATGAGGAACTGTTTTAACATATTGAGAAGTGTGTATTGCACAGATTACTAATTACTGCACTGCACTTTGAAGTATTTTATCATTGGAGTTGGTGGAGTACTGGGAGGAAAATAAAACTATGGCTACCTGCAGTTTGTGGTGCTGGGTGCCACTGTGGGTGAATGTGGATGCTGAAATTGTGCATTGGTGTGGAGAGCTGTTACCTGGAGATGCTTTCACATTGCACAAGATCTATACGGTGAGTGTGTAAAGGTACATCTGCAGTTCAGTGCAGAAATGATAGTGTTCGATGCAGAGGTCTTGGATGTGAATGCTACATGTGTGTGTGACTATTGAATACTACTTAATGCGGCAGTGTTGTATGTACAATAGTGGAACCGGAATGAGTGCCTGTGCTTTACTGGTGTGTGGCCCTCGCTGGAGCTGGGAAGGTGCACGTCCTACAATCTGTCCTTCTGAGCATGGTGCTTTTGCAAATGGAACTGTGGGGATTATCCAATCAGTTGCTGATGGTGTGGTTCACAGGAAGGGACAGTGATTTATTTCCCCAAACCTTGATGCAGTGAGGTTGACAGAGATGGACAGATGCAGAGTGCTTATTGTGGGTGATACCTTTGTACAAGATCTGCACAGGTATGCTGTGGAAAGAGGCTTTGATACTAACTTTCAGTTGGAAGGAGTGGAGGCTTTTTGGGGCACAGTGTATGAGTGGGGTTTCGGTGCCATGGTTCTCCTTTGTACATGTGTTGCCTCTATCAGTACTGTAGATGTTGTGGTCATGCATTATGGAGCACTACATTTGGGGTGCCTGTCATGCTCACATTTGCTCCGTCACCTCAAGAAGTTGATGACAGCAGTGATGCAGTTTTTCCCCACTTCCAAGGTGATTTTCTCCTGCATACCACCAAGAGGTGCATGGGACCATGCTAGTATAATTTGCCCACAGCCAGAGGTCGGGAGGTGTTTCATAAACAGAAGCATGTGTAACTTTATGTGCAGTGCTAGGATGTTCTGCACCAACTATGACAGCATTAACAAGCAAGATTTGCAGTGGTTCCAAGGAAATGGCATTTTCTTACCTCCATTGGCAATGCTGTTTTGTTTGCCACTCTGCACGCAGCCTTGCAGATAATCCTGTAGAATTGTAAGTGAAGCGTTGACGTTCAGTCATACAAATGTCGGGAGGAGAAGCAAACAGAACCTCATCAACAGAGATTAAAAAAAACATGTAAGCAAGCACGTGCATAACAAAAACAGGGCTAAATAAAAAACCCTTTTGTTTTCTGAGACAGTACTACAGACCCAAACCCCTTCCCTGTTTTACACTTACCCCCGCAGCCTCCCCCCTCCCTTCCTAGTACAAAAACTCAGTGGATTACGCTGTACTTTCATGCTTCCATGTGCCACATCCAGCCATTTTCTGGATGGGAGCCGTGGAAAGGAAACTGTGGAGTGAAAGACATTGCTCTATAAGGTTGTTGGGTCTGGTGTGTGCGCAAACACTGTGCCAGAAGGTCTATTTTCATAAAGAAGTGCAGAAGGCTATGGTGGAAGTGTACAAGGTAAATGACAGGCATCCTGGGTGTATGCATGAACTATATGTTTTTGTTTGTAGTTAGTAACATGCAAGCAGTGCTGCGTGTGTGTGATATGTTTTGAAAAGTGTGCAGTAAATGGGGTACTGCGGAAAACAAAAAATAACTTTGCAGTGTACACGGTAAGTGGCAGGCGTCCTACTGTGGTGCATGCATTGTGTGTATGATATCATATGATGTGTAATTGTATGCTATGGCATTCGTAATGCACCTACACACATGTCTAGCAAAGCACAATGAGGCAAGGGAGGGGAAACAGAGGGGAGACAGAGACAATGACCCTACTAGGACAGGTGTGACTTAGATCGCTCAAGTGCATGGGTGGAGGGAGGGGAAGGTACAGTACATGGGAAGAAGAACAAATGGCAATAAGTTAAAATACGGGCCAATTGTGCCAAGTGCACTGATAAGAGCACACAACAGGTGGTGGATGCACTGTTAGACATACAGAAAACAGTCCTCAAGTGCAGGGTTTGCTAGAAAGTCAGTGCAGGTGTTCGTTTGGCGGGGGGAGGTGACATGGGCCCGAAATCACAGAGTTGCCAGCTAACCAGTGCAGAATCAGTTTACGTCAGGCAGTTAGCCGGGGAGAGGAGCAGAAACAGTGGACACTAAGAGAAAGGCTTTGAGGTGCTTCCAGAACCAGCGTTTGCTAGATGTTATCATCATCCACTATGGTGGCATGCATATTGGCTACGTGTCTTGTTTAGGCTTGTTCCGTCTTCTGAAGAGGTTGCTAAATCTAGTGAAGAGGATTTTTCCCACTGCCAAGGTGTTTTTCTCATCCATAATGTGGGATATATTGACCCCCTCAATGCATTGCCCAACATCATTGAGCTGCATTTGCGCAAGAAACAGCAACCTGGCTGTGCTGACTCCTGGGCGCACCAGGACCTCAAAACTGCATTTTGGCACCAACAGAAACATGGCTGCACCATCTTGCCTCACACACTTCAGGCAAAATGGAACAAGGGGACGCACTGAAAAAGTATGCCAGTGTGTTTTGAGGCATACACATGGAATCAAGGGAACCGGCAGCACTGCATTGCTGAAAAAGCCAAAAATTCCCCTTCAGAATGAAAAATTTTCACCCTTTCAAAATGCTGCTTTGGTGCCAATTCCACCTGTCATTCTGAAACCACTGTGAGTAAAAAGGCCCAGTTAAACCCACTCTCTGAAAAATCAAAATCAACTTCATTTTTCCCTCACACGGGAACACATGTTTATTTCTTGACAAAATGTATCCAGTCGCATCAGTTCATAGAGGCTTTTTACTCTCTGAGTCAGGTCAAGGATACATGTATCTATACTTTAGATAAGAGTCCTGCTGCAAGGAAAATAACTATGAGATGGCCTTTACAAGACCCTTTCATGAGGAACTGTTTTAACATATTGAGAAGTGTGTATTGCACAGATTACTAATTACTGCACTGCACTTTGAAGTATTTTATCATTGGAGTTGGTGGAGTACTGGGAGGAAAATAAAACTATGGCTACCTGCAGTCTGTGGTGCTGGGTGCCACTGTGGGTGAATGTGGATGCTGAAATTGTGCATTGGTGTGGAGAGCTGTTACCTGGAGATGCTTTCACATTGCACAAGATCTATACAGTGAGTGTGTAAAGGTACATCTGCAATTCAGTGCAGAAATGATAGTGTTCGATGCAGAGGTCTTGGATGTGAATGCTACATGTGGGTGTGACTATTGAATACTACTTAATGCGGCAGTGTTGTATGTACAATAGTGGAACCGGAATGAGTGCCTGTGCTTTACTGGGGTGTGGCCCTTGCTGGAGCTGGGAAGGTGCACGTCCTACAATCTGTCCTTCTGAGCATGGTGCCTTTGCAAATGGAACTGTGGGGATTATCCAATCAGTTGCTGATGGTGTGGTTCACAGGAAGGGACAGTGATTTATTTCCCCAAACCTTGATGCAGTGAGGTTGACAGAGATGGACAGATGCAGAGTGCTTATTGTGGGTGATACCTTTGTACAAGATCTGCACAGGTATGCTGTGGAAAGAGGCTTTGATACTAACTTTCAGTTGGAAGGAGTGGAGGCTTTTTGGGGCACAGTGTATGAGTGGGGTTTCGGTGCCATGGTTCTCCTTTGTACATGTGTTGCCTCTATCAGTACTGTAGATGTTGTGGTCATGCATTATGGAGCACTACATTTGGGGTGCCTGTCATGCTCACATTTGCTCCGTCACCTCAAGAAGTTGATGACAGCAGTGATGCAGTTTTTCCCCACTTCCAAGGTGATTTTCTCCTGCATACCACCAAGAGGTGCATGGGACCATGCTAGTGTAATTTGCCCACAGCCAGAGGTCGGGAGGTGTTTCATAAACAGAAGCATGTGTAACTTTATGTGCAGTGCTAGGATGTTCTGCACCAACTATGACAGCATTAACAAGCAAGATTTGCAGTGGTTCCAAGGAAATGGCATTTTCTTACCTCCATTGGCAATGCTGTTTTGTTTGCCACTCTGCACGCAGCCTTGCAGATAATCCTGTAGAATTGTAAGTGAAGCGTTGACGTTCAGTCATACAAATGTCGGGAGGAGAAGCAAACAGAACCTCATCAACAGAGATTAAAAAAAACATGTAAGCAAGCACGTGCATAACAAAAACAGGGCTAAATAAAAAACCCTTTTGTTTTCTGAGAGTGTACTACAGACCCAAACCCCTTCCCTGTTTTACACTTACCCCCGCAGCCTCCCCCCTTCCTTCCTAGTACAAAAACTCAGTGGATTACGCTGTACTTTCATGCTTCCATGTGCCACATCTAGCCATTTTCTGGATGGGAGCCGTGGAAAGGAAACTGTGGAGTGAAAGACATTGCTCTATAAGGTTGTTGGGTCTGGTGTGTGCGCAAACACTGTGCCAGAAGGTCTATTTTCATAAAGAAGTGCAGAAGGCTATGGTGGAAGTGTACAAGGTAAATGACAGGCATCCTGGGTGTATGCATGAACTATATGTTTTTGTTTGTAGTTAGTAACATGCAAGCAGTGCTGCGTGTGTGCGATATGTTTCGAAAAGTGTGCAGTAAATGGGGTACTGCGGAAAACAAAAAATAACTTTGCAGTGTACACGGTAAGTGGCAGTCCTCAAGTGCAGGGTTTGCTAGAAAGTCAGTGCAGGTGTTCGTTTGGCGGGGGGAGGTGACATGGGCCCGAAATCACATGTTTATTTCTTGACAAAATGTATCCAGTCGCATCAGTTCATAGAGGCTTTTTACTCTCTGAGTCAGGTCAAGGATACATGTATCTATACTTTAGATAAGAGTCCTGCTGCAAGGAAAATAACTACAGCTGCCAAGACAGTGGCAATCTAAGGAGCTGCAAACCGAATTAAGGAAAGAAATGATTGCAGTTTTTAACACATGTGGAAAAATGTGCTGTGCTGACTGAATAGAAAAAAATGACCTGTTTGAAACTCAAGTGTTAATGAAAGCCTGCTTACTTAGCAATGTAAAGGAATTATGTTAGTGGTGACAATACACACATAGGATATCTTCTGTCATAGGTTGCTTTAATTGAAGACCCAAAGTAAGAAATTAAACAGTTTAAAACACATTGGCTGGAGTTGCAAACTCTCAGGAAAACCTGTTTTTTCAGTTGCCGGCCTTGAAACTCCTCCAAGGAAGGGAGATACCCATAAATCCAGGACATGTACACACGAAGTGCCAGCTTGAAAAACTTTGAATGGGATAGGACAATGAAAGTTTGCATGCTCATCATACATTCGTCTGTGATCCAGGCTAGGACAATAGCAGTCCTGGGACACTCACCTTTCAAGTGTGAAGGGGCAATAACACCTTCAATTAAGATTGGAAACCCCCTTGCCTGGAAGGAAATGGCAGCTGTTTGCAATTGAAGGAAGAAAATAAAACCAGGATCAAATAACAAAGGGACGGCCTTTTGGTGCCAGAGACTATGTCATAAAGAAACTTTAAATACTCTTATTTCTGTAGCAAGAATTAGCAGAAATTAAAAATTTTGCAGTCTTAAATATAATTTTGTGGGACACATTTTAAAACTTGGTAGAACTCATTGCCGCATGGGGAACAGAAGTTATGAAATATGACAGATTCCCAGGAAAGTATTAATGTGCAAACATGAGATTGTGTACATACATCCCTGGGGACAATTTGAATTTGTGTATAAAATGTGTAATTTTAGGCCAAATCGTTAATGTGTAAAATTACCAAAATGTGTCATAAAGGTGAAACAAGGTCGCACATACTGGACGTTTGGAATAATCTGTGCTGCACATTATATGTAACCTGTGGGTATAATTTGCCAGGAGATTGCAAGTGTATACATTTTTTTTGGCAAAATCAGATTTTAAGTAAAGTAAATGTGGGAGTGTTGGGACATTGTAAACCTCACCTCATAAACCTGACATCATCCCCATGGAAATCCAACCAACTGAGAGCGAGGTGGAGACTAGCTCCCATGCCCAATCCAAGTAGTTTAGGGGCGGGCTGTGGGATGTTTATACCCATACATCCAAGCCCTACCCACAGAACTGTGCATTACTGGCATTGAAAACATCATGATGGCCAGAACTCACCAGAAAATGCACAGGGAAAACATGAAAAATAGGTTGCCATCCATTTTTGCCTCTGTCAATGTTGCCAGGCCCTATCCTTTGGCTACACACAGAGCAAAAACCAGTGCAAAGAAAGATGGTTCTGTTCAAAATCTATTAATATCAAAAATTGCTAAGATCATGGGCACGAAACCACCAAACAAAAATCCAACTCTGATTGAGTGTTCTACTTTACTCTACTGCAGATCCACATCCATGCCATGTTAAGCGAGGATCATATACTATCAAGTAAAATCCCCTTTTTGAAATGGATTAATTCAAGACAGCTCCCAAAAAATGGGTGCTTTACCGGCGCTCGACACTAACCAGCGCTAGCGGTCTAAACCCTGACTGGGGACCTGTATTTCAGGAGCTGACAAGGAACCTGAGTTAGCTGGAAACTTCAAAGCCTTGCCGGTTAATGGAATTCTTAACACCTACTGTTCACAGGCCTGGCTCATTCTGCTGCCCCCACCAAACGGTGATCACACTTCTCTGATTGAATCAGAGGAGGGGCACCTGGGACTGCAGGAAAACAGAACAATGAACTTTCCTTGGCTCAGGCAAATGCTAAATCAGGGGGGTGTAAATGGCTTCCTCTTGGAAGAAACTGGGAGGAGCAGTGCCCCTGTGAGCCACCTGAGCTTGGAGGCGGGGACAGACAGAAATTTCCCCATGTGCTTTGGAACCTAAACCACACCCATCTGGGCCAGAGCATTATTTTAAAAAGATGGATAATTCATAGCATGAAACTGTCAAAATTATATAATTAACATCATTATTCCTGTGACTTTTCTGTGCACATTGTAAGAGGTGTTAGGACTCTGTGGTATGATCTGGGGGTAGTAGCGGAAAATAAGGTATTACTCCAAATGTCTGTATGTTAAAAATCTGACACTTCGTCATCTGATGCCCATATTCCTTGCGCACACTTGTGTAAATTCTGGAAAAGTTTAGAGGTTGTGTTCTGGATGAAAAGGGCAGAATTCTGTCAGAAGTGGACACGACATCTTACAAAGACAGGGATCGGATGGTTTGGTGCTACAGAAAATATGTTAACTGGACATATAATATTAGAAAAAATGTACATAGATAAATATGCATTTGGATCAAAAATAGATTTGTGTGCAAAGCGACAAGGGGAGGATCTTCTGACCCATAAACATACCTCATTACGATGACACTCCAATTTCCTTCCCCCAATCAAGGGAGAGAGGAGAACTTGGCCAATGATAAGTTGTGAGGGGCAGGCTTAGTTATGCCCATGCACACACCCATTTTCAAAAGACATAAAAAGAGCCATTCAGACCCAGGTAGGGACATTCACTTTCCACTTCAAACTGATTTCTTGCGAAGCATTTTGCCGGACCGGACAATATCCAGAAGGACCATATCCAGAACTTAGAATCCAGACTTCAGAACTTGTAGCAGAGAGGCCTAGTCCACAAGCTGAATCCTTTTCAGCAGGCTTCAAAATCTTTTGCAACCTAACCAAACTATTCAACAGCGGGGGGCGAGCTGTGTTTTTCTAGCTAGAACCCTGTGCCAGAACCCAGAAAGCAGTGCTGTATCCAGAAACCCAGACCAGACCGCTCTGCAGTGCCAAGAACTTTTGTCAGAACCAGAGATCCAAACCAGCAAAGCAGAGCTGACCCAGATAGCTGTGACTTCAGAACCACCCGCCGGAAGTCAAGTCCGAACCTGACCAGATCTTGATGGCCTATTTCAAATTTATAGTGTGAGTACCCAGCTAGAACTGTGCATAGTCATCTATTAGTTTAAAATAAGCTTATCCCATCCAATTCAACCTGCATAGAACTGCATTAGAAATCGCGTGTTAATTCTGTGACTTTAAAGCTGTGAAATTGTCATTTGCCATTCTGAATCATTATTTAATTTCTGAAAATCTACCTCCACAAAATCGTCTGTATCTTTTGAACCACTAGGAACGAGATTTAACTTTCATCTTAAAGCTAAGATCATCAGCTTTCCAACGAGCCCTAAACCGACTTTTTACTTCTTATAGTTTTCCGTAATGGCACTCGGCACACTCGGAAAAAGTGCCGCGAATTGCAACTAGCTCAACTTCATCACTTGTAAAAAAATAACTGCTTCTTGCAACAGCTGAAATTCGTTTTCAACCTGATAATCCCTCATGAATCATTGCTAGTGTTGACCTGAACTAATTCAAAGTAGCTGTCACCTACCCTGAGTCTCCTATAGGGAATTAAAATCATTTTCAGCATATTTTCACTTCACTGCAAATCACATTAAAGGTATTTCTGCATGTTTTAAAAGCAGACCGGTTGCTCTAGGCTTGCTAAAGGGGGACTCGAATTTGTATTGCATTTGATTGTATTCCTGAAAACTGTGTGCTCCCCTTCCATCTCCTTATATTGCTATTGCATAGGGGGGGAGTGACTTGTCAAAAGAAAAAGTGATCATATTATCTCTTGTTGAAACCATATCAGCTTATGTCTGCGCTGCATTCTTTACATCATTGCTTTTCCTTGAAACCATAAAAGTATTCTCTGCTACCTTATCCTTTCTATACTAACTCCTTACTGATTGAAAAGAGTATGCAATTTTGTAACATTACCAATTGTTGATCAACATTATATTCATAAGTGTGCTATCAAATATTAATTTATTTATAAAAGTGTGATATATATCTTGTTTAATTTTTCAATAAATCTTTTAATTTGCAAAACAAACCTACTTCTTGGCTCAGTGAGGTCAGGGGGGATTCAAAGAGAGGGGCGTTATACAAGGGTTTATCATCCAGATCTATGAACTTGTCATAAAAATATATAAATAAGGGCTTCCCTTGGGCATCCCAGACTAGGTACTGACTTAGTTGGAGTGATGAATTGAAGTCCCTTAACAGAGTGGGGGCTCGAGCCAGGACATCTGGATTAGTTCTACCACTTGTGCAGCTTAATACAGTTTGCCAACTGATTGGATACATAAATCCTGTTGGATCACCAGGCTGTATTACACTGTAAAAGCACTCCTCAAAGGAACGCTGTAAGGAAACGGTCTGTTTTGCAAAATAAAATACTAACTTCTGTAAGTCAGGAAGGAAATCAATTTCCAGAATAACGACACTGGTAGACATCAAAATGGCGAGAGAACACCTCTTACATAATTTTTTTGTGAGAGGTGAGTGGGTTTATCTTGACCAGACAGTGTGGTTGCAGGCAATCGCGCCCCAGATCACTGAAACAGGGTCAGACAAACGGAGAGATTAGGGTCCATTACATATGGCCCTGAGTGAACTATATATGGCCCCTAAAGCCAAAGATGAGCACGACAAGATTGTCAGGATAGCAGCATATTTATATTTATATATGGGAGCTATACAGGGCATATGTGCTGAAGGCCAAGATCTGGCGAATAGGCAACAGATGGCATTAGAGAAGGCCCAATCTGACCTGGTCTCTTCCGAGCAGAGGCTGCAGAGGAGCCAGGAGTCAGAAAATGGTAGTAGGCAGTATATCATTAAAATAAAAGAGGACATGGATATACTGCAACAGGAAAAGACAGACTGGGATACCAGATTTCTGGCCTTGCTGAAGGAGTACCAAGAAGGTCTGGACTCCCTACTGCAGAGCCAGAAAAAGCTGGAGCAACAACTACACTTCAACAGGGCATGCACAGAGCAGGTAGCCACCCTGCAAAGTCATCTAGATAGAGTGAAGGCAGAGAGCAACAAACTGATTCTGAAAGACTTGGATACCCAAACAGAATTTGTGGAAGAATGGCAGAAAGCTGGTGCCTTTCAAAGGCAGAGGGACAACCTGGCGGCACAGATGCAGGTTCTTAGTCAGGAAAGGGATACCTTAGGCCAGGAAGTCTGCTGATTAAAAGAAAAAATTGAAGAAAATCACTTGGCCCTCCAGGGACTGGGTGACATCCAAAAAGAGCATCAGAACTTGTTAGAGCACACCAGGAGGTTGGAAGATGCACTGGCAAGAAAGGAACAGGCCAGTAGGGAAGGGTCTCAGGAGGTAACCCTCCTGCAGCAAAGACTGGCCCAGTACTCCAGGACCAACCAGGAGGCACAGAGAGAAAATGAGGCTCTCTGTCAGCACAATGATAGGCTCCAGCAACAGGTAGCCATGCAAGAGAGATTGATAGAGTTTAGAAAGGCCTTGGTTGAGGAACTGAAAGCACAGGCTCTTGCATTGCAACGGGGAGCAGGGGCTGATAGATATGAGGTTCGCTGGGAAAGGGAAACACCTGAGCATAACCTCAGGAGCCCTAGTACCAGAGGCCTTCATCCCTCCCAGTCCCTGGACTCTGCCACCCCCATGTCCCCTGGCGCACAGGAGCCCAGGGCCACGGGGATGGCAGACTACTATCCAACCAGAAGTATGGGGCTCATAGGCCAGTACCACCCAGGAATGGATGGGCGGGCATCCGGGTATGGGCACCTAGGTACAGTGCAATTTAGTGGGCAATCCCAGGAGAGTAGGCCCACTAAGGGTATCCTAAAAACCTCTGCCCAGTTAGGTCAGTGTGGGGGGGTACTCATCAAATCCTGGCAGCAAGGAGGAATCTGAAGACTTCTCTGAGCGTCACAGGACACAGGAGACCAGGTCCCCACATTCTGCCAGCCATTCCCAGGCTCGCAGAATCCGGGAAAACCTGGAAGATCAGACGGGCACCTCTGGGAGCAGTGCTTCTGAATCAGAGGATGAATGGACCAGGGTTACCCGAACCAAAAAGGCCATGTCCCCTGGCGCAGAGGATCCCAGGGCCACAGGGATGGCAGACTACTATCCAACCAGAAGTATGGGGCTCATAGGCCAGTACCACCCAGGAATGGATGGGCGGGCATCCGGGTATGGGCACCTAAGTACAGTGCAATTTAGTGGGGAACCCCAGGAGAGTAGGCCCACTAAGGGTATCCTAAAAACCTCTGCCCAGTTAGGTCAGTGGGGGGGGTACTCATCAAATCCTGGCAGCAAGGAGGAATCTGAAGACTCCTCTGAGCGTCACAGGACACAGGAGACCAGGTCCCCACATTCTGCCAGCCATTCCAAGGCTTGCAGAATCCAGGAAAACCTGGAAGATCAGACGGGCACCTCTGGGAGCAGTGCTTCTGAGTCAGAGGATGAATGGACCAGGGTTACCCGAACCAAAAAGGGCAATAAGGCAAAAAGGGCCTTGCTTAAGGACCCCTTAAAACAGATGAAGGCAATAAGGAGTGTCATCACCTCTTATGACAAGAACGCCAAGTATTCTGTTTGGGAACACTTGGAGCTTTACGAGCAAATGATGTAGACTTTCCATTTGAAGGACAGCAGTAGCTGCATTCGGTATGTCAAATGGACATTCTCCTCAGAATAATCCAGTTTCTTTGCAGGGCTGGAGGACCAAAACCATTCAAGATGGTCCACATATAGGACGGCCATCTTGAAACAATTTTCTGTTCACAGAAATCCCCAAGAGGCTCGCAAGGCAGCCTACAATTTGCAATGTGGGGAGGATCAGGCCCCACAAGAATTTGTTCAGGAATTGAAGCGTGCCTTTGCGCAGACTACTAAAAGGGTGTGCACGGACAGTAAAGAGTTTGTAAATACGTTTTTCCATGCCTTGCCCAAATACATCATGACCCATCTAGTGAGAGATTTTCATGAGAAAAGGTCACTAGACTGGGTCATTGAACAGGCTACCCGGATCTATGAGGTGCAGAAGCCCATAGAAAATAAAAATAACGCCCAGAAAAGCCCCAAATCAACCAGCACCCTTGCTGCTGCCAAGGTGACAGAGGTAAAGATTGCCCCTATTTTAGATTTGGAGATGGGGGGCCTAAAAACCTGCCTGCACCGCATAATTCTAAGCCCAGAAGGCCCTCGGGCCAGTCACAGACAGGGAGTCAAGGAGGTAGTCCCACAAATGGGGTCTTTAACTCCCCTGACTATGTAAGTCCCCGCTACAAGGGAAACCGACCCATCCTGGGGTATGTGTGGACTCCTCCAACCCAAGGGGGGGATCCAACCAGCCACCCAACCCAGGGAACTTCCCTCATAACTTCCCACAGGAGGGCAGAAATTCACCAAACCCGGGGCAGAACTTTTTTCCCAGGTATCCACCCAACTTCCGGCCCCAAAATCATCCATCCTTCTTTCCCCAATTCCCTGAGCCCATACAACCTAATCCGGGAGAGGGGAGGCCAATGGTGGAGGGGTACCCAAATCTTCCCAACCCGGGGTACTACTAGAGAAGGGATAGCTACCCTTCCCGGGATCTGCCAGGGGGAGAAAACAGAACCCCTTATCAGCCTGAGCGGTTTTCACAGTTAGAGCGGCAGGTCCAAAATCTGGCACAGGAGCTGAGTCGCGTGCTGATGGCTCAACAGAACCCCTCAGATGAGCATGCCAGCGCAGAATGTCCCAAATTCTGGGCCTGGTGCCCCAGAACAATGACGGGGGCAGCACCCCGATAACCCACCGGTTCCCAGGGAGGAGGCACAAGGGGAAGGGGGGTGTAAAGCCTTGGAGGAAGCTTCCTTCCCCACTTGTAAACAGCCCCTGGAAACCCAGGAACCGGAAACAAAATCTCCTACCCCTGAAAGTCTGCCACCCAAGGAGCAGAGAGGAGGTAGGAGAAACAAAGGACCCAAACAGACCCATTTTGTGGAGGAGGTACAGGTCTTCCAATTTGAGGGAGAGGGATCCTCAGAGGATCCTGGGAAAAGGATCTTCTCCTTCAGAGATGGGGGAACTCCTCCCAGAACCAACAATACCGAAAACCCCTGGTTCAAATCCATCCTGGTGACTGCCTCAAAAAAGGGGGGGTGGCCCAGAACCGGAACCAGGGGAACCCAAAACCGCATCAATATCCAATTGCCAACTTTTTCTTTCAGATTCCCAAAACTCCCTGTCGAACTCTGCCCAAATAATTTCTCTCTCAATGTCTAAAACCAGAAAATTAGCCCACCAGTTGTCCAAAAATGTGCACTATCTGTGCCCCCTTGAGGAGAATGAGGGAAGATACTATGCCCCGGTACAAGTACAGTGGCAGGGTACAATTTTGGCACTGGTGGACACTGGATCCCAAGCTACCCTTCTGTCCAAAAGGGCCTTTAATTAACTAAATGCAGGAAGGGGGGAGAATTACTGAATTCCTCTCACCTCTCTTCCTGGACAACTTCAGAACTTTGACGGGGAAGGAAATTCCCGTCGAGGGGACTGCAGATTTGGACATTAAAATTGGGCGACACAAGGTGAAACACCCGGTCATAGTAGTGACGCCAGAGGGTACCCCTTGTTTACTAGGGAATGACCTCCTGAGAAGGTTGTCACCCCTAATAGACTGTGTAAACAAGGTCCTCTGGACCCAGACTAGCCGACCAATAAAATTAAAACAGAGTGTCAACCATGCTAGTTTAAATGGCACATACCACATGGTTGAACAAAACTCTGACCAAGTAGAATTTCACTTCCAGAACAACCAAATTCCAGACGTGACAGTAACAGCAATAGGACAACAGACTGGTGATGGGGGGTCCTCTCTATTTCTGAAAATCAACCTTCCTTCCAGTTTAAGGTGGTATTCCACACTGGAAGGAAACACTCTGAAATTCTTTACTAATCCACAATCAGACATTGCCACTCCAATAGACCAGAAAGATGTGAAATCAGCTCAGAGCCTGGCTGATATTCAGCAAATTGGAGAGCAGTTGTTCATCCCTGTTCAGTTAAATGAAGGGAGGACTCTGTTCTCGCCCGAGTGTGTGTGAACAACGGTAAGAGCTTCATCAGCGAAGCCATGTTCCGCCAACTCCCAAAAGAATCAGCCATTCCCACAGTCAAAACTGATAGACAAATGGGAAATGGACCTGGAAGCACCCAATTCCAAACATCTCCTGCCAAGCAGGTGTATGCCAAAAATCTCCATTAGCAAAAAGAGCAAAGTCCATAATTGTTGGGTTGTGCGAGACGTCACTGCCTCCTTTTACTTAGGCAGTGACATTCTCAATCGCTTTGCCATTAGTTTGGACCTAATACACTTCAAAGCTTGGTCCCGATTAGCGGATAATCCCATGGGCTTTGATGATCCAGAAAAAAGCATTTAGGTCAGCTCAATAGCTACCTCATGCAGTTCAAATTCAGATTAAAGAGTAAGTCACCATCCCAGAAAGGACCCGACAATTCTCCCTGGAAGTGAAAGTTAAAAGAGGACAAAAATTGAAAAACCCTGATGCTTATATTCATCTAAATGCTTCTCTCTAACAGCAAGGGTTGGGGGTAAACCCAACACCGTTAGGCACCATAGAACATGACACCATTCCAATAGAGGTGGATAACAGCGACTTAAAGAGTATCACTCTAGCCGCAGGCACCATTATTTGAATGGCGGTTGATGACTGACATTTCTCCATCGGTTTAGGAAATGAACTGTTAGGACCAATCCCAAAGGACTGTTTTGACAGTGACAGTGATGACAACACAACACAGGCAGGATCTTTACCCAGCATGGGGGGAACTTCCTGGTGTACACTTCCTGCCCTTATGGTAAGGAAGATGTGACTTGTGACTTCAGAATGGATGAGGTGATTTTCCAGGTCCATGAGGGCTGCCTTTCCCACCTGAAGCCTCCAGTCCAAATCAGCGCTTTGACCAGGGACTTCTCCACCCAGCTGGAGGAGGCCGCTGAGATAGCAAAACCAGAAGTCTTTCCAGGCTTCAGGCAGATGGTGGAAGAGAGAGTCAACCTAGCTGACGCCTGTGTCACTCTGGAGCAGAAGCAAAAGTTGAAACAAGTTTTCTTGGATTTCCAAGATCTCTTTGCGGTGGACTCATATGACTGTGGTCGCACTGACATTCATACAACTACAATTCCCACGGACCCTGGCATGACTCCAGTGTTTGTGAAGCAATATCGCTTGCCTCTCGCATCCATGGAGTCCCTTACTGAAATAATTGAGAACCTTGAGTCCCGGGGAATAATCCGTCGAGTACACAGCACCTTCAATAATCCCGTGCTGGGAATATTGAAGCCAAACGGCCAGTGGAGACTCTGCGCCGACCTTAGGGAGCTCAACAAATGGGTCCATACTTCCCGATGGCCTCTTCCCTACATTAACCAAGGGCTGGCCCAGATCCAGGGTCACAGGTATTCACTGCAATAGACCTGACCAATGGATACTGGACCGTGCCTGTCAGTAGGGAGGACCAATAAAAGCTGGCTTTTCCCTTTGGGGGTCAGCAATACACATGGATCTGGACTCCCTTTGGATACCTCAACTCCGGCAATGAATTTAACAACATTTTCCTACATAAGGCCATGCCCGACCTGGGTGCGAGGGGTAACCTGGCTTATGTAGATGATTTCCTCATCAAAAGTTCATCTGTGGAGGAACACATAGCGGAGATCCGTTATGTTCTGACCCAGTTGAAGGCCGCTGGACCAAAACTTTCCTTTCAGAAAGCACCGTGGTGTAGAACCCGTGTTAACTTCTTGGGGCATGAGATTACTCCTCAGGGTCTCTGTCCCCAGGAAAAGAAAGTGGAAGCACTTCAGAAACTAAAAGACCCCACAACTCTGCGGGAAGTAAGGAGCCTCCTTGGACCTACTAATTACAGCAGAAAGTTCATTGAGGGCTACGCAGAGATCACCAGACCCCTGATTCATCTCTTGAAGGGAGGGGTCAATTGGGAATGGGGTCCAGAACAATCCGAGGCAGTAAGACAGCTTAAAAGAAGCCTCTCACAAGCGCCTTGCCTAGCTTACCCTGTCACAAACAAGGAGTTTTTCTTGGAGACAGGGTTCTCTAATATATGCTTGACTGCAGTATTATATCAAAAGCATGACAAGGTCAATAAAGTAATCTCCTATGCGAGCAAAACTTTATCCTCTGTGGAGGAAAAATTCAACGACTGTGAGAAGGCACTCCTGGCAACGGTGTGGGCATTGAAGAATTACCGCCCGTTTATCCAGGGGGAACGCATCATATTGGAGACCCCACACCAGCCTCTGCAATATCTCCAAAGTGACAGAATCCGGGCCGGAAATGTGAGTAATTCCCAAATTACTTCCTGGATTCTGTCAATGCAAGGCTTTCCTGTGGAGGTCAGATATGGCCAAAACAAGAACAGTCCCCTCGTGCAAGGTCTGGCTGACTTGCATGATTGTGCCAGAGAAAACTGTCTCGAGGACGAAAGTCTGAATATCAAGGACAACATGGAGGCATACCTTAATTCCCCACACAAAGTCTTTGAAGAAGACAAGTGTGAGGGAATGCCCTCTGTCTATGTGGATGGATGCTCTTACCATGTTGACAACAACAGGGAGAAAGAACTGGTGGTTCGCGTAGGGAATGCATGGGTGAATGAGTCCCCAGAACCCTCCGCTGGGTACAAAATTGGACCCTGAAGTAGTCAGGTGGCAGAGTTGATGGCTGTGCATCAGGCCATCCTCACTGCTGTCCTACATCAACTCCACGAACTGGTCATAATCACAGATTCAGATTATGTACGGAACGGGTTCGTGGAGCACCTGGTTAATTGGAAAACCAGAGGCATGTTATGTGCTATTAACAAACCCTTGAAACATAGGAAGTTAATCCAAAATATTGATGATCTGGTCACCTCAAACGAGATGACCATCTACTGGAAGAAGATCAAGGGTCATTCCAAAGTAGAGGGACCAGACAAAACTGGAAATGACTTAGCTGATCAGCTGGCCAAAACCAGGGCCATCCAAGGGGATCTAATAGAGATTGAGTCCCTGTTGGGGGGAATCCAGGTCTCTGCTATCACTAGGTCGCAGACAAATGCTCACAATGATCTTTCAACTGCACAATGGAGTAAGGAGACCCCAGATGCTGATTTGATTACGACTCAGAAGGGGGATCTAATAATTGGTAAGTTTTACCAACACATGGAGGACCCTGAGAACTTTCCCCTGATGGATACCGATTACATTGGGAAAGAGGACCTTAGAGTGTTGATGAAATGTCCAAAAAATGTTCTGAATCCAACACGGTTTGTTGGTAAGCAAGTCCCAAGCTGGCCATGATCAGTGGATGGTTCCTACCTCATTCCGAAGCCTGATGTTAAGTCACGCCCATGATGCGTCCACCGACGGTCATAGGGTATTTCACACAACACTTGAGCTCTTAAGAGAGGTTGCATACTGGCCACACATGGGGCAGGACCTCGACCAATACTTGAAGGGGTGCCTTGTGTGTGCACAATTTCAGCCAACATCCCTCACACACTGTGCGCCTCTCCAAAAGAAGGGGATGACACTCCCATGGTCAGATTTGCAAGTCGACTACATAGGGCCCGTTATTCGCTCCTCTAGGGGGAATAAGTACATGTTGACGGTGACATGCTTATTTACTAAATGGGTGGAATGTCTCCCGGCCCCAAACTGCAAGGCAGAAACAGCAGCTGCCCTGATGATCAACCACATCTTTTCAAGTTTTGGTCTACCCCAAAGGATTGAATCAGACAGAGGTAGCCATTTCACCAGCGAAGTAATGACAAAGATGTGGGAGATACTGGGGGTAAAAGGAAGCTACATATTGCTTACCAGCCAGCCTCTTCTGGTGCAGTAGAGAGATACAACAGATCCATTGTGAGCATCTTAAAAAAGTTTGTGGCAGATTCTGGGCCAAGTTGGGATATCCAATTACCTCTCGTCCTAATGGCCATCAGATCCACCCCTTCATCTGCAACTAAAATGTCACCGTTTGAGCTGATGACTGGATGCAAGATGGTGCTTCCCCAGCATTTGCTCTACAGGACCCAAGAGCAGACATTAATCAATGCCTCCACAACTCATGAGTATGTGGACAATTTGAAGAAACACCTTCAACATGCTTTTGCCTATGCTCAGCGAAACCTAGAAAGATCAGCTGAGAGTATGAAGACTCACTATGATTTGAAGACTACTAGGAAAGAATACAATGTGGGAGACCGGGTCTATCTATACAATTTCCGAAGGAAACAGGCCAAACAGCGAAAATTTCAGCCTGCATGGAAGGGACCTTTTGAAATTGTAGACAAGATCTCCCCAGTTGCCTACAAGATCCGCATCCCCAAGGGTAGTTTGGCAGAAGGGGAAGACAAGTGGGTCCATATAAATCAGCTAAAGTGTTGCCATCTGTCACTGCCGCCGGCGACTGGCGTTTGTGGCGCAGGTGGAAACAGGGACGCCATTGAAGTGTTCTGTTGCGTTCCCTCTCCGTCTACCAGACACGGTCTAGTTGTTTCCAAAATGGCCACCGCCGTTTGTTTATCTCACTCGGCTGCCGGCGGCTCGGTGCGTTGCAGCTGAGTTCATTCTAGTTCCTTGTGACAGTCTTGTCCTTCTATCATGGCCTTGTTTCGGCGTCTGTCTTGTTTCCTTCTCCTCCCGTTCCGTTTGGCTTTCCCCCATCTCTGTTTTCCGCTTGCCTTCGCTCTTGGATTCCTTCTGACTCCCGGATTCTCCCGTTCTCGCTTGTCCTCCACGCTGTGGGGTACTTACCTGTATCCAGCTTCCTCCTACAACCAGTCTGCATAGACACGCCGACCTCACCGCTCCTGGGTATTCAGCGGAGGACTAATCCTACCTACTACGGATCCGAAGACTTCCATTGCCTTTACGACTACTCCAGATCCAGGGGTTTTTTGCCATCCAGTGGCTTTTTCCCCTCTGGCTGTCGCGGAGGGGAGTCACCGAGGGTTTTCTCTGTCTTGGAGTCACGATGGCTTCCTTCCGAGGTAGACCTTATCTTCAAAAAAAGAAGAAGCCTTACATTGGACTTACCCGCAGAAAGAAACTGGTTATTCAGGTGAGGATGAGGTGATTGGGGAAAATAGTAACTCGAGTGAAGACGAAGACATTGCTGACCTTCTAGCTGATCCCGTAGCCCATAGCGCCAGTTCTGATACCATCCCAGGCACACTCTGCAGCAACTGGAGGAGTCCTCTGCAATCCTAGAGGGGTCCGCTCCAGAGTAATACAAGTCCAACCCTAAAATATTCCACATATAGCCTATAAACTTCTATGATTCTTGAATGCAAATGTCTCCTGATTCAAAAGAATGTATATGTTCGCCCCACCATTAATGGTGGTGGGGAAATGTCTACGAATATGTTTCTGCCGCTTTGCTTTGCCATCCTAGGAGAGATAAACCATGGAGACTGACCAAGGAGGACCACCCGGGGACCGGGAGCAAAGATCTGAGGGGACCGGGGTGCCGTCCGAAACTCCCATCAGGACCGGCGAGGAGAACTGATCGATCCACCCTGATGGAGGAAAAGATGCTGAACTTTGCCATCGGCGGAATCGGAAGAAGATGAGGTGAACATCCCAGATCTTGCGAGTTCCATCAGTGAAAGAACAGAATGGCCATCGCAAGAGGGGGGGGCTTGTGGGATGTTTCTACCCACGCATCCAAGCACTACCCACAGAACTGTGCATTACTGGCATTGAAAACATCATGATGGCCAGAACTCACCAGAAAATGCACAGGGAAAACATGAAAAATAGGTTGCCATCCATTTTTGCCTCTCTCAATGTTAATACAAGAGACCATTGCCAGGCCCTATCCTTTGGCTACACACAGAGCAAAAACCAGTGCAAAGAAAGATGGTTCTGTTCAAAATCTGTTTTTATTAATGTCAAAAATTGCTAAGATCATGGGCACGAAACCACCAAACAAAAATCCAACTCTGGTGAGTGTTCTACTTTACTCTACTGCAGATCCACATCAATGCCATGTTAAGCGAGGATCATATACTATCAAGTAAAATTCCCTTTTGAAATGGATTAATTCAAGACAGCTCCCAAAAATGGGTGCAGTACCGGAGCTCGACACTAACCGGCGCTAGTATTTCAGGAGCTGACAAGGAACCTGAGTTAACTGGAAACTTCAAAGCCTTGCTGGTTAATGAGAATTCTTAACACCTACTGTTCACAGGCCTGGCTGCATTCTGCTGCCCCCACCAAAAGGAGATCACACCTCTCTGATTGAATCAGAGGAGGGGCACCTGGGACTGCAGGAAAACAGAACAATGAACTTTCCTTAGCTCAGGCAAATGCTAAATCAGGGGGGTCATAAATGGCTTACTCTTGGAAGAAACTGGGAGGAGCAGTGCCCCTGTGAGCCACCTGATCTTGGAGGTGGGGACAGACAGAAATTCCCCCATGTGCTTTGGAACCTAAACCACACCCATCTGGGCCAGAGCATAATTTTAAAAAGATGGATAATTCATAGTACGAAACTGTCAAAATTATATAATTAACATCATTAGTCCTGCGATTTTTCTGTGCACATTTTAAGAGGTGTTAGGGCTCTGTGGTATGTTCTGGGGGGTAGTAGCGGAAAATAAGGTATTACTCCAAATGTCTGTATGTTAAAAATCGGTCACGTCATCCTCTGATGCCCATATTCCTTGTGTAAATTCTGGAAAAGTTTAGAGGTTGTGTTCTGGATGAAAAGGGCAGAATTCTGTCAGAAGTGGACACAACATCTTACAAAGACAGGGATCGGATGGTTTGGTGCTACAAAAAATATGTTAACTGGACATATAATATTAGAAAAATTGTACATAGATGAATATGCATTTGGATCAAAAATAGATTTGTGTGCAAAGCGACAAGGGGAGGATCCTCTGACTCATAAACATATCTCATCACGATGACACTCCATTTCCTTCCCCCACTCAAGGGAGAGAGGAGAACTTGGCCAATGATAAGTTGTGAGGGGCAGGCTTAGTTATGCCCACGCACACACCCATTTTCAAAAGACATAAAAAGAGCCATTGAGACCCAGGTAGGGACATTCACTTTCCACTTCAAACTGATTTCTTGCGAAGCATTTTGCCGGACCAGACAATATCCAGAAGGACCATATCCAGAACTTAGAATCCAGACTTCAGAACTTGTAGCAGAGAGGCTTAGTCCACAAGCTGAATCCTTTTCAGCAGGCCTCAAAATCTTTTGCAACCTAGCCAAACTATTCAACAGCCGGGCAAGCTGTGTGATTCTGGCTAGAACCCTCTGCCAGAACCCAGAAAGCAGTGCTGATCCAGAACCCCGGACCAGACCGCTGTGCAGTGGCAAGAACTTTTGTCAGAACCAGAGATCCAGACCAGCAAAGCAGAGCTGACCCAGATAGCTGTGACTTCAGAACCACCCACCGGAAGTCCAGTCCCAACCTGAAAAGATCTTGACGGCCTATTTCAAATTTACAGTGTGAGTACCCAGCTAGAACTGTGCATAGTCATCTATTAGTTTAAAATACGCTTATCCCATCCAATTCAACCTGCCTAGAACTGCATTAAAAATCGCGTGTTCATTCTGTGACGTTAAAGCTGTGAAAGTGTCATTTGCCATTCTGAATCATTATTTCATTTCTGAAAATCTACCTCCACAAAATCGTCTGTATCTTTTGAACCACTAGGAACGAGATTTAACTTTCATCTTAAAGCTAAGATCATCAGCTTTCCAACAAGCCCTAAACCGACTTTCTACTCCTTATAGTTTTCTGTAATCGCGCTCGAC
Organism: Ambystoma mexicanum; assembly: GCF_040938575.1. Classification (NCBI taxonomy): domain Eukaryota; kingdom Metazoa; phylum Chordata; class Amphibia; order Caudata; family Ambystomatidae; genus Ambystoma; species Ambystoma mexicanum. The sequence continues at coordinate 217,187,789 of NC_090931.1, forward strand.
GCACTCGGAAAAAGTGCCGCGAATTGCAACTAGCTCAACTTCACCACTTGTAAAAAATAACTGCTTCTTGCAACTGCTTAAATTCATTTTCAACCTGATAATCCCTCATGAATCATTGCTAGTGTTGACCTGAACTAATTCAACGTAGCTGTCACCTACCCTGAGTCTCCTATGGGGAATTTGAACCATTTTCAGCATATTTTCACTTCATTGCAAATCACATTAAAGGTATTTCTGCATGTTTTAAAATCAGACCGGTTGCTCTATGCTTGCTAAAGGGGGACTAGAATTTGTATTGCATTTGATTGTATTCCTGAAAACTGTGTGCTCTCCTTCCATCACCTTATATTGCATAGGGGGGAGTGACTTGTCAAAAGAAAAAGTGATCATATTATCTCTTGTTGAAACCATATCATCTTATTTCTGTGCTGCATTCTTTCCATCATTGCTTTTCCTTGAAACCATAAAAGTATTCTCTGCTACCGTATCCTTTCTATACTAACTCCTTACTGATGAAAAGAGTGTGCAATTGTAACATTACCCATTGTTGATCAACGTTATATTCATAAGTGTGCTATCAAATATTAATTTATTTATAAAAGTGTGATATATATCTTGTTTCATTTTTCAATACATCTTTTAATTTGCAAAACAAACTTACTTCTTGGCTCAGTGAGGTCAGGGGGATTCAAAGAGAGGGGCGTTATACAAGGGTTTATCATCCAGATCTATGAACTTGTCATAAAAAAATATAAATAAGGGCTTCCCTTGGACATCCCAGACTAGGCACTGACTTAGTTGGAGTGCTGAATTGAAGTCCCTTAACAGCGGGTAGTTAACCCTGCCCAGCCTCTACCTTGATGATATCATTTTGCATTATAAATAAGGGTGCCTGACAAGACCCTGTACACACACAGATTCCTGATTTTCCTAAGCCAGAGTCCTGCTCCCCTCTGTTCCTATCTTCATCTTGCATTTATCCATCTAAACTCCAGATCCCTACCACAAGGCCAAGCATTGCTGATCTTGATTCAGCTGAGCCTCAATTCTAAAATAATCCCCATAACCAAGGGAAACGCTGTGGTGTTTTGGGAAGCATCCTGAATTAACCTGGCTTGCCACTCACTGCATGCTGCTGCCATCCTGCTCTCCTGATGCCCTATCTTATCCAGTAACCAGGAGTGCTACCCGGTAAGCAGTCCATGCCAGCTGATTCTGCCCCTCTGACGTTGTCCGGTTGACCTGTGTTAGACCAGATCCGTGTGGCGACCGAGCGCTGGTTGTCCAACAACCAAACCAAAAAGTGGACTGTGAGTATCAGTAGGAACCATAGAAACATAGTATACCTTGTTGTGCCTTGTCCTTAATTCCAATCTCTAAGCTATCTTCTTCTGACCCGATAACTTATAATATTGTCACAATCATTCTTGCTACCCTGCTTTGATGTCTTGTGCTAGTGCCAATTTCTTTAATAATTTTGTCTTGTGAAATCCTAAGCCCCTAGATCTCTCTTGAGTGATCGGACTGGTTCTGCCAGGGCGGGCGCGGGGGTTCTAGGGTTGAACTTGTGAGTCAACCCCAGAGCTTACTGTGTCTCAATCAGGTAACCTAGCCTGAATGCCCTAGTGTAGAGTAAAACTGTTCTTGTCAAAATTGATTTCTTTTCCTCACTAGATTTTGTATAACTCATTCAATTTAACAGCTAGCGACCTCATTTCACTTTCATATTGTACATAGGATCCATAGCTACACCCCAACACAAAATCAATTTACCATGTTTCACATGTTTTTATTAAAAAACATTTTGGTAAATTTGGGCGGGAATTGCAAAAGTGTGTTAAACTTACAACCTGTCATTTTGATTATAAACTGTTTTCAATCTTCCATTCCATTTCGAATTGTATGCTTTTGCTTATTCCATTGCTTGTGATTGCTAGTATCTTTCCAGTGTTGCACCAGTAAAGAATTGTTTTTGTTGCAAGAGTTATACCCATTCATTCATTTATTTATCCATTTCCGAGTGTCATTTTAGCATTTCCAGGGTTTAAAATCCATTTTTCCCTCTTGTTTGAGGAGGGAAGGTCAGATTTAATTTCTGTTTCTTGTCTTTCATTCCTGATACCTGCTGATTCTGTTTATCCACTTAAAATGGATTATTCTTGGGTTGAGGGAACCTTGCAGGGGTAAATTCAAAAAGTGCTCCTATTCCATGGTGTTTTGTAGTTGTTTCAATAGAAGGTTAAAACTAAGTGCATTGCTTACATTCATATTGTTCTTATCACCACATTGGTGATTGTTGTACCATATTAAAAATGGTATGATTCTTTTAATTTTAAAATAAATAAATATTATATTTGATCAACCAGCCTGGTTCATGGTCCAGTGCTCACGGGTCGCGCAGGTTATGGTTGCTCGGCATACCATAACTGGCAAATTTCTGTTTTTTTTTTGTTTTACCTGTAACCGTGTTTGTCTGTTGAATTGCATAGGTGTTTACTATTTTACTAGTGCAACTTAACTATAACGTCCCTTTAACAACTTTTTTGTCAGTGAATATATATATATATATTTCGGGAAAAGTCTATCAGTCCTGTTCTGGATTAGTTGCCGAGGGTGAAGAGTAGAGGCAGGAAGATTTAGAAAGAGGCTGTTGCAGTAGTCCAGCCTAGAGAGAACCAGGACTCTGGAGAAAGTGAGCTTCTGGGGGAAAGTAAGAAAAGGAAGAACACCGCTGAGGAGGTGCAGCTGGTAGTGATAGTTCTTGGAGAGGTCAGTGATGTGAGGAGAGAAGGAGAGGGTGGAGACGAAGATGACACCAATTTTTTCAACACAGGAAAGCACAGGTCGAGGGCCCGAGGAGGGCAGCCAGAATGAACGAGGGAAAGAGGGAGCAGGGGTCACAATGAGAAGGATCTCAGTCTTACTGGCATTAAGGCAGAGATCATTGGAGGCACACCATTGCTGAATCGTGGATAGATAGAATGAGTGAGAGAGGAGAGGAGGCAGAGGAGATCCTGAAGGAGAGCTGAGTGTCATCCAAATAATACTGAAAGTTAGGAGAGAATGTAGAGATGATGTGTGCCAGAGGTGCCAAGTAAAGGTTGAAGAGCCTGGGTGAGAGGTTAGAGCCCTCAGGAACACCACATGTGGAGATAGAGGCGGTGGGGAGGAAGGACCCCAGTTGTACCTGGGATGGTCGATCGGAGAAGAAGGAGGTCAACCAGGCTACGGCCTGGTCTGTGATGCCCAGGTTGTCACAGAGATGATTTATCATGATGGCGTGGTTGACTGTGAAAGCAGAGGAAAGGTCTGGGAGGATGAGGACAGAAGGAAGGCTAGAGTCGTGGTTAGCGATTAGGTCTTCACAGGTGTTCAGGAGAGCAGTTTCCATGCTTCTGGTTGCTCTGAAGCTAGACTAATGGTTGTGGAGACAACCGATATATTCAGTATGGAGAGTAAGTTGTGAGATGGACAGCTTTTTCAGGAGTTTGCCCAGGAAAGAGGTGATAGAGATCGGGCAGTAGTTAGTGGAGAGAAAGGATCGGCAGAAGGCTTCTTAAGGAGGGAGTGCACAAGGGAGTGGTTTAGGCAGAGGGGAAGTTCCAGTGGCAAAGAGTGATGGCGGAAATCGGACAAGGCTGGAACGAGGGTGTCAATGTGGTCCTTGATGGTTCTGGAGAAGCAAGGGAGCTCCTTCTTGGACAACAGTTTCATAGATCAGACTTATCTAGAAACATTGTCAGGAGTGAACAGAGGGAAACAAGAGAAAGGAGGAGGAGAGGGAAAGGCGGCCAGAGAGGGGCGAGAGAGGTAGAGGGAGAGGAAGAAGAGAGAGATGACAGGATGTCCTGAGTTTTATTGGTGAAGTGAGAAGCCAGTGCCATGCAAAGGGCTTGGGAGGGAACAGGAGAGGTGGGGACTGCAGCAGGATTGGCCAACTCCATGCATATTTTGAAGAATTCAGTCATGTTGTTAGAAGCCGCCAAGACCCGGGCTTGGATGTAGGCTCGCTACTTTGACAGGACTAAGAGTCTGTATTCCCTTTGAAGCATGCAGCAGGCTAGTTTGTCGGGGATGCTCCTGATGCCCTCCAATTCCTCTAAGTCACAATACACTTGTGTTTATGGTTGTGGAGTTCGGAGTCATACCAAGATTTGCACTTGAAGGTGACCTTCAAACGGATCCTCATGACAGGGGCAAGGCCATCAAGAGTGTTAGAGATGGAGAGATGTAGGTTAGAGAGTAATATGTCAGTGTGAGTCAGCTGCAGGCATAGGAGGAGGAGAGAAAGTGGCGGTGAAAGCCTCCATTGACGCACGCTTCATGGGCCGGATGACCGAGAAGGAGAGTGGCAGTGCAGGGGTTGGCTTCACCTGGGGGACAGAGACCATCAAGTGGGAGGAGAGAAGAAAGTGGTCAGTTCAAGAGGGAGGAGTAGTGAGAGGGTTAAAGAGGGGGGTGTCTGAAGAGATGAGAACATCCAGGGTGTGCCTGGTAGAGTTTGTCAGGACAGAGGGTAAAATGGTAGGAGAGAGAGAGTCGCAGATATTGTAAAAGAGCCCAGAGGAGGGGTTAGAAGCATCCAGGTGGATGTTGAGGTCTCAGAGGAGGAGAGGTGGAGAGGTAGAGGCAAGGAGAGAGGAGAAGAGATCGTCCCACTCAGAGAGGAAGTGGGCAACCTCACCATGTGGCCTGTAAGTGGTGGCCACAGTAAAAGAGAGGCCAGGAGAGATAGGGAGCCTGCAGACCAGGCATTCAAAGGAGGAGTAGGCCTACTATTGATTTTGCATTTCAGAGTCCAACCCCCACATTACCCACAATGACCTGCTCAATAATAATTGCTTTCAGGAAAGTTCAAATTGAATAAATATAAGATGTCTATCCCATTCACATCATGACTGCATGTTTGACATATACACAAAGTATTTGTTCTCTTGAACTGCAGATTTAAACTCTCAGTGCTTTACACCATGCAGTGTGCCTGTGTGTCGAATAACTAAAAACAGAAAGTAGTCAAAGAGGTTACCAAACCCTTAATATGTAATCGCAATAGTTTCTTCACTAACCCTGTCTTATAAGCTCACATCACTTAGCATTCTAGGACTTGTAGATCTACATCTATAAAGGCAAATTAGCGCATGTACAGAGCAGTATTTCAGAATGGCACGAGCTAAATGCTAGTACCTGTACATCATTGCTTTAGAACGTTTTGCATTTCTATTTAAAAGGTGTTTTTCTGACTCCTCTCACCATCTCAGCTCACCCCATAGCCTTGGCACGCACTGCCTGCACCACCACGTTTCTTTCCTCTTCTAAACCCAGTTTTAAAACCAAAACCTTGGCTGTGGACTCATACTATCTCCAAGTCACGGATTGGCTAAAGATGCTGCTGATCATTTAGCCACTTTACCTAATTGGACATTTATCTCTTGTCGTGTCCTATGGCTGTGAAGCATTCCTTCTTCTCCACTGCACACACAGTGAGCATTGGAGTACCCTAAGGTGCCTGCCTCTCACCCCTTCTCTTCAATCTTTACATGACCCTTCTGCCTGGGCTCATCTGCTCTCATAACCGTATCTGCTATAATTGTGCCTATGACACACAAATCATCCTGAGGATTCCCAAATCAACCTCTGACCCTCACCCTGACCTAGCAGCATACCTTACAGACATTGACCTCTGGGTGACTGGTAACAATCTCCTTCGTAACGCAGGGAAACGGAGATCATGGTGTGCAATAAAGCAGTGCTATACCCACAACTGTCTTCCTGTCCACCCTCCAATGGCCACCTCCACCTCTGTCAAAAACCTTGGCAGCACAATGGACTAACTCTGTCACACCACATTAGCGATGCATCCAAATCCTGCCACTTCCACCTTTGGCTTCTGAAATGCCTCATCCGTTACCTGACCTACCCCAATAGACTGGCAGCAATTATGTCCCTTTTCATGTCAAGACTTAACTATGAAAACTCCTCTTACCTGGGTGCACTGGCCTACCAACTAAACAAACTCCAAAGAATCCAAAACTCTGCAGCCAGACTGTCCTTGCACTTGGAGGAAGGGGTCACATTTCATCTGCTCTCCGTAACGTACACTGGCTCCCGATTGGGTGACGGGCGACCTTCAAAATCCTGTGCATTACCACCGAGTTGTATACAAAGTGGGACCCAAATACTTACATGCCTTATGCCTTACCTCCCAACATGCAGTCTAAGGTCAAGCACTGCCCTCCACCTAGTGGTCCCTGCCTCCAATTCAGCCAGGATCGGAGGACTTGCCTAATCAACCCTGGCACCAAAAATCTGGAACTCTCTTCCCCCTCTAATTCATCACAACAAAGACTTCATGGCATTCCAGAAAGCAGTGTCATCGCTAGTGTTGGTGACACCCGGTGTAACACTCATTTTGTCACCCCCCTTTCCCTCCCCAGGGAGGCCACAGCACTGCTTGCGTTAATTTTCTGAGGCGCCACAGTGGCCTGTTCACATTATTACCCCTGTCACAGGGCATCCGCCTGAGGAAGACAGAGGCACTATAATAGTACTGTTCAGTAGTTTATGCTGCTAGAAAAAAAAACACATATTGCAACGTGTTAGTAGGTGGTCTAGTGTCCTATTTTCATACCAATGTTGGTACCTTACGGACTCATGCCTACCTGTGATGGAATTTGTGTCATCAGTTTCTGGCACTCTAGTAGAAGAGAGCAAAAACAGTTCTTAACTTATCCGATTTATTGTTACTGAATGCTCAAGAAAGTTGCGAAGAAGCGCGTGCCTACCAGAAGATAGGAAATAAGAGCTATCTCCAGGTGTGTATGGTGCCTTCTGTAAACCATTGCAATTAAAGCCACCCACAACACTTACTTTCCCATCTGTGACCCGCACATGAGAACGAATATACACCCGGGCCCACCCGGATGGGAGGCCCGGGGCCGTAAGCTGGGAGGTGGGGGGTTTGTGCTAAGTCCGGTGGGGCAGTGCCTTTTGGCGCTGCCCCACTTAGCATGCACATGGTGGGGTCGGGCTGCTGGGTCCCTTTACAATGGGAACCCAGACAGCGCGTCTCCAAGACAGGAGGGTGAGGTGAGAGGGGCAGGTGACAACCGGCAGTCGCTGCCCCCTGTCACCTCGCCCTCCATACTTCAAAGGCCCCCCTTCCCATCCTGCGGATGCTGAGCGGGGGCCTTTTGAAGTTCAAAGAAGGGGCCGCCTTGCCCCCAGGCCGAATTTTGCCTTTATCTGGCGGGGGCAAGGTGGCCCTTCTCATGCTTCCTCCCCGTCAGCCACGAACAGCAGCAGGACGGCTGCAGGTCCGGGGAAAAGGATCGCCTTGCCTTCGCATTTCACGGATCTCGAACATCTAGAGCCCGGAGAGGTCGGCTCAGCAGTGAGCAGCTACAGACGGAGCTCGAGCACAACACAAGAAGTGAGCAGGCTTGCAGCAGCAGAGCCTCTGTAGCACCGCAAGCAGAGCGTCAGCCTCGGGCATACAAGGACATTGGTTCGACCGGAGAGAGTGCTAAAAATTATTTTTTGGCAGAACAAGTTTTAAATTTCTCTCCGGCTCTGGGAGGACACTGGAATCGAAAAAGGCAGGTCGCTGAGGTCTGCACGGCAGTGAAAGTCCGCACACGGAGCTCGCAGAGCCCAAAGAAGGCGGGTCCTCGAGCACAACACAAGGAGTGAGCTGGGCTGCAGCAGCAGAGCCTCCATAGCACGGCAAGGAGAGCATCAGTCTCAGGCGTACAAGGACATTGGTTCAAGCCCCGGAGAGGGCGCTAGAATTTATATTTTGCCAAACAATTTTTAAATTTCTCTCCGGCTCTGTGAGGACACTGGAATCAAAGAAGGCAGGCTCCGAAGAGCTCGAGGAGGTCTGCACAGCAGTGAACGGCCGCACACGGAGCTAGCAGAGCCCAAAGAAGGCAGGTCCTCGAGCACAACACAAGGAGTGAGCAGGCTTGCAGCAGCAGAGCCTCCATAGCACTGCAAGGAGAGCGTCAGTCTCAAGCTTACAAGGGCATTGGTTCGAGCCCCAGGAATTATATTTGGGCAAAAATTTTTTTAATTTCTCTCCACAGAGGTCAGCCGGAATTCCCAGACGCACATATCTGCAGACCTGCACTAGAAGGAGACTGAGTCAGAGCCCCAGCATTTTACCTCGCCCGAGAACTACAATAAGGGGGGGAGAGGACCCTGACCCACACAGCAAGTTGGGAAACACTAGGACAACCCATTACCAACCAGCACGCAGAGACCCAAACAGGCAAGAGATGGCCAACGCCTTATCCCTGAAAGACACATTACTCCTGGAATGGGCCAAAGCAGCGGAAGCCGTTCATGGCATGGATGTGGTGCAGGAAAGAATGGCTGAGCTCGCATCCACCAGTCTTAATGAGGATGACGCAGATGCCCTGGAAGAGGAGGTCGATGGCGAGGAGGAGCCAGCAGAAAGGGAGCAGCCAGCTAGGAAGAAGCAGCGCCTTGACGTCCGCAGCATGCCTGCCTCTTCAGACACCCACCCAGGCACCAAAAGAAAAGCAAAATCAGGTACTGTGAAAAGCAATGATTTGGGGCCTATGCTTGAACAATTTTTAAAATGGCATAAGGGTGCGGGTGCTGGGAAAAAGAGGAGGCACAGGGATGACTCGAGCAGCTCCAGCAGCGAGAGTGACAGCACAGACACAGAGTCGGAATCGGGGGGCGAGGAGGACCAGGGCCACCTCAAAGCATGGGTTGGCCCTAGCCATGATGTACCGTCTCCAACCCCTCATATGACTAAATATGGGAGGCGCACGGCCGGCAAAAGTGTAAATAGAAGCCTAAAGAAGACCTTTGCATGGCACATTGAGCGGAAAATTAAGAGAAAGATATGGAAAAAGCAATTTATTGACATTTTCTGCCTATTGGAATATGAAGAATTAGGTTTTGGCATTTCAAAAAGGGATAAGAAAGAGGAAGAAAAAGCGAGAGAAAAGAGGCCCACCCTGGAAAAGAATATTCAGAATTGGGAGGCCTCTTTTCAAATCCTGTCAACCATCCTCTTAAAAAAATTCCCAGAAGAGGGCACCGCATTGATTGCCTACCACCATAGAATCCTAGAGATCCACAATACCTTTGGGCAGAAATCATGGCTGAACTACGACAGGGAGTTCAGGAAGGAGATGCAGAGATTCCCTGACCTAGGCTGGGAAGAGGAAGACCCCAAACTGTATATTTCCCATGCCTTAAAAGAAAACTCAGCTCAGTGTGCTCAGAATAATAAGGACCAAGAGCAGCAAAAGCAACAGAAGGGATAGAAACAGGCAGCATAACCAGCATAGGTCACAACAAGACAGTGCAAATGCCAACAAAAACAAACTCCCGTTTCGAAGACCGCCCCCAAGGGGGCAAAAAGTGGGGCAGAATTAGGGCAGTTTGGCAACCGCAGCACGGGGGGCAAAGGGAGCACCCCGGGGACCTGCCGGTATTGCAACAGAGGGTCATGCAACAAGGGCACTGAGTGCAGATACAAGCACCAATACAGCACATGCAATGGTGACCACAGCAGCAACGACTGCACAAAAGCCTCTCCTTCCAGGCCCAGCCCAAAAGTCTCAGAGGGTAAAAACATGTATTAGTTATAAAATGGGGGCCTCACCAAAAAAATGGACCAACTAATAAAAATGTTAGAGAACTACCCTGACCCTGTAGCTAGATAATTCTTGGGTCAGGGCTTCAAGGATGGATTTCAGATCCCATTCAAGGGCCAGGGATCTCCCACTATACCCAAAAACCTAAAATCTGCCTCTTGCCTAGGCAACAGAATAAGAGAATAAATTGGTAAAGAGCCAATACTAGGGAGGATTGAGGGTCCCTTCCAACACCCTCCTTTCATTGAGTTTTTTATGCTTCCCCCTGGCCCTTGTGCCCAAGAAACAGCAGGGGGAGTTTAGGACGATCCACCATTTATCTCACTCACCTGGAAGCTCTTTCAATGTTGTCATCCTTGCCACTGAGGCTACTGTATCTTACAGCCGCGTGCAGGATGCGGTTGGCTTGGTAAAACTGTCAGGTAGACACGCTCTCATGGCGGAAGCCGACACTAAGTCAGCATTCAGGCTGCCGCCTGTGCCCAAGAACACCTACCAGTGGCTGTGTTTCCATTTTGACAACAAATTCTGTTTTGATAAACGCCCCCCCCCCTCCCTCCCCCAATGGGCTGCGCCATCGCGTGTGCCTACTTTGAACAGTTCAGTTCTTTCCTACAAAGGGTACTCCAACAGGCCACGCCTAGAGCCAGAACGGTACACTATCTAGATGATTTCTTCTTCACTGGTCCAGCAGGGTCTCCCATATGCAGCGCATCCATTAAGTTATTCAGTGAAACCAGGCAGGCATTAGGGGTTCCACTGGCGCCTGAGAAGACGGTAGGACACACCACCACCCTGTCATTCTTAGGCATAGAGATTGACTCTTCCAAGAGGGAATGCTGCCTACCCATAAGACAAAATAGAGGACCTTCTAAAGACAATAAGGTTGATGACAGGCAGGGAATAGGCGACGCTACGGGAAATACAGTCCCTTGCTGGGAAGCTCAATTTTGCTACCAGAATCATGTTCCTATGCCGGATCTTTAACAGGAACGTGGAATTAAAAATGAGGGTGGGTTACTAAGCCACACCACCACATCAGATTGGGCAAAGAAATAACACTAGACATGGCCATATAGGAATCATTTCTTAACAATTTTAATGGCCAGGTGATATGGTGCAAAACCATGAATGGAGCAGACAAAAGGTCCTTGTTCACAGATGCGGCTGGCAGCAAATGATTTGGGGTATGTTTTGGTAACAAGTGGTGCGCTGAGCACTGGCCTCCCTGCTGGCAGAGGAGGGGCTGGTCCAGGAACATCACACTGCTAGAGATATTCCCCATAATGGATGGCACTCTATTTAAGGGGGGACTTGTTGGCCAGCACAGAACTGGTCACACGGTCAGACAACATGGCGGTTGTACACATGTTAAACAAGGGTGCTGCCTCCTGCCCTCTGGTGCTAAAAGTGTTGAGAGAAATGACAAAAAGTCACCCTGGAAAATAACATGGTAATAATTGGGCGGCACATTGCAGGCAAAGATAATAAGGCCGCTGACGCTCTGTCCCGTTTTTTCAGTTCTCCACTTGCAAGGCTCTAAACCCACAGGCAGAAGCCAGGAGGACAGCAGTTCCAGAAGAGGTTTGGGCCACCATGGACACATCCAAGGCAACCCCCGCCAGCCAGCCGGTCACAGCTCTCCCATCTGGCAGCAGTTTCATATTACACTAGATTAGCGGTGGCACCCGACCCCACCCACGGCGCACTAACCAGATATGCTCTCAACGGTTGGTCCAAAATGGAAGGGGTCAAGACAGACACCAGGCGCCCCCTCAATTTTGCTAAATTACAAAATTCTGCTAGACACCATCCCTGCAGTATGCAACAATGCCTACGAGAGCTCTCTATTTAGAGCTGCCTTCACACTCAACTACTCTGGGGCGTTCAGGATCAGCGAGATAGCCTTCAAAAACACAGGATCAGAGGTAGGGCTGTGAAACTGTGTAGGCCCAAAACTGACCAATTAGGAAAAGGGAGGATAATCAACCTGTACCGCATTGAGGAAACAGAATATTGCCCTATCTGCAGCACCAGGGCCTTCACGAACAAGCGCCCCAGCCGGGGGGGGGTGGGGGCAATTATTCACACACAAAATTGGGTCTGCCCTCAGTAGATTCCAGGTGAGGTCTGTCCTCAGGAAGACTATAATAGCTATAGGATGGAATCCTACTGAGTTTGGATCCCACTCCTTCAGGAAAGGAGCAGCCACTTCAGCCTGGATGGGGGGGTTGCAAGAGAAAGCCATAAAAGGGAGTGGGGGTTGGAATCGGGGGCTTACAAAAGATACATCAGGAAATACTTGATTTAATATTATCTTCCTCCCTCCCCCCCCCCGATTATCTCCTCATCATCCACCCATTTCGGGGTCAATGACTTGCCTCAGCTGGGCAGGACGTTTTTTCTGGCTTAAATCGGCACCTCCCTCAGATCCCTGGCACGCATGCTAAGACTTCGAACAGAAGTGAAGAGGTCAGAAATCATCCCTCGCCAACAGTGGCATGAGGCAGAGTGCAGCAAAGCCATGGAGATTTCTAAGCGCAAACTGAACAAAGCCGTGGCCAATTTCTGCCTTTTTTATCAGGCCTCAAATTTATTAAACATGGGATCTCGGTACACAACCAGGCCATGTTCTGCAATGACAGGGTTCACCTGTCCATTGAAGGTATGGACATTTCACCAGGAATATTTTCTGGTCCCTGGCAGCCAGAGGCTGTACTTAATTCATAAGCTCTTATTTTGGGGGGACCTGGGAGACGCCGGTCAGCATCCCCTCAGGGTGGCGGCGGGGATCAGCCTCGAGCGGGCCCCTAATTGGGATTAGGGCCCCCCGCTCACCTGTTCCCTCTGTCCCCAAAATATAGTATTGTTATCCTTATGTGATGTTATGGCTGGTTTTTCTTTTGCACCATGGCTTGTACTAAAATAAAGCTTGTGGCCAAAGTTTTTTCCACCTCACATCATGGTCGTCAGTCTCCTCATTTCTGCAACTGACATTCTGTATTGCCTGTCTTGTCACACTTGTCATCCATCCGTGTCACCCGCATGCCACTCCCCAGCACAAAAACACTTCCAGGCTTATACACCCGGGCCCACCCGGATGGGAGGCCCGGGGCCGTAAGCTGGGAGGTGGGGGGTTTGTGCTAAGTCCGGTGGGGCAGTGCCTTTTGGCGCTGCCCCACTTAGCATGCACATGGTGGGGTCGGGCTGCTGGGTCCCTTTACAATGGGAACCCAGACAGCGCGTCTCCAAGACAGGAGGGTGAGGTGAGAGGGGCAGGTGACAACCGGCAGTCGCTGCCCCCTGTCACCTCGCCCTCCATACTTCAAAGGCCCCCCTTCCCATCCTGCGGATGCTGAGCGGGGGCCTTTTGAAGTTCAAAGAAGGGGCCGCCTTGCCCCCAGGCCGAATTTTGCCTTTATCTGGCGGGGGCAAGGTGGCCCTTCTCATGCTTCCTCCCCGTCAGCCACGAACAGCAGCAGGACGGCTGCAGGTCTAAAAACCCATCCCTCCCACCCTACAAATAACCGTAAGGAAAAGCTATAGCGAGGGCCAGGTAGAAAATGGAACACAATCATAGCATTAGGGGAGGCTAAAACGCCTCACTTCTAAAAATAAACATAAGAATTCAACTCCAAGAAGGGCCTTCTTAAAATACCGGGGGGTCTTTTTGTCTATTAGTTAATATTCCAGGAAAATACAGTTATAGAAGACCCAGACGCTCAGAATCCACCAGAGAACATCAATACAGGTGGGAGCCCTAGGGGTATAACAAAAGTGAAAAGGAGAGAGGAACTTGAGCAGAAACATGTACTAGTAAGCCTCAAGTATCCACCTCCATGCATGCAAAAGGGGGGGGTCTCACCACAAGTGGATCAGGAGCAGGGTAAGTTCCTAGTAAGGCTCCGGAACCCACCCCCTCACAATTTTGTTTATGCATGATAAGCGCACTGGGGTACGCAAGTGGATCGTGGACGGGGGAAGTTCCCAGCTAAGCCCTTAGAACCCACCCCAGCAGCGAAATAGTACAACACAAGCACTGAAGGGGTCTCACAACACAAGTGGATCGGGAGCAAGGAACATTCTAGTAAGGCTCTGTTTTTGAACCCATTCCAGCTGTAAAAACAAGCAGCCTTAAGCGCTGATGGGGTCTCACAACGCAAGTGGATCAGGAGCAGGGCAAAAACCTAGTAATGCTCTTTGAACCCACCCCGGCTGTAAAAACAAGCAGCTTCAAGCGCTGAGGGGGTTTCATAATGCAAGTGGATCGGGAGCTGGGTAAAAACCCAGTAAGGCTCTTTGAACCCACCCCTGCTGTAAAAACAAACAGCGCTAAGCGCTGAGGGGGTCTCACAAGGCAAGTGGATCGGGAGCAGGGTAAAAACCTAGTAAGGCTCTTTGAACCCACCCCGGCGGAAAAAAACAAGCAGCTTTAAGCGCTGAGGGGGTCTCACAAGGCAAGTGGATCGGGAGCAGGGTAAAAACCTAGTAAGGCTCTTTGAACCCACCCCGGCGGTAAAAACAAGCAGCTTTAAGCGCTGAGGGGGTTTCACAATGCAAGTGGATCGGGAGCTGGGTAAAAACCCAGTAAGGCTCTTTGAACCCACCCCGGCTGTAAAAACAAGCAGCTTTAAGCGCTGAGGGGTCTCACAATGCAAGTGGATTGGGAGCAGGGAAAAAACCCAGTAAGGCTCTTTAAACCCACCCCGGCTGTAAAACAAGCAGCCTAATGCGCAGAAGGGGTCTCGTAGCACAAGTGGATCTGGAGCAGGGAAGACCCTAGTAAGGCTCCTAGAACCCACCCCCGAGGAAACAACTAGCCCGCAAACGGAGCGTGGGGGCTTCAAAAACTCAAGTGGATCATGTGTGGAGAAAGTGCCAAATTCATCTCCAAAGAGTGGACCAAGAGGCTAAAACGCCTCCATCCGTGGAAAAGTACAAAACACATGACCAAAAAATCAAAATGGCTCCAAGAACACATCCCGCGGAGGATAAAGTGAATGGCTTCACAATGCGGGGTTTTGTTTTATCAAGAAATACGGATCAAGAGCCATAACTTCAGCGAAAATCACCCTGTGAGCAAGAGAGGGCGCAAGTGCTAAACCTGGTCAGGTTGGACATCAGTAAAAGGCACACAAGCGCACACCTACCCACCTCACTTGGAAAGGACAAGAGAAAGCAGGATGAACCTGCTCCAAAGACAAGCAATTATGAACATGTCACAGCTCACACGCTGTGGCCAAACAATTGTCACAAGCTTTCATATGAATGGCGGCGGGGATCAGCCTCGAGCGGGCCCCTAATTGGGATTAGGGCCCCCCGCTCACCTGTTCCCTCTGTCCCCAAAATATAGTATTGTTATCCTTATGTGATGTTATGGCTGGTTTTTCTTTTGCACCATGGCTTGTACTAAAATAAAGCTTGTGGCCAAAGTTTTTTCCACCTCACATCATGGTCGTCAGTCTCCTCATTTCTGCAACTGACATTCTGTATTGCCTGTCTTGTCACACTTGTCATCCATCCGTGTCACCCGCATGCCACTCCCCAGCACAAAAACACTTCCAGGCTTACGAGCAATGCACCTTGAATCCGTTATAGCCAGCCTCAAAATACACAGACTGACTGAAATATCTCCCCTCATCACACAAACCAGTTGCGATTCGCCCTTGATACACCCGTTTCTGGCACCTTCAGTCCTGTGTCACCCTTTACCCCTCCGAGCAGCTGCGATGAGAGGCACCAACAATAAAGCCACGGGGAAGTTAACTCTATAATTGAAAGAGGAGATGACTTCCTCCATGGCTTATTGTTGCTTCTTCACTTCACTGCTGCGGAACCAGCCCGGGTCGACTTAGCAGCTGCATGTGTCAGTGTGGGGCCGGCTCCACGGCAGTGATACAAGCAAAGACGCCTGACGGGATCACGGTCCGAGTGGGGATGTTTACTTTATTCTGCGGCACCGGACCGACAGTGGCACGGGCCTGCTAATGAAATTTAGAAGCAGGGATCTGCCGGCGTCGGCGCCGCAGCAGTGGGGAAATCGGTGATTGATGAAGATATCCTCTTCATTCAAGTTATCAAGCAGGGCTGCGGCGGTCTGTGTGCATACTGGGATTGCAAGCTCAACACCCCTGATGTCACCACCCGTAAGGGGTGTCATCCAGTAGATGTGCACCCCCCTAGTGATGCCACTGCCGGAAAGCACTCAAAACCTGGCTCTTTCCCTAAATGGTGCAAAGGATCGATCTGACCTTTCTCTCCCCCACAAAACCATGCCTCCCGGCCAGCCCCCTGGGGCTAAGAGATGGCCTAGAATCCAAAACTACAGGCATGTAAGAATGAGCGGGACACGGAACCCGATTGCCAGTAATAATTGTGTTTAATGTTCTGATCATGTGGCTCCTTACATGTTTGGAAATGAATGACTAAGCAGCACATATGCACTAACGTGTTGACTGTCTTTACCTTTTATTTGTCTGGAAATGAATGCAAAGGACTCCAAACCCCGGGTCTAATAGCAGTTATGTTCTAATGCTTTGATTGGCCTATTCTTTCAATTTTACGGGGTATGCACTATGCTCTCAGATCAGGTGATGTCTCTGGCAAGTTCAGTTCTAGTAAGGGACAACGATGCAGTGTCGCTCACAACTCATACCCCAACTAGTACGGGAATACTCAACCATCCGCTGTAAATGAATACCCGGGATTCGGAACCCTGTGCCTATTAGCACTTCTGTTCAAATATCATTACAAGTCGGATGGTTTCACTGGCAATGTACTACACTCTTAAATCAGGTGAGCAATCTGTCATAGCAAGCTCTTGTAAGTGACAACGATGAGCTGTCGCCTAATACTTAGACTGTTCATCTCACCTGAAATACTCAGCTGTCCGCTACACCTAAAAATGTCAGACAGACAAGGCACTAGCAGCATTGTGTGGTTTTGACGCTGGGTCTTTTAGGTTCATTGTGTACCCAACCACGTATCTGGGAAGTACTCGTAATTCCGACAGAACAGAACAGGATGTAACTGCTCATTGAGAAGGTATTAACCTATAAGCAATTGCTTGCTCCTGTAGACACAGTGATGGCATACTGCAGATCTGCAGTGGGTTCGCCCAGTAAAGCACCAGCACTGTTACCACTAGAATGGCCACTACCCCTCACTGTGCATAGACCTAAACATGCAACACTGCAAAGCATAGGGAAGCTAATAATTGGGTACAGTAGGTTTGGGAAACGGCCAAACTTAACGTTGATGACATTGCTAAGCCAGGTAGAGCTATGGCCTTGCTTGGCGAAACAGAATTGAGTCCACATTAGAAAGATAGGTTCCCGGAGAACTAAAGCACCAAACCTCTATAATTGGGAGCAGAAGTTGTCTCTGCAGGCACCGGAAGGTAATCAGACACATGGGGACCCCTTCCAACTGCACCAATACTCACACATATTTACCAATATGCTGACACTCTCCTCTGCACCAAACAATAGAATGCGGCTATCCCCCATGCTTAACTTCGGCCTAGCTACACACATAATTATACATCGCCATGCACCCCTCAACAATCTTTAGAGTGCAGCTATACCCCATGAAAAACACTGCCTAGCTGCACACATAATCGTATATGCAAACACCACCTCTGCTAGAATGCAGCTACCCAAGACAATTCAGCCTAGCTGCACACATACTACTGGTCTCACACAATCTCCGCACTACTCCTAGCATTAGAATGCAGCTACCCACCACAACATTTTGGTCTAGCAGCTCACATAGTGAGTGCACACACGCACTACTTATCACCCTATTTTCCACTGACCTGGACTACGGTCCCCGAGGGAGTTCAACCCACAGCATGTTCAGATCATACCAATGGTGAAAGGTACTATACAAATGCCCAATAACATAAAATAACATAACATAACATCAACTCTGTCTCAAAATCTTGCTATCTACACCCATGCATTCTCCGACACATCTTCCCCTACATTACCTACCCTCACAGAGTCGCTGCAATCAGGATCATAGTGCACTATTGTCTAGACTATGCCAACACCTTATACCTGGGTGCACCTGTACCTCTCGTCAGAAAACTCCAACAGGTCCAAAACACTGCGGCTAGGGTCCCACTGGCGCTAGACCCAAGAAAACAAATCCAGAATTCCTGAAGCTCATCAGGACATTCCTTTTCAACTTCTCCTTCCCCCTCTCCCACCCTTGGTAAACCCCACAGTTGCTGAGATTGGTGACTAGGGCCCTTATGTATTCTTCTGGGTCCTGGCCTGCCTCCCCCCAATAGCTTTCAGCCTCCACCCATTCCCAGCACTTGCATTTGGGCGCCCACTGGCCTGTGTTATCTCACAGGCCTGCACTTATTGTATTGGCAGTTGACCACTCTTACCAAGTGATCTCTGCCAGGCACTTAACAGCTGCTTGCAACGTACTCCTCAGCACTTCCCCCCTTGTACTCCTAGCACTTATCCCCGTCACTCATCCCTTCACTCTCTCTGCACTTGTAGATTCTGAATGCTCACAAGGCCTATTAGGACAACCTGTCTGTTTCTTCATTGCTATTATAGTTGACTTTCATTCCCATGTTCTCTCCCCGTTGCCCTGTGGGCACTTTGAAGCACATTTTACCTGATGTATAAGCACCTTACAAATGCACAATAAATAAATAAAATAAATAAATGAATAAATACATAAATAAATCACACCCACACTCTGTGTCCTGTACTGGCACCCTGTCGGGCGAGGGTCCACCTTCACGACTATGTGCATCACCCACCATGCTCTGAAAAGCACAGGCCCAGAATACCTACAACTCAAGTTCATCCCCTACAAACCCAACAGAATATTTTTTTTATTATTATTATATAATAATGATAATATTAATTATTATTATTGTATTTATTGAGCTCTGGCCTAGCTTTAAGAATCAACGGAGCACTTTACAGAGGTATAGACCAACATAGATATGTAACGGAGTGCTTTACAGAGGGGTACAACAATCCAGATGCATAACAGAGTGCTTTTTAATGGTAACAACAGAACAGATACACAGCGGGGGGGGGTAGGATACAGAGTGGGACAGAGGAGAGGTACAGCTGTACCGGGAAGTGGCGTGAGGGTCGATGTGATGACCTAGGTGTTGCAGAGGAGGGACTCCTTGAAGAGGTGGGTCTTGAGTTCTTTTCTGAATTGTAGGAGCATGGGAACAAGTCTGATGCCGACAGGGATGAGGTTCCATAGTCTTGGGGTGTAGGCAGAGAAGGCTTGTTTTCTGGTGCTTTCCTTTTTGCACCGGAAGATTTCAAATCTGCACATGTCCTGGCATCTGGTGGTGCGCTGTCCTCCGGAGATGCAGAGTTTCTCAGTTAGGTAGCTGGTGACTTGACGGTGACTGCCTTATAGATTATGCAGCAAGACGTGAAGCTGATTTGGCGTGCAGTGGGAGCCAGTGAAACCTGAGATCAGGCACTGCTCTCCTCCGTGACATCCCTTTCATCAAAATCTACCAGAATAAGGCAATCCTTCTCTGTCCAAGCACCTACAATATGGAACTCTATCCCTCTTAGCATCTGCTGCATAGAGGATCACCTCACCTTCAGGAAGGCCGTCAAGACCTAGCTCTTCCGATCTGCCTCTTGACTGACCAAATCTGCCTTTTGGTGAACTTTCACCCCCAGGCAGGCGGGGGCATCGATAAGACACATGCGGAGACTCCAAGAAAGTACCGAGCATGCACAGAGAGCACTCCCGTAGACCCACAGGAGAGGACCTGCACTCCATCATCGAAACAAGTAATCAGCCATGGCTCACGGGTTCAAATTGCACTGACTCTTAATGGAAGATAGCTGTATCCCTCTCAAGGCACGGCCACCCACCTGCATTCATCTGCAATCATCCACTACTTGATCTCATATCACACATCACCTCAGACACTAGAATGCAGCTAAGTCCCATGATAAAAATGTGGTCTAGCTTGACACATAATTAGTCTCCTGGTCTTGTATACTCTCCCTACAGCCCATGGCAGCACCCAGGTACAAGTCAGTTCTCCATGGGTCGCTAGCAGGGACTTAGCAACCCCTACCTACCTTTCTACTGGCTAAAATGCATGCACACGCATTCTAAAATCCTCTTACCAATCTCTCACACCTCAGACTACGTTCCTCCAGGGGCGTTCACCAACAGTGATTTGAGGCCAAACCAATGTAACTAGGCACTATTCAAATGCCATATTACATTACATTACCTTACACACCTGAGAAAATAAGGTGGTTAGAAAGTTAGAGGAGAAGTGGTGGAGAGGAAGCCAGTGGAAAGGAAGGGGTGATATAAGGCAGCTGAGACAGTGATGGGGTGGAGGGTTAAGCCCAGCATTCATGATTGAAGTTCAAGAGGAGGTATTCACATTGGGTGGTGCATACAGTACTGAGTTGGAGAATGTGACACCTGGAGGCAGGAGTCAGGTTAAGACTGAGGTGGTAACATGAGGTGGCACAGATGTGGGAAGGTGGAGGAGGTAATCCCAGGAGGCAGTAATAAGGCTGAGATGGTAACATCTGGTTGTGGAGACAGTACTGCGATAGGAGAGGTGACAGCAGGAGATAAGATTGAGGCTGCAGTGGAGGTGCCAATATCATGTGGCAGAAACAGTATTGAGGGGACGGAGTAACCCCAAGGGCCGGAGTGAGACTGAAGTGGTAACATTGTGTGACATAGATACTACCGAGGAGGCATGCGCATCTGCTAGAGCAGGCAGTGCTAAAGAGGCATTTGCAATCTGAAGACGGTGAACCCGAAGGCTGAGGCACAAGATGTTGTGCAAAGAAGGATGACGTGCTGTGTCCCGGGCTTCAGAGCCGACACACTACAAATGGAGGCAGCTTGCGCTTTGTCAGGTAAATAGGGTGGCCACTCAGCAAAGAGGCGTGCAGTGGAGGAAGGGACTAGTAGAGGGCCGGGAACAATATCCGTCTTTGCAGGTGTGGCCTTTTCTGCCTAGAATATGCAAGTCAAGGTTGGCCTTTTGTTCACGGCCATCAGATAGAGATCCTAATGGAAGATGCAGTGTCCACAGGCCAAGGAAATAGCAAAGAGGAAGAGCCTACACCATCCAGGGCTAGAGGTAGTCAGCAGAAGAAGCTAGCTTGAAAGAAAATGTTCGAAAAGGATCGCTTGAGGAGAGGTCAGAGACAGAATATAAGATAGATGTGGGAGAAGATAGATTCATTAGGAAGTAGGTTGAAGGTGGGTCCCATGAAGGAGGAAGCCTGAGCACCCAACAACAGCTAAAGTAGGAAAGAGAGAGGCTGATAGGGAAAGCCAGAGGAACGCTAACCAGTGCTAGGAGACATGCCAGCTAGACGTTGGGCGGAAGAGCAAGAACAGGCCATGAAGATGCCATGAAGATGCCAGTAGGAGTGAATAGGCGACAGGGGAAGCTTCTGAAGGGATCCAGAACAGGACAAGCCTGGTAGGATTCCTCTAAGTCTCGCTTGGCCTCTTGGCCTCAACTGGCCTCAACTGGTGTGCCTGTTAGAAGGACCACACTTCCAGGTTAGTGGTTAGGGGTTTGGGACCCCAGGTTGGCCAATTGAAGAACGCCTGCAATGCTAGAAGTCGTCCAGTGATTATGGAAACCCCCCAAGGACTGTGTAAACTCCAGGAAGGAATATTTCTTGTGGACTCCAAAAGGTTGGTGAAGCCCACCTGCATTGGAATATCCTGACATATTTCGAGATGAAAGAACCATATTTACTATTGGGTTATCCCTGTTTGCTTCTTGTGTTGGGCCACCCTCTACATATTACCCACAATAAATCTGTTAAACGTATGATTTTTTTCTTGGTGTAGTTCTTGTTTCCAGGTCCATTATGAAAATCATTATCAACACTCTAAAGCGTCAATAAATCAAAGTGTAAAAACCGTGGGAGTGACAACATTAAGGTACGACGGCTACGTTCACATCAGCCACTTCCCTAACAGAAAGTCAATCCCACAAAAAAGTAT
Organism: Ambystoma mexicanum; assembly: GCF_040938575.1. Classification (NCBI taxonomy): domain Eukaryota; kingdom Metazoa; phylum Chordata; class Amphibia; order Caudata; family Ambystomatidae; genus Ambystoma; species Ambystoma mexicanum. The sequence continues at coordinate 217,209,439 of NC_090931.1, forward strand.
ACTCACACTATACGACTTCTTCAAAATACTCTCTCAAAATATTTTGAGTTTACATCAATGCTGTAGTTAAAGTGTGTTTCGTGAAATGTTTCTATATTGTGAGTTAAGGTTTAATGTATATTGGGACCCCCAAAACAGATAACATAGATCTGACATTTTGGGGGGGGACGTATTGCAATGCCTAAGAAGGAGAGGGGCATAGTTATCTGAGTCTCAACATTTCATTTCTCCTCTGAAGTTCCATAGGAAATGTCTGCTCTTTCCTTCAACACTTTGATTCGGTAGCCATTTCGGCTCACAGATTCTGAGCTGGGGCCTTGGAAACAGCAGTGGAAACTAAGGAATATTGAAGCCCTCTGAGGCATCCGCCAACCCTTAGCATTTCTGAGCGGGGTCAGTAAACTTGCCCTGGGTTTTCAGACCCAGGGTATGGTCTTTGCAAGGCCCTTTGATCTGGCTTAGGGCCCAATGATGCTCATCCTGGTCTGAGCTGTGTCCAGATTGAGCCCATGGATACAGCTGAGGGCCTGAGTAGGCTTCAAGCTGGGTCTGGGCTGATTCTTTGCTGGCCTTTGGCCACATATCCGGGTCCGCAAGCACCGAATGGGATCTGAGCTGTGTCTGCAACTGAATGAATGTCTTTGATGTGCCTTGGGAGTGGCCACAATCCATGGCCATGAAATGTACTCACTAGGCAAGGCCACAGAGCATGCCCGGTGGGTACCATTGTTATCTATGAGGTTCCTTGGTCATGCACAAATGGTGTGTACCAGACAAAGTGGTCATTGGGAATGGCTGTAGGGCATGCCAAGTGGACACAATGGGTAGCTCGGAGGTGCCAGGGGCATGACCAGGTCTATGTGCCCAACAGACATGGCAGCAGGCCATGCCCATTATGCCCATTGGGTGTTTGTGGATCCTGGGACATGACCTTGAGTCCTTGCCTGAGCTAAGGTTTTACTGGGCTTGACCACAGGCCAAGTCCAGAGGGCAAAATGGGTGTGTTGGTTATGCTCGGGGCATTGCCAATGGTTATGCCCCCAGCACAGTGTCCAGTGGGAACATTGAGGTACTTGAACGAGCAAGAGCATGGCTAAAGACAATTCACTTGCCACGGTCTCTGCTGGGTAAAGCCACAATGGTGTTTCATTGATGCCCGGTGCATTTCTGAAGGCTTTCCTCAGGGCAAAGTTCCTACTGGACATGTTGGTGTATATCATTAAAAAAGAAAATGTCACTGAAAACTGTTGTTAACTACAGTTGTGGTTAACGTGCTGTAATAAAAAATAATGTAGTTGTATCCGCCCTGCGTCCCGCAACCTGGTGATGCAGGCCGTCTGAATAAAAGCCCCGCCCCCACGAAGAGGAGGCAGTTCCGGGGCCGTGCTAGCAACAACGTGTGTGTGTGTCTTATTAGCTCCTCCCGGAGCTGCGCAGCAGAGGCCTACCTCCGCGGCCTCAAACGTTCTGTCCTTGGTCCCTGCGGTGCCACGGGCAGAACGTAACACTGGCGACAAGGGACCTGGAACCCAAGACACGCGTGCAACATACCACCAGCTGTTTGCCGCGATAGCAGTTTCAACAATTTTTGGACACCCGGTGGGGGGGATACACAAAACCCCCCGCCCCAAAAATAAAAACATTTTCACATTTTTTTTTCTTCCTCTTCTCATCTACACACGCTCCTGTCGTGTGAGGAAGGTGCAATATCCACCATTCTGGCCACGGTGAACTGCCACCATTTGAATCCTGCCATCCAGGGGTTAGAAGCCAAGTGCAACACGACGCCGGAGGGCCCCACACGTGGTTGGTACGGACGACTGCGGCAACCAGGCACTTGTTGAGCACCTGGGAGAAGGAAGCAGATCCATCCACACCCAGCACGGGAAGTCACACAAAGAGGAATACGGAGCTGCGCAGCAGAGGCCTACCTCCGCGGCCTCGAACATTCTGTCCCCGGGCCCGCGGCGCCACAGGCTGAACGTAACACTGAAGGGTCGCTATGAAAAGCAACATGTGAGACTTCAACCATTTCCTGATGGAGCCAGAATCCGCTCACCGTCATGCACAGCTCATGACATGACCTTGCCACAGCTCATACAGCGATACAGGGCATGAGAAACAAAAACAACCAGCGCAAAACTGTACTATCTCGTACTTCTAATGTAGAGTTTTAATGGTGATTTTGATTGACAATATAAACACAATTCCGTATGGGCTGTTATTTTTTTTTCAAGAGTCTAGTTTCCATTTCAATGCATACAATGTGCGACGTCATGGGCAACGCATGGCGGTGGCCGAATTATAGTTGCTATGGGAACCACAATTGGTCAGCTTCTGAGGTTTTGCTAATTTGAGTTACAACCATAACGTCTCTTCATCTTCTAAAGTCTTTTTTAGTGACAGCATTCACTTGTATTATCATGTTGCATGAATTCAGTGGCGGTGCTTGTTTTAATAAGTACAATCCCAGCTCGAGCGTGCCCCGGAAAGGGCACCTAAAGGCTGCGCCCTGCATCACAGGAGCGTGCGGAAAGGCGCCGGCGGCTCTGGAGATAAATGGGCGCAGGAACAAGGGGAGGATACTTGGAGTGACGGATGAGGCGGCGCGGCAGAAATGGCACCCGTAATAAAGAGTTATTTCACGTTGGCGCACTGCTGCAGGGACACAAGGCCGGCGAGCCACCTTGGTAATTGCCGGGAGAGGTCAGGGCTAATAACCCGCTGAGAGACATGGCGGCCTGGGCCCGGGCCAAGCCGGCTTGGGCTGCTTTGAAAGCGCCGCTTGGCGATGCTGCATCATGGGACGCACCTCAGGACCTCATTTGTCAGCCCTATGCTGTCCTTCCATTGACCTCTGGGAGCAAGCTGCTAAGTGTGAGAATAGTTCTTCATTCTATAATAAGAGCTGGTACCCATGCAGACTGGCCACACTTCTGCGTTTTCTAAAGTTCACCGAAGGACACGGTACACACACACACCCCCACCCCCCGACTGCCCCCTGCTATGATATTTTACTTTGCTATTTTGCTTAATTTGACTGAAGCTTGCCTTTCTGTTGCCAGAACTGTACTTTCATGGTAACCTAAGAACAACTCAAGAATGTAAAATAAAAGCAAACATGGGGAAGCACTCAGACCAAGCCCAATATGTTCGTGATAGATTTGAAGGCTGCACATTTGTGGGTAGCTTAAAGGTGATGGAACATTAATGAACACTATTGAAACAAATATGATAAAGCTAATTACTCGTGGGCTTTGGGTACTTGCAGGTTAAAGGTTACACTTCCGGTGTATACTTGATCTGGGTCAAAGGTCACTTGCATACAAATTAGTTCCAGGGCAAAATTATGTTTTAGGACCTGAAATGACACTTTGAAAACGTTCAGAGCTCGTGACCACTCTCTCTTATGGGGATGGATGGCAGTTGCGTTGTTCATGAGGCCAGCTATCATGGCCCTGCAACTGCTCCAGGTTGCTTGATCGCAACACCTGATTGTGTTATGGTAGCTGCGCTTTGTCCAGTAACTCGGCCAGTGACTTTTTAGAGCAAAGATAAGGCATTCTCTACTCTTCCATTTCTTTTACTCTTGATGCTCTTGCCCGTCATGAGGATCCGCTTGAATTCCAAAGCCAAGTGTAATTCCTGGTATGGCTCCGACCTAACTACACGTAAAGGTAAGTGTAGGGTGGTTGAGAGGAAATGGAGGGCTTCTTGTTCATCCTCTGACAAACTGGCCTGTCGCCTGCTCCAAAGGCAATACAGACTCTGTGTTCGCACCAAGAAGAGAGTCCACATTCAAGCCCGTGTCTATGCGGCATCTAACAACTCGGCCAAACTCTTTAAAATCTGCAAGGAGATTGCCAACCCTGCTGCAGTCTATACCCCTCCTCTTGCCTCCCAGGCTCTCTGTAATGATCTTGCCTCTCACTTTATCTCAAAAACCCAGGACATCTTGTCCACCCTCTCCTTCCCTCCCCTTCCTATTCCCACTCAGCCTGTATTTGCTAACCCCCTTTTAAGCTCCTCCCCTCTCCTTCCTATTCCCCCTCAGTCTGCACTTGCTAACCCCCCTTTAACCACCCACCATCCCTCCTTCTCTTCCTTTCCTCTCTTCTCCCCTGATGAGGTCGCTAGACAAGTCCGATCTATGAAAGCTTCATCAAAACAGGTTCCTGTTCCTCTAAAACCATCAAGGACCACATTGACACCCTCGCTCCGGCCCTTGCTGATTTCTGCAACCATTCCTTTGCCTCAGGATCCTTCCCTTCCACTCTGAAACACTCCCTTGTGCATCCTCTGCTCAAGAAACCCTCAGCGGATCCTTCCTGCCCTGCTAACTATCGCCCAATCTCCATTACTCCATTTCTGGACAAACTCCTGGAAAAGCTGGCGCCATCTCTCAGCTTAACCTTCATTCTGATTCTGTTGGCTGTCTCCATGACCACTAGTCTGGTTTCAGAGTGGCCAGAAGTACGGAAACTGCTCGCCTGAACATCCGCGAAGATCTGCTCTCCAACCTTGACTCTAACATTCCCTCTCTCCTCATCCTACTCGATCTCTCTTCTGCCTTTGACACGGTCAACCATACCATCGTGCTCAACCCTCTCCATGAGAACCTGGGTATCACTGATCAGGCTCTGGCCTGGCTGACCTCTTTCCTTTCTGATGGACCTTCCCAGGTCCAACTGGGGTCCTTCCTATCATCGAACATCCTCTCTACCTGTGGTGTTCCCCAGGGGTCTAACCTCTCGCGCTGGCTTTTCAACCAATACCTGGCAACTCTCACCCAATGCATTTCCACTCTATGCTCAAATTTCCAGTGCTACGCTGACAACACTCAACTCATTTTCAGACTGCCCTGGGCCACCTCCTCTCCCTCTCTCATCTCGAATTGCCTAACTGCCATTCAAGATTGGTGTGCTCCCAATGATCTTTGTCTGAATGCCAGCAAGACGGAGATCCTCCTCATCGGCACACCTTCACCATCCTTTCCCCTCAGTCTCTGGCCGGCCTCCCTTGGGCCTCCTCCTACCCCCACCTGCGAGGCTAAGAACCACGGGGTCATCTTTGACTCCACCCTTCCTTCTCTGTCCACATGTCTGAGGTCTCTAAAAAGTCAAATTTCTGACTGCACCTCCTCAGAGGTACTCTGCCTTTCCTCTCCTTCCCCCAGAAGCTCACTGTATCCCAAGCTCTGGTTCTCTCTAGGTTGGGCTATTGTAACAGCCTCTTTCTAAATTTACCTGCCTGTACTCTTTGCTCTCTGCAACTAATCTGGAACAGGACTACGCCACTTAACCTTGGCCTCAAGCCCTCAGATCGTATCTCTCCAGCTCTGAAATATCTCCATTGGCTCCCAGTGGATGCAAGGATTATATTTAAAACCCTCTGCATTGTCCATAAGGCTTTCTTGGGCCTGGGCCCAAAATACCTTCAGCTATCCCTCGGCAAATACCTCCCCTCTCGAGCCCTTCGCTCCTCTACCTCTAACTCCCTCAGGGTCAGTCGTTTTTCAAAGAAAAATGCTGGGGGGAGATCTCTGTCTTTCGGCTGGGGCCTCCCTCTTGAATAGCCTTCCTGCCACTCTAAAACTTGAGGAGAACCATCTCCAGTTCTGGAAGCACCTCAAGATCAGGGCTGGACTGGGAACTAAAAGAGGCCCTGGAATAATTACTGGGGACCGAAAGAGGCCCTGGAAATAAAGTTCAAAGTGGCCCTATATGACACATTTTCAGCAAGCCCAATGCTTTTCCTATGAGAAAATTTGGAAATACCACAGAAAAGAGGCCCAGGGTGGAGAGGCCCACCGGGAAATCTCCAGAGTTCCCTAAAGGCCAGTCCACCCCTGCTCAAGATCTTCCTCTTTGCATCTGCCTTTGCTCCCCCTCTGCCCTGCAGATCTGCTCTCTTGGCAATGTGTACTTGGCCACCCTCTGTCCCCCGGGCCCAGGTACCTGATCACCTAGCCACCCTTCTGCACTGCCTCCCGGCCACCCCTCGCACTGGGGACTCTATCTGTAACCCCTACAGACCCCCACACCTCATTTTTCTTCTTTTATGCACTTATCAGACTTACCCAGTTCTGCTGGCGTGAACACAGCTCTTGCCACTTGCTGACCTCACTACCCCTGTTTATTGCTTCATTATCTATTTATTTGTATGTATTATTATTTATCTGTTCTCCTGTGCTCTGCACTTTCCACTCTCCCCCTTCCATGCACTTTTCCCCTTTTCCCTCTCCCATGCACTTTTGTGTTCTCAATGTCGCTGGGCCTAGTAAGATCGTTGTTTTGTTCTCCCCTGTTTCCCCTCCCTTGCCGTGTCGTGCTCTGAATCATTTGTGTACGAGCGCGATACAAATAAAATATCATATCATATCATGGGTTTATACAACTCTCAGTACTTTCTTGAAAAGGCATTCAAAGAGGAGGAATGAAGGTTTTAACACTTCTGGTCTGTAGAAGCTGCCACGTGGACCTTCTCACCGCCCAATAACTAGGGAAGCATGAAGACTCCTCCAATCTTTTGACTTCGTGACTTAAAGAGGGCTTGAATGGGGCCTGATCCATCGTAGCTAAACACTAACAGGGGTTTACCCTGTGTGGGACAGAACTGAGGATCCCAGCCACCTATTGGTACCCCACAGTGGTTGGGGCTGCTTGACATTCATGTGTGTGAAATAAGCCTGTTCTGCAGTGCTCTTGTAGCTCTCTTTGCACATGAGAAGCTTGCAGCAAGGTCTGTGCTTGCATGCTGCCTGTCACCTGCATGCTGCCTCTCAGTGAAGCTTTGTTTTCTCCTGTTCCATAGTTTGTGTGTGTGCGTGGGGATATAGCTCTGTTGCGGCTCTTACTGTCTGCTGCGCTTGCAAAAAAAGTGCTGCAGCTGTGCTGTGCATGAGGGAATCTTGTATTGCTGCTGCCTGTTTTGCTTGCAGAATGGAAGCTTGCACTGCAGCTTGCTGTACTGTTGTTGTCCTGTGTTTGAGGGAGGATTGCACTGCAGCTGTGTGCCTTCTGCACTTTTTGTGTGACTCCGAGGCTGATTCTGAACTCAATGTAAAATAAGAAAAGCGTCATTCAGTGATGGAGCAATGCTTTGCTTATTTGCTCCACATTCTCACCCTATATAAAGATAGGGACGTAACAAGGAGCAAATAACAAAAGGGTAATTCCACGATAGAACAACGCTTTGCTTATTTGCTCCATATTCTCACCCTATATAAATATAGGGACGTAATAAGGAGCAAATAAGAAAAGCGTCATTCAATGATGGAGCAATGCTTTGCTTATTTGCTCCATATTCTCACCCTATAGAAAGATAGGGGCATAATAAGGAACAAATAAGAAAAGGATAATTCTATGATGGAACAATGCTTTGCTTATTTGCTCCATATTCTCACCTTATATAAATATAGGGACATAATAAAGAGCAAAAAAGAAAATGGACATTCAATGATGGAGCAATGCTTTGCTTATTTGCTCCATATTCTCACCCTATGTAAATATAGATATAGAATAAGGAGCAAATAAGAAAAGGGTCATTCTATGATGGAACAAAGCTTTGCTTATTTGCTCCATATTCTCAACCTATATAAATATAGGGACGTAATAAGGAGCAAATAAGAAAAGCGTCATTCAATGATGGAGCAATGCTTTGCTTATTTGCTCCATATTCTCACCCCATGGAAAGATAGGGGCATAATAAGGAACAAATAAGAAAAGGATAATTCTATGATGGAACAATGCTTTGCTTATTTGCTCCATATTCTCACCCAATATAAAGATAGGGACAGAATAAGGAGCAAATAAGAAAAGGGTAATTCTATGATGGAACAAAGCTTTGCTTATTTGCTCCATATTCTCACCCTATAGAAAGATAGGGGCATAATAAGGAACAAATAAGAAAAGAATAATTCTATGATGGAACAATGGTTTGCTTAGTTGCTCCATATTCTCACCCTATATAAATATAGGGACATAATAAAGAGCAAAAAAGAAAAGGGTCATTCCATAATGTATTGAGACTTTTCTTATTTTACTTGCAGCTCAGGCTTAGGCCTTCAGTCTTCGTTTGCTCCTGTCTTCCCCTTCTGTGTGTGAAGGAGGTTCATCCTGTCGTAGGCCCTGCTGTCTGTGTGGTGTAGTACTGGAAGGCTTCCCTGCTATGCCTATAGTCCGTGTTAGGGGTGAGGGTATGTATTCATTTGAGGGCTTGTGAGGACATGTAAGGTGATGGTAGGGTTGCCAGATGATACCATGTAATGAGGGACACCATGCGCTAGTACTGGGCTTCCTGGGAGTTATAGTCTTGGATCACTTCAATTGAATACAATGGAATTAAGTAAAACTAATGTAAAAGAAAATCCCAGGAGTGGAGTATATTTCCCTCGTGACATGGAGTCACCTGGCAACCCTAAGTGAAAACACACAAGACCCACTAATTTGCATATGTAGTGACATCCCTGGAAAAAGACATGGAGGTTGTTATCATACCATGGTCGATAATGTGGGTATAATGATTGTTTAGGGCAGGAACACCTATTATATAATCACTTATAACAACTGTTTGTGGTGTCCTTCAAAATGCCCTTTCTTCCACAAACCCCGCCCCCTCAGCAGACCCTCACAGACTGCTACCTTCCCAACCTCACTCCACTGGAACATGGCAAATGGCCATGAGCACACTAGGATAGTGTTATGTCTTGTCTTTCCCTGCCTTGGTCCTGCATGAATGCTTGCATGATATAATGCCTGGTGGAATGAATGCCTGTGGAATATTGTGGTGTTGATGCCCCTGGAGATTCTGTGTAAGTCAGTTGAAGAGAGCCTGCCCCAGAGTAAGAGGGCTGGTGAATGTTCTCCCTCTGAGTGATTTACCTTCCTTCATATCTTGTTATCCTGAACATGCACCTGGAACTTAAGTAAAGGTCTTACTTGTAGAGTGGCATCCCACCTACCTAGTCCACACAACCACCTACAATGAAGCCAAGCAACCCTACAATATACTAAAAGTCTGTCTCAGGCCTACAACAGACATACAAACAAGGGAACCAACCCTAACACTACAACACACTAACATGCCACCAAATCTCAAACCAGAAACCACAAGCACCTTACCGCCAGCCACTAAGGTTCACTACAGCAGAGTACACCCAAACAAAAGAACTGAGCACAGGACACGGGCACACACTTCAGTGCACAGAAGATGAAGATGACAACCCCCACTAGGTAGCTGTGTCCAACACCCCAGAAGCACGGGTAGGAAACCTTCCAAGCGCAGGTGTCAAACATCCCAGACGCCCTGTGGCTGGGTCACACACTCTAGGAGACACTGCACCACCAACACACAGGGTAAGGTCCGGCTCTTCAGCTGACACATCACTGTGGTAAAACACAGGTCTAGGCCATCACAAACCCAAACCAGTGGCTTAGGCCCAAATGCTACAACACCCTAAAAATGCCACTTAATCTCAAACTGGAAACCACAAGCATCCTACTGCCAACCACTAAGGTTCACTACAGCACAGCGCACCCTTCAGCTACTACAACACCCAAACAAAAGAACTAAGCACAGGACACAGGCACCCACTCCAGTGCACAGAAGATGAAGATGACCACAGCCATAAGGTAATTGTGTCCAACTCCCCAGAAGCACAGGTAGGAAATCCTCCAAGTGCCGGTGTCAAACACCCCGGACACCCTGTGACTGGGTCACACTCTCTAGGAGACACTGCACCACCAACACACAGGGGAAGGTCAGGCTCTTCAGCTGACACCTCACTGTGGTAAAACACATGCCTAGGCCATCACAAACTCAAACCAGTGGCTTAGGCCCTAATGCTATAACACCCTAAAAATGCCACCAAATGAGAAACCGGAAACCATGAGCATCTTACTGCCAACCACTAATGTGCACTACAGCACAACCCACTCATCAGCTGCTAGCTACAACACCCAAACAAAAGAACTAAGCACAAGACACAGGCACCCATTCCAGTGCACAATTTGATGGAGAGGATCACCCCCTAAGAAACCGGTGTACAACTCCCTAGAGTCACAACCCCAAACCTGTGGTTTGCTAAATCAGCATGCTGGGTACAAAGAAAACACACCACAAACACAGCCTCAACACGTAAGCATTTGTAATTGTAACATTTAAGGCATGGCAAGCAAGATGCGTAATATTTAGAATGGAAGTATTGAATTTTGACAGCAAATGTAATTGTAATGTATTTATGTTTAACAAAATGTTATATTTTCAAATGGCATATGCCATGCTATGGGGATCATACACTTCTTACCACATGGATACGATCAATGTTATACAAAAAGAAGGTATATTAACAGGTGTCTAAACCATAACAGGAAAAAGACAGATGGTATATATAATATAATACCCAAAAAATCATACATGAATATTAAAACAATTTTTATTAAACAACATATAGAAAATGGTGTCCAGTCATTAATTTGAAAACAAAAGGATTGAATGCAATACATTCGAGTCAAAAGGACCGAAAAAAAAAGACTGAATGCCTTTTTATTTATTTATTTATTTATTTTTGTTCTTGGTATAGGTAAAAATTATGGTTTTTGGCCAAAAAACGGGTGTTTGGGGGGAACCCCCCCCACAACCAAAAAAAAGTGCATTCGATTTTTTTTTCCGGTCCTTTTGTTTCGAGGGTATTGTTATTTGAACCTTTGTATTTGAATCTTTGACCCTAAACCATAGAAAATATCACTCTTAAAATGATCACGTTACATAAACTCAATAAAAAACATATAGAACATATATCTCACAGAACACAAGAAATACAAACAATGTGGGTTGGCTTTTCTAATATTTAAATCAGCACTCCGTGTGATACCTCACACTGGAGTAGTTTTCCTTCTTTTAAACTGCTATTATTGTTTCCTAACAAAGTGCTGCCTCCAATGGATCATCAATGTTTAAGGACTGGTTTAGCTCACAGCAATGTACTCTTTCAGCAACTTTTTTTCTCTTACTTTTCTCTTGTCAAGGTTGTACTGGAGTGCATGGTCTATGAGATGTAGGCACTATAACAAGGCCTTTAGGAGTCAAAAAGCCTGATCCTTGTGGCCATGGGAACGAGCATCTGTCATTTTGCATGGTTCATCCTATTGGGTTGTGGGCTCATTAATGGAGGTAAAGAGACATGGCAGTAGCAGGTAGTACTGATATCATGTAGGGTGTAGTAGCATACAGCCACAGTGATGCACTACACGCAGTCAAGGGATCATAATGAAGGGCATTGTGCACGTCCTCACACTTCTCATTCCTTGGCACTGGTTCATGGTTGCTGTCGTAACATAAGAGATTGAGAAAGTATTTGTATGGATTGATGTGTGGGTATGCAAAGGGGGTAGGGTTACCAGATGAGTATTTGGGCCTCATTACAAGTGTGGTGGTCTGGAAATGAGGGTGCCGGTCGCACCGTACCGGCACCCTTTCCGTACCACCACACTACAACTCTGCCATCCTGGGACATTGTGCCAGGTAGGTCTGACCTGCCGGGCAAAACGGCCTCAGTAGGCAGAGTTGTCACAGAAGCACCAGCACCGTTCCATGTCCCCATTCCCATGAAGTCCTATAAGACTCCATGGGAATGGGGACTTACACTTTCCGCTGCCTGATGTTACTAGTCTGGAGGTAACCCGCCTGTAGCACCGTCGGGTTACCACCGGACTGAAAGTGTGGCCCTTTGTAACTGGAGACACCAACCACCAGCCTTGGTTTTGATTTCTCTACCAGGTTAATTCTGGGTGTTGTAGTTTTGTTACAAGTGGATACATTGAACTGAACTACAACTGAATTAACAGGAGAGCCCACAAGTGGTACAGGCAGTTGTGGCTAGTGTGTTATTGCTGTCAACGGAGCCACGCCTCCTATATTTTGGACCCTCTGGATGCTTGGAAGATTCTAACTCCATTTGCGATTCACTCGCTCCATATGTAAAGGGAGTTTCAGCAGCAGTGCGACATGTTTGCAAAGAAGACCCTGATGCATATGCAGCACTGTGAAGTGCACCAGGGAGATCCAAAAGCAAGTAACAGTGACAATCTGGCTATCATTGTGCCTCGTGGGTGCTAAAGACTACCAGCTCTTGGGTCACAATGAAGTTCTTCACCTCTCCATCTCTCTGGCTGTCTCAGGCTCCGGGGTGATCATAATTAAGACCCTTGCCTGATTTAGAAGCAGGAAAAGGTAGAGGTGCATGGTGACAGTTTACTGATCTCCCACCCCTCCTGTTGCCACGAGAAAAGAGGAGAAAGGGATGGAGAGAGCATATGCAACAAGCAAAAGGTACAAGTAAAACATGTGTTTGCATGCATTTTGTTGTGAATGTGTGTGTGTGTGTGTGAGAGAGAGAGAGAGAGAGAGAGAGAGAGAGAGTGTTTTAATGAATGTGTGTGTTTGTGTGTGTGTGTGTGTGTGTGTATGTGTTTGGCAGAATAGTGGGCAATGCCCTGTTGGAGATCCCTGCTGGTGCGGCATTGCAAATGGCACCAGCATATGTTTTACAGTGGAATGCTGGCATATATTTGGCTGGCTCGAGTAAACCATGGATCGGAATGCATTATTATTGCATTATTAATGTACACCAGTTACCATCCACAGCATCTCCAAGATAGCTTACCCTTTGGTAAGTATTTGTGATATAGACAGAGCTGGTCATATTTGGACAGATATGACACACAAGCCGAAAACCTTCCCTCACCATTGCCATCTAGGGGCTACCCAAAGAAGCTTCTTAAACAAGCCTACAAAAGAGGAAATAATATACCTAGAAACATAGCGTTACAGCAACACCAAAAAAGGAGAATTCACTAGATGTGATCACAGCACTGTTAAGTTACTCACCTTTGCTTAACAACATTCTTGTACACTGTTGTCAAGGCAGATCTAGGGGAGAAGACGAGCAAACCACCGTCTCTTCCCAGACACTGAGACACAGCCCCTGGGCTCATGCTCAGTGTGTGAGCACACATGCCGAAGCACAACAGTTGAATAAAGGCTGGCACACACTGTGGGTATAAAAACACCTGACAAACTGCAACAGAAACAATGTCATTTATCTTATTACCCATGTGGACTCCGATATGTTGGCATGACAAATAGACCAGTCAAAAAAGAATCATTGAGCATAAATCGTGTATAAGAACACGAAAGGAACATGCACCAATGGTTGCACATTTCTTAATCTTACATATTTCAGATTAATCCATAAAACAAGATACAAAAAACACACAGTATAAACCGCATATCATAAAATATAAAGTTACAATGATAGGTTCATTGTTTTCATAGCATACAAATAATACCATGCAATATATAATTGTAAGATAATATGTGCATGTGATTTAAACCAGTCCTATCTTTAACATATCATATTTCCATTGCATAATCAATCTCAGCATTCTCCTTACAGTAAGGGGGTAATTCATGGAATACATACAAATAATACCATGCAATATATAATTGTAAGATAATATGTGCATGTGATTTAAACCAGTCCTATCTTTAATATATCATATTTCCATTGCATAATCAATCTCAGCATTCTCCTTACAGTAAGGGGGTAATTCATGGAATACATGTGCGCTGAAATTTGTTGCGCAAGCTGGCGCAAGCTTGAAAAAGCTAGCGCACGTGTGCGAATCGCATGCATGCAATTCATGGAAGGCTCTGCACGTGTTTTTCCCGGGATGTGCGCCAAATCCGCACTTACCTTACACATTACTGCGACTTTCCAAACGCGTGCGTGACAGGAACGGGGAAACTGCACAACTTCTCGCGCACACACCTAAAAAGGGGGGGGAACACCACATGAAAATGTAGGCGTAATGTTGGAAGTACCGCTGGGAAACACACGCAACGCCCACACGCAAGTGAACAACACGTATTCATGGAATCGAATAGGGAAAACCTGTGCAAGTCAAAACACACGGACATGCACAAATACTTCCGCCACATAAAAGCAGGCGGAAGCGCCCCCGCGCAGCATAAAAGTGTGCACAAACAACAAACAAGCATATACAGCTACCATTCCTCACAACAGTGATCATGGGACACCGCAGGAGGAGGAGAATAGCCAGGCCCCGCATTTATTTGACCAGGACTAGCCTTTTTGGGATGCCTGAGGACCAGGCCTACGGCAGTTATAGGTATCCACCTCATATCATCCTAGACCTGGTCACTGAGTGGGAGGTTGAACTCACATCACCCACCCTGTGCTCCCAAGAATTCAGCCCCTTGTAGAAGGTGCTCAATGTACTGCATTTTTAGGCCACTGGGTCATTTCAGCGGACAACTGCCATATTGGGGGGCGTCTCACAGCCCACGCAGTCACGTTGCCTACACCACGTGTTGGCAATCATCACTGCGCGCCCCTCAGTCTGCAGGTACATATCCATGCCCAGAACACCCGCAGAAAGGCAGGCCGTGGTCCTGGACTTCCACAGGGTGGCACACTTCCCCAAAGGGCTTAGTTCGATAGATTATACCCATGTAGCTCTACGTCCACCTAGGGCCACTGAAAACATCCACCGCTATCGCAAGCACTGGCATTCCATGAACGTGCAAGTTGTATGCGATGCCAAGGGAATCATCACCTCTGTCTATACAAATTATCCAGGGTCCACCCATGACAGTTTCATATACAGAATGTCTGCCCTTATCCGGGCCCTAGAAGCTGGGAAGCTTGGCGACACATGGCTCATAGGTCAGTACAAATGCCTGTGCACATGCATGCATGTCACAGACAGACAAATACACAAACCCAACTAATGACAACCATCATCTCCTCCCCAGGGGACAGTGCCTACCCTCTGAGCACCCACATGATGACGCCAATACGGAACCCCACCACACCACCCCAGGTAAGATACAACACAGCCTATATTGCAACCAGGGCCATAATGGAGTGCACATTCGGAGTGCTCAAGTCACGCTTACGCTCCCTTGACCACTCTGGCGGCCAGTTACTATATGCACACCCAGTAGCGTGCAGGATCATTGTGACAGCATGTGCCCTGCACAACGTCGCAACACGGCGGGGCGTATTAGTTGAAATGGTGGTGCCCCCACATCCCCAACCACATCCCCAGGTGCTGCTCATGGGAGGGGAAGGTACGTGGCGAGGCAGCCCGGACCCAGCTTGTGGCCACATTTTTCACCTAAACTCCCACCCCTGCGGAGTGCACACAGGCCTGGCACATACCGATGATAAAGAGACAGTCAATTGTCACAACCTTACCAACCTGACAATGTGTTCATGGAAGTGCTACATTGTGTGCATCCCTAGCTACTTAAACATAACCAATCTGGTGTGACCAAAAGGAACACATGCAAGGTGCATATCCCACCACCCCCTGCCCTGCAAAACAGGCCATGTAAATCACTGGTATGTCACCCAAACCCTCCCAACACCCATGACCCCTGTCCTCCATGCCATGGCATGCAACAGCTGAACAGCCAACCAAATGCACAACACATGACACTATAGTCATTAAGTGCACCGTGAGAAATGTAAACAGGCGTGAGACATTCACACCTGACATGGAACCTGATGAACTCACTTGGCAAAAATCTCCCACACATACAAAGGGAGTCATTATGAGTATAGCGGTACGCCATAGACGGTGCCGGTACGTCACTGGCACCGTCCATACCATACCGCCATATTACGAGTAACCCGGCGGGTGCCGGGCTTTGTGGTAGTCGCCACAGCTGCACCTGCAGCTACCACCACCGGTGGACCCGTGTCAGCACATGTTACTTACTGTCGGGTCACAAGGATGCCAGCGTCAGATGCAACAGCAGCATCACCTGGAGCGGCAGGGGGTGGTGGCATGGCTGCACTAGCACGTAGCTGGACATCCTGCCCCTGTGGTGCACCCCTGTCTCTTCCCTCTCTATGGCCACCCTGGCCACCCTAGACTCCACGTACTCCCTGGTCACCCCGGCCACGTGTCCAACCACACCCAACACTGGCAGAACGCCCAGCTGAGCCCCCCCTTAACCTTTGGTGGCCTCACAACCATGGCACGGGTGTACTAATGCCAATGGGAGCTGCACTGAACAGTTGTCCTGGTCAGGGGTGAAGGGGGCAGGGTACATGATGGTAGACGCACCCCTGTGCTCTGTGGACCCTGGGGATAAATGACGTTCACGCAACACTCAGGCACCCCAAAAATATGGGGAAAACGTATATGCAACTCCTGTAGCACACATGCGTGTAAAAAACCTCACACAGTACGCTGTGGCACCCAGGAACACAAAAAAGCATACGCGATTAACACGCAGGGTACTATGACCTCAATAAATGGGGTACGCAACAAACAGGGGCACTCACAGTACAAAAAATAGCATGCAATAGCGGGCACGACTCACTGTCTGCATGGAAAAGAAATACACGTAGGCACTGTAACCGCTGTGAAGTAATCGCGTGTGAACCCCAAAGTAGGAAAAACACACGCGTCGGTCTCCACTGAAAGCACGTACAGCGCACTGCAGACCCGCTCAGACCATTTACACATGCAGAAGGAAACGCCTGCGCGCGTTATGTCACTTACGCGCTTACGCGCTAAGGCCCTTTCCTCGAATTACATGCTGAGGTGCTGTTTTTTACGTGCCAATTCACTCTGCATCAAGCTGGCCACGCCACAACACACGAAAGACCGCGCCGCTCCTGCCCAGAAGGCCATTTTCCTGCCCCCCGGAGCCCTGGGGAGCCTCCTACAAGCCATCTGCTGCTGCCTGTCTGCCTGCTGCCAACAGTGCCCTGCCATTTGGTGCCTGCACATCAGCCATCTTCAGGGGTCGAGTTGCTGTGACCACACCTGCGGGAGCAGAAGACTCCCGACTGCTGTTCCATCACTCCACAGCCCTTTCCTCGAATTACATGCTGAGGTGCTGTTTTTTACGTGCCAATTCACTCTGCATCAAGCTGGCCACGCCACAACACACGAAAGACCGCGCCGCTCCTGCCCAGAAGGCCATTTTCCTGCCCCCCGGAGCCCTGGGGAGCCTCCTACAAGCCATCTGCTGCTGCCTGTCTGCCTGCTGCCAACAGTGCCCTGCCATTTGGTGCCTGCACATCAGCCATCTTCAGGGGTCGAGTTGCTGTGACCACACCTGCGGGAGCAGAAGACTCCCGACTGCTGTTCCATCACTCCACAGCCCAGCCCCAGGACCCAGTTGCCTACCCACACCTGCCTCGGGGGTTGCCATGTCCGAACCAACCCCATCCGGCACCAGTGGCAACCCCCAAGCAGAGAGGCAGAGGGCTGCCAGCTTCAGTGCAAATGAAGTTGGCATCCTGGTGGAGCAAGTCCTGAGGAATTATGATGCCCTCTTCACACCATTGCGCGCCGACAAGGAAGGACGGAAGAGGATCTGGAAGGACATAGTGGGTGCCATCAACGTGGAGGGGTGGCACCCCGCGACATCAAACACGTCCAGAAGCGCTGGGAGGACTACAAGCCCAGGACCCTCAAGAAGACCCGGCGCCTCTTGGAGACAGCAGATGCAGTGGGGAGCCGGGGCCAGATTACCACCCAGCAGATGAGGGTCCTGGAGCACATTCGTCCAGTGCTTCACCACCAGATCCTCAGGATGCAGGTCCATCTGGAGTCGAGCGGTAAGTGCCCATGCATTCCTGTTTAAAACAGTGCATGATGCAGTGTGGTGGTAGTTAGCTACTTGGCTGTATGTGTGACATGGGTCATGTATGGATGTGTGTGTGCAGGGACATGACGGTGCTGCATGTGAGTCTAGTCAGGCATGACCCACATGGATGGTGTATGTGTTACAATGCATCATGCGTAGCAGCATGCGGAATGCACATATGTATGCATGCCTGTGTCTGTACTTGCACATGTTTGGGAGTGTGAGAGATGGGTGCTGCTGTTATGGACATGCATGGTGTACATGTCCGTGTGTCTGAGTAGTGTGTGAGTGACTGGAAAACGCCATGGATGCATGAAACATGTCCGTGACGATGTGTTGATTCACTGATACAGCATAGTCATCCTTGTTTCCACTGTGTCTGGGGGTATACGGGGCCAGATGCATGACCCACCGGTGATGTGTGTGCATGTGATCAGCATGTCACATGATGCATATGAGTTTCAACCCACCATTGGATGTTCCTACGGTGCCTTGGACATGGATGCAAATGTTTGATGCATGTGCCATGCTTGTTCCTGCATGTGTGTTTCCTGCACTGACCCATGTGTTGTGGAGGGACATGATGGAAGTGACGTTTGACAATGCCACTCATGTGCTATTGCTTTGTGTCTAGGGGACTATCGTACAGTCACCCTCCCAGGACATTCCATCATCCGGGAGCAAGGGCACTGGTGCCGCGTCCGCCACTATGGCTGCAGCGGAAGGGGTGGGTGAGCCCCCACAGGGGCTGGCGATGGCGGAAGACGGTGCTGAGACATCCAGGTTGGTGGTGTGTATGGAGGAGGAGGAGGCTGCATAAAAGCTGCACATGGGAACTGGTGGGGTGGTACCACTAGTGCAAGTGGTGCAGTCCAGGGGCAGGGGCAGGAGGCAGCACAGGTCTCCGCGGAGGGGCCTGTGCATGTCACTATCCCTGACATTGTGACTGCATCACCATGCCCCAGCAGGGATGTCCCGTCCCAGGCCCGTCCGCAGGTAGGGAGGAGGTCCATGTCATCTGGCACTCCTCTACCTGCATAAGTGGGGACCCATGACAGGATTGAGTCCATCCTGATCGGTGTCGCGTTGCACACACGTGTAATTTGTGATGACGTGCATGCTTCCTGGGGGACCACGCACGTCATCACGAAGAGATGTGTGCCAATGTGGCCCAGTTGGGAGGGCTCGTGGTTGGGGGTTTCCTCCATGTGTCACTCTGTCTTGCGGCCCTCTCCTCCTCTGTGCACACTATATGCCAGTTGTTCTCCGTACCGTCTTCCAGCCCGGATGACACCAGGGCCCCCTGTGGACCTGCCCCAACCAACGCAGCCAGGCTGGTGGAGATCCCATCCCTGCCACAGTCGGGAGTCGGAGCTCCAGCACAGGTGGTCACCCCAGCAACTGGACCACTGGCAACGGATGATGTGTAGGCACATTCAAGCAGGGCACCTGCATGACAGCCCCGGGTGTTGCCATCTACCCAGAGACAGTCGTGGTGGTGGCAGCAGGCAGCAGAAAGGCGTCTGCAGGCTCGGCGTAGGAGGCATGTGGCCTCGGGGCCATCTACATCATCGGGGCAGGCGTCGGCCAGCGGGCAGGAGGACCCAGGATTGGGAGTGTCTTCCATGTGGCAGCGGTTGGGCCAGCAAAAAGGTGCAGAGCGGCGGCGGGTGGAGAGGGCACGGCTCACAATGGTCAGGGCGGAGAACTCCATGCACAGGGCTCTGAGGCCGGCTGAGTGCCTCGAGGCAACTCACAGGGAGTTGGAGGAGGCCAAGGCTGTATCCCTGCGAGACCTCGAGGCCAGGGAAGAGGCCCGCTTCCAGAACATCGACGTGGAGTTCGATGATGCCCAGGCCGGCTTATAATGATAATTTCGAATTACATTATGTCGTAAGTCATAATGTCGAAAACAAAAGTCGAAAAAAAAAATATTAGAATGTCTATTTTTGTTTGTTTTTTGTCCGAAATGGGGGGGTTCCCCCCAAACTCCCTTTTTGTAATTTGTTTTGTTTTACCCCTTTTTTTTACTTGCGGAACCCAAAAAAAACATGTAAATAAAAAAATAAAACATTTGAAAAAAACATCTTCGACATCAAAAAGTGAGCCGTCGGACTAGCCCGCCGCCTTTGTATATAGTTATTTCGGTTTAGGTTTCATCTGGTTTATATTTTTATTTGGAGTTCACGGACTTTGCTCCACTTTTTGTATATCGTTGTATTTTAGATGGGGTATTAGGTAGGTTTCCTTTTGTTTTGGCATAATGGACCTTTCAGACTTTTGTTTTCACTATTATGGACTTGTGCATACTTTTTTTTTATTTTCACACAGAGTAATGTTTTTTTATGCTTTTCATCTTGGGCTTTATTTCTATGGACTTTGGGTATGGACCACTTTTAGTTTTTCATGTTTTGGATTTTTATTTTTCCTTGGATTTCACTTTCTTTTTCATATTGCTTTCATTATTTCTTTATTTGTATGTGTGATTTTCATATTGTCATTTGTTTTTATTTTTAATACATTTCATAATTCTTCATTCTTGGTGTGGTCTGCTATGATTTCATTTGTGCATGTCTCCATGGGCATTGACTCAGTCATGTGTTGCCACTGTGTGGCTCTGTAGGACATTTGTTGATGGGCATTCTGGTTCTTTTCAGACTATCATGGAATGGGTGATTTAGTAGGGAGTGGGTGCAGTGGATCGTTGGGTGTTTATACTGGGGGCTGGGGGTGTGGGATTTGGGTTGGCATTAGGGCCATGGGTCTGTATAGTTATCACATGGTGTTTGGGGGGACATGAGTCAGGGCCTGCTGGCAGGTACCTGTCAATGGGGGGTGGGGACATGAGTCAGGCCTGTTGGCAGGTGCCTGTCAACTGGGGGGGTGGCATGAGTCGGGGCTCCCAAGTGCATGGTGCCATATGGCCTGCCTGTGAGGCATGGGGAGGGTGGATGTGCTGCCTGCGGGGCATGGTCAGGGTAGATGAGCTGCCTGCGGGGCATGGGGAGGGTGGATGGGGCGCCTGCGGGGCATGGTCAGGGTGGATGGGCTGCCTGCGGGGCTTGGAGAGGGTGAATGTGCTGCCTGCGGGGCATGGTCAGGGTGGATGGTCTGCCTGTGGGGCATGGGGAGGGTGGATGGGCTGCCTGCGGGGCATGGTCAGGGTGGATGGACTGCCTGCGGGGCATGGGGAGGGTGGATGGTCTGCCTGCGGGGCATGGTCTGTTAAATGACTCCAATCAAGCAGTCCCACTAAGTCAGTGCCTTGTCTGGGATTGCTCAAGGGAAGCCCTTTTTTATATATTTTTATGTCCAGTTTGTGTACTCTGGATGACAACCCTTATATAACACCCCTCTCTTAGAATCCCCCTGACCCCACTGAGCCAAGAAGTAAGTTTGTTTTGCAAATTTAAAAGGTTTATTTGAGAATTAAACAATATATATATATATATATATATATATATATATATATATATATATATATATATATATATATATATATATCACAGTTTTATAATAAATTAATAATTGATATCACACTTAGACATATGACAGTGAGTGATCAACAATGGATGATGTTATACTAGCACACTGGGTAATTAGTTAGGAGTAGTATAGAGGATAAGGTAGCTAAGAATGCTTTATATGATACAAGGAAATGCAAGGTGGAAAAGAAGCAACACAGGAATAAACTTGATATGATTTCAGCAAAACATAATATAATCACTTTTCCCCTTTTGGCAATTCACCCCCCCCTCTATGCAATGTAAGGAGGTGGAAGGAACACACACAGTCTTCAGGAATACAATCACAGTACAATACGAATTCAGTTCCCTCCTAGCAAGCTTAGAGAAACA
The DNA here is from genome assembly GCF_040938575.1 of Ambystoma mexicanum. NCBI lineage: Eukaryota > Metazoa > Chordata > Amphibia > Caudata > Ambystomatidae > Ambystoma > Ambystoma mexicanum. The sequence goes on from NC_090931.1 coordinate 217,230,993, forward strand.
GGGATGATTTTAAACACAGGCAAAGTACTTTAAAGGTGGTATGCAAAGAAGGGAAAAATATGCTAAAATGATTTTTATTCCCTCTACAGGTTCAGGGTGAGAGATAGCTACTTTAAATTAGGTCTGGATCACTTTAGCAATGCTCTATGAATGATTGTCAGGTTGCAAACGAATTTCAGCAAAGGAAAGCAAGGACAAATATTTTTACACGTGGCTGAAATGAAGCAAAATGTCAAATCGCGGCAATTTAGTCGCGTGCGTCGAGCGCAATTACGGAGGAAGTATAAGGAGTAGCAAGTCCGTTTAGAGCTTGTTGGAAAGCTTAGAATCTCAGCTTCAAAATAAAAGTCTGCTTCTATCACAAACGGTTCAAGAGATACAGAGATACGGATGATTTTGTGGAGTTAGATTTTCAGAATGACATTTTAAAGTTTCAGAATGACAGATCACAGTTTTGCAGCTTTAAAGTCACAGAAGGACACACAATGTTATGGTGTAGTTCTAGATAGGTTAAATAGTTTGAATTAGATTATTTCAAACTAAGAGATTGATTTTGCACAGTCCGGGCTGAGTACTCACACTATGATTTTGAATGGAATGGGCCTCCGTCACAGATCTGGTCAGGTTTGGACTGCTAGTGGTTCTGGATACAGCGCTGCTTTCTTGGTCTCTCTGGTCTCTGGAGATTGATGGATTTAAAGTCTGGAGTCTCCCGGCAAAGCGTCCCGCAAGAAAGTGGAAAGTGAATCCCCTGTCTGGCTTTTTTTTTTTTTTTATGTGTTTAGAAAGTGGGTGGGTAGGCTCATTCTGCATGCCCAACCCTTTCAACTTACCATTGGCCAGTTCCTCCTCTCTCCCTTGATTGGGGGAATTGGGTTGTGAGTCAGAGTGATGAGGTAGGTTTCTGGTCAGAGGATCCTCCCCTTGTCAAATTGCACACAAATCTATTTCTGATCCAAATACATATTTATCTATGTACCATTTTTCTAATATTATACGTCCAGTTAACATATTTTCTGTAGCACCAAACCATCCGATCCCTGTCTTTGTAAGATGTCGTGTCCACTTATGACAGAATTCTCCCCTTTTCATCCAGATAACAACCTCTAAACTTTTCCAGATTTTAAACAAATGTGCACCAGGGAAATGGGTTTCAGATGATAAAGTGCCAGATTTTTAACATGCATACATTTGGAGTAACAACCTTTTTTCCGCTACTATCCCCAAGAACACACCACAGGGTCCTAACACCTCTTAAAATGTGCACAGAAAAATTGCAAGAATGATGATGTTATTTATATAATTTTTACAAATCCGCACTATGAATTATACATCTTTTTAAAATTATGCTCTGGCCCAGAGGGGTGTGGTTTTCCAAAGCACATGGTGGAATTTCTGGTTTATCCACTTGCCCCAAGCTCAGCTGGCTCACAGATGCAGTGCCCCTCCCCGATTCCTTCCAAGAGGAAGCCATTTACAACCCCCCTAATTTAACATTGGCCTGGGCCAAGGACAGTGCTTTGTTTAGTTTCCTGCAGTCCCCAGGTGCTCCTCCCCTAATTCAATCAGAGAGGTGTCATCTCCTTTAGGTGGGGGCAGCAGAATGCAGCCAGGCCTGGGAAGAGTGGCTGAGCAAGTTTCACTCCTGTCGGGGGTAGTTGCCGGGCAGAATTCATTCTCTTCAAGCCAGGCTTTAGCTAAATGTAACTAGTTCCCAGCTTTCTACATTCAAACCAAACTGACAATTTTTACACATGCAGCTAGAACGCTGATTCTAAGTTCAAAACTATGAAATTTCAACAGTTGCAAACTATGTGACACTCAACAGTAGGTCACTCATTTATTTTAAACATTTAGATTTTAGTGTCTTTCAGTCACATTTCACTTCAGCAGCTGACATCCACAGCTCAGCCAGTTTTGTTATAAACATTGTTTTGGGCTCTTTCTCTTTCCAGATTTAGTATGCACACAAGAATACATTCTGCCAAATGCCTGCTGGTGTTCATTGAGATTTTTGAATATCTTGTGATGTTTAAAATAGGCATTTTTAGCTTGCATTTCAGAGAAACAAAGGTGATTTCAAAGCGTTTTTTTTTTTTAGCCACCGGCACTGCTGTTTTTCCTTTGGCACACATTTCACTCATGGCACTCCTGGCCCCTCATGCTCGCACTGGTGGGTGGCAGGTCAGGGGACCATTTTGCTGTGCACAAAACTGCACGGTTCTCCAGGATTCTGTCGCAAATGTGGGCTTTTCTGCCCTCTTGGATTTCCTAAGCCCACAGCACCAAGTGTTGCAGCATAATAACTTGAACGTGGGCCAAGACACCCAACAAGGCCCCCCACCCGACTGCGTATTGGTATGTCCGCATCCTCTTCTTCCAATTCCGCAGATGGCACAGTTCAGCATCTTTTCCTCCATCCGGTTGGATCGATCGGTTCTCCTCGCCGGTCCTGATGGGAATATTGGGCGGTACCCTGGGTCCCTCGGATCCTTGCTCCCGGTCCCTGGGTTGTTCTCCTTGGTCAGTCTCCATGTTTTCATCTCTCCTAGGATGATAAAGCAAAAGCGACAATACCTATTCGTAGACATTTCTCCCCCACTATTGATATAGTGGGGCGGCATATACATTTTATAGTCAAAAACATGAACATATACATTTTTTAAATCAGGAGGCAAGAACATGTTCAAGAATCATAGAATTGTATAGGCTATATGTGGAATATTTTAGGGTGGAACTGAATTAATCTGGAGCAGTCCCCTCTGGTATTGCAGAGGACTCCTCCAGTTGCTGCAGAGTGTGCCCGGGATGGCAACACTTTAGCTGATTTATATGTACCCACTTGTCTTCCCCTTCCGCCAGACTACCTTTGGGGATGCGGATCTTATACGCTACTGGGGAGACCTTGTCTATAATTTCAAACGGTCCCTTCCATGTAGGCAAAAATGTTCGCTGTTTGGCCTGGTTTCTTTGGAAATTGTATAGATAAACCCGGTCTCCCACATTATATTCCTTCCTGATGGTCTTCAGGTCGTAGTGGGTCTTCATGCTATCAGCTGATCTTTCTAGATTCCGCTGAGCATAGGCAAAAGCATGTTGGAGGTGTTTCCTTAAATTCTCCACATACTCATGAGTTGTGGAGGCATTTATCAACGTCTGCTCTTGGGTCCTGTAGAGCAAATGCTGGGGAAGCACCATCTTGCGTCCAGTCATCAGCTCAAATGGTGACATTTTAGTTGCAGATGACGGGGTAGATCTAATGGCCATTAGGACCAGAGGTAATCGGATATCCCAACTTGTCCCAGAATCTGCCACAAACTTTTTTTTATATGCTCACAATGGTTCGGTTGTATCTCTCTACTGCTCCAGAAGAAGCTGGCCGGTAAGCAATATGTAGCTTCCTTTTGACCCCCAGTATCTCCCACATCTTTGTCATTACCTCGCTGGTGAAATGGCTAACTCTGTCTGACTCAATCCTTTGAGGTAGACCAAAACGGGAAAAGATGTGGTTAATCATCAGGGCAACTGCTGTTTCTGCCTTGCAGTTTGGGGCCAGGGGACATTCCACCCACTTGATAAACAAGCATGTAACCGTCAACATGTACTTGTTTCCTCTAGACGAGCGAATCACAGGGCCTACAAAGTCGATTTGCAAATCTGACCATGGCAGTGTCATCCCCCTCTTTTGGAGAAGCGCCCGGTGTGTGAGGGATGTTGGCTGAAATTGTGCACACACAAGACACCCCTTCAAGTATTGGTTGAGGTCCTTCCCCATGTGTGGCCAGTATGCAACCTCTCTTAAGATTCCAGTGTTGAGTGAAACCCCCTATGACCGGCGGTGGCCGCATTATGGCCGTGACTTAACATCAGGCTAGCTTGGGATTTCCTTACCAACAAACCGTCTTGGATTCGGAACATCTTTGGACATTTCATCAACACTCTAAGGTCCTCTTTCCCAATGTAATCGGTATCGGTCAGGGGAAAGTTCTCAGGGTCCTCAATGTGTTAGTAAAACTTACCAATTATTGGATCCCCCTTTTGAGCCGTAATTAAATCAGCATCAGGGGTCTCCTTACTCCATTGTGCAGTTAAAAGATCATTGTTGAGCATTGGTCTGGGACCTAGTGATAGCAGTGAACTGGATTTCACCCAACATGGACTCTATTTCTATTAGATCCCCTTGGATGGCCCCGGTTTTGGCCAGCTGATCAGCTAAGTCATTTCCAGTTTTGTCTGGTCCCTCTACTTTGGAATGACCCTTGATCTTTTTCCAGTAGATGGTCATCCCATTCGAGGTGACCAGGTCATCAATGTTTTGGATTAACTCCCCATGTTTCAAGGGTTTGTTATTAGCACATAACATGCCTCTGGTTTTCCAATTAACCAGGTGCTCCACGAACCTGTTCCGTACATAATCCGAATCTGTGATTATGACCAGTTAGTGGAGTTGATGTTGGACAACAGTGAGGATGGCTTGATGCACAGCCATCAACTCTGCTACCTAACTACTTCGGGGACCAATTTTGTACCCAGCGGAGGGTTCTGGGGACTCATTCACCCATGCATTCCCTACGCCGGCCACCAGTTCCTTTTCCCCGTTGTTGTCAACATGGTAAGAGCATCCATCCACATAGACAGTGGGCATTCCCTCACACTTGTCTTCTTCAAAGACTTTGTGTGGGGAATTAAGGTATGCCTCCATGTTGTCCTTGATTTTTAGACTTTCGTCCTCGAGACAGTTTTCTCTGGCACAATCATGCAAGTCAGCCAGACCTTCCGCGAGGGGACTCTTCTTGTTTTGGCCATATCTGACCTCCACAGGAAAGCCTTGCATTGACAGAATCCAGGAAGTATTTTGGGAATTACTCACATTTCCGGCCCGGATTCTGTCACTTTGGAGGTATTGCAGAGGCTTGTGTGGAGTCTCCACTATGATGTGTTGCCCCTGGATGAACGGGCGGTAATTCTTCAATGCCCACACCGTTGCCAGGAGTGCCTTCTCACAATCGTTGAATTTTTCCTCCACAGAGGATAAAGTTTTGCTCGCATAGGAGATTACTTTATTGACCTTGTCATGGTTTTGGTATAATATTTCCGTCAAGCACGTATTAGAGAACCCTGTCTCCAGGAAGAACAACTTGTTTCTGACAGAGTAAGCTAGGCAAGGCGCTTGTGAGAGGCTTCTTTTGAGTTGTCTTACTGCCTCGCATTGTTCTGGACCCCATTCCCACTTGACCCCCCCTTCAAGAGATGAATCAGGAGTCTGGTGATCTCTGTGTATCCCTCAATGAACTTTCTGCTGTAATTAGTCAGTCCAAGGAGGCTCCTTAATTCCAGCAGAGTTGTGGGATCCTTCAGTTTCTGAAGTGCTTCCACTTTCTTTTCTTGGGGACAGAGACCCTGAGGAGTAATCTCATGCCCCAAGAAATTAACACGGGTTCTACACCACTGTGCATTCTGAAAGGAAAATTTTGCTCCGGCGGCCCTCAACTGTGTCAGAACATAACGGATCTCCGCTATGTGTTCTTCCACAGATGAACTTTTGATGAGGACATCATCTACATAAGCCAGGTTACCCCTCGCACCCAGGTCGGCCATGGCCTTATGTAGGAAAATGTTGAATTCATTGCCGGAGTTGAGGTATCCGAAGGGAGTCCGGGTCCATGTGTACTGCTGGCCCCCAAAGGTAAAAGCCAGTTTGTATTGGTCCTCCCTACTGACAGGCACGGTCCAGTATCCATTGGTCAGGTCTATTGCAGTGAAAACCTGTGACCCCTGAATCTGGGCCAGCCCTTGGTCAATGTAGGGCAGAGGCCATCGGGAAGTATGGACCCGTTTGTTGAGCTCCCTAAGGTCGGCGCAGAGTCTCCACTGGCCGTTTGGCTTCAATATTCCCAGCACCGGATTATTGAAGGTGCTGTGTACTGGACGGATTATTCCCCAGGACTCAAGGTTCTTAATTATTTCAGTAAGGGACTCCATGAATGCGAGAGGCAAACGATATTGCTTCACAAACACTGGAGTCATTCCAGGGTCCGTGGCGATTGTTGTTGTGTGGATGTCCGTGCGACCACAGTCATATGAGTCTACCGCGAAGAGATCTTGGAAATCCAAGAAAACTTGTTTCAACTTTTGCTTCTGTTCCAGAGTCACACAGGCATCAGCTAGGTTGACTCTCTGTTCCACCATCTGCCTGAAGCCTGGAAAGACTTCTGCTTTTGCTATCTCAGAGGCCTCCTCCAGCTGGCTGGAGAAGTCCCTGGTCAGAGTGCTGATTTGGACTGGAGACTTCAGGTGGGAAAAGCAGCCCTCATGGACCTGGAAAATCACCTCATCCCTTCTGAAGTCACAAGTCACGTCTTCCTTACCATAAGGGCAAGAAGTGTACACCAGGAAGTTCCCCCCATGCCGGGTAAAGATCCTGTCTGGTGTTGTATTGTCATCACTGTCACTGTCAAAACAGTCCTTGGGGATTGGTCCTAACAGTTCATTTCCTAAATCAATGGAGAAATGTCGGTCATCAACCGCCATTCCAATAATGGTGCCTGCGGCTAGAGTAATACTCTTTAAGTCGCTGTTATCCACCTCTATTGGAATGGTGTCATGTTCTATGTTGACTAATGGTGTTGGGTTTACCCCTAACCCTTGCTGTTGGAGGGAAGCATTAAGATGAATATAAGCATCTGGGTTTTTCAATTTTTGTCCCCTTTTAACTTTCACTTCCAGGGAGAATTGTCGGGTCCTTTCTGGGATGGTGACTTCCTCTTTAACCTGAATTTCAACTGCATAAGGTAGCAATTGAGATGACCTAAATGCTTTTTCTGGATCATCAAAGCCCATGGGATTATCCGCTAATCGAGACCAAGCTTTGAAGTTTATTAGGTCCAAACTAATGGCAAAGCGATTGAGAATGTCACTGCCTAAGTATAAGGTGGCAGTGACGTCTCGCACAACCCAACAATTATGGACTATGCTCTTGTTGCCAATGGAGATTTTGAGCATACACCTGCTTGGCAGGAGATGTTTGGAATTGGGTGCTTCCAGGTCCATTTCCCATTTGTCTATCAGTTTGAATGTGGGAATGGCTGGATCTTTTGCGAGTTGGCGGAACATGGCTTCGCTGATGAAGCTCTTACCATTGTTCACACACACTCGAGCGAGAACAGAGTCCTTTCCATCATTTAACTGAACAGGGATGAACAACTGTTCTCCAATTTGCTGAATATCAGCCTGGCTCTGAGCTGATTTCACATCTTTCTGGACTATAGGAGTGGGAGTGTCTGATTGTGGATTGGTAAAGAATTTCAGAGTGTTTCCTTCCAGTGTGGAATACCACTTTAAACTGGAAGGAAGGTTGATTTTCAGAAATAGAGAGGACCCCCCCATCACCAGTCTGTTGTCCTACTGCAATTACTGTCACATCTGGAATTTGGTTGTTCTGGAAGTGAAATTCGACTTGGTCAGATTTTTGTTCAACCATATGGCAGGTGCCGTTTAAACTAACATGGTTGACACTCGGTTTTACTTTTATTGGTCGGCTAGTCTGGGTCCAGAGGACCTTGTTTACGCAATCTATTAGGGGTGACAACCTTCTCAGGAGGTCATTCCCTAGTAAACAAGGGGTGCCCTCTGCAGTCATTACTATGACCGGGTGTTTCACCTTGTGTCGCCCAGTTTTGATGTCCAAATCTGCAGTCCGCTTGACAGAAATTTCCTTCCCGTCAAAGTTCTGCAGTTGTCCAGGAAGAGAGGTGAGAGGAATACGGTAATTCTCCCCCCTTCCTGCATTTAGTTCATCAAACGCCCTTTTGGACAGAAGGGTAGCTTGGGATCCAGTGTCCACCAGTGACAAAATTGTACCCTGCCCCTGTACTTGTACCGGGGCATAGTATCTTCCCTCCTTCTCCTCAAGGGGGCACAGATAATGCACATTTTTGGACAACTGGTGGGCTAACTTTCTGGTTATTGACATGGCGAGAGAAGAGATTTGGGCAGAATTCTGTGGAGAGCCTGGGGAATCTGAAAGAAAAAGTTGGCAACTGGAAATGGTTTCGGGTTCTGGACCGCCCCTCCCTTTTTGGAGGCAGTTATCAGGATGGGTTTGACCCATGGGATTTTGGTATTGTTGGTTCTGGGAAAGAATGATGGGCGGCGACAGCTCAATCCCCACATCTACCCAGTCTAGGTTGGAATCCCTTGGGACCCATTTTTCCTTGGGAGGAGTTCCCCCATCGCTGAAGGAGAAGATCCTTTTCCCAGGATCCTCTGAGGATCCCTCTCCCTCAAATTGGAAGACCTGTACCTCCTCCACAAAGTGGGTCTGTGTCAAGATCCGAGTCTAACTCCCCTTTCTCCTCACCTGACTCCCCTGAGGTATATCCTTGAAGGTCAGTCTCAGTCTTCTTGGGTCTCCTCTTCGTCCTTGAACCTTTGACTCCAGGTGCTCGAACTTTCTTTTTGTGTAAGTAAGGTCTGGCCCCTCCGGAGGCCACCTTGGCAGAGGTTAAGACCTGCCCTAGGGGAACCCCAGGGGGCCAGCCTCAGTACTAGGGAAAAAGCTCGAAGGCAGAAAAAACCCTAGATCATAGATGGGTTCAGAGTTCAAGAGATGGCACAGATCTTCACGTACAATGTCCGGGATAATAGCAATCATGGAATACACAATCTGAAGAGAGGATTAACGTAGAAAAGGGTAGAAACAAGGAATGAAGAAAGTAGCGGAGAGCAGAAAACAAGGAGAAAGTAAGTTAACAGTAATACACACAAGAGAAGAAGCAAAAGGGTACACCTTATTAGGCTCTGCTGAATGCGGCGCAGAGAGGTGACTCCAAGGCCACCAGCAAGAAGGAGGCAGAAGTAGAGCGGACAGGGAGGTAAGCAAGGAGTACAGAAGGGTTCCGTAAAGAGGAGCCAAAGCCGACCCCACAGAGCGGTAGGCGATAGGGCTCCGCTGAATGCGGCACAGAGAGGCGACGCCGAGGCCGCCAGCAAGAAGGAAGCAAGTCAACCGGACAGGGAGGTAAGCAAGAAGTACGGAAGGGTTCCGTGAAGGAGGAGCCGAAGCCGACTACACAGAGCGGTAGGCAAGCTAGAAAAGCCAGGAGGAGAGGAGGAAAAACCAACAGCTGAGCATTAAAGGAAGGCGAAAAAAGAAATAGAAGTACGAAACTAAGGAAGACAGGTAGAAAGAGAGTGTTATAAATGTAGTATAGGTTACTACAGGAGGGCTAAGGAGGAATCCGCAGTACGGGAAGGAAGAATGAGCACACAAGACTCGGAGCATTGAATGAAAACAAACACAGATACAACGCGCCGAGTAGTAGACGGGGCCTAGATTTATAGACGCCGGCGCCATGTTGGGTGAGGACTAGCAAGTTCATCGAAGTCTGAACTTCCAGCGACTCCAGCATTTCCAATCCTGGTTCCTGACAGTATGCCCCCTTCCTCTCTGGGGACCCCCGGGTTTGCCCGGGTGGAGACGATGGAACCTTCTCAGAAGTCTGGGTGCATGAATATGGCTTACTGGTTCCCAGGACCTTTCTTCCACTGGATAGCCTTTCCAGTGAACCAGGTATTGGAGACGACCCTTGCGGTATCTGGAATCCACCAGGTATGCCACTTCATATTCTTCTGGAATCGGTCTTACCTGGGCACGACCATTGTGAATGGGTCTAAGGAACGGATCTTCCTTATATTCCTTGAGCAAGGAGACATGAAAAACCGGATGGACTCTCTTGAGATAGGCCGGCAGTTTGAGCTTATAAGCAACAGGATTTATTTGTTGTAGAATAGGAAATGGTCCAAGAAATCGAGGTTAAAACTTTCCAGCATGAACCCATCTAGGTAGAAATCTGGTAGATAACCAGACTAATTGTCCTAATCCCCAGTTGGGATTAGATCCCCTTTTCTTATCTGCCCATCTCTTCTGAGTTTGTTGACTGACCTGGTGTGCCTTCTTGGCGAGTTCATGAACTTCATGTATTTCTTGCAAGATACCATCCAAGGCAGGGATCTTCATGGTTGGAGAGCTGAGCCCAGGTAAGTGTTGGGGATGAAACCCATAGGGGCACAAAAAAGGACTCATTCGGATTGAGGTATGCAGTGAATTATTGTAAGCAAACTCTGCTTGCGAAAGGAAATGGTGCCACCTTTCTTGTTGTGGACTGCAAAAACACCTCAAGTATTGCTCCAGACTGGCATTTAACCTTTCCCTCTTCCCATTACTCTGAGGGTGGTAACCCGAGGAAAGGGCTCGGTGAATATCCAAAGACTGACAAAGCGAAGCCCAGAATTTAGACGTGAACTGAGGTCCCCGATCGGATACTATAGTCCCGGGTAACCCATGCAGACGGACTATGTCTCGGAGAAAGACATCTGCGTTCTCTGAAGCGGAAGGTATTTGTTTTAATGCAGAAAAGTGCGCCAGTTTACTGAAAGAGTCTATTGTGACCATGATTACCGTCATGCCGTCAGAAGGTGGGAGGTCGACAATGAAGTCCGTAGAAATATGTTCCCATGGTCGTGACGGTAAGGAATGTTGCTGCAAGAGACCGAGCGGCTTGCCCGGTCGGTATTTATTAGAGGCACAAATCGAGCATGAAGTAACATATTGGTATACATCCGTTCTTAAATTTGGCCACCAGAAACCTCTTTGTAGTAGTTCATAGGTCTTTCTAATGCCAGGATGTCCCGTCAAGTGAGAATCATGACACCAGGATAGGATGAGTTTCTGGAGTCCCTTGGTAGGGATGAAAAGGACGTCCTCATGGTAATATAACCCATCACTACCTTGGATGACTGTAGAAGGGAGCTCTGAGCAAGTCTGATATTCAGGTACCAGATCTTGGAGGAAGGAAACAGTAGATACTAAGACCTTGAGATTGGGGAAAATACGGTCATGTCCTTCGTAATTCCCTAAGCTGTTCCCAATGCTTCGTGACAAGGCACCCGCCTTCTTATTTTCAGAGCCAGGAATGTATGTCAATACAAAATCGAACTGCAAAAAAAAATAAGCCCATCGAGCATGACGGGCATTGGTACATTCCATCTGTTGGAGAACCCGGAGGTTACGATGGTCAGTTCTGATCACAAAACAATGGATTGCCCCCTGAAGGAGATGGCACCACTGTTGGCAAGCTATTTTCATGGCCAAAATCTCTCTTTCCAGGACTGAGTAATTTCGTTAGCTACTGGTAAGGGTCTTTGAGAAATATGCCACCGGGTGTTCGTAGTTATCAGCAGCCTTCTGCAAGAGGATGGCACCTATTGCCCCTATTGAAGCATCAGTTTCTAAAATGTAGGGTTTAGTCTGATCCGGCTGTACCAAAATGGGAGCAGAGGAGAAACACTCCTTAAGGTTTTGAATAGCCATCTGTTGTTCCTCTCCAAAGATGAACTTGACACCCTTTTTTAGCAGTGAAGTAAGCGGAAGCACTACATTGGAGAAATTGGGAATAAACCTCCTATAAAAGTTGGCTAATCCTAAGAAGCTTTGTAGCTCCTTGACAGTGCTGGGTTCTCTCCATTCCCTGATAGCCTTCACCTAAATGGGATCCATCTCTATGCCCTTACCGGACAAAATGAATCCTAGGTAGGATACCGAAGTGGCTTCGAATTGGAATTTCTCGGGTTTAACCAAAAGTTTGTGCTCCTGAAGTCGCTGTAGTACCCTCTTAACCAGTAACCTATGCTCCGGTAACGTCTGGGAGAATACCAGGATATCATCCAGATACACCACAACTGATACAAACAACATATCGGCAAATACCTTGTCCATGTACCTCTGAAAAACGGCGGGGGCATTGACAAGGCCAAATGGCATCACCCTGTATTCGAATAGTCCAAAAGGTGTGCGGAATGCCATTTTCCATTCATCCCCTTGTCTTATTCTTAAGAGGTGGTACGCGCCCCTTAAGTCCAGCTTGGTGAAGTAAATAGCCCCTTGAACCGCCTCCAGGATGTCTCGGATCAATGGCATGGGATACCTGTCCCTAATTGTCACCTTATTTAGCCCTCTATAGTCGATGCATGGGCGTTATTCAGCAATATCCTTCTTCGGAATGAAGAACAATGAGGCTTCACAGGCGGACCTCGACTCCTGTATGAGCCCATTCTGTAGATTGGAGTCCAGGTAGCTTTGCAGGGATTTCCTTTCAGGGAGAGACAAAGGGTACATTTGCCCGAATGGAACCACAGCGTCAGGAACAAGGTCAATCCCACAGTCTTCTGTTCTGTGGGGAGGCAATTCTCGGGGTTGAATGTCTAAAAACACCTCGGAAAACTCCTGATACTGTGTTGGAATCGAGGCGATTAGAGCCGGACCTAGGGCTGGACCCGACGTCACTTCTTCGCATGTGGAGAATACAGACTGGTTCATACAGGTCGACTTGCAAAAGAGTGAATTAAAACTCACTTTATTGGCCTTCAAGTCTATGTGAGGATTGTGTTTTCTTAACCAAGGGATTCCAATGACCAAAGGAAAGTGTGCAGCTCTGATCTGATCGAATACCAAATATTCTGAATGATGACTCAGCTCCATCCTTAAGGGTATCGTCTCTCTGGTAATTGGTCCGCAGGACAAAGGCCTGCCATTCACACCTTCCACTGGAATCGGAGTAACCTTAGGTTTAGTGGATACATGATGTTCTCGTGCCCAGTTGGAGTCCATAAAGTTCCCGGCAGCTCCACAGTCTAACATGGCTAGCACCTCGGTGGGACCAGAGTCGGATAGCCACAATTTAACTCGGAACACCATCAGACTGTTCTCCTCAGGGTTGTTCATGGTTCTTGAGTGGTTGCAAGGGTACTTGGCAGTTCCCCCGAAACTTCACTTGCAGTAGATCGGGGGCTGAAGTTTTCCTAGGAGGCACTTCCGGACAGTTTCTTAATAAGTGTTTAGAGGATCCGCAATACATACATAATCCGGCTTCCCTTCTACGTTTGCGTTTCTCAGGAATGAGAGGTCCTCGGGTGGCCCCTATTTGCATGGATTCTTCAGGAGTGAAATTTGTCCTGGTTGTGGGAGAATGGTTAGGTAGACTGACAGATTGAGGGGTACCTCTGATTCGTCGTCTTTCTTGTCGCCGTTCCGTCAAACGGAATTCTATCTGTAGAGACAAGGTCATCAAATCTTGGCAGGATACTGGTCGGGCCACAAGAGCCAACTCATCTTTGATTTCATCGCGAAGTCCTCTTCTGAATATGGTTTGTTGAGCAGAGTCTGGCCAGTCTACCTTAGCCGCCAATCTCTGGAAGCGGGATATGTAAGTTTGGACGTCTGTGTTCCCTTGTATGACATCCAAAATGGCTTCTAGAGAAGAGTAGAATACTTCGGGTCTGTCAAATTTTTCCTTGAAGTTTGCTACAAAATGATCATAGTCATTCAAGGAGAGGTCGTTTCTGGCTACCAGCGGGGTAGCCCAGGCTAGTGCGTTCCCTATGAGATTGGCTATTATAAATCCGACTCTAGATTTCGCGGATTCAAAGGCATGGGTTCGAAAGGCAAAATACACATTACAGGCATCCAGGAAGTCCTTCAATCCTCCCGGATGACCATCATACTTGCCGAAAGAAAGGGGCAGATCGCCGTGGTCATCTCTATGTAAGACTACCTGCTGTCGGAGAGCAATATTCTCTGTTCTCAGCGCCTGGACTTCGGCCGAAGGTTCTGCATAGCTGCCACCAATTCTTGGTATTGTTCCAATGAGGCCATGGTAGGTGTTGGGCGTTGTATGCTGTCAAGATCCGAGTCTACCTCCCCTTTCTCCTCACCTGACTCCCCTGAGGTATATCCTTGAAGGTCAGTCTCGGTCTTCTGGGGTCTCCTCTTCGTCCTTGAACCTTTGACTCCAGGTGCTCGAACTTTCTTTTCGTGTAGCTAAGGTCTGGCCCCTCCGGAGGCCACCTTGGCAGAGGTTAAGACCTGCCCTAGGGGAACCCCAGGGGGCCAGCCTCAGTACTTGGGAAAAAGCTCGAAGGCAGAAAAAACCCTAGATCATAGATGGGTTCAGATGATGAGTTCAAGAGATGGCACAGATCTTCAGGTACAATGTCCGGGATAATAGTAATCGTGGAATACACAATCTGAAGAGAGGATTGACGTAGAAAAGGGTAGAAAACAAGGAATGAAGAAAGTAGCGGAGAGCAGAAAACAAGGAGAAAGTAAGTTAACAGTAATACACACAAGAGAAGAAGCAAAAGGGTACACCTTATTAGGCTCTGCTGAATGCGGCGCAGAGAGGCGACCCCGAGGCCGCCAGCAAGAAGGAGGCAGAAGTCGAGCGGACAGGGAGGTAAGCAAGGAGTACGGAAGGGTTCCGGAAAGAGGAGCCAAAGCCGACCCCACAGAGCGGTAGGCAATAGGGCTCCGCTGAATGCGGCACAGAGAGGCGACGCCGAGGCCGCCAGCAAGAAGAAAGCAAGTCAAGCGGACAGGGAGGTAAGCAAGAAGTATGGAAGGGTTCCGTGAAGGAGGAGCCGAAGCCGACTACACAGAGCGGTAGGCAAGCTAGAAAAGCCAGGAGGAGAGGAGGAAAAACCAACAGCTGAGCATTAAAGGAAGGCGAAAAAAGAAATAGAAGCACGAAACCAAGGAAGACAGGTAGAAAGAGAGTGTTATAAATGTAGTATAGGTTACTACAGGAGGGCTAAGGAGGAATCCGCAGTACGGGAAGGAAGAATGAGTACACAAGACTCGGAGCGTTGAATGAAAACAAACACAGATAAAACGCGCCGAGTAGTAGGCGGGGCCTAGATTTATAGACGCCGGCGCCATGTTGGGTGAGGATTAGCAAGTTCATCGAAGTCTGAACTTCCAGCGACTCCAGCATTTCCAATCCTGGTTCCTGACAGTCTGTTTGGGTCCTTTGTTTCTCCTACCTCCTCTCTGCTCCTTGGGTGGCAGACTTTCAGGGGTAGGGGATTTTGTTTCCAGTTCCTGGTTTTCCAGGGGCTGTTTACAAGTTGGGAAGGAAGCTTCCTCCAAGGCTTTACACCCCCCTTCCCCTTGTGCCTCCTCCCTGGGAACCGGTGGGTTATCGGGGTGCTGCCCCCGTCATTGTTCTGGAGCACCAGGCCCAGAGTTTGGGGCATTCTGCGCTGGCATGATCATCTGAGGGTTCTGTTGCGCCCTCAGCATGTGACCCAGATCCCAAGCCATGTTTTGGACCTGGCGTTCAAGTTGGGAAACCCGCTCAGGCTGATACGGGGTTCTGTTTTATCCCCTGGGCTGATCCCGGGAAGGGTAGCTATCCCTTCTCTGGTAATACCCTGGGTTGGGAAGATTTGGTTACCCCTCCACCCTTGGCCTCCCCTCTCCCGGATTAGGTTGTCTGGGCTCAGGGAATTGGGGAAAGACGGATGGATGGTTTTGGGGTTGGAAATTGGGTGGATACCTGGGAAAAAAGTTTTGCCCAGGATTTGGTGAATTTCTGCCTTCCTGGGGGAAGTTAGGAGGGATGTTCCCGGGTTAGGCGCTTGGCTGGATCCCCCCCCCTAGGGCTGGAGTAGTCCACACATATCCCAGGATGGGTCGGTTTCCCTTGTAGCGGGGACTTACATACTCAGGGGAGCGGGGGACCCCATTTGTGGGACTACCTCCTTCACTCCCTGTCTGTGACTGGCCCGAGGGCCTTCTGGGCTGTGAATTTTTTGGTGCAGGCAGGTTTTAGGTCCCCCCATCTCCAAATCTAAAACAGGGGCAACCTTTACCTCTGCCACCTTGGCAACAGCAGGGGTGCTGTTGGTTTTGTTTTTTTTTGGCTGATTCTTGTTTTCCACCGGTTTCTGCACCTCATAGATGCGGGTGGCTTGCTCAATGACCCAGTCTAAAGATCTTTTCTCGTGAAAATCTCTCACGAGCTGGGTCATTATGTATTTGGGGAGAGCATGGAAAAATCTGTTGATGAATTCTCAGCTGTCCCTGCGCACCCTTCTGGTGGTCTGCGCAAAGGCACGCTTCAATTCTTGCACGAATTCTTGTGGGGCCTGATCCTCCCCACATTGTAAATTGTAGGCTGCCTTGTGAGCCTCTTGGGGATTCCAGTGAACAGAAAAATGTTTCAAGATGGCGGCCCTATACGTGGACCATCTTGAATGGTTTTGGTCCTCCAGCCCCGCAAAGAAACTGGAGTATTCTGGGGAGAATGTCCATTTGACGTACTGGATGCAGCTACTGCTGTCCTTCAAATGGAAGGTCTCCATCATTTGCTCAAAGAGCTCCAAGTGTTCCCACACTGAAAACTTGGAGTTCTTGTGATAAGGCGTGATGACACTCCTGATTGCCTTAATCTGTTTTAAGGGGTCCTTACGCAAGGCCCTTTTTGCCTTATTGGCCTTTTTGGTTCAGGTAACCCTGGTCCATTCATCCTCTGACTCAGAAGCACTGCTCCCAGAGGTGCCTGTCTGATCTTCCAGGCTCTCCCGGATTCTGTGAGCCTGGTAATGGCTGGCAGAATGTGGGGACCTGGTCTCCTGTGTCCTGTGACGCTCAGAGGAGTCTTCAGATCCCTCCTTGCTACCAGGATTTGCTGGGTACCCCCCCACTGACCTAACTGGGCAGAGGTTTTCAGGATGCCCTTAGTGGGCCTACTCTCCTGGGGTTCCCCACAAAATTGCACTGTGCTTAGGTGCCCATGCCTGGATGTCCGCCCATCCATTCCTGGGAGGTACTGGCCTATGAACCCCATACTTTTGGCTGGATAGTAATCTGCCATTCCTGTGGCCCTGTGCCAGGGGACATGGGGGTGGCAGAGTCCAGGGACTGAGAGAGATGAAGGCCTCTGGTACTAGGGCTCCTGAGGTTATGCGCAGGTGTTTCCCTTTCCCAGCGAACTTCATCTCTGTCAGTCTCTGCTCCCTGTTGCAATGCAAGAGCCTGCGCTTTCAGTTCCTCAGTTAAGGCCTTACTAGACTCTATCAGTCTCTCCTGCATGGCTACCTGTTGCTGGAGCCTATCATTGTGCTGGTAGAGAACCTCATTCTCTCTCTGTGCCTCCTGATTGGTCCTGGAGTACTGGGCCAGTCTTTGCTGCAGGAGGGTTACCTTCTGAGTCCCATCCCTACTGGCCTGCTCCTTTCTTGCCAGAGCATCTTCCACCCTCCTGGTGTGCTCTAACAAGTTCTGATGTTCTTTTTGGAGGTCACCCAGCCCCTGGAGGGCCAGGTGATTTTCTTCCATTTTCCTTTTTAAGTGGCAGACTTTCTGGCCTAAGGTATCCCTTTCCTGAGTAAGAGCCTGCATCTGTGCCGCCAGGTCGTCCCTCTGCTGTTGAAGGGCACCAGCTTTCTTGCGCTCTTCATCAAACTCTGCCTGGGTATCCAGGTCTTTCAAAATAATTTTATTGCTTTCTTCTTTCTCTCTGTCTAGTTGGATTTGCAGGGTGGCTACCTGCTCTGTGCATGCCCTGTTGAAATTGATCTGTTGCTCCAGATTTTTCTGGCACTGCAGTAAGGAGTCCAAACTGTCTTGGTGCTCCTTCTGCAAAGCCAGAATTCTGGTATCCTGGTCAGCCTTTTCCTGTTGCAGGATATCCATATCCTCCTTCATTTTAATGATGTATTGTCTACTCTCTTTTTCTGACTCCTGGCTTCTGTGCAGCCTCTGCTCAGAAGAGACCAGGTCAGGTTGGGCCTTTTCTAATGCCATCAGTTGCCGATTTGCCAGATCCTGGCCTTCAGCACATTTGTCCTGCATGGCTCCCATATATAGATACAAATATGTCGCTATCCTGGCAATCTTATTGTGTTCATCTTTGGCCTTAGGAGTCATATATAGTTCACTCAGGGCCATATGTATGGGACCCTGATCTCTCCAGTTATCTGACCCAGTTGTACTGACCTGTTGTGTGATCGCCTGTAACCATATATTTTGATCCTGTTCAGACCATTCACCTCTCACAAACAGTTTATGTAAGAGGTGCTCCCTAGCTATCTTCATATCTACCAAGGTCGTCATTCTGGAGATTGATTTCCTTCCTGACTTACAGACGTTTGTATTTTATTTTGCAAAACAGACCGTTTCCTTAGAGCGTTCCTTTGAGGAGTGCTTTACAGCGTAACACAGCATGGTGATCTAACCGGATATGTATCCTGTCAGCTAGCATACTGTATTAACCTGCACAAGTGATAGATCTAATCCAGAATCCCGGACGAGCCCCCACTTTGTTAAATGACTCCAATCAAGCAGTCCCACTAAGTCAGTGCCTTGTCTGGGATTGCTCAAGGGAAGCCCTTATTTATATATTTTTATGTCCAGTTCGTGTACTCTGGATGACAACCCTTATATAACACCCCTCTCTTAGAATCCCCCTGACCCCACTGAGCCAAGAAGTAAGTTTGTTTTGCAAATTTAAAAGGTTTATTTGAGAATTAAACAATATATATATATATATATATATATATATATATATATATATATATATATATCGCACTTTTATAATAAATTAATAATTGATATCACACTTAGACATATGACAGTGAGTGATCAACCATGGATGATGTGATACTAGCACACTGGGTAATTACTTAGGAGTAGTATAGAGGATAAGGTAGCTGAGAATGCTTTATATGGAAGGAAATGCAAGGTGGAAAAGAAGCAACACAGGAATAAACTTGATATGATTTCAGCAAAACATAATATAATCACTTTTCCCCTTTTGGCAATTCACCCCCCCTCTATGCAATGTAAGGAGGTTGAAGGAACACACACAGTCTTCAGGAATACAATCACAGTACAATACAAATTCAGTTCCCCCCTAGCAAGCTTAGAGAAACAGGGATGATTTTAAACACAGGCAAAGTACTTTAAAGGTGGTATGCAAAGAATGGAAAAATATGCTAAAATGATTTTTATTCCCTCTAGAGGTTCAGGGTGAGTGATAGCTACTTTAAATTAGTCCAGGATCACTTTAGCAATGCTCTATGAATGATTGTCAGGTTGCAAACGAATTGCAGCAAAGGAAAGCAAGGACAAATATTTTTACACGTGGCTGAAATTAAGCAAAATGTCAAATCGCGGCAATTTAGTCGCGTGCGTCGAGCTCAATTACAGAGGAAGTATAGCAAGTCGGTTTAGAGCTTGTTGGAAAGCTTAGAATCTCAGCTTCAAAATAAAAGTTAAATCTCGCTTCTATCGCAAACGGTTCAAGAGATACGGACGATTTTGTGGAGGTAGATTTTCAGAATGAAATTTTAAAGTTTCAGAATGACAGATGACAGTTTTGCAGCTTTAAAGTCACAGAAGGACACACAATGCTATGGTGTAGTTCTAGATAGGTTAAATAGTTTGAATTAGATTATTTTAAACTAAGAGATTAGTTTTGCACAGCCCTGGCTGAGTACTCACACTATAATTTGGAAAGGAATGGGCCTCCGTCACGGATCTGGTCAGGTTTGGACTGCTAGTGGTTCTGGATACAGCGCTGCTTTCTGGGTCTCTCTGGTCTCTGGAGATTGATGGATTTGAAGTCTGGAGTCTCCCGGCAAAGCGTCCCGCAAGAAAGTGGAAAGTGAATCTCCTGTCTGGCTTCCAGTGGCTCTTTTTATGTGTTTAGAAAGTGGGTGGGTCGGCTCATTCTGCATGCCCAACCCTCTCAACTTATCATTGGCCAGTTCCTCCTCTCTCCCTTGATTGGGGGAACTGGGTTGTGAGTCAGAGTGATGAGGTAGGTTTATGGTCAGAGGATCCTCCCCTTGTCAAATTGCACACAAATCTATTTCTGATCCAAATACATATTTATCTATGTACCATTTTTCTAATATTATACGTCCAGTTAACATATTTTCTGTAGCACCAAACCATCCAATCCCTGTCTTTGTAAGATGTCCTGTCCACTTATGACAGAATTCTCCCCTTTTCATCCAGATAACGACCTCTAAACATTTCCAGATTTTACACAAATGTGATATGGGTTTCAGATGATAAAGTGTCAGATTTTTAACATGCATACATTTGGAGTAACAACCTTTTTTCCGCTACTATCCCCAAGAACACACCACAGGGTCCTAACATATCTTAAAATGTGCACAGAAAAATTGCAAGAATGATGATATTTATATAATTTTTACAAGTCCGCACTATGAATTATACATCTTTTTAAAATTATGCTCTGGCCCCGAGGGGTGTGGTTTTCCAAAGCACATGATGGAATTTCTGGTTTATCCACTTCCCCCAAGCTCAGCTGGCTCACAGATGCAGTGCCCCTCCCCGATTCCTTCCAAGAGGAAGCCATTTACGACCCCCCTAATTTAACATTTGCCTGGGCCAAGGACAGTGCTTTGTTTAGTTTCCTGCAGTCCCCAGGTGCTCCTCCCCTAGTTCAATCAGAGAGGTATCATCTCCTTTTGGTGGGGGCAGCAGAATGCAGCCAGGCCTGGGAAGAGTGGCTGAGCAAGTTTCACTCCTGTCGGGGGTAGTTGCCGGGCAGAATTCACTCTCTTCAAGCCAGGCTTCAGCTAAATGTCACTTTAGTTCCCAGTTTCCTACATTCAAACCAAACTGACAATTTTTACACATGCAGCTAGAACGCTGATTCTAAGTTCAAAACTATGACATTTCAACAGTTGCAAACTATGTGACACTCAACAGTAGGTCACTCATTTATTTTAAAGATTTAGATTTTAGTGTCTTTCAGTCAAATTTCACTTCAGCTGCTGACATCCACAGCTCAGCCAGTTTTGTTATAAACATTGTTTTGGGCTCTTTCTCTTTCCAGATTTAGTATGCACACAAGAATACATTCTGCCAAATGCCTGCTGGTGTTCATTGAGATTTTTGAATGTCTTGTGATGTTTAAAATAGGCATTTTTAGCTTGCATTTCAGAGAAACAAAGGTGATTTCAAAGAGGTTTTTTTTTTTTAGCCACCGGCACTGCTGTTTTTCCTTTGGCACACATTTCACTCAATGCACTCCTGGCCCCTCACGCTCCCACTTGGTGGGTGGCAGGTCAGGGGACCATTTTGCTCTGCGCAAAACTGCACAGTTCTCCAGGATTCTGTCGCAAATGTGGGCTTTTCTGCCCTCTTGGATTTCCTAAGCCCACAGCACCAAGTGTGCAGCATAATAACTTGAACGTGGGCCAAGACACCCAACAGGTCATAGTGGATTGGCTGCCTGCGGGGCATGGGGAGGAGTGTAGGGTGGACCCCTGGGGCGTGGTCTGGCTGCAGGGGGTGCATGTGGCTTCTCACCACACTGCTGCGTGTATCTGGGGGTACAGGAGTGAGAATTACACGCAATTTCGCTGGCGCGAGCAGGGTACGTGTATTCCTGGGGTGCGCAGGGAGTTTTACACGTGATTTTGCTGGCGCGAGTGCGGTATGCATATTCCTGGGGTGCGCGGGGAGTTTTACATGCGATTTTGCTGGCGCGAGCGGGGTACGTGTATTCCTGGGGTGCACAGGGAGTTTTACATGCGATTTCGCTTACGCAAGAGGGGTACGTGTATTGCAAGGGTGCGCAGGGAGTTTTACACACGATTTCACTGGCGTCTGAGGGCTGAGTGGCGTTTTTAGTGCATTTTCGTGGTGGGGGGCTGTATGCTGGTCCACTGGCTTTTGGGCCATTTAGGGGATTTTCACTATGTTTTTGCCGCATGGGCGGGGTTGGGGGCGTAACTGGCGCTGCTGCAGGGTCGCTGCACCACTCTGCGCCGCGGCTGGTTATGGATGTAAGTATCCATGAATACGCTGTGCATGAAAATGGGTTTTGGCGCACGCGGCTGGCGCAGGCTGGCGCACGCTAACCTCTCTGCGCCAGCCACGTGCGCTACTTCTGTGCTAAATTCTATGAATTAACCCCTAAATCATGCAAATTGAAAGTCAGCTCCTTCTAAGGAGCTAAGCACGATGGATATAATTGGAACAGACCAACACACTAATTTCATCTGCAGTCGATTTGGACTGGGTTAATGCATCAGGTAGATGTCTAATATTATATTTCATAAAAGAAAAGCCCAATGAGAAAAAAATATATAATTTTATTTTATTGTATTTGGTTATCAAACCTTTTACAAAATCAACACATGATCCAACACTTTCAATTAAAACACATTTACAATCATACTTCTTTAAATATACCAAAAGAAGGAGCATCGAATGGACACAAAAGATCAAAATAACAAAAAAGCAACAATTTCACCAGAGTAAAACAAAAGGAAAAAAGAAGGGAAAGGAAAGAGACTCGACCAAAAAAGGGGAGAGGGACAGTATCCTTCACAAAACAGCAACCATCAAAGTAGGAATTTTCAAGCATTGACCAGACAGGTTTTACATACACGTGGGACAGCCACAAATGTACCCGTCCTCAATAATCACAATTCGGAAGCAGCGCTTTAGATCCCAATGTTATTTCTTTCCAGGACCTGTACCACCACCGTTGTCAATGAACTATCGTGCCCAGAGATCAATATATCCCAAAATGTGTCAGATAGAAAGCCCTCTTTCCCAACTCCAAACCTAGCAAACAAAAATAACCTAGCGGGCCAGGTACCCTCACAGTCCATCAACAGATGTTTATGGGATTGATTATCTGGATTTCTATGCACATTACATAAGATGTTAGTGGACTCTCCTAAGACCCTTTTGGTCAGGACCTCCACCGTTTTTCTGAGCTACATTTAAACGTATTCTGAGGAAGTTTTTCCTGATCTTCCAATCAGGGAACTTTACTAGATATTTTGCAATGAACTCCTGCTTTTTATCAATTTTCAGAAATTTATTTAGTGGAGCTCGGGAGCGCATGTTGTCGATTGTTGTAATCCAGTCCTTCACATCTAGGGCCTTTTTTTGCCTTCACCCGGTTGTGGATCAGTGTCTCAAGATCTGTGTCTGCCTTGACAAACCCCCCCTTCACCCTTTCTTCCAAGTTTGACAACATTTTAGATCCTTGATCAACCAAATGGGCTTCGATGTCGGCATACAACGTGCATTCCTGTGCAGTGATGATGAGACGGAAGAGAGAAATCGGATTCCAGTCTGCCTGGACCTTTAACGTCCGCAAGCCCAGTTGAAATCTGAGAGTGGACATAGATCTACTCATAGGTAGACTGAGAACTCTCTTCCAGATAAGGCTTTGCCAGTCTACATCCCACAAAAGGGGCTTGGCCTCCAACCCATACAGGATCACAGGGATGACCTGAGCAGAGTAGTACTTAATCAGTGGGAGGATCAAAAATGTGCAATATTTTGTTAAGACCTTTTTCATCTGGGGTACAAGCTGTGCATTGTTGCTCTGTATATCCAGCTCTGTCTTGCCTGCAGAGGGGGAGGCATAGACTTTATAACCCAGATAAAGCAGGTCCTCGACTCTTGGGATGTGCTGTCCTCCCAACTCCCAATGAGGATAGATCACCCTTTTGTGTATGTGTTTAAAGACAACTATTCTGGATTCATTAGGATTTATGGCAAGGCCGTTCTCCCTAGAATAGCAGTCATTTTTTTTCAAAAGGCACTGTAACCCCACTGCGGTCTTGTCAAACAAGACCACATTATCAGCATAGGCCAGCCAGTGGATCTTAGATCCATTAATCACTGGGCTGGCCAATGCTGATGATTCCAGAAATGCCCATATATCTGCCAGGTACAGATTGAAAAAAAGGGGTGCTCCCAAGCAGCCCTGTCGGACACCCCTTTCCACCCTGATGGATTCTGAAAGATGCCCTTCATCATCCAGACATACTCTGATTGTGGTATCTCTATGAAGCTCGACAAGCATTGCCAAAATGCCCCCTGGAATACCCCAACTTCTGAGCTTTGACCATAGTCGATTTCTATGGACTTGGTCAAACGCTTTTGAGAAATCCACCCAGGCCCCAGAGAGTTGTTGTTCTCCCTTACTCCTTGTCTTTTCACTCAAAACATTCAAGACCAGCCCATTCAGGGCAGTGGAAAGACCTTTTCTGAACCCTGTTTGGTGCTTGGAGAGGATTTTCGCATCTTTCACCCATCTCTCCAATTCCCCCAAGAGAATCCTCATAAACAACTTACTTTCGATGTCAAGGAGGGCGATCAAATGATAGCTTGCTGGTAACGTCCGGTCACCCCCCCCTTGAACAGCAGAATAATTATCGTGGTTTTCCACGAAGATGGAAACTTTTGTCTCATGAGGATCTCTCTATACAACCAGAATAGCATTTTCGCCCAAAGAGAAGGGTTGTTCTTCAGGACTTGATAGGTTAGTCCATTTGGACCAGCTGCTTTCGAGGTCGAGGAGTTGGTGATCAATTCCACCACGGTCTGTTCATTCAGAGGGAGGCACCAGGTGACATCCTTAAGGGGACTAAAAATGGACTCCAGAGGGCTTTCAAAAGCACGGGACATATAATCTATCCACCCACCCTCCGGGACCAGATTACACTGTGTGCCACATGTATTGCCCTCTAATTGGTGGATGACCGACCAGAAATTTTTGGAATCCTTATTGCCGATTAACTTCAACATTAATTCACCATCCTGTTGTAAGCGCAACATCATTCTACCCAGGGACCAGTGTTTATATTGTTGTAACAGAGATTTAAACTCTCTCCTGTGGTCCTCCCGGCTCAATTTCAATCTCTTTAATTGTCTCAATATCTGATTCAAACTTTTTTTCGTGCCTTGTTGCTTTGTCAGAAGAGTGGCGATGCACATAATTTTGCCCTCCTCCTCCTCCTACACTCAGTGGGTGTATTGACCAGATGAATTTGATAAAACCCTCAGGCTGACAGTTCTCCTGCTGGATATAATCAGGAATTTCCATTAAATTATTGTTTAGAGACCGCCTTCCCATTTATACTTAGGGAGGTGTATTCTACCTTTCCTATTCTTAAATATCTGAGTATGTTTATCTGATAACTTAATGGCAATATCAGCGAAGGTCAGCTCTAAACGAGAGTGGTCACTCCCACCGCCCAGCTTAATGTTCAGGGATACAATTCGTGTGAAGAGATTTGCTGACATAAAAATATAATCAAGTGTCGATGCGTAAAGGCCTCGATGCCACATAGGGGATGATGGAATATCCCCCCAGTAAGGACCCATTTGTCATGTCCAACCCCCAACCAGCTAGAAACTCCACCTAGATTTGGCCTTTCTCTGCTATTCTCTGAGATCTTTGGTTGATATTCTCCTGTAATAATGGAATACATTGAGTATTCAAATCCCCCGCAAGTATTATTTGAATGCCCCCATGAAGCATTTTGATCTTTTCCAACAGCATGGCCATACATCTATAAGGTCCTGAAGTCTGGAACAGGTAAGGTTCCAATACACACTGATGAAAGTCACCTCAAAAGTTGGCCTCTGATGTTTTCGAATAACCTTACAGGCTTAAATGCCCATTTTATTTTTAAGGATCGCTATGGAATATCCAATCGTGCAGTTTTTGAATGCCATAAGCAGACCACCTGCTGGTCTGCCTTTGGCGTTTTGGAACACGGGTTGGTTATAAACAGTGTAACCTTCAATGACTATCAGATTAACCAAACATGTTTCCTGTAGGATCTGAAAGTGTTAGGATCCCGTGTGTTCCAGCAAATTGGGCACATCTCTGTCTGCCTAAAGAGACTCCATGCCCACACCCAGTTTCTGTAACATTTGTGTTAGGATTTCCGGCAAAAGAAAGAGGGCATTCTCTTGAGAGCTATCTCCATTGCCCTTTTGTCTCCTTAGTGTGGCATCAGGCATCAGGCTTCAAACTTTCCCCAGAACCCTGCCTTGCCCGAGATGTCCACTTCGGGGCAGAGAGGTTCAGCTTGAGGATTTCCAGTGGCATTGAGCCGAAACTGAAAGCCTCTGGCTCTCTAGATCTTTTGCTGCCCCCATTATAGCTTCTTGACCCTCTCATGATGTGAGACCACTTCCACCATATAATGGTTCTGGAGATTGGGGAACTGTACGGATTCAATGTCCTGTGAAGTTAGAAGATAGAGATTTGCTACCCTTCAGAAATGCAACAGAATTACACCTCTAGAAAGGGACTTATATTTATTGTTCTTTGATATTGAAGAGAGCCATATTTTTGGCATCGCAAAGGTTGAATTTTCTTCTTCTTTATTCCTGTGTTGACCAACTAATTGCATCAAATTTTTCTGGGTTAAGGAGGTCTAGTCAACCGCCCCCCCACCCCCACATCCTCTCCCGACTTGCCAGCTCCTTTCAATTTCATGTCAATCATGGAGAACTTGCCTTGCCCCATTCTCACTTCTTCTGGTGTAAGTGATTTTAATCCGACACTTCACCTAAGTCAACGCCTAGCGTGTAATGCACAACTGAAATCCTTAGTATATTTATGTGTGTCTAAAAGTTCTTTTATTCTGAACGATGTACCACTTATATCACAACCCACTCTTGGAACCCCCCGGTCACACTGAACCAGGAATCAGGCTGGTTTGCAAAGTTAAAATATTTATTTATATATTCACAATATACTCACACTATTTTTGATGGGGATACAATAATCACCAATGGGTGATGTCACACGGAGCAATCTCTTTAATCACAAGGAGTAATAATGAGCAAAAACAATGCAGCACAGCAATAATACTTTTGTGGGTGTGTGTTCAAATCAAATAGCAATGTGGTTACTCTTTCCCCCTGCACGCCCCTCAACCCCCAATACGCAATGTAGAGAGATAGGAGGAGAGAGAACAGGTTTCAGGAATGCATAATTCAAATACAAGGTCAATCCCAACTTCCCCCCAGCAAACACAAGAGAGAAACAGAATTGATTGGCAAACTGTCAAAATGGTTTTTAAAGTTTTCTGAGAATGGAGTGGGTAAAACACTAAATATGGGCTAAATGACTGAAATTGTTTAAATTCTAAAGGGAGCCGCTTTATATGGTTGCAGACAAACACTAGCAATGATTTGACACAAATAAGCAATGAGCAAACTGAAATTTGAGGTTGGGTGCAATGAAAAGCTATTTTACACGTTTACTATTTTGCCAAAATGAAAATTTGCAGCAAACTTTTCCATGCGCGGTAATCGTGATTGTGGGAAACTATGCGGTATGTTAGCTACAAGCAGACATTTAAATTTTGTTTCTAGCATAAAATTTGAAGAAGTTATGGACGTTTTCATGGAGGTCTTTTTTTTAAAAATATGCACCAAAATGAGAAAACAGGGATGCGCTTTCAAAAGACAAACAGGATTTCTTTAAACTAGGGTCAGACTATGAAGAAGCAAATACTGCACTGGAGCACAGCCACTAGACCAGGACGCCTCTGGATCAAGTTTTTGCCTGCCGAGGAGCTTGCCTTCTTCAGATGAAATATATCAGCGCAAAGATATGTTTAACAATATTATTACAGAAGGAAGGTAGTAGGAATAAGATAAAGAGTTCAGGCAATTCAAAAATATTCATAACCATGCAGTTCCAAAGACAAGATAGGATGGATTTGGATAGGGATTGCTATGTATAGTACATAGGCTAGTGACACAGTTCTATACTCTGGATACTCACTATATATGTATTTGAACAGAACCGTCAGGAATTCTGGTCAATCAAGGTTTCTGGACAGGAATTCTGCTGCACACACCAGACTGGGACAGGCTGCTGGGCACACTGCACGACAGGACTGGGTCGGCAATCAGCATGGCGCTTTGGTCACTGCATGTCAGGACTGGACAGGATCGGCACAGGACAGCACGGCACAGCACGGCACATGATTGTGCTTGATCTGCCCTGGTTCTGCAGATAATTATTTGGCAGGCAAGCAGTTACAACACAGCCCGGCTGCTTTCTTTGATGTTCCCCTTTGGTGGTGGGATTCTAGTTCTGGAATTTCAAGGCCTAGTTGAAAATGGTTCAACTAATGGAATGGGCCTTTCTGTTTGCAAAGTTTCTGGAGTCTGGAGCAAGGAATATTGATGGATCTCCTTCAGGGTGCTTTGCCAGGAATCGGTTGGTGGGTGAATCTGTGTGTCCGCCTAAGTCCTCAGCTTTCTCTTTTTATGCATTTCATAAAGGGGTGTGTGTGCTGGATTATCCTAAGCGTGCCCCCTAGGCTGGCTATAGGTTAGAATCTCCCCATCCCTTGATTGGAGGAGAAAACAGGGTGTCATCATGATGATGTGGTTTTAAGAGTCAGAGAATTGTCCCCTTGGCTTTTGAACATGAAATCTACTTTAAGTGTAATACATATTTACAATTTTGCAAACTTTATAACAATACCATATCTAGATCACATATTTTGTGGAGCAAATGCTCTTCCAAGCCCCGCCTTTGTAGGATCTTGTGTCGGCTTTTGACAGAATTCTGCCCTTTTGGGCCGGAACACAATATCTAGTTTGTCCAAAAACGTGTACAACTGTGTGCATTGTATCTGGGCATAAGCGTGTGAAGTTTCATGCTTTTGACATAATTACATTTGGTATATAACCACAATTTCTACAGTTGCTTCCCAGAACATAGCACAGAGTTCTGGTTCATCTTAAAATGTGCAGCCAGAAATTAAGTTCAGAAGTCCGGGGTTTACATATTGTTTTACAATTGTACACAGTAAATTATCAGTCATTTTAGAAATATGCTTTTTGTCCATTGTGAATCAACAAAAGGCTGTCTGTCCCCGATCCTTCCTGATTAGCATCTCCTTGCCTTGGGGGAAGTCCATTGTGCTCTTTCCACAGCAGCCCAAGTTGCTCTCCCCTCTTAATCAACACAAGGGTGTGAGTTCCTGGTCTAGAGAGCAGAAGGGAGCTGCCTGGTCCCTGCGGGGCAAGTTATTTGTGGTTTGGCTTGGAGTCAGGCTTACATTTAAATGTCATTTTGTTGCAATTTTCTTTGTTTAAATAAACTTGTACTTTTAAAACAAGCAGCTAGAACACTGATTCCAGACTCTAAACCATGAAGTTTAAATAGTTACAACCTCTGTTACTCTTGATAACAGGTCACTTAGATTTTAGACATTAAAGTACAATGGTACAAGTTTACAGTTTTAATGCAGGCTTTTGAAACAGTCATTCAGGCAGCCGCTGGTACAGCGCCCAGATTTTGACAGATCCCACAGGCAGGCAAAGTTGTGATGTGGGTGTTTTGATGACCAATTCAGCTTTCCAGGATATTGCAATTTCACAATGATTTCTTGAATTCAGTAAAATGTGACACCCAGCAAGAAGATTGGATGTGTGTGGGTGTTTTGGACCAGCATTCTGTATTTTCAGCAACCAAGAAAAGATTTAAAAACAAGATTACGGATTTCTTTCAGCAAGCACTGTTTTTCATGCAGGCTCCATTTTTTACTTGTCGGGCAGCCCAGTGACATGTGTCAGGAGTGCGATCTCCGTTCCACCACTGACAACATGCATTGTGGATTTGGCAGCCATCTTTTTGTGCTTTGTAGAGCGCACTTTTCATAGGTTTTGGCGCGCATAGGGGTTTTGCAGCCATTTTGATGATTCTGGCACCACCAGGACACATTGATGCCGCAGGGCAGAGCATAAGTGGGTTAATACATCCCACAAAGCCCCCCCTCGCTACTTGAATTTTCACCGCACATCAAGGGGAGGTTGGGATGTTCAGTTTTTCTTTTTGGTCCAAGTGGAAAAATGTGTCTGCTTCTCCCATCAGTGGTGGATCGACAGGTTCTCCTCGCCGGTTCCAGATGGAAGTGTGGAGCGATACCCTGGGCCCCTTGGGTCTTTCCTTCCGGTCCCCGAGGGGTCCTCCTTGGTGCTTAGCATCCATGGTTTCAGTCCTATAATGACAAAACAGAGCATATTTGTGGATTTTTCCCCACCACTATTCATGTAGTGGGGCAGACGCATGCATTTGACCTATAAATGACGGTCTTTCCCGCTTATAATTATTACTGAGTATAACAGATGGAATGGTTTTTCAAGTCTGAATTTTCTAGGGAGCTTGAATGTCCTCCTCTGGATCCCCAGATAAATCCTCTAGTTGCTGTAGAGTATGCCTAGGATGGCAACACTTCAGCTGGTTGATGTGGAGTCACTTATCTTCCCCGTCTGCCAAACTGCCTTTCTCAGATTCTCAACATACTCATGAGTTGTGGAGGCATTTATCAAGGTCTGCTCTTGGGTTCTGTAGAGCAGATGCTGGGGAAGCACCATCTTTTGTCCAGTCTTCAGCTCAAACAGTGACATTTTAGTTGCAGAAGAAGGGGTAGATCTGATGGCCATCAGGACAAGAGGTAATTGAATGTCCCAACTTGGCCCAGAATCTGCCACAACAAATATGCTCATAATTGTCTTGTTGTATCTCTCAACTCCACCACTAGAGGCTTGCCGTTAGGCAATGTGTAGTTTCCTTTTGACCCCAAGTATCTCCCACATCTTTGTCATCACTTCGCTAGTGAAGTGACTACCTCGGTCTGACTCGATCCTTTGGGGTAGTCCAAAACGCGAAAAGATGTGGTTGATCATCAGGGCAGCTGCTGTTTCTGCCTTGCAATTTGGGTCTGGGAGACATTCCACCCATTTAGTGAAAAGGATGTCACGGTCAACATGTACTTGTTCCCCCTATAGGAGTGAATCACGGGCCCGATAAAATTGACTTGTAAATCTGACCAAGGGAGTGTCATCCTTCTCTTTTGGAGGGGAGCACGGTGTGTGAGGGATGTTGGCTGAAATTGTGCACACACAAGACACCCCTTCAAGTATTGGTCGAGGTCCTGCCCCATGTGTGGCCAGTATGCAACCTCTCTTGATTTCTAGTGTCGTATGAAACCCCTGATGACTGGCTGTGGCCGCATCATGGGCGTGACTTAGCATCAGGCTTCGGAATGAGGTAGGGATCACCCACTGGTCATGGCCAGTTAGGGATCACCTTACCAACAAACCATCTTGGATTCGGAACATTTTTGGACATTTCATTAACACGCTGAGGTCCTCTTTCCCTATGTAATCGGTATACGTCAGGGGAAAGTTCTCAGGGTCCTCGATGTGTTGATAAAACTTTCCAATTATTGGATCCCCTTTTTGAGCCGTATCAAATCAGCATCTGGGGTCTCCTTACTGCATTGTACATTTGAGAGTTTATTGTGAGCATTTGTCTGAGACCTAGTGATAGCAATGACCTGCATTTCCCCCAACAGGGACTCGATCTTTAGTAGATCCAATTGGATCGCTTTGGTTTTGGCCAGCTGATCAGCTAGGTCATTTCGAGTTTTGTCTGATCCCTCTACTTTAGAATGACCCTTGATCTGTTTCCAGTAGATGGTCATCCCATTCGAGGTGACCAGATCATCAATATTCTGGATTCATTTTCCATGGTTCAATGGTTTGTTATTAGCACATAGCATGCCTCTTGTTTTCCAGTTAACCAGGTGCTTCACGAACCCGTTCCGTACATAATCCGAATCTGTGATTATGACCAGTTTGTGGAGTTGGTGTTGGACAGCAGTGAGGATGGCTTGATGCACAGCCATCAGCTCTGCCACTTGACTACTTTGGGGACCGATTTTGTGCCCAGCGGAGGGTTCTGGGGCATCATTCACCCATGCATTCCCTACGCCGGTCACAAGTTATTTTTCCCCGTTGTTGTCAACATAGTAGGAGCACCCATCCACATAGACAGTGGGCATTCCCTCACACTGGTCTTCTTCATAGACTTTGTGTGGGGAATTAAGGTATGCCTCCATGTTGTCCTTGATTTTAAGACTTTCGTCCTCGAGACAGTTTTCTCTGGCACAATCATGCAAGTCAGCCAAACCTTGCGCGAGGGGACTGTTCTTGTTTTGACCATATCTGACCTCCACAGGAAAGCCTTGCACTGACAGAATCCATGAAGTAATTGGGGAATTACTCACATTTCCGGCCCGGATTCTGTCACTTTGGAGATATTGCAGAGGCTGGTGTGGAGTCTCCACTATGATGTGTTCCCCCTGGATAAATGGGCGGTAATTCTTCAATGCCCACATCGTTGCCAGGAGTGCCTCCTCACAATCGTTGAATTTTTCCTCCACAGAGGATTAAGTCTTACTCGCATAGGAGATTACTTTATTGACCTTGTCATGCTTTTGATATAATAGTGCAGTCAAGCATGTATTTGAGAACCCTGTCTCCAAGAAGAACTCCTTGTTTTTGACAGAGTAAGCTAGGCAAGGCGCTTGTGAGAGGCTTCTTTTGAGTTGCCTTACTGCCTCAGCTTGTTCCGGAACCCCACTCCCACTTGACCCCCCCCTTCAAAAGATGGATCAGGGGTTTTGTGATCTCTGCGTAATCCTCAATGAACTTTCTGCTGTAATTAGTTAGTCCAAGTAGGCTCCTTAGTTCCCGCAGAGTTGTGGGGTCGTTTCATTTCTGAAGTGCTTCCACTTTCTTTTCCTGGGGACAGAGACCCTGAGGAGTTATCTCATGCCCCAAGAAATTGACGTGGGTTCTGCACCACTGTGTCTTTTGAAAGGAGAGTTTTGCTCCGGCAGCCCTCAACTGTGTCAGGACATAACGGATCTCCACTATGTGTTCCTCCACAGGTGAGCTTTTGACCAACACATCATCTACATAGGCAGGGTTACCCCTCTCACCCAGGTCGGGCATGGCTTTGTGTAGAAAAATTTTGAATTAATTGCCGGAGTTGATGTATCCGAAGGGAGTCCGGGTCCATGTGTACTGCTGCCCCGAAGGTAAAGGCCAGCTTGTATTGGTCCTCCCTACTGACAGATACAGTCCAGTACCCATTGGTCAGGTCAATCGCAGTGAATACCTGTGACCCCTAGATCTGGGCCAGCCTTGGTCAATGTAGGGAAGAGGCCATCGGAAAATATTGACCCGTTTGTTGGGATCTCTAAGGTCAGCACACAGTCTCCACTGGCCGTTTGGTTTCAAAATCCCCAGCACCGGATTATTGAAGGTGATGTGGACTGGATGAATTATCTCACGGGACTCAAGGTTCTTAATTATTTCAGTAAGGGACTCCATTGATGCGAGAGGCAAGCAATATTGCTTCACAAACAATGGAGTCATGCCAGGGTCCATGGGAATTGTTGTTGTGTGGATGTCGGTGGGACCACAGTCATATGAATCCACCACAAAGAGATCTTGAAAATCTAAGAAAACTTGTTTCAATGTTGCCTTTGCTCCAGAGTCTCACAGGCATCGGCTAGGTTGACTCTCTTCAACCATCTGCCTAAAGCCTGGAAAGACTTCCGGTTTTGCTATCTCTGCGGCCTCCTCCAGCTGGGTGGAGAAGTCCCTGGTCAAAGTGCTGATTGGGACTGATGGCTTCAGGTGGGGAAGGCAGTCCTCGTGGACTTGGAAGATCACCTCATCCCTTCTGAAGTCACAGGTCACATCTTCCTTGCCATAAGGGCAGGAAGTGTACACCAGGAAATTCCTCCCAATGCCGGCTGAAGATCATGTCTGGTGTTGCGTCATCATCACTATTACTCTCAAAACAGTCCTTGGGGATTGGTCCTAACAGTTCATTATCTAAATCTATGGAAAAATGTCGGTCATCAACCGCCATTCCAATAATGGTGCCTGCGGCTAGAGTGATACTCTTTAAGTCGCTGTTATCCACCTCTATTGGAATGGTGTCATGTTCTATGTTGACTAGTGGTGTTGGGTTTACCACCAACCCCTGCTGTTGGAAATGAGCATTCAGATGGACATAGGCGTCAGGGTTTTCCAGTTTCTGTCCTCTTTTAACTTTCACTTCCAGTGAGAATTGTTGGGTCCTTTCTGGGATAGTGACTTCCTCTCCAATCTGAATTTCAACTGCATAAGGCAGCAATTGCGCTGACTTAAATGCTTTCTCTGGGTCATCAAAGTCCATGGGATTACCCGCTAATTGGGACCAGGCTTTGAAGTTTATTAGGTCCAAACTAATAGCAAAGCAATTGAGAATTTCACTTCCTAAGTAAAATGCAGCAGGGACATCTCGCACAACCCAACAATTATGGACTATGCTCTTGTTGCCTATGGAATTTTGAGCATACACCTGCTAGGCAGGAGATGTTTGAATTGGGTGTTTCCAGGTCCATTTCCCATGTGTCTATCAGTTTAAATGTGGGAATGGCTGGATCTTTTGGGAGTGTGTGGAACATGGCCTCGCTGATGAAGCTCTTACCGTTGTTCACACCCACTCGGGTGAGAACAGAGTCCTTCCCTTCATTTAACTGAATAGCGATGAACCACTGCTCTCCAATTTTCTGAATGTCAGCCAAGTTTTGAGCTGATTTTTCATCTTTCTGGGCTATATGAGTGGGATTTTCGGATTGTGAATTTATAAAGAATTTCAGAGTGTTTCCTTCCAGTGTGGAATGCCACCTTAGACTGGAAGGAAGGTTGATTTTCAGAAATAGAGAGGACCCCCCCATCACCAGTTTGTTGTCATGCTGCAATTACTGTCACGTCTGGGATTTGTTTATTCTTGAAGTGAAATTCTATTTGGTTAGGTTTTTGTTCAACCATGTGGCATGTGCCTTTTAAAGTAACATGGTTGACACTCTGTTTCAATTTTATCGGTCGGTTAGTCTGGGTCCAGAGGACCTTGTTTACACAATCTATGAGGGGTGACAATCTGCGCAGGATGTCATTCCCTAGTAAACAAGGTGTGCCCTCTCGAGTCACAACTATGATCGGGTGCTTCACCTTGTGTCGCCCAATTTTTATGTCCAAATCCGCAGTCCTTCCCGTTGAAGTTCTGAAGTTGTCCAGGAAGAGGGGTGAGAGGAATTTGGTATTTCTCCCCCCTTCCTGAATTCAGTTGATCAAAGGCCCTTTTTTACAGAAGGGTAGCTTGGGATCCAGAGTCCACCGGTGCCAAAATTGTACATTGCCCCTGTATTTGGACCGGGGCATAGAATCTTCCCTCCTTCTCCTCAAGGGGGCAAAGATAATGTACATTTTTGGACAATAGGTGGGTTAGTTTCTTGGTTTTGGGTACTGACAGAAAGATGATTTGGGCAGGATTCTGTTTGGTGTCTTGGGAATCTGGAAGAAAAAGGTGACAGCTAGATATGGGGGAAGCTTTGGGTTCCCCTCGTTCAGATTCAGGGCTGCCCCCCCTTTTTGTAGGCAGTCACCAGGATGGGTTTGAACCAGGGTTTTTTCGTGCTTGTGATTCTGGGATTTGATGATGGGCGGTGCTAACTCAGTCCCCACATCTAACCAGTCTGGATTTGGATCCTTTGGGACCCATTTGTCTTTGGGAGGAGTTCCTTCATCCCTGAAGCAGAAGATCCTTTTCCCAGAAACCTCTGAGGACCCCTCTCCTTCAAACTGGAAGATCTGTACCACCTCCACAAAATGGGTCTTTTTGAGGTCTTTATTTCTCCTATCCCCCTCTGTTCCTTGGGTTGCAGACTCTTGGGGGCAGGAGATTTTGGATCCAGTTCCTGGGTTTCCAGAGGCTTTCTACAAGTGGGGAAGGAAGCCTCCTCCAGGGCTTTACACCCCCCTTCCCTGTGTGCCTCCTCCCTGGGAACCGGTGGGTTGTCGGGGTTCTTCCCCAGTCATTGCTCTGGAGCACCAGGTCCTGGATTTGAGGCCTTCTGTGCCGCCATGCTCATCTGAGGGTTCTGTTGAGCCCTCAGCATGCGACCCAGATCCTGTGCCACGTTCTGGACCTGGCGCTCTAGTTGTGACACCCACTCTGGCTGGTATGGGGTCCTCATGTCTCCCCTGGGCTTATCCCGGGAAGGGTAGCTATCTCTTCTCCCAAAATACCCCGGGTTAAGAAAGTTTGGGTACCCCTCCACCCTTGGCCTCCCCTCTCCCGGATTGGGCTGTCTGGGCTCAGGAAAGTGGGGAAAGAAGGATGGATTGTTTTGGGGGTTAAAGTTTGGCGGGTATCTAGGAAGGACATTTTGTCCAGTATTTGGGGGAGCTGCTGTCTGGTTGTATTCCCCCTCCCTTGGGCTGGAGGAGTCCACACATAACCCATGATGGGTCTATTCCACTTGTAGCATGGGCTGATGCAGTCACGGGAGTTAGGGGTCCCATTTGTGGGGTTACCTCCCTGGCTCCCTGTTTGTGATTGGCCTGAGGGCCTTCTGGGTTTGGGGTTGTTTTGATTCTGTGTGAGCAGGTTTTTAGACCCCCCCATCTCCAAATCTAAAATGGGGGCAACGTTCACCTCCGCCACTTTAGCAGCAGCAGAGGCGTTGGTTGTTTTGGGGCTTTTTCCACTATTTTTATTTTCCACTTGCTTTTGCTCCTCATAAATGCGCATGGCTTGTTCAATGACCCAGTCTAGTGATCTTTTCCCATGAAAGTCCCTCACTAGCTGGGTGATGATATACTTAGGGAGAGCATGAAAGAAAGTGTTTACACATTCTTTGCTGTCAGTGCGCACCCTTCTAGTGGTCTGTGCAAAGGCACGTTTTAACTCTTGAATACATTCTTGTGGGCCTGATCTTCCCCACATTGCGAGCTATAGGCTGCCTTGCGAGCCTCCTGAGGATTCCTGTGAATAGAAAAATGTTTCAGAATGGCCGCCCTATAGGTGGACCATCTGGAATGGTTCTGGTCCTCCAGCCCCACAAAGAAGCTACTGTACTCAGGAGAGAAGGTCCACTTTACATATTGAATACAGCTTTGGCTGTCCTTCAAATGGAAAGGTTCCATAATTTGTTCAAATAGCGCAAGGTGCTCCCAAACCAAATATTTTGCAGTCTTGTGATAGGGCGTGATAACGCTCCTAATGGCTTTTATTTGCTTCAGGGGATCCTTGAGCAAGGCCCTCTTGACCTGGTTGGTTTTCTTAGTTCGGGTCACCCTGGTCCACTCATCCTCTGACTCAGAGGCACTGCTACCAGAGGTGCCTGTCTGGTCTTCTAGGCTCTCCCGGATTCTGCGAGCTTGGGAATAGCTGGCAGAATGTGGGGGCCTAGTTTCTTGGGTCCTGTGGCGCTCAGAAGAGTCTTCTGACTCTTCCTTGCTTCCAGGATTGGCTGAGTACCCCCCCACCCCACACTGTCCTAGCTGGGAAGAGGTTTTCAGGATGCCCTTGGTGGGCCTACCCTCATGGAGTTCCCCACCAAATTTTACCATCTGATCCCTGGGTAAGTTATATTTTTGAGGATCCATTTCTCTGATCCTCCCCTCATTGGAGTCTCCTTGATCAGAGCAGATGGCCCTAGCACTTGGGAACCCATACACAGATGCCCGCTCATCCATTCCTGGGAGGCGCTGATCTCTGAGCCCCATATTTCTCATCGGGTTGAAGTCTGCCATCCCTGTGGCCCTTGGCTCATGGGGCGCCACTGGACATGGGGTGGCAGAGTCCATGGACTGAAGAGATGAAAGTCTTTGGTCCCAGGGTTCCTGACTGTATGCTCAGGTGTTTCCCTCTCCCAGTGGACCTCATCTCTCTCAGCCCCTGCTCCCTCTTGATATGCAAGAACCTGACCCTTTTGCTCCTCTATCAAGGCCTTACTAGTCTCTATTAGTTGTTCCTGCATAGCTACCTGTCTGTGGAGCATGTCATTTTTATCACAGAAAGCCTCATTGTCTCTCTGTGCGTCCTGTGTAATTTTGAAGTATTGGGCCAATTTTTACTGCTGGAGAGTTACCTCCTGATTCCTGTCCTTACTTGCCTGGTCGTTGTTTGCTAGAGCATCTTTCAACCTCCTGGCGTGCCCTAACAGTTTTTAGTAATCTTTTTGGTGCTTACCAAGTCCTTGAAGGGCCAGGTGATTTTCTTCCATCTTGATTTTTAAATAACTGACTTCCTGGCCTAAGGTGTCCCTTTCCTGAATTAGAGTACCCCTCTGTACAGCCCGGTCGTTCCTTTGTTTTTTGAGTGCATCAGCTTTCTGGTGCTCTTTATCAAATTCTGTCTGGGAGTCAAGGTCTTTGAGAATTAATTTGTTATTTTCTTCTTTTATCTCATCTATCTGATTTTCCAGGGCGATTATCTGCCCTGTGCAGACTCTATTATAGTTCAATTGCTGTTCCAGTTTTTGTTGGCTCTGTAGTAGAGAGTCCAAACTTTCTTGGCACTCTTTTTGCAGCGCCAGTACTTTGGTATCAGGCTCTACCTTCTCCTGCTGCAGGATATCCAGATCTCCTTTTACTTTTATTAGGTACAGTCTGGTTTCATTTTCTGATTCTTGGCTCTTTTGTAGCCTTTGCTCTGCAGAGTCCAGATCAGTTTGGGCTTTTTCTAGTGATTGTACTCGCCTATTTGCCAGATCTAGGTTTTTGGCATATTTCTCCTGTATTGCTCCAGTGTGGAGGTACAGATATGCCGCTATTTTGGCAATTTTACTTTGCTCTTCTTTTACCTTAGGGGACATGTACAGTTCACTCAGTGCCATGTGTAATGGACCCTGATCCTGCCATATATCTAATCCTGTGGCCATGGCTTGTTCTTTGATTTCCTGCAACCAAACATTCGGATCCTGTTCTGTCCATTCACCCCAGACAAATAATTTGTGCAGTAGGTGTTCTTTTGCCATATTAATTTCTACTGGGGTCGCCATTCCGGAAATATTAAATTCCTTTCTGACTTATAGGAGTTACTTTATTTTTGCAAAACAGGCCAACTCCTTATATATATATAATATAATCACACTATTTTTGATGGGGATACAATAATCACCAATGGGTGATGTCACACTAAGCAATGTCTTTAATCACAAGGAGTAATAATGAGCAAAAACAATGCAGCACAGCAATAATACTTTTGTGGGTGTGTGCTCAAATCAAATAGCAATGTGGTTACTCTTTCCCCCTTCATGCCCCTCAACCCCCCAATATGCAATGTAGAGAGATAGGAGGAGAGAGAACAGGTTTCAGGAATGCAGAATTCAAATACAACGTCAATCCTAATTT
Organism: Ambystoma mexicanum; assembly: GCF_040938575.1. Lineage (NCBI taxonomy): Eukaryota > Metazoa > Chordata > Amphibia > Caudata > Ambystomatidae > Ambystoma > Ambystoma mexicanum. The sequence continues at coordinate 217,269,712 of NC_090931.1, forward strand.
CCCCCCAGCAAACACAAGAGAGAAACAGAATTGATTGGCAAACTGTCAAAATAGTGTTTAAAGTTGTCTGAGAATGGATTGGGTAAAACACTAATATATGGGCTAAATGACTGAAATTGTTTAAATTCTAATGGGAGCCGCTTTATATGGTTGCAGACAAACACTAGCAATGATTTGACACAAATAAGCAATGTGCAAACTGAAATTTGAGTTCGGGTGCAATGAAAAGCTATTTTACACGTTTACTATTTTGCCAAAATGAAAATTTGGGGCCAACATTTCTGTGCGCGGTAATCACGATTGCAGAAAAACAATAGGGATTTGAGGTGCGTTTTTTTTTTTGTTTTGTGGAAAGCTGGGAAAGCTGGTTTTGTCTACAAGCAGACGTTCAAATTTTGTTTCTAGCATAAAATTTGAAGGGCTAATGGACGTTTTCGTGGAGGTCATTTTTTAAATATGCACCAAAATGAGAAAACAGGGATGCTCTTTCAAAAGACAAACAGGATTTCTTTACACTAGGGTCAGACCATGAAGAAGCAAATACTACACGGGAGCACAGCCACTAGACCAGGACGCCTCTGGATCAAGTTTTTGCCTGCCGAGGAGCTTGCCTTCTTCAGATTAAATATATCAGCGCAAAGATATGTTTAACAATAGTATTACAGAAGGAAGGTAGTAGGGATAAGGTAAAGAGTTCAGGCAATTCAAAAATATTTCTAACCATGCAGTTCTGAAGACAAGATTGGATGGATTTGGATACGGATTGCAATGGACAGTGCATAGGCTAGTGACACAGTTCTATACTCTGGATACACACTATATGTATTTGAACAGAACCATCAGAATTCTAGTCAGTCAAGATTTCTGGACAGGAATTCTGCTGGGCACACCGGACTGGGACAGGCTGCTGGGCACACCACACGACAGGACTGGGTCTGCAAACAGCACGGCACTCTGGTCACCGCACGACAGGACTGGACAGGATCGGCACAGCACGGCACAGCACGGCACAGGATTGGGTTTAATCTGCCCTGGTTCTGCAGACAATTATTTGGCAGGCAAGCAGTTACAGCATAGCCCGGCTGTTTTCTTTGATGTTCCCCTTTGGTGGTGGGATTCTAGTTCTGGAATTTCAAGGCCTAGTTGAAAATGGTTCAACCAATGGAATGGGCCTTTCTGCTTGCAAAGTTTTTGGAGCCTGGAGCAAGGTATATTGATGGATCTCCTTCAGGGTGTTTCGCCAGGAATCGGTTGGTGGGTGAATTTGTGTGTCCTCCTAAGTCCTCAGCTTTCTCTATTTATGCATTTCATAAAGGTGTGTGTGTGTGCTGGATTATTCTAAGTGTGCCCCCTAGGCTGGCTATAGGTTAGAATCTCCCCTCTCCCTTGATTGGAGGAGAAAACAGGGTGTCACCATGATGATGTGGTTTTATGAGTCAGAGAATCCTCCCCTTGGCTTTGAAGATGAAATTTACTTTTAGTATAATACATATTTACAATTTTGCAAACTTTATAACAATAACATATCTAGATCACATATTTTGTGGAGCAAATGCTCTTCCAAGCCCTTTCATTGTAGGATCTTGTGCTGGCTTTTGACAGAATTCTGCCCTTTTGGGCTGGAACAAAATATCTAGTCTGTCCAAAAATGTGTACAACTGTGCGCATTGTATCTGGGCATAAGCGTGTGAAGTTTCATGCTTTTGAGATAATTACATTTGGTATAAAACCACAATTGCTACAGTTACTTCCCAGAACATAGCACAGAATTCTGGCTCCTCTTAAAATGTCCAGCCAAAAATTAGGTTCAGAAGTCCAGGGTTTACATATGTTTTACAATTGTACACAGTAAATTATGAGTCTTTTTAGAAATATGCTTTTTGTCCATTGTGAATCAACAAAAGTCTGTCTGTCCCCGCCTCCTCCTTCTTGCAGCTCAGAAGCAATCTCTGCCCAGTTCCTTCTGGCAGAGGCTGTTAAGACGGATTTCTGAACTCTGTCCTGGAGGCGCAGAGGTTCAGAAGGCCAACCTAATTACTTGGAACAGGGTAACCTCTGGACAAACCAGACCAATCAGGGTAGCGATCGTGGCGGTCAAGACTAGGTCTCAAGAGGGGTGAGGGTGACTGAAAGCCCGCAATGAGCACACAAAGCAAGGACACTTACAAATTACTCCAAACAGGTGTTATATTAAAAATATATACACATTTATTCCAAGGCCTTTGCAACAATGACCGTAGCGAGAAATCACGATGAAACTCTAGTAAACCATTACATACCAAACCAATATATTATGAATACAAATACAAACGAGTCTAAAGCGTTAGATGCACGAAATGTGTAGTCCACCTAGAAGCGGAGGAAAACAGGCAGTGCGAAATAATGATTGGACCCAGTCCGCCTTCAGAGGCACCTAACTAAAAGGAAGTCCAAGCCCTACGAAGAGTGGAGCCTTGTGCTCAAAAGTACCTGCACACGCTGGTGCCAACGGGCAAAAAGGGGAGTCTCTTCGAGGGAATCAGGCAGTTCAGTTTGGTGCACAAATGAAGAAGAACAGAGTTCCGCGACTCAAGCGCAGCCTCCACTGTGGGCAGAAGCAGAGCGCTAGTACGGAAAGGCGTGCTGTTTGACACAGCGGGGAAAAGCTACGGGCTCCTGCAGGAGGGCGACCAGTTCCTAGCTATGCTACTCACCGGTCCCCGATGCAAGCAGACCCAGGCTTCTCCGCGTCAGTTTCAGTGCTGGCAGGGTCAGGGGAGCAGGGGACGTCTCGTCATTGTGTAGATTCTGCAGCAGCAGAGTTGAGTTAAAGATGTCCCAAACGAAGTGAACCCGCACAGTTTGTTACCACAGCAGGGTAACGGAGCGGCCGTGTGTATCTCAGCCAAATGTACACTACTCACTTCAGACCTGGGAATGCCAAGTGTACGAATCGTGTGAGAGTGACAAGGACTCGAAATACAACACAACCTGGCAGCGGTTACAGAGCAAGATTCCTGGGTAGGCTGGTCAGTCTGCTGGATGGCCCAGAGACACTTCCGAAGGCTTACGTGCAGGAGATGGTAAAGATGCCGAGAATAGCTGTCCCCGCTATTCCAAGGGTCGAAGTACCAGTACAGGCCTTTTGGTTCGATCAGAGGTAGAAAGGGTTTCACAAAGCGACAGCAGTGCAGAGGAGCAGTCCTTCAGTGGGTCACCAACGATTCCTCGGTTTAGACTCGTGGTTGCAGGATTCTTGGCTCCTGTATTCCTTTGTTCATGAGAACTCAGGAGATCGACATGGTAGTGGCGTTTCCAGCCCCCTCTTATCCACGGTTCCCCTCGCGCCAAAACGGAAGGGACCCAATGGGAGATCCGCTCATCAAACACTCACACCATACGTGGACCTATCACGGACCACGGTGGTCCCAGGCATTCACACCACACTAGACTCTCTGTCACCCAGGATGTGTATTGGGACCAGACATCCCAGCCCAAATCCTGGAGGCACACACAAGGCCTGTAGAAGCCCGCAAAAGCATCTGCGTTTCGCGGGAAAGTACATGCCCAAATAAGGAAGGCCCCGGGTCGGCTCGACCTGGTTAAAGGTGAAGGGGGCAAGACGGTCAGCGGACAGGACAAAGAGCCTCGTGGTCTGGCCATTTTAGGAGCCAGACCACCATTTTGGGCTAAGCGCGAGAACGTGCTTAAAACGCCAAAAGGAGCTCGAAAACACAAGAAACGATCGCTGCCACCATTCCCGTCCGTGATTCACTTGCACCGATCATTTACAATCTAAACAGAGTATCTAGGTCCTGTAGAAGACTAGGGGCCTCATTACGACTCAGGCGGTAAGGGTTTTACGGCGGCGTTAACAGCGCCGACCGTTACCGCCTGAGTACGAGGTCCCTTAGCGCCATGGCGGACTTAACACCTGCTTTTAGCAGGTGTTAAAATCCATGGCGCTAAGGGACCATGGAGTTAATTACGCCACCGTAATTTACGGTGGCGTAATTAACGCCTTCCCCACTCCCATTATGCCCTATGGTGCAAAAATGGGAATGGGGAAGGGTAAATGGGGATTGGGGACTTACCGCCCCGCCAAGGTCGGAATGGGGCGGTAAGTCCACCAACCACCATGGCGTAAACATAGTTTACGCCATGGTGGTAAAGTCACGGCCCAGGCAGTAACTTACCGCCTGGGTCGTAATGAGGCCCTAGAGACCCAAGAGAGCAGTAACTTAGCTTACAGTGCCCTCTTGTGTCATGTTGCACGAAAGCTGCAACATGATAAAGAAACTACGGAAAACAGCGTTTCCCGGTACTGACTGTCTTAAGGGCATGTCAGTTTCCCCGTAAGAATGGAGCGAAAGCCCAGAGGAGTGCGGCAGAAGGCTGTACTTCTCTGGCAAAGTCTAGATCATGGTGAAAACAACAGCAAAAAAGTTTAGGGGTTGCCACATGGAAGGAAAATTACCCACAATTAAGAAATCTTTCCTAACACCCGCCCCTCCCAGACTATGGACAGGGGGAACTAATCCACCCCTGGATGAGTCTCTTGTTCAGGTCGGTTAAACATTCTGGACAACCCATCAGCATTGCTATGTTGGACACCTGGCCTATGCTCAATAGTGAAGTCGAAGCCTTGTAGACTTATGGACCACATAAGCAACTTCGGATTCTCTCCCTTCATGTTCATTAGCCACTTTAAGGGCTTATGGTCAGTTTGCACAGTGAAGTGGGTCCCATAAAGGTAGGGCCTCAGCTTCCGTAGGGCCTACACAACAGAGAAACATTCTTTCTCCACTGTGGACCATCTGAGCTCTCTGTCCTTAAGCTGGCGACTAATAAAACCAATAGGGTGTTCCTTACCCTTCTCATCTACTTGCGATGGTACAGCTCCTACCCCAGTGTCAGAGGTGTCCATCTGCACAATAAAAGGTCTTTGATAATCAGGGGCCCTGAGGACAGGGGCCTGGCACAAGGAGTCTTTTAAGTCATTGAAGGCCTTCTCACACTCGTCGGTCCAAGTTACCTTCTTGGGTTTCTTCGGAGTGGTGAGGGCAGTCAGAGGGGCAGCTATGGTGCCATAGTCTGCCACGAAGTTGCAGTTACACCCCGTGAGTCCTAAGAAGGCTCTCACTTGGGTCTGTGTAGTGGGGCTAGGCCAGTCTTGTACTGCTTGTACTTTACTGGGAAGAGGCTGTATCCTCCCTCCACCTACTTCATGTCCAAGGTAAACCACTGAGCCTTGTCCAATCTGGCATTTACTAGCCTTTATGGTCAAGTGTGCTTCTGAAGAGCCTGGAGCACAATCCCGAGGTGTTTCACATGGTCTTCCCAGGTGGCACTGAAAACTGCTATATCGTCCAGATATGCAAGGCAGAATTCGTCCAACCCATTCAACACATGATTCACAAGCCTCTGGAAAGTGGCAGGTGCATTTTTTCAACCCGAACAGCATTACCCTGAATTGGTAAAGGCCGTCTAGAGTAGAAAACGCTGTCTTCTCCTTGGCATGTTCTGCTAAAGCTATTTGCCAATAGCCCGCAGTGAGGTCAAACGTGCTGAGGTACTTGGAGGCACCAAAAGTATCCACCAGCTCATCTGTTCAAGGCAAGAGGTTTGCATCTGTCTTGGTGACAGCATTCAGAGCCCTGTAATCCATGCAGAACCTCAATTCAGAAGTGCCTGCCTTTGGAACCAAAACCACAAGGACTACTTGTCATGATGCCTACCTCCAAGGAGCCAGGTCCGACCCAGCAACCCCAGAGGCAGGCATCATTCCCCCCAGGGAAGTGCCAGCGGGCCCAAGCTGGGGCCCTTTGGACACAGTCCTGGCGCCTTAGGCGCCAGGCTCATGTTGGACCCCTGTCCTGGCGCCTTAGGCGCCAGGCTCATAAAGCTAGACATGTGTTCAAGTGTTTTAATGTGCACTTACCTGATGCAGACCATGCTGCTACATCCAGGCCCTCTTGAGGCCTGAATGGAACTACTTTACCTGTGGGACTACTTTCCACCTGGGTGTGGTCGGGGAAGGATACATACCTGATCGGTGGAAGGATACATACCTGGAACTTCTTCCAAAGCTATTTAAACCACGCCCGATCAGCAACTCACGCTTCGCGTTGTTCTGCTCCTCGCAGCTGGACGCTCACCGTGTCAGCTCCTGCATCTGGACTTCAGCCACGCCTGTCAGCATTCTGGGTCACCTGCAAAGGGAGATAAGAGAGAATTGGTGAGAAAGAAGACCTTACCTGCTAAAGCTGCATCACGGAGACATCACACCGACGATCCTGAAAGGGAAGACATCATTTTTAAAAGCATTTCGCTTCGATCGCTGCAGCGCTGCATTTCACTCACCTTTCCTGGGCACCTCCATCTTCAGCAGCGATCATCCGGATCCGCAGCCACTTCCCAGAGCCTCGAGAGAAAAAGACAAGAACACAAGGTGAGAGAAGGAAGGGAATAGGAAAAGCTCAGTTTCCTTCTAAGACTTACCTGTTGGGTCATTCCCATTTCATTTCGGGTCCTGCCGCTTCCTGGCATTCCGGACCCCGGCCCCTATGGGGAAAAAAGACAAAGACATTGAATGAGCGAATGCAAAGACATTACCCGAACGCTCATCCAGAACTTACCTTTCATTTACTGGAACTGCACGTTTCACTTCGGGTCGGCGCCATATCTCCGGCATTCCGAACCCCGGCCCCTAAGGGGAAAAATACATAAGCGTTAGCGCTTGCTGCAATAAGACAATGAACATTATTATTAAGCTTGAACTTTTGAACTTGCTACAGAACTCTTACAGCGCCTTACCTGAATAGTCAAGCTTATTTGAACTCCCATCAAACCTCAATCCAGTGAAGTAACTGGGTTTCAACGCGCCCCTGCATCAGAAGCAGGATGGAGAACTCATCCTTTCTGACCCTAAGGTGAGACTTCACGGGGAATCGTGGAAGGGTATCGTGGAGGGTTGGAAGGGAGTGGGAGGCTTGAGCATTATTCCGTCAGTAGGTAATACTCCCTTTTCATGCACAGGGGAATATTCCTGCGAGCCAGAGAAGCCAGAGTAGAGGGGCCCTACCTGTCCATCCTCAGAGTCCTGCGCTTCACCATTGAAGAAGCATCAGCACTCGAAGCCAGACCTGCGCCTCTGTGGGAATCAGGTGAGCGTGACACTACTAGAGGGTTCAATCACCCTAAGGTCTAACATCTTGTTGACCTCGGTCTTAATGTAAGACCGTACTTTGTCTGACATCCTGTATCCCCTACTTTTGGTAGGTACACTGTCTCCTGTGTAAGCCATATTCAATCAACACTACAGCTAAGTCAATGCCTAGTCTGGGATGCTGAGCAAAACCCTTATTGATGTATTTTTATATCCAGTTCAGTACTCTGGATGACAACCCTTGTATAACACCCCCCTCTTAGAATCCCCTGACCCCACTGAGCCAAGAAGTAGGTTTGTTTTACAAATTAAAAGGTTTATTTGAAAATTTAAACAATATATATATATATATATATATCACACTTCTATAAATAAATTGATAATGGATATTACACTTGGGAATATGAGCAATAGTCAGCAAGAGGTAACTATGAATAGGAACAGAAGAATAAGGTGGGAAAAAATGCTTTATATGGTTCAAGGAAACGCAAGATGGAATAAAATGCAGTACAGAAATAACTTGTTATGATTTTAGCAAAAGGTAATATGATCACTTTTTCTTTTGACAATTCACTCCCCCCTGTGCAATACAAGAAATGGAAGGAGAGCACACAGTCTTCAAGAATCCCAACAAATCACACTTTGTAATGCAACACACAGTTCCAGTTCTCCCAGCAAGCTTAGGGAAAACAGGGATGAGTTTTAAACACAGGCAAATTACGTTAATGTGGTTTGCAAGGAAGTGAAAAGGTGCTAAAATTGCTTTTAATTCCCTCTAGAGGTTCAGGGTAGGTGATGGCTACTTTATATTAGTTCAGGCTCACTTTAACAATACTCTATGAATGATTAGCAGATTGCAAACAAATTTTAGCAAAGAGAAGCAAAAAGCTGCTGATTTCTACAGATGAAGAAATCGGGCCAAATCGCAAATCGCAGTAAATTTCGCGAGTGCGTGTCTCGCGATTACAGGAAAAGTATAGGGAGTAGGAAGTCGGTTCCTACTAAATTTCGTTCCTAGCCCAAACGGTTCAAGAGATACGCATGATTTAATAAAGGTAGATTTTCGGATTTAAAGTAAAACTCAAAATGACAGGTGACAGCTTGCAGCTGCAGAATTGACAGGTGACAGTTGTGCAGCTTTAAAAATGACAGATGGCATGATTTCTAGGAGGCAGTTCTACTTAGGTTAAAATAGTTTGGATTAGATTATTTTCACTAAGAGATTGGTTCTGCACAGTTCTGCTAGGTACTCACGATATCAATTTGAAATAGGCCTCGTCACGGTCTGGTCAGGTTGGACGGGACTTCCGGCGGCTGGTTCTGAAGTCCCGGCTATCTGGGTCAGCTCTGCTCTCTGGGTCTGTCAAGCACCGGATCTGCTCACAACGGTCTGGTTTGTGGTTCTCTCGGGTTCCGGATACAGCACTGCTTTCTGGATACTGCTACAGGTTCTTGCAAAAATTCTTGGCAAAAATTCAAACAGCTCGCCCGGCTGTTGAGTAGTTTGGTTGGTTTTGAGGCCTGCTGAAGACGATTCAGCTGGTGGATTCAGGCCTCTCTGCTACAAATTCTGGAGTTAATTTCTGCTACAGGTTCTGGAGATTGATGGATTTGAAGTCTGGATCTCTGGATGTGAAGTCGTCGGTCAGCATGCTCTGCTGCAAATGGAATTGAATGTCTCTACCTGTCCCAGCAGTCTCTTTTTATGTGTTTTGAAAATGGGTGTGTGCCTGGGCCTAGCTAAGCCTGCCCTTCTCTACTTGTCATTGGCCCAGCTTTCCTCTCTCCCTTGATTGGGGGAGGAAATGGAGTGTCAGAGTGATGCTGTAGGTTTTATGGTCAGAGGAACCTCCCCTTGTCAAATTGCACACAAATCTATTTCTGATCCAAATACATATTTATCTATGTACCATTATTCTCATATTATAGGTCCAGTTTACATATTTTCTGTAGCACCAAACCATCCGATCCCTGTCTTTGTACGATGTTGTGTCCACTGATGACAGACTTCTCCCCTTTTCATCCAGATAACGACCTCTAAACCTTTCCAGATTTTACACAAATGTGCACCAGGGATATGGGTTTCAGATGATAAAGTGTCAGATTTTTAACATGCATACATTTGGAGTAACAACCTTTTTTCCACTACTATCCCCAAGAACACACCACAGGGTCCTAACACCTCTTAAAATGTGCACAGAAAAATTGCAAGAATGATGATGTTATTTATATAATTTTTACAAGTCCGTACTATGAATTATCCATCTTTTTAAAAGTATGCCCTCGTCAAAAAGGGGTGTGGCTTCCCACATCACATGGTGGAATAACTGGTTTAGCCACTTCCCCCAAGTTCAGCTGGCTGGCAGAGGCACTGCCCCTCCCAGTTTCCCCCAAGAGGAAGCCACTTTACGACGCCCCCAATATAACATTTGCCTGAGTCAAGGAAGTTGCATTGTTCTGTCCCTTCCAGTTCCCAGTTGCTCCACCCCTAATCTAATCAGAGAGGTGTCAACTCCTTTTGGTGGGGAAGCAGGATGCAGCTAGGCCTGGGAAGAGTGGCTGAGCAGGTTTTGCCTGTCGGGGGTAGTTGTCAGGCAGAATTCAGCTAAATGTCACTTTAGTTCCCAGTTTGAATCAAACTTACAATTTTTACATATACATTAAATAATTACTTCCTTCAAGTAATTTCAGAATATAGTTTTACATTGTGTCCACCTCTTAGCAAGTCTTTCCTTGGCCTGGTTTTGGTTCCTCTGTTCAGTTTTACACAAAAGTCTGGTGGTTTTAAAACGCCGGCTTTCTGATAGTGGTGAGTACCGGTATTGCAACTATTTTTGGGATTAAGAAAATGAATTCCCCACAGTTCTGAGTTGCTTTTTGGCAATCCGCATTGCCATTCCCAATGGTTTCAGGCTACTGTGTGTGTAGCCCAATGGTGGTTTTAGGCAGTGCCCTCCTGTGATCACAACATAGGCAAAAATGGGTGGCAGCCTATTCTTCATGTTTTCCCTGTGCACTCTCTGGGGAGTTCTGGCCATCATGATGTTTTCCAGGCCAGTACTGCACAGTTTTATGGTAGGGCTTGGATGCATGGGTAAAAACATCCCACAAGCCCCCCCTCTTGCGATGGCCATTCTGTCCTTTCACTGATGGAACTCGCAAGATCTGGGATGTTCACCTCCTCTTCTTCCATTCCATAGATGGCACAGTTCAGCATCTTTTCCTCCCTCCAGTCGATCAATCAGTTCTCTTTGCTGGTCCTGATGGGAGGATTGGGCGGTACCCCGGGCCCCTTGGGTCTCTGCTCCCGGTCCCCGGTCGTCCTCCTTGGTCAGTCTCCATGGTTTCATCTCTCCTAGGATGATAAAGCAAAGCGGCAATACACATTCCTAGACATTTCTTCCCCACCATTGATATGGTGGGGTGGCATATACATTTTATAGTCAAAACATTTGCGTTCTTATTTGAACCAAAACAAGATACAATTATAAGACATTTTTTTTTCCAAATCATAATATTTTAGAGACTATATGTGGGATATTTTAGGGTTGGAATTGAATTACTCTGGAGCGGTCCCCTCTGGTATTGCAGAGGACTCCTCCAGTTGTTGCAGAGTGTGTCTGGGATGGCAACACTTTAGCTGATTTATATGGACCCACTTGTCTTCCCCCTTTGCCAAACCGCCTTTGTTGATGCGGATCTTGGAGGCCACAGGGGAGATTTTGTCTAGAATTTCAAACGGTCCCTTCCATGTAGGCAAAGATTTTCGCTGTTTGGCCTGGTTCCTTTGGAAATTGTACAGATAGACCCGGTCCCCCACAGTATATTCCTTCCTGGTGGTCTTCAGGTCGTATTGGGTTTTCATGCTATCAGCTGATCTTTCTAGATTCCTCTGAGCATAGGCAAAGGCATGCTGAAGATGTTTCCTTAGATTCTCCACATACTCATGAGTTGTGGAGGTATTTATCAGTGTCTGCTCTTGAGTCCTGTAGAGCAAATGCTGGGGAAGCACCATCTTGCGTCCAGTCATCAACTCAAATGGTGACATTTTAGTTGCAGATGAAGGGGTAGATCTAATGGCCATTAGGACCAGAGGTAATCAGATATCCCAACTTGGCCCAGAATCTGCCACAAACTTTTTTAATATGCTCACAATGGTTCGGTTGTATCTCTCCACTGCTCCAGTAGAAGCCGGCCTGTAAGCAATGTGTAGCTTCCTTTTAACCCCCAGTATCTCCCACATCTTTGTCATTACTTCACTGGTGAAGTGGCTACCTCTGTCTGACTTTGAGGTAGACAAAAACGGGAAAAGATGTGGTTAATCATCAGGGCAGCTGCGGTTTCTGCCTTGCAGTTTGGGGCTGGGAGACATTCCACCCACTTGGTAAACAAGCATGTAACGGTCAACATGTACTTGTTTCCTCTAGATGAGCGAATTACAGGGCCTACAAAGCCGATTTGCAAATCTGACCATGGCAGTGTCATCCCCCTCTTTTGGAGAGGTGCACGGTGCGTGAGGGATGATGGCTGAAATTGTGCACACACAAGACACCCCTTCAAGTATTGGTCGAGGTCCTGCCCCATGTGTGGCCAGTATGCAACCTCTCTTAAGATTTCCAGTGTTGGGTGAAACCCCCTATGACCGGCGGTGGCCACATCATGGGCGTGACTTAACATCAGGCTTCGGAATGAGGTAGGAACCACCCACTGATCGTGGCCAGCTTTGGATTTCCTTACCAGCAAACCGTCTTGGATTCGAAACATTTTTGGACATTTCATCAACACTCTTAGGTCCTCTTTTCCAATGTAATCGGTATCCGTCAGGGGAAAGTTCTCAGGGTCCTCAAGGTGTTGGTAAAACTTACCAATAACTGGATCCCCCTTCTGAGCTGTAATTAAATCAGCATCAGGGGTCTCCTTACTCCATTGGGCAGTTGAAAGATCATTGTGAGCATTTGTCCGGGACCTAGTGATAGCAGTGACCTGGAATTCCCCCAACAGGGACTCTATTTCAATTAGATCCCCTTGGATGGCCCCGGTTTTGGCCAGCTGATCAGCTAAGTCATTTCCAGTTTTGTCTGGTCCCTCTACTTTGAAATGACCCTTGATATTCTTCCAGTAGATGGTCATCCCATTCGAGGTGACCAGATCATCAATGTTTTGGATTAACTTCCCATGTTTCAGGGGTTTGTTATTAGCACATAACATGCCTCTGGTTTTCCAATTTACCAGGTGCTCCACGAACCCGTTCCGTACATAATCCGAATCGGTGATCATGACCAGTTCGTGGAGTTGATGTTGGACAGCAGTGAGGATGGCCTGATGCACAGCCATCAACTCTGCCACCTGACTACTTCGGGGACCAATTTTGTATCCAGCGGAGGGTTCTGGAAACTCCTTCACCCAGGCATTCCCTACGCCGGCCACCAGTTCTTTCTCCCCGTTGTTGTCAACATGGTACGAGCATCCATCCACATAGACAGTGGGCATTCCCTCACACTTGACTTCTTCAAAGACTTTGTGTGGAGAATTAAGGTATGCCTCCATGTTGTCCTTGATTTTTAGACTTTCGTCCTCGAGACAGTTTTCTCTGGCACAATCATGCAAGTCAGCCAGACCTTGCGCTAGGGGACTCTTCTTGTTTTGGCAATATCTGACCTCCACAGGAAAGCCTTGCATTGGCAGAATCCAGGAAGTAATTCGGGAATTACTCACATTTCCGGCCCGGATTCTGTCACTTTGGAGATATTGCAGAGGCTGGTGTGGAGTCTCCACTATGATGTGTTCCCCCTGGATAAATGGGCAGTAATTCTTCAATGCCCACACCGTTGCCAGGAGTGCCTCCTCACAATCGTTGAATTTTTCCTCCACAGAGGATAAAGTTTTGCTCGCATAGGAGATTACTTTATTGACCTTGTCATGCTTTTGGTATAATACTGCCGTCAAGCATGTATTAGAGAACCCTGTCTCCAGGAAGAACTCCTTGTTTCTGACAGGGTAAGCTAGGCAAGGCGCTTGTGAGAAGCTTCTCTTGAGTTGTCTTACTGCCTCGGATTGTCTGGACCCCATTCCCACTTGACCCCCCCTTCAAGAGATGAATCAGGGGTCTAGTGATCTTTGCGTAGCCTTCAATGAACTTTCTGCTGTAATTAGTCATTCCAAGGAGGCTCCTTAGTTCCTGCAGAGTTGTGGGATCCTTCAGTTTCTGGAGTACTTCCACTTTCTTTTCTTGGGGACAGAGACCCTGAGGAGTAATCTCATGCCCCAAGAAATTAACACGGGTTCTACACCACTGTGCTTTCTGGAAGGAAAGTTCTGCTCCGGCGGCCCTCAACTGTGTCAGAACATAACGGATCTCCGCTATGTGTTCTTCCACAGATGAACTTTTGATGAGGACATCATCTACATAAGCCAGGTTACCCCTCGCACCGAGGTCGGGCATGGCCTTATGTAGGAAAATGTTGAATTCATTGCCGGAGTTGAGGTAGCCGAAGGGAGTCCGAGTCCATGTGTACTGCTGGCCCCAAAGGTAAACGCCAGTTTGTATTGGTCCTCCCTACTGACAGGCACAGTCCAGTATCCATTGGTCAGGTCTATTGCAGTGAATACTTGTGACCCCTGGATCTGGGCCAGCCCTTGGTCAATGTAGGGAAGAGGCCATCGGGAAGTATGGACCCGTTTGTTGAGCTCCCTAACGTCGGCGCAGAGTCTCCACTGGCCGTTTGGCTTCAATATTCCCAGCACCGGATTATTGAAGGTGCTGTGTACTGGACGGATTATTCCCCGGGACTCAAGGTTCTTAATTATTTCAGTAAGGGACTCCACGGATGCGAGAGGCAAGCGATATTGTTTCACAAACACTGGAGTCATGCCAGGGACCATGGGAATTGTTGTCGTGTGGATGTCGGTGCGACCACAGTCATATGAGTCTACCACAAAGAGATCTTGGAAATCCAAGAAAACTTGTTTCAACTTTTGCTTTTGTTCCAGAGTCACACATGCATCAGCTAGGTTGACTCTCTCTTCCACCATCTGCCTGAAGCCTGGAAAGACTTCTGGTTTTGCTATCTCAGCGGCCTCCTCCAGCTGGGTGGAGAAGTCCCTGGTCAGAGTGCTGACTTGGACTGGAGGCTTCAGGTGGGAAAGGCAGCCCTCATGGACCTGGAAAATCACCTCATCCCTCCCGAAGTCACAAGTCACATCTTCCTTACCATAAGGGCAAGAAGTGTACACCAGGAAGTTACCCCCGTGCCGGGTGAAAATCCTGTCTGGTGTTGTGTTGTCTTCACTGTCACTGTCAAAACAGTCCTTGGGGATCGGTCCTAACAGTTCATTTCCTAAATCAATGGAGAAATGTCGGTCATCAACCGCCATTCCAATAATGGTGCCTGCGGCTAGAGTAATACTCTTTAAGTCGCTGTTATCCACCTCTATTGGAATGGTGTCATGTTCAATGTTGACTAATGGTGTTGGGTTTACCCCCAACCCTTGCTTTTGGAGAGAAGCATTTAGATGAATATAAGCATCAGGATTTTTCAATTTTTGTCCTCTTTTAACTTACTTTCACTTCCAGGGAGAATTGTCGGGTCCTTTCCGGGATGGTGACTTCCTCTTTAATCTGAATTTCAACTGCATAAGCTAGCAATTGAGCTGACCTAAATACTTTTTCTTGATCATCAAAGCCCATGGGATTATCCGCTAATCGGGACCAAGCTTTGAAGTTTATTAGGTCCAAACTAATGGCAAAGCGATTGAGAATGTCACTGCCTAAGTAAAAGGCGGCAGTGACGTCTTGCACGACCCAACAATTATGGACTATGCTCTTGTTGCCAATGGAGATTTTGAGCATACACCTGCTTGGCAGGAGATGTTTAGAATTAGGTGCTTCCAGGTCCATTTTCCATTTGTCTATCAGTTTGAATGTGGGAATGGCTGAATCTTTTGGGAGTTGGCGGAACATGGCTTCGCTGATGAAGCTCGTACCGTTGTTCACACACACTCGGGCGAGTGCAGAGTCCTTCCCATCATTTAACTGAACAGGGATGAACAACTGCTCTCCAATTTTCTGAATATCAGCCAGGCTCTGAGCTGATTTCACATCTTTCTGGACTATAGGAGTGGGAGTTTCTGATTCTGGATTAGTAAAGAATTTCAGGGTGTTTCCTTCCAGTGTGGAATACCACCTTAAACTGGAAGGAAGGTTGATTTTCAGAAATAGAGAGGACCCCCATCACCAGTCTGTTGCCCTACTGCTATTACTGTCACGTCTGGAA
Source organism: Ambystoma mexicanum (assembly GCF_040938575.1). Taxonomy (NCBI): domain Eukaryota; kingdom Metazoa; phylum Chordata; class Amphibia; order Caudata; family Ambystomatidae; genus Ambystoma; species Ambystoma mexicanum. The sequence continues at coordinate 217,285,132 of NC_090931.1, forward strand.
TTTGGTTGTTCTGGAAGTGAAATTCTACTTGGTCAGATTTTTGTTCAACTATGTGGCAGGTGCCATTTAAACTAACATGGTTGACACTTTTAATTTTATTGGTCGACTAGTCTGGGTCCAGAGGACCTTGTTTACGCAATCTATTAGGGGTGACAACCTTCTCAGGAGGTCATTCCCTAGTAAACAAGGGGTGCCCTCTGGAGTCACTACTATGACGGGGTGTTTCACCTTGTGTCGCCCAATTTTGATGTCCAAATCTGCAGTCCCCTCGACAGGAATTTCCTTCCCGTCAAAGTTCTGCAGTTGTCCAGGAAGAGAGGTGAGAGGAATACGGTAATTCTCCCCCCTTCCTGCATTTAGTTCATCAAAGGCCCTTTTGGACAGAAGGGTAGCTTGGGATCCAGTGTCCACCAGTGCCGAAATTGTACCCTGCCCCTGTACTTGTACCGGGGCATGATATCTTCCCTCCTTCTCCTCAGGGGGCACAGATAATGCACATTTTTGGACAACTGGTGGGCTAACTTTCTGGTTTTGGACATTGCTAGCGAAGAGATTTGGTCAGAATTCTGTGGAGAGCCTGGGGAATCTGAAAGAAAAAGTTGGCAACTGGAAATGGTTTCGGGTTCTGGGCTGCCCCCCCTTTTTGGAGGCAGTCATCAGGATGGGTTTGACCCATGGGATTTTGGTATTGTCGGTTCTGGGATGAGATGATGGGCGGAGGTAGCTCAGTCTCCACATCTCCCCAGTCTGAATTGACATCCCTTGGGACCCATTTTTCCTTGGGAGGAGTTCACCCATTACTAAAGGAGAAGATCCGTTTCCCAGGATCTTCTGAGGATCCCTCTCCCTCAAATTGGAAGACCTGTACCTCCTCCACAAAGTGGGTCTGTTTGGGTCCTTTGTTTCTCCTACCCCCCTCTGCTCCTTGGGAGGCAGGCTTTCAGGGGCAAGAGATTTTGTTTCCGGTTCCTGGTTTTCCAGGGGCTGTTTACAAGTTGGGAAGGAAGCTTCCTCCAAGGCTTTACACCCCCCTTCCCCTTGTGCCTCCTCCCTGGGAACCGGTGGGTTATCGGGGTGCTGTCCCCATCATTGTTCTGGAGCACCAGGTCCAGAGTTTGGGGCATTCTGCGGTGGCATGCTCATCTGAGGGTTCTGTTGAGCCCTCAGTATGTGACCCAGATCCCATGCCATATTTTGGACCTGGCACTCAAGTTGTGAAACCCGCTCAGGCTGATGCGGGGCTCTATTTTCTCCCCTGGGCTGATCCCGGGGAGGGTAGTTATCCCTTCTCTGGTAGTACCCTTGGTTGGGAAGATTTTGGTACCCCTCCGCCCTTGGCCTCCCCTCTCCCGGATTAGGTTGTCTGGGCTCAGGGAATTGGGGAAAGAAGGATGGATGATTTTGGGGCTGGAAATTGGGTGGATGCCTAAGGAAAAAGTTCTGCCCAGGATTTGGTGAATTTCTGCCCTCCTGGGGGAAGTTAGGAGGGAAGTTCCCCGGGTCAGGTGCTTGGCTGGATCCCCCCCCTTGGGCTGGAGGAGTCCACACATAACCCAGGATTGGTCGGTTTCCCTTGTAACGGGGACTTACATAGTCAAGGGAGCGGGGGACCCCATTTGTGGGACTACCTCCTCGACTACCTGTCTGTGACTAGCCCGAGGGCCTTCTGGGCAGTGAATTATTTGGTGCGGGCAGGTTTTTAGGCCCCCCTATCTCCAAATCTAAAACGGGGGCAACCTTTACCTCTGCCAACTTGGCAGCAGCAGGGTGCTGTTGGTTTTGGGGTTTTTCGGCGCATTATTTTTATTTTTGATGGGCTTCTGCACCTCACAGATCCGGGTAGCCTGTTCAATGACCCAGTCTAAAGATATTTTCTCATGAAAATCTCTCACGAGCTGGGTCATTATGTGTTTGGGTAAGGCATGGAAAAACGTATTGATAAATTCTCTGCTATCCGTGCGCACCCTTCTGGTGGTCTGCGAAAAGCACACTTTACTTCTTGCACAAACTCTTGTGGAGCCTGATCCTCCCCACATTACAAATTGTAGGCTGCCTTGCGAGCCTCTTGAGGATTTCTGTGCACAGAAAAATGTTTCAAGATGGCCGCCCTGTATGTGGACCACCTTGAATGGTTTTGATCTTCCAGCCCTGCAAAGAAACTGGAGTATTGTGGTGAGAAGGTCCATTTGACGTACTGGATGCAGCTACTGCTGTCCTTCAAATGGAAAGTCTCCATCATTTGCTCATAGAGCTCCAAGTGTTCCCAAACAGAATACTTGGCGTTCTTATGATAAGGCGTGATGACACTCCTTATTGCCTTTATTTGTTTCAATGGGTCCTTAAGCAAGGCCCTTTTTGCTTTATTGGCCTTTTTGGTTCGGGTAACCCTGGTCCATTCATCCTCTGACTCAGAAGCACTGCTCCCAGAGGTGCCCGTCTGATCTTCCAGGTTTTCCCGGATTCTGCGAGCATGGGAATGGCTGGCAGAATGTGGGGACCTGGTCTCCTGTGTCCTGTAATGCTCAGAGGAGTCTTCAGATCCCTCCTTGCTGCCAGGATTTGATGGGTACCCCCCCCCACTGACCTAACTGGGCAGAGGTTTTCAGGATGACCTTAATGGGCCTACTCTCCTGGGGTTCCCCACTAAATTGCACTGTGCTTGGGTGCCCATACCCGGATGCCCGGCCATCCATTCCTGGGAGGTACTGGCCTATGAGCCCCATACTTCTAGCTGGATAGTAATCTGCCATCCCCGTGGCCCTGGGCTCATGTGCGCGAGGGGACATGGGGGTGGCAGAGTCCAGGGACTGGGAGAGATGAAGGCCTCTGGTACTAGGGCTCCTGAGGTTATGCTCAGGAGTTTCTCTTTCCCAGCGAACCTCATCTCTATCCTCCCCTGCTTCCTGTTGCAATGCAAGAGCCTGCGCTTTCAGTTCCTCAGTTAAGGCCTTACTAGACTCTATCAGTCTCTCCTGCATGGCTACTTGTTGCTGGAGCCTATCATTGTGCTGACAGAGAGCCTCATTTTCTCTCTGTGCCTCCTGATTGGTCCTGGAGTACTGGGCCAGTCTCTGCTGCAGGAGGGTTACCTCCTCAGTCCCATCCCTACTGGCCTGCTCCTTTCTTGCCAGAGCCTCCTCCACCCTTCTGGTGTGATCTAGCAAGCCCTGATGCTCTTTTTGGAGGTCACCCAGCCCCTGGAGGGCCACGTGATTTTCTTCAATTTTTCTTTTTAAATGGCAGACTTCCTGGCCTAAGGTATCCCTTTCCTGACCAAGAGCCTGCATTTGTGATGCCAGGTCGTTCCTCTGCCTTTGAAAGGCACCAGCTTTCTGGCGTTCTTCATCAAACTCTGCCTGGGTATCCAGGTCTTTCAAAATCAATGTATTGCTTTCCTCTTTCTCTCTGTCTTGTTGGATTTGCAGGGTGGCTACCTGCTCTGTGCATGCCCTGTTGAAATTGATCTGTTGCTCCAGCTTTTTCTGGCTCTGCAGTAAGGCGTCCAAACTGTCTTGGTGCTCCTTCTGCAAAGTCAGAATTCTGGTATCCTGATCTGTCTTTTCCTGTTGCAGCACATCCATATCCTCCTTTATTTTAGTGATGTACTGTCTGCTGTCCTTTTCTGACTCCTGGCTCCTGAGCAGCCTCTGCTCAGAAGAGTCCAGATCAGATTGGGCCTTCTCTAATGCCATCTGTTGCCTATTTGCCAGATCTTGGCCTTCAGCACATTTATTCTGTATGGCTCCCATATATAGGTACAAATATGCCGCTATCCTGGCAGTCTTATTATGTTCATCTTTGGCTTTAGGGGCCATATATAGTTCACGCAGGGCCACATGTAGGGGACCCTGATCTCTCCATTTATCTGACCCTGTTTCAGTGACCTGTTGCGCGATTGTCTGCAACCAGACCATTTGGTCCTGATGAGTCCACTCACCTCTCACAAATAGCTTATGTAAGAAGTGCTCTCTGGCTATTTTGATGTCTACCAGTGTCGTCATTCTGGAATTTGAGTTCCTTCCTGACTTACAGAAGTTTGTATTTTATTTTTGCAAAACAGACCGTTTCCTTAGAGCGTTCCTTTGAGGGGTGCTTTCACAGTGTAAAACAGTGTGGTGATCTAACCAGATATGTGTATCTGGTCAGTTGGCACACTGTATTAATCTGCACAAGTGGTAATCTAACCCAGAATTTCCTGGCTCCGAGCCCCCACTTCTGTAAGCGATATTCAATCAACACTACAGCTAAGTCAATGCCTAGTCTGGGATGCTGAGGAAAACCCTCATTGATGTATTTTTATATCCAGTTCAGTACTCTGGATGACAACCCTTGTATAACACCCCCTCTTAGAATCCCCCTGACCCCACTGAGCCAAGAAGTAGGTTTGTTTTGCAAATTAAAAGGTTTATTTGAAAATTTAAACAATATATATATATATATATATATATATATATATATATATATATATATATATATATATATATATATCACACTTCTATAATTAAATTGATAATGGATATTACACTTGTGAATATGAGCAGTAGTCAGCAAGAGGTAACTATGAATAGGAACAGAAGAATAAGGTGGGAAAGAATGCTTTATATGGTTCAAGGAAACGCAAGATGGAATAAAATGCAGTACAGAAATAACTTGTTATGATTTTAGCAAAAGGTAATATGATCACTTTTTCTTTTGACAATTCACTCCCCCCCCTATGCAATACAAGAAATGGAAGGAGAGCACACAGTCTTCAAGAATCCCAACAAATCACACTTTGTAATGCAATACACAGTTCCAGTTCTCCCAGCAAGCTTAGGGAAAACAGGGATGAGTTTTAAACACAGGCAAATTACTTTAGAGGGTCAGGGTAGGTGATGGCTACTTTATATTAGTCCAGGCTCACTTTAACAATACTATATGAATGATTAGCAGATTGCAAACGAATTTTAGCAAAGAGAAGCAAGAAGCTGCTGATTTCTACGTTCGTTGGAAAGCCTACATTCTAAGCTTTCAGATGAAAGTTAAATTTCGTTCCTAGCCCAAACGGTTCAAGAGATACGGACGATTTAATAAAGGTAGATTTTCGGATTTAAAGTAAAACTCAAAATGACAGGTGACAGTTGTGCAGCTTTGAAAATGACAGATGACACGATTTCTAGGAGGCAGTTCTACTTAGGTTAAAATAGTTTGGATTAGATTATTTTAACTAAGAGATTGGTTCTGCACAGTTCTGCTAGGTACTCACAATATCAATTTGAAATAGGCCTCGTCACGGTCTGGTCAGGTTGGACGGGACTTCCGGTGGGTGGTTCTGAAGTCCCGGCTATCTGGGTCAGCTCTGCTCTCTGGGTCTGTCAAGCACCGGATCTGCTCACAACGGTCTGGTTTGTGGTTCTCTCGGGTTCCGGATACAGCACTGCTTTCTGGATACTGCTACAGGTTCTTGCAAAACTTCTTGGCAAAAATTCAACAGCTCGCCCGGCTGTTGAATAGTTTGGTTGGTTTTGAGGCCTGCTGAAGAGGATTCAGCTAGTGGATTCAGGCCTCTCTGCTACAAATTCTGGAGTTAATTTCTGCTACAGGTTCTGGAGATTGATGGATTTGAAGTCTGGATCTCTGGATGTGAAGTCGTCGGTCAGCGTGCTCCGCAGCAAATGGAATTGAATGTCTCTACCTGTCCCAGCAGTCTCTTTTTATGTGTTTTGAAAATGGGTGTGTGCCTGGGCCTAGCTAAGCCTGCCCCTCTCTACTTGTCATTGGCCCAGCTTTCCTCTCTCCCTTGATTGGGGGAGGAAATGGAGTGTCAGAGTGATGCTGTAGGTTTTATGGTCAGAGGAACCTCCCCTTGTCAAATTGCACACAAATCTATTTCTGATCCAAATACATATTTATCTATGTACCATTATTCTCATATTATAGGTCCAGTTTACATATTTTCTGTAGCACCAAACCATCCGATCCCTGTCTTTGTACGATGTTGTGTCCACTGATGACAGAATTCTCCCCTTTTCATCCAGATAACGACCTCTAAACCTTTCCAGATTTTACACAAATGTGCACCAGGGAGATGGGTTTCAGATGATAAAGTGTCAGATTTTTAACATGCATACATTTGGAGTAGCAACCTTTTTTCCGCTACTATCCCCAGGAACATACCACAGGGTCCTAACACCTCTTAAAATGTGCACAGAAAAATCACAAGAATAATGATATTATTTATATAATTTTGACAGGTCCGTACTATGAATTATCCATCTTTTTAAAAGTGTGCCCTGGTCAAAAAGGGTTGAGGCTTCCCACATCACATGGTGGAATAACTGGTTTATCCACTTCCCCCAAGCTCAGCTGGCTGGCAAAGGCACTGCCCCTCCCAGTTTCCCCCAAGAGGAAGCCACTTTACGACGCCCCCAATATAACATTTGCCTGAGTCAAGGAAGTTGCATTGTTCTGTCCCTTCCAGTTCCCAGTTGCTCCACCCCTAATCTAATCAGAGAGGTGTCAACTCCTTTTGGTGGGGAAGCAGGATGCAGCTAGGCCTGGGAAGAGTGGCTGAGCAGGTTTCTCCTGTCGGGGGTAGTTGTCAGGCAGAATTCAGCTAAATGTCACTTTAGTTCCCAGTTTGAATCAAACTTACAATTTTTACATCTACATTAAATAATTACTTCCTTCAAGTCATTTCAGAATATAGTTTTACATTGTGTCCACCTCTTAGCAAGTCTTTCCTTGGCCTGGTTTTGGTTCCTCTGTTCAGTTTTACACAAAAGTCTGGTGGTTTTAAAACGCCGGCTTTCTGATAGTGGTGAGTACCGGTATTGCAATCATTTTTGGGATTAAGAAAATGAATTCCCCACAGTTCTGAGTTGCTTTTTGGCAATCAGCATTGCCATTCCCAATGGTTTCAGGCTACTGTGTGTGTAGCCCAATGGTGGTTTTAGGCAGTGCCCTCCTGTGCTCACAACATAGGCAAAAATGTGTGGCAGCCTTTTCTTCATGTTTTCCCTGTGCACTTTCTGGGGAGTTCTGGCCATCATGATGTTTTCCAGGCCAGTACTGCACAGTTTTATGGTAGGGCTTGGCTGCATGGGTAAAAACATCCCACACCTGTGTCTATGTTATGTTTGCACCAAGGTGTCAAACCAGGCGACTGTGAAAACAGGGGGGAAAACTGAACTTCAGGCATCGCCACCTCCTCGTGAGGCCCAGGCGATTGACCAACTTCCTCCACCGCAGTGGTAGACGAGCTCGGGGGAATGTTCTTGTTCCCTCGTCTTGTCTTGTTTACTCCTTTCGCCTTGGGTTTCCTCTTCGGTTGGGGCGGCATATTGGTCTTGGCCAATTCTGCCCGTGTTTGAGACCGTGTGCAGGGTCTGTCGGCAGTGTCACCTACGAGCCCCAAAGCTCTGAGATCATTGCCTAACAGGACCTTTCCTGGGACGTTTCTCTGAATGCTCACTGGAATCCTGACTGCTATACCATTTAAAGTAAGATTTACAGGTATTACTGGAAACATGCGAGGTGGGCCGTCAGCCAACTTAATGGGCATCAGAGTAGCTCTGGCAACTTCCTCTGAGTCTACCCCGGTAGAATCCACTACAGATCGACTGCACCCACTATCCCTAAGAGCTGGAGTATCTACTCAATTGATCAGCACACTGTCTTTAAAGTAGTGCTTGGTATTATCTGGAATTCTAGCATAAGCCTCTGCGACTGTAGGCTCCTAGGAACCCAGGGAAACGAAAACTACCTCAGCTTCTATCCCACTGGGGAAGGAGTCTGAGGAGAAGGATGCTCCTGTAATCTCTTCTTCCTCGTAGGAGGAGAAGGCCAGATTAGCGGAGTGGACCCCCAAAGGTTTAACCTTACACCGGGGATCCCCCTTCACGTGGTCAGTTGCTCCACAAGCAAAACAAGATCCATTGGGTCTGTTTACATAGGGAGGCTTATTGTAACCAGAGTTCTGTTTCGGAGGCTGACCTCCACTACCCTGTGAGTTCTCTTGTGTCTTACCCTTATTTTTCTTTTTGTGGCCCTTTTGAGAAGAAGATTTATCAGATTCTCCACCCTCCTTATCTTTGGACTTTTTCCCTTCCTCCTGCTTACCAGGATGAGTTTTTTCCTTATGGGACACTCGATGTGACACCCGTAAGTCTGCTGCAATGGCAAGCTTCTTAGGATCTATCTCCTTCGAATCGGCCAAATGCTGCTTAAGCTCCTGGGAAGAAGATGCAAAGATGTGTTCCAGCATGACAAGATTTATCATGCCTTCAAAGGTAGAAACCTTATACCCTTCGACCCAGCCAGTCAAGTTTTTTAAGGATTCGGTTACATAAGATACCCAAGTACCACCTTCTTTTTTCTTGTACTCTCAGAATCGTTTTAAATATTGGACAGGAGTCTTTCCAAACTTTAAAATGAGAGTTTGCTTTAACATTGCGAAATCAGCTCGCTCAGCCTTTGACATTTCCATAATGGCACTACAGCCCAAATGGGGCAGTCTGCTGAGTAACCAGGCAATCTTATCAGCATTGTCAACTTGTTGAACTTCACATGCATACTCAAACGTATTCAGCCAGTCCATAATGTCATTCCTTTCCTCGTACACACTGAGCAGATCTTTTGGAAACCGTGGATGAGAGGAGGCCCCAGACCCATGTCCAGGACCCTTGGACCCATTTGCAACCTGAAGCTTGGCCAGTTCCAACTGGTGATCCCTGTCTTTCTGTTTTTCTGCCTGTTTGATTTTTAGCTTGACCCTATTGAACTCAAGCTCTTCCTGTAGTTTGCCCATATTGAACTCAAGCTCCTTCTGCCTAAACAGCAGCTCTTGCTTCTTGAATTCAAGCATGGCCTCCCCATCGACACTGGCAGAGGAAACATTAGACATCACATCCTCCCTGTTCTCGTGATCGCGGTGGATCAGTGCAGCGGCAGAACCGTCGGTTCTACCAGTGAGAGCAGCCCCACCTCCTTCCGCACTGTCCTCAGAAGTTATGGGCGTCAAGCTGCGCTTCTTGCCACGCCACGATTCTTTGGATCATATCCAATTTGGTGCCTTGAGAGGAAACACCTCTCTCCGCACACATCTTTTTCAATGTTTCAGATTTGGAAGCATTTAAAGTTAACAAGGTATTTGTTTCCATACTGTTAGATAGGACTATGGCCTTTTTAAAGTTATACTACGACAATTCACTACGTGTCCTGGTAGGAATAACTCGAAATGCCTTCGTTCGTGCGCAACACTGGATACCTTCAGTCGTATCCCACCGCTGTACACCAATTTGTTAAGACGGATTTCTGAACTCTGTCCTGGAGGCGCAGAGGTTCAGAAGGCCAACCTAATTACTTGGAACAAGGTAACCTCTGGACAAGCCAGACCAATCAGGGTAGCGATCGCGGCGGTCAAGACTAGGTCTCAAGAGGGGTGAGGGTGACTGAAAGCCCGCAATGAGCACACAAAGCAAGGACACTTACAAATTACTCCAAACAGGTGTTATATTAAAAATATATACACATTTATTCCAAGGCCTTTGCAACAATGACCGTAGCGAGAAATCACGATAAAACTCTAGTAAACCAACACATACCAAATCAATACAACATATATACAAATACAAACGAGTCTAAAGCGTTAGATGCACGAAATGTGTAGTCCACCTAGAAGGGGAGGAAAACAGGCATTGCGAAATAATGATTAGACCCAGTCCGCCTTCAGAGGCACCTAACTAAAAGGAAGTCCAAGCCCTACGAAGAGTGGAGCCTTGTGCTCAAAAGTACCTGACACGCTGGTGCCAACGGGCAAAAAGGGGAGTCTCTTCGAGGGAATCAGGCAGTTCAGTTTGGTGCACAAATGAAGAAGAACAGAGTTCCGCGACTCAAGCGCAGCCTCCACTGTGGGCAGAAGCAGAGCGCGAGTACGGAAAGGCGTGCTGTTTGACACAGCGGGGAAAAGCTATGGGCTCCTGCAGGAGGGCGACCAGTTCCTAGCTATGCTACTCACCGGTCCCCGATGCAAGCAGACCCAGGCTTCTCCGCGTCAGTTTCAGTGCTGTCAGGTTCAGGGGAGCAGGGGACGTCTCGTCGTCGTGTAGATTCTGCAGCAGCAGAGTTGAGTTAAAGATGTCCCAAGCGAAGTGAACCCGCACAGTTTGTTACCACAGCAGGGCAACGGTGCGGCCGTGTGTATCTCAGCCAAATGTACACTACTCACTTCAGGCCTGGGAATGCCAAGTGTACGAATCGTGTGAGAGTGACAAGGACTCGAAATACAACACAACCTGGCGGCAGTTACAGAGCAAGACTCCTGGGTAGGCTGGTCAGTCTGCTGGATGGCCCACAGACACTTCCTAAGGCTTACGTGCAGGAGATGGTGAAGATGCCGAGAATAGCTGTCCCCGCTATTCCAAGGGTCGAAGTACCAGTACAGGCCTTCTAGTTCGATCAGAGTTAAAAAAGGGTTTCACAAAGCGACAGCAGTGCAGAGGAGCAGTCCTTCAGCGAGTCACCAGCGATTCCTCGGTTCAGCCTCATGGTTGCAGGATACCTGGCTCCTGTATTCCTTTGTTCGTGAGAACTCAGGAGATCGACATGGTAGTGGCGTTTCCAGCCCCTTCTTATCCCCGGTTCCCCTCGCGCCAAAACGGAGGGGACCCAATGGGAGATCCGCTCATCAAACACTCACACCATATGTGGACCTATCACGGACCACGGTGGTCCCAGGCATTCACACCACACTAGACTCTATGGCACCCAGGATGTGTATTGGGACCAGACATCCCAGCCCACATCTTGGAGGCACACACAAGGCCTGTAGAAGTCCGCGAAAGCATCTGTGTTTCGCAGGAAAGTACATGCCCAAATAAGTAAGGCCCTGGGTCGGCTCGACCTGGGGAAGGTGAAGGGGGCAAGACGGTCAGCGGACAGGACAAAGAGCCTCGTGGTCTGGCCATTTTGGGAGCCAGACCACCATTTTGGGCTAAGCGCGAGAAACGCGCTTAAAATGCCAAAAGGAGCTCAAAAACACAAGAAACGATCGCTGCCACCATTCCCGTCCGTGATTCACTTGCACCGATCATTTACAATCCAAACAGAGTATCTAGGGCCTGTAGAAGACTAGAGACCCAAGAGAGCAGTAACTTAGCTTACAGTGCCTTCTTGTGTCATGTTGCATGAAAGCTGCAACATGATAAAGAAACTACGGAAAACAGTGTTTCCCGGTACTGACTGTCTTAAGGGCATGTCAGTTTCCCCGTAAGAATGGAGCGAAAGCCCAGAGGAGTGCGGCAGAAGGCTGTACTTCTCTGGCAAAGTCTAGATCATGGTGAAAACAACAGCAAAAAAGTTTAGGGGTTGCCACATGGAAGGAAAATTACCCACAATAAAGAAATCTTTCCTAACAGAGGCCATTTACGATACTTCCTGATTAGCATCTCCTTGCCTTGGGGGAAGTCCATTGTGCTCTTTACACAGCAGTCCAAGTTGCCCTCCCCTCTTAATCAACACAAGGGTGTGAGTTCCTGGTCTAGGGAACAGAATGGAGGTGCCTGGTACCTGTGGGGGAAGTTGTTTGTGGTTTGGCTTGGAGTCAGGCTTAAATTTAAATGTCAATTTGTTGAAATTTTCTTTGTTCAAATAATCTTGTAATTTTAAAACAAGCAGCTAGAACACTGATTCCAGACTCTAAACCATGAAGTTTAAATAGTTACAACCTAGGTTACTCTTGATAATAGGTCACTTAGATTTTAGACATTACATTACAATGGTACAAGTTTACAGTTTTAATGCAGGCTTTTGAAGCAGTCATTCAGGTGGCAGCTGGTACTGAGCCCAGATTTTGACCGATCCCACAGGCAGGCAAACTTGTGCTGTGGGTGTTTTAATGACCAATTCAGCTTTCCAGGATATTGCAATTTCACAATGATTTCTTGAATTCAGTAAAATGTGACACCCAGAAAGAAGATTGGATGTTTGTTGGTGTTTTGGACCAGCATTCTATATTTTCAGCAACCAAGAAAAGATTTAAAAACAAGATTCCGGATTTCTTTCATTAAGCACTGCTTTTCATGCGGGCTCCATTTTTAATTGTCGGGCAGCCCAGTGACATGTTTCAGGAGTGTGATCTCCATTCCACCACTGAGAACATGCATTGTTGATTTGGCAGCCATCTTTTAGTGCTTTGTAGAGCGCAATTTTCATAGGTTTTGGCACGCATAGGGGTTTTGCGGCCATTTTGATGATTCTGGCACCACCAGGACACAGTGATGCTGCAGGGCAGAGCATAAGTGGGTTAATACATCCCACACTGGCCTAGAGGTTTTTTCTGGTTCTTTATTCAAATGTTTCAGAAAAATGGGTGCTATTTTCACACTCTTCCCCTGTACATCAGTCACTATTGCCTTGATGTCCCTGCAGAACATTTTTTCAACAGGAAAATTGGTGCCACTGGCATTTTAGACCTAATTGGTTCTCAATGGTGTATTGTAGAGTGGGGCTTTGTCATATAACTCTGGACCATATTAACCCCCTTCTCAATGTTGTTTTTATTAGGTTGCACATTCTTCTTCTTACTCTCCAGTTCTTGCCAGTCCGTTTGAAGCTCCACACTTACATTTATGATTTCAATCCGTTCCTGTGGGGCACTTTCAGGGGCCAGCCCCTTGGCTATTTGTTTTTGCCATCTTATCTCGGGGTACCCCTCTTTTGAGGTTCTACGCCTGAGTTATTTCCTATTAGTGATTGTAGAATTTAGGATGTCTTCTCCCACTGAGATACCTTCTATTGGCGATCTCAATAATGCTTTCAAAAAGGAGTTTATTTCCATTTTTTTGTTTCTTCATTTTTTTCCGTTCTTCCATATATTCTAGAGATTCTTTATTTCTCCTCCTCCTCCGTGTGTCTCTCTTCCTGACCCTCCTTCTACCTCTTGAAGTGAGATGGCCTGTCTCTTACCCAATTTGCGTGGCTGGTTCCAGGTTGTGGAGAAAATCTTCTGATGATGTCTGCTGGGGGAATGTGTCTCCCTCTATAGACCCCTCTACCATGGTCACTAGTGTTTTGAATTCCTCTAAGGTTTACTCCGATAGGGGGGTACCATCAGAAGGAAAGTTTAGCTCCTCCACCCTGACCCCCTCACCCTCTCCCTCTATTGCTTGGGTCATAGGTTTCAAATGAGTTAGAAGATCTTGCAGTTGCCTATTATTGATCTCTTCCTCTTTCCTTCTTGCAGCCAAAGACGATTGGACTGCTGACAAATCCATCCCTTGTTTGGCTACCTCCAGCCGTAGATCCTTCAGAGTGAGGACCACGATGGAGTTTATAGCATTTTTGCACCCTACCAAGGATGAATCATGATTTGCTGTTTCTTTTGTAAGCTCTAACAAAACCCCTCCTTGTGACTGAACTTCTGCCTTTAACAATTCAAAGACAGACACCAAGGAATTCAAAACAAAATGAAGTGCCGATAGTGTAGCTTTGTTTGTTTGTGGCGCAGCCTGTCGTGGCAAAATTGTCGGCAAAGAGTTTGGCTCCTCTGGTTCTTCATTGAGTCTCTCTGCTTCTATGGGGACTCATTGGGTGCAATGTATTCCTCCTTCCCAGTGTTGCAGAGTAGGACACTGAACAAAGGGTGAAGTTTCTTGGGCATTCACACTTCTGCTCCTTTTTTTCCCAAAGTGATCATCAATTTTTCTTTGTATCTTCCTTGTGGTTACAGTGTATTCAAGGCCTTGCTTCCACGCATGTGTTATTAGATGTTGTTGCTGATCTAATGTCGAGCCTACCACAGGTGTGTGAAGCAGTAGTTGTGAATGTACTTGGGCTTGTGTCAATGGGCTACGATTTACTGCTGAATTGTTCTCATCTGTCTGTCGAACCTGTAGCGCCCTAGCCACTGAAGACTCTATAAAGGTGCCATTCCACTCTGGGGCTCTAGTATCATCTTGCATTAATGTACGTCATAGCTTCATCTTAGTCAGCCCCAATAGTAGGGAGTGATGATAGTTCTTCACACTAATGAGGTTTAATGAGGTTTATCTGGTCACTCTTTGAGCTGGACCGTATATTTCCTGACCTTCTTTTGTTCCAACCAATATGCACAGGAGAAATAGCAATGCACAATGTCAAAAAAGCGCCTTCTAAATAGGGCTCAATTAACAGGACTAGTCATCTTGTTGTTTGAGCAAACTTAATGACTTCTATACTGGAACGGGATCAAAGGGGAGTTCCCCCAACAGTCTCCTGCTCCCAACAGTCTCCTGCTCGTACTAGGTCCACGGTAAAATTGTCTCAGATGTCTCTGCTGCAAAAGCTTACCTATATTGGGAATGGTTGTGAGTTCTCTGCTGTCTCCACTGAAAAATGGGAATGTAGGGAGTTAGTGGCGGCTCACCTGCCTCTCCCGTCCCCGACTGACCACGAACAACCACTTCTGCTCCACTTCCTCACAGCGGGTGCTCCGCACAGCAATGAGGGATAAGTAGTATCTTGTGTAGCACGCAGGTCACAGGCTCCTCCTCATCAAAGGAAATGGTGAAAATACTGCGACCATGAACAAGCACTTCTGCTCCACTTCCTCTCTGCCATTTAAAATGGACAGTACTGGGACAAATCAAGATATCATCCAGAGGTGGTGATATCAACATCCTACTTCCCAAGAGAGCACAGAGTTGGATTGTGAGACTTGAAACTGATAAGCATGGAATGAATGACAGCATTCCATGGCAACAACTGTCAATAATATAAAAACGTTTGTCTGCAAAAAAAATGTTCTGCAAAAAAATAGCTCACAATTTTTTTAATTTAATCTGGTCAAAAACATCAGACTGATATCCGAACATTTTGTATGGTAATCATTCAAGCACTTAGCAATGACATTACATCACATGACAAAGAGGGATCTAAAAAATATTAGTGATGATGTTAGATAAGTGATTAGTTGAAATTCAGCATCCTTTACCACATACCAGCTATGACATGTTCTCTTTAATATATCACCTTGAAATATGAATGACAACAAGCCATCTGCACGACAATATTGTTAAGGCACAACCAAGCAGTCCCATACATCATTGTGAACAACATAAACGCAAGTGATACATGGCGATACAGCGTGACGACACTCGCAGTGGCTAAAACGTTGAATACGATGCGTAACACCCTCACGTGTACGCAATGACATCACTACATAGTGACGCGGATCAGCTGGACTCTTTCTTGATGGCGACCGCGACAAATCAATAGTTTGGTCTCTGCCACGACGTCCATAGGAAACAGAAGGAATCATCAGTTGGTCCAGGTAAGGAGCACAGCGCCCTCTACATGAAAGAGATTTGATTAAGTATTCTTTTCCTATACACTTTTAAGATAGGTTAACACTAGGTAGATACATCACAATTGAGGGAAAGATTCGCTTTTCTATGTAGGTCAGAGCTACTTAAGCATTAACCATTAAAACAGATTATTTCACCCATGTGATGTAAGTTGTCAGGGAATTGAAAGAATCTAACTTTCTCCATCAACAGTTCTTGTGATATTATATATAAATTGGGCTCAGCCAGCATGCACATATATGTTAAGAAAATATTGGCATATAAAGGGCACAGCAAGGATGAATGAATGTGTTTTATAAAGTGGCATGCTGGGATATATGGGGATAGTCAACATGAAATGATGTGTTTACTGTGGCATGCTGGCAGGTGTTGGGTACCATCAACATTAAAATGTCTTTTTTATAGGCACGTATTGGCAAATATTGGCACAGCCAGCATGAACATGTTTGTTTACAATAGTAATATAGGCATATGTTGGGCACAGACAACATGAACATGTGCTTTTATAGTGGCATATTGGCACATTGTGGACAAAGGGCGTGTTACCATGGATTATTACAGTGTCATGCTGTTAAACATTGAGCAGCCATCCAGGAACTGTGTTTTACAAGGCAATGCTGCTATATATTGGTGACAGCCAGCATATAGTATGTTTTACAGAACATGCTTGGCATACGTTCTTGAACACCAGCAAAATAAAGGTTGGAAGCCCTGGATTGATTGCTCTAATGCCTCATGATCTCGTTTGGGTACAGCCAATATGAAATACCAAAAAGTAAGATCCCAAAGATGTGGAAACTCCCATCTCCTGCACACTATGAAAGGCCTAATAACAGCCAGAACATTACTGTATACGTTTTCAAATGTATGACGTTTTCAGACATACAACATTAAGAAATGCTTAAAGTTGTCTAATAAAGATGTTTCAAATGGGTATTCTTCTGTAAAAAGGAATGTTACCAAGTTCTGGTTTTATCACTCGTACTGTTTTAATGGGAGGTCCGGCCAAAGACTGATATGCAAATGGATATTGCTCCTTTGTGAAAGTTACAGTGAGCTAAAAGCGATGGCTGCAGACTCTCAAAGTGGGGAAAAAAGCACAGAACAGGTTATCCTGCCATGTTCTTTCTAGAGAGAGGCACCTGCTACCCTTTTTTTGTATTTTGCAAGTAACTTGGGGGTGGTCACCTTACGTTACCAGGGGCAACCCACATGTGGACCCCTTGCTCACGCTCCACCTCACTGAGGGGACCAACAAGGCTGAAACACTGGTCTGGGGTTGGTGTTTGTTTTCTTGTTCAAAGGAGGTTTACCTGGCATTTCGTGCTGGACTGCTCTTGTGGGCGGGACAAAGTCTGATATGCAAATGGATATATTGCTCCTTTGTGAAAAGTACAGTGAGCTATAAGCGATGACTGCGGACTCTAAAAGTGGGAAACAAACACAAAAAAGGTTATAATGCTATGTTCTTTCTAGAGAGGGGCGCCTGCTACACTTTTTTGTATTTTGCAAGGAACTTGGGTTGGTCACCCCAAGTTACCTGGGGGAACCCAGACATGGACCCCATGCTCACTGTGCTCAGAGAGGCAGAGCTCCACCTCACTGATGAGGCCCAACAAGGCTGAAATAGGTGTCTGAGGTTGTTGCTGGTACTCTTGTTCTAAGAAGGTTTGCCTGGCATTTTGGTGTGGGACTGCACTTGAGGGCGGCATAAAGACTGATATGCAAATGGATATTCCTCCTTTGTGAAAGGCACAGTGAGCAAAAAGCGATGGCTGTAGACCCCCAAAGTTTATAAAACCACTGAACAGGTTATCATGCCATGTTCTTTCTAGAGAGGGGCGCCTGCTATCCTTTTTTGTAATATACTTTAACCACTTCATAGATGGCACACAATTCATTAAGCAGTTGTCGTTACAAAAAGGAGTGTGTTGTCATCCATTCTTGTTTGTACAGCAATATAAAAACATGTTGCAAAGGGCTCTTGTGCACTATTGATGACCTGGCAGCTAATTGAAATTGATGTTATTTAATCTTAAATTCCATGCCTTTTTATTACAAATTCTTTCTGAAATGTGTTCTTTAAAATGCACAATAAATGGTTTAGATACGCTCACTGTGCTTACATGCTCTGACAAAATGAAGTGAAACATTCATGCACTAGGACTTAACACATGCACTTGCCTCGTCTGGGTTCTAGGGTGTTCCCAGGGACATACAGTCATCTGGCTACTTGGGGTGGGGGTGGGACAGCTGAATCAATAATATTTGCTTGTCTCACATTCCTAGCAGTCAGGTCTGTTTCCTGTATGAGTACAGACCCCTGGGTAGGTTACCCTTCTGGAGCACCATGCAGTCACGGGGTGATTTGGAGAAGTGGGCACATCAGTATGGAATTTAGAGCAGCAATTGCAAATAAATTGGCCTTTGCCTGATTTATGTCCTGGTGTGTTGGAGGGAGGGAAATGTGGCAGTTGATGTGGTCAGTACATGACCGAGCCCTCAGGCAATGTTGGGACATTCCATGGCGCAGTCTGGCGGAATGTAAAAATGTGGTATGCTGTAATGTGGCGCAGAAGTCCAAGACTGCCAGCAACCTCTGAAGAGTGGCCTGGAAGTCTCAGTACAGCTTGTTCATTGTATGCCATCCTGAATAAGGCAGGCAATTAGTGTGATGGTTTCCCTGCTCAGCCTGTATGAACTCAGTATTTGCTCATTACTGAGCTGCCAGGTAGTTGGCGTTGGCCTTGGACTAGGAAGGGGACTTCCTACACCTCTTCTCTTGGCCAGTTGTCTCCTCTCATCCTCCCTCTGGTCTGCTACCACCCCAAAAATATGCATCAGTTCTGGCACTTGTGCTGGCGAGGACAGGCACATACATGTTCCTCTTTGTACTGCTTCTTCGCCTTAAGACTTTCATAGCCTGATATTGGATTCAGATGGTGCCAATTCCCAGGGGTGAAGTCCTAAAAAAAGTGGGGGACTCATTAACATATCAATTGAATGTGGCATCACCTGAAATTAGCCTATGAAGGTGCCCTCGGAAAAAAGTGGGGGACTCCGTCCACCCGCATCTACCCTCGACTTGAGCCCTGCGTAACTGCTCAATATATTCAGCTTTCACTTGTAGGGCATTAGTTTTATGTGCATTACTTTGGGGTCCGATTGCGACCCCAATGTATGATTCTCCATTGTGGCATCTTGAGTTGATGGGTACTTCCGCTTTCAAAGATGCATTTGTATACATCATCTAGGCACTGAATTTGGCCTTTGGACAATTCTGTATCATCTGAAAGCCAATCCCACAACCACCACCACTTAGGTGCATGAAACACTTTGGGGACATTTTGTAAAAACCGGAAATTGCATGCAGGCGAGCGCATACATTTGCACATGCGTGCTCTGGGGTTCCTTGCATGTAATTCCCATCACTGTCAAAGTGGAGAGTAAAACTAAAGAGTGAAACCAGGCAACATCACCTTTACTCTCCAGTTTTACTCTCCGCTTTGAGAGATAGAAAACACTCCCTGCAAATTCGCTTTGCAGGCCGCATTTTATAATAGATTCCTATGGAGTCCGCCTGCTCATTAGCAGGTGCTAAGTAAGGTGAGGTGTATGCCATTAGAATCCATTTGTTCTATTCCTGCAAGAAAATCTCAGGCAGGCATAAAGCAGAGAGCACCGCAGAGATGTTAGCTCCGCTCCGTGCCCCTCCTCTGCCTTGTGTCAGAACGAAAATGGGGTGGATCTCAAAATGAAAGAATAGCCATTTCAGGGATTTTTGAGGTTTAAAAGCCTTCTCTGTGCTGAAAATCAGGGGTAAATAGCTGCATGTTGATGTGTACTAACATATCCATTTGCTATTTTTTACATGCGGTATCACTGAAATATTACAAATAGATTTTTGGAATCCACACGCTGGAAATAGGGAATGCCAGAGTCAACTTGTAATCAGCAAATTGTACAAGAAAACATGCACTTTCAAAAATATAGGGTGACCAGATGTCATAGTTTTGCTGGGACTATCCCGACATTTTCCTCTCCATCCCTGCATCCCGAGACTTTTTCAGTTTAAAAACCCTGTCCTAAGATTTGAGGGTCGAGTGAAGACTGTCCCGTGTTTGTTTGACAGACATGGCTCTTCCCACTCGCTTTCACCATCTTCCTTCCTCCAGGTCGTATCTCCTACAATAAACGTTCTGTGCCTGCAACATGCACCACTAGGCCACTGACATAGAAGTACGACGACAGGTTCAACAGCATCCTGGTTGTATTTTATTCCTTATTTTGTGTTTATTGCAGGTGAAAATGTACTCCTACTTCTATGTCAGTGGCCTGTCCCGGTTTTTTAGTTTGAAAATCTTTTCACCCTACCCAAACACCACCTGCTGTATCGTTACCACCCAACTTATAATAAGGGACTTATGCTTGAAACACTTGTGCATAGGCGCGTTATAAATTCCATATCATATCATATCGTGCAATGATCATTACACTGATCTAGTTCAGACTAGGGTGAGGTCCTGCAGTCAGCGCAGGGTGAACCTTAATGTCTGAGACAGGTGCCTCTCGGGCTCGGGAGGGGGTATGGAGCAGTATAAAGGATTGAGGCGATGGTGGGGCGGTCCCCATTGGCACGAGGACCTGTGCCGTTCCACAGGCTAGCGAATCCCCGAATGGCCATGGTACTGCTGTTTCCAGATCTGTACAGCTTGTACTCGACGTGCACTGCGACCACTGCCTGTGCTGCACTTGCTCTCTGCATGAGGGGATTTTTTCCTGGCGCTGGAGGTCCTGTACCATTTCTGTGGATGTTGTGAAGTTTTTATACTGGGCCCCCTCCAAGGTGAACCAGGCCATAGTCTGTGAAGTAAACAAAACAGCAGCGGTAAGAGAAGAGGAGGCGTATGCATGAAGCTTGTAATGCTGCTGCCGGTGTATGTCCTTTCTGTGTGAGTATTGTGAGAAATAAACACTTTAGAAAAGGTCAGAAGTTGTATTAATGTTGTTTCTTGTTTTTTTTCCATTGTGTTATTTTATGTTATGTTATGTTACGTTATGTTAAAGGTTCTTAAAGCGCGTACTGTTGCCACGTGCGTGGTCTCTTGGTGCTCTGGCAGATCTGTAAAGCAAGGAGGGAGGCAGGTAAGTTAGTAGGACTGAGTGGGAAAAAGTGTAAGAGAGCTGTGATGTACTGTTGGCAGCTTCAGTTCGCTGACACCGTTCACTAAACGTATTTTGTTTTTTGGTTGGTAGTCACTGTGTGGTGTTGAGCTAAACTATGTGTGGTGTGTTTCGTTGTTGTGGTGATAGTGTTAGTAATTAAGTTGACAGCAGACAGCTGTAGCACTACATATTGAGGCCTGTTGGTAATGTCATTTCCTAAAGTCCACCATGCGTTTTCCAGAATCGGCAGGCTTGTTTGTGCATTCCAGGGCCGCACTTGGCAGGCAGTGGAGCTGGGCTGTATTCCCTGTGGATGTCCAGAGGACAGTTGATACGGAGACTTTCTTCTCTAGATCAGATTCGAGTTCTGCAGTCTGAGCACTTGGCTTCACTCTGCTTCTCATTGCATGTTAATGCAGCTTGTCTGCGAGGCTGAATGACCTGACTGCGCAAAAACCACATGCTGCTTTTTTTAACCATTGGCTATTAGTTGGGCTTTAGCTCCACCTATAAGCTGCATCAGAGTACAGATAGGAGGGAGGTGGGATGTGAGGATGTGCATATCGAATATTGGTGTTGTTTGGTTAATTATCTCTACTCATGGCCAGGCTAATCCCTATGGCCATTACCACACACTATCTCTCCCTTATCTCCTAAAACACACCCAGTTGGGATCTGTTGCAGTACCATCAAACCCTGTGCTGTATAGGGTCTGCCAGTGTTATCTCTAAGCAGTCTTTTGAGATGTGAAAGCTTCATTGCCACTGAAAATGAGCTCCTTGTGTAATACAAATCCGTTCACCATATTTGCATTCAGCCACTTGATTGATAAGCAAAATGTGCCTTCTCACATCTGTATATTGCACTGAAGTCCTGCTAAAAGCAATCATTGGCAAAGCCAACACTTTGGGGTTGCTTATAAGTAGTAGATAGACATTTGCCAGGCAGTGGCATCATGTTCCCTGGTTCTCACACCATTTTCCAGCTATTGCCATCTTATGTCCAGGTAGTACCGTATTTGCACTACCATGCTTACACACAAATCCCAAAAACATTGGCTTTACCAATGCTTGTTATACAAAACAAGTGAATCTCTGGTTCCAGACTGCCCCTTCCCTCTCATCTACCAACTCCCAGATGCTTGTGTTGTTGCGCATTGGATATGCATTGATGTGTGTGTGTAAGTGTGTGTGTGTGTGAGAGAGAGAGAGAGAGAGAGAGGGAATGACAGGGAAATGTGAGCTGGTGAAATGGGACCTGTATGCGAAGAGACCATTGGTGGTCCATGACTAAGCTTTCCTCTTCAGCCCTGCAGCACTCTCCCAGATCAGCGGCTAACCAGGCCCAAAGAGCTGTAGTCCATCCGATCTTGGGCTCTTCCCTATGGGTAACATACTCCCAAGTATCGCCGCCAAAGCCAGCGAAATCAGACCGACACCCATCAACCCCACATCACCACCATTGGTTTCCCATCTGCTTTTCCCACTGTCCCTCTAATGAGGACCACTACCCTTTATTTTCTTTCACAGAGCCAAGCGCAGCAAGGCCACCAATAGTGACAGACGGGGGCTATACAAGACCATATACATTACATTACATTTGCTTCAGCAATTGAGCTGACTGCGTTGGTAGGCTTTATCCAAAAGCAGTGTATTTCTGTGGTAATGTTCGGTATACGTGTGGTAATAACGGAACTGGTTGCACTCCATCTGTCTTCTCTGGAACACAGTCATCAGCAACACGCTTATCAGTACCACCATCATTGTCCTGATTGCCAAAGAAGATTTCTTCAAACAATGACCCTCCAAAGTGCTGCAGCAGTGGAGGCTATTGTGCTGATGTTTTCCGAGCCTTTTCGCAAGCCCCCAGACAAGGCTGAGCCTGAAAAAATATACCCCCCTTTGGCTCACATGGTTATGGGCCTAGGCTCTTCTTTTAAGACTGACACATACCAAATCCAGTTGCCGAATCCCACAGCATGAAAAGGGGCATCATGGCGATATCCTGGCACATTGCAATGGCATTTTTCTCAACAATTGCTACGCAACCGGCCGCCGGAGTATTTTCGAATGACTAGAAGCCCACACGATTGACAACCTTAGCATCCTTGCTCACATAATGTCTCCACATGAATGGGGCCATGTCCAGCTCCACTCTACTTATGCCCTAATTGATGTTTGTGTTTGTAGTACCCTGGGTACTGTACCTCTTGCAGGCTTTCCTTACCTCTTGCCAATTCGGCTCAAGGCAGTGTTCCCCCTAGTGTTCCCCGTATTTTGATGAGTGTGATTGAGAAGAGTGGTTGTTGAGGAAAGTCTCAGCTTTGTTGGGGTGGGTTTTTGCATGCTTTGTGTTATTTGCAGTTCATAAAAAAAAGAGAATATGGAGAAAATATATGTTTTCCAACATTGTTTGCGTCAATAAATGGCACACGTGCTCTGTTTTGCTTAGTTTTTACAGACACGCATCCTTAGTTGCCAGTGTTTCATTGTGTGTCAGGGTGAACAATGAATGGATCTATTTTAAGGTATTTGACCACAAATGTGTTTTCCTACTTTTGGAAGAATTTGAATGCTGTCAATGGGTAGCAGTGCTCAAATACTTGAGTGCCCTTTGGCTGTATTCCAGCGCCCTACAAATTGCCAATTTCGCCTATCAATGCATATATAAGTCCCAATTGCCTTTGGGATTAATTGATTGCTTGGCACTTAGAGCAAGAGGTCCTGCGGTGAAAGGGTTCATGAAAAGTGTTGCATTTGCAAGCACACGGTTTTCAAAATGCAGGATGCCAGCAATGTGCGCAGTGACGTGGGACATGTGTCTGCAAATGTGTGCAATGCACATATCTGCCAACACAGCCCGTAGAAAACAACTCTTATTTTTTTCAGGTTCAAACCAGCATACAGTCACCCAGCACATCTGTGTCAAAGCTGAAATTCAAACTCTTCCTCGTCTACTTGGAGACGTCCAGAAGCAATGCCTATTGTTTGTGCGCTGGTGAATTTTCACTAAACTGTCTTTATTCACCGAAAATAGAAGCGCGCTGACACATTTTCAGTAAATTGCCTTTATTTACAAAAAAGGTAGGCGTGCAGGAGCATTTTCTGTAAACAAAGGATCTCTATGGCCTGAGTCACGCAAATGTGTTGGTTGCTACGTAGACACACATCGATTGCAGACACTTTCCACAAATAACATAAACTCAGGCGCCACAACATCTTGGGGGGAAAAGGAAACGTTTTTAGCCTCCTGTTTTTCTGAACACCGACTTTACCTCTATGAAAATTGAAGCCTTCATGTATTACTCAGTGACTGAGGCCCTTTCCTCTACATTCACTGTTACCCTGCTTTTATGTTTACTATAGAAAGCGTTGCAGGTGCAGTGGTCAGATGGGGAGTCACCCTCATTGGGTCCCTCCACCATTCTTGGGGTTCAACCCCTTGCATCTTGATAGTCTGTGGAGGTGCAAATGCGTGCAGGAATAAGTGGGCAGGAATCTATCCCATTGGTAGCTTTGAAACCACACAGAGTTCCTGCGCTGGGCACGTCACGTATTTTCCTCACTCGAGTACCTGCTAGAGAGGCCTGCTGAAAACTGACCTGCCAGAACCGGAGATATCAACTTGTCCTTCAATGCATGTACGTTTAAAAACAAGTACAACTATTTCTATGATTGAGTGTTTGAATATAAAATAATTTCTGAGTGTGTGTGAGTGAGTGAATCTCTATATGTGTCTTTATCTATGTGTATGTTTATGTGGCTGTGTGTGTAAGCATGTAAGTGCAATACACATATGTTATTGATGTAGTAGGGGAGCCACTTACAATGGCAAAAGTCATTCTGTGGGTGACATCAGCAAAGTTATTTTTAGCAGGAATGCTTACATATAATGTGGACAGCATCATTAAAGTGATTTACTTTGTGGAATATTGGCATATATTTTGGACGCAGCTTCATGAAAGTGATATACAATTACAATGCATGCATATTGTAAGTGACTTCAAT
This sequence comes from Ambystoma mexicanum, assembly GCF_040938575.1. Classification (NCBI taxonomy): domain Eukaryota; kingdom Metazoa; phylum Chordata; class Amphibia; order Caudata; family Ambystomatidae; genus Ambystoma; species Ambystoma mexicanum. Next base: position 217,309,628 of record NC_090931.1, read on the forward strand.
TCAGCACTCCAACTAAGTCAATGCCTAGTCTGGGATACCCAATGGAAGCCCTTATTTATATATTTTATTTTATGTCAAAGTTCTTAAATCTGGATGATGAACCCTTATATAACGCCCCACTCTTTGAATCCCCCCTGACCTCACTGTTTTGCAAATGAAAAGGTTTATTTGTATAATTAAGCAACATATATATCACACTTTTATGAACAAAATAATATCTGAATAGCACACTTATGAATATGGACGGTAATCAACAATAGGTGATATTACAAAATTACAATCTCTTTAAACACTTAGGAGTATGAATATGAAGGATACTGCAGCAGAGAATACTTATGTGATTCAAGAAAATACAATAATGGGATAGAATGCAACATAGAAATAGATGTGATATGATTTCAACAAAAGATAATATGATCACTTTTTCTCCTGTGACTACTCACACCCCCCTATGCAATATGAAGAGATGGAAATTAGGCCACACAGGTTTCAGGAATACAATCAAGAATGAGGTTCAATTCCAGTTCCCCCAGCAAGCTTAGGGAAAACGGGTATGACTTTAAAACACAGGTCAAAATGCTTTTGAATGTGATTGCAATGGATGGGAAAATATACTCAAAAATGTTTTTATTCACTAAGGGATATTCAGGATAAGTGAGAGTTACTCTGGGTTAGTTCAGGTCAACACTAGCAATGATTCATGAGTGATTACCAGGTTGAAAACGAATCTAAGCAGTTGAAAGCAAGAAGCAGCGATTTTTAACATGTGGTGAAATTGAGCTAAATTGCATTTCGCTGCACTTTTTCCACGTGCGTAAATCGCGATTACAGAAAAACTATAAGGAATTGGAATGTCTTTTTAGGTTTGTTGGAAAGCTGAGGATATTAGCTTCTAGGACATGCGGTTCAAAAGATACGGACATTTTTGTGAAGGTAGATTTTCAGAAATAAAGTCAAGATTTCAGAAATGCCAGATGCGCTTTACAGATTTGGAATCACAGGATGGACACAAAGTTCTAAATGCAGTTCTGGACAGGTTGACATGGATAGGATAAAATTACTTTAAACTAAGATATTGGTTCTGTACAGTTCTAGACTAGATACTCACTCCTAGTTTTGGGATGGAATGGAGATGGGCCTCGTCACCGATCTGGTCAGGTTTGGACTTCACTCGCCCCAAGGACGGTCTCAGGCACTGGTTCTGCTCACAGCATGGCCTCTGGTCGGGGTCTGGCAGGTTCTGGATACAGTGCTGCTTTCTGGGTCTGGACCTCGGTCCTAGCACAGGGTTCTTGGCTAGAATAGAACAGCTCAGCCTGGCTGTAGAATGTGAGTGCCCCTGGGTAGTTTAGGGGTTAGAATCAGGTTTGCAAAAGATCCTGAAGGCTTGCTGAAGAGGATTCAGCTTGTGGATTAGGCCTCTCTTTCAGGTTCTAGAGCTTGGTTCTAGAGTCTGGTCTCTGGATCTATCTGGAGTCTCTGTCTGGATATTATCTGGATCTGGAGTCTTCCGGCAGGGTGCTGCGTAGGAATTAGTTGAAGTGGAAAAATGAGTGTGTCCTTGCCTGTCCTAAGCAGTCTCTTTTTATGTGTTTTCAAAGTGGGTGGGAAGGCTGATTCTACATGCCTAAACCCCTAAGGATTTGATAGGTTAGAGGATTCCCTGTGACCTGACTGGAGAAAGGATTAGCGTGTCAGAATGAGTCAGAGTGATGCTGTGTTTTACAATCTAGTGAAGAAACTCCCCTTTGCTTTTACTTAGAAAATCAATTTTTCCCCAAAAACATATTTCCCAGATACATAAGTGGTTGAGACTACACGTACACATCACAGATTAATCAAGGCATTTCTCTGTTCAAGTCCCATGTTCCTACGTGCTTGGGTTCAGAAATGACAACTTATTTGCGATTTTGGTGGGTTTGCCAAGATTGGTTCTGCACCCAATTTTACACAGACATACACACCCTCTCTGAGCATATTACTGTAAGTTTTTATGTTTCTAGCATGGACACTGTATCTACAATATTAATAAATCCTGGGGTTTGGTCTCAGAACATCGTACAGCGTCCAGCTTAGTCTTGAACCGTGAGTGAATTTGTCATTTTAAGAATCCCAAAGTTTCATATTTTTGTCAGCTCGGTAAAATTTGTTATAAGCAATTTTATAAAACATACATTTGCTCTCAAATGAATTCACATCTCAGTTTGGTCCGCCACCCCCCCAGAGCTGGGTGAGTCAGATGTCACATGGCCTGTCTCTCCCAGAGCAGTTGTTTGACCAGTTACACCCAAATCAGCATATTCCTATTCATCCCCAAAGCCCCCATTGTTCCTTCCTCCGGGCTGCAGGGAAAATCTCCTCCCTCCGATTAACATGTCCATGCGACCTCCTCTCCTGTTGGTGAGAAGTCCCCAGGTGTGAAGGGTTCTCAGGGAAGCAAGTCTTTTGACGTCTTAGCTGCATCAGGTTACTTTCTGATCAATTGCACAGAGTTCCTTGTGAAGAAAAACATACATTTATAAACTTAAAGTGAGCAATATATCTTTAAATCAAGTATTTTTCAGAATGAAATCACTGTGTGGCACTTTATATGGCATTTTGATGGAATTCTCTTCTTTGGCATATTTAGCTTCTGCAACACAGCTCTCCTGTCAGAATTTTAAATAGCCAGCACCTGACAGAGGCCAGTAACGGTACTACACCCATTTTGACAGCTGTCTATCTTTAAAAGGGGATTTAGCTTGATAGCATATGATTCTTTGTGACATTGTACTGATGTGGATTCTTGCGGTAGAGTCATGTGGAGCACCCAACAAGAAGGTTGGATCTTTTTGGTGATTTGTGAGCCATGATTTTAGCACATTTTGACAATCAAGAAAATGAATTCCCAAACAGCTCTGGGTTGCTTTTGGCAATCAGTATTGCTATTTCCAAGTGGTTTCAGGCTACTGTGTGTGTAGCCCAATGGTGGTTTTTGGCAGTGGTCTCCTGTGCTCACTGATATAGGCAAAAGTGGATGGCAGCCTATCTTTCAGATTTTTACTGTGCATTTTTGGCTGGTTTTGAGTGAGCAGCATGCTTTCCAGTGGCCATTCTGATGTTTCTGCTGCCAGCAATGCACAGTACTGTTGCAGGGCTCGGATGAGTGGGTTAATACATCCCACAATATATTGCTGATGTAGCTGCAAGCAATATGAGTGGCAATACTGACATATATTGTGGGTGCAGAATGATGATATATGCTAGCATGTGTTGTGCAACATTATGAAAATGATGTGCAGTTGCAATGCTGGCGTATATTGTGGCCCCAGACTCGTGAAAGTGATTGTCACTGGAAATTCTGACATATATTATGGCACAGCTTCCACTGTAAAAATAGTGTCATTTATTGTGGGTGCAACATCAAAGTGATTTATGCTGTACATTATGGCATATATTTTGAGGTGCACCATCAGGAAAGTGATTTAATATTCTGCCATATATTGTTGGCAGAGCCAGCATTAACATATGTTTTTACAGTACAATTCTGACATATATTGTGGGTACAACATGTAAGTGATTTAAAGCATGAATGCCGGCTTATATTATGGGTGCATCATTATGAAAGAGATTTACAAGGCAACACTTGCATATATTGTGGTTGCAGTATCATGAAATAGATTTACAGTGACAATGCTGGCATATATTGTGGACACAGGCATCATGAGAAAGCCATACAATGCTCCTGTCCACTGTTGGTGATCTGGCATCCATTGCATTTTTTCATGTATTGACATATGGAACTTGCTATAAACTTTGTGTCTTTTTATCCACTTTGTTGACAAACATTTTGCATTAAAGTGCACCATTTCAACTCATTATTTAAAACTTCTTAGATTACTTGGGGCTGTCTTGCTACACTTGGTGGCTTGGGCTTATTCAGAGTATATGGTACTGCCACTTACCCCAATGTATGCATTCACCAGCCACCCCTAATTTGAAAAATGTTGAACTCTGGCATCCCACAGTGACCTGCGCTTGGCACCAAAACCTACCTATTACACTTGTTAAGTGGTACATTGCTTCTTTTTCTATAGCAGTATAGAGCTCTGTATCAATTCTTATATTCCTGCCAAAGTGAGGAGTGTATCCTTGAAAGCAGGTTTACTTGTTTGCTTTGCTGTTGTGCTGCACTAACATATATTCAGGGTTATTTTTGGAGTGGTGCTCACTCACGAAAATGTTGATCTTATCAGATGGGCAAAATAAACCCAAAACAAGAGCAAATAGTGTGGCACATACAGGTTTCCTTAAGTTGTGTGTTAATAGTTAGATCTGTTGTTCTGCATATTGGTATGGCAGCCAGTGGAACAGACATTACATACTTTTAATAGTGTTTTTGGTCAAATCACCCTGGCATAGAGCTTTAAAAATGTATCCATCTGCATAAGTGGAAGAAACGTTTATCAAAACCAATAGATCTAAAAGGAGAGTGTGGCTGTATACAAATTTCTCTAGAGAGTTGGAGAAAGAGACAACATACTCACTGTGGTTATATACGGTATGTATACTTTGTGATCAATGGAGAACACAGACATTTGGAAAGTATCTAACATTTACTACACAGAGCAGTAACATCATAATATTTCAAGATAAATAATTTCTTAAGTAAACCCACTTCTGGCACCATGTCTAAAAAAATGGAGGTGAGCCATTTTTAAATATTGTTTGGATGCCGATAAACTACTAATAGTATGATGTGAACATTAATTATAGGGGTAACTAGTGATTCCCTGTGTTTAGTCCTGTGATTCCAAACATCTCTGAATAACTGAGAAGGATACAAACAGTTGATATATCAAGAAGCATATTGAAATTGGAACAATCGTATACAGAAGGCACTTGCAGAACCTACAACGCACCTACAAGAGTAGTTGTAAATGGGCGTCCTCACGCAAGACGAGTACTTTTATCCCTTTTTTGCAATGATAATTACTCCAGTCCTAAATCTGCATGCATGTAGGTCTTTTTCCGACACATAGACCCATCATTTTAGAGATTGTCTCAGTGATGGAAATATACGTGAATACACTGATTCTTTCCTGCAAGCATATGTCACAGCACTTTTTTTTCCAATGCAACAGAGAACAGATACTTACAATAGAATTTCCAACATTATTTAGCAGACAGAGATTTTACACCAGTCAACTTAGATGTCAAGTTATTATATATGTCAATACACCATGGGCAAAGCATTGCAGCAGTGAACACTTTTCTCAGTATTACATTCGCTAGCTGTCAGTGCACTGATATGCTTTACACAATACTGGAGTTTACCTTATAGAAGAAAATATTTAGGCTTGATGGAGATCATTACATTAAAAAATGTGGGACTGCTATGGGGGCTAAATAAGCCCCAATCTTTGCAATCATACCCCATGTGAGTCTTACAGCAACAAAAGGACAGTGTTCTCCTTTGGGCACAGCCAATATCTTAATGGTCTGGGGTGGAATGTATGCACCTATAGATACTGTGATCAGATAGCTCAATTACAAAAGCAAATCCAACATCACTAGCTTGGATCTAGAACTGTGCCCATCACAAGGGATACACCCCAGTAGGATCTACAGAAAAAGAACGGATACCAACTCAACTTTCCATGTATCAGTAGTATCCCAGACTGGGACTGGATTATATTAAGACACAACCATAGTATTGATGTGGACTTTTTGGAACAAGCAGGTGAACTGGCTGGATGGTTCCACAATAGGGTTTGTAGTAAAGTCACCACCATGGATATGAATGCATTCCTAATGACCAGAGAAAAAACACCGATTAGCAACAATGTGCTAAAAGGTATCTCCACTTTTAATATAAAGAGCTCACTGGTTTCTCAAATCATCTGTAGGCACTGGCATTTGATTAAAATTGATACAGGCCTGAGACTACACATGGCAGACAGAACTCAAGTTTATTATCGCAAAGGCCTAAAGTGGCATACAAAGGACTGCTCAAGTGAGAACAAAGCATTAAAAGGACTGTAAACCAATTGGCTACCATGTCCATATGGGTTTGAAAAAAGTAAAATGTTTCCAGCCAAAGACCTACAAAATTATGAGTTTTTGAAGTACAACAATTCCCGGATTCTCACCCTCAACCACTTTATCAATTGACAGTCCACCTTGTATGCTCAATCTACTGATACATCTGTGTAGTGTGCATGAGAGACACCATAAATTACAGAAATTCACATCAGTTCACTTCTATTCACAACAGGTCCACTTACCAATAGCAGCACATTTTGCCAAACAGCATAAAAGAAAAATAAGCCTGCTCAAGTTTCATGCAATCAGCCTTGTCCTAAGTGTTCCACAAAGAAATGCAATCGAGGGCCCTCATCATGCCAAAAGGAACCAAATAGATAATGTACTTAGGATGTGTGGAGGAAGGTAAACCCACCCGAGACTCAATTTGTCCTCATCAGTCTGCCCGCTAAATAACTTGTCTAACTATGGCCCAATGATGTGCGCCAAGAAAGGATTGGATCCACAACTCTCGGACTCTGCAAACTCCTTAGGTTTCACCATTGACAACAGTCTGTCCTTCCAGAAACACATAGCCAAGAACGCCCAAATAGCCCGGCTCCAAACCTATATCCTTCGAAAAATGAAACCCTTCTGTGGTCTCGCACATAGATGGGGAAAATGCTCTTCTGACAGGGTTGCCAGCTGCTCACTTGGCTCCCCCAAAAGCAGTCCATCACGCTGCAGCACATCTTCTTACGGGAGCACAGCCATTTGACTGAATCACTCCCATCCTACATGAACTACACTGGCTTCCTCTCCAGTTCAGCATATTGTTCTAGACTGCATGCACCATCTACATATCAGTCACGAGTAGTACACCAGCATACCTGGCTGCTAAGTTCCACATATATGGTGGTACATGCTCCTCGCACAGCAAATTGACTTAAAGGCTTGAATCACAACTCATCTGCAAAGAGAGGACCTCCAAATAATCCTTCTTTTGTCATGCACTCACCCTCTGGAACTCAATCCCAGTGTCGGCTTAGAATGCCCCCACAATTTTCCAATTTTGCAAATCTATCTAAACATGGCTCTTTCAACAACACATGAACAAGGACTAATTTCAATGGACGCACATACTGATGCACAGACCTCAACTCAGGCTACTGCACTACTGTTAAAAGATGGCAGCCCAAATGCTGGCTACCCACACGCTGTACAGCGCACCACTGCTCCCGAACTAGGTCAGAGCTTTAAACAATAAAAAAAAGGTCTTAACACTGATTCGGTGAGTCAAGTCTACATGAGTAAATTACTATAATCTCTGCCCATTGCACATTTATCTCTACCCATCCCGTCTTTGTCTTCTCTGTTTCTCTATTTGTCATAGATGGTACTCTGTAATGCTCCTAGTATGGGAGGACTTGCGTTATCTTTTTCTTTTGTTCTCGTGGTTCACCTTGTAGCCAGCTCCCTTATAGATTCTTGAATATATTGTATCACTACAAGCTAATCGAGGAGCATTCAGTCAGTCCTGTTTTTTTTTTTTTTTGCTACATTGGCAGAATTGACTCTCTTAACAGACCCTCAACTTATGGGAAGGGGAAAGACACATATAAAAGTGGAGAAGGAAACAATAGGAGTAGTGGAGCTGTGACGAGGAGGAGTTGAGGGTGGAGGAGAAAGGGAAGGTGCAGAGAGCCTTGAAGGTGCAGACAAAGGATGTAAACATCAAGGAAGACGGGGGAGGTTGGAGTAGGTGAAGAAGTGAAGAGAGAGGGAGAGAGAGAGAGAGAGAGAGAGAGAGAGAGAGAGAGAGAGAGAGAGCGAGAGAGAGAGAGAGAGAAGGGTAAACAATTTGGCGAGAGGAAGGCAAAGAATTTGGAAATCAGAAGCAAGCACGACCACTTCTCTCTCTACCAGCATTGAAGAAGAGAGGGAGGAGGAGAGCAGGATGGTGAGAAGTTATTTTTTGCGATTAGAATAAAGTAGTGTCATAAATGTGAGAACACTCCCGTCCCATGCACACCTTCTATACTGAGGAATGGATCAGTCAAAACGTAATTTCTTCCCAGTATATAGTGGCAGCTCAGTGTGCCAGAGTTACTTTCCTTATCTCCTGCACCCAAAATCCACCTACATTTTTATAAATACTCATTACTAACTAATATTAGAAAACCTGACACCATGAAGGTGTGCGCGCCAGTAAATCACAGGTTCATTCAATTTCTTTGACAACTTAAACTTATTTGTTGTTGGAGCAATGTGACAGGAAGAAAGAGCATTTGTTGAAACATTTAGGAGGTAAGTCTAAAGCCATCTCGAGCGCTAGAAGCGAGGTCTAACAACGAGCCTAGAGGCAGGAGTGAGTGGTGACTCAGCAGGGAGGTGCTTACCATGGAGTTGTGCGGTTGCAAGTTCAGGACCCAGAAACTGGGAGGCGAGCAAGGTCCAATCGGGTACCTAGAGACCCTCCTGGCCTTTCTTTCTTCAGGGAGACACTGTGGGACTTTATGCAAAAGGACCTAGAACTTGAACACAAATACCTGCAAGACATGAGGGGCACTTCCTAAGAATTGACCTAATGGGAGCGGCATCCCAGTGACCAGCACATCAGTTGTTGGAGCAACCCTTATACCTAACACTGTAAGTGACACTAGGGAGAGAGACAAAGAGACTTTTGAAAGAACCATTGAATGAAGGAAGACTTTGTTTTGCCATTCTGTCCTCTTCCGATGTGTCCAAGATTGTAGATAGTCCCAAATAAACCTTTCTGAACTATATGAGTTGCAGTCTGCATGGAAATCACCAGGCTTAACGACAGGAGATGCAAGGCAGAGAGTGTGAATGGTTTGGGAAATCCTGCAATGACTCAGCATGAGGGGGCAGGTGTAAGGGACACGAGCAGAACTATGCAGCCTCAGAGTGGCGTAACGGGCTGCAATTTGGGTTCCCTAAGGTGAAAGCTTCTTTCGGGGTAGGGAGTTTAGTCCATCGAGCCCTGGGTTTCATGGCGCCTGTGTTGCACTGCTACCTTCTAATTCTTCACCGCCTTTTGCCGCCTTCCCTCCATCACTCAACATCACAATCCACATACTCACTGAGTGTGCATCTCACCATCAATAGGTGGCTGGGCAATATACCCTGGTGATTGTGGTAATGGAAGTTGTGGGGGTGTTGGGTCAACTATCTGAAAACTATTGGGTAGTTAGGTGAAAATGTTGTTAAAAGAACAAACATTGCTAATAATTTGTCTTTCCGTTTTTAGCTACCGTGTCAGAGTTACTGATTTTTGTCATGGATGTTTTCTGAATAACCTTTTTACATACCTGAAAACTATTGGAAACCTAAGGTTTGTGTTTGTACAGCTTTGGCCGGTATTCTGAGATAGATTGGGCAAGGATAGCGCCACACAGTGACAGGTAGGAATGGACTTGGACCTACCAGGGACAGAGGATGCCAGTGTAGCCTGGCTGGTTCGCTCCAGGGATCCGTGCCCACTGTAATGATAAGAGAGGAGCTGATCGGGGTGGGTTGGTAAAGCATAATCCTCAGATCACCTTGAACCTTGATGTATGTGCACCCACTTACCATCTCTGAAGGCCTGCTCAAGATACAAGACTGGATGATTGCCAAAAACCTCGGTCTGAATCAGTGCTTAACTTGTAAGAAAATAAGTGCCAGGGCGCAAATATTTTCTAGCACTCTTGTGATACTGCTGGTGGGAAGTTCCCCAACATTGCTGCCACCACTCGCATCTGCGCAGGGGCTGACAGGCTCTGTGTGCCCCAGCGGACTCGTTGCAGGAGTGACAGGTCAGTTTGAAACTGTGTGTGTGTGTATGCGCGCGCGTATGTGTTTGTATGCACATGTGTGGGGAGAATGCATGTTGAGATGTGGGAAAGGATGGTGGGTGGGAAAAGGAGCGGTTTGGGGGGTTAAACTCCCCGATTAACGAGAGAATTAGCGCGATGGGGAAGGAAGGGGGCTCTTTGTGATAATACTGCATGTTAAAGCCTACACAAAAACGGGCTTTAAAATGTGAACCGAAATATTGATCCAGTGTATTCACTCATTATAAATTAATTGCTGTTGGTCGACATTTCCTTGTTGCATGTGTGGTGTGGAGAAATCATCGGTGTTTTGTAGACCTGGTGTCTCCTGTGATATGATGATCAAGAGGCATGCTGATGTGACAGGAGCCTGGGGAGTCTGGATTGGGTGTTCGACACCGTCAATGTTTTGGGTGTACAGATATAATAATATTTTTTAAATTGTTTTATTTAAGTGTATTGGTTAGTCACAAACCTTAACACTAACAAAATCATCCACGACATACAGAATATCATAATCCATGCAATATATCGGCACCTCAATAAAATCAATTCATCATAGACGATGAATATAAAATAGAAATTCATGCAAATCTAAAAAAGATTATAACAGCTCATATGGGCATTATAAGACTTCAAATATGAAATCCTTTGACAATCATCTTATTCCCCATCAATCTGAGGGCCTGCTTCCTTACCAAGTTTACCGAAATTAACAATGCCCTCGATTGGGCCAATATCACGTTGTCCCAGAGCTGATCTTCGGGAATCAGTATATGACATTGAGAACGCAAATAGAAGAGAAGAAGTGGACAGGTATGGCACACCCTAGTAGAAAGTATATAGATAAGTATCTGGGATCATGGAGAAAATGTAGTAAGAAAGTAAAAAGGAAATTAGAGGTGCAGAGGAGAGAGAAGCAACCTTGACACCTAGATTGCACAAAATTGATAAACGAATAAGTTCCCAATTTGGGAACTCACGTCCTCAGCACACTATTTTATATCTGGAATACCAGACCACCAATTAATGTTTTGATTAAACAATATTTCAAATTGTATTTTACATAAGTATTTATAAAAAAAATTGGAAAAGCAGGTGTATTCAAGAAATAAACATTCAATCAGATGGGGTCACAAGAACCAATCTTCATTTTATTTGTGATGGTGAAGCTGTGGAAGGCCCAACGCGTTTCGAGTGATGCAACACTCTTCATTAGTGTGTCGACAATGTTAGCGTATTGCTACTTGATTTAGCAATACATGAAATAACAGTCACTTGTTTTTACTAACCCACCCTTATGCATACCACAGTGTCTTCTACCATGCATACCTAATGTGCGACCTGAGGCACTTGTCTGTTTATGTAAATATGTTCCCTACGTTATGTGAAATTAAAACTTTTCTTTATGTGAACAACTATCATTCTTTGCTCCTGGTGATCTCTTTTTGAGCTAGCATTTATCTAGCTCCACTGCTACTACATAGGTGACCGACCCTTACGTCAATGACTAGGGTAGCCTTTGACTCTAACTCTCCTTTGATTGTCCTTGTGCAGCCATCCTCATCAAGGTATTACGTAGGTTGTAACTCTTCCTGTATGCAAACGCTGGGTGTTCCCGTTTAGTTGGACCTTTTCCCTGGATGCTCCTGTTTTTGCTGAAGGATCTTCTTAATTTGGAAAGATAAACCAGAGAATGCATTCATGAAAGTCTCTCTGTGGTTGAATGATCTTCCCTCTTAGGATACAATACCTATTAATATGTGCAGCTGTCGTTCGACCACTGTCAATACCTTACGGAGGGATGTCGTTTCTATTGGAGTTTGGTAGAAAGGTGCCTGCGCAGTTCTAATAAAGCTTCTATTTGGTGCAGTACCTATTTATAAGTGTTTTTTGCATGGCAAATTCTCTCGTAGAGACTCTGCAAGTTGCTAACCTGTATCCGAAGGCCTATGTATGCGGACGAGCACTTGTTTTCTATCTGAAAGCTTTTCTGGGAAGTGTGTGTGGAGTTTTTCCTCGTCCTGGTAGGGGTCCGCGAAAAATGCCGCAATTTTGCTCTATGGTGAAAATTGCAGATTCTGGTCGAATTATGTCCTCTTTGCAATTTCGCCCACACAGCGAATTTAGCTGTTTTGGCCCTTTTTGCAATTATATTTCACAATGTTCTATTTTTATTTTTTTTCAGGTGCACTCATGTTTGGACAATTAAGAAGCCATGTAATGTACTGGCCCTTCAATTGGCTAAATGTGTGCAGCCCAAGCAAAAAAGGCTCAAACATTATTTCACCCAAAGCGACAAAAAGTTGGAATCGGATCTGCCGTGAAGCGTAATTTGAGGGGAATTTCTCGCCTACTGGTGTTCATTTCGCCCACCCTAATCCTTGCATGATAGCTGGTCCGCCTGAAACTGAAGCGTCAGGGCAACACACAAAAAGAAATAGCCATTGAACTCAGTGGGCCAGGTTGGGATTCAGAACTATGAGCAGCTCACATTAGGCCTTCCTTCAGAACCCCAAGGTTCGAATGCTGCCCCCCCCCCCCCCCCCGAACCCCCGATTGCCCTTTCTCATCTGCATAGACGTGGCCTGGATATGGCGGGTCTAGCAAGAAAACCTGATTTTGGCCTTAAAATGTGTGAAAACATCTGACTTCTAATACGCCCGGTTTACTGCAAATGTATTCCCGCAGCGATTGAAATCGACAGGAACCCTCAGGTGAGAGATTCAGCCCCATTATAAGTTTGGCGGTATTTATCTGGTAAATTGACCAAAATACCCCCAAATGGAATTTCTGTTACTGCCACTGGGACCTGTGGATTTACTGTGGGGTTACAAGTGGTGGTAGTAAGTGCAGCCCCCATTTTTTGGTATCCATAAGACTCTATGTGGATTTCAGTGGAATTACCGCTGGCAGTAATTCTGCTGATTTTACCATTTTTTGGCAGTAAGGTGGAGGATTTACCTCCATAATTTCTTGGAGGACAATCCCCCACCTTACCACCAAAGTTGTAGTACAATGGTGCGGTCATGCAGCCTTAATGCAGTGATACAGCATTACCACTGCATTACTACAATTTTTTCCTGCACTGGCTTACTCGCAATGAGGCTGTAAGGGCATTACCACTTGTTTTTTAAATGCCCTCTAATTATGTTCCAATTGGCTATGTACCACATGGGGTACATAAAAAGTACTGCATGGAGTAAATATCCCATATTTACCCCTTTCAGTACTTTTTGTGTGCCTCGTGTGGTAAATGTCCCATCTATTCGCAAATCATATCTATAAGAACGATGGCATGTCACATGTGTTTACTGTTATCACCAGGCTCACAATCAGGGACCTTTGGCCTGATAATGGGTTTGGTGGTATTTTCTCGGGAAATACCGCCACACTGAATTACTGTTGTAATTTGAAGGGTCTGCATGATTCTGAGTAATGCAGACTCCTCAGTTATTTGCCACTTTGGAGCTCCGGTGAACTCCCACGGGGAAAGCCATATTTGCTGAATGCAGTTTTCCTCAAATGGTAACATCGCATCTGTTAATGCTTTTGTGTCAAGGTGAATACCTCCAGACCAGAGCAGGCGGAATTGAAGAGTTGCAGGCAGCATTTCCAAACTCTACATGTTTCACCGTTGCCAACAAACTCGCAAGTTTTCGAAACGTACAAAAACGTGTTCCCGCCAGTGATGGAAGGCTGTATAGGGTGTTAATAGCCCTCTTCAGAGTTATGCACCCAAACTGGCGGCGAGGGGAGCATAACGAGTGAGAAGGGTTATAAATAACCCCTTATAGCAGGCTGTCAAACTCTGAAATGCCATTATCACATTAATGCCGTGGCAGAGGGTTGGTCTCCAATGGCGACGGTTCGCGGCAGCGGCACACGCAGTGCTGGTAGTGTCTGACTATGAGATCCACACTCGCGGCGCACAGTTCAGTTTCCTGGGCAAGGGCTGGGCGCCTTCCTTCCCTAGCCGAAGTGTATCCTGGTAGATGAAGTCCGTTGATCAATGGTGAGCACTCTCAATATGCTTGTCATTACTTCTCACTATTGGTAGACTAGCTTGCACAAGGAATCTAGCAGTTTAGGATGCAACTATTTCTCTAAAGAAGCATCTCTTTTTCTTACCAAACATGCTATTTAATGTTCTCTCATGTGCGAAGTGCGTGCGGAAGCAATAACATTACAAGACATGTTTCAGGGGAATTGCCACCAAACTCACTTATTGTGAGCGCCACTCTGTACGGCAAAATTACAGCTGAATTTATCAATGGCATTGTGGTTTTCATGCCCGTTTATGAGGTTCATCGGACTTCACAGGGATGTGTTCAGGTTTACCACGAGCAGGGATTCCGCTGCTATGAATCTACCACATTCTGGCAGTGAAGTGGAGGATTTACCTCCAGCTGTGCCTGAGGGAAACCCTCCACTTCACATCCAAATTTGGAGTTCGGAGGTGCAGTCAAATCAGAGGTCATTATTTTTCCTCCCATAACAGGGGCAATAACAAAATTAGCAGCCAAAATTGCCCAACGAGACGAACTCATAATGAGGCCTTTGTTTGAGAGTGAGGTGTGGAGTGAGTGAGTAAGAGCAGAAACAGTTTTTGAGTGTTTTAGGGGTGCATGCAGTCCGACTTTAGAGAGAAGGTACAGAACACAGGGGGACGAGTTTTCATTGGAGTTTATAGACTGCTTCTGCTACATTACCTACAAGAGTAGGCCCCCATATTCCGCAGCAACCATGGGACTCCCGAGCTGTTAAAGACCTCGCTTGAGTGATGGGCTCAAGGCCAAGCTGAGGACGCATGACAGGGGTAATGGCTGCCCCTGCAGTGCCTAAGAAGACCTGGACATTTTTGTAATGTAATAACTAAGCCGTGTACAACGCAGGAAGGGTCACATGTGTGCAGTACGGCCCTGCACCCGAGTGAATGCCTGATTCAATGCGCAGGGCCATCATTTGGTGAAGGGCATATACCGACGATAACGACCTCCTCTGCGGCCTGTAAGGATGTTAGCACATAATAGTGTAGAACTAAAGAAACAGATAGTATGTCCTGATCACATAAAGCGACGAAGATTTAATATTTGCAAACCAAGCCCAGACGATTGTGAATTAGAAAAAAAAAACGGTGGACCTCTGACCGGCACAATGTGCCACACACTGTTTTAAACCACAGAGGACGAGTGTGATGGGGGAACAATATAAGAAGTTGAAGAGGCGTTTGGAATGATACGATAGGATAGGTTATTTATAACGCGCTTATCATCCAGGGTTTCTATGCGCGGACCCGGGGATCGAACCTGTGTTGCTCCATGTCGTCTTGCTTCCAGGGCGAGCACGTTGCCCCTGAGCTCTCCTCCCGAGATTGATGTGATGCGTGAGGGGAGAAGAGGACAGACTGCCAAGTGGCAGTTAAATAAAAAAGGAAAAAAGGGAAAGTTGAGGTGAAGGATATCAAGAGAATCAGCATTAAGAGCTTCGATTACATTGGATTTGGCGTCCAGAGAAGGGGAAGAGAAGACACCTTGTTGTGGTATTCCTAACTTCACTTCAAAATGATTGTAATGTGCTCTATACCAGAGATGATTTACCACATTCTAAGCATTCTGATTGGTTCAGAGGACGTCAATAATGGACTGGTTCAGAGAAGAACAATAATGCACAGCATGTCCTTATGAATTTTGCAGACGTGATAAAAGAACAGTAGTTCGATCCTGGAGACAGCTTGCACTAGGACTTCTCACTAGCTAGAATTTCCTGAAGATGACTATTGATTTAAGTCCAATCACTTGCAGGGCATGAATGGGTATTCATAGGAATGCTCAGGTCTCATATCTTCCTCTAGTATCATAATGTGCCTCTCTCGATGACCTGAGCCTGTCCATTCATATTCATCGTTAGGCCCCCATCATTGTGGAGGTCTACTGCCCCATGCAGCTACAGGATCTCCTTTTCTGCTGCCATGATTGGGGATGGGCTACATTATTTATTTATTTATTACATTTATATAGCGCACGACATAGCCCAAGGGCATCGTGGCGCTTTACAAGCAGGCTTAGTTACACAAGGTACAGTGGAGGGAACAGGGGAGAAACAAGAGAAACAGCCTGACTGTGGTTACCGAGAACCTGAAACAGTGAGGTACACAGTTACTGAACAAGGTGTAAACGGGAGGGTGTGGGGGCTAAAGGGTGAAGATGATACACCAGAGCAGGATAGTGAGGGTCCTTAGGATGCGAGTCTGGGGCCGATGACTGGAGTGGAGAGGAGTGGGTTAGTTTAGTTTAGTTTAGTTTATTATTATTTATAGGGCGCGCCATACCCTGGGGCATCAGGGCGCACAGGACAAGAATATGCTCAATTTAGTTACAGGTACATATTAAGTAGGAACAGTACAAGGTTATCATACAATATACAATATACAGTAGGCATATATATACACGGCCGGATCTAGGTCCAGAAACAAAGTTATACAGGTGTGGGTATACTTGAGGGAGTATACAATAATATATACAGTAATAATATACAGTTACCAGGAACATTCCAATGTAAGAAGAGGCTGATTCAGATAGTCTGGTAAAAGGTGCAAGTAGAACTTCAGGTTAGTTTGCCAATAGATACAATTAGGTCAGGGTTGTTAGGTGTTGTTTGCTCTCAGCCAATTGGTCAAGTTCTGCCTGAATTTCACAAAGGGCTGGGGTTCTCTGATGCCATGGGGTAGTGAGTTCCACAACTGCGCTGCCTTGACTGGGAAGCTGTGTCCTCCTATAGTCGCGAGTTTAAATCGCGGGACTTGTAGGCAATTAGCATTCGCTGCTCTTGTGGGTCTAGTCGAGGTTCTTAGGTGTAGCCTATCCTTGAGGTATGGTGGTGCTTTGTTGTTGAGGCACTTGTGGGTGAGGGAGGCAATTTTGAGTTGAATTTTATCCTGAGTGGATAGCCATTTATATTCTCTTCTTACCGAGGATATATGCTCCTTTCTGTTAATCTTGAGAGCTGCTCTCAGGACATTGTTCTGGAGGACCTGGATTTTGTGGATAGTCTGTTTATTAGCCCCAATGTATAGTCCATTGCAATAATCCAGTTTGGATAGTATGAGGGCTCTGGCAAGTGTGATGCAGCTGTCTGTAGAGAGGAATTGTTTGCTGCCTCTGATGAGTTTGCATGTGTATGCAGTAGCTGAGGCTAGGGAGTTAACTTGTTTAGCAAAGTTCAAGGTGGCATCTAGGTAAAAGCCTAGGGTATTCACTTCCTTCGCAACTTTTATGTTGTTCCCATCGATAATGAAATTGCATAGTCGGGGCTGAGTTTGGTTATGTATGTCGGGGGTGCCTAGGATAATGAGTTCAGTTTTGTCATCGTTCAGGCATAGGCCGTGTGTGGCCATCCATGCCTGAACAATGCTGTAGATTTTATTCACTAAGGCCAGATCCCTGACGTAGTCTCCTGAAAGCGGAAGGAGGATTTGGGTATCGTCTGCGTAATTGGTGCAGGCAATACCCAGATGATCCATTTCGTCAAAGAGTGGCTTTGCGAACACATTGTAGAGGGTGGGTGACACACAAGATCCCTGTGGTACACCACATGTTATGGGGATCGGGTCTGCTGAGGCTGATGGAGAGAAGACTCTCATAGTTCGGTTGCTCAGGAAAGACTTGATCCATATTATGGCCTCTTTGGAGAAGTGTGCTGCAGAGTCTAGGTGGCTACATAAGACTGTATGGTCGACTAAAACAAAGGCCGCTGAGAGGTCTAGCAGTAGGAGTAGAGCTGCTTGGCCATTGTCTCTGCATTGATCTATTTAGGCCTTGAGATCGATTAGGGCTGTCTCAGTCCCATGCTGTGGGCGGAATCCGGATTGGCGGGTTCCGAGTAAGAGGTTGGATTCAAGGAAGTTTTGTATTTGCATGTATGTCACTTTGTCTAAGATTTTTAGAAGAAAGGGCACGGTCGTGATGGGCCTGATGTTGGTAGGAATGGCCGGATCAAGGGTTTGCTTCTTTAGAAGTGGCAGTACCCAAGACTCTTTTAGGTTATTCGGTACGGTGGTAAAGGATGAGTTGATGAGTTTGGTTATGAATGGCGATATTTCTCTCGCAGCATCCTTAATCAATTGGGCAGGGCATTGATCACCTTTACAGTTGGATGGTTTAAGTCCCAGGATAACTTTTTCTACCTCAATGGTCGATACCTTAGAGAAGCAGAAACACGATTCTTGTTTGGGTTTTGGTGGTGGTGCTATAGTCTGTGGGATATGAGGTGTGAGAGATGCTTTTTTGAGGGCAATTTTAGTTTGTAGGTTGGCTACTTTGTTGGTTAGGGCAGACTGTATACTGGAGCACCATATTTTATCCTTGGTGCAGTTTTCTTGGGGAGCAATAGGAGTTTCCAGTTCTTTCAGGATGCTGAACAATTCTCTGACACTAGATTTAGATTGAGATATTTTGGTATTATACGTTTCCTGTTTGGCTAGTAGGATGTCTTTCTTATATTGGGAAGATGCCTTGGCTAGGTTGAGTTTGTTTTCGGCTGAAGGAGAGAGTCTCCAAGTGGTTTCAAGATTTCTTTTAAATAGCCTGAGCTTTTTTTAGATGAGGAGTGAACCATGAGTTGAGATGTTTTTTCGGTTTACTGTTTCGTAGCTTGAGCGGAGCTATGTGGTCTAGGGCTGTGTTGATAGTTTCATTGAATTGTTCAACTAGCACATTAGGATCCGTATTAGCTGGGAGCGAGTTCAGTTGTGGTAGTATAATGGGCAACAATGTTTCCGCTGTCATAAGTTTTTTGTTCCTCATGGGCATGGGAGGGGCAAGTGAGGACTGGGCCGTGGCCGAGTTCATAGCTACTGTAAATACTAGTAGATGGTGGTCAGTCCAGATCTGGGGTACAGTATCTGTGATGGTTACTCCACAGTTGTGTTCCACTATCCAGTCAAGGATACAACCTTTGTCATGAGTGGGAAGGTTAACTTTCTGGGAGAAACCCAGTTCTTCTAGGATCAGAGCAGTAGCTGTAGACTGGATGTCCTTAGCGTCATTGTAGCCTAGGTTGAAGTCCCCTAGTACTATTGTTTGAGAGGTGCTTTTTAGATTGTTGGGTAGGGTTGTAGAGAGATCCTCAGCGAAGGTTCCAATAGGACCTGGAGGTCTATAGATAAGGATGAGGTTTAATGTTTGGGAGCTAGCGGTGGCAATTTTGACTGCGGGGCATTCGCAGGATTTCGTAATAGGGGTTGTGGTAATTCTCATGTCAAGACTGAGCTTGGCTATGATAGCTAGACCTCCACCTCGAGAGGTGTGTCTGTCTGCTCGTAAGATGGTATAATTATCGGGAACTGCTAATGATAGGGCAGGGCCTGCCGCATCATGAAGCCACGATTCTGAGATAGCCAGGAAATCGAAGTTGTCTGCGAGAATTATATCTGAGATCTCTGTTGCGTGTGCGACTAGAGACCTAGCGTTTATGAGCGCACCTTTGAGATGATGTTTGTGACTTTCAGATTTGGGATTTGTGGCACTGAGAGTAGCTATGGTGGTGGGTTTGGAACAGTTTTGTGTGAGTTTTTTGGGATTACTATCTTTCCTAGTGTACTCTGCAGTTGGCTTCGACAGTAGGTGTTTTTTTTAGGAGATTAAGTTGTTCAATTTTCTTAGCTGGTAGTTCGTGCAATTTAGGTAGGCGTGCGCGAAGTTTAAGGTTTCTGTCCGCGGTACTACAAGGCCTTTGTAAAATAGTATCTTCCTGATATTGGTTCACCATAGTTCCTATGATTTGTTGTGATACAGGCATGGTGAGGTAGGAGAGGTGAGTAGGGTGTGACCTGGTGCTGTGGGACAATATGCTAGCTTTAGTAGCTAGGCTAAGTGATAATGCTACTAATATGATGGAGGAGGCGATGAAGCGAGGTAGCTTAGCTATCCTATAGTGGGCAGCGATAGTTTGTTTACCTAGATTTAGGGAGTACATGCTAACTGGCTAAAGACAAGCAGCCTGGTTGCGACAAGCAAGCCAGGTGCAGTTTGGATAGCAGGTGCCCTTAAGATTGCTTAGTGCAGGCAGGCTAGATGCGCCTAACTGGCTGGTACAATATTGAGATATTTCAGTATATTTTATGAAGGCTAGGTATTGGCGGGCTAGCTGTGGCTAGCAGGCATTGAAAGGTTTTAAGGTTGCAGGATATAGATAGGCTATGTGTCGTTTCACAGTATACAGCAGTCTGAGTGCCACCAGATTCAAACATCAGGCATATCAGAGAATGCAGTGCAAAATACAGCGCAGCTAGATTCAGATATCAGGCAAAATACAGCACAGCTAGATTCAGATATCAGGCACATCAGGGAATGCAATACAAAATACAGCGCAGCTAGATTCAGATATCAGGCACATCAGGGAATGCAGTGCAAAATATAGCGCAGCTAGATTCAGATATCAGGCACATCAGGGAATGCAATACAAAATACAGCGCAGCTAGATTCAGATATCAGGCACATCAGGGAATGCAATACCAAATACAGCGCAGCTAGATTCAGATATCAGGCACATCAGGGAATGCAGTGCAAAATATAGCGCAGCTAGATTCAGATATCAGGCACATCAGGGAATGCAGTGCAAAATATAGCGCAGCTAGATTCAAATATCAGGCACATTAAATAAAACAAAAGCAGTATGCACCAGGCTGAAGTCAGGTTGTTAGTGCAAAAAGGCTAGGCAGTGTAGAGTTCAGTTAAGGTGGATGTACCACAGTGAACAGCTGAGGCATGGTGTGTCATAAACTAGGCAGAACAACCTCGGATAGGCTAAATGAATTTATCGCAGTATGCTTAAGCAATCACTTACATAGGATATGCTATATGTACTTTCCACAGGATGCGCAAAGACACTGTCAGGTACAAATGCACTATTCACAGCTGGCACTGACTGTGAGGCAGTGTAAATGATATAAAACTGGTTCCAGGATGTAGTTTGTATAATGGTGAGGTAAGAGGCGTTTTCTGAGCGAGGGCGAGCAGATAGTCACGAGGTAGGAATGACGGTTGCAAAGACTTCAAAGTTGCACAAAGTAGTTACCTTATGAAGTGTCCAGCAGTAGGGTTGTGTTGTGTCGCCCCGTGGCGAACAGTGGCAAACAGGGCCTTATCTCCCGTGGGCCTTCGCTCACAGGGCCGGCTTCCGCCTGCCGGCGGATGTTCGGCGTGCTTTGCGCTGATCGGGGCCATGTTGCTAGGCAACAGTAAACAAAGCGCTAGGCCGCCATTTTAGATGAGCCAGCCGTGACGGGCCGGGCAGCAAGTGTGCCGATGGACATATCGAGATGTCGGAAGACGATTCAGGTCTTCCTGGAGGCAGAAAGGGGGTCTGCTGTGATTGCATGCAGATGATGCAAGCAGATTAGGCCGTGGTGATGGCTTCTTATTGCAGCAAAGTCGCGGGTCGTGTGGAGGTCTGAATGCGAGGTGGGAGAGAGGGCTCCTGCCTTCCTGGGCGCTCTGGCTGTTGTTGAAGAGCATGATTTTAAGGGATTTCCGGAAGGACATGTGTGAGGTCTCTGCCCTAAGGGAGTTAGGGACGGCATTTCATTGCTTAGGCGCGATGTGAAGGAAGCTAGCACTGCCTGCTTTGAGCCTTTGATCCTACATTGGCAAACTGCAGTTAAAGCACTTTGATGTAAAAATTGCTTGGGGGCTCTGACCACTTAGTCATGACATGGAAATCTCCCAGCAAACTGCAAGCCTCTCCTTTGCACAGATGCCATGATTGTCAATGGAAGAACGACTACTAAAGAGTGTCATTTTAATAAGATTTTGGCCACCGCACATGAAAGAAGTTGCAGTTAGCTTGAAGATCCTAAAGGCAGGTTTCAGCACTGTGATGAGTCTGAGCTGTCAATCATGAATTTATTTGAATTAGTTGATATTTGTAAGGCGTCTATACAAAAATAGTGTTTCAAGGAACCACAAGACAAAAAGAGGGGGAGGGGTGGGCAAGGGAGAACGACAAAAATGACGGTCCTATTAGGCCTTACAACATTCAAATTGTGCAAGTGGAGTAACAAGAAGTGTGAGGGGGGAGTGCCAGTCTGCACGAAATGAGAAGTGCTAGGGTGGGAAGGGAAGTGCAGGGTAAAGAGGGGAGAGTGCAAGTGAAAGAGGAAGTAGAGGAGGGGGAGAAGGGCCTAGACAAGTGCTAAGGGGGGCGGGAGGGCAATGGCCAGGGATTGCAAGGGGGCAGGGGGAGAGGGTCCACAGGCAAAGTGCGAGGAGGGGGCTGGACAGGGCGGGGTGGAGGCTGGTACCTTATAGAACTCAGAAGGAACCAGGCAGCAAGTCACTGCGGCAGCCGGGGGCGTTAGCAGAGAAGGGGGAGAGGGAAGGAACTTAAGAAGATCTGGCGCAAGCCTGGAAAGGGCAGGGACCATTCCAGAGGGGGGCTCCTGCCGAGGAGAAAGATTTAACCTCCAGTTTCTGCTTAGAGAAAAGTCTGATCTGTGGAGAGTTGGAGGTAAAAGACAGAAGGGCTCTAGCAGGGAGGTATTTAGGGAGAGAAAGTTGGATGTAGCTGGGTCCCAGGGCCAGGAAAGCCTTGTGGATGATGCAGAGGGTCTTGAACTTGATCCTAGCTGCAACCAGGAGCAAGTGGACAGATATAAAGGTTGTAGAGATGTAGAATCCCTTGGCTTGAGGCCAAGCATGTCTAGCAGTCCTATTCTCGACTAGTTGAAGTGGGTGTAGGGAGGATAAAGGAAGATTGAGGAAGAGGATGTTGCAGTAGTCCAGCCTGGAGAGGACCCGACCTCTGGAGACATAGAGTTTCTGAGGCATGGTGAGGAAAGGTAGAATGCCTCTGAGGACGTGCAGCTGTAAGTGGGCCTTCTTGGCAAGGTCCATGATGTGAGGAGAGAAGGAGAGATAGGAGTCAAAGATGACACCAAGGTTTTTTTGCCTCACAAGAGGGTGAGGGAAGGGAGCCCATAGAGAGTGGTCAGAGGGTAGGATGGAAGGAGGGAGCAGGGGTCCCAATGACAAGGATCTCAGTCTTACTGGCATTAAGGCAGAGATCATTGGCAGAAAACCATGCCTGAATAGCAGTCAGACACACAGGGATTAGAGAAAAGGGAGAGGAGGAGGAAGTAGAGGGAAGCTTGAAGGAGAACTGCGTGTCTGCATAACACTGGACATGAGGAAAGAAGGAGGAGATCAGGTGGGCCAGAGAGGCAAGGTAAATATTGAAGAGCCACAGTGAGAAGATAGAGCCTTGAGGGACGGCACAGGTAGACAGTGTGATAGGGGTGAGAAAAGGTCCCAATTGAACCTGGGAAGGTCGTCGTAGAGGAAAGATGTCAATCAGTCCACTGCCAGTCCACTTCCAGGCCTGTGATGACAAAGGTGTCACAGAGTCAATTTGTCAGGGTGGCATGATTGACTGCGTCAAAGGCAGAGGAAAGATCCAGAAGGATAAGAACGGATGGAGTTTGGAATCATGATTTGAGAACTTCATGGGTGTTCAGTAGAGCAGTGGCTGAGTCGCTGGCTGCTCTGAAGCCAGACCAGTGGTCATGGAGAAAAGACAACCAACAGATTCAGAGTGTTGGATCAGTTGGGAGATGACCAGCTTCTCCAGGAGTTTGCCCCCAAAGGGGGTAATGGAGATAGGGTGGTAGTTAGCCAGGCAGGAGGGGTTGGCAGAGGGATTTTTGAGAAGAGGAATCACATGGGAGTGCTTGAGGGGTAGCGGGAAGGAGCCAGTGGCAAATGAGTGATTACAGAAATCGGCCAATGCTGGCACAAGGGAGGCAATTATGTCCTTGATAGTTCTAGCGGAGAAGGCGGGCACCTGTTTTGGAGGAGACTTTCATAGAGAGGACTTGTCTAGAGACCTCATCCGGTGCTATGGGTGAGAAAGAGGAGAGAAGAAGGGAAGGGGACTGCAAACTCTCACTCTGTTTAGAAGATTTTGAACCATGAAGGGCACATATACTAGGAAGTTTGTGCTTCTTAAAAGCAGAATCGTGGTGGAGACTGACTGTCCTGAAAATAAGGCAGGTGCCATATTAATGAGTCACTTGAAGGTGAGATGGGACAATTCCAACTGTATTTGGTCGCCCACTCCCAGCCATTAAAGAGAATGTTTAGCTACAGAGCACAGGGAGTAACAAAGACTGCATATAATGAACTGATATTTAACTATTTGTTGCTTAAATCTGTAAAGGATATCTTCAACTCCAGCAGCTAGTGGCATTTTATCCCATAGACGTTGCCTGCGCTCCCAAAGCGCTCCATTATGACTCTACACTTTTCTTTGCTGTTTGGTGTAGATGAGGGTTAAGTGACCTGGGCCTCTGCAGGCATGGCATCCCCTAACCATGTTTGATTTGTCTACCCACTCCAGACCATGATGGAGCAGCAAGGACCTGGGCATGGTCCACTTGAGATTTTGGTGCATTTTTAGTTTAAAAAAAAGAACTTGGCTCTCATCCGTGAGGCCTATCACACCCTTCCAAAGCAATCCCAAATCGCCATGCACTTTCCATGATCACATCACCAAATTCATGCATAAAGAGGTTCCCCAAAGGGCAGTTTTGGAAATAGGTCATGCCTGTTTGCAAGGTCACTGTGGCGACCTTGCCCTGGCCCAGATGCAGCCAACTTCATGACCAGGTCAGAGATGAGGCTTTACAGTAATTCGGTCCGTGGTGTCCTCTGCAATTTGTGTGGTACTGTGATTTTGTTCCACGGTGAACCCCATTAGTTTGCATTGCACTCCGATTTTCTTCCCTGGTGAAACATATGCTATACCTTGATTTTGGTCCCTCATGCCCCACAGTAATTTTCCCTTTGCTCTCTGGTGTCTCTCCACAATTGGTCACATCCTGTTTTCCCCCCCACCATCCTGGAGTCCCATTTTCATTTGCCCTATGTTGTGTCTTTATTCCCTGATCTCCAACTGTAATTTGGGCTATACAATGATTGTTTCTCTGTGGTGTCCCACAGTGATTCTGCCCCTTGCTATCCCTCCACAGTTCATTGCATACTGCAATTGTGATCCCTTTGTCTCTCCATCAGTTATGCTACACTGGGAATTTTCTCTGTGGTGCCTGCTGCCTCTCTCATCTCGGTCCTACACCGCATCCTAACACCCCTTCTACTGCTTCTCTCACCATTATCCTACACCACTCATGTTAAACCACATCACTCATGTAAATTGTTCCATATACTCTTTTCTGGTACTTGATTCATATGTTATGTAATGCTTATTGTATTCTCTGTTGTTCTATTGTAAAGCACTTTGGCGTAAAGCGCTATATAAAATTTAATAAATACAAATACAAATACTGTGATCTTCCTCTCTGATGGACCACAGTCATTTTTGCTCCCTGCTGTCTCTCTATAATATGTGCTATATCATGATGTGCTTTCTGATGACCCCGCTTTACTTTGTGCAATACTGTTCATTTTCTCCCTGGTATCCTCCTGTGATTTGCACTACACTGTGTTTTTGCTAAATGGAATTCCACCGTTTTCCTGCTCTAGCATCCCAGAGATATGTTAACTACCCTGTCATTTTGCTCACTGTGATTTTGCCTTCTGCAGTTTATGCCCTGTTGTGATCTTCTCGATGATACTCAAACCAACTTGTTTTCAACTGTGAGTTGCTCCTGATGTTGAAGTTAATATCGGTGACTGTCAATGTAGAGTATATTTATGGGGCAACCAGTAATGCGTGGAAGTCCTTCCCTCCCCTCAATCAAAAGCGCCACACCAGTTTACCAGATTCAGACCAGCTATGCCCTTGAGACTGTTATCCCTCACCTCTTTGCTATAGGTAAGCCAAGAATCAGGCCGGTGTGTAGAAGAACATATATGTAATAATCAATAGACACAATCAATATCGTAAAAGAATTATCACAATGCATGCCACCTTACTCTCTGGCACAAAATATTTCCTTCCGACCAAAATATTTATGCAAACAAGTTGAACAACATTCACTTTGGGCAATAAAGAGTCACAAAATATCTAAGATGCACACATGTGCAGTTTTCATTTCTAATCTCAAGTTCACCCCTGTTAACATGTTAAATGAAGCACAGGTCTGGAGAAGACTTAAGATGAGTGGGTCACTCACATAATTCCCCCAAATATAATCATAATCAATGCAGCACCATTGAACATGACACAGCAATTTTATTTGGCAGGGTATTTTGTAATTGTCTTCACTTAAATACACATAGCACTCTTCTATTGGTTAAAAATACATTTTACATGTGCAGTGCTCTTTATTTCTGGCCTCCCTGTGCACTCTTCATTTCTAGCAATGTACTCACACAATCATTATTTAAACAAATACTTTTCTCAATATACTGAATCCTTTTCCTTTATCACTTTGCAGTGAACAATCTCTCAATTTGGAGTCCCTTACTCACTCTCAGTAGAGAGTGTTCTTTAAAGTCAGTTATTTCACTTTGTTTGACCTGGAAGACACGTTTCTGTCCAGCACACACCCAGAGGTTCAGTTATGATTTGGCGCCAATCTGCTTTGGTAAAGGGATCAGGGATTGTTAAACTATTTATAATTTTACTTTTTC
Organism: Ambystoma mexicanum; assembly: GCF_040938575.1. Lineage (NCBI taxonomy): Eukaryota > Metazoa > Chordata > Amphibia > Caudata > Ambystomatidae > Ambystoma > Ambystoma mexicanum. The sequence continues at coordinate 217,336,056 of NC_090931.1, forward strand.
TAAATGCACCCTTCACTTTTTGGTATTCTGGGTTGGAAAATATGTTAATATGTATACCCCACGTATGTCAACAACTGTAGCATTATTTGCACTTGGAAAGATTTTGAAGGTTTTGAATTTCCACAAGATCTCCCCAGTGTCCGTTGGATATGTGGGAATTAATTAATGTATACATTAATAAGAAATGCTAGGGATCTAGACTGGATGCCCACCCCATTAATAAGGGGAAGATATTTATTCAACCAGATCCTCACCAATGGTTTGTCTCATGCACTTACTTTAAATTAATCTGGGTTTATGCTCAGGGAAGCATATGTACCTGGTTAAACTGCCTCTCCAGACCTCCTGCATCAATCCCTCTGTTTCCTTCCTGGCTCCCTTCAGATGTTTGTCCAATTTGCTTCTTGTCTCATCAACCTCCTCTGTATCCCTTGCAATGTTGGTTCTCCTCCAGCAGGTAGTCCCTTTTCCCCACTGTGTGTCTAAAATCTCCTATCCACACCCCAAAATATCTAAATTATGAGGTGTCGGCTCATTGTTTGATACTCAAGATTGGGCAACTATTTTTCCTCCTACAAAAGGCCTAGACCCTTTCTTCTAATTGGTCCTCATATTTCTAGGCTCCATTTCTGAGAGGCATGACTCGGCCCATTTGAAATTACATTTCTGACCAACTCAGATATGAATTTAAAAATCTTCAACATGACACTTTTCTTCAAATTATAGATAAGTGTCCCAAACTATATATTTCTGAATTGGTCTGATTATGCCAGTCGCAATGCATTGGGTCTCATGTCGGAAGGTTGTTGCATGTGCGAATGGCAGATTTCTGTGATTAATTCAAACAGGATGATAATTAGAATCATGAGATTTTACAGAATAGTGTCTGGTTCAATAAGCTACCATATTCCCCAGTCACCTATCCGTAATTTATTCTAGGAAGCTGTATTTGTACTGCACTCTCCCCCTCCCCCTTCCCCTTGCACTTTTTCCCTTCCCCCTAACCCTGCACTTGCGCGGTCTGAATGACACCTGGCCTAGTAGGATCGTTGTCTGTCTTCCCCTTGTTCCCCCCTCCCTGCCTCGTCGCGCCTTGAAACACTTGTGTATAGGCGTGTTACAAATGCCATATCATATCATATCATATCATATCATATCAGCTATAATCACATTTTAGCTACTAACTCTGGTTCCTGAGGTTGAATTTTGAGAGAAGTGCTATCATCAGATGGGGCCTTTTATGAGCTTTTTGGGAATATTTGAACGATTTCCATAGGTGTCACGGTTCTGAAGTTAATGGACAAAAAATGATTCTCCATATAGCCTATGACATCCTATTAATTACATGCATAGTTTTCACTTCAAGTACCCAGCATCTTTTTGTTCCCATGATCTGTGAATAGGACTGGTGATCTCCCATCCCCAACCTGCCATAAAATACTAAAATACTAAATGATGCTTTTTGTTTTTACCCTCTCAGATTCGGGACCAACCATGGCCTTTTGCAGTCCACGGGACCCTGAGAGACGTCGGCCTTAAGACAATTCTGCCCACTTCTAAGTGCAAACTCGCACTAGCAATCCAGCAACAACATGAGGATTGTCTACAGCATCCTACTGCTTTTCCAGCAGCAGGTAAGCTGTTCTATATACATCAGGTTATGTATCACCACGGCACCATTCTGCCAGTATTAAATACCACTATGAATTAGTCAATTACCTTTTGAGATCCTCACAGCTTCTTTCAATTCCACAGATTGTACGGACAACACCACATTTGGTGTCCGTCCTGACGAAGGCCAGCACATACACCGGCTTCAATGAAGCCTTATTTTGGCCGAAACACACCTGTGTCGATCCCCGTGACACAACTGCACCATGCCCCCTTGTGTATGTTTTGAAAAAAGACTGTTGTGTACACTTTGTGTGAACAAAACCTGGGACCTTTCCTACCTCATCTGTTCTGGGAACGTGCTACCCTATGGAGTTTTGACCTCAATACATCTGAGGTCGACACTGACCCGTGTTACCACCGTTCACAATCACTATTTGTCCGTTTGATGTCAGAAATAACTTTCGTGCTTATCGAAAGCTCTGTAAAAGTAAATTGTTGAATAAACTAAACCATTCTGTGTCATTGTTTAATAAATATACACACACAGAACAACCCTTTTTCTGTGTAGGATTTCCTTCATCCTGATTATTTCCTTTTGTACTTGTACCCTCCTGGGTAAATCAGAACTCCGCCAGGCGCCCTATTTTTTGTATTTGGTTTAGCACAACCCATGGTTGTAGGGCCATTCAAAACACAGGAGTAGACATTAGAACCTTGTCTTCCTCCTACCAACATGGATAAAGCAAACATTGTGTCCTACACGGACGAATATTTTTGAAAACTGATGGGCACTACGTCTGCCCTAGGGTCAGAAGGCGGACCCATCATGCAAGGCACAAACGAAGATGAACTAGACACAATCCTCGAAAAGAGGAAGAAACTCATACGGACGGAAATGCATGGCATCTTCATGCTAGAATATCTCAAGGCCGGGATTATCCCTGAAGTGAAGAACATTCCCCGGGTGTTCACTGACAACCCCAAATTCAAGATAAACTTCAGCGGCGTTGGCAATAAATGCAGCCATGACTGGATCATTCATATAATAGGCACTGCTCAGGAAGAATGTAAAAAACAGGGAGAAGATCTCACTACTCTGGAAAAAAAGTTCATAGAGGACAAAACCATTATTGATTCTAAGAAAAAACTGGAAAAAATGGAGGAAGAAGTTGTGAAATTTAACCAACTTATGGTAGAATTCAAGGTACAGAAGTTCAGAAAAGACCTCACGAACTACGCTGAAGAGAAGACATACCCCTACCTAAAGGACACATATTATAGCAATCTATGAACAGCAACAAAAAAACAATTACAGCAGACGCAACCGCGTTGTAGCTCTGGGAGCTCAGGATTCTCAAGCGGGAGTGCATCAAGTCCGCCTGGGGGTAGCAGGAGCACCGGTCCACCACCACAACATCCTTTTTTTCAAAGAGGGGGTCAAAGGGGCCGACCGTAGAGATGACCACAACAGATGGGCCAATACATGAGGACACGCCAATGGTACTCAAACCAACCTTAGCATCCATTCCTATCTTCAATTTATCTTTCAGAACCCTAGTCCAAGCAAAACAGACCTTACTTGAAAGAGGACTATCGTTTGTTCCTGCAACCAAAGCTGATCCTTTCACTACAGAGGCTGAACTCAGAAAATTCTTCCAGACCCTAAGACTCAAATATATTTTTGAGGTATACCTGCCACAAAAACAGGAATCTGAAGACATCCAAGGACCAGAGACACCGCCAGACAATCTGACTGGCTTCAAACCCATGTCAACCTTCCTTCCTCCACCCATACCATCCCGGGGGAATTTGACACTTTCGTGAAGATCGTGGTGAAGACCATCACTAACGGCTTAGCACAGAATAATTCTTATCAAGACAATCTCAACAGAGATGAAAGACAGTCCCTGAGGGACCTAAACCAGGACACCACCATAAACATCAAACCAGCAGACAAAGGGGGAGGTATCGTGATCATGAATACCAGAGATTACAACCAAGAGTGTCAGCGTCTCCTAAATGACACCACTTCATACACGAAGTTGAACAGAGACCCCACACAGCGTCTACAGGAGGAAATTGGCAACCTGACCAAACACACCGAAGAAGAAGGGTGGATTTGCTAGGAAGACAAGCTTTATTGAACAAAACACACCCCAGGATTCCGGCGTTCTATATACTACCTAAGATACATAAACGCGCTACACAAGCACCAGGCAGACAAATTGTCTCTGCATGTGTCTCTTTACTTGAACCCCTCTCATTATATACAGATTTTTTTATGAAACCCTTTGTCGGAAAAACGGCCTCCTACATCAAAGATAGCACAGAAACCATCAAGATGTTGGACACAGTACATCTCACCACAGACTCCATCCTCGTCACCATGGATGTAGAGGCTTTATACACCTCCATCCCACAGCTAGAAGGATTAGAGGCATTGGCCACCTGCCTCAAAAAAAGAACTGACACCACCACCGTACCGACGAACTTCCTTCTGGAATGTATCCGAATTGCTATGGGAGAAAACTTTTTCCTGTTCGGACAACAAATGTATCAGCAGATAAAAGGCATCAGAATGGGGGCTACCTTTGCACCTGACGTCTCCAACCTCTACATGGCCCTGTATGAAGAAGACAACATCTACCACCACAACAATCCCCACAGATCGCACATCAAGATCTGGCGTCGCTACATCGACGACGTGCTGTTGATCTGGGAAGGTAGTAAAAAATCTCTACTGGTTTTTCACCAATGGCTCAACACACAGAACACCCACATCAAGTTTACCATCGATTGGGACTACCAAGCCATCAACTTTCTCGATTTGCACATTTATCGATCTGGAGAAATATTGAAAACAGAACTTTTTAGAAAACCAACCGACAGAAACACTCTGCTGCATTTCACGAGCTACCATCCACAAGGGTTGAAGTACAATCTCTCCTACGGCCAATTCCTCTGCATCCGCAGGAACTGCTCCGACAAAGAAAAATTCATTCTCCATGCTAAACAACTCCAGACACGCCTAGGACAGAGGGGTTATCCGAAAAAATCTATCATGACAGCCAAAAAAAAGAGCAGAGAACACCAACCTCTCCGTCTGCCTTACAGCCAAAGAAAAAGTTCCCATCAACAGGACTGTCTGTGTAACTACTTACAACCCAGTTAGCAATCTCATCAGGAGCACCAATAACAAGCACTGGCATTTGATTAAAAATTAGGGTAGTTTGGCCAAGAAAGCTCTATTTTCCTTCAGAAAGAATAAGAACTTGAGAGACACCCTGGTACACACATTTCTGGAACCTACCAAAACACCATCAACCCTGTGGAACCTCCCACCAGTTTTAGGACACTTCAGCTGCGGACATTGTGTGGCATGTCGGTACACCACCAACAGCAAGACTTTCACCCACAAGGATCTGACTTGGAAGATGAACAATCATACCAACTGCGAAAGTAGATTCGTTATCTACGCCATAAAATGCCCATGTGACATGGTATACATTGGCAAGTCAATCAGACCTGTGAAACAAAGGATCAATGAACATAGGTCCTGCATAAAGAACCAAGTACAGGATAAACCCTTGGTTGAACATTTCCACAGAAAAGGGCACACCCACGAACAATTCACATGGTCTGTACTACAACAGCTCCAGCCACAACGTCGTGGAGGAGATATCAATCTGCCCCTGACTAAACTAGAACAAAAATGGGTGCACAAATTGGACTCTGTACGCCACGGTTTGAATATAACTGTGGAATGGAAACACTTCTGAGCTTCCCCTAGCAACTTGCACACTTTGTTTTAGCCTCCCTTCACACCAACATCTTATGTGATTCCAGATACATCCGAATAGTATGTATTAATTTAAATTGCTACCACACCTCTGTCACCAGGGCACAGTAATCATGTATGGTAAATTGTTTTCCAATTTATGGACAAGAAACTCCTGTACGTGTACCACCTAAGGATGAGATTGCAGAAATAACATGTGTTGTGTGTATTTTGTAATTTGCACCATGCCAACACTAACCCCAGTTGTCATAGTTTTGACATGCATCTCGATAAATGCTTCATTTTGTGTTCTACAACAGGTCCACATTGACTGCCACCATCACCCCAGAGAGTTGACATCTGTTGATATTTCTGCCACTCCGGACAGCCACCAGGATGCCCTCTCCCTAACACGCGGCTTACTTTAGCCATGCGTTTTTTTTAACTGGCATGTCTAGCTTAGCCTGGGACCACATCTCCCACAATTCCATGCCGCACCAGTAGTCCAGAGGGCTGCCACCCCTCCCCCCACCCTGCAGCCATCCTAAGAGACGCGCTATTGGTTCAGATAACCACCTTGCCCGTGATTGGTTTTCCAAGCTGCCTTCCTCCCTTACCGCGCCTTCCAATTGGCTGCACATTAGCCTATCGTTTTGCTGATAGACACGGAAGCCAACTTCCCCACACAGCACCACTGTGAGCTGAGGACCCCGCCAGCATAGAAGCACTAAAAACACTGCGGTAAGTCGCTAGGGACCCTCACCTGAGTTCTCTCTTTCATGTAATTTTGCCTACTTTTAGGGGCGGCGATCACGCATTGGTTGGTCCATTGTTCCATGGACTCTTGCCAATTCACCACTGCATTAGGCACTCTGAGCCTCTATTGATATTTCAGGAACTCGCACTCCTAGGCACTGCTACAATTGTGTGTACACCCTGCTTTCAGCACTACTATCATGCTTATGCAGCGTGCGTTTCATTCCAAATGGACCAGAACATTCGATTTTCACGCCATCTCCCAAACCACCATTCCTAACTTTGACCACATGGCAAAACCCCTAGAGTTTACAAGGCACCTGGCACAGGCTTATAGCACCGCTGCACATCTCCAGTGACCACTGCACATTTCAAGTGACAACGTACAGAGGAAATAACATCACACCTGGAGCCACTCAGTCCTCCCCAGTGGACACCTCACGGACCCGGTCGGCTTGCTATGTTTTAAAACCTCCTCACCCCACTGGCTTGCTTGGACCACCACCACGGCATAGTGGGTGCTTTAGAAATCCCGTCACCACCTTTTGAATCCACGATCAACGGACCATTTTTAAGGATCATTAACCATGATCCTTTTTGTTTTTACCCTCTCAGATTCGGGACCAACCATGGTCCTTTGCAGTCCACGGGACCCTGAGAGACGTCGGCCTTAAGACAATTCGGCCCACTTCTAAGTGCAAACTCGCACTAGCAATCCAGCAACTACATGAGGATTGTCTACAGCATCCTACTGCTTTTCCAGCAGCAGGTAAGCTGTTCTAGATACATCAGGTTATGTATCACCACGGCACCATTCTTCCAGTATTAAATACCACTATGAATTAGTCAATTACCTTTTGAGATCCTCACAGCTTCTTTCAATTCCACAGATTGTACGGACAACACCACATTTGGTGTCCCTCCTGACGAAGGCCAGCACATAGACCGGCTTCAATCAAGCCTTATTTTGGCCGAAACACACCTGTGTCGATCCCCGTGACACAACTGCACCATCCCCCCTTATGTATGTTTTGAAAAAAGACTGTTGTGTACACTTTGTGTGAACAAAACCTGGGACCATCTTCAGTCTCAGGCGCACTTCCCTTGCACGGTAGGCTTTTCCTACCTCATCTGTTCTGGGAACGTGCTACCCTATGGAGTTTTGACCTCAATACATCTGAGGTCGACACTGACCCGTGTTACCACCGTTCACAATCACTATTTGTCCGTTTGATGTTAGAAATAACTTTCGTGCTTATCGAAAGCTCTGTAAAAGTAAATTGTTGAATCAACTAAACCATTCTGTGTCATTGTTTAATAAATATACACACACAGAACAACTCTTTTGCTGTGTAGAATTTCCTTCATCCTGATTATTTCCTTTTGTACTTGTACCCTCCTGGGTAAATCAGGACTCCGCCAGGCGCCCTATTTGTTGTATTTGGTTTAGCACAACCCATGGTTGTAGGGCCATTCAAAACACAGGTGTAGACATTAGAACCTTGTCTTCCTCCTACCAACATGGATAAAGCAAACATTGTGTCCTACACGGACGAATATTTTTGAAAACTGATGGGCACTACGTCTGCTCTAGGGTCAGAAGGCGGACCCATCACGCAAGGCACGAACAAAGATGAACTAGACACAATCCCCCAAAAGAGGAAGAAACTCAATCGGACGGAAATGCATGGCATCTTCATGCTAGAATATCTCAAGGCCGGAATTATCCCTGAAGGCCTGCAAGTGAAGAACATTCCCCGGGTGTTCACTGACAACCCCAAATTCAAGATAAACTTCAGCAGCTGGCAATAAATGCAGCCGTGACTGGATCATTCTTGTAATAGACACTGCTCAGGAAGAATGTAAAAAACAGGGAGAAGATCTAACTACTCTGGAAAAGAAGTTCATATAGGACAAAACCATTATTGATGCTAAGAAAAAACTGGAAAAAATGGATGAAGAAGTTGTGAAATTTAACCAACTTATGGAAGAACGCAAGATACAGAAGTTCAGAAAAGATCTCACGAACTACGCTGAAGAGAAGACATACCCCTACCTAAAGGACACATATTATAGCGATCTACAACAGCAACAAAAAACCAATTACAGCGGACGCAACCGCGTTGTAGCTCTGGGAGCTCAGGATTCTCAAGCGGGAGTGCATCAAGTCCGCCTGGGGGTAGCAGGAGCACCGGTCCACCACCTCAACATCCTTTTTTTCAAAGAGGGGGTCAACGGGGCCAACCGAAGAGACGACCACAACAGATGGGCCAATACATGAGGACACGCCAATGGTACTCGAACCAACCTTAGCATCCATTCCTATCTTCAATTTATCTTCCAGAACCCTAGTCCAAGCATAACAAACCTTACTTGAAAGAGGACTATCGTTTGTTCCAGCAACCAAAGCTGATCCTTTCACTACAGAGGTTGAACTCAGAAAATTCTTCCGGACCCTAAGACTCAAATATTTTTTTGAGGTTCACCTGCCACAAAAACAGGAATCTGAAGACATCCAAGGACCAGAGACACCGCAAGACAACCTGCCTGGCTTCAAACCCAAGTCAACCTTCCTTCCTCCCCCCATACCATCCCGGGGGAATTTGACACTTTCGTGAAGATCATGATGAAGACCATCACTAATGGCTTAGCACAGAAGAATTTTTATCAAGACAATCTCAACAGAGATGAAAGACAGTCCCTGAGGGACCTAAACCAGGACACCACCATAACCATAAAACCAGCCGACAAAGGGGGAGGTATCGTGATCATGAATACCAGAGATTACAACCAAGAGTGTCAGCGTCTCCTAAATGACACCACTTCATACACGAAGTTCAACAGAGACCCCACACAGCGTCTACAGGAGGAAATTGGCAACCTGACCAAACACGCTGAAGAAGAAGGGTGGATTTGCCAGGAAGAACAGGCTTTTTTGAACAAAACTCACCCCAGGATTCCGGCGTTCTATATACTACCTAAGATACATAAACACGCTACACAACCACCAGGCAGACCAATTGTCTCTGCATGTGACTCTTTACTTGAACCCCTCTCATTATATACAGATTTTTTTATGAAACCCTTTGTCGGAAAAACGGCCTCCTACATCAAAGATAGCACAGAAACCATCAAGATGTTGGACACAGTACATCTCACCACAGACTCCATCCTCGTCACCATGGATGTAGAGGCTTTATACACCTCCATCCCACAGCTAGAAGGATTAGAGGCATTGGCCACCTGCCTCAAAAAAAGAACTGACACCACCACCGTACCGACGAACTCCCTTCTGGAATGTATCCGAATTGCTATGGGAGAAAACTTTTTCCTGTTCGGACAACAAATGTATCAGCAGATAAAAGGCATCAGAATGGGGGCTACCTTTGCACCTGACGTCTCCAACCTCTACATGGCCCAGTATGAAGAAGACAACATCTACCACAACAACAATCCCCACAGATCGCACATCAAGATCGGGCGTCGCTACATCGACGACGTGCTGTTGATCTGGGAATGTAGTAAAAAATCTCTACTGGTTTTTCACCAATGGCTCAACACACAGAACACCCACATCAAGTTGACCATCGATTGGGACTACCAAGCCATCAACTTTCTCGATTTGCACATTTATCGATCTGGAGAAATATTAAAAACAGAACTTTTTAGAAAACCAACCGACAGAAACACTCTGCTGCATTTCACGAGCTACCATCCACAAGGGTTGAAGTACAATCTCCCCTACGGCCAATTCCTCTGCATCCGCAGAAACTGCTCCGACAAAGAAAAATTCATTCTCCATGCTAAACAACTCCAGACACGCCTAGGACAGAGGGGTTATCCGAAAAAATCTATCAGGACACCCAAAAAAAGAGAAGAGAACACCAACCTCTCCGTCTGCCTTACAGCCATAGAAAAAGTTCCCATCAACAGGACTGTCTGTGTAACTACTTACAACCCCGTTAGCAATCTCATCAGGAGAACCATTAAAAAGCACTGGCATTTGATTAAAAATGAGGGTAGTTTGGCCCAGAAAGCTCTATTTGCCTTCAGAAAGAATAAAAACCTGAGAGACACCCTGGTAAACACATTTCTGGAACCTACCAAAACACCATCAACCCTGTGGAACCTCCCACCAGTTGTAGGACACGTCAGCTGCGGACATTGTGTGGCATGTCAGTACACCACCAACAGCAAGACTTTCACCCACAAGGATCTAACTTGGAAGATAAACAATCATACCAACTGCGAAAGTAGATTCGTGATCTACGCCATAAAATGCCCATGTGACATGGTATACATTGGCAAGACGATCAGACCTGTGAAACAAAGGATCAATGAACATAGGTCCTGCATAAAGAACCAAGTACAGGATAAACCCTTGGTTGAACATTTCCACAGAAAAGGGCACACCCACGAACAATTCACATGGACTGTACTACAACAGCTCCAGCCACAACGTCGTGGAGGAGATATCAATCTGGCCCTGACTAAACTAGAACAAAAATTGGTGCACAAATTGGACTCTGTACGCCACGGTTTGAATATAACTGTGGAATGGAAACACTTCTGAGCTTCCCCTACCAACTTGCACACTTTGTTTTAGCCTCCCTTCACACCAACATCTTATGTGATTCCAGATACATCCGAATAGTATGTATTAATTTAAATTGCTACCACACCTCTGTCACCAGGGCACAGTAATCATGTATGGTAAATTGTTTTCAAATTTATGAACAAGAAACTCCTGTCTGTGTACCACCTAAGGATGAGATTGCAGAAATAACATGTGTTGTGTGTATTTTGTAATTTGCACCATGCCAACACTAACCCCAGTTGTCATAGTTTTGACATGCATCTCGATAAATGCTTCATTTTTTGTTCTACAACAGGTCCACATTGACTGCCACCATCACCCCAGAGAGTTGACATCTGTTGATATTTCTGCCACTCCGGACAGCCACCAGGATGCCCTCTCCCTAACGCGCGGCTTACTTTAGCCATGCGTTTTTTTAACCGGCATGTCTAGCTTAGCCTGGGACCACATCTCCCACAATTCCATGTCGCACCATAAGTCAAGAGGGCTGCCACCCCTCCCCCCACCCTGCAGCCATCCTAAGAGACGCACTATTGGTTCAGATAACCACCTCGCCCGTGATTGGTTTTCCAAGCTGCCTTCCTCACTTACCGCGCCTTCCAATTGGCTGCACATTAGCCTATCGTATTGCTGATAGACACGGAAGCCGACTTCCCCACACAGCACCACTGTGAGCTGAGGACCCCGCTGGCATAGAAGCACTAAAGACACTGGCCCTCATTACGACCCTGGCGGAGGACCATGGTGCAATTTGCACCATGGTCCATGGCGCAAAGCTGCCAACTCCGCCATGGGGGTTGGCGGACTTACCGCCCCATTCCGACCTTGGCGGGGCGGTAAGTCCCCAATCCCCATTTACCCTTCCCCATTCCCATTTTTGCCCCATAGGGTATAATGGGAGTGGGGAAGGCGTTAATTACGCCACCGTAAATTACGGTGGCGTAATTAACAACAAGTCAAGTAGCGCCATGGATTTTTCCGCCTGCAAAAAGCAGGCGTGAAAATCACCATGGCGCTACGGGAACTCGTAGTCTGGCGGAAAGGTACGCCATGCTTTACGCCGGCGTAAACCCCTTTCCGCCAGGGTCCTAATGAGGGCCACTGTGGTAAGTCGCTAGGGACCCTCACCTGAGTTCTCTCTTTCATGTCATTTTGCCTACTTGGGGCGGCGATCACGCACTGGTTGGTCCATTGTTCCATGGGCTCTTGCCAATTCACCACTGCATTAGGCACTATGAGCCTCTATTGATATTTCAGGAACTCGCACTCCTAGGCACCACTACAATTGCGTGTACACCCTGCCTCCAGCACTACTATCATGCTTATGCAGCGTGCGTTTCATTCCAAATTGACCAGAACGTTCGATTTTCATGCCATCTCCCAAACCACCATTCCTAACTTTGACCACATGGCAAAACCCCTAGGGTTTACAAGGCACCTGACACAGGCTTATAGCACCGCTGCACATCTCCAGTGACCACTGCACATTTCAAGTGATGACGTACCGAGGAAATAACATCACACCTGGAGCCACTCAGTCCTCCCCAGTGGACACCTCACGGACCCGGTCGGCTCGCAATGTTTTAAAACTTCCTCCCCCCACTGGCTTGCTTGGACCACCACCACGGCTTAGTGGGAGCTTTAGAAATCCTGTCACCACCTTTTGGATCCACGATCAATGGACCATTTTTAAGGATCATTAGCCATGATCCTTTTTGTTTTTACCCTCTCAGATTCGGGACCGACCATGGCCCTTTGCACTCCACGGGACCCTGAGAGACGTCGGCCTTAAGACAATTCGGCCCACTTCTAAGTGCAAACTCGCACTAGCAATCCAGCAACTACATGAGGATTGTCCACAGCATCCTACTGCTTTTCCAGCAGCAGGTAAGCTGTTCTAGATACATCAGGTTATCTATCACCACGGCACCATTCTGCCAGTATAAAATGCCACTATGAATTAGTCATTTACTTTTTGAGATCCTCACAGCTTCTTTCAATTCCACAGATTGTACGGACAACACCACATTTGGTGTCCCTCCTGACGAAGGCCAGCACATAGACCGGCTTCAATCAAGGCTTATATTGGCCGAAACACACCTGTGTCGATCCCCGTGACACAACTGCACCATCCCCTCTTGTGTATGTTTTGAAAAAAGACTGTTGTGTACACTTTGTGTGAACAAAACCTGGGACCATCTTCAGTCTCAGGCGCACTTCCCTTGCACGGTAGGCTTTTCCTACCTCATCTGTTCTGGGAACGTGCTACCCTATGGAGTTTTGACCTCAATACATCTGAGGTCGACCCTGACCCGTGTTACCACCGTTCACAATCACTATTTGTCCATTTGATGTTAGAAATAACTTTCGTGCTTATTGAAAGCTCTGTAAAAGTAAATTTTTGAATCAACTAAACCATTCTGTGTCATTGTTTAATAAATATACACACACAGAACAAACCTTTTGCTGTGTAGGATTTCCTTCATCCTGATTATTTCCTTTTGTACTTATTCCCCTGTACCATGCCATGTCAATGTACATCAGCCCAGAACCTCACCATGAATTGAATTGAATGTTGATTATTATTACAAGTTCACATTCATTAGCTGGGTCTTTTTTTAATTCGTGATGGTCATCTCATCCCACTAAAACTCTTCCAAGACACAAGCTCCTCCCCCATCATGGCTCTGTGAGTGTACAAGACATTCCTCAGATAGGGGGGACGCTTGTGCATGCCATTTGCATCTGATGGGGGAAGGCCACTTGGCTTTGCACAGCCTGAAGTCAGTTCTGATTAACAGAAATGGTGCTTTTTAAATTGTTGCATTTTTATTTCTTTATTCATGAGTCCTAAGCCACACTTTATATGTTTATTTGTATTTGTCTGTAGACCATGTTGGGATAGTTGGCAGTTGAAAGTTCCATGCTGACCTTGTCTCTGCCATTGAACAGTGATTTTTCATATTTCTGCACCTTTGGGCCACGTCTGGCCTGGGGCAGTTCATTGATGTCCTGTGGCTGAATTTCCACCACAGATTCCTCCCACCTCCACCTGCTCTTATTCTCACATCGAAACTAGTGTGAAAAGGCAGGGGAGAGTAGGGTTTTGATTTTTGTCTCACTCGAGTCACAAAATCTTTTCTTTCGATGGAGAATACCCTGTTCTCTCTATATCAACCCGTAGTGGATGGCCCAACTTCTATCCATCTTTTGGGTTCCTGGGGTATAGAAGGGAGTTCCTTCCATTCCTTTCCCAGTTCCTTGGAGACTCTTTGTACTCTTCTTCTTCCGGTCTCCAGGCTGGAACGATATCGCATTTGTTGTCTACAGAGAGGAGTAAAAATAGTTGTAAAGCATTTTTGTTTAAAATTTCCCCGGATAACATTACAGAATTAGCAAATTTTCAATCACAGACAATATTCATTTACCATCAACAATCATAGATTACCATTTTAGTTTACTTACTCACCATTTATATTTTAGTTTTCCATCCGCGTTTTTATCTTACCTTTCATTCCTCAGATGGTTCCTTGGCACTAACTTCAGTAGGCTTCTCAATCACTCTTAAAGCTAGTATGGGTCCTGTTTGATTGCCATATATCATTGTAGCAGTGTTACAGTTACTGTGAGCCCCAATGCCTGGTAAGGCCCATTATGTAGTTGACTTAGGGTGTTATTAGACCCTGTCATGTCATACCGAAACCATACTCATGGCGAGTTGCCAAGTTACACAGGACTAATGTAAGCATCTCTCTGACTCTGATCTGTGGATTACAATACCGTTGTCTGGGGTATGGCAACACCCTTCTGATTCTGCAATGTGTCATTCCTTGTCTGAGCTGTTTATAACACCTTGTTTTTCCTGATCTAATTTCTAAAACTGCAGGGACTGTCTCCTTTGCCTTCTTCTTTGATTCCTTGCTTTTATTCTCACTGTGTTACATCACCTCCCATAGCTTTGTAGATTGATCTAAGCTCCACTGCAAACTCTTGCTCCTAGTAAATTCACGGGCCGATTGAGCCACAATTTCTTTTTGTAAACCTTAAAAGAACGTGCTTTTGAACTCTATTGAGTGTACATCAAAATTCACATTGAACCTTAAAAATGCTGGTTTCAGAGTTTGTAAGAACTGTCTTGGGGACTCATCTGGCCCGGCCGAAATAGTATATGCTGCACCTTTCACATTTTGTATAGATTTCTATGGAGAGAAAAACATTCTCATGCCTCGCTGATAATCGTCCCAAAGGAGATTTTCCGGCTCATTAATACTACGCATAAAGTTGGCATGACTCCGTTGCCAGGTGAACAAATTGTACACACTGTTGTTTTGGAATGTTCAAATTGTGATACACCTCCAAAAAACCTTCCAAATGTTCTTTGATGGGAACACCCGAATCTTTTCTCAAAGGTTTAACTAAACCCTTTAGGCAATGCATCATTTTAATTGGCTAAAATGAACTTTCTCTGGAATCATTTCTCTCTGTTCAGCAGAAGGGGGCATGGCCTGATTCTCCCTCTCCAACATTGGAGCCTGGCCAGTCCCTGGAAAGTGTGCATCGGATGGTCGCATTCCCAGACTGTAACCTGACATAGCCCCAGTGACAGTCATGCCCTGCAGCTCATTGTGCGTTGAGCACAGCATTTGATATCTGAAATTAAAATGTTGCTGTTTTATTTCCCAAAGCTGGGAATGTAAATCTTGTATCTCTTTGTAAAACACCAGGCCCTTGTTTCTCAGTTTGATTATTAAAACATTAATTTCTGTGACCTGCACTTTGTAATCAGTGATTGCTTTCATCTTTATCATCTTCTGACATAAACCTAAACACTTCGCTTTCCAACGACTGTATATCCCTAGCAGATGGATTATTATGCCTGTGCAGTGACTTCATCTCCGACAAAGCAAGATCTCTGTCTGCCCGGATCCCTTCTAATACAGTTTTTAAGTGGTTAATTGCCTCCAAATGTTCTTCCAACCGCTTCCCTTTCTGCTCTATCTCAATATTCAAAGCTTCACAGCTGGCTTGCAACTGTAAAATGGGATGCCCCTCCTGTGGGGTCTCTACTAACCAAAACATACTTTCACGCATCTCTGTCAGTTCACTTTGTAAATCTGAAAGGACCCCGTCATCTTTCTTTTTTCGTTTTAATCATCCTGTGGTGAATGAATCATGTTTTTGCACCCAAATGGATTATGCGATCCTGCTTGCTCTTTCTGTCATCAGAGTTAAAAAGCCTAAGTACACAAGAATATAATACTGTACCTTCTGCAATCAGCTGATCAGGTGTCTCCTTAGCAAGTTCTGTTAACAACCATTCTCGCCAGACAGTAATAGACTCTGACGTCCAAGTAGCCAGAGAAAACATTTTGTTCCAGCATAGTCGCACAGATCTGTCACTTTAACTTCTGCCATGACTGCTTGCAAAACACACGGTGTGCTAAAACAATTTAATGCACTGCATTATTGTAGAGGACATGCTTTCCCTAACACCTGCCCCTCACTGCCATCCTACTGGAACAACAGTTGGCCCTATATGGGACCCAATATGTTATGCCTATACCGCATCGAGTTTACAAGAGATGATATGCACTCAGATAACCATATCAAATGTATCCTTGCACAGAAAGTGTGGAAGGATATCATGTGGTAGGATGTCAGCATGCATGCACCATTGGACATCATGGAACATTGAGTGAAATCTGATGAGGACAGAGTGATGTTATGAAGAAGATGTATGCAGACAGAAACTATATGAAAATAATTAAAAGTGATGATGTAACTGAAGTGACAAGAGAAACATATGCGAAATAATAAAGTGATCATATAGGCAAAGAATATAAAGTAACAGCAACGCAAGGTAGATAAGAATATCGAAACTTGCTATCGAAGGAAATAAACCTTGGCAAGGATGGCCATCATAGGAAAATGAATGTTGGCTCGTGTAAAGATTCAATTCAGTTACCTCAGAGGCAGGCCAGGGGTGCAGAGTCAGGAGGCGCTGGAAAACAGCTTTGTGTGCAAAGCGAAGAGGAGTCTATGTTGGCCTGGGATCAAGGATGCTAGTTTTAAGGAATAGCTGCAAGGCACAAATGGATGCAGATGGATAAACCATATGCGTGCGACATATTTTCTTAGATTCAAAATGAAAAAAACATCTGCAAGAGCCATGTCTTGAACAATTAAAAGTGTATAAAGTCTATGCAAGATAGAGTGAGCAAGGGCCTCATTACGAGTTTGGAGGCAGCCATGGAGCTATTAGCTATTATCCAAACCGGCCTCCTTTACCGGGTTCCTGCAATGGGGACTTACCGGATCATTCCGACATAGGAGGACCCGGTAAGTCCTCCTTGCAGGAACCATTCCCCATTCCCATTTGAGCCCCTATGGGAATGGGGATGGAGGTAACAACGGGCACATTATGAGTGTCCCGTTGTTACCTCCCTCTTCCCCTCTCGGGACCCGGTTTTACCAGGCGTCCGATTCGGGTCCTGCGAAGGGAAACTCATAACCGCTCCCGTACCAGCCCCCTTCATTCCGTGAGCGCAAGCCTCGTAATGAGGACCCACGTCTCTAAAGGCCAACAGGAGCAATGAGACCCAGTATAATTGAATAAAATTGCAGTAAATAAGAGGTTGAATAGGACACATTTGTGGTCTCTTCACAAGTGATTCAGAAGTCGAAAACAATGGCAATTTGTTAAGCTGTAGATGAATATAGTGATAGGCTCATACTCCCTTGAATGTCCCAGAACACTACAGATGGAAAACTTTGGCTCATGGCTGGACTGATGAGAGCTGCTTGACTAATTGGGAAAGTGGGGAGTAATCTGACGTGACTCAAGCACCTGGGTTTTGTTTCGCTTACAAGCTGCTAACCGAGCCGAAAGTCCATGGTTGGGTGGGGATGCCAGCCAATCATTGGGTCTATAGGGGCAATCTACTATAAAATGTTGCAGAGACCAATCCGCTGCCATCTTGACTTCTATAATTAGTATTGTACATTTTTAGAGGTAGTTTGAGGTGTGTCTCACAGATAAGAGACAGCAATGGCGTACTACCCATATTTATTCTATAAGTAGATATGTTCCCCTAACCAATCCTTCCTGTCAATAGGTTTTACAGGTTGCCACATAGAATGACATCATAGATGATGCATATTGGGGTATAAGACCTCTGTGTAATCAAGTTTCTGTGTGAATGTGAAAGCATCAGTCCGATGTCTGACAATTTTGCCCCGATTTATTACATTGAGAATAAAGTAGTACTTTGCCACATTCTTTGAGTCTGTCTGGTTATTTGGTCTAAGTTCTTTATTGGTAATACCATCTAGCAGAAGAGATGCTTCAAGGTGCTAGAGCACATTTTGGTAGCAAATGATGGTTCAGGCCTAATCGACCTAGGCCCAGATCTAGACCTCCAGATGATTGACTGCTCCCACCATTAGCCAGAAGACCACTGAGCTTCCTGTTGAGAATGGGCGCACAAACACATGTAAGTAGATATGGTTGGCAAGTCCCTCCTTGATAAAATTCCTGTCTGGTTCCCATAGGTGCCGCGTGAATGGAAGGTGAACTTGTCAGTTGAGGAAGAGTGGATGCCAAGGGACTCAGGCTGAGCCACAGACTTAAGTAGAACACTGAGAGTAGCAAAAAGAGGGGGAGGAACTGTGTTGTAAATATATCATGTGTAAAATTAAGAGGATTTTTGGGAATTATAACAAAGTGAAATAGATACCTGGGTTCCTGGTTCCAAGGGGACAGAAGGGTATGCAGTAAAAAGAATGCAAATAGGGGTGTTAAGGATTCCCGAGGCGAGGCCAACAAGAAGAGCGCGTATCAAACTCCAAGATGGAGTAAAAATTCGATGAGATACATTTACTGAAGATAGTAAAGGAAAGCATACCCAAAATTGTTTTGAAAAAAGACCACGCTTGGGGTTATAAAAATATCAGTGTAAAGTCTTTGTTATGTTTAAATGAATAAATATAAAACGATAGTAAAAATATTTAGGTGATTATTTGATTTTTTAATCAAGAGAATTAAAAAAGGATAAAAATCAAAGGAAACAAAGAAATAAAGAAGAGACTCTTAAAATATCAATGATAAAACAATGAGATACTAAAGGTTGATACAAAGGGGGTAATTCATGGATTTAAGCGCAGAAGTGGCACACGCGGCTGTCGCACAGGAGGAGCTTGCGACAGCCGCGTGCACCAAAACCCATTTTGACGCACTGCGTATTCATGGATTTCAACATCCCTGACCAGCTGTGGCGCAGCGTGGCGCAGCGACCCTGCAGCAGCTCCAGTTACGCCCCAACCCCGCCCTGTGCACCAAAAACATCCGCACAAATCCCCTACATGGCGCAAAGGCCAGTGAACCAGCATACAGCCCCCCAACAATGAAATAGCGCTAAAAACGCCACTCAGCCCTCACGTGACAACCCAATTGCGTTTAAAAATCCCTGAGCACCCCTCGGAATACCCATAACCCGCTTGCGCCAGACCTATCATGTTTAAAACTACCCGCGTAGTCCTCGGAATACACGTACCCTGCTCGCACCCGGCCAATCGCGTGTAAAACTCCCACGCACCCCTCGGAATACGCATACCCTGCTCGCGCCAGCCATATCGCGTGTAATACTACCTGCGCACCCCTCGAAATACCCAGCGCACACCTCAGAATATGCGTACACCATTCGCACCAGCCAAATCGCATGTAAAACTACCCGTGAACCCATCGGAATACACGTACCCGGCTTGCGAGCGGCTAATCGTGTGTAAAACTCCCCACGCACCCCTCGGAATACACGTACCCCGCTTGTGCCAGCCAAATCGCGTGTAAAACTCCCTGCGCACCCCTCAGAATATGCTTACCCTGCTCGCGCCAGGCAAATAGCGTGGAAAAAGTCCCCCTTGTGTGTGTGCTGGCTGCAGGGCATGGCCAGGGATTGTAGGGGTGTCCCCTGTGGTGACGGCTGCCTGTGGGACATGTCCAGGGGTGATGGGCTGCCTGCAGGGCATGGGGAGGGTGGATGGGCTGCCTGTGGGGCATGTGCAGGGGTGATGGGCTGCCTGCGGGGCATGGGGAGGGTGGATGGGCTGCCTGCGGGACATGTCCAGGGGTGATGGGCTGCCTGCAGGGCATGTGCAGGGGTGATGGGCTACCTGTGGGGCATGTCCAGGGGTGATGGGCTGCCTGTGGGGAATGGGGAGGGGTGTAGGGTGGACCCCTGTGGTGTGGTCTGGCTGCAGGGTGTGCATGTGGCTCCTCACCACACTGCTGCATGAATCTGGGGGTACGCAAGTGAGAATTACACGCGATTCCACTGGTGTGAGTGGGGAACCTGCATTTCGGGGTACGCGAGTGAGAATAACACGCGATTTTGCTGGCGCAAGCGGGGTACATGTATTCCAGGGTACGCCAGTGAGTATAACATGTGATTTGGCAGTGTGTGCCCTCCCGGGTGTGCCCTCCCCCCTCCCATGCCCCACAGGCAGCCCACACCACAGGCCCCCCCTTGGACCCCTGACCATGCCCTGCAGCCAGCCCATCACCCCTCTCCATGCCCCGCAGGCAGCCCATCACCACTGCACATGCCCCACAGGCAGCCCACATGGCACCATGCACTTGTGAGCCCCAACACAATTCCCTCCCACTAGTGACGGGCACCTTCCAGCAGGCCCCGACTCATGTCCCCCCACTAGTGATGGGCACCTGACAGCAGGCCCCAACTCATGCCCCCCCCCCCACCAGTGATGGGCACCTGCCAGCAGGCTCGACGCATGTCCCTCCACCCCACCCCCACTGACGGCAACCTTCCAGCATGCCCCGACTCATGTCCCCCCACCAGTGATGGGCACCTGACAGCAGGCCCCGACTCATGTCCCCCCCACCAGTGACGGGCACCTGCCAGCAGGCCCGACATATGTCCTTCCACCCCACCCCCATTGACGGCAACCTGCCAGCAGGCCCGGCACATGTCCCTCCACCCCACCCCCATTGACGGAAAACCTGCCAGCAGGCCCTGACACATGTCCCTCCACCCCACTCCCATTGACCGCAACCTGCCAGCAGGCCTAGACGCATGTCCCCCCCTCCAGTGATGGGCACCTGCCAGCAGGCCCCGACACATGTCCCTCCACCCCACCCCCATTGACGGCAACCTGCCAGCAGGCCCCGACACATGTCCCTCCACACCACCCTATTGACGGGCATCTGCCAGCAGGTCCTGACTCATGTGCCCCCACCAGTGATGGGCACCTGCCAGCAGGAACCAGCATGTCCCTCCACCCCACCCCCATTGTCGGCAACCTGCAAGAAGGCCCTGACTCATGTCCCCGCCACCAGTGACGTGCACCTGCCAGCAGGCCCCGACACATGTCCCTCCACCACACCCCCATTGACGGCAACCTGCCAGCAGGCTCTTGACACATGTCCCTCCACCCCACCCCCATTGACGGCTAAGCAGGTCCCGACACATGTCCCTCCACCCCACCCCCTTTGACGGCAACCTGCCAGCAGGCCCCGACACATGTCCCTCCACCCCACCCCCACAGACGGCAACCTGCCAGCAGGCCCCGACTCATGTCCCCCCAAACACCACGTCATAAGTATACAGACCCATGGCCCTAATGCCAACCCAAATCCCACCTCCCGACCCCACAGTACAAACACCAAACAATCCACTGCATCCACTCCCTATTAAATTACCCATTCCATGAGAGTCTGAAAAGAACCAGCATGCCCATCAACAAATGTTCTACAGACCCACACAGTGGCAACATATGACTTAGCAGAAGCTCACGGAGACATGAACAAAATAAATCATAGTAGACCTCAACAATAATGACGAATAATGAAATGTATTAAAAAGAAAACCAAATGACAAAATGAAAACCACACATGCAAATGAAGAAATAATGATTGCAATATGAAAAAGAAAGTGAAATCCAAGGAAACATAAAAATCCAATACATGAAAAAATAAAAGTGGTCCATCCCCAAAGTCCATAGAAAGAAATCCTAAATTGAAAAGCATAAAAAAACATTACTCCATGTGAACATCAAAAAAAGAAAGCATGTACATGTTTGGAAATATTGAAAACAAAAGTCTGAAGGGTCCATTATCCCAAAACAAAAGGAAACCTACCATAAACCCTATCTAAAATACAACTATATACAAAAAGTGGAGCAAAGTCTGTGGACTCCAAATCATAATAAAAACCAAATGAAACCTAAACCTAAATAACTATATATAACGGCGGTGGGCTATTCCAATGGCTCACTTATTGATGTCCCAGGCCAGGGCATCATTGAACTCCATGTTGATGTTCCGGAGGCGGGCCTGTTCCCTGGCTTTGAGGTCTCGCAGGGATGCAGTCATAGCCTCCTCCAACTTCCTGCGAGTAGCCTTGAGGCACTCAGCCCACCTCAAAACCCGGTGCATGGAGTTCTCCGCCCTGTCCATTGTGTGCCGTGCCCTCTCCACCCGCCGCTGCTCTGCATCCATTTGCTGGCCCAACCACTGCCACATGGAAGACACTCCCAATACTAGATCCTCCTGCCCGCCCGCCGATGCCTGCCCCCGGGATGTTAATGGCCCGAGCCATGATCGCTCCCATGCTCAGCCTGCTGATGCCTCCAATGCAACTGCCTCTGGCACCACGACGGCCTCCAGGCTGATGGAATCCTCTGGTGCCGCCGTGCACGTGCCCTGCTTAATGATGCCTGCACGCCCTCCATGCTGGGGTCCAGTTGGTGGGGTGACCACCCCTGCTGGACCTCCGACTCCTGACTGTGGCAGGGATGTGTCCTCCACCAGCCTGGCCGCTGGCTCAGGGGCAGCTCCACAGGGGGCCCAGATGACACTTGGGCAGGAAGATGGCACGGAGGACGACTGGCGCTTAGGGGGTTCAGTTGAGGAGGGAGGTGCAATAAGATCCAGCACACAGAGGAACCCAGTGCCGACAACCGGTCCTAGTAGTGCGATGCAGCCAAACAGGTATTCCAAATGACGTGCAATGTCCTCATGAGAACCCTGCACGTCATCCCGAATACCATGTTGGAGCAACGCCACACTAGCTAGGACAGGCTCAATCCGGTCACGGATTGCCAGGTCCGCACGGAGAGGAAGGCCAGTTGTTGTATATGCATCCCCTCCCTGAAAACGGGTATGGACGGAGGGATACCTGCCGGTGCCGGATGATGCAGTCACAGGATCAGGGACAGGATTACACACAGGCACCTCTGCGGCGGCCTGTGCTGCCTCCAGTCCCTGTCCCTGGACTCCACCACTAGCACCAGTGGAATCCCCTCTTCCAGGGCCTGTGCGTGGGGCTTCCACGGCATCCTCCTCAACCAAACCCCCCACCAACCTGGAGGACCCCGTCCCATCTTCCTCCGTAGGCCCCTGTGGGAGCTCAGCTGCCCCTTCTGCTGCCGAGGAGTCCACCTCCAAACTCCGCCTCTTGGACCTTCCCTCTTGCAGCTGCGGCCATGGACGCAGCACCAGATTCCTCACTCCCGGAAGATATCAGTACCTGGGAGGAGTGCTGGGCCTTGCGTCTCCAACTGGCGGGATCCCTGCCGCTTTGCTCCACAGCACCGTCTATGCCCTCTTCATCAGTCGATGCTGCAGACAGGGAGAGATAGAACACAGGCATCAGGGTACTGTACAATGGTCTCATACACACATCACAGTTGCACATGATTGGCAGTGTCAAACTTCACAGATGGCATCACACTCCCCAACACTCATATCATTTGAACCCACACACATGCACAAATAAACTGGTAGCGTGCAACAGGCATCAGCATCCATACACACGTAACTGCATGAACAACCAAAGTTTGGCATTACGTCACAAGCAGCATTGGGAGTGCCGATCACATGCACACACGCCACCAGACAGACATGCATCTGTACATCTCCAACACCTGTCACAGTGCAATCATCGGCAACTAAGTCACATCAGCCAATCAGGTACCCACATGTCTGGGTCACATGCATCCATGGCGTATCACAGTCGCACACATGTCAAACACACACACGCACATGTACACCATGCACATACATGAAGGTGGAACCAGCATCCATGCGTCACACACCAACCATGGCATAGTACATGCACAGAAATGCTAACATGTGTGCATCTCCACATGCAGTTGTGCGTCATGCTTTGGAACACATCCACCATTGATCTGCATCACACATGAATGGACTCACATGCAGCATGGTCATGTCCCTGCACATACACATCCATACATGGGCCATTTCAGACATATGTCCAAGCTGCACACTCCTGGTATACCTCAACATGCACTGGGTCCGATGAGTACGCATGGACACTTACCACTCAACTCCAGACGGGTCAGCCTCAAGAGGAACTGGAGGTGAAGCGCTGGGCGAATGCGTTCCAAGACCCTCATCTGGTCAGTGGTAAGGCATACCCGGCACCCCACTGCATCAGCTGTGTCCAATAGGCGCCAGGCCTTCCTGAGGGTCCTAGACCTGAAGTCCTCCCAACGCTTATGGACGTGTTGCAGGTCGCGGGTTTCCACCCGCTTCACATTGATGGCACCTACGATGTCCATCCAGATCCTCTTCCAACCATCCTTGTCAGCGCGTGGTCGTCCGAAGAGGGCATCATAATGCACCAGGACTTGTTTCACCAGGATGCCAACTTCTCCTGCAGTGAAGCTGGCAGCCCTCTGCCTCTCTGCCATGGGGTTGCCACTGGTCCCAGATGGAGTTTGGCCCGAAATGGCAACCCCCGAGGCAGGTGTGGGTGGGCAACTGGGTCCTGGTGCTGGGCTGTGGAGCGATGGAACTGCAGTCGGGAGTCTTCTGTTCCAGCAGGGGTGGTCACAGCAACTGGACCCCTGCAGATGGCTGATGTGGAGGCACCAAATAGCAGGGCACATGGCCAGTAGGCAGGCAGGCAGAAGCAGATGGCTCATGGGAGGTGGCTCGTGGCTCTGGGGGGCAGAAAAATTGACTTCTGGGCAGGAGCATGGTCTTCCGTGTGTTGTCGCGTGGCCAGCTTCATACAGAGTGATTTGGCACATGAAAAAACAGCACGTCAGCATGTAATTCGAGGAAAGGGCCTTAGCGCGTAAGTGCATAAGTGACGTGATGCGCGCAAGCGTTTCCCTCGGTAGTGGGGTGCATAGTGAATCTGCACATGCAAAAACAGCACATCCACGTGTGAATGCGTGTAATTTGAGGAAAGGACCTAAGCGGGTAAGTGACGTGACACGTGCGGGCGCTTCCCTCGGCACAGGTTAAAGGTGGGCGCGGCCCAGCAGTTTGCAGTATGAGCTTTTCGTGGAGACCGATGCGTGTGTTGCTACTTCTTCTTGTTTCACGCACCATCACTTCACAGCGGATCGAGGACGTACCTCTTCTTTTGGCGGGGGTCTTGCCTATGCTTGTTTTTCTTTCCCACGCTAGTCAGATGGTGAGTCGCGCCCGCTCTTTTTCCCACTGTAGGTCCCCTGTGTATCGCTTACTCGTTTTCGAGGTCATAGTAGCCTGTGTGTTCCACGCATACATGTTTTTTGTGTCCCTGGGTGCCACCACGTACTGCGGGAGGTTAATTCCACACATGTGGGCTACCGGGGTTGCGTGCATGGTTTTACTGCAGTTTTGGGGTGCCTGAACGTTGCGTGACAAGTCATTTTCTCAGTGTGGTCTCATACAGCCTTGCAGGTGCACAGGAGTGCTGTTTACATCTAGTACCCCACCCCCTTCACTCCAATTGCCCAGGACAATTGTTGTGTACACCTCCTATTGGCACTACTACATCTGTGCCATGGTTGGGAGGCCACAAAAGGTGAGGGGCGCCTCAGTTGGGCGTCTTCCACGTGGTGTGCATGGTCAGGGACGTGGCCACGGTGACCAGGGAGTAGGGGGAGTCCAGGATGCCCTGGGTGGCTGCAGAGGGGGAAGAGGCAGGGGTGCGCCACTTCAGCAGGATGTTCTGACACGTTTTGGTGCAGTCATGCCACCACCCCCTGCGGCTCCGAGAGATGCAGCTCTTGCATCTGACACTGGCGCCCATGTGACCCGGAAGTCAGTTTCATCTACTGCCACGGGCCCAACGGTAGTGGTAGCTGCAGGTGCAGCTGTGGCGACTACCACCCAGGCTCAGGGTTGCCCAGCGCATGATGCATTGGCACCTGAGGATTCCCAGGCAGATTTCCAGGTGGTCAGGAGGCACAAGCAAAGTGCACGCAGGGCTGCTCTGACCGAGGCACATGTCCCTGGGACGGTGTTGTCATCTGCTGCCCCGAGCAGCCGGGTGTTGGCAACTGCATGGGCAGATGCAGCCAAACCAACCCTGGCTGTGAGTCTGCCAGCCAGGACAGTTTCGGTCAAAGACCTTGGCACAGCAGCTGTTGCTGCACTGGGTCCAGTCAAGAGCACTCAGCAGCCACTGACGCAAGTCAGGGCTTCTGTCCTAGTTCCATCTGCAGCTCCCTTGGTCCAGTCCACCAGCGCCACTGCCCCTCCTGATAAGGGCGGAATTTGCCAGTCAGGGTCCAGACCACTGTCTAAAAGGAGGAAGGTTGCTCCTGCACAAGAGGATAACAGACCCCAGACATGGCTCCGGCCTCCGGCACGTCGAGGAAAAAGCCTTTCAGCAAGCTGGAACTCGACTTCCTTGTGGGCTACGTATTGGGACATGAATGTGAGATGCTAGTGGGCCCAAATTGTCACACTACGCCTGCCCAGCGTTGGGACCACTGGAAGCATGTTGCAGAGGGTGTTAGTGCATTCAGACATGAGGTGCACACACCTGTGCTAAGCTAAAGCGTGGCTCCAATTATGCCATGACTCTGGTGACTGGCAGTGAGCCAGCACCTGAGGAGGAAGAACTCACTCCGCACGAGGTGATCGCTGCAGAGTTCATCCCGGCAGAATTGGTCGAAGGAGTGGGAGAGATGCTGGATTATGATAGCCCATCCGATGAGTGTTGTTGCGTATTTGTCCAGCCCATGTGTGGTTTGATTGTGTGATGTGTTGTGCTTGACTGCCGCTACATGCTATGTGTACATGGTTCTCATGTGCGAGTCATGCAATGCTTCATTAATGCTTGCCTTTTGTGCTGCATGCTGGACACGTAGAGCAGACGGGCACTGTCCTCATCACCACGTATGCACCCTACTCATAGGCTAGTCACCCGGCTGCCCTTCCGGTCCATGTTCCAGCTCACTGACCCTTCTGCATGTAGCCTGGGGTGTCTTTCCACTCAGCACTTGCACTATGTCATTGCATGACTGACGTGCATGTGTGTTCAGCCTGCATGCGGGTATTTCACGCAGGCATGCTCCCTTGCCCCTCCACCCACCTGCACCTCACTTTCACCATGGCACTGGTGGGTAACATGTTGGACTACTGCAATGGCCTGTTCCACGCTCCTGTGTACATGCACACTTCCCCCTGCCAACCTGCCAGACACATAATGTGGGGTTCATCCTTTGTCCTTGATGCAGGGTGTCTCACTCGGACTGTGCAGATGGCAGATGCTACCTGGGGACATGAATGCCCATTCCTGCTCCATGTGAATTCCATGCATGCCCCTATGTGTCCTTGGCAGGATGATAATTGTAGTACTTGTCCAGGATGACATATGTATCATGGAATTTGGTCATCCACTCCATGCTCACTCTGGCTCAGTCCTGCATCACGTACATTTTAGGGTGTCATTGTCTGTGTGGGGCACAGGCCTCCCCCTGTTTCAGGCCCCCTGACTCTGTTCAACTGGTGTAGTTCCTTCTGCACAAGTGGGTGTACTTCTGAGGGTTCATCATGTGTCCTGCTTACTGTCCCATTCTCATCTGCTGTGGTGTCAGTTGAATCAGATGATGCAATTGACGCTACTCAACACTGTCTATCAATACACAGTTCTCTGGTCAACCTTCCATTGCCATGCAATGCCTCCCTGCATTTTCATGGAGGGGGGGCGGGTTGCCTGTGGCCAGGCAACCCATTTCATGCACATTGCACATGATGGCTGAATTTGCCCTTACACTGCCTTCATGTTTTTTGTTTGACATCATAACGTACTTGTTGATGTAGATAGTTGGTAACATATACATGTTCTGCACTGCACTCACCTGATTCTGAGCCATGTTACACTGTTCTACATGCCTACTCACTGCTGCAATATCAAAATGACCTGGCATGTATGTTCAGATTGTCATCCCTTCACTGTCATGAAATGCACAGGCACAGGTGCATCCCGTGACACATGTACTCTGTATTGGAACACACTATCGGGTGTTTAGCAAAGTTTATTGGTCAATCTGCAGCCTATACTAAATGGTATAGGCCGCAGATTGATTATAGCCTGCCAATCGGCTGGTAATGACTGTGGAGCTGCCTGCATGTGTGTATGTGTACACTTTCACATACATCAAAGCAAGCAGCGTTGCAGCTGCTTGCTTTGCTGTATATGATGCTGTTCATATTCACCATACAGGTGTATATGAACATGGGTGTATTTGAACACTTTCACATATACATATGCAAGCAGCTTCAATGTTGTGTAGTGCAGCATTGTAGCTACTCACTTATGTGTGTGTGAAAGTGTTTATTTACACATGTGTTCTCTGCAGCTTTTTTGTTGAATGACTAATATGTTGTTACTTAACGTAAATGCTACTGAGATTTTAGCATTGCACCCGTTATGTTCAACTGGCACAATCCTGAAGGAGCACTGCCAAGCAGTACGTGTACGGCCAGGCCCACTTAGCCAATCTGGTGGAGCCTGGCCGTGATGATTTGACACACTGTATAATGTTTTTTGGCACATTCAATGAACAATGTGCTGTATCAGGCCCTGAGGGGTGTTCTGGAGGATTCATGGACCTGCATCTCGGACCGTACTGGGCGTTATGGTCCCTCATGCCTCGTTGCCGGCCCTCGCTTTGCTTGGGACATTCACTATGTCTACATGGCCCATGACGGCCGGTACGGGCTGAGCTGCAGATGGATGAAGCTATATTGATGATGATGATTTAGTGATGCATGTGTACATGCATATTATGTGTGTCATGGTGTGTTTTCAATCACTTGCAGCTGTGGCCATTTGGCTGTTCAGACATGCTTATGCTACGTGCCATCTCTTTGTTGCCATCTGTCATTTCTGCCTGTGATATGTGCCTGACAGAGGTGGTGTGTGATGGAGGTGATATACTACATTCAGTACATGTGTAGGCTTTGCAATTTACACGTATCCATTTCTGCTATAGGGATGCCATTGCATATCAATGCCACTTGATGCTTGCCGGAATTTCAGTTTTGTGTGACATGTCTGCTTCATGTATTGGCTGTCGATGTGATGTCTATGTGTGTGTGTGTGTGTGTGTGTGTGTGTTATGTGCTTCTGACATGTGTACTCATGTTTGTTTTTTTCACTGTGCAGGTGATGACACAATGCAGCCAGAGGATGGTGATGTCATTCCAGACACAGGGTTGCTATTACATCAGAAACCTGGCACAAGTGGGGGTCGTGGGGTGGTAGACCACGAGAACCCACTTGTGCTCCAGACCATCGTGCCCAGGGCTGGCAATCAGTCACGCTCTGATGATCAGTCTGAGCACAATGTTGAGTTGGGTGTGCCTCATGTCCATTCGTCACCGTTGAGTGATCCTGATGTGGACGATCTTCTGTCCGTGACACCTGCACCGAGGGGCCAGACAGTGTTGGAACCTCCGCCTGTGGTGGTTCAGGATGCACAGTCACACTTCAAACCAGTTGTTGATGTGCCTGGGGCATCATGTCAATGGAGGGATGTAGTCCTGCATCCGCGGGTGGTACCAATCCAGGGAGGACCACGGCTCCTTGGGCCTCGCGGGTGTCATGTCTGGCAATGCGGTGGCCTTGCGCCACCGGGGTATACTGAGTGGGAGCAGTCCATGTATTCCAATTCAGAGCAACAGGGGGCAGCTATTGATAAGATCGCTCAGAGCATGGAACATGTGGCCCAATCTGTGCTCCCCCTTTCTAGGCAGGTGGAGCTCTAGCAGCAGGCAGCGCAGTCCACGGCCCACTCACTCAGGCTGGGCATGGCGGCCTCAGACAGGGCACGCCGGGCTGAAATGGTGTCCCTGCGACAAGCACTTGCTGCTCATGCAGAGGCACACACGGAGGCCCTGAGGGATGACCATGAATCCCTCTGAGCTACTCTGGGTGTGCTCAACATGTCCCAGAGGCAGTGGTCAGAGGAGAGGTTGAAGCAGCTTGAGAATACCATCTCGGCTGGGCTACGTGCATGCCGGGAGGTGCTCCAGATGTCATGCGAGGCCATGCAGGCAGAACTCTGTGTTACACATGCTACCTTGAAAGAGGAAGCACGCGTGCCACGTGAGGTGCTGCATGCTGACCTACGTGCCATCGCCACACAGGACGGGGCTTACCAGTCCCGCAGGCTTGCTGCCATCGAGGGGCAAGCTGCGCATAGGCGTTGTTAGGGAGCTATGCCACGTCCACCTTCTGATTTACTTCCAGAGGGTGAGCAGGATGACGACTTATCTCCCACACAGGTTGGGCCATGCAGGCGTTGAGCCCATGGAGTTTTTTTTTATCTCAAAATCATCGCATGTGGGTGTTGAGGTGCACCCTGTAATCCCTAATCATGCCCCCCTGCCCTGTGGGTCGTATGTGGCCATTTTTTTTATTTTTCTATAATATTGTCTATTGTGCATTCATGTGACAGTGTGGTGCTTTGTGGCTTTTGAAAGCATCCACTGTCTGTTCCAGCTGGGCCCATTCAAGCTTGTCTCGTGTATGCTTTTGTGGCTTGGGGTCCAGACACATATGCCACTCCTGCTTCCCCTTTCCATGGGCTTGCAAGGATGGTTCGGTGTGACAACAATTTACACAAGAGCATTGGACTTTCGTCATATCTGTTGCCAGTGCTGCTGTAGTACTTGTGTTTACACCCCTAGTGAGGATTATGGATGTTTTCTCCACAGCATGTCTGCAATCAATTGAACTGTCCATTTATTGATGCTGATTGTGATGTATGTTCTTTTCTTGCCTGTATACATGCTTGATGCACTACATGCTGTAGACGGTAGCCTGTACCCTTTAGCTGTCAAAGTCACACTGATGGTGGGAGGGGGCTGGCTGGTGACAATGTCAAGTTGGTACGTGTTGAGTTCAGCCCCTGGAGATTGTGGCAAAGGAGGAAGCATTAGGAATGTGACCCAAGAAGCACAACTCACGGTCCAGTCCTCACCTGAGATGTCCGCCTATACTGCTTCTCCGCTCCGTGCCGTTTGGACAGCACGTTGTATCTGTCTTCCCTTTTGGACTTCGCTGCTGCATGACGGCACAGTTTTCCTACTGGACTACAGCTCTTTTACTTGTTTTTCACTCTCTGGTGCCTTTAGTTCCTGTTTTTCTTCCTGCTACTGACCTTGTTGCAGATCTGTCCGCCAGTCTCTCAGGCAGTTATTTCCACGTACACTTACACTGCCTCTGTTTGCCTCAGTACACTTCTGTACCACAGCATCTCTCTCTCTCTTTCTCTCGCTCCTCCTGCTTTTCATCTTTTACAGCCATACCTTTATGTTGACTTTTATCAATGCTATTCAACTGTTGTGGCTCTTAACTTGTTGTCAGATGTTTCTGACTATCTCGCATTTTCTGTGCCTTTCCAGACTTGCGCTGTCTCTCCCTTTCTTCGTTCACGCTATCAAGGATTGATTGGGTTTCAGCTCAACCATCCAGTTGTGCAAGCCTCCTTGGTTATTTTCTACTCAAGTTTCAGCTCTACCCATCAGTTGTGGCATCCTCATTGATTATTGTGTACTCCAATTCCTACCCATCCTGTTGAATCATTGTACAACTGTGCAACCTTGGAAGTTATTCTATCATTCAGCTTGGACATGTGCTTGGCCATATTCTGCGACTTCAGGTCATCTACTGGAGACTCTTCCAGGGTTCTTTGGTGCCTAGAGGCCTTTTCCCTGGTTTTGGGGTTTGGCTCCTTGGAGTTCTCTGCAATTCGTTTTTTTTACCGGTCAAGGTGGCCTCTGAGGGGATTAGACCCTATTTACACGAAAGGAAGAACAAGGAGACCAAGGGGAAGAGGGATCCTGAAGCAATGTAGACTAGAAGGAAGAAGCCGATGGACCCCAAAGACAGTTCTTCTGAAGGTCATGGTGATGTGGAAATGAGGGAGGGGCTTTTGTTGTCGGACAGTACGCTTGGGCTACAGTGATTGGGCACTCTCTGACATTGTCAATGTGGGGTACTATGTACATGATGTGTTCTGCTGGTCAATAGCTGTTCCTGTGTTGGGTTTACTTTTCAGAAGTCAGGGGATTGGTGTGGTTTGACACACTGTGGTGTCCACATGGGCAATGTTCACATGTGATGTGTATAGGACACTGAGGGTCACTTCATTTCACATGCATGTATTGAGTGCATGTCCCTACTGACACACACACTTGCACAATGCACCACCACACATACAACCACCCTTCCATGCCCACACGTGCACACAGATTGCCTTCTCTGCCATGCTGTGTCCCTGCAGCGCATGATCATTTACCATTTGGGGATCGTTTACATGCGTCACTGGGTTATTTTTGTTGCTTGTCCTTTTTATATGATGCTCAAGGTGTATCCCCAACACAATGGTTGCTCACTGTGCTGAGCGGTGTGTTGCAGGAGACACACACAGCACACGGTTTTGGGATTTTCAGATTTGGATTGGCCAATGTGCATGCCATCAGGCATTCTGTCTTTTGTTGATGGTACCGATGGTGGCATGCATTTGTGTATGACTTTGTATGTGTGGGAGGTTGTTGGTCAGTCATTTCATCTGATTCCATGTCAGGTGTGGTTGTCTCAGGCCTCTTTCCATTTGTCACGTGGCAATTCTTATCTAATTTGTCATGTGTTGTGCTTTTGGTTTGCTCTTTTGCTGTTGCATGCCATGTCATGGTGTGGCTGACAAGTGTAATGTGGGTTGGGAGGGTTTGGGTGACATACCAGTGATTTTCATGGCCTGTTTTGCAGGGGGGTGGTGTGATATGCACCTTGCATGTGTTCCTTTTGGTCACACCGGATTGGTTATGTTTAAGTAGCTAGGGATGCACCCAATGTAGCACTTCCGTGGAAACATTCTCAGGGTGGTAAGGTTGTGACAGTTGACTGCCTCTTTGTCATCATCGATTGTCACCTGGTATGTGCCAGGCCTGTGTGCACTCCGCAGGGGTGGGAGTTTAGTTGAAAAATGTGACCGCAAGCTGGGTCGGGGCAGCCTCACCACGTGCCCTTTCCCCTCCCATGAGCAGTGCCTGTGCTTGAGGATATGGGGGCACCACCATGTCCACCGGTGTGCCCCACTGTGTTGCAACATTGTGCAGGACACATGCTGCCACAATGATCCTGCACACTACTGGGGGTGCATATAGTAGCTGCCAGCCAGAGCGGTCAAGGGAGCGGAAACGTGACTTGAGCACTCCGAATGTGCGCTCCACTATGCCCCTGGTTGCAATATGGGCTGCGTTGTATCTTATCTGGGGTGGTGTGGTGGGGTTCCGTATTGGCATCATCATGTGGGTGTTCAGAGGGTAGGCACTGTCCCCTGGGGAGGTCAGGATGGTTGTCATTAGTTGGGTTTGTGTATTTGTCTGTGCGTGACATGCATACATGTGCACAGACATTTGTACTCACCAATGAGCCATGTGTCGCCATGCTTCCCAGCTTCCAGGTCCCGGCTCAGGGCGGACATTCAGTATATGAAACTGTCATGGGTAGACCCAGGTTAGTTTGCATAGACAGAGGTGATGATTCCATGGGCATCGCATACAACCTCTATGTTGATGGAATGCCAGTGCTTGCGGTTGCGGTAGATATTCTCAGTGGCCCTAGGCGGATGTAGGGCGACATTGGGTACAATCTATGGCACCAAGCACTTTGGGGAAGTGTGCCACCCTGTAAAAGTCCTGGACCATGGCCTGCCTTTCTGCGGGTGTTCTGGGCATGTATATGTGCCTGCGGACACCTGGTGTAGGCAGCGTGACTGTGTGGCCTGTGAGACACCCCCCACTATGGCAGTTGTCCACTGAAATGACCCAGTGGCCAAACAATGCAGCACATTGAGCACCTTTTCCAAGGGGCTCAGTGCTTGGGAGCACAAGGTGGGTGTTGTGAGCTTATCCTCCCACTCAGTGACCAGGTCTAGGATGATATGAGGTGGAAACCTATACCTGCCATAGACCTCGTCATCAGGCATCCCAGAAAGGCTGGTCCTGGGCAAAAGAATTCTGGGACTGGCTATTCTCCTCCTCCTGCGGTGTCCCACGATCACTGCTGCGAGAAATGGGACATTCATCGTAGCTGTATATATGTGTTTGTTGTTTGTGCGCTCTTTTATACTGCGCGGGGACGCTTCTGCCTGCCTTCGCATGGCGGATGTGTTTACGCCTGTGCTTATCTTTTGGTGCGCGTGGGTTTCCCCTATTCCATTCCATGAATACGTGTTGTTCGCGAGCATGTGGGCGTTCCGTGTATTTCCCAGCAGTACTTCCCCAGTTATGCCCTAATTTTCATGCGTTGTTTCCCATTCCACGTGTTCCGCCCCCTTTTTGGTGTGTGCGCTACGCTCTGCGTTCGGGATGTCGCAGTGACGTGTGTGCCTGTGTGCGCCAAGAGCGGTCTTGGCACAGCTCCCTGGAAAAACTCGCGCACAGACTTCCATGAACCGCTTGCGTGTGATTCGCACGTGTGCGCTGGATTTTTCTCGCGTGCGCCACCGATTTCGGTGCACAATTATTCCATGAATTGGCCCCAAAAAAACAAAAAAACATTGTTACATAGATTTTAAAAGTGTTGAAAAACATATATATATAATAGATTTTCGGATAAATAAGCTGCGATTGATGGTGCAAGCCAAAATTGATCAGTGTGATATATTTGATAAAATAAAGAAAAGAATACAGGATAGACAGTCGAGACAAACTTGTCATTATGGAGGACACCCCTTTTTTACACTTATGCAGGACATTGCCAAGATACGCAGCTAAGGTAAGGAAATATAATTCGGAGGGGGTTTGAGGAACGACTAATAAGACAATCATGCCGTGGCCTCAAGATGGTTTGTTGTCAAAAATAATATTGCAACATACATATTTGCATGCTACATATAAGGGAAAGTAGTTACATACAAGATTGGCTGTTTTAGAGCTATGGGAAATGTATCAGAGCAAGAAAGAAGATCCAGCGAAAAAGGAGTGGATGCTTAATCAACATAAAGGGGAGGATGTAAAGTCTTTGGCTCTGCTGCCCCTTTCCCATTCTTGGAACAATAGCATCGATACAGAGGAGAAGGAATTTTATCCTTTAAAGGAATTGAAAGCATCAGCGGGGTACATTAATCTAACATATGAGCCCGGCATGGGAGACATGGTATCACAAGTATGACACTGACACAAAGGGTACAAGTTGTGAAACCTTTATTGAAATTGTTGGGGTTAGAGAAACTCCTACATTGCCCTATAACTAAGATGGGAGTAGTCTTGTTCATCAAATAATAAATGATGCAGTCCTAGTGAAGTTCATAAAATCAAAATGGCCTATGCTAATTAAAACCCAATGCCTGCCCAATCTCTTGTACCAAAATAGTGTAAAAAAGGAGAAATGTGTGCAAAAGGAAAAATCCGTGTTCAAATGAATAAATGGGGCTGAACCAGCTCTCCTCCTGATGTAAGCCTTCATGGAGTAATGCTCTCCCTGTAGGCAGGATGACACACTCTGGCTCCATTTCCAACACAATAAACAGTTCCAAAACATGAATAGAGTCCCGGTTGGCCTTCCACATTAAAGTATCTTTTCTTGACTTTCAAAATACTGTTTCAACCATAAAGTTCACAAAGGTCCCCCTATGTCGGGCTCAGACCTTTCACCACACAATTCTCGTAGGTCCCCCTCAGTCGGGCTCAGGCCTCTCACGATACAGTTCAGCACAAATCCTGTAGGCCCCCCTCTGTCGGGCTCAGACCTCTCATGATAAAGTTCAACACAAACTTGCAAGGGGGCTCCCTTCCCCAAGCATATTTCACTTCGGGTCTCCGTGTGTCAGGGTTGGACCACATTTTCGGATGTCGAAGGCTTTCGAATGTGCGTGGCTTTCTTTACTGGCCATGGCAGCATCACTTTGACTTAAAGTTTACAATTCAAAGTTCACTCTGCGCTTCTCTAGGAGTTAAACCTCTTTATTTCACTTTGGCTGTTCATTCGCTTTATCACTTCAAACTATTTACTTTTTCACAGAGACATTTGAGTGGGCTCCTTCCTTTTGCCAGACCACTCTGTTACTTAGTATTACCGGCTTTGCAGTTCCCTTTTACTTCAAGGTTCATTTACAGGTCTGCCTTTCCTTGCATCTCATTCACACAGGTGTAGCCTTCACTTGCGATATAATGTTGCTTCTGCAAACTTTAACAAATACCAGTCTTTCAGGTCGCTTGCCAACTCAATGACTGTGTGCATCGCTTTCTTTGTTTCGCGATTCCCAATTCACAAGTCAATGTTGGCACCACCGGCTTGGCTTCTCCTCCCCAACTCTTCCGTTCACACGGCAGGGTCGCTGGAGTCCTTGAAACACAATGCAATCTTCACTCGTGGGATCTGGCCTTCTCCACATGTCTTTTGCCGTCTGTCGGAGGCAACGGCCTCCATTAAGGCACTCTTGGGTTTTCGACCTGCTGCTCTTTTGCCTTGGTCCGTCGCTCTGCTCCAGTAGGCTTGCTTTTGTCCGAGAAGCCCTGCTTGTACTCATGTTCCACCTTGCTCAGAGTGTGTCTTTGTGTTCTGCCTTCTATTTGTGTGAGTAGAGCTAATTGGTATCAGGAGTATGCACTTATAGTCAAGTGCCTGACTTTGCCGGACCTGATTAACTGGACATGTCCAGAATGATGTGTGAAAGTTAATGTTGTTACTCTCAGTCACCCTCTTCCTCAGCCCAGTGTTTGTGTAAAAAGGGGGGATTGGGACCTCAGAGCATCCTAAAACATAGGATGGGTTGGATAAACAAAATAGGGGGAATATCGTGTCTCACCATCGGCTGCCCCACACTCACTCCTTGAATACCCCTCACCCAGGTGATCCTCTCGCAGTGGTCCACCCCCAGGATAAGGATCCAAAGGCGATGGCCGTGCTCTGGGCACCTGAGAGAGAGATCCTCAGGGACTAGCGGGTGAGACAACCTCTGGTTTCTCACAGCCCCCTGCTTATAACAGTGAGGATAACACAAAAGACAGCAAAATTAGAGAATGCAATTATATCTCGACATGCGATTAAAGTAAACAGGTGATGAGAAAAAGGATTGAAAACATAGAGAGATGGAGAAAGAGGAAGAACAAAGGAATTATAAATAAATAAAAGACAAATCTAAAGGAATAACAATAGTACAACATGAATGGATGGGAGGACAAATATTACTTAAGCTGGACGATAAGGGCATTGTTGGGTTTCGAGAAAGAGAAGAGCAGGAAAAGAAAGAAAGGGAAGAAGAGAAATCATATAAAGAAGAGAATGAAAGAGAATGTAAGTAAAGGGAAGAAAAGTGAAGATATGAGGGCGAGGAAAGAAAAGAAGACACTAGAAGAGAAGAGAAGAGGCGAGAGGAGGTAGAAGCGTACATAGTTTGCAAAGAAGGTGAGAGGAAGATGAATTGAGGGAGATGAGGAGATGAGAAAAGAAGAAAACATGTACAGAAGTAGTGGACTAAAAGATGATGAGATAGGGTATCTTTGTCATAGAAGCATAGTGCCGATTGAGGCACAAGAAGGATTTGAGGAAGAGAGAGGCTCACAACAGCCCCACATGAAGCTCCAAGGAATACCAACAATACCAACATGGGCAGATGAGCGAGATTCAGGAGCCGTAGGGCAAAGCATTGGAAATGTATATAGGCAAATGCAGGGACGTCATTTCACCAAAATGCCAGGGATAGCGGAAGTGACATTACATGACCCTTGGCCCCTGATTACATCACAGGAAGTGATGTCATTTGACCACACCCCAAAGTGATATCGTGGGAAGCGATAGAACACAACCTTTCACCCGTTGACAAAACAGGAAGTGGCATCACATAGCATTGTACACTATGAAAAATATGGTTAAGGTATCACTATAATGTGATGTACATTTCATACAAGAATGGATCGTCATATGTATCGTTAAGATCAGTGTGTATAGGCCCATATTACCAAATTACTGTGAATGCAAGCAGACGTCCATGACCAAATGATAATGATGTGTTATTATATAGCACTTAGGCTTAAGCGCTTCATATAGAAAAAAATATACACCCAATATCACCCAACCATTGTTGGTACTCATTTATCGACCTCAGAAGGATGAAAGGCTGAATTGATGCGTTTAAGACTAAATCAGTGACTCACCCCCTGAAGTGTGCCTGAAATAAACCTTTAATGAGTCTAGCAATTATTGTATAGAATTCCAGAAAGACACATTATTTGGTATTCCTATTCTTTCTTATTTAGGGTCAGTGCTGAAAGTGTTTGACTGGTGCCACTCCTGTTCTTATTTTTAAGGGACCTGAACAAGAAAGCCAGCCACTCCAGAAGTATAGAGCCACGTGGTGCTGGCCACAGCCCAGGAGCTTGGATTTAAAAATAAAATGTATTTCTTTTTTTTTTTTTTTAGAGGTCGCAAGGGAGACCACAGAGACAGAGGTCGCAATGGAGACCTCAGAGGTCGCAGTTGCAACCTCTGGTGACCCCTATTTGACGTCCCTGAGCAAATGAGTGCTAAAGGAGGATATAAACCCCAAGAAACCATAAAAGGATTTCAATCGAGGGAAATTGGAGAAAGGTCACATGACGCCATGACAGATGAGCACAGAATTCTGTTGTTAAATAGACTGTATCCTGATGATGCAGAAAAGGATAATAGCCATACAAGCTGGGGCATAATAATGTCAGACGTAGAAAGGCAATAAAATGAGAGAGCGCGATGGGAGGTAGCATGCAGATTTTCAAAATAAGCAAGTGTTTAAAAAAGGGGTAACATTTTCAAATTAAGAGGACCCCAAAGAGAGAACATCAGAATAGACATTATATGCTGATCGATCACAGTATGACTGTGCAGTGCAGGGGATGTATCCCCGCCTTATGTAAGCAGATTAAAGGCACTACCAGGATGGAGAAAAACGGGCGAGCCTCGACCCACCTGTAAAACAAGGAGTGTAGGCAGTAATGATTGTGGTACAGGATTTATTTTCACAGTTCCCATTATTAGAGAAATGGGAGGTCGCCCACAGCATATACCGTGGCCACAGATGCATAAGGACAATTTAAGATGTAAGTTACCAAGTTTAAATTCTGGTGCAGGAAAATGGATTTATGAATTAGAGAGAATGACATCAGGAATGACATTAGCTATAGGTGACACAAAAGGCTTGCTAGCAGCCGTTACATGGGAGAGCGTCAATGACATTTGGAAGTGAGCAGGATACGCAGGTGTGACTGCACATAATAGGACACATGATGGAGCCCCATTTAATAATTGAAGAACAGATGTATGGCGGGCGCTCAGAGTACAATGTCTTGATACATTACATAATTGTCCGATTGTGACTAGGAAAATGGGGGCAGATGAAGACCCGGTCACTTATATTCAAGATATTTAATAGAAATGGCTCCTTGAGATGCGTGAACCATGGGATAAAAT
Organism: Ambystoma mexicanum; assembly: GCF_040938575.1. Classification (NCBI taxonomy): domain Eukaryota; kingdom Metazoa; phylum Chordata; class Amphibia; order Caudata; family Ambystomatidae; genus Ambystoma; species Ambystoma mexicanum. Next base: position 217,375,528 of record NC_090931.1, read on the forward strand.
TATGACATTATTCTACCACATTTTGTGTCAGGAACTGCCTGAGTCAGTGCAACGTCAGCTGAAGAAACAGGTGGGATTGGAAGAGAAACCAAGGCCAGAAATACAATTGACAATCATGCATCACTGCTGATTGATGCAGGAGAAAAAATAAGAAGAAAGCCGAGAGTAGGAAGCAGGAAGAAGCAAAGTTAATACAGAAAAAGTTGTCATAAATAGCCGTAGAGGGAGCATTATTTAGGAGTAATGAAAGGAGGGTAATACAGGAGATGCAATTAGTGCAACAAAACAATGTAATGTATCCCACAGGTTGCAGTGGGTACAATTTCTGGCCAAGAGGATGAGGGAATGGTTCTAGAGGAGGAGGACAAGGGGGATTTCAAAACTCTCGGGGAAGAGGAGAATTTAATGGTGGACAGCCACGACAATTTTGGAATTGCGGAAGAAAAGGACACATAGCCAGACCATGTAGAGGCAGAGGAGGCATGCAGCAAAATTGGCAAGCTACAAGAGGGGGGATGAGCTATGTTCCACAATATAATGCAGAATCGCAGGAGTAGTATGCCCAACATCACATGGAGGCTCAGACAGATGTGCTGAAAGCACAACAGATGTAGCAAGCACCTTTGCAAATGCAATTGCCACAAGGGCAATCAAAGCAAGTCCCCATGCAAACACAGCAGGCACAGACTCAGCAAGCGCAGGCACCGCAGGCTACAGCACCACAATGGAATATGACTACAGAAGTCCAGCAATCCCCTGCACCCAAATTAGTTAGTGTGGTAGGGAGAAATTCTTTCACAGGTACTGGGATGAATGCACCTCCACTACCCCACGCATGTGACAATTGTAGAAGAGTGGTTCTCGCCAAATCTGTTACAACATGTGGCACAGATTATTGTAAATTGCATCGTTTGCCATAAATGTACTGCGGGGCACACATTGCGAACAGTAAGAGGAGCAATTCCTTGACCCAATGGCCCATTTCAGCACCTACATGTAGATTCCATTGAAAGCTGCATACATTCAATGGCTACAGATATACGCTGGTCGTGTTATGTTCTTTTTCTAGATGGATCAAGGCAGGTCCATGCACACACCTTTTTGCTACATCCACTGCCAAGTTCCTTGTAAGTTAGGTGTTTCCAAGATGGGGTGTGTCCGAGGTTTTGCGGTCTTACATTCGACTGCATTTTGTAAAGGAGCTGTTTGAACAAATAATTCTTCTATTAGGCATTCAGAAAATGTTTTCCTCCACATACCACCCACAGTCGAATGGCATCTGTGAATGATCATATGGATTTTATAGGGAAATGATTGCAAAATTAAGATTACTTTAAAGAAGGGATGGCTACACTGCCTACCCATTGCCTTATACGCCCTAAGAAACCAGCTGGCTTAGATCACCATCTAACTCCTCATGTGTTGGTGACTGAACGCTGTATGAGAACCCCCCCCCTTGCTCCTCCAACTAGGTAAACAACGGATGCCTATAGTGTAGCGAAGGCACTAGGTGAAGAGATGCATGATTACATCACAACAATGACTGCAAGTGTTTCATGTCTCAACAGGTCAAAAACCAAAGGGAGGGTCAAAGAGAATCAACAAAGACAATCAACCCATTGAAGCAGAAGATTTGTTAAAACAACCCAGCCTGTACATAGGGGACCAAGTGCTAGTACGAATGTTTGTATGCACTTGGAGTGTACTCCGCTTTGAAGGACCATATGAGGTGGAAGAAGTAACAAGCACATCTGCCAAGTTAAGAGGAAGAAAAGCTTGGCTACATCTACACAACATCAAACCATATAAAGGAGAAACCCAAACCCCTGCAGCAGCTATCGACGTTGAAGCAAAAGACGAAGTTCTTTGCATGCAGACTCATTCAATAGCCAAAAGCAAAGACAAGGACAATGAAGAGCAAAACAGCACTTTGAACTGAGGACCCACATCTTTCAAACCCACATCTTTCAACATTCGATTAGGAATAGACTTGCAGTCGTCTTGGAACTTTTTTTAGACAGGCTAAAGGAACAATGCATTGAATTACTGGAGCTGAAAGAAGGGAAGCACATTTCATCTTATGTTACCCATTATAACAATACACACATTCTTATATGCTGTTTTTACTTACATATTACTGTCTTATCCTGATTTAGTAAGAAAGACACGTGAATATAGTGTTGTTTTTGGGTAATCCAGAGAACAATTATATTATTTTAGAATAATCATACCAATCATCATCTTGCAGATCTGAAGAATTATATATATATATATATATATATATATATATATATATATATATATATATTGAGAATCAAAACAAGATGTGGAGGCTTCAGAATATAAGAGGCTCATTGCCATCAAGAAAATCGATGAGCTTCCGTGGAACAATAATTAAGATATCTTTATGTATTATGATTTGTGTTTTCCTCCTGATCTTTATGGCATTTTGACATGTTATAAGAAATGATACAGACATTGTGGGCAACAATGAAACAGTTACGTTTGTCCTCGATGAAAGCACAAACAGTATCCTTTATAATGTCACTAGGCATCTATTTAGATTTCAAAAGGATGCTGGGGAAGACCATGAAGATATAAATACATATCTTGATAATTTAGCTCATTTAAAAAATAACCTATGGTGCCAGCACAAAAAGGAGGTGGGAGAGAGACATAAGAGGAAAGCTGCTATGTCTGTTCCTTAATACAGTGTGCCATGAATGCAGCACAGACATTTATTGCCAAAGAGATGCCTGCACATGATGCAATGGGCAACTTTACAATGGTAATCAAGAGGAACATTCACATATGAAAATACCTATGTGAAGACAAAAAGGATGGGAAGTGGAATGGGGTGGACAAACAGAAAACGTATGTATCCATCTTAGATTAGAGAACAAATAAAAATTGTTGAGATGAGGAGGATGGACTGCTCAGTTATGACTGAAAGATCAGTAAAACCAGGATGCTGGGAGAGACCTCAGCTATTGGTATATGGGCATGTTGCCACTAGTACCTGATGGAAAGATGGACTATTATCTTCTCCTGCACACTTATATCATTAGCTGAAGTTCTCCAAGTTATTAACATGGGTTGATAATGAAGCAGGACCAGTATCTATAATACAATTAAAGAATGCAACAACATGCTTTACAAATGAAGGTTTGGTTCTGGTTGGAGAGAACAAAGGCTGTGGACAGATACTTGAGGTCCCAGGAATAAATGGAGGAACTACTGTACTGATGGTCCGATATTGGGTCTGTGGATCCAGAGCTTATATGCAGTTGCCTAGGAATTGGGGAGGAATATGTTCTATTTGTTGGTATATGTTCCAGCATTAGTGATTCCTCAAAGGGATCTCAACATTGATGGATTACCAAAAATGAATGAACATCAAAGGAGAAAGAGGGCGCTCAACCTCTGCCAGCTGAAGAGGGAGAAATATTTCTCATCAAAATCAATGAAATCCTAGGAAGACATTCCAGATCAGGATAAACTGTTCAGCAAGACGGCAATGATAATGACATCCATATTTATGCCAGGACTTCAGACTGCAGTGGACGCCAAGTGGCTTCAGATTACCAGATGGGAGCTGCTGCAAACGATCAATGCAGCAATGAAAGGATTCAATGCAATCAGAGAAGAATTGAGAGCCATCAGGCTGATAACTCTCCAGAACAGGTATGTCCTGGACTTAATTACATCAATGGCAGTAGGCATGTGTGCCATGTATGGGCCTTCTTGCTATACATTCACACCATTCCATTATGGAGGAAATGGGACCCTGACAGAAACAATAACTATGCTGACAACCCTGCATACAAAGATGGAAGATGAAGTTGATGAGACACCAGGAGATGATTGGTTCTCATTTCTATTATCGTGGATTCCAACCTGGTTGGGGAATGCCTTCAAAATACTTGGAGCGATAATAGTGTTGGTATGGCTAGGATTTTGTCTCATTGGGATCATTTTGGGACAATGCCAAAAGACAGCCAAGAAAGCTATTCAAATGAAGATAATGAATGACAAAGATGCAGGAACTGGCGAGGAGATGCAAAATGAAGAAAGTGCCCTTTCAACTATAAAGAAAAGCACCCTTGCACCGCCAGGAATGAACTATTACTACTGCAGGGATCATAACAAATATTAAGGACATTGGATATTCTGTCCACCATCAGGAGAATGCTGTCACTAGACCTGGAGTGTGGATGAGCATATAAGTATTGCAAGTCACCTGAGAGGGGTGACTAGGGTCTGGATTCTAAAGGAACAACGGTATGAAGAGAAGTTGAAGCAGATTGAAGAGCAGAATGTGGTAGAGGACTTGACCAGAGGGGAGAATGTCATACTGGAACAGCAGGAGATGGGCCCTATATGGGACTCCATGTGTTATGCCTTTACCGCATCAAATATACGACGGCCGATTTTCACTCAGACAACCGTATCAAATGTATCCTCACATGGAGAGTGTGGAAGGATATCGTGTGGAAGGATGTCAGCACACACCATTGGACATCATGGAGCATTGAGTGAAATCTGATGAGGACAGAGTGGTGTTATGAAGAAGATGTAGAAAGAAATATTGAAACAATATGAAAATACTTAAGAAGGATGATGTAACTGAAGTGATAAGAGAAGCATGTACGAAATGATAAGAATATCACATATGCAAAGAAGATAAAGTAACTTGTTGATCAACAAGTGTAACTACGCAGCAACACAAGGTAGATAAGACATATAGAAGTTTGCTATAGAGGGAAATTTAATGTGGCAAGGACGGCCATGATAGGAAAATGGACGTCGGCTTGTGTAAAGATTAAATTCAGCTAACTCAGAGACAGACCAGGGGTGCAGAGTCAGGAGACGCTGGAAAACAGCTTTGTGTGCAAACCTAAGAGGTGTCTATGTTGGTCTGGGATCAAGGATGCTGTTTTTAAGGAATAGCTGCAAGGAACAAAGGCAGGCAGACGGATAAACCATGTGTGTAAGACATTTTTCTCTTAGAATAAAGAAGAAAAAAACATCTGCAAGAGTCAAGTATTGGACAATTAAAAGTGTATAACTTCTATACAAGATAGAGAGAGCAAGTTTCTAGAGGCCAAAGCAGCAATGGCACACAGTATAATTGAATCAAAAAGCAGTAAATAAGAGGTTTAAATTGACAAATTTGTGGTCTCTTCATACGTGGTTCAGAAGTAAAGAAAAAGGGTCATTCATTAAGCTGTGGATGAAAATAGTGAGGTGCTCGCTTTCCCTTGAATGTACCGGAACAGAGAGTAGGCTACAAGGTCAACTGCAGATGAAAACCTTTGGCTCATGGCCAGACTGATGAGAGATCATGTACTAATTGGGAAAGTTCACAAGTAATCTGACATGACTCAAGCACCTGTGTTTAGTTTTGCTTACATGCTGCTAGCCGAGCCGAAAGTCCATGGTATGGTGGGGATGCCAACAAATCAGTGGGTCTATGGGGACATCTACTATACACTGTTGCATAGACCAATCCGCTGCCATCTTGTCTGCTTTAATTAATATTATACGTATTTAGAGGTAGATCGAGGCATGTCTTAAATATGAGAGACAAACAATGGTGTACTAACCCATATGTAATTTATAAGTATATTTGGTCCCCTAACCAATCCTTCCCATAAATAGGTTTTACAGGTTGCCACGTAGAATGACATCATATATGATGCATATCAGGGTATAAGACCAATGTAAAATCAAGTTTGTGTGTGAGTTTACAAGTATCAGTCCGTTGTCTGCCAGTTTTGATAAATTGTCTTTGTCATATTCTTTGAGTCTGTCCAGTTATTTGGTCTAAGATCTTTATTGGTAATCCCATTTAGCACAAGAGAGGCTTCAAGGTGCTAGAGCCCACTATTCACCAAGACAATTCAAAGTGTGCCCAGCACAGCACATTATGGCAGTTATCATGTGCCACACCTAACTAATGAACTTAGCCAAATCGATTCCTGGCCAGTGCCCCAAATTGGTTAGATATATTCCCTGACACTTTTTTCCCCAATATTTTACTACAGGCTAGGCTAGACACCGAACAGACTTTGGGCCTGATCAGGAGTTGGGCGTTATCCCAGCTGGGATACCACCCAACCTTATTCACGTTAGTGCCCACCCGTCCGGTGGTATTAGCACTGGACCACAGGTTGGGAACTAACTGTTAGTCTCCATTGGGACCATTGGACCCAATGGGGACTTTTCAGTGCACTTACCACACAGTAATACCACCAGTGGTAACTATGCCGAAAATGGGAATTCTTCCAGAGTGTTTACCCTCAGCTTTGAGATGGGGTAAACACGCCAAACTCGAGATTGGGCAGACCCTTAAATGTGGCGATGACACAGTTACCACCACATTTCATTTAAGGGCTTTCGCCCAACTCATGATCAGGCCCTTAGTATTGAACCAGGCATTCCAGATTATTGTAAGACTGTATAACGCACATTGAACTGGCCACACAATAACAAACAACCACACAGGCTAACAATTTTATACTTTATATGAAGATTTTGAGATCTGTTAAGAAAACCATAAACATTTCCATGAGCATTGGTTTTAGGAGAGGAAACAATCTATGTCAAAAATGTTCACTGGTGAATAATAGAAAATGAATCACATTTCAGACATTCCCATTGGTGATGACTAAGAACAAGCAAAACATCATTGTATCAGCGTAGGGTGTCTGACAATTTCTTTGGGTTCTGAAAAATCCCTAACTGACATTTATATTGACAATGTAGGTAACACAGCATGAAACCTTTAGTTTCCTCCCCCGTGTTCACTACCAATAGATTGGGGATCAAATTAGGAGACACCCTGGTAAGCACTTTAGTTGATTATGAAAGCGAATGCATTTTAGATACATCTTCAACTCGCATTTACCCCTTGTCCTCAGCTAAAGATGAGTTAGTATGAGGTTAGAGGTAATACATTCTCCTGCATAGCAGAACAATTCCTATAACCGATTCTGATTCAGGCAACTACCTTCATCTCTGGGTACCTGAGGGGTAGAGAGAGTTATGAATTTTGGGTCAGTTGGACCAGGCCAAATTACCCCGGCAAGAGATTCTGGTTACTTTAGTCCCTATTAATGCCCACTTTACTTCACTTGAGACTCTTGTGTACCCAGCCCTTCTGGCCTGATTGCGGTTTGAGCTCCTACACTCAGCAGCTGTTCACACCTTCCAGCTCAGGATCCCAGCTTGTGTTGCTCTGTCACGCTGCCAGCTGCACACAGATATTGTTTTGACTCACAGTACCCTGTTCAAGGCTGAAGTGATATTTGGCCCGATGCCTTATGCTCGAGCAGCACAGGTACCAAAAGAGACAGTGTGGCTTTCTCACTCAATGCAAACAGACACTCACAAACACTTTCTGGTAAGCCCGAGATCTCTTTCAAAATTTAGAAATCAACAGCCCCAGTGCTTGCTTGAAGACAGAGCTTATTAAATCTCAGCCCAGTTTTAAAGTCTCTGCCAGCCAAAGCCCAGCCATGGACTCTTTCAGAGCCCAAAGCAGACCACAGGCCATGCAGCAAAAGCCCAGGCAAATACCCCTCCTTCCAGCTCACAGCCCATTATAAACCCTTCTCCAGAATCCAGCCCAGTATGTTATCCCACATATAGATTCTGAGAATGTTTACCCACCTATCTAGCAATGTCACCACCTTCAAACTCCAGCCCCTTTCTTGTGTTGATCCCAACTTTAACATAGGACAGGGCATTTGACAATATTTCAACCCTTCCTTCACCCATCTCGTGTAATATTCCAGCTCAGCCATAGGTGACCTTTGAGCAGCATTAGGCACACAATGTAATATATTCCTTCTTTCCTCTTTTCCACTTAGAACAAAGAGCATTTCAGAACTCTGATTGTCAATGCCCCTTCTTCCGCAGCATCGCAGCATATCTCCTGCAAATGCAGTTTTCACTCTTCGCGGGCAAGCCTTAACTGGCAAGCTACACCCAGTGTATTTGTTTGTGCACCTGTCGCAATGTTATAGTGTTAAGGCCTGAAGCCCACAAATGTAACCCCTACATCAGCTGTTTTGTTCAAAATCACCCCCATTTCTGTTCCTACTGCCACAACCAACCCCCTTTTTAGTAATCCATGATAGCAATTCATGTTAATAACCCATATATTACACTACAGAGTACATAGAGTATATGTTGAAAACACGGGCAGGAGAGTATATCAAGCAAGAAGATTTGTTTGAACTGTCACATGCGTGGTGAAATCAGGAGGAGGGAGTCATCCTTTTGATATTTGATAATATAAAAACAAGGGGAAGGAAGTAATACCCACTGGCCCTTTGGGGAACTTGGAAAGGCCCAGAGAAGAGGAGCTATTTCTTGGCCTTGTGAACATTTGTACATCTGGTATCCAGGTAAAGGGAGGCTGTACCCTGATATTGACTGTGAGTTTTGAAACACAAGAGCGACAAAGCAACCTCTTGGGCTAGAGAACATTTGTACATCTGGTATCCAGGGGGAGGGAGGCAGTACCCTAGTGTTGAGTGTGAGTTTTGAAACACTAAGAGGGGCAAGACAACCTCTTGACCTTGTGAACATGTATGCTTATGGTGACATGGGGAAGGGTGGCAGTACATTGCTGATGACTGGGAATTGGAAAAACCAAGAGAAGGTGAATTGCCTCCTGTTTTTTTACAATTGTGACAAAAGGGAAAAGGCCCTTTCTACTTCTACTTGTTGAAGAACCTTTTTGTTTTGAAACTGTTAACTATACTTTTCCCTTCTTTGCTGCATCTGGGGCAGTGGAACAAGCACTGGACATTACTGAGAGGAAGGGAGTAATTGCTCAACAGGTGAGAGTCCTAGTTTCCCCTTTGTTTATTAGTTTACGTGTAAGGGTCAGATATATGCATTTTGGACACAGGGCAGCGGACTATTGTTTTGGCGGCTGTTCTGCCAGTTTCTTTCATGTTGTTTGAGGCAGGATAACCCCTCTTAGTTATAGGGAAAGATAGGGATTTCTTTGATTTTCCTTGTCAAATAAAAGTTTATAACTTAAAAGATACCACCTCTGTGTCAGTGTCCTGCTTCTGACTTCTTCTTGATATGGTGTCAGGGGTCGGATCTGACCTGGTTGACACAAGCTGGGGGAGCCCAAACCTAACCAGAACCTTTTCTAGCCCCACTATGTCCTTGTTTGAGAAAGGGTCGACTCAAGTCCTTTTCGCTACTAGTGGATTGAGTCAGCTAGAGAATAAAATAAGCTGGTCTAGCCCCTCTTTAAGCAGCTGTGACCCTCGGGGCTATCGCCAAAATAATACCTTCAACCAATCAGGTATCCCAAATGAACCAATGGAGTTAGCTCTCTCCAGTAGTGGGTGGCATAGTAACACCATTGAGTACCCATAGCAGTAATAGATTAGGACTCACCTTCACTTCTCTAACCCCCAAATCTATTTATACGGGTAAGAAGTATGTTGAAGAAAATAGTCTCAAACTATTGAGATCATATGACTGCCAGATCCCTGGGATAGAGGCAATAATAATTTCCTTAGACCTTCAGGTCCTTGTCCCTCCCAATCTATTCAAACCCAAATCACAAGAAATGGGTGAGAATACTACTGCTTTGTCCTGTGATAAAAACCTCCAAACCATAATCTTAAATGTTTCACCAGACCTTATTAAGATCCAAAGGGAAAAAATTGTGGGTAGCCTGGTGTATGCAGCCATATGGGAGTTTCCTTCCATGGACACTCAAGAGCATTTTTTTCCATCCCTTAAATGAGGAGGCTCAATTTGACCGTGATAGATCGCACAAAGAATTTGCTGCAGAAACTAATAACCCTCCCACTTTGCCAATTCATTTTTCTGTGGAGTTACCAATCCCCCAGAAAAATTAGACTTTGGGCTATTCGGCCATGGAATTCCAACCCTTGTCTCCCCAGATAGTTAGCCAGAGAAGTCCAGAGGGCATAGGAATCTTAGCCCCAGTCAGGAAGAGAATAACATGAGCAAACCAGTTACTGAACCAGAGAACCCCAAGGTACATCCTTTTAGGGGGGACAGTTCCCCATCGGTAAGGGGAGAAAAGAATGAACACGATATGAGACTTAGAACTTATAAGATAGAAACCAACCCTGGGGAAGAGAAGGATCAAGAAGCCTTGAAACGGGTCCCAAATTGGATAGTACCTGAACCACTGGGGAAGGACACTGAGACCCCTTCCAAGAGCAGGGAAATCCTTATGGCGATACACATAAGCCAAGGTATTGGTCCCTCTATTTCCCCAATGAAACTTTCTCTCTCCATTAAAAATTGCCCCAAGAACTGCAATCCTTCTCCATTACTATCAGAGAAGGTGGATTAATTAGGCTATGAACCCCTAGAGATAGGGATCCCAGAAACCACTTTGTAAGAGGACCCTGTTTTCCTGGTGTAACGTGTTGTTTTCTGTGATCAGCTCCATTTTCTGTTGTTTCAGATTTTAGAATATTTAAATCCTGGTGAACCTGATCAAAATCATTTTGTGAGTCAATGGGCCTCATTACGAGTCCAGCGGTGACCCTGCCGGTGCTTCCGGAGGGATGCCGTTGGACTCGTGACATTTTACCAGCATCTAGCTTGCCGGTGCCACCAGCACTTTACAAGTCCCGTCGGACCGACAAGCTAGGTGCACGTAAATGTTGTTCTCCATTGGAATGGGTCCAAGGAAGTGCTGGCACTGTTGCTAACGGTGCTTCTATGAAGAATCTGCCTACCGTGGCCGCTGCACCTAGCAGCGTCAGACCTGTTGGCCGCAATGGCCCCAGCAGGCAAACATGAACTTACCGGCAGCCTTGTTTCTGGACTGGCAATGTCGTAATGAGGCCCAATGTCTCTTTAGATTAACTGACTGTTTACAATTTTTTTTGTTCAGTTACGTACTGTTTGAAGGCCACAATTTCATCCAACAATACTCTATTGTGGATAGTCTGGTCATTCAATTGGTGTTGAAAGTGGCTTATGGTTTCTACCCTCTCTTTGTGTGTGTCTTGCAGTGCAGAAACCTAAATGTTTTGCTCTACACTGACACTGCCTTGTTGATGGGGTTAGCTCATTTCCGAGTTGCTCAATGATGTTTTTATATTGGAGATCAATAATTTGGCTTTGTTGCAATTTTACTTCTAATTGCATGAGTGATTTCTGGGCCTCTTTCATGCCTTCAGTCTTCTCCAACATACTGGCATGTTCATTTTGCAATATTAATTGTGAATTGAAGTACAATAGAGCTGTAAGTCTTATCCACGGGCTCAAGCCCAGGGACTGCATCTCTCCAGCTCTAAAATCACTCCACTGGCTCCCGGTGGCTGCAAGGATCAAATTCAAGACCCTCTGCATCATCCACAAGGCTTTCTGAGGTCTGGGACCCTGCTACATACCATTTTCTCTGCCTAAAAACCTCACTGCTAGAGTCCTTCGGTGCTCTAGCTCCAACTCTCTGCAGATCAGAAATTTCTCCAAGCAGATTGTGGGGGTAATTATATTTCTTTGGCTGGAGCATCACTCTGAGATGTCCTTCCTGCCTTCCTCAGACTTGAGCCGGATCTGTTTAAGTTCCTGAAACTTCTCAAAACTTTCTGTTTCTCCTCATGTCCCTCTCCCCTTCCCTTGCTAATGTACCACCGCCACTGGGACTTGCGCCTGGTCCCCTGTGTTCCTTACAGTGGCCAGGCCCTCCTCACCCAGTATTCCCAGCACCCCTTAACCAGCACTTGCCCTTAATCTGAGGAATTCCTTCCGTCCCCTCAATCAAAAGAACCACACCAGTTTATCAGATTTTGACTAGCTCTGCCCTTGACAAATATTACACTATTATTATCTCTCACACCTTTGCAATAGTTAAGTCAATAATCAGGCCATGCGTTGAGGAATATATGTTTATTAAACAATAGACACAATCAATATCGCACAATAATTATCACAATGCATGCCACCTTTCTCTGTGGTACAAAAAATATTTCCCTTCAACCAAAACTCGATACAAACAAGTTGAACACGATTCACTTTTGGTGATAAAAATTCACAAAATATCTAAGATGCAAACATGTTCAGTATTCATTTATGATCTCAAATTCCCCCCCAGCCCCTCGTTAACATATAAAGAGAAGCACAGGTCTGGAGAAGACTTACGATGATTGGGTAACTCAGAAAATTCCCCCACATATAACATTAATCAATGCAGCACCATCAAACATGACATGGCGATTTTATTTGGCAGGGTATTTTGTAATTGGCTTCACTTAAATACACATAGTGCTATTCTGTTGCTTTAACATACATTTTACATGTGCAGCACTCATTATTTCTGACCACCCTGTGCACTCTTCATTTCTAGAAACATGCTTGCACAATCATTATTCATCAATATTCTTTTTTTTCAATATATTGAATCCTTTTTCTTTAACATTATGCAGTGAGAAATCTCTCAATTTGGAGTCCCTTTCTCACTCTCAGTAGAGCGTGTGCTTTTAAATGAGTTATTTCACTTTATTTAACCTTGAAGACAAATTTCTGCCAGCACAAACCCAGAGGTTCAGTTATGATTTAGCACCCCATCTGCTTTGGTACAGAGTTCAGGGATAGTTAAACTATTCCAAATTCTTTTTTTTGTAAATGCTCCCTTCCCTTTAGGGGATTTGGGGTTGGCAAAAACGTTAGCATGTAATCCCCAATTACTTTAACAACTATAGCATTATTCACACTTGGGAAGATGTTGAAGATTTCAAATTTCCCCAAGATTTCCACAGTGTCTGCTGGCTATGTGGGAATTAATTAACATATTCATTAATAAGAAATGCTAGAGCTCTACTCTGTATGTCCACCCCATTATTAAGGGGAAGATAATATTTCAAACAGATCCCCAGCAATGGTTCGTCAAAAGTACTTACCTTATATCAATCTGGGTCTATGCTCAGGAAAAAGTCATCAGGCCTTCTGGGTCATCTCATGGGAACCATGGCACCTGGTTAGACTGTCTCTCCAGGCTCAGTTATGGATGGCCTCCAGCATCAATCCCTCTGTTTCTTTCCTGGTTCCCTCCTGATTGTTGTCTACCTTTCTCCTTGTCTCATTCACCTCCTTCTGTCTCCCTTGTAATTTTGATCATCCTCCAGCATTAAGTCCCTTTTTCCCACTGTGCATCTACTTTTAAAATCTAACCACACCAACACATATCTAAACTATGAGGTGCTGGCTCATTGGTTGATACTCCTGATTGCCCATCTCTTTTTGTTCCTCTTACACAAGGCTTAGCCCCTTTGTCTAATTGGTCCTTGGATTTCTAGGCTCCATTTCTGGGAGAAATGACTCCACCCATTTCAAAGGCTATTTCTGACCAACTGAACTTAAATATCTTCAACATAACACTTTTTTTCAAATTACAGATAACAGTGCTAAACTATATATTTTTTAAATGGTCTGATCATGCCGGTCACATGTACTTACTTTATATCATTCTGGGTTTATGCTCAGGAAAAAGTCATCAGGCCTTCTGGGTCATCTCATGGGAACCATGGCACCTGGTTAGACTGTCTCTCCAGGCTCAGTTATGGATGGCCTCCAGCATCAATCCCTTTGTTTCTTTCCTGGTTCCCTCCAGATTGTTGTCTACCTTTCTCCTTGTCTCATTCACCTCCTTCTGTCTCCCTTGTAATTTTGATCATCCTCCAGCATTCAGTCCCTTTTTCCCACTGTGCATCTACTTTTAAAATCTAACCACACCAAAACATATCTAAACTATGAGGTGCTAGCTCATTGGTTGATACTCCTGATTGGCCATCTCTTTTTGTTCCTCTTACACAAGGCTTAGCCCCTTTGTCTAATTGGTCCTTGGATTTCTAGGCTCCATTTCTGAGAGAAATGACTCCACCCATTTCAAAGGCTATTTCTGACCAACTGAACTTAAATATCTTCAACATAACACTTTTTTTCAAATTACAGATAACAGTGCTAAACTATATATTTTTTAAATGGTCTGATCATGCCGGTCACACTGCACTGGGTGTCATTTTGGCACGTGGTTGCAGGTGTGAATGGCAGATTTTTGTGATTTATTCAAACAGGAAAAAGAGTACAATCATGAGATTTTACAGACAAGTATCTGGTTCCATCAGCTACCAAATTCCCCAGTCTCCTATGCATAATTTTCTCTAGGAAGCTGTAATCACTTTTTAGCTAATAACTCTGATTCCCAAGGTCAAATTTCATAACTTTTCTTAAACATTTTGGGAATATCTGTGCCATTTCGTTAGGTGTCATGGTTCTCAAGTTAATGGAAAAAATATGATTCTCCATATAGCCTTTGGCATCTTATTAATTACATGCATATTATTCACTTCCATTAACCAGCATCTTTTTTCCCCATTATCTGTGTCCAGGCCTGGTTATCTCACACTGTTAACCTAGCCCACCATAAAACACAAACCATTTTTCCTCCTAGGGTTGTTTGACCATCTGTGTTTTTATATTCCTTAAGTAGAGGGGATAACTCCACCCCCTGACTCATGAGACATTCTCCTGTAACATGCCAGTTGTCATCAGCCCAGAACCTCACCATAAATTGAATTTAATGTTGACTATTATTCAAAGTGCACATCCATTAGCTGAGTCTTTGTTTACTCAGTGATGGTCATTTCACCCCATTAAAGCTCTTCACAGGCACAAGATCCTCCCCCTTCCTGGCTCTTTGAACTTTAAAATAATTCCTCAGATAGACAGGGGAAGGCAGTGCTTGCCCTTTATATCTGATGCTGGTAGGTCACTGGGCTTAGAACAGCCTGCAGTCAGTTCTGAAGAAAAGAAATTGTGCTTTTTGATGTGTTCCATTTTTTCTTTCTTTATACACGAGTCCTACATCAATATTTTACATCATGCAATATTTGTTTTTTCTCCTGCACCATGCCATCAATATCCACATTTATATTATAAATGATATTGGAATGGCTTTGGCAATGGAGTTTCATCAGTACACTGTTCATGGTTCCAAGTTCCAGAATGCACACAATTCTCAATGGCAGATTGGTTGTACCAAAACTGTATTTTCAGGTATCGTGCCCATTTAGTTGGAACTACGCCTGAGGCTAGTCATTCAAAAACAGGGCACACTTAATATTTTAATTTTTCGGTAGAACATATTGGGATATTTGGCAGTTGAACGTTCAATGCTGTCCTTGTCTCTGCCATATAAGAGTGATTTTTCACATATCTGCACCTTTGGTCCAACCTGGCCAGCAGCAGATCATTGATGTCATGTGCCCGAATTTACCTCACATCACCTAGTTATCCCGCCAGATCTTTTAGCATGCTAAGTGGATCCTATGGAGGCTACCAGTACTCTGTCCTCTCTGGAATAACTACACTAAACTCTTCTTTGGAATTACTCACCATTGGTGTGTGCTTGGTACCCAGTTCACAATCGTGACTCTGCACCCACAACTCTCATCCAGGAAGTCACTGCATAGAATCATCTGCCTAAAATATTGGCACAAAACAGTATGCCAATTAACAAGGGGGTCCTGGGAGTCCCTCTGCCAGACATGAGTCCTGGTTACAAGAGACTTACCCAGAGTCTTTAGCTCACTATCTTTCACAGAGAAGAAATATCCCAAACATATACGTTTTTGTCCTGCCCTGGGGCAGTCCAACACCAAAATGCTAGGCAATTCTCCTCTGAACAAGAGTACCAACAGAAACCCCAGACACGTGTTTCAGTCTGGTTGGACCTCATCAGTAGGGTGGATCTGTGCCTCTCTAAGAATAGTGAGCAAGGGGTCCACGTCTGGATTCCCCTAGTAACTTAGGGTGAGACCCAAAGTTACTTAAATATGCAAATTAACAAGAGGGTCCTGGGAGTCCCTCTGCCAGACATTAGTCCTGGTTATGAGAGACTTACCCAGAGTCTTTAGCTCACTATCTTTCACAGAGAATTTGCATATTTAAGTAACTTTGGGTCTCATGCACCTGTACCACTCAATAGTCATGAGTCCATGTTTGTTAAAAAAAAAAAAAAACTAATAGTTACTGGTCCAGGTGTGCTCTATTTAGGAATGGAAAAGTACGAGTGAAGCTAGGTCCTTGGATAATTATCCAAACAGTATTGTGGAGCATTAGGATATAGCTCACCTTCTTTACATTGGGTGCCATAGCTTACATGTTTTTCTACTTTGATTTCATTTTAATAATGTATAACACACTTACTGAATATGGTATTCTCTTCTATTCAGATCATGCATTTGCCATACATCTCATAACTAGTTTAGCAACATTAAACTCAACCAGGACAAAACAGAAATCATGTTTGCGTGCAATGGCCCGTCAAACTATCACCACATTCCATGGCCTCCTGAACTGGGACACCCACCAGAACCATCTGAAGTGGTCAAAAATCTTGGAATGATAATGGACAACAAACTAACACTCAAACCGCAAGTCAACACAGTAGTAAAGAAATGCTTCTAGCACTGAGACACAATCAAGTGGGTCTCTTCTTCTTCCCCTTCCCACACAGAACATTCGCTGTCATCTCTCTCATGTCAAGAATAGACTGGGCCAACATCATCTATCTTGGAATGCCACAATATCTTATGAAAAACTACAACAAATACAGAACACAGCAGCAGACCACTCTTCAGACTCACTAAGACAGAACACATCACACCAGCACTGAGAACACTACATTAGCTACTGGTCAAAAACCACATTTTCTACAAAACACTCTGCATAACACACAAAGCAATCCATGGCTAAGGAGCAGAATTCATACTGAGAAAAATCTCCATCTACAAACCAAAATCAACATTAATGTCCAGCAACAACATTAGCCTCGAACCAAAACAATATGCAAAGCGCAAATTCGGCCATGAGCATTCTCCTGCATAGTGGTGTGACTTTGAAGCTCGCTCCCGAAAGAAATACAAATGATGGAAGTTCACCTAAAGTTCAATAAATTGTTAAAAACATGTCCCTTTAACTCACCAAAGCTAAACAGGAAACATCATTGTAGGAAAACCGCCATCACAACACAATAGAGACACCAAAAACAGCGAAAAGCTGATTGCCAAAACAGGGCCACCCAAACAAATGAAGCATCCAACCCCAAATCGCCATAGAATAATATTAACTCGATGGATCAACCTAGCCTGCAGAAAAGGACTCAGGCGACTGCTGACTAACCCTACAAAAAACTCTCTAATACTCGCATACTAACCCTCAAACACTGAGCAAACCAGACACATACCTTTGTTGCAGAAAAAAACAAAAACGAACACTGCAAACTACAGACACTCTACAGACGCTCCACACAATGCTACAGGACACTAAACCAAACACACAAACCACCCATATACAATCATGCACCAAACACCACATGACGACCAACTAAAAACGAACCAGCCGGTGACTGGTGTTTCCAAAGTGAGGCTACCAAACATCCCACCCAAGCTCTCTCAGGAGGATAGCTCAGCGGCAACGTGCTTGCCTTGGAAGCAAGACGACACGCAGCAACGCAGGTTCGATTCCCCGGTCCGCGCTTGGAAACCACTGGGTATTTAGCAGGTTATAAATACCCCATCATATCATATCATATCAAGCTCTCTTGCGCTTTTCCCTCTCTGTACCACTAGTACCAACCCCCTTCCTTTTCAGATCCCGCTAGAATGCCTGGAGACCATGAAATTGGCAGCGGTGCGTGGTATAAATCACAATAACATAACCGTCTGTCTCTCTCACCAGGGCTGCATTGTGTGCCCCAGTTCCCCCTCCTCATGTCTTCCTACGGGCTCTATCCTTCCCTTCATGCTCCTTGGCTCGCTCTTCCCTGGTTGTCTGCTCTCTCTTGCTCATCCTGTTCTGCTCTCCTTCCTTCCTCTCTTCTTGAGTCGATTGATTTGTTCTCGCCCCAACTTCTGTGCAAAAGCTATTTAACACCAGGCAGCCCTGCCAACCTCCTAGCTCTGACACGTATAGTCACATCGCAGGCGAAAGCGCTGACATGTGCTGACTGCATCTTCGCAGCTCCGATGATACCTTGTGGCAGGGTCCGCATGAGCGAATGGCGCCGGTGGCGCGTACGGGTGGGTGATAGCAAAGGAGCACTGCCTTAGCATCATCCTTCCTAGAACGGGTTTGTTGTGCCTCTGAAAGGACCAGTCCGGTACAGCTTGCGTTTCCCCATGGACTCATATGGTGTGCGTTATAAGAGTTTAATTTACCTTTATATGGGTGAGCCCGGCCGACCCAGGCCATTCTAGCCTTGCTTCCTTTCTTGTGTTTTAGGTTGGCCGAGATTTGCAAAGCTGCAATTTGCTAATCTACCCGCTCATTTCACGAACACTACTGTCGGCACTCTGATGCGAAGCCATATGCCTGTGTGGGCCAGGCATCCTGAAGTAACTTATTCGGATAAGCGTTTTGTAAGCGTGTTTTCTTTTTTTCCTTCTGTCTTGTCTTGCTCCTTTCAAAGGTAGGTTTAAGCTTGCTAGTCTGTTCAACAGTTTATATTGTTGTATATCTGTATGGACTTACCTAAAGGCATAGTCTTCTTAGTCCTCTTTCTATAATTGTTTCCACATTTATCCTGGATCTTCGTGTCGCTCAATTGTAGCTTTCGTAGTCGGTTTGTTGTTGCTTTAAGCTTCACCTACGACGCACCATAAGAAGCATCAGGTTGAAGTAAACCTGTCAAAGAGGCCTCGAGACCAAAGTGTACTTTATTCGTTCATCTATTGCAGTGTTTTCATATAACGGGCCTGCTGCAGAAAGACTCCTTTGAAGTGGTGGATCTAAACAGAAGCTTACAAGTTCACCAGAAGTCAGGCCAATACTGGTCAAGAGGTCCAGCAGTGCCACGAACCACAATTACATCCTTATGGAAGGCAATGGATCTGTGTCAAAAGTAATTAAAACTCAAAATAAGATGACTATTTTTAAAAATGATTGATTCTTGGAAAAAATAAAATTTGGGATAAAAAATACATGGATGACAAAAAAGAAGCTCTAATGTACTAAAATATTTTGGTTTCGTTAAGAGACAGAATCCAATTGCAATTTGCAAATCTCAATCTTCTATAATGCTGCCCCAGTGACCGAGGAATCAGCATACTTCTGCCAACCTAGTTAAAAACATCCTAGATCCCACTGTTATAATTGAAATTTGGTGACTCCATGAGGTCGATTTGCCATCATTACCATTGCTGGTGGCAGTAATGCCAGCCTTTATTGCCGTTAGGGCACCTGGCTAACCTTCAGCTTTTAGCTGTAGGTAACCCAGGTGCCCCACTGGCAAACCCGTAGTCGGGCAGTCGGTAAAGTACTGGTATCCAAAAATACCAGCACTTTTTTACCAGACCTCCTGATTCGGAATGAGGTCCATGTTTCGGAGGGGTGTTGGATAATCGCACTTAAATGGAGATTCCACCGAAACATTGATCTGAGGACTGGGCGCATCGATCCAATGCGGAAAATCCAATCTGCTTTTCAGGATCCACACAATGAAAGAGCCTCATTTACACATAAGAAGTGCCCGTAGCAATTGTTTTCAAACTTTTGGTCATTCTGAAAACGCGACTGGATTTAACCAGGCGGTGGTTCCATCAGGCCAGCTCTAATGGCCACCTGGCAGCGAGTAGCACACAATATGTGATGGGATGTTCACCACAGTCATCTGAGAGTGTGGAAAAGATCGAACTTGGGTTCTGGATGTGGCTTAAAATTGGCTCCAGTAAAAAAGCGTTGCACAGTCGCGAACACCAATTAATTCCTTACATAACAGACTGCTTGGGTAGAGTAACCAAGAGGTACGTTTTTTTGTTGCTGTTAAAAAAGTGTTCTAAATGTTGCTTTTAAATGAATATGTGCTCATTAACACTGGTCAAAAACAGCAGCTGAACAGTGAACTAACTCATCAAACTGGCCCACTTGGGCTAAAAAACTGCCTTGCCTTTATAAAGAACTGCCCCAAGTAGCATTTTGGGTATTGTCCCATTGCACGAAAGGCCATGGAAACAAAAAAAAACTGTAAGTTGTCCAGTAGCTGCATAACTGCGGTGCATCACTGGATTCCTACATGATCATGTATGTAGAGTTTATGGCAGTGAATTTGATAAGATGGAAGATCATTTTGTCAGTCGGAAATGTGTTACTAGTAAATGTCAAAGTAGCAGGCAGACCTATTGAGTTTTAGTGCGTGACGGGGATATACATACGTTGTTTATAAATAGTATTTATGACTCAGGGCCAGGGGTGTTGCTAGGCTTGGGGCTACACTAATGTCGGGACTCGGGGCTAGCTAGCCTTTTGGTTGTAGGCCCTGAGCTTCTATCCCTGGTTAGAATCCAAAGACCCAGGACTATAGCCCCCTAGCTCTCCTCTGCTCAGGGTGTTGTTGAGTGATTGTCTACTGTTCATTGGCTGACAGGCAGTGGAAGTTAGATCCTAGCAATCTGGCTGTGGACACCATGCTCACACAAAGGCACTGTTGATGCCTGTATGTTTGGGAACTTCTACACTGTTGAACCTCGCTCGTTAGAGAAAGTGTTTTTGGTTCATGGGCATGGGGTCCAACCTTTTATTGCTCATTAGAGAAAGTACTTTTGGGTCAAGGGCATGGGGACCGATATATTTTTTTTTTTGCACTTACCAAATACTTAACTTTAATGCTGCAAATGTTAGCACAATTTGCACCAACACGTTGTAAACACCTTAACATTGTTGGTTAAAACATGAGATTTCTGTTGTAAGGTGTCTAAAGGAGCACATTATAATGCTTTGCGTGTAATTCAGGCGACTAGTACAAACAAAGTATTCTGAACGTAAAACACAGTTCATTGAAATGACCACTATTACGAGCAATCTTTCCATGGAAATGTGTTCTCACTTGTACAGTTGCCGCATAATACATTCTTCCATAAAGGGGTCGGCATCCAAAAGGTGCACAATATCCGAATGACAATTTTAAAACAAGAAATAATAATGACCCACAATCGGCCCAAAAGAGAGGAATGAGTTCATTCAAGCAATGCCACACAGCTGAGATATCAAACAGTGAGGTTCCAGTTGCCACTAATGTGCTGTGATTTGATATAAAGCACAGGCCATCCCGGAAAATGGAAACATGTGTCACACATGGAACAATTCCGGAGTTATGATTGCTACCTGCATGAATCAGAGAAAAACCAGCGACCATGGGCTGTTAAAGTCTGAAGTTTGATATGATTGCTTATTTATGACACGCTTAATACCCAGAGGTTTCTAACCTGCGTTGCTCCGTGTGGTCTTGCTTCCAAGGCGAGTGCACCTTACCTCTGAGCTATCCTCCTGAGATATGTTGAGAGAAATAAATACGAAGCAATATTGAGCTGCAGGGCCGATGAAAAATGTGTCAGGGCTGGTGGGGGTCCATTTCAAAAAGATGTTTTGAAGCCCCCTTACTTATAGCTGGGGAAAACAGTCAAAAGCACCGATAGGATGATTAAATTATAATGGAGTCAAAAAAATGCAGAATGCAGCAAGGTGGTTAATAGCTGCAGATTATCGTAGACAGGCAGCCAGTGGCAAGCTGAAACAATAAATGGCCACCTAAAAGCTACTAATCGCTCCTTCAGATTAGGGTGTTAATGCAGAGGAAACAGGAGTAATAATGCAACAAGGTGTGTTAAACGGGATATCATATAGTTCCTCCTTTACTGTATATATTGGCCTAAGCCCAGTCGCTCTGCGAAGAAATCCGCGTTATAAAGTTCCGATCTTAGATCGACTTAGCAGCCATTTAAGGTCCATCCACCATTTTGATTTCCACTCCAAAGTAACTCTGTGTTCTAAAATGGTGGACAGTGTTTTCAGCTTGTAACTGAGCCGTCCTGACCTTTGTGCACAAGTTAATGTCTAAACTGTCTGTTGGCCGAATGTTTGGGTTGAGTAAAGAGACCTGGTCCCATGTCTGACTTGTAGAGAGAGGATTACCTGCACCAACAAGTCCGATCCGTGGACATACATCAACCACAATTCTGTCTAAATACTGAATGTGGACACTTGTTGAACTACATTGTATAGGACATGTGTTAAGGCTTATTGTTAAATCCAAGAATACACTGTGGCCATTGTGATTTATTAGTGTGTAAACTGAAGATGATCCACATGCATATAGTTGGACAAACTAGAAGTGAACTCGGCACGAGCCCTAGACCGAGTATTATTAACCTGTAGGGGGGCTGGACATTATGATTGGAAATGTATAAAAAGCAGAACTGTTTAGATGTCCACCACCTCTCACTTCTCACACCGAAAGGGCTGGTATTCACTGTGATGTGCTGAAGGCCAGATAGCTATCTGATACTTTATTTCTTTGTAAACTGTACAGTTATAGAATAAAGATCTGTGAATCTTTATAAACCCGTGTTTGGTGTATTTCCTTTTGGGGTACTAAGCCTCGATATTTCCCTTTGCTCTTACAGGTGATAAGAAGGTTTCTGGATACTGCAAGAGGCCAGAGAGGTGATGGGTGTAAAGCGCCAGCAAATGCAACTTGCAATGTGTGCACTGCAAAGCACACATTTAATTTCCTGAACTTAAGGAGCATGTTGCTGTACCATAAGACTGCCAACATGGGTCCAACCGGAAGGGTCAGGGATGATTTCAACTGAAAACGTTAAAAGGCCCTGACGCTAAGGGGGGGCGCTGTTGCGCACGACAAACATGGCTGTCTGATTTGTTATATGAAAAAATCCTGATTCGGAGCATGCTGCGGGATACTGACCACACCGAGACGTGCCGTGGGTGTTGAAGCACCCACACGAGAAATCCTGGAGAGATTGGTGCCTGGGCAGAGGAGTTACGAGACCTGGCGTTCACTGCGGGGAGGAGCTGTGGAGCGCGCTGATCCCTAGAACCAGGACATTGCGGCGCTGAGCCACTGACACTCTATCTGCTGGGGGCATCGAGAGGAAGGCCTACAAGGACGCAGTGAGCACAGACCAAGACTGCGGCGGTCCGCCCCGAGCTGGTCGGCCTATACTCCCTTCCTTGGATATTCAAGAGCGATCCGAAACACAGTGGGGCCGAATCAGCGCTACAAAGGCCAGAAAAGAACCGCTCCCCATACGCCACCTGCCTGAGGTGACACGCCCGAACAAAGGAGAGGTGAGGTCCCCCGCACCTGAGGGCCAGCGGTCACGAAGGTAGATACAAGGCCCTTCAAAATCCGAAAACGATGCGGACACAAAGGGACTGGGTCGGTGCTGCAGCTGCCGTGGGTGGACCGTTCCCGGTGCGCCGCCTGGCCGAGCGCTGGAGAAGTGAAGTCCCCAGCGCTTGGGGGGGCCTGCGGCTACGGAGGCAGACACAAGATCCGAGGTTGGACGGTTCGAGCGCGAAGCAGAACACAAAGTCGGCTAGCCAGTGTATCCTTAAGTAAGAAACGTGGGAGAGCACAATCAGTTGGAAAAGATAGACGCCGGTACTGGACTTGGCGGAGGGCCGTGAATGAGGTGCGGTGACCCGATGATACTGAGTAGTAGAGAATAACTTCATATTCCTACGGCCCCAAACTACGGCGAAGAACAATATCCCCTCAGATTGGTCGGAACAGACCGCCAAGAGACTCCAGGGCCATGGGAAACACGAGGAAGCAAAACAAGATGGCGGAGGGAGCAAGCGCCAAAAAGAAAGGGCCGATGGACTCATACACTAACAGCCAGGCGGGAAGCAGTGAACTTGAAACACCATCGGCGGCTAGCCCCGTGCCCAATATAGAGGGCGAGGACAAGGTTGAGTACCTGACTAACATAGTCCAAAATGGATTCCTATCGCTGAATATGAAGCTGGACGACATCGTAACGACCATGGGCACATTGAAGACCAGAGCTGACAAGCATGACCAGAGGCTAACGGAGGTGGAGAACAGAATTGGTACTACTGAGGACACAGTTGCTCGCCATGACCAGGACATTGCCCAGCTCAAAGAAAGCTTGAACAAACTACAAAACAAGCGCGAAGACCTGGAAACGCGCTCGAGAAGAAATAATGTACGCATCGTTGGTGTCCCAGAGTCATTTCGTAAAGACAAAATGGAGGTGCGGGTGGAAGCTCTCCTCAAAACCCGGTTTGGAGCAGACTCCTTTTCAGAACACTTCCTGATTGAACGAGCACATCGAACGCTGGCTCCGGTACCGAAGCCTGGGGCACCGACCCGCACAATTATTGCAAGAATGCTCAACTATAGGCACAGAGATACGGTCCTTCGGAAGGCAAGAGAACTTGGTACGCTGCAGTATGAAGACAGTCGCATACACATCTACCCGGACTTTGCCACTGGGGTTCAGGACAGCCGAAGATCGTATGAGCCAGTCAAAAAACTTCTGAGAGTGCGGCAGGTCCCGTATGCACTAATATTCCCGGCCAAATTGAGAATCCAATATGGAGGAAGGGCACACTTCTTATAAAAATCCTGCTGCAGCCCGAGCCTATGTGGAAGCCACTATTCCGCTGCCCCCGCGGGGCCGAGGGCCGGATCAGAATGGAAGACGTCCGCCTGCAGTGGAGGACTGAAACTTGGCTGAATAGCCTGGCAAATGCAAGTAATCTTTGATGTTTCGGAGGTGGTTGGCCCCGTGGGGGCTCCAAGTAATGTACACCGGGTCGTGAGCCCGGTCTTGTGGCCTTGTGACTGCAACGAAGCACCCTCAGGAATGTTCCTAACGGTTACTCTGGCTCATCGTCAAGTTGGGGTGGATGATGTGGGTGGAGGGGGGACAGGGAATGTGGGGATGTTTTTCGGTATCGCAACCACCTAGACGAGTTTGAGCCTGGTGGGAAAGTTTGTATTGATGGATGTTGTAGGTTAATTGAAATGTGGTCTCGCAGACAATGGCGCTATTCAAAGGCTGGTTACTGGGTTACACAAGGTCACTTCTATACAAGTACGATGTATATACATACCAAATGGGAGACGGACTATGGATAAGATTAATGTCATGGAACGTCCGAGGCCTTAATAATCCAATGAAAGTCAGGAAGGCCGGTAACTATGTTACTAGACATGGGCCTCAAATCTTAATGCTGCAAGAAACACATGCGCAGGGCCTGGTCAATGAGAAAATACTGGCAAAATGGGGCAAGTTGTGCTTCTACATGGACTATTCATCACAGTCTAGGGGGGTTTGCACCCTTATATATAGCTCGCTGGGCTTTATTAACCACGGGACACCTGTCGGATCCGGTGGCAAGGTATGTACTGGTGTGAGGGGAGCTAGCGGGGAAACATATAACCTTGTTAAACACCTATGGACCCAATCTAAACGACCCTGATTTCTACTTACAAATGCTCGAGTTGCTCACCAAACATGATGCAACCACTGTTTTGTGGGGTGGGGACTTCAATGTTGTATTAGACCAGGCCTTGGATAGATCCGTCAAGGTGACTAGGCCACCTTCTAAGGCGGCACTAACTTTAAAGCAAATAATTTCGCAACTGTCTCTACAAGACGCCTGGAGGGTGCTCCATCCGGTCGATAAGAGGTTTACATTTTATTCTTCTGTACATGACAGTGAGTCACGCATAGATTATTGGTTTGTATCTTCCAATTTAACGCACGTCCTGCAGAACTGCGAAATCCTTCCTCGCACACTATCGGATTATTCCCCGGTGGTGCTGGAGATCACTTTGAAAGATGCCCCTAGACCAACAAGGAGGTGGAGAATGCCTAGAGACATACTGAAAGACCCAAATGTAGTTGAAACTCTACACACTGAAATCGCCAATTTTTTTACGGATAACGTTGGGTCAGTCGATCACATATCATCAGTATGGGAGGCTTTTAAAGTCTGGGTTAGGGGGGCACTGCTGTCCAAGACCGCCGGTCTTCTGAAGGGGGTGCGCTGTGAACTGGAGAGGGTGGAGAGGGACCGGACCACACTGGAGGAAACCTATGGCCGCACACACGGTGGGGACACCCTGGCGGAAATCCATAAGTCCCTTAGAGATTTTGATCGGCTGGCAGCGAGGGAAGTGCAATATATAGCAGCCCCTACCCGGGCTCGCAGATACGGGGAGGGTAACAAGGCAGGGAAAATGCTGGCCAACCTGGTAAAACATGAGAAACAAATTACCCCGATCTCAATGATCCAAACGGCACAAAATGACATAATAACGAGCGAACAGGGAATAAATGACGAATGTGTTAAATTCTACATAAATCTGTATGCGAATAAGGATAACAAATCCCCTGCTGAGGCTAAAAACTACCTTGCTATGTTGTATCTCCCTAAACTCCCAGAGGAAACCAAATTACTGCTGGAGCAACCCGTCACGGCAGAGGAGCTCACAGAGGCAATTAAAGAGCTCAGATCTTGCAAGGCACCGGGCTCGGTTGGTCTGGGAGCTGAATTTTACAAAGAATTTCAGGAGGAACTGGTCCCCGTGCTGTTAGAGGTGTCGGAAGAGGCCCTGGGAAAACAAATATTGCCCCCAACAATGCGAGAAGCTATAATCACAGTATTGCCTAAACCCTGACGCCCGCCACAGGATATGTCTTCATACAGGCCCCTATCCCTGATCAACGTAGATGCAAAAATCTTTGCGAAGGTGCTAGCAAATTGCGTATTACCCTTAATACCCATGCTGGTTCACCCGGACCAAAGTGGGTTCATTCCACAAAGGTCCACTGCCTTAAATCTGCGCAGGCTGTTCGGCATAATGTCCAAAATAAACCCGAATAAACAAGCAGTAGCGGTTTCCCTAGACGCTGAGAAAGCGTTTGATTCGGTTTCATGGGAGTACCTCTTCCTGGTGCTTCAGTCGTTGGGATGGGCACCTACTTCATTAATTATGTTAGAGTGCTATACACTGCCCCGGGTGCAAGGGTGTGCACGAATGGAACTATATCTGACCTGTTTGAGTTGGGCAGAGGCACCAGACAGGGGTGCCCTTTTTCCCCTATCCTTTTTGCTTTAGCAATAGAACCCATGGCAGCAGCGGTGCGGCTGCGGCATGTAAACAAAGGTATAACGCTGAAAGGAGCCACCCAGGTAATATTATTGTATGCAGACTATACACTGTTGTATGTATGCCAGCCAGACAAAAACATAGCCCCCATCATGGCAGACATTAGTGAATTTGAAGAATACTCTGGATATACGGTGAACAATACTAAATCAGAAAGGTTCCCGCTTACCCCCTCAACAAAATGCCCTGCCCTGACGTGCAGCCTTAAGTGGTCGGAGAGACACATCAGATACCTGGGAGTACTGGTTTCAAACAGCAGGCAGACTTTATACTCTGATAACCATGACCAGGTGCTACAAACACTCAGCACCAAGCTACAGGTCTGGAGGCACCTCCCAATCTCATTGCATGGTAGAATCGCTATTCTCAAAATGATTGTACTCCCCAAGCTACTATACTTATTTGCAAATATTCCTATATGGCTGGGAAAGGAGTTCTTCTCCAGTTTGTGATCCATGGCAGTGTCGTTTCTGTCGAACGGCAAGGTGGCCAGGATATGCTGGGAAAAGATGACAGAACCGTACAAAACAGGTGGAATAACAGCACCAGATTTTGAGCTCTACTCCACGGTGGCGCAAGCATAGTTTGCGAAACACTGGTACGATGAAGAGGACAACTCACCCCACACGTGGATAGAGGAATACACCACGGTACCCACAAACATCAGATCCGTTATATTTGAAATGAGGCACATAGATTCATGTGATTTCGACCATGTGAGCTGCACCGTGAGGGCCTGGGGGGCTATATATAAGAGGTTGAAAGTAGAACTTCCATACAACCATGAAATTCCGCTATGGAAATACCTAAATGTTCCCCCTACATTCGATACCAGTATACAGGAGGCCTGGGACCCCGATATGGAGATGAAAGTGGGAGACATGTTCATAGATGGGAAGTTCGTAACCCTTGCAGTATTTACTAGGGGTGTGGGAGGAGGCTGCTCCGCACGTTACAGTATTACCGAATGAGATCTGCATATCAAGCGCGATGGCCATCCTTCCCTGATAAACATCCCTCCCACCCATGCATACAATTAGTTACAACTCGGGGGGGACTGGGAATCTCTAAACTGTATAAGACAATCCAAACCCACACCCCCACGTCCAATCGAGTGAAAGAGAAATGGGAAGAGGACATGAGAATACAGATATCTGAGGACAAATGGGAAAGATATTGTGCACTTACAAAAAGGGTGTCCCTCAATGCGGGACTGCACCAAATACAGTTTAAAATCCTTAATAGATTGCATTACACCCCTGCCAAAATCGCTAAGTTCACACCTGATGATCCAGGCAACTGCCCCAAATGCGGGATCCCCCAGGCGGGATCCTATCATATGTATTGGGAATGCCCGGTCGTGGCAAGGTTTTGGGCGAGAGTTGCAACCATGTTGACAGATATCACACAGATTTCCCCGTGTCTGACCCCACAAAAATACTTGTTTGGGGATATTGGGAAATGCTCTGAAAAAGTTAGAAGACTGTTCAATGTATCATGTGCTATTGCCAAGAAATGTATATTGCAAGTATGGAAAAGCCCGAACCCCCCAACCATGAACACTTACCTACATGAATTAACTTACATCAATGAATGTGAGGAACAGTACGTGCTAACTTTACCAAGTACGAGCCGACCAAAAGACATTTGGGGCCCTTTCAGGGCATACCTATGCGATATGCTTTCGGACAGTGAAACAACTATGTAAGTTGTAGATTCTTAAACATTTGGTTGAAATATTGTTGTATGAAGGACCACATGTTGTGTTAATTGAATGCTGCTGTAACTGTTGAGACCATCAATAAAGAGATGTTTAAAAAAAAAGGCCCTGACGCTATCCCTGGGAGACTTAAAAGCATATCTGGACATCAGAGTAACATTCGCGAGGTGGGTTGGACACCACTGTGATTGGATGGTGTTTCCTCGGCTCTGTTAATAGGAGGGCCTCGGAGGGGCCTTGTGTTTCAGAAGCCCTGTGGCTCTGCTGGACCGTTTGGAGAGTGGCAGATCCCTTCTTGGATCCTTGCAGCCGCTGGGGGGCAAGAGGGGTATTGATTACTTTTCTATTTTATACTTTTTGTGTACGCTGGGTTTGTGTCTGTATGTACATGTTTGAGGATGTAGTTCCTGCTCCATGAAGGGCGATTTTGTACATAGCGAAACTCCCTGCATCTGCCCCTGCACACTCACTTGTATTCCTTTACCGCCTCCCATTTCACTCCTTCCAATATCCCTCCATCTGCCAAATAGGGGGTGGCCAGAGATAGAAATGCCTTTCTCTCCCTCCCTCGTTCTCTCCATGTCTTCACCTATAGTCCTCTCTCTCTCTTACCTTTTTCCCCCTCCTCTCCATATTACCCTCTCTTCCATTCCTCTCTGTCATTCTCTTAGGCTGCCAGCGTCTTAGGCAACTGGACCCTCTGGTTGAACTCAGCGTTCCAATACAGATGCATTAACATGCTGAGCTATCTTACTGAAATTGAATAAGTGGCCTCCGTTGTAAAATAGCCAGGGGCATTTGTCCAAAAATCATGGGGGGAGGGGCATGGGAGGCAGATGAAAGAGTCAAAGAAAAAGGGAGGGTTGACAGGTGAGATGTCTGGAAAAATACATTCTGAAAGATAGAGAAAGTCTGAAAAGAAAGAACGGGGATACAACGAAATGCAAAAAGTCAAATCCAGGAAAAATTCAACAAATGAAAGAGAAAAAAGTAAGCAATAGGAAATGGAGAGCACCGAGCATGGTGTGTCCATTAGTCCGCACAGAAAGGCTGAGGTGTTGGTATGGCGGCATTAGCACATAGAAGTGAGCAGCACTTGCTCGTTTTGCAAGATGCATGCTAACACCCGGCAAACACTGGGCACAGCAGGAGAGGGGCCACATGACCTGCCATGCCCAGAGCAGGTGTAGACAGTCACAGCCTGTGTGCCTTTTGGGACGGCCTTCGCCCCATTCAAATTTGTTGTTCCTTTCGATTTCGGTCACACGTGCAAAGATTCCCCCATGCAAGCATTAAAATAATCTCCATGGGGACACAATGCCACTCCTGCCCCCGTTGTTCAAATGGAACTGGGGCTTTCTTTGCCCCCCATGTACTCGGCTCCTATGGTGAGGGCCATGACAACGTTTACCCATCAGAAATGACCATCTAAGGGACGCTGGAGACGATCTGGGCGTGGTCAATGTTGCAGTTCCGAGAAAGTGGCAAAACCACTTGAACCCTGCAGGTAGAAGAATGCATTGACGATTAGGAAGTTTGCCAGCACGCAAATGGTGACCTGTTAGACAGGACATAGAAAATAGCTAGTCCTGGGTGCACATACATTGGTGTTCGCTCATTACAATTGGAATTTGGTTGAGTTAGGGGTATTCTCTGTTCGGTGGGTAATAGTGTACTGTTAGAGTTAGGTTCAGTTCACATGTATTTGTTATGATGTTCTTATTCGCATGCTATTCTATTTGACATTCTTTTGAAAATATATTTTTTTGCGTGTGTTTACAATCTGGAATATAAGAAAATACTAGCTGTACCATAACATGTGCCAGCCCAGCTCCCTCTGTTTGCCACTGTCTGCCTGTCTCTATGTTGGTTCGGAGGTTGAGGGTCATTTGGTATGTAAGATGGCGGGTCCGAGATTGCAAGAGTGCCTGCCACCATTTAGTATCTCAGAGGGGTTGTTGACAAGTCTCCTTCCCTTCCCCTAGCAATCCTGGTGTTGATGCCTTCGTGAGTCGGAGTCCTTCTGGTCCTCTGGCATGGCATGGGACTTTGCAGCTAACAAGCGGGGGGAGGGTGGATCTACTTGCTGCATCCGATTCTCCCTCACCATGGGGAGGGTGAACATGTGTTACCTTCTCAATACTGAGAGAACAATGCGTGTTTATCCTTTTGTTTGTGCGCCTCGTGGCAATCAACTCTGCATTATTCCAGCGGGATGTGTAACCGCGCAACCTCTGTGCTCTGAGCAAGCATGATCCTCTTAGGAATTGGTTCCCCGGGAGCCTACACTACATGAAACATTCTCATGTATACTTTTGGGTCTGGCTAAGAGACTCGGCTGGCTCTCTGGAAGCCATTACCTTAGGGGAATTATTTACTATGGGGATTTTGGGCAGCCCCTGTCCCTTATCCGGATTAATATTAAGGTTAGGTACAGCGAGGGGACTTTCTGGGTTCCTGGACTTCTCCCTTTTATATTCCATCATTTCAGGGAGTGCAGGGTGTGAGGGCATGTCCCAGGCTCTGTTTCCTTCGGTCGCAGACATTATGTGTCCAGTAGGTGATTGAGCCAGCCTTCCTGTGCCTGTATGCTTGGGTTTCCTGCCAGTCCACAGGGGTGAAGCAAAGATTAATATGCCTGTGACTGTGCCCTGCTTTTTTGCAGGGAGGGATGGAAGTGTGGTGGTTTAGGAAACCCCCTTATTCCTCCTCCCAAGACCAGCAATCAGTAGCTCTGGTCATCCCCAGACAATTTAACCATTCCACCTTCTATACCCCAAGATTAAGCTGGGGACTTCACTATAATGTACAGCATCTCCCTGCACAGCAAACTCGTACATTGGTGGCTAGATAACCCTCCCTCACCTTTCTCCTTCCATCACTCACTTTTAAACGTGCACCTTTTCGAAAAGTAAATTAGGATTTGTATATGTTTTTGAACTAAAAGTCCAAATAGACTAACGTTGGTCTCCTTTTCAATGGGTAGGTTGGGAAATCTGAAAGTGCAAAGTTAGTTTGTGACCAATGTGAGTTTATAGACAGGAAATATTCCAGACTTTTGTCCACCAAGTATCAACAACGTCTGACGCTGTGGGTGTATCAGCAGGGTTGTCCGTGATGTGGTCCACCCCACTCAAACCCTGAGAGTCTTTTAATTCCCCTTCCTCCTCACCTGATGAAGACGAGAAGTCCAACTTCCTTCCACGAGGTAGACGAGTAAAAGTCCTCCTCTCCTTGTGTAGATAGGGTCTGCCTCGGGAGGAAGCCACCGCGACCCTTTGGGAATGAATTCGCGGGGACTCCCCCCGCGACAGACAAGTGCGGCAAGGGGAAAAGCCTAACGGCACAAAAACCCCTTTGGAGTGTTGGTATCCGATGGTGCAGAACGAGAGGAATATCCAAAGCCAGCTGGAATGCGGGATACCGGCAAAACTGACGGTAGGGAGAGGCAATGAAGGTAGAGCAGGGGGGGAGGTCAGAGAGAGGAACTATAACAAGTAGGGTAAGAGGAAAAGAAGGGAGGAGAGCAACCGTGCCCGAGTACAAGAAGGAGCACCCGTATGAGAGAGAGAGGACAACGGGAGGAATATAGTTTAGGAGCGGAACTCCGCTAAGCGAGAGAACTGTGGAGCGCACGCAACGAAGAGGAATTCAGAAGTTGCAACGTGCCGAACCGCCGAGCGTGAACAGAGAAGTACACACAGCGGCGGCCATGTTGGAAAGGACTAGAACGTAAACAGCGCTAGTGAGCACAACGTGGCGGCACGGTCTGACGACCGCCATGTTTCCACCTCTTCCATAACCGCCAGAACCCAGCGGTTGTGACAGTATGCCCCCCTCGAAGTCGGGTTCCCCCCGGCTTGCCGGGATGTAATCTGTGAAACTGACGTAGCAAGAGGGGAGCATGTACATGGATCCTAGGTTCCCAGGTATCTTCCGAGGAAGGATACCCCTTCCAATGAATAAGATATTCAAGGCGACCTCTGCGATAACGTGAATCCCGGATATGGGAGACCTCGTATTCTTCAGAGATGGGAGCAGGCAAAGTAGGGAGACTGGGGGTATTCTGTTTCCTGTTCCCTGATTTGAAGGGACGTAATTGAGAGGCATGAAAGGTCGGATGTATGCGACTAAGACTGTTAGGCAGTTTGAGGCGATAAGCCACCGGATTGATCCTGGATAGAACATCGAAGGGACCAATAAATCGGGGGATAGTTTAGAAGGACGTACCCAGCGGGGTAAAAACTTAGTGGATAGCATGACTTTAGATCCTCTTTTCCACTCCGGTGTTTATCCGCTTGTAGTTTGTTACGGATATTGGCCTTTGGAAGACTTTGGTTGGCGGTGTTATGGGCTTCCTTTAATCTAGACAAAGAGTGTTCCAAGGATGGTATGGGAGTCTCAGTCCAGAAGGTAGGTACTATGGATTTAGGATGGTACCCATACGTACAAAAGAAAGGGCTGATTCCCAGTGCGCTGTGTACTGAATTGTTATAAGAAAACTCAGCTGTTGGTAAGAGGGACACCCAGTTGTCCTGTTGTTGGTTGATGAAACACCTCAAATACTGCTCAAGAGTACCGTTTAGCTTTTCTGTCTGTCCATTGGTCTGTGGGTGAAACCCAGAAGATAGAGCCCTTTCGATACCCAGCAGTCTGCACAAGGCTGTCCAGAACTTTGAGGTGTATTGGCTCCCACGGTCAGACACGATCTTTTTGGGGAGACCATGTAATCTGAAGATATCTTTCATGAAGACTTCCGCCATAAGGGAGGCCGAAGGTATTCTGTGTAGGGGGGAAAAATGAGCCAACTTCGAGAAGGAGTCCACAGTTACCATAATACAGGTACAGCCCAGGGAATTAGGTAGGTCTACGATGAAATCTGTAGATATGTGCTTCCAGGGGCCTGGAGGAATCGGGTCTTGTTGAAGCAGGCCAAGGGGACTTTGTGTGGAATGCTTGTTTTGCATACAGATAAGACAGGTCTGGATGTATGCCTGAGTGTCGGCTCGCATACCGGGCCAGTAAAAAGATCTCTGCAGTAATTCCAGGGTCCCTCGTAAACCTCTATGCCCGGCTACCCTTGAGTCGTGGCACCACTGGAGAGCTTGTATTCTGAGGTCCTGTGAAGGAAGGATAAGCCTTCCTCGAGAGAAGTACAGACCGTCCCTCAGATCCACCGGAGTCCCCCCCACTTGCAGGAGTGTTTCTTCAGGGGAAAGAGAACTTTCTCTCACTTTTTCCAGGAAAGACGATACGGCGGAAATGATCTTGATATGGGGAAACATGAGTTCTTTCTCGTATCCCAGAGAGGCCTCATCTCTGCGAGATAATGCGTCCGCAACCTGGTTTTGGGTTCCGGGTATGTATGTTATGAGAAAATGGAATTGTGCAAAAAAATGTGCCCATCGGGCTTGTCTGGTGTTATAGCACTCTTGTTGGCGTAGGATCTGTAGGTTCTTGTGATCAGTCCGTATCAGGAACGGGTGTAAGCTTCCTTGGAGAAGATGTCTCCATTCAAGACAAGCCAGTTTCATGGCTAAAAGTTCTTTTTCAATCACGGAGTAGTTCTGTTGGCTAGGGTTGAGGGTCTTAGAGTAATAGGCGATGGGATGTTCTCGACCCTGATTTGTTTGTAGAAGAACGGCGCCAACCGCACCCGCAGAGGCATCAGTCTCAAGAATAAAGGGGAGCAGTTGGTCCGGCTGTCTCAGTATAGGGGCTGAACATAACCTTTTTTTCAGGCAAATGAAACTCTCTTCGGCTTCCCTGGACCATTGAAAGGGCCTGGAGGCTTTCTTCAGTAAGGAGGTGATGGGCAGGGTGAGTCGGGAGAATTCGGGAATAAACTTCCGGTAAAAGTTGGCCAGACCCAAAAATCTTTGGAACTCTTTAACCGATGAAGGGGAGGGCCAGTCTAGTATATCTTCGACCTTCTTAGGATCCATGGCGATTCCCTCGCTGGACAAGATGAAGCCCAAATAGGAGACAGAGGACTTAGCAAAAGCACACTTTTCCGGCTTCACTAGTAAATGATGATGTTGCAGCCTGCGTAATACTTCCTTCACATGACGGGTATGTTCTTCGGGTTGACGGGAGTAAACCAGAATATCGTCTAAATAGACAACGGTATTTTGACCCAAGAGATCCGAAAATATACGGTCCATAAACCTTTGAAAGATTGAGGGAGCGTTGACCAATCCGAACGGCATTACTTGATATTCAAACAGTCCATAGGGAGTGCGGAAAGCCGTCTTCCATTCGTCACCAGTTCTTATGCGGAGCAAATGATAGGCATTCCGTAGGTCAAGTTTGGAAAACACTACCGAACCTTGGACGGCCTCTAGGATCTCAGCGATGATGGGCATAGGGTACCGGTCCTTGATGGTAAGTTGGTTGAGCCCTCGGTAATCGATACAAGGTCTTAGGTCTTTGGAGTCCCTCTTTGGAATGAAGAATAAAGATACTCCTGCTGGTGATCTGGACGGTCGGATAAGCCCATTGGCTAAGTTGTCATCTAAGTAACGTCTAAGGACTTCTTTTTCCGACAATGAAAGGGGATACATCCTACAAAACGGAACCAGAGCCTGAGGGACTAAGTCTATCCTACAGTCCTCCGGTCTGTGAGGATGAAGTTCCATAGGTTGTTGGTCTTGGAACACTGTGGCATACTCCTGGAAACTGTTTGGGATACAGTGGATCGTGCTCCTCTCTGGGGCACACCCCATCTTGACACTTTCGAACAAGGGTCCTGGAAGACACTTCTCCTGGCAGAAGGCCGAATGAAAACTTAGGAGATTAGCCGACCAATCGATGGTAGGGTTGTGTCGTCGGAGCCATCCAATCCCCAAAATGACTGGGAAATGAGCTGCTCAGATTATGTCGAAGTTCAGTACTTCAGTGTGTTGTTGAATGGATACTCGTACTTCCTCTGTGGTATGGGTAATGAGGCCGGAGCACAGAGGGGTACCATCTACACCCTCTACCTTCTGGTCGACCTTCTTGGCTATCCTACGAAGGCCTATCTTGTCGGCCCATAGGGTGTCCAGGAAGTTACTGGCTGCTCCACAATCCAGCAGGGCCAGGGTCTCTATTTCCTTTCCTCTGAACTGAAGCTGGACGGATAACACCATAAGACGTTGGTCTTCCGAGGATTGGGCAGAAGTAACGGAAAGTGTTACATAGGAACTGAGAAAAGCCCCTCGGTAGTCCGTCCTACCAACTACCGAGGGCGTTCATTTCCAGAACGTCTGGGAGGTACATCTGGGCAGTCTCTCAAGAGATGAGTGGAGGAGCCACAGTATAGACACAGGTTGCCTTCTCTTCTCCTTTTCTTTTCTTCAGCAGTCAAGGGCGATCTGGTTGTTCCTATCTGCATAGGTTCTTCCCGGGTGGATGGACGAGCGGCAGGTGAGGAGGTCGATGGGTGAGTCTCGGGGTAGGAACTGACGTTATGGTTCTTTCTCTTTTCACTTCTCCTTTCAGACAATCGAAAGTCTATTCGCACCACTGCTTTTATGAGATCGGAGAAAGAATCAGGGCGAGGGATTCTAGCAAGCTCGTCCTTTAGCTCTTCGCGCAAACCTCTCCTGAAGATGGTATATTGAGCCTCTTCTTGCCAGCCGGCTTCAGCAGCTAGTCTTTTGAAGGAGGATATGTAAGTGAGTAGGTCAGAAACACCCTGACGTACATCCAACAGGTCTTCACTAGCCTGGTGAGCGCTTTCAGTGCGAAGAAATGCCTGCTTGAGAAGATCTTTGAATGCTACATAGTCCTGTAATACTGGGTCGGACCGGGACACCAGAGGGGTAGCCCAAGCTAGGGCATTTCCAGTCATGTGAGTGATCATAAACCGCACTTTGGCATGATCAGAGGAAAAGGTGTTCTGTCTGAATGTAAAATGAATATTACAAGCCTCCAAGAATTCTTTGACTTTTTTCTCAGATCCGTCAAATTTTCCCGACACCAGAGGCAAAGGTGGTAAATCAGTGACTTGCTGCTCCCTGGCAGTGACTCTCTGTTGGAGAGCGGTATTTGCAGTTTGAAGTGCTTGAACTTCCAGGTTTAAGTTTTGTACCGCCGCGACCAATTCTTGAAGTTGCTGGGGAGTTGCCATGTCTGTATCTTGGCGTTGCAAGCTATCCACAACGTCTGACGCTGTGGGTGTATCAGCAGGGTTGTCCGTGATGTGGTCCACCCCACTCAAACCCTGAGAGTCTTTTAATTCCCCTTCCTCCTCACCTGATGAAGACGAGAAGTCCAACTTCCTTCCACGAGGTCGACGAGTAAAAGTTCTCCTCTCCTTGTGTAGATAGGGTCTGCCTCGGGAGGAAGCCACCGCGACCCTTTGGGAATGAATTCGCGGGGACTCCCCCCCCGCGACAGACAAGTGTGGCAAGGGGAAAAGCCTTACGGCACAAAAACCCCTTTGGAGTGTTGGTATCCGATGGTGCGGAACGAGAGGAATATCCAAAGCCAGCTGGAATGCGGGATACCGGCAAAACTGACGGTAGGGAGAGGCAATGAAGGTAGAGCAGGGGGGGAGGTCAGAGAGAGGAACTATAACAAGTAGGGTAAGAGGAAAAGAAGGGAGGAGAGCAACCGTGCCCGAGTACAAGAAGGAGCACCGGTATGAGAGAGAGAGGACAACGGGAGGAATATAGGATAGGAGCGGAACTCCGCTAAGCGAGAGAACTGTGGAGCGCACGCAACGAAGAGGAATTCAGAAGTTGCAACGCGCCGAACCGCCGAGCGTGAACAGAGAAGTACACACAGCGGCGGCCATGTTGGAAAGGACTACAACGTAAACAGCGCTAGTGAGCACAACGTGGCAGCACGGTCTGACGACCGCCATGTTTCCACCTCTTCCATAACCGCCAGAACCCAGCGGTTGTGACACCAAGCCTCAGGTTTATTGAACTATGTGCCTGAAGCGAGCATACATTTGATAGAAGCCTAATCATTGATGTATGTCGTATTTTAGAACCATTTTAGAAAAAATAGTTTTCTGATCTTTTTTTATGATTTGTGACTATTACACCTGTATAGATAAGAGATGGGAAAGTAAGGGAGGCCTGGGAAGCATCATTATGATAATTAAGAAGCACACCAATTCAAAAGTGCTAGGCCTGGGCGGCCATAGCAATATTTTCTTGAAAAAAACACTTGAAGTATGTGGCAAAATATTATATTTACTGAATATTGCTATATGCCAAGTTGGCATAGTACCAACAACATGGAAACAACGTATAATCATTCTGTTTGCAAAAAGAGTGCAAGAAGGAATCCTAGAAACGAATGATCATTGGCCAAGATCGACACTTTCTTTAAATACTTTGCCAAAATAGTATTCCAAAAATTGGTCAAAGGACTTCCATCAATATA
Source organism: Ambystoma mexicanum (assembly GCF_040938575.1). Lineage (NCBI taxonomy): Eukaryota > Metazoa > Chordata > Amphibia > Caudata > Ambystomatidae > Ambystoma > Ambystoma mexicanum. Next base: position 217,413,660 of record NC_090931.1, read on the forward strand.
TTCACGTTGATCATATTGGTGAAAAATATACTGAGGAACCCTAAAAACACCATAGACAAAGTATTTGTCAACATGATATCATCCCTGTACTGTGTAAATCATAATGTATTGTGGATTAAACTAGTGAATGGGAACAACCCTCCAGGTCTGTTGAAGATGCTGATAGCCCTCAGTACTGACACCACAGCGAGAGACAGGCTAGATATAAGGGGAAGAGCAACTCAACAAATACTGCCACCCCTGCTGTTTATTCTATATCTGGCAGACCTATGTTATCTATGTCATGTTTAGCACATGGAAATAGTTATTGACCTCCTCTCAGCCAATCAGAATGTGCAGAATGCAGTCAATACTATAGTAGTTATTGCATTCCTCACATGTTTACTTGAGAGGCGGCCTGGTAATCAACAGAAAGCCTGTCTGCATTCAAAAAAGAGCAATTCAATTATTGAGCAAGATTTCTTTCAACATAACAATCCAACCCGATTTAACACACTAAAGTGAAATCTGAAATATGGACTAATGCTTTCAATTAGTTTTAAAAATCCTGTTCCCTTTAACATTGCACCATATACAATGCCCTGCAAAAACTATTCCAGTTAAACCATGTTTCCAATTAAAATGCATATCTCACAAAACCAACTTGCTGTATTTCAATATTACAAATGAAACGACATTTAATGTAATAACACGTTTTGAGTGTTTTACTCACTCTTAAGTTAACATTACCATCATCAGCACAACCTTAAAACCTTTATGCTGTTACCATCACATGATAATAGATTTGTTTGACTTTGGCAGGGGTCCTTATCGCTTTGGCCAGGCTAGTGACCCTTCACCAACTTATGCTAACAACTCTTTCCTAGGCCTATATCGCTATGGTGGCACAAGGACAAAGATTCCCACCTAAGCTGTTCACCCAAGTGACACTTTGATGGCCGCATGTTTGACATTGTTACATCTGATAATGATCTGAGTGTAACCTTTAGCAGTAGTGGACATTGGGAGATCTTCCAGGTACTCCAGTCAAAACCACCAAACAAAACATGACAGCTCTTAGACAGTTTCATTTCAGGAACGGAGTCTATAGTGTACAGCCATTATCACATATACATGTAAAGTGGCGACCATGACCCTGCATGCTTGAGAAACCTGGTTGTTTGGGAATGCAAATTGGTTTCCAAGGCCTGAGGGACATTGCTGACGACACACCGCAGGACAACCAAAAAGCACTTCCATTTAACCAGTAAGGCATGAATTGGGGTTAGCCACAGCTCTAATCTTACAAATATGGCATGCCAATGATAAGAAGTTATTAACTACTATACATCAAGAATTAGTTGGAGGGATTGCGAGTGGATAGGAAGGAATTGGCACTGAATGGCCTAAGGTGATTGATAGCTTGGATGGCCCTGAGATTTATGATAGGCACATTGCAGCTGCCAATTTATCAAATTTAATATAAAAAAGCAACATCATGCTAACAATTTAAGCCATTTGAGTCAAATGAAAAGCCTGCCAAACCACAATCTGCATTTTAAACAGGTACATACCACCAAACTCGAATACCATTAATGCCACTCAGCCAGGCAACATTACTGCTGAATTACAAGGGGGGATTACAGTGGAATGAATCCCCAATGTTGCAGTACATGGAACTCCATCTGGATTTCGGTGGATCTACTGCAAGTCGTAATTCCACCGCAGTAAATCCACCAATTTTTGGAGGTGAATTGCAGGATATGCATCCACCTTTGTGCTGTCGGTTAATGCTCTATTTCATGTTCAAACTCGGAATTCGGCAGTGCAGTAAATATGTCCGCAATTCCGCTACCATTAAAAAAGTCAATACCAGGATCACCCCCATTTTTTTTAACCACATCACCAAACTTGTAATGAGGCTGTTATTTATGTATAGATTGTATGTGATATGAGCTATTGGGACACTGTGATTTGTACAGAAATTATATATAGAACTCAACTATGGAAGTCAATAATGGAGGGTAATAACATTTAAGTAATATCACCAGAGGTTTATTTCAAGAAACGCACCAAGATTTTTAATTGGTAAAAGTATCAGGAATTGGAAAGCATCTTGAACTAAGTATTTTACAGTTTTATGCGAGAAAGAAATTATTTTTGTACAACAATCTAATTTGTATTATTTTTAATTGATATTTTTTGTGTGTCATTTATAATGGTTTGTATAAACTGAGGTAAGGTAAAGTATCATGGAACAGTGCCCTTCTGCCAATAATGATGGCCTCGCTGTGTGGCTCTGTGGATACAGGTTTGGGGTAGTGTTATTGTGATGGTGGGGCAGGCAGTGGCAGAAACCCTATGGTTTGGAGGAGTGCATGTCAAAGTACCTATTACCTAAGTGTTGCTAGGAGTTCTAATGTCTTTGGGCAGCAGAAGCACCTTGGGTCTTGTAACCGGTAAGGACGGTCGCAGGATTTAAGAGGTTGGCCGTGGATCCATTGGGGAGGAGTGGAAAGGGGTGTTGCTAGGATAGGAGTCTGCATTCAGTAGGTTACACCTTGTGGCTCGCCTGATGGGATGTGAATGTGGTGTAAAACGTTGAAAGATTTATCAGTGAGTAGCTAGTAATAAAAAAGCACAATTTACATGATTTTACTACCACATTTTGTGCATTATATTTTGTATCCCTTAAACCTAGGTCCACACAGTACGACGTTCATTCCTCAATAGTGTTTTTTTCAGTCGTTTTTTTGCCACATTTTTTTCTCTCTGAAAAAACGAATTGGAAAATATATGGGGTTGTGGGTAAGGGTATATAAAGAGTGGGGTGGGATCAGGAATAGTGTTATATTGATAGGGGAAGTGGGGCTGGGGCGCCCTGAAAAATTTAAAATACAATTGTCGATTTGTTTTTTCCCAAAAACATTTCTGGCAAAAAACCCATCGAAAAACCACTGTTGATGAATGAACATCCGTCCACACACCCTGCTGTCCCCAACTAACTGAAATTGGCTGATCTGCTCCCCCCTGTTTCCCCGGCTGGTTGTTTGTAGATCCCTTGCTGTCCAATTGCCCGCCAGCACCTTCCCCATTTGTAGCTTCCCTCTCCCTTGTTTCTCTGCTTCCCTCACTATGCCCTGCCCCGATTGATTTGTTAAGCGCTCCAGACCCACGCCCAATAAACACCCTAATTATTATAACGATAGCAAGATTTTAAATGGTTTTGCGCTCTTAAATACTTTGTTTCGCTGTTTAGAAAAAAATACTCATTTGATGAGTTTTAATTCTGAAGCAAACGGTACTTTCTATCATCTTTTTACATTTCCTGCCAGTCGGGCATCCACGGTTGCGCCCCCTACTGGTGTTTGCTGTATTTACACCTTCCCGAAAGAGGCATATTTTTAAACTGAGACCCTGAGAGTTTATTGTACTGATTTTATATATCACTGTATGCCATTCAATGCCAAACCCTGATTGCTAGCCACTGCATGGCAAATATCACTTTCATTAAGAAAAGAATAAACATGATCGGAGTATGTAGCATGTTTCATTAAAGGAACAGAAGTCACTGTACCAGTCCAAAAATACTATGTTTTTAACGCTACACTTTTTGACTAAAGTCGCTTTCAACTAACAAGTACGCATGGGGATTTTGCTCGAACCAATTTACCACATTGCCATTGCCACAGGGTCTGTGAAATTACATCTTTCACACAATGATTACTTGAAACATGGTTTTGCCTAAAATCACAGACTTCAGGTGAAGTGGAGAAGCCAGGATTTAAACTGAAGTCCCCTACGTACTAAGTTGATACTCTAGACAACATCACCTACCAGGTGTCAATCCAGAGGGGCCAAATATGGAAAGTGTAGAGCCTGGGAGAAATGCAACAAACCAGGATAAATCAGAGATTAAGCACTCTAGAGGACTTCAGAGTGCCAGAAAGTAGGGCTAAACAGAGTCATGGGCACAGTAAAAGTGGTATATTCATCCTCTTTTGGACCCTAAGGGCCCGATTCTCATCTTGGCGCAGTGAGCGTGCTAAATAGCACAACACACTGCGCCATTTTTTGACGCCCAGGCACCACTCCTATTCTCATGTGGGCCTGGACGTCTTCTCAAAGAATGACAGTGCTTTCGCTGTAATCTGCCTGTTTCTAATGGAAACAGGTGGATTGCAGAATCTCGGCAGCATTTTCGTTAAATAACGAGGGAATCGTTATTTAACGAAAATGCTGCTGATACAGCAAAGTGAGCAGCTTCAACATTGCAGGATGTTGAAGCTGCTTACTTTGGTGTATAGGAAAGTGTTCATATACACCCTTGTGGTGTATATGAACACTTTCATTTACACCAAAGCCAGCAGCTTCAATGTTGCAGAATGTAGCGTTGAAGCTGCTCGCATTGGTTTAAATAAAAGTGCTTCTATACACCCGTGCAGTGTATATTAACACTTTCATTTAAAGCGAAAAGCTACAACGTTGAAGCTGCTTGCTTTAGTGTAAATTAAAGTGTTCATATGCACCCGTGCGGTGTATATGAACACTTTCATTTACACCAAAGCAAGCAGCTTCAACGTTGAAGCTGCTTGCTTTGCTGTACATGAAAGTTTCAATCCACAACACGGGTCTATATGGACACTTCCATTTACACCAAACAAGGCTTCTTGTGGCACTCATCGAGTTTAACGGCACCAAAAGTGTACCGTATATGTGTGCTAATTTAGCGCACATATTAAACTGGAGGAGTGCCACAAGAATAGGCTTCCAAAAAGCCAGTTTACAAATGTGGCGGTTGCTAGGTTGGTTTCTAACCCATCCCAGCAACCGCCACATGTATTCAAAAGTGGCGCATTCCTTCCGACTGCGGAAGAATGCACCACCTTCAGAATAGGTCTTACGTACCAAAAAGGTTGTTAACCCTTTTAACGTCCTTTTCGGTACTTAACACGTTGATGAGAATCAGGGCCAAAGTGAGAAGCTTCAACATTGCAAGATGTTGAAGCTGCTTACTTTGGTGTATAGGAAAGTGTTCATATACACCCGTGTGGTGTATATAAACACTTTCATTTAAAGCGAGCAGCATCCTGCAACGTAGAAGCTGCTGGCTTTGGTGTAAATGAAAGTGTTCAAATACACCCGTGCTGTGTACATGAACACTTTCATTTACACCAAAGCCAGCAGCTTCAACGTTGCAGAATGTAACGTTGTATCTGCTCGCATTGGTTTAAATAAAAGTGTTCCTATACACCTGTGCGGTGTATATGAACACTTTCATTTAAAGCGAGAAGCTTCAACGTTGCATGCTGGAACGTTGAAGCTGCTTGGTTTGGTGTAAATGAAAGTGTTCATATACACCCGTGTGTTGTATATGAACACTTTCATGTACACCAAAGCAAGCAGCTTCAACGTTGCAGCAACGTTGAAGCTGCTTGCTTTGCTATACATGAAAGTGTCCATATACAACACACGGGTGTATATGGACACTTCCATTTACACCAAACAAGGCTTCTTGTTGGACTCATCCAGTTTAACGGCACCAAAAGTGTACCGTATATGTGTGCTAATTTAGCGCACATATTAAACTGGAGGACTGCCACAAGAATAGGCTTCCAAAAAGCCAGTTTACAAATGTGGCGGTTGCTAGGTTGGTTTCTAACCCATCCTTGCAACCGCCACATGTATTCTGAAAGTGGCGCATTCCTTCCGACTTCGGAAGAATGCGCCACCTTCAGAATAGGTCTTACGTACCAAAAAGGTTGTTAGCCCTTTTAACGCCCTTTTCGGTACTTAACACCTTGATGAGAATCGGGGCCTAAGACTCCTGTGGGGAAAAAGCATCACTTAGCTCAATTTCAAGAATAGCTACTATTAAAAATAAAAGTCTGGCCCCACCCTAGTATTGGCACCCTGAGATGGTGGTAATGCTATGTTGAAGAGTTTGCCAACATTGTCTCGCTCACCATTCAGGACAGTTTTTCATGCTACATGAACTCTACTTTAAGGAGGAACCGTAACCTGGTTGCAGCTATGTTGATTTCCCTGTGTTGGTGGCATTGGCAGGCATATACACTCTTTACAAGACATCGGAAGTTGGAAATATGGTGCTGGGGACAACGTTCCACACGTTGTAAGGATAATGTCAGACTTCATGTACTGAAAGTCAGTAAGGTGAACACCAGGAAACACGTGATTTGGAGATATGTAGATGAGTTGTGGAATCCATTTCCGGTTGCAATGGATCTAAGTCCGACCCTTCTGAAGTTTTGAAAATAATTGAAAACGCTATTGGTCAATGAATAGTTTTCAAGTTAGTGAACAAAGTACTGCACACAAACAATATAGTTGTAAGTTAATATTTATTTGAAATATTTAACTTTTTTGATTGGCATACTTTTTCTAGAATTTGTATTTTTTATGTTTGTATATAGATTTCAGAAATGTATATTTGTAATAATCTCTGCTAGCGTTCCATTTCTCTGCACATCGTAGGTGCACGCATAGAAATGGTATTAAATAGATAAACAAATGAAATAAAGCATTACACCAAAGTACATGAAAGCAAAAATTAAGAGAATGTCGAGTCTCAAAATAGTACATAAAACGCTATAAATTCCAAACAAGAAACCGCATCCATAGTGATGCTAGAAGGATATGAATGTGCACAGGATCCCTAACAAAACAAAGGTCAAGTCAAGAATACTATGCACACGTTCTAGGGGCGGGATGAGGGCCAAGCGTTGCTTGCAATGCATGGAAGCCCATTAAAACGAATAGGACCATTACAGGCCGACAATGCACAGAATCCATGTGAACGGAAGAGGCCCAAAGCAAGTCTGCCAGTGATGGGACACATTGTGAAAGGAAGGAGGACATGCTAAGCTTAACATTCAGAAAAGAACAGAAGTAAAAGGAAGAGGGGGTCAGTCCAAGCCTAATGTGAACATAGTTTTCAGGAGAGGAAGAGGACCATGCAAGGCCTGATATACAGATAACTGTGCCTGAGAAAGAGGGCCACGCCAAGCCTGCTACACATATAACCAAATAAGAGGACGAGTCTCAAGCCAATCCTATTATGCACATAACCACAGTGAAAGGAAGATAACCAAGTCAAGAATGCTGTGCACCGGGCACTACTGAGTGCACAAGGGTCAAGCTAAGCGTACTGTGCATGAAACTCTAGTTAGACGAAGAGCGGTAAGGCAAGTCTACTATGACCCTAACTCTAGTGAACAGAAGAGGGACCAGTCAAGTCATCTGTGCAAGAAACCATATAAAAAAAACGTGTGCCAAGTCAGGTCTACTGCGCTTGGAACCACAGTGAGAGAAAGAGGGCCATATCAAGTATAATATGCACCAAATCATGGGAGATGCAAGAGGGGCAGGTCAAGCCTACTGTGCAACAAACTCAAATGAAAGACAGTGGGCCAAGTAAGCCTTTAGTGCATGGAACTCTAGTGAGAGAAGAGAACAAAGTCATGCCTACTGGTCACTGAACCCTAGTGAAAGGAAGAGGGACAAGCTAAACCTATTGAAAGAAAGTGGCTCAGAGATTTCTAGTGTGCATGAAACCATAGTGAGAAGAAGACCATGTAAAGGGCCTCATTACACATTGGTCGGTGTGGAATTATCGTGCCGGTATTAACGTATACCACCACCTTTCTGCAACAGCCAACTACAAGTTCGCCGGTGGGGTGGAAGAATCACCAAGAATCACCTCCAGCCAATTCTGACACCCTACCTGCGAAAATCACTGTTATTACAGGTGACCGGTAATACCACCACCGCTAATATCAGGGACCTATGGGACTCCATGGAATGGGGATCAGTGCTGCATACTGGCACTCATAATCCGGCGGTGATACCGCCAGACCAAGTACCAGTAATAGTAATTCCATTTGCTGGTATGCTGGTGGATTTACTGCCAGGATACGGGCAATGTTGTGATATGCCCCAAAGTCTTCTATGCACTAAACCTTAATGAATGGAAGAAGGGCAAGTCACTACTACTGTGCATGATACCCTACTGAAGGAAAGTGTACAAGGTCAAGTCTATTGTGCATGGAACTGGACTAAGAGGAAAAGGACTACATCCTGCCTACTATGCACTGCACCCTAGTGAAAGTAACAGAGGCAAGTCACGTTTACTGTGCATGAAATGGTAGTGAAAGGAAGAAAGCCAAGTCAGGTCTACTGTGCAATGAATCATAGAGATCAGAAGAGAGACATGTCAGCTCTACTGTGAAAGAAACAGTGATCATTTGGTGTGTGATTATCTAAGGGAGAGGGTGCAAGGTCTGGAGCAATGCACAGCTCTCTGGGTCTGGGTTAGCCACTGATGAAGAGGGTGTCATAGAAGCAATGAGATGTGTTTTGTAGTAGCTCATTTGATGTAGATGGGGTAGCTGATTTGTCAGAAGTTGCTGTGTGAAGGCCTTTTATGTATTCCATTACAGTGGTGGTAGAATTTAGAGGGGGACAGAGAGACAGAGAGAGAGAGCAATGGAGAGGGAGATGGTCAGTGGGGTGGAGGGCATGAGCAGAAGCAGATGTAAATTGTGAACCGTCCTGCAGGGATGATGTGGATGTGCTCCATTCTGGGAATGGAATTAGATATTTGGAAGATACAAAAGCATCTCTTTGTATAAAACGCTTAGTTTCCATACTCAGCTGATGCAATTTATCACTTTTAGGTTGCCCTCTGCTGTCCAAATGGCAAAGTGCACCTCTGTGTGCCCTTCCAATTCAAGGACAGCTATCATTTTAGCAAATGGAATGACTATGGTTCTACGCAGTCAACTTCTCCTTCCACTATTGCTCACATTCAGAATAATATCAAGTTACTTCTTTCCACTCCCACTTCTCTTGACACAGGGCATGGCGGTTCCAGTGTCAATGAACAGTTAATTACCGGCTGAACATTCCCCTCTCTAAAGAGCGAAACGCTGTAGGAAGAATGCCTCCTCGCAAGCTAAAACTGAAAGTAGGTGCTGTAATTATGCTACTATGCAATCTTATGCCATCACAGGGAATCTGCAATGGAACAAGTTTGACAATTACACCTCTACATAAATACATCATGGAGGCCTGTCTAATCGATGGAACTTAGATATTATATTTATACAGCGCATACCTCTTTTTCCATCTGATACAAATATGCCTTTGACATTCAAAAGAAGACCGTTACCTATACATTTAGCCTTTTCAATGACCATTAGTAAGTCACAGGGACCTACACCTCCTTCCTGGAAGCGATCAGTGTTAATTCCGATATTTAAGAAGGGGGACAGAAGTGACCCTAAGAATTACAAACCGATATTGACCTTTAAGATGTGCTAGAATGGCTTAGGTGACTCCGGTGTGCACTAGGACCCCAACCGGCCCAAAGAGCTGGGGATTACCCAATAGCACTTTAAAATGAGGCAGCAGCACCCATGAGATGGATGGGGATGCAGATTAATACTCTTGCATCAAATCAATAATGACAGCTCAATGGTTTGGCAAAGGGAGTCCGTTTAATGACAAGTACAAAAAACGGGGAGTTAATTAATATCAGCAATCGCTTGATCTTCCTTCTCGCTTCAACTTCAATTAATTTCATAAACAACACATCATTTATGCTAAAAACTCATCATCACTGTTGTGTAACTATTCAAATCTGGTATGTAATTCTATTGGTTCTAGGAAGGTAACTTTCATATAGGTGCTATATCTGTATATGGTAACGAAGTGAGGGGATTGGATAAACAGTGTCAGTTGGGGCATCTAAGCCCTATCTTAAAAATGGCTACTGTAGACGTCGCTAAAAGTATGACGTCTCATTGGTTCTACTAACTATAGGACCCTAGATTACTTGGTCCACTATGATTGGGTTGGCATCAACCCCATTCATACTTTTCCACTAGCCTAGCAGCATGCAAGTTAGCCGGCCAGGGGCAGGGAGCTTGTATGCTCCTCCAGCCTCCTTCCAATTATTGCAACAATTAATCATCACTTCAGTGGTCATGTGTCAATTATTTATTTGTATTTTGGCCTCGATACTGCTTCTTGGTCTGGAAATGTTAAGGTGTCTGGGCATGGCACAAATCCATGCGTAGGTGTGAAAGTTTCATCCCTTCTGCTTGCTCGGTCACGTGAATTCGACACTGTGAAATTGTCTTATTCTCCATGTAATTTGTGTATTTGATTTAATTTTGCCAGCCATCTGCCTTCTGTGGCTTATCTTGACCTTTCAGAATAGGATACTATGTTGTTCTCTTCATTAATTGTATCCACTGTTGGTCTATTTCAGCTGGTACGACCTTGGCTTCTTGGCATGACTTGCCTTCGTCTGAGTTTCTCTCTGTCCTTAATTCTCAATTTTCCTGCTGCAAAGCTCTCTTATTGAGACCTTTAGTAACCTTTGGTCGGTTCTGCTCTTGTGCATAGTGGAAGTATACTTATATAAAGTGCTCCTTTTGAGGTAGATATGTATAGGTAGTGCTTGTCTCAATCTATCTTACTACTAGGCTTAAGCAAACCTCATGAATTCGTGCTTCTTGCAGTTCCTTGCATATGTACACGTGTAAACTGGCTGAATATCCTCATCACGCTCATGACATAGGTTTCTGAAATTTGACATCAATTGTTTCACTTTAAACTCAGGATGTCACTTATCCATGGTGTTTAGTCTCCTTTCATCATTCACAGGTCGTCATATCTTCTATATGTGATTCAGTCCGGGTTCTTGTGACATTACAATTAGTTTTCTTTTAGTACCGCCTTGGCTTCTTCAGGTATTGCATTTTGACAATCATCATTCTGTCTCATTTGTCGATATGGTTTTCTCAATGGGTACCTCACTGTCCAGGTTTTCTTAGGTGTTGGTACATCAATATGTGCTGTCAGTCTTATAGATACTGGAGAGAGCCCCACTGCGGTTTATTTGCTCATCATACATCACATATTTCGGCGTGAACGTTTCTGGTACTTCAAAATGGGCGGTAGGAGTGCAAATCGTGCTTGGGATCTCCTCTACACCGCGAACGGCTAGCTTGTTAGATTTAATTTAGGATGTGGCATTTGAACTAATAGAGTCCATACTTCCAAAGGCTTTCGTTGGTGGTAAATGTGTGGGTTCAAAGTTTGTCCATATACTTTAGCGATGGAAATTCATTGGGGCCACCCTGCTGTGAAGTGGCGTAAATAGGTTGCGAATGTTATTTTGGGATTAAAGCTATTGTTAGCTTGAATGACCAGGTTTTGATTTATTTTCTGAAGGTCAGGTAGTGTTCATTGTTGCACATGTGTTTGGGCAGTGAATCCCAGAGTTTGGTTGAAAGGAAGGAAAAGGATGAGCTTCCGTGGTGTTTTCTTTTGAAGTTTGGTTCAGTTACTAAAGCTTCACTGCAGGAAAAGTGGAATGCAGGCCTACTGCCCATGAAACCACCACTGAGAGGAATGGGAGCAAGTCAACCCTCCTGTGCATGAAACCCTAGTGAAAGGAAGAGCACCAAGTCGCGACACTAAAGAAGTAACCGAGTCCTGAATTCTGAATTAGTAGCATAAGTGGACGTTAACTGGAGAAAGACATGGGAGGAAGCAAGCAGCATTTTTTATTGATCATAATGTATACAAAAATAACTCAAAATGACTGTGGACAGTTTGCTGCTTATTAGTACGCAATATAGACAATTCATTGCACTCAAATGCAGATCTCTTGGGTCTGATTCACAAAGGTATCTACCATTCATGCCGTTTATGCCATGAACTCTGGTTGCGCAAATGGAAACACATTGTAAATGTGCACTTTACCCAGTTCACAAATGGGCCCCTGCACATATGGGAGCATATTCTCAAGTGTACAAATATGAACATGTTAGCAGGAACCATGGCTTTCATTTGTGCTTATTTGAAACAGAACTTGGCCTGCCTTGTAGCAGTGATATAAGCCTCTGCTGACCCAAATATATTTCCATCACTTTGTTACCGGTAGAATGTCTTTTAAAAAAAATATGAATTCCACATTACAGGCCATTTATGGCTGCTACAACCATTAGTAAGAGGGTAGGTATGATAATGTCAGCAGGCTCTAGCCCGCCTCCATCAAAGACACTGCAGCCAACTATTGGGCAAACATGTCTGATATGCTCTGCCATCATTGTGACTACGAGCGGCATGAGAAGATACCCGGTACACTGTTTGGAGTGAGTGTGGTTGTGTTTTAGAGCTGGACCTATCATCCTGGGTGTCATAGGCATGGGATTGGGTTCAGCCAAACCCTGAATCACGCGATTTGACACTGTATTCGGCTGATTTGTGTTCAATCAAACTTTAAAGTGATTCAGGAGACAGATTTGAGTTAAGCTCATTTGAATTTCATGCGATGAAATGTTGTTGTAAATATTAGGTTGAAGAGGCCATGCATTTTCCTGGCAGCACATGTTCATAGCAAGCAAATAAAAAGGTAATGGAATAGGTCAGAACATTTGCAAAAGGGGGTGCTCAAAGAAAATAAATTATCTAAGTGACTAATGGCTTGCACTTGGCTGTTTCTTCAATACAAATACGAAAATGTACTAATTGTTTGCAGCTGATAAGAAATTGTATTTTTTTTTAAAACATCAACTCCACAATAAATAATTCCCTGAGGGTGCATTTTGTTTTATTTGCATTACTTCGAGAAAATATGCCCTTCACATTTCTAGTCTACACCATGGATGCTTGGCATGTGACTGCCTTTGCCTCTGCCCTGTGGGCATTTCTGGAGCTATTGTCTGGCAGCCATGCACTATTATTAAATATATAAGATCCTCATTATGAGTTTGGCAGTGCGGGCAAAATGGTGGTAACGTGTTGGTAATGTTGATTAACATTTACACTTCAAGACAAGAAGGATTCACCTAAACTCTGGGGTTGCAATCCATTCCTATGCCCTCTGCCATAGAGGTGAAGACAGAAAGCACCAAGGAAAAGGAAAGTTCTTCTCCCTTCCCACCTCTAGGGCACATTTGGAGTGAATCTGCTATGGACCAAGGCCTCTCTGCTGTTTGTGCACTGGAACTAATACCCTGGAGGTGAAAGACACTCTGTAGGTGAAGGTCAAGCATCCTGGAGTGGAAGTGCAGAAACAAAGGATTCAACTTGTTCTTTGAGAACCTGGATTGGGTCCTTCACCAACTCAAAAGCCTGGAAGCAGCTCAGAATCTTGCTTGACACCTAGAGACCTGTTGCAGCCAGCTCACCTGCACTTGAATCACTTTGAGCCGCTACAGGGCCTGTGGTGCTGCTTCTGGCCCTCTTAGAACATCAAACTTCTTACCAGCATCTTCAAACTGTCTCAACACTAACCCGACCCAGTGAAGCACATCACCACCACTACTTGTCAGCTGGCTTGCAAATGTGAAAGCACCCGACTCGCCACATACCAGGAGATGACTCGACCTAGCGGAAGCATTGTTATCCACCCACTCAACCACTAACTCAACCTGTTGGCATTCATTGACTCAACCATCCTCAAATGCTGACTTGATCAACAGTGAGCCCCATCTCAAAGCTGCCCCGACATCCACTCGCCACTGGAACAATGTGACTTGGCAGTCTTGACACCGGGTCAACTTAAGAAAAGTGCCAAGAAGCCTGGCTTGATGCTGTCGAGCCACCAAGACAAGTAATACAGGTTTTTGCAGTGGTCTTGGTCCCCCTGGTTTGCACACTAGAGTTGAAGGGCCCCCTGTAGGAGCCCGACAAGCTTCCTGGAGTGGAATTGCATAAACAATAGACTGATCTTGTCTCTGAAGACCCTGGATTGGGCCTTCCAGAAGCTCAAAAGCCCAGAAACAGCTCATAATTCTGTTTACCATCTGACGACCCTTTCGTGCCAGCTTGAACACACTCGACTCACTTCGATTCACTTATAGAACCTGTGGTGTTACTTTTAGCACTCTACGAACTTTAAACCGCTTACCTGCTTCTTGAAAGCTAACTTGACACAGTGAAGTGCGCTGCCACTGTGACTCAACTGCCAGCTCGTCTCTGTGGAAGCACCCAACTTGCCACATCCTGAGTGCTGACTGGACCCATCGGAAGCATCGTCTTGACCTGAGTTGACCACCGACTTGACCTGCTGGGAGCCTTCGACTCAACCCATCTCAAAAGCTGAGTCGATCCACAGAGAGGACCTTTTTGAAGCCACCTCGGCACTGACTCACCACGGAACAACATGACTCGACTGTCCAGATACTGGCTCGACTGCAAAAAAGCCAAGAAGCTTGGATCAACGCTGTCAAGCCATCAGATAATCAATAAAGGCATCTGCAGTGGTCTTGTTCACCCTGTCCAACCTTCAAGGCCCTAGTTAGTTATAAGACACCATTCTTTGCCTTTTCGAAACAATTTCAAATTCAATTCAAGTGCAATTGCAGGTCAAAATCCATTTCATGCACCACTGTCTCCACACAGAGTGCCCCCTTTGCTCTCAAAGTATGCATTCCCTGTGTTTCCTTTACAGAGGTGGACCATTTGTGTTAATTTGTTGTGTGAATTGTTAGTTTTCATTAAAGTTCATATTTTTGTAGAACCTTATTTGGATATTCTTTTATTTTTCTTACCACTGTAGTAGTGTTGTTTGCGGTGTACCAGCCCACACCCTCCTCGGCCTGCACTACCAAAAGAAGCAAATGAGGTATACCTGTCAGTATGAAGATTGAGATTACTGCTGGTTTGGTAGTAGTGTTGGGCTGAGTAGATACTTTTGCCAATACTCAACCCTGTACTCCCACAGAGCAGTAGTAATATCTTCACAGTGGGAAAACACAAATCTACATGAATCTCACAAAGAGATTTGCAGGAACAAACATATATATATTTTGAGTCAATTTGCCCAGCTTTAATTGTGAGGTGCATCTTTGGGGTTCATGGTGGCATATGGCATCTTCATTGGGGCTTAGATCTAGTGCTTGACGGAAGGCAGGTTTGTCTACCTTTCTATTATCCTTGCTGCACTTAAGGTGGTAGCTTCATTTATTGGTTGGTGGCTGGAGAAAATAATGCATCATCTTGCCCAATCTGTATTTATGGTTGCTATGGTGATGGTCTTAGATTGGTCTCTGCTACAATGGTCCTCAATGTCAGATGAGATTAATTGGTTTCTGGAGGCTTTCTCTACTTGGTGCTTTTTCCTCCAGTCAGGGGTCTCACTCGTGTCACCCGACATACCTCTGTGTTCAGTCCAGAAGGGGCACTGTAGCATCAGGCCAGGATTACCTGTTTCTGCCTGCCTAGTGGGGCAGAAAAGCAGACCAGACCCTCAGTCCAAATAGTTAGGTATTCATTGAGGAAATGCATTTTCCCCCATAAGCAACCCTCCTCATAGCCCTTGTGTGTTTAAGTTGACCTGTTCATTGTGTGCAACTGTGCCAGTCTGCAAAGGGCAGGATTTGTAATGCACAGTGTTGACCTACGGTTCTGGAATCATGGAATCATCCTTTTGCTTAAATTTACGAACAGTTGCAACATCACCTTGCTTCATTAGTTTATTGCATTAGAGTACAGCTAGGGAGAAATGGCATATGAGGAGGGAAACAAAGCGTGTAAGTGTTGTTTAGTTATTTACCCACTCATTGACTGATCATGGCCATGCTGATCCATTTTCTGCCCCTCCCTGCCCAAAACACATCATCCTGGGATGTGTTTGAGCTAGCTTTTTCTAGCCTTACCATCAAACATTGTGCTTGAAGTGCCTGCCATTTTTTTTAAAGCTGTCTTCTGAGAGACAATGGGGGTCATTACATGTCTGCGGTATCTCGCCGCTAATTCCAGCAGAATACCGGCAAACAGTATTACTGATCCCCACAATTTTGCCACTTGTTATACCCTGGTAATTCCGGGATACCAGGGTATTACAGGTGGCAGGAAGGGTGGTACATCCCCATTTCATGGAGTCCCATATGGAGGAGGTTGCCGATATACCAGTGCCGGTCATACTAGCTGTTTTTTGCCAGTGGTGGCCTAATTAAACTCCAGTTTTGGACTGGTACCCCTACTGGAAAAATTGTACTCTGCTGGTCCTAAAAAGTTCTGCTATATTGAAATACCAGCACCTTTTTTCCCCTACCGGAAGAATTATAATTATCCCCAAGGACTTCATTGGAACTCTGTCTAAACAGGCTAATGTAATAAAAATGTCAATCAGGTCTGCCTTCAGCCACTCGATTTGTAAGCACTATGATCTTTGCCGAAGTGCTGTTAAAAACAAGCACTGAAAAAGCAAACCGTTTTGACTCGTATATAAGTATTAGCCAGAGACTGCTATTATATGCCCTGATACTCGCACATTTTGCAGCTGATACCATTGTTGGCCAGTTAATACCACTACGACAGTGCCCAGAACATGCCCTTCCTACGAGTCCACAAACGTCAAAACTATTGGCATTGGCAATGCTTGTTTTAATTATGTAAACAGTCAAAAAGGTGTGCACTCACTTTGCTTCCTTCTTGTTTGCCTTGGCGCAGAACCCAATCTGGGTAAACACGCCATAGTTGTTCAGGCATAGGTGCGACAAACGAAGGGGAGCCGAGACCAAAGCTGAGGATTAAATATATAAAGTAATTCTGCAGAACCATCTCTCCACCACACAGGCGTCTGAAATCTCGAGGCAAAAAACACATACACTGTGACTGGAAGCAGTTTTCTTTTGCGGCAGTGTAATTTCAGAGGTGTTTTCATATGTGCCCCCTAATTTGACATCCCTCTCACACCGAGAGGCAATGTTTAGTCCCACGGGTTTTGAGCGCATCTAAATTAAGAGCCCCTTTAATCTGATATGTTTGGCGCGAGGCCCAGTGCGGCGCGCGCCGGGTGCACCATAGTAGACGCGCTCGGCTTTCGGCTCTTCGCACCTTGGAACACGGTTCCCTGGAGAGAGACAGAGAGCGGATGGGGGGTGGGGGGAGAGGGCGCGAGAAGAGAGCGTGCTTATTAGCAGGTGTTCGCGATGGGTACGAGGAGGCTGAGGGTGGGATCGCCGGTGTCAGCGCAGAGTCTGATTACGCCTAGGTGTTGCTCCTGTAAACACTTCATAGCTTGCTTTTTTTCCATCTTTCACACAAAGCTCGTATGTGCCGACAGAACTTTGAAGGTGAGACCTCGAACCGTGGTCTAATCCTCCAGGCAACGAGATGCTTCGCGGTCTGAGTGGTTTCTCCTCCTCGCTTGACCCCTCATCTCATTGTGGGAAACTTACTTTAACTGCCTGTGACTCTGTTCTTTGAGGTTGTCTCAGTGCGTGGGTAGCTCTATATCGCTAAAAAGTGCTATGGCTGTGGGTGGGCATCACAGGGTTGGTTGGGCTAAGTTTTTGGCATCATTGTAGGGTGACCAGACACCCAGGTTTTGCTGGGACTGTCCCAGTATGTGGTGCAGCCCCACTTTCTCAAGATTATGTTCCCATTGGAAACTGCAGTGGTGCCGGTTTTTGGTAGTCGGTCTTCATAGCTGGCAGACAGGAATGCACAATTTCGCAAAGAAGAAATGCTGCATTGTACATCTTAAGGTAGTGTTAATTTGTGATGAATTAATTATAATATGTGTTTCTTTGAACAGAAAGACTTAAACCCCCTCTCCTCCAAACACTACTGAAGTGTAGTGCCTTGACAGCCACTTTCAAGAGTTAGTCCTACTTTTATATTAGTTGCCCTGGCACGTTCTTTAACTTTTTAAATCTGGTCACCCTACTTCATTGGCTAGCTTGTGTGAGTGAAAGGTTAATTGCGTCAGACTGGCCCACTTCTGTTTCGATACAGTACAGCGCTGGTCAATGGGCTGGATTTTCCCAGTTTCCGAGATCCGGGAAAAAATAAATCCTGGGTTCTGGCATATGGGAAAGCCATTAGCCTTTCAAGGGTTTTAGTGTTTTTAATTAGCGTTTTGTTGAAGGTCCAGAGAATTAGGGCCAAATTCATAGAAAAAGCGCTAAGTCTGTGCAAACTACATTATGCCATAAATAACTTTGCTCCTACTTGCGAGTGTGAAAAGCTTAGCCCTGTTCACTGATTCATGCATTCTAAAGCACAAAATAACCAGGATTGCAAACAAGTTATGGCCGGAGCACCCACAATACACCCCCACGCAAAGAAAAACAAGCGTCAACAAACAACCATTGCATCTGCCTTTTCACCACTATCCAGCACACTGCCGAAACTGCGGCCAGTCATCCGCAACACAAGCCAGCACCCCGGTGAAACTGCAAACCGTCCCCCGCAACGCAAGCAAGCACCCTGTCAAACTTCAGACTGTCTGCCGCAATGCAAGCCAGCACCCCACCGAAACTGCAGACCACCCCCCGCAACACAAACAAGCAAACTGGTGAAACTGCAAACCTTCCCTCGCAACGCAAGCCAGCACCCTGGCAAAACTGCATACTGTCCCCCGCAATGCAAGCCAGCACCCTAGTGAAACTGAAAACCCCCCCACAATACAAGTTAACACCCCGGTGAAACTGCAAACCGTCCCCCAAAACGCAAGCCAGTACCCTGGCAAAACTGTAGACTGTCTGACCCAATGCAAGCCAGCACCGAAGTGAAACTGCGAACCCTCCCCCGCAACACATGCCAACACTGTGTCAAAACTGCAGACTGTCTGCCGCAATGCAAGCCAGCACCCCACCAAAACTGCAGTCCGTCCACCGCAACGCAAACAAGCAAACTCATGAAACTGCAAACTGTCCCCCAAAATGCAAGCCATCACCCTGGCGAAGCTGCAAACTGTCTGCCGCAATGCAAGCCAGCACCGAAGTGAAACTGCAAACTCTCCCGTGCCACACAAGCCAACACCCAGGGGAAACTGCAGACCGTCCCCTGCAACTGAATGCAGCAACCCCGGCAAAACTGAGAACAGTCCCCCAGAATGCAAGCAAGCACCCCAGCGAATCTGCAGACCGCACCCCACAACTGAAAGCAGCACCCCAGAGAAACTGCGGACCCTCAGCGCTAAGTTCAAGGCACCTAAACTGCAGGCCTACAACCCTAATTGATAGCCTTCCCCTCAAGTCCTCACACCTCCCATCACCCCCCACTCACCTCGGCCCACTATCCCAGGCTGCCTCAAGTCCTCATACTCATACCACTCCCATTCACCTCTGCCCATTCCCCCAGGCTGCCCCCTCAAGTACTCACACCTCTCACCACCCCCACTCGTCTTGGCCCACTACCCAGGGTGCCCCCTTAATTCCTCCCACCTCCCACCACCCCATCTCACCTTAGCCCATTCCATCAGGCTACCCCAAATCCTCCCACCACCCCCACTCACCTCGGCCCACTACCCCAGGATGCCCCCTCATTTCCTCACACCTCCCACCACCCCACTCACCTACGCCCACTACTCTGGGCATCCCCTGCTAGTTGCCCTTCTTCTACCACCTGCACTCACCTCCACCCACTACCTCAGGCAGCCCTCTCAAGTCCTCACCGCTCCCACCACCCAAACTCACCTCAGCCCACTACCCGGGCAGCCCCAGCCATTTTGACCTCCTCCCGCCACTCCGACTCACCTCAGGATACCACCATAGGCTTCCTCCTCAAGTCCTCACACCTCCACCCATCCCAACTCACCTCAGCCCACTACCCCGGGCAGGCCCTGATAGTTTGCCCTCCTCCCACCACCCACACTCTCCTCTGCCCACTACTGCAGGTAGCCTCCTCATGTCCTCCCACTACCCCCACTCATCTTGGCCCACTACCCAGGGCAGCCCCTAGTAGTTTGTTCCCCAACTAGTCCAAAGTGTAGCAACAACCTACCATGACTCACAGGCCTGGCTACAGCATAAAGTACACCTGCCACATATCCTCCTCCAACATGAACAACTGGGAGCACAGCTGTTGAATCCAGGACTGTAGCTTTGCCCATTACTCCTTGGTAGACCATAGGCAGCTTCATGCCAACTGGGCACCATACTAGTGCACAAGATACACTTTGACAACTCCATGTACATGTGAGATACCATTCCAATGTAATGCGATGTGGTATTTGTATAGTGCCTTTGGGCCATTGCAATTGGCATCCAATTTCGAAAGAGGCCGCAAGCGGACTGAGCAGCAGTGAGCAGGTGCTTGGCGTGGCAGGTATGAATGCCTATGTCGGCACATCTGTTGAGTGGTATGTGTGCATATCGCATTTGCTGATTATTTTGCATGAGATGCTCATCTATATGTTGGAGTACAGATGGTTGCAGTTGGCAGCCATCCATGAGCACTCCATAAATGCTACTGTGTACACTTCCATTACATGGCCTGCCATCAGGCTGGAAGTTGCATGGTTTCTGTGCGTGGTACATGTTGGTGTCACAGTACATATCACTGTCTGCTGGGTTGCACTGCTGGGCCAGTACACGTATGTGTGACAATGGCATACAAAAGACACATCTTATTGGACACATTCACAATGTCATGCATGTGTATAGTCAATTGTGAATGCTAATCATGACTTGTGTATGCATGCTGTCACAGTTATCCATTCCCTGGCACTAGCTGCTGGTGGACAGGGATGAACAACAATGTTTATGTTGGGGCCGATAGATGTTTCAGTGTAGTAAATTCCACATTTGGAGTGCCAATGGAGCAGTGGGCCTACAAGCATGCCTTGGTCATTTTCATGTCACACTGTCATCACACATGGTTGAGATGCATGTGATTGGGACCAACCACATATCTTGCGGGGGCAATGGCAGATCATGGCAGCACATATGCTTGCAAGCAATTGTGGGTCAACAGATGTACATTTACATAAATGCATGTCCAGTTCTCCACTCAGGAAATGCCTCGAGAGGGCAATGGCACATCACTCAAGGTGAAAAGAAGGTGAAAGAAAAAGTGTCCATTTAGAATGGGGTAAAAGAAATGATGGCCACCCTGGGGGGAGGCGGGTGTCCACATTAGTGAAGAAAACAAGTCAACAGAAAAACAAAAAAAAATCATACCTCCTCCATGGCCTCATGGCCATCAGGGCACAGGTGGGAGAGGTAAAGTGGGTGGTTTCGGGCTGCCATCCTGTGGTGGTGGTAGTGGTGCACTCTGTCCATGCAGTGCCAAAGCCTGGTCTTCATTGTTAAGGACCACTCATGATATAGATGCATACATGTGCAACACAATGGCAGCAAGATCATGATGAACCTCCTTCCGAGTGGCCACAGCGTCTGCATTTGTGCTGAATCGTGACGTATCAAAGTGCAGGGAGAGCTTCTGGCTCAAGGTGTCTATCTCTTGCCAGTGGAGAGAACTTGTGGCCAACAACTCATCATACAGTGAATTCCTCAAGCTCTATGTGTCACTGCAATGGGAGGTTTGTGATGCCATCTCCAGCTGCAGGCTTTTTTTCTAGGTCACTGTGACTCTATCCAGGCAATCCTGCAGAGATACCAGATTAGCCTGCTGGCTTTTGATTTTGGCCTTCACGCCCAGTCTGTCGGAGAGCAATAACTTCATCTCAGCATGCAGTGTCCTCATCAAGGTGTCCCTCAATCGTTGCTTATGGTCCTGAGAGGCCAGATGCTGTGCCTCCCATGCAGGTGCTCAGGAGATGTTGTTCTCAGACAGGTAATGGCTGTCCCTGGCCATCTCCTGCAGGACCTCGCCATGTCGGATGGTTGCACACAGCATCTTCTGCTCCCACTCTGACTGTCCGTCATGCACACATCTACCCCATGTGTGGGGCCGGCGGTGGTGGGATGCTGGGTTCCAACACCCTCGCAGTGGGACTCCTGTCATTGTGTGCAGGTCTGCAACCCTTCGTTGGACAACAGCCCCTGCTGCTCTTTCCAATGCAAGCAAAGTGTATCTTGCAGCCATGACAACCATAGACACAGGACTCTCCACTGACAAAACCCTGTCACCTGGCTCACCTTCTCTGACACAACGGCCACATCCAGACTGTCCATGGGGAACCCTCCATGTCCATCAGTGTGTCCTCCACATGTGATTCAGTAGCTTCATTTGAAGAATAACCCTTCCAGAGTCTTTAGATTACTGTAATGGTATTTGTTTGTGTCAGCCAAAATACCAAATCCAGTGGGTGCAGGTTCTTCAAAACTCGGCAACCAGATTGGCGCTGATGGCGCCCTGGTGGACTCCGTCTATAGAGCTCCTGCAGCATCTTCACTGGCTCCCAGTGGCATCAAGGATAGAGTTTAAGACGCTCTGCGTCACTCATCAGGCTGTGCATAACACAGGTCCAGGATACCTACAGAAGAAGATTAAACAATAGTGTCCAACCAGACTTTTATGCTCTGCATCACAACTCCTTATACAAATACCAAAGGTGCCCGGCTACGTGGTCGGTCATTCTCAGTTTTGGCTCCCAGACTGTGCAACTCACTTCCCCCAGTGCTGCGAGCCATTGAGGACAATATTCCTTTCCGTAGGGTGCTGACAACTTATTTGTTCTGATCTCACAACTCGGCACTATTTTTTTCTGTAGTGCTTCTCCAGTGCCTAGAAGCCCCCAGGGCTTAGTTTGTGCTTAATACATGTTTAGATAAATAAATACATACATAAATAAATACAGAAGAGTGCCTGCAGCACTTGAGGATTCTCAAGGGGCAGGATACCGGCATGACACCCCCACCTCCACTGGTGGTCTGTCGTGGGTCTCCCCATCTTCCTCCTACACCCTTTGCATTTGCTGCATGATCACCTGCACAAAGAAAGACAACATTCCGAGGTATGAGTACCTGGCATAACATGCATATGTGCATTACAAAGCATGCAGACACGAAATGGCCAGCCACAGATACATCACACATTGTAACTGAGCACACTGTTACCGCTATGGCACAGATGAATGGCATTTGGTGGCCTGTGCATATCAGATTGCGCAACATGGCATGGTTTGTGGGATCAAGAGTACATACATGCACACAGCCATGATTGAGAGTGATTCCCATCAGTGGATGGGTGGCGGTCTGGGCATCATCAGTGAGCCCCTACTCTACTCCAACCTTAGCTCATTGCAACATGTGGAAGTCTGGCCTGTACATCTTTTGACTCAAAATTGCATGCAAGCATATGTGTTGCCATGATGCCCCCACTGTCATTCACATGAATACAAGATGTTACAAAGTCGATACAATTACACAGATGAATCTAATAGGATTTCTTATGCTCTTTATAAGTTGCTACCACACCGTCAAAACCACGGTTCTTAGATGACTCATGTTTAAACAAACATAAATTCAAAATTTAAAATGTATAATATGACCGAATCCAGAAAATACCAAACAGATTTTTCTGTATGCGTTTTATAGCAGCATTGGCAGCCGTCACATTCTTGAATCACAATATAAGGATAATCACATTAGTAACATCTTTGCATATTAGGAGCAATCAATCCAAGATGGCGGATTGATTTCCTGAAAAGACAACATGAGACACTTGCCGATCGGTCCTAATTATGAGATATTTTTGGATTAGCGCTCCAATGACAACATGAGTTAATCTAATTAAGTAGCTTTGAGCACATAAGCATTATATTTTCTGAATTTTCAAAGATGACAAGTGAATCTTGTAGTCACAAACTCGCGATCATGTGACAACATCACATGAACGCCTGTGATCACGTGAGCACACACAGAAGTACACATACAAGCTGACGAGGGATGGGAGGCTGTTTTCTCAGCCACCTATCTGTTCCCACATCACGCTTGACATCAAGAAGGTGAGGGTGCAGGATGAGAAAGTATAGTTGGTCCATATTTGGGGATGTAATTATTGCCACAAGTAAACAATGGGTGACCATTGCATTGAGATGTTGCTGTTTGGCTATAGTTCAGATTGAGAGGGGAGCTGCATTAACAGGGAGATCAATATACTGAGAGTTAATCTCTGTTTATGATGCCTGCCATACGGATGGTAGGTTTCCTTTTAAAGAACATATGATGTCCATATGTTTATGAATAAGTATACTAGCCTATGGGATAGCATGCACTGAAGGAGATATTTTATATCAATGGCAGGCTCCATTAGTGGTTTTTGATCATCCTGAGCAAGCAGACAAGGGCATAAAGACACCAAGACATTAGTCAGGTTGGTGAAAGCACATTGAGCACCTTCAGTACGGACATTCATTTTATGCAACGTTCCATGCTTGAACAATTCTTCACACATATTTAATGTTTGACTTTTTCAGACCGCAATTACTTGCAGCAGTTACACGTGAAGAAGGGGCATTGTGCCCCGAAACGCATAGTGTGGTGTCCCATACAAGCACCACACTGAGAGAATTTAGGTCTTGTTAGTGTAGTTACACTTGCATTGTGACATGAAACTGTGATCCATTGAGTGCTGTAAAATATGCACAATTGTGGAAAAGTTATATTGTGTATTTACTAAAGAAACTCTTCTGTGAAGCCTATGAAGGAGAATAACTCTATTCTTTGGAATAAGGAAAATTTGATTATTTTTTGTATTACACAAATGTGTTTAAAATGAGGACGAGACAGTGAATCCTTAACATCTGTTTATGTACTTGAATTACATTTATGTTAACAAATAAATATATTTTTGTATCGAACTGGACATGCAGTCATGCACAGTGGAGTCAACTGCCATGGTTAAGTGGACTGCAACAGCCTCACACATACAGGTGCAGATTGCAATCTATGTTGATTTACACAGGTGCAGTGTGCATGAATGACTCTTTTAACTGGTTCAATCCAATGTCCTATGGTGTTGCAGGTATCTTGCTTTATCCAGTAACTGCACTTCTTGAAAAGTCCACCAAGCACCCTTTTTCCACCCTAGTCCCCATACCCTCTATTGGACACTGGCACTCCATGTCCCAAAGCAGAGGCACAGTGTTAGGTGGAGGTGGTGAGGGAATCACATGAGAACAGCTCTGCCAGCAGGTAAGGTTGTGCACTGTCAATCATGTTCATGGATGCTGACGTTTGCATCCCAATAGTGGTATGCAGTGGCACATGTAGGTTTTGCATGGATCATATGATTTGGTGATGGTTACTGTCAATAAAGATGTGAGTTGGGCCACATGTCTGTGTGTGTGCATGTCCCCTTGATCATCAATGCGTGTGCTTTCGTTTACTGCTTGCACTTCCACAAAGGACAGCAGACTCAGAAGGTGGTGTTGCACTTATCCTCCATGACACATCAGCAGCTTTTCACACTATCAAAGACGGCATCCTCGTTGGCAGACTCCAATCTCTATGCATCGTGGACTCTGCATTATGATGGTTCACCTCTTACTTTGCTGGCCATTCACAAATCTTCTTTTGATCACCCTTCTCCTCTCCCCCCACTCTGTCTCCAACCTGGTCCTGCAGGGGAACTCCCTATCCACCTTACTCTTCAAACTGTGCCTGAACCACCTCCACACTCTGATCAGCTCACATTACTTGTCCTGATACAACTATGCAGATGACACCCACATACTTTCCAAGATTCCCAAGACCTAGGATACTCCCCATTGTGACCTCAACTCGGGCTGCACAAATTTGAAGACACTGCCTGACAGCTAACAACCTCCTCCTAAATCCTGGTGGAAACGTAATCCTGATATGCGGTAATACAGCACTCTTCCACCAACCCACCCCCTGGGTTTGCTCTCTAGACCACACTTCCACAGCATCCTGCTTAGTAAAGAACTTGAGATGCTCTGTGGATTCTGACAGAACACTCTCTTACCACATTAATCCTGCTTGCAGATTCTGTCATCTGCACCTAGAAATCCTTAGATTATCCTTCCCTTGTCTATCCTACCCTCACTGATTCACGGCAATGTCAGACATCGTCCTCTACTGCCAAGACGGCTCTTATTCCATTTATGTGGGCACCCCTGCTTATCAGCTCAGAAAGCTACAGCAGATCCAGAACAACACAGCCTTGCCCATCCTTGCACTTACCCCCAGGGAACACATGAATCCTGCACTCCTGGTGCTCCACTGGCTTCCCATTATCTGACACACCACCTTCAGGGACATTTGCATCACCAACTGTGACCTCCACAAGATGTGCCATGACTTCCTCCAACACAGGCTACCAACACAACAGAAGCCCCACATTAGGCTCTGCACTACTCCTTGTGATACCTTCCCCCAATTCCACTCAAATCTGAGATACCTCTTTCTCTGTGAAGGCTGCCACACTCTGAAACTCCCTCCCACTCAGCATTCGCCAAATGGAGGACCACCTTTCCTTCCGGAAGGCATTCAAACCTGGCTCTTTCCTTCCCCAAGTCGGACAAATGCCACACCCCATGCAATGTCCTACAACAGACTGCCCGGCTGGGGGCATCCTGGTGGCCCATTGCATGTCATGCCTCTGGTGGGATTTATGAAGTACAGATTTATTTTCACAGCATGACGCCTAGCCAATAGAACTACATCAGCTGTCTTGCTAATGGATGGCACGGCAGCCTGCCTGTATGTCTCCCTATACTCGATAGGACTGATTCAGCCCACTTGGACCATCTAGATTTGGACTGATTGGCACAGCCTTTACATGTGTTCACATACACGTCACTTGTTTACTGTTGGTTTTCTGGATGTTTTCTCATCTTCAATGTATTGCATGATTTTTCATTTCAAAATTGTTGTTCAAATATTGCACTGTGAGTGACTCCACTGTGTGTGACTTTATATTGTGGGTGCATGCCTGGGAAACCTCATCATCTCCCCACAGCATATGCTCATGTTTTGTCCCTTCAAGTGTTTGTACTGCACCCTGATTCCTGCCCCATTGCTAGGAACAGCTCTTCTTGGGTGTGGGTTCTGATTGAGGGGGAAGCGACAGATGGGATGTGATGTCCTGTCCATGGACTATTGTGTCCAATGAGGGTAGGTGGGTGGGTCGCAGTCTAGTGTGGGTGTGCCACAGCCTTATATGCTTTGGCATTTAGGACCTGGGTCTATTTCTGGGTTGCCTGCTGTGGTGTGTTGACCATGTGGGTTGGGGGCTGAGAAGCTGCAAAGTCTTCTTTAGCAGGTGCCTTTTTCCCCTGTCTGCCCTTCACCCTCTTCCCCTATTGTCCACCTTCACCCCCAAACTGTACTAGTTTTCTATCGGCGTGCCTCCCAGCCTCTCTGCCCCTGCTTACTTCTTTTCCTCTCCTTCTGACTCTGTCTTCCTCTCTTCCCCTCTTCTCTCATCCCTCACCCACTCCAACAGCCCCTTTCTCTCCCCTAATCTCCCCACCAGTAATTCTCCTCCTTGCTCCCCACTCTCTCTCTCTCTCTCTCTCTCTCTCTGCTCCACAGCTCCCCATTCTTCCTTGTCTCCTCTCTTCCCAGTCCCTCTCACCATCATTCCTCCTTCCCATCAGCTCCCCCACTTGAACGTTCACTCTCCAGCCCATCCCATCCTCCCTTGGTGTCTCTTTCCCTTCTCTGCAGCCAAGGGTACCCCACAGGCCCGGGCAAACCTGACAGTGGGTGTGCTAGACTTGTATGCCTGCCCTCAATGCCTGCCTTGTGCCCACATATCAAGGCAAACTAACCCCTGTGTCCAGGGTCCCTAACCTACTCTGGTGGCAATGTGTTTACTTCGCTGCCAGTGATGACTGTATTCCTTTGTTCTGATTTTGCTGTATTCTTTGGTGCTCACACTCTTTGATATAGCCTACCTGTTGTTGCAAGAGGGGGGGCCGAGTCCATCTATGGATGCAACACACTGTCATTGGGTTGATTGATCCTTGGTCCTGAACTTTGGTTCTGCGTGGTGTCACCCACACAGTTTTCCCCTTTCTGGCGTGCCTCCCACATTCATGGCCGGAATTTTTAGAAAATTAATTTCACCCACCTTGGGACTGTGTCAAGGGTATGCCCCCTTGGGTGGGTCACCTTACATGGCTGTCTTCCCCCCTACAGGCAGAGCAGAGGCTGAGAATCCTGGAAGCTCACTGGTGGCCAATTCAGAGTGGATGTGGTTGGGTGTTGTTTAACCGAGTGTGGGCCCTCTCTGCCATGCTGTTCTGCCTTTATCACTGAGCATGTATGTGTGGCAATTCAGAATGACCATTCTGTGGTGTGCTACGCACCCTGCCACCATACTGGTGGTGGCTTATTGTGTGACCCCTCACACATTCAGTTGTACCTGAGGCCGTTCTCTCCCCTTCCACCACCAAACCTGGTGCATGCTGTCTTGCCAGTGCACATGTGCTTGACCTGTCCACCCCCGAAGTGTTGGGGATTTGCATGTTCTGTTGCTTATGTCCCACAGATGTCCCTGAGGGCGTGCAGATCAGACTGAGATGGGTGCAAGGCACCCCCATTTCTATGCACAGGCAGGTGTATCTACTGTGAGGATCCATCCAGTGGCATATGCTAGTCTCAGTGAGTGAGCCATCCACGTGTTTGTACACATAGCTAGTACAGTGACGGTGCAAATGGCTCATTGAGTTAGGAATGTACACTTTGATGGCTGGCTCTGTTACGCTGATTTCCGTGGTGGATGTACAGTTAATACATGCCAGCAAAATCTGACCTCCTAGGATGCATGCATTAATCAGACCTAAAACAATATGGCATATCATGGCCGCTTTGGTGACTTTAGCTACACTTGGTCAGTTCACAACTCCCCGTGATGGCAAACATATATAATGATGTCTGGACTGTCAGATTCCTGTGCCTACTATGGTGCTCACAGGTAAGGGCGGATCATGTTTCAATAACAGTGAATGAGCCTGACAGACAGCCACCACATCCGAGGAAGGCAGCAGGTATTCTAATTGGCCACTCCCAATTTGGCAAGGTAGTGACTTACATCAATGTCACAGGATTCTTTTGAGTGCCCTAGTTGGGTCTTGTGATTGGGATGCTGGTTTTGCACAAGGCACACATATGCCTGTCCCAGACCTGGCCACCATCATCATTTGAAGGGCCATCATGCTGCCAGAGGACAGAAAGCGGACTTAGAGGGCAGTGTCTTCCACAATGGTCTTGTTGGACTCCCAAGTGTGGATGCTGAGAAGGGCATAAGTCTGTCTCGCCATGGGGGCAAGATGGCTGGCACTGTCTCCCCCAACCTCTCCTGAACAGTAGGTTCTGGCCGACATCTGGATCGATGGAAGATGGTGGATCACTCAGCTCACACATCAATGAAGAAAATAGCTGGCTGCAATTTGATTGTGTGATTTGTAGTACATGTTGATCATTGTCACTTAAATATCACCTTGCAGCTCCCAGTCCCTGATGAGGCTACACCAGTCTGTGTGTCACTTTAATGTCAATTTCCCCAGGGCCCTTCCCGGAGTACAACTGGGGCTATCACAGGGTCCCTGTTACCTTTGTCCCCCTAATCTCAGAACCCAATCAGCACCATCAATGGATCCATGGACATAGTGCAGTTACTTTTTTCCGGACCCTGTTGCCCTCCTACTTTCACACATCGTGGGGTCAGGTGAGGCACGCCCACAGCACCCTAATAGTGGGGGTGGTGGGCTGATCTCCCCAATGCACATTTTACTACCTTGTGCCACATTTGGCTGTCTGTGGTGTTCCACAGCTGCCAGTATGGGCTGGGTGCGCTGTAGAAACATGTACAGAAGACAGACTCTCCAGCATTAATCAGGGGACCAAAGTCCTTCTGTTCAGAATACACCACATGGATTGTGTTAGGCTGGAAGCGTCCACTGGCTTAGTGGGATCAGATCAACTCTGAGTTGGGTATGCAACACAAAGTGGGTGGTTGACAACATCCAAGGATAAGTATGGTTGTGAGACCAATATCCAACAAATACTGTGTGTGACAGATGAAGTGTACTTTGAAGAGTGAGTTGAAGGGGGCATGATTCCATCTAGAGATCAACATGTGGGGAGTTGGCACAGTGGGCAGTCTGGTCACCTGACACAGTGGATCCCCTTACAGGACTGCTACCCTGGTACATCGAGACCACACAGGGTACATTACCTGCATTGTGGTTCAACGCAACTGGCTCCAGGTGAGCTGAGAAATGCCCCGGGGGGCAGTTGGCTATCACTCTGATGAAGGATGTTTAATGACCCGTTTCCAGTTTTGACATGTCCGCGTGGCTAAGGGTGATTGACCACCAGCACACAATCCCCTGGTAACCATCCCAGCATCTTTCAGGGGTCACCAGGGCAGAGACAGGGGAAAGAGGCCCTAGCTACCAGTGCAATTGTCAATTGGGTTGAACCGTCCTCATTGTACCCTGAACACACTGCCAGGTGGGGAGGACCACAAAGGGTGTCAGGGGTCTGCAGTGATGTCCGTGACCCACCCTACTCATCATGTGACACAGTTTAACCTGTACGAGTTGTTGAGCCAAACCAAAGCCTGTGGCACTATGTAGGTGAGGGCCAGCATACACCAGCTGAAGTGGAATCCCATTGCACTGTGCATGACACCAGCACCTCTCTTCCACTCTGTTCTGGAGGTGTTACATGAGTATGTGTGACAGGACCCGAGACATGGTGCAATATGCCTGGCCAGAGTGATGGCAGAGGGTACTGTGGTGGTGGTCCATAGCAGTCCTGACATGCTAATTGTTTGTCTGACATGGGTATGGGGCCAGATGAACATTCAGACCATCTAGTGTCTGGTTCACTCTGATATCCCTGTTTAAACTGGTGAGGCAACATACAGTTCTTGGAAGCCAAACAACTTCAAACCCTTATCATACACAATATGGCTGAGGAGGCAACGGGGAAAAGCTGCCATCTGTGAGATTATGACTTAATGCCTCTGAGTCAGTGTCCCCTCAAAACAGTGATGGTAACCCAGCACTTTGGACCCTCAGTTGGCCTGATATGGGAAGCCTGTGTAGCGGTGAATAAGACTGCTTGTCTCTGGACTTGCTTGTGGACACAAGTGCCATCCTCTCTCATGTTTGCAAGGAATATGATGCATGATAATTTGTAGACAACCTGATTCTGGGTCAGGTGTTCATGAGTAGCAGATCAGCTACCTCACTGCAATCTGTTAGTAGTTATCCATTGAGACACAGTTTCATCAATGGATATGCTGCAGTGTTGGTGGCACAGGGTTTTGCACCGGCTTCTCTGGAATTATTTGCATTACTGCTCTGTATGGCACAGGGCTACCCGTCTGTGCCCCTCCTGATTTGGGGATCCAAACCCAAATCCCTTTCAATGGGCTGAGAGCAACAGGAGCCTTTCCCCGTCCCTTCCGAACAAGGCTCGCCCATCTCTTGGGACCGATTTACCTATGTTAAACTGATGTTCACATGGAACCCTTCACCACTTCATCCTTCAAAGTTCTGTTTTTGAATTTTGCTACTCCCACCAAGATCTGAATCTCTAGTGGCTCAACCTAGGCCTTTCTCCCAGGCATCCGAGTGCACCACACTGGCTCTAGACTTGTCAGCGCTTCGCTGGGTCTATAGACCCAAGCTACTCCTCACTGATTATGCCCAATGAGGCTGAAACATGTCTGGGGATTCTTGTGGTCTCATGCAGAAGGGATGTGACCCAGCAATTCGGGCTGGACTGTCCCTTTTGCGGTGGGACCAAGCCTGATTTTCATATGGTCTATCCCCTTCTGTAGTGGCTTGGCAGGCTGAAGAACGATGGTCTGGAGGTTTGCCCAAAGAAATGCCAAAGGTTATGATTAATTCCAAACCTTCCAGCCATCACCTCTTTTGTTTTGCATAAGTCACCCTGGGTGTGACGGGTATGCCCAGACGTGGGTCCCAAACCTGCTGAGCTGAGAGACCCAAGCAACTCCTCACTGATGATGCCCAATGAGGCCAAAACATTTCTGGGGATGCTTGTGGTCTCGTACAGAAGGTATGTGACCTAGAAGTTTGTGCTGGACTGCCTCTTTTGGGGTGGGTCCAGGCCTGATTTGCATATGGTATTTCTCCTTCTGTAATGGGCTGGTAGGCTGAAGATCGATGGTCTGGAGGGTTCTCCTGAGCAATGTCAGAGGTTAGGATTAATTCCAAAACTTCAGCCATAACCTCTTTTATTTGGTCTTTTAAGGCACACACAATGTAATGGCCACACAGCCATTTGGTAGTGGATGACTGTGCCAGGCCATCTGGTCCTTCGAATGGGCCTAACGTGCCATATGGACACAGTGGTCAGACCAACGAGCCTGAGTCACACCTGACACAGATGTGTCCTACATTTGTCAGCAGCCAGGCTCCATGATAGTAGGTGTGACGTGTCTCCCTATGGGACAGACGTGTGTTATGGGAGCTGGACAGGCTCCTACATGCTTGGACTGTGTCCCCAAAGCAGGTGGGGACCAACAGGCCTGAACAGAGAGGGAAAGACTAAGCAAGCACAGCAGCTGGAGGCCCAGGCGGGCACTCCAGTCCAGTAGGTGTCCCAGGGAAGTGCGACTGGGGCTGGGCCAGGTGGTCTGCGGCACCAACAGGGCTCACACAATATCCTTGTCTTCCCAGCCCTCTACAACTTGGAGCTTGATCCTCCCGAGAGGGCTGGGTCTTCTGCTGGCTTCTCTGGGATCATTTGCATTCCCAAACTGCATGGCACAGTGGCACCTGTCTGGGCCCCTCCTGATTCGGAGATCCAAACCCAAATCCTTTCCAAACAACATTCGCTCTCTTGGGATTGACTTATCCATGTTCAACTGCTGTTCAAATGAACCCTTCAACACTTCAGCCTTCAAAGTTCTGTTTTTGAATTTTGCTATGCCCACCAACATCTGCACCTCTGGTGGCTCAAGCCAGGTCTTTGCCCCAGGCATCTGTGCGTACCACAGTGGCCCTCAAATCATCAGGGCTTCACCCATGTGGCTCTCTGCACCAATGATGGCCTAGTATGGTCGCAACACTCCAGCTCCAGCCATTTCGGGGCCAGTTGATTGAGCAGGTGAGCTGTTACTCACTCCTTTGCAGATTCCATCTTCCCTGGCCACCATCCTGCTGTCTTTATCAGCCAACACATTTCCTGGAGTCTGATGGGCATTGGCATGGCTTGCCTTAACCCAGCATTAAGTTCATCCCACAGGGCCAGTTCTGCTTCCCAAAAGTGGCCCACTGTGTGTTTGCATTTGAGGCCGGGCTCCACACCAGTAGCCTGGCGTCTTGCCTATTTTAAGTTTCAGAATAGGCTGAGATACTATCATCTTCAAGACCTCTGATAATTTGTTTTACCAGATGAAAGAGAGTTCTACAAGTACCAGCTCTCCTCAGCTCTCCTTCAGAGGGAACCAGCTACTACATGGTTCGATTAATATTTTGCCCTATATCCAGGTCAGATGACCAATTTGCACATCAGGAACACTATGGACCTCCACCAATGTTTCCTCTGGCTTTGCCCTGTCCAGGCATTGTTCACCATATTTTGAGTCCTTTCACATATGCTCATGCTCCACTTTCCTGACAGAGCAGGGTGGAGGGGTTGGTGCCGTCACAATGCCACAATGGGATCACACCTCAGCCGGTGTGCGCCAGCCCTCACCTTCATTGTGCCAAGGGTTTAGTAAAGGCCTGTGACTCACACATGTGTTTGACTCCTTGGTCTGTTCTTGGAGACAGGTCGGGTTGGTAACTGACCGCACTGCAGAACCCTGGCGCCCTTCGTGGCACTCCCCGCCCAGCAGCACAATGCAGTTGTGGCGCACTGAGGACAATCCATCCCAGTCAACAGTCAGACTTTGATCAGGTGCCCCATTGCCCATCACTGCCCCCCCAAGAGAGTGCAGGATGGTTGGAGAAGGAAGACACAGCAGCGGTCACCCTCAGCCCCACAGCCATGGCAAGACTGCTGCCAGAGGGCTATGTCACTCTCTGCCAGATTGGAGAGCCATCTGCCCCTCAGGACCTTACCAGTGAACCCAGAGCCAGTCCCAGCACTCCACCATGGAGGGACTGCCACGTGCAGGGCCGTGTGGGCCAGGATAGCAGTCCCTTGAGAGGATCCACCATTCTGGCCAACCGACCTGCCAGCTGTGCTGAATCCTCCCAGCGAATTGCACATAAAACACCCATTTATCTCTAAACAGTTTCACTCCCTCTTGTACTCTGTCTTCAGTCTTCTTTTCAACTTCGGTCCTCCTGTCCATATTTGGCCTTACATGAAGTTTACTAACCGTTTTGGCCTACATTCCCAAGAAACCCAACCCCAAGATGACCTGACCACAGCATGCCTGGGGGGCTCTATGAGCCTCACCCTGCACCAGACGTGGATTCTGCACTGGGTGCTTCCCTCTTCACTCGACATTTGTGAGAGAAGCCTGGTTAGTCGTCTTTCCTCCACTTAGTGCTATGCTTCAATTCAGTGAGTCTCCACGTCTGATCTGAGGTCATGGTTGGGGAGCCACAGCTCAGACAGCCAGCTTGAGGGCCGGGGAAGTTTGAAGGGGTTTTCTACAGCCCTGTGCCTCTGGCACAGCCGTATGTCTGATTTTTCTTCCACCGCAGCCACCACTACCGGGGCCCTCCCAAGCTCACGGGGCTTCACGGGGGGCAGGGGACGTGGAAGTCAGGATGCTCCAGCACCAAGCATCAGCGACAGGTCCATGGATCCTGTAACAGTGCTGATCAGGGTCTGTCCTTAGGGCGACAAAGGGAACAGGGGCCCTGCAACAACCTCAGTCACATACCCGGGGAGTGTCTCCAGGGCTATTGACATTCAAGCAACCCTTAGACAACCGTAGCTCGAGGGGACATACAGGGCCACAAGGTGCATTCAGAATGTTGATCAATGTGTCCTGCAATTAACACTGATTCTGACAGATAGCTGTGTTCTTCATCGACGCACAGGCCGAGTA
This sequence comes from Ambystoma mexicanum, assembly GCF_040938575.1. Lineage (NCBI taxonomy): Eukaryota > Metazoa > Chordata > Amphibia > Caudata > Ambystomatidae > Ambystoma > Ambystoma mexicanum. The sequence continues at coordinate 217,448,343 of NC_090931.1, forward strand.
ATCTACCACCAGGATTCACAGATTCGCAGGCATTTATTTTGTCCAGACATCAGCTCAAACCGGCAAGTGCAGAAGGTCTGGGAGGACACAGTGCCACCTGTTCATCCCGCCCACACAGCGAGACAGCCTGGCACACCATCTAGCTTCTCCACTTGGGAGTCAGCCAAGACCATTGCAGTTTTCAAAGGAACAGGTTCTGGGGGTTCAGCACCGGAAGCCCACACACCAGCTTCTGCAGCAGTGCAACAGGGACTTTCCATAGTTATGGGGTCAGACGGCTCCATCACCGGACAACCAGACCCGTCCACTTGTCCTTCCACAACCATGCCGTTCCTCTCCCCTTTCAGGGAGGAGAAGAGGAGGGCCAGAGGCAGACAGGTTGAGAATCGGGTGGGTCTTCTGGGGTCTTCATACTTCAGCCCACCTGCACAGGGCCAAGTTCCAGGTACCTGGTCGCAAGGGTATGCCTAACACTACACCGGCATGCATGGTCATCGCTCACGTGTGGCAGCGGGCAGTCAGATCCTCAACGCCCACCCATGCAGTAGGCCTGGCTGCACCATGGCTCTGAGATTAGCCAGTTTGGCAGATCCTCATCCATGCAGAGAGGCATCCTTTGAGAACAGCCAGGCTTCCATCAGCTACCAGATGGACCCATTCAGGACTTACCTTCTGACTCTGGTACCCCCAACAACACCAGCCCACTAGGGTTCTATGTGATATGATTGCCCGAAAACTCCATTTTAGTTTGCACTTTGCAATGCAATTACATACAGGGGGAGACCCCCGCTGCCCCTTACTCCCCTTATATCATATGATTACCGACCACACAACCCTCCCACATATAATTGTGTTCAAATGTGCAGAACTAAAACAGGTCTTTTCGGCCCTGCTGGCAGGTCAGGGAGAGGAGTCCACCCGGCAAGCATGGCAGCTCCAGTGCCATTGCAGTGAGGAGAGGGTCCACTCAGTGCTCTGTTGCCAGCGTTTGGTGAGTGTTCTCCCAGCTGAACAACCCAACCCTGCCAGACTGTTATGCTCACCTGGTTCCCACAGGGGCGTCGATCGGACCCGGACAGCTGCGGTCTCCACCAACGTGATGCGTAGTGAAGAGATGACAGTCTGGACTGGGCCGCCTAATCTTGTCTGCTAGACTCGTAGAAGTATTCTCCTGCAAGTGGAGGAAGGGATTTAGCCACCCATGGTCTTTAGTGATGGCCCCCCAACAGTTCTCGTTCTCCCCACTAATCACCTCCGATATCCCCTTTTGGTAACCTCACCTTATGTTTTTAAATGATGAGCTCTCCATCCTGCATGTCATGCAGGGGTGCGTAGATACCATTTACTTCACTGGGTTGAAGGTGTTGGAGGAGTTCCGGAGGAATATTGACTTCAGTGTCTATAAAGTTCAAAGAGTTCAATATTTCTGATGTTCACTCTTGTTCCATTCCCTCGTTAGGTTGCAGCTGGGTCCAAAAGAATATTGGCTGGAGGCAGCTGATGGCATTCAGGTAAGAGTCTGCATGAGTTTACCTTGCTGTGTTCTCTCCCTTTATAGGTGCGGCATAGGAAGATGCGGCGAATTAAAGAATAATAGCTACGGTGGTAAAGCAGGTAAGTCTATGGTGGCAAAGAGATTGTCTTTGTCGGTTTCCTCAGCTCACCTTGTTATTCCTTTTGTTTTCCCCCCAGGTGCTGGGTTTCGACGAAGAAAATGATGGAGGCAGCGCCGAGTCGAAAGATGCGGTGGACTGGTGAGTATAACGCGGCGCTGCTGCTGTTGAAGCGACGCGTGCTGAAATAATGTCCTTTCCAGGCTCGGAGATGTGCTGGGTCCGGAATCAGGTAAGGAATCAAATAATGTCTGTGATCTAACCTCTTCTCCATTCTTTTCCTTTTGTCTAGGAGCTCCGGATTCGAGGCGGGCGTGGCAGAAGACTGGATGCTGACTTGCAGACACGGTGAGCGTCGCGCTGCTGGCTACAGAATAACGCGAAGCATGGGCTGCTGTTCGGGCGTGGTTTAAATAACCTGCAAAGTAGTCCCAGGTAAGAAGTTCCCCAGAACCACACCCGAGTGAAAAATAGTCCCTGTAATAAAATAGTCCCATCCAGGCCTCACGTTGGCTTGGACTCATTTGCAGCATGGTCTGCATAAGGTAAGTAAAGTCTATGAGCCTGATTTCTATGATGAGCCTGGCGCCTAAGGCGCCAGGACTGAATCCAAACAGCCCCCAGCCGGGGCTGTTGGGGTTTTAATGAGTATCTGGATGCCTGCTCCCGGGGCTGATGGACTCGATCCGGATGCCCGGGGGTAGGCATCATGACAGCACTCCCCCCCAAGGCCCCTCCGAAAGTTGTTCTTCCCCTTGGCCCTGGCTTGTCTGGGAAGTCCTGATGGAATTTTTTCACCAACCGAGGAGCATGAATGTGGTCACTAGGTTCCCATGACCTTTCTCGTGGTCCGTAACCCTTCCAGTCGATTAAATAAAAAAGTCTTTATTTAACCATTTTAGACTCCAGGATGTTTTTTACCTCGAATTCAGGTTCTCCACCTATCAGGATGGGGTCAGCTATTTTGGTAATCTTGTCCCGGGTTGAACTGGTTTTAGAAGTGAAACATGAAAGACAGGATGAATCCTCATATTAGAGGGTAATTCTAATTTGACGGCCACCGGATTGATAATGGCCTTAATGGTGTAAGGTCCCAAATATCTAGGAGTTCCTTTCAGAGGTATATGTCTTGTAGCCAGCCAAACTTGGTCTCCGATTCGATATGGTGGGGTCTCACTTCTATGTTGATCAGCATTCTTCTTGTATTTCTCTTTTGCTTGTTTCAAATGTTTTGTTGCCTCTTTAAAGGCTTGTGTAATAGTAGAATGCAGATGAGTTACTGCCGACATTTCTAAATGCTGGGGCGAATCGAGTTCTGAGGTTCGAGGATGATGTCCATATATGGTATAGAAGGGGCTTTGTCCGGTTCCTGAATGTACAGAGTTATTGTATGCGTATTCAGAAATCCATAAAATGTCCTACCAATTACTTTCTGTTTGGTGGAGCATACAGCGTAGGTATTGTTCAAGAGTCTGGTTGGTTCTCTCTGTCTGACCATCGGTTTGAGGGTGGTGACTGGTTGATAACCTTACGTCGATTTGTGCCAATTGACAACACTTCTGCCAAAATTGCAAAATGAACTGACTACCTCGGTCAGAGATCAATACGGAAGGAAATCCATGTATTCTAACAATATTTTCGAGAAATTCCTTGGCCAAGATTGAAGCAGAAGGTAATCCTTTAAAGGAATAAAGTGGGCCATCTTGGAAAAAAGATCCACAATAACTAGAATGGTGTTGAATCCAACATCCAAGGCCCAATCATCGCGTCAACTTCGATGGGCCTTATTGCTTGCCGAATTCAATTTCGTGATCACTTACCGACCAGGTAGTAAGAATAGTAAGGCAGACGCTTTATCCCGAATCGGGATGGGAGAAGCATATTCGAACCCGGAACCGGTGCCTATAATTCCTGAACAAAGAATTCTTGGGATAACTACTCTACAGACCTTAGAAGATATTCATTTAAAGATCCAACAACTTTTCCATTCAGCAGCCCTGCAGGACTGGGTTAAAAAGGGCCAAGATTATTCAGTTGTCAATGACCTATCTTACTATCAAGGGTGTCTATTTCTACTACACAAGGAACTACAAGAACAAGTCATCTCCAATTGGCCTTGAAGGTGGATTTGATGGCTAACAACTCTTTATCGGTAACCGCATAGTTTAATTCGGGGGCCGAGAATGTTCTCGACCAAAATGCTACTGGATGAAGTTGACCGGTTTCTGGATCCTTCTGTGACAGGACAGCCCCCATGGCTAAACTGGATGCATCGGTTTCAACTATGTATGGGAGCTCGGGGCATGGATGATTTAAGACAGGTGCCGACGTGAATTTCAATTTCAGTTCTTGGAAGGCTTTTTCAGCCTCTTCGGTCCACAAGAAACGTTTGTTTTTTCGCAAAAGTGCTGTGATGGGGTGTACAACATATGAGAAGTCGGGAATAAATCTGCGGTAGAAATTAGCAAATACAAGCATGCTTTGCACCCCTTTAACTGAACTGGGTGATGGCCACTTGAGAATTGCGTCCACCTTTTGAGAGTCCATTCGGACTCCTTTTGGAGTCAGGATAAATCCAAGGAATTCAACTTCTGTAGCATGAAAAACAAATTTTTCCAATTTTGCATATAACTTGTACGGGCGTAGTTTCTCAAGAACTGCACAAACGTGCTTAACATGGTCTTATTCTGAGGAGGAGTACACTAGAATATCGTCTATGTATACGAAAACACAGAAGTCAATGAGTTCACGAAGGACATTGTTCATAAAATACTGGAAAGCTGCGGGTGCATTGCACAACCCGAAGAGCATCACCTGATATTCGAATAATCCGTACTTGGTGCGAAAAGCGGTCTTCCATTCGTCGCCCTTCTTTACACGTACCAGATGATATGCCCCTCGGAGATCTAATTTAGTGTAGATGCAAACATCATTTACTTGGTCTAGTAGTTCGGGGATCAGAGGCAATGGATATCGGTTCATCACCGTGATCTGGTTTAATGCGCGGTAGTCTATGCACGTTCTGAGGTCACCTTCCTTTTTGGGGATGAAGAATAAATCTGAAGATGCAGGGGACTTAAATGGTCGAATGAAGCCAATAGCAAGGTATTGGTACAAGTATTGTTGCCGGTGATGGTTTTCGGGTTCCGTAAGGGCGTAGATTCTACTGCATGGAGGTTGTGCACCTGGTATGAGGTCGATTTGACAATCGTATGATCTATGAGGTGGTAAGGTGTTTGCCTGTTCTTTTTGGAAAACATCCTGGAATTCTTGATATTCCTGAGGTAACTGCATGATTGGATTAGTGACTGTGGCCAGGCTTTTGTCCAAGGTTTTTTCCGGGTAACAGGTGTGTGCACACTCCGGGAAGGTTACTCTCTTCTCTTGCCAATCAATACAAGGATTATGTGTTTCCAACCAAGGTATCCCCAGTATTATTTGGAACTGCAGGGCTTTGAAGTCAAACACAATAGTCTCTTGATGCCCATCTTGACCCAACAGTGTCATCTCTGAGGTGTAATGAGTTTCAGGCCCAGAGGCAATTTCAGTTCCATCGACTGTGGTGATAATATCCAAAGTGGTCTTTTTGCAGAGAGGTAGATTCATCCTAGAAGCCACGTTGTGGTCAACATAGTTTCCTACAGCCCCGCTATCAATGTATGCCCTAACTGCGTGCATACGTGAAGGCTGCCTTGGATCAATAAGGACCATTGGTATGATTAGGTGCAAGGTCTGAGTGTCCTTCTTCAAGCTCGGCAAGCGGACCTCTACGCTTGTCGGGCGTGGTCGTTTCCCGAATCAGGCTCTGTTCGATTTCTATCAGCAACTCCGACTACTTTCTTGGATGGTTTTATAGGGCAATCCCGTAGAAAATGTCCTGAGGCCCCACAGTACAATCACAACTGCATCTGTTGTCTCCTTTCTCTTTCTTTTTGAGTTAAGGGTCCCTTAACCCCCCTGATCTGCATTGGTTCTGATGCATCTGTTCCTTTGGGAGTAACATTGGGTGTAACCAATACCCTATTCTCGAATTTAGCTCGATCAGCTTTTCTATTCTGAAGTTGGTGGTCTAGCTGGACCACTAAGTCTATATATTCTGCGTGGTCCTGAGGTGGGTTCACAACTTGGGCCAAAACATTTTTGCGTTCACCCAAAAGTCCACAATGAAATAATGTAATTCGCTTTACCTCTGGCCATCCGGTTTCCACCACCAACCTATTGAAGGTTGCAATATAAGTTAGCAGGTCCTGGTTTCCTTGTCGTAGGGATAGAAGTTCGTTATCCAGGGCCTGTCCCTGTGAGTGTCTGGCGAATAATCTTTCCATGCTCAATTGAAAACCCTCAAAATCCCGAAGAAGAGGGACATCCTGGTTGACTAATGGAATTGACCAATCCGCTGCGCTGCCACTAAGGCATGACAGTACAAAGGCTACTTTGGCTTGGTCGTTTGGAAAAGCTCCTGGTCTGCATAAAAAATGCAAGTGGCATTGGTTCATGAACACGGTGAACCTCTTCGGGTCCCCAGCAAAGCGTTCGGGTGGAGCTAAAGGAATGCTCCCTGGTAGAACCACTTGCACAGGGCTGCTCGATTAAACGGGGGTTGAATTCCCCCCAAGTCCAGGTAGTGGTGTTTGCCCAGCTTGGTTTTGCATCAGTTGTCTGGCAAGATCATCAGTGCGCTCCTTTGACACAATCAGTTCTCTCCTGAAGACATTAGTTTCTTGGCACGCGGAGTGCACTTCTACCCTAAGTTCTCCTAACAATTGGGCTAGTTGGTCGGTTTCTGAGGTCTCCATTAAGCCCGGGTGGGGATTTGTAGATAGGCTTCGCTTTCTGTTACACTCACCTGGTTCCCACAGGGGCGTCAATCGGACCCAGACAGCTGCGGTCTCCACCAAAGTGATGCATAGTGAAGAGATGACAGTTTGGACTGGCCCGCCTAATCTTGTCTGCTGGACTCGTAGAAGTATTCTCCTGCAAGTGGAGAAAGGGATTTAGCCACCCGTGGACTTTAGTGATGGCTCCCCAACAGTTCTCGTTCTCCCCACTAATCACCTCCGATATCCCCTTTTGGTAACCTCACTTCATGTTTTTAAATGATGAGCTCTCCATCCTGCATGGCATGCAGGGGCGTGCAGATACCAGTTACTTCACTGGGTTGAAGGTGCTGGAGGAGTTCCGGAGGAATATTGACTCCAGTGTCTATAAAGTTCAAAGAGTTCAATATGTCCGATGTTCACTCTTGTTCCATTCCCTCGTTAGGTTGCAGCTGGGTCCAAAAGAATATTGCCTGGAGGCAGCTGATGGCGTTCAGGTAAGAGTCTGTATTACCAAACACTGTCTGGTAAAAGTTGCACAAGTTGCTGTGTTCTCTCCCTTTATAGGTGCCTCAGCTCTGGGAGCAGGCATCCAGACATTTGTTTAAACCTCAGCAGCCACGGCTAGGGGCTGTCTGGGGTCAGTCCTGGCGACTTAGGCGCCAGGCTCATCATAGAAATCAGTCCTGGCGCCATAGGCGCCAGGCTTATAGACTTTACTTACCTGATACAGACCATGCTGAAAAATAGTCCAAGCCTACATGAGGCCTGGATGGGACTATTTTGTTACAAGGACTATTTTTTACTCAGGCGTGGCTCTAGGGAACTTCTTACCTGGAAACACTTTGGAGGCTATTTAAACCATACCCGAACAGCAGCACATGCTTCGCGTTATTCTGCATCCAGCAGCGTGACGCTCACCGTGCCTGCAGCCAGCATCCAGTCTTCTGCCACGCCTGCCTCGAATCCGGAGCTCCTAGAATAAAGAAGAGGAAAAGGACAAGGTTAGAAAACAAACTTATTTTCAAATTCCTCACCTAATTCCGGAACAATTTCATCTCCGGACCTGGAAAAGTACATCAGTCCTGCACGCGTCGCTTCGCCAGCTCCAGCACAGCACCATACTCACCAGTTCTCACAGCATCTTTCGATCCGGCACTGTCTCCATCATTTCTTCGCCGTAATCCGGCACCGAGAGGACACAAGAAAAAAACAAGGTGAGCCAAGGGAATCAACAAATTCAACCTCTTACCACCATAGACTTACCTGATTTACCACCGGCGGTATTATTCCATAACTCTCCACATTTTCATATGCCGCATCTGTAAAGAGGGAGAAAAACAACACGTTAACCCATGCAATAGTTACCAGACAGCATTGGGTAACACAGACTCTTACCTGAACGCCAGCAGCAGCTACGAGACCTTCTTCTCACGAACTCAGTTGCAACTTAAGGAAGGAAGGGGAAAAGAGTGAACATCGGGCACATTGAACTCTTTGAACTTGATACTTACTAATCCAGCCAGGGACTTCAGAGTCAATACTTACCGGAACTCTCCCAACGCCTTCAAACCAGTGAAGTAACTGGTATCTACGCGCCCCTGCAAGATACGCAGGATGGAGAGCTCATCTTTTACGAACATAAGGTGAGGTTACTTAGGGGATATCGGAGGTGATTAGTGGGGGAGAGCGAGAACAGTTGGGAGGCCATCACTAAAACCCACAGGTGGTTATTCCCGGTCTCCACTTGCAGGAAAATACTTCTTCGGGTCCAGCAGACCAGACTAGGCGGGCCAGTCCAGACAGTCATCTCTGTACTACGCATCACGTTGAAGGAGACTGCAGCTGTCCGGGTCCGATCGACACCCCTGTGGGGTCCAGGTGAGCGTAACACATAGGAAGATGCAGCGAATTAAAGAATAATAGCTTCGGTGGTAAAGCAGGTAAGTCTATGGTGGCAAAGAGATTGTCTTTGTCGGTTTTCTCGGCTCACCTTGTTATTCCTTTTGTTTTCCCCCGAGGTGCTGGGTTTCGACGAAGAAAATGATGGAGGCAGCGCCGAGTCGAAAGATGCGGTGGACTGGTGAGTATAACGCGGTGCTGCAGCTGGTGAAGCGACGCATGCTGAAATAATGTCCTTTCCAGGCTCGGAGATGTGCAGGGTCCAGAATCAGGTAAGGAATCAAATAATGTCCGTGATCTAACCTCTTCTCCTTTCTTTTCCTTTTGTCTAGTAGCTCCGGATTCGAGGCGGCATGGCAGAAGACTGGATGCTGACTTGCAGACATGGTGAGCGTCACGCTGCTGGCTGCAGAATAACGCGAAGCATGGGCTGCTGTTCGGGCATGGTTTAAATAGCCTGCAAAGTAGTAGTCCCAGGTAAGAAGTTCCCCAGAACCACACCCGAGTGAAAAATAGTCCCTGTAATAAAATAGTCTCATCCAGGCATCACGTTGGCTTGGACTCATTTGCAGCATGGTCTGCATAAGGTAAGTAAGGTCTATGAGCCTGGTGCCTGGACTGATTTCTATGATGAGCCTGGCACATAAGGCGCCAGGACTGAATCCAAACAGCCCCCAGCCAGGGCTGTTGGGGTTTTAACGAGTATCTGGATGCCTGCTCCCGGGGCTGATGGACTCGATCCGGATGCCCGGGGATAGGCATCATGACGCAGACGTCCCAGTCTGTCAGCTAGATCGCAGACCACTCCACTGGCCAGACCATGTCACGAGAGGTACCCGGAGATGTGGGTGTGCATGTCTGGGATGCAATAGCTCCTCCCCTATTGGTGATCCTTCCACAGGTTCACCTACATAAACAATGTTGTGACTTTTGCTCCCTCTGTATGATCAAGTTTGATCTTCATCTCAGCACTCCATCAGGGCAATTGCCAACCCCATCAGGACCAATCTCAGGGGAACTCACTGAACCATCCAATCAATCGTCGTAGTGAGGGGTGGTATGTACAAAGGGCAGAGCCTTAATCAAAACTAGCTTATGACCTGCAGGTGCTGGTAATTCCTAGTGCATATGAAATAATTGCAATCCACAATCCAGATCACGGACACAGTTCAGTTGGTTAGCCGTACCTGTCGGCAAAGGGGAGACACAGGCTGATCCATTCAGTATGGCGCATGTGTAGCCCCAGACATGTAAATGCAATCTGTAACATGCATCAAGTAACCTGTACCAATACCTCACTGTAACCATCATCTTAAGTACTAGCGCCTTGATGCTTCTGGGCTAGGCACGCTTTATAAATGACAAATAAAATAAAATAAATAAAAAATAGACATCTGACAGCATCACAGACATGTTATTGTTCAATCTTGTGTGGCTGAATGCCACTTGTCCCACTAAGAAGTTGAACAATGAACACTGGGGAGCACGTGAGCAGTTTCCATGAAGGACTGTCGTTCATTATCAGAATTACTCAAACAAATGACTCCACCAACTTCGAAAAACATGTGTAGAGGAGGAGCCAAATCCCTCTACCGGATTTCCCACCCTCATTCTTCCTATATGCTGGAAACCGGAAATTGCAACATGCACAACAGCAATATTGATCCCTATACCGCGAAGAATCCTCAAAACAACGTAACCATTGAGAAAACCCTATATGATGTACCCGTAGAGAAATGACAGTTTTTTAAAGGAGGTTCTGGAAGAAGTATGAAGATGAATAAAAGAGAAGACTGGTGATGTCACATGAAGCAGAAATGATGCACCCAGAGGAGATGCCAGTGTGTAGAGTATATAGACCTTATATAATCTGATGGTGAAGTGAAGAATTGAACAAAATTTCATGTGCGGAATGAAGATTGCATGTGCGGAGAGCACTGAAGAAAATGCAAGCCATTTTATAATTGTACAGATGCTCAAGCGCAAGTAGGCTAAGTAATCATAAGGCTGGCTATACGTAGTGAATAGACTGGCGGCGGAGCAGCCAATATATATAAGTGTGTATAGAATCTGGATGTTCCACAACAGGTTTTAGCAAACTAGGACCCCATGAACAAAAGGGCTGAAAGTGTGGCGCACTAGAAGAAAACAGCTGACTATGAGGTAAAATTCAAGAAAGGTTGGCCCAGTGTCAAGGGTTGGGGCAGCCAATAAACTGGTTCTATTTGGGAAGATACAATGAACGTGAGAAGCAAGGTGTGCTCCTGTTGAGGTGTAAAGGAAAAACACTAGAAGTGCCAGGTTTTATTCATTTAATAGTGTTAAATACGAAAGAAAGAGCTCAAAAACAGTCCCCTGTCACATGGTCAAAATGAAAATAGACTTTAGAAGATAAGACCATGCTCGCACTCCCTTTTATTCTCAGGCACAGTGATACTTTGCAAGGCCGAGTTCAAAGACTAATTTGAATGGCAGAAAGAAGGAGTGATGATGAATGTTGGGCTAATTGGGTGGAGAGGGATGGTCAAGTCCAACCCTCCAGCACCTGGGGTACCAGCTTGCGTGCTGCTGGCGAGTGGAATATTCCAGAAGGGTACAAGTGTGCCAATGAATCATAGATGGTCACATAGTAAAGGGCCCTATACTTTGAAAGCCAATAAAACATTGGCTATTTTATGACAGTGATGCTCACTTGCACTAGGGGTGGGTATAGCTGTCCACCTGACCTTAGAGAACCAATCACCATCCTATCCCTCATAGAAAGTATAACTAGATGTTCCCCTTAAGCCTATCACAATCACAAGTAGGTTTTGTTATTTTGCCACCTAGTATGACGTCAGAGCGCTACCTCGCTTAAAGGGCCTATGGGTTCACATGCACCACCACCCACAAAATTGAGAAAGAGCTACCTATCTGTGAATCCTTTCTGTGTATGACCTGGGTGAGGTTTCACATCTATGGTCAAATTGAGTTGTAGGCTTCACGCCTGGTGGTGCCCATCCATCTATTCCTTTTGGTTTCAGATTTGAAACCATTTCCGCCTCGATACTCAAAGACTTTGGTTTCCTATAGGCTGCTGGGCAAGTGATTATGCTTGTAGGGTAGAGGCACACACATTGAGAGGCCCTCCCCAAAGGGGCATGCCATTAGCATAGTCCCAAGGCATGTGGAAGGCCATTGCTTGGAACAACAGCCGAGGCCATCCAAGAAGTTCAACCCTAGACGAACAAAGTGTTTCAAATCAGTCCCATGGAGTGTGAAGAGGCACATGGGCAGGCCACTCTGACATACACATGCAAGTCTGATGAGGTTCTTTTGTCGGCCAGGCACCCTGCTGACCGGAAAAATGGTTTGCCTATTGGAATGTCACCATAGGCTTGCTTTCCCCCCCACCGTGAGGTGAAGGACAGCCCCAGCAGGCCCTGCTCTGATGTGACATCACGTGAGGCTCTGACCATGGCCAGTTTGAAGGGGTGCAGTGGTTTGAACCAGAAGCCCAATGGCACAGCTGTTTCCCCACAAAGCCTAGGTGGGGCTGCGAGAACCAAGTGGGGCACTGTTAGGACTTTTACACAATGTCTACATTAAACCCGAAGAAGGTGACAGAGGGGGAGTTCTGGCCATACGCATCCAGCCTCCTTATGGACCCAACTGCTGATTTAATTTTTAAATAGACAGCCATCTCGACTTCCAGAGGAGGCCAGCCATCGGGTAGTGCAATGCATTCCAATGGTTCTGGGTAGTAAGGTCCATGTGGCCCCCTGGCCAAGACCAGAAGGACCCACTGGGCAGCGGCCACAGCGGACTTGTATGCAAGCCAGAATCACAATGCTCAGGGGTGAGTAGGGCCGGCAGTGGTGCTCTGGACAGGGCGCATTGGTGCTTTTTCATTCAGGATGCCCCGGATCCACTGTTGGCTAGACAAACAGTCAACCCACTTTCTAGGCCGGTGCTCAGGGGAGGGGACAGCACCCCCAGCCATCATGGAGCTCAGGTCAGGGCACAAGATAGCTCTTCCAATGTACCTGCTAAGCAGGCAGAGCCCTGGCTTCCAGGCACTGAACCTCCCCCTCTGCTTTGCCCCAGGATTGAATGCCCAGGTGGTTTTATGGTGCAGGGGGTTGGGTGGCTGAGGGTACCTTGGCAGGAAAGGCAGCTGCTAAATGCATTGGAGCTTTGCAGGGTTGGGGGCCCACCCCAGGCTTGCAGAGGGCACTGCTCAGTAAACCATGGTTGTCCAGTCTCACAGTTCCATGCAAGAGTCATTAACCAAGTATTTGTTTTATTCTGCAATGCATGCCTATTTAAGCAGGCAAAGAGGTTTGACAAGCCCTGCTCAGGACTCTACAAAGGGCATGGCTAAAAGGTGTCACAGCCAGTGCCCTTGCAGTCCAGGGGTGCTAATCTAAGTATTGTGCACCAGCCTCTATTGCAGTGTGCCAGCCACATTACTCAACAGAGTTCCTTATAGGGGACCCGGCCACCACGATGGGCAAAGCTCAAAGACATCGAGGGCAGGGCTGTGGATGAGCAGGGATGCTACCCAACCCTTTGATGCCACTGGGCAGACCATAGCTGTTATGTTACCTTGTTCCATACGGGACACCTCAAGGCTGTCCAGTTGTTTTTCTTTAATGCACTGCTTGTCTATGCAAGCTGATAAGGTCATCTAGGGTGAAATGATGTTGATGGAAGCCAGGTGTGTACTTTGTGCAAGTTGGTTCATGGAACTCAGGGGAGAGCAGGCTATGGTGTCATTTGTGGCAGCGATGTGTTCACTGTTTTGGGTGCATTGATGTTCATTGGCCTGAGGTGAGCAGGTCCAGCTTCATGGGTGCAGAGGGAGACACAAAGATGGGAGTCTGGCAAGTGATTGATTGCAGTTGTCGCATGGCACTCAGGGGGGATACAGTTGTGCTGTTGTAGGTGGGGGTGGTGTCATTGTGTGGCATTTTTTCAATGTGTTTGCCTGAGGTGTGCTGGTCCAGCTGCATGGATGCAGAGGGAGGTATTGAGAGCGGAGGCTGGTGAGTTATTGATTGCAGTTGTGGCTTGATACTTGGGGACACACAGTGGTGCTGATGTGGACAGAGATGCTGTTACTGTGTGGGGTGTTTGTCAGTGTGTCGGCTTGCGGGGAGCAGATCCAGCAGCATGGGGGTGGAGGGAGACATGGAGATAGGAGGCAGGCCAGTCATTGAATGCAGTTGTGGCATGGCACTTGAGGGCACATGGTGGTGCTGATGTGAACGGCGATGCTGACACTGTGTGGGGTGTTTGTCAGTGCATCAACTTGAGGTGAGCAGGTTCGGTTGCATGGATGTGGAAGGAGACATGCAGATGGGAAGTTGGTGAGTCATTGATGGCAGTTGTTGCAAGTCACTTGAGAGAGCACACTCTGATGCTGCTGTGGGCGGGGATGCTGTCACTGTGTGGGGTGTTTTTCAGTGGGTTGGCCTGAGGGGATCAGGTCCAGCAGCCTGGGTGTGGAGAGAGATTTGGAGATGAGAGGCTGGCGAGTTATTGATTATAGGTGTTGCATGGCACACAGGGGGGCACAGGGTACAGTGTCATTGGGTGCAGGAATGTGTTACCTGCTCTGACCTTGTGTTTTCTTTTCTTTTGAGGCATCCTGCTGGGGGAGACAGTTGCTGCTATGCAGGGACACAGGGCTGTGGAATGCCTGCATGCCATACCTCGGCAGTCTAGGCTCGTTTCAACACCTACATGGAAGTGCACTGCTACAGGGACAGCTGGAGCTCACTCTCAAGAGAAAAAGCTTACATGAGATGTACATCTTTCTTGAACTGAACCTGCACATTTCTCTGCATGACTATTTATGTGAAGATGTGTTTTATGAGCGGTATTGTTGGCAGGGAATGGAGAAGCCACTCCACCTCCATATTAGGGTGCAACATGCCTAGGGTGGCCAGAGAAGTCCTCACAAGTGTTTGTTCCTGCTTACATTATATGCTCTGCCTTTCTACTTGTGTTCTCCTGTGTGTTACTGGGTGTCTGAGAGCACAATTGTTGGTGGTGATCATGTGAAAGTGGTAACAGATTTCATTGATGGTATTACGTGCTTTTGTGTGAGTGACAAGGATACTGTTGTTTCCAATTGCTATGACTGTATCAGCGGTTTGTGCACTTGCTTTGATGGCTATGGACACACACAGTTTGCCTCTCTCCGACACACATTCTCACAGTGTTGTTATTGGCAAGGTGGATTAGACCAGATTCATCATTTAAGGGCACCAGGGATGTGGCTTCATTGTGTGTGCTACACAGGGGCTGATATTCAGGTGAAATAGGTTTGCACAACCTGATTGCATGCTTTCTGTCCCTGTGCTCATGGCCTACCAAGGGTATGTGTAGTGCCTGTGGCTGCGGGCGATGTCTCTCCTGCAGCTCTAATGGTATGTCACGCATGTAGCAATGTTATGCAAGTAACAAGATGCCACAATAATCTTACAAACTTCGGGTGGGGCATATTGCAATATGCCTGCCATCAGAGTGGTCAAGGGAGCAGAAACAGGACTTGAGCACCCCAACTGTACGCTCGACTATGCCCCTAGTGGCTTTGTGTGCTGAATTATATCTTACATCACCTGGGGTGGCAGGACTCCTGAATGGCATGAGCAAGAACGGTGAGAGCGGTTTGGCATTGCCCCCTACACATTTGAAAATGGTTGTTAGCATTGATTGTCATGGGATGTTATTCTGTGTGTCACTTGACTGCTTGCATATGCGTGATAGTTGATACTCACCGATGAGCCAGGTGTTTGCAAAGGTTTCCGATGCCAGGGCCCGGTATAGTGGAGAACGGAGGTAAATTAAGCAACCATGCGTGCTTCCGGGGAAATTTGCATTCACATGCATGATAACCCCCTTCCTATCGCAAATGACCTGTGCATTGATTGAATGCCATTTCTTTCGGTTGCGGTACATGTGCTTGCTTGCTTGGGGGCAGGGCTGTAGTGCAACAAGTGTAGAAACATTTGCTCCCTTTAACCGTGGGAAGTGCGCTATGGCATAAAACTCCTGGCACACTCTCTGCCTTGCCAGCCGTGTGTGTGGCATGTATATGTACCTACACACACGTGATGTAATGCAGCGCAATATCTGGTGTAGGCACTGTGATTATGCGGCCTGCGATATGCCCCCACCAATGGGAGAGGTGTGCTGGAATGAGCCTGTAGCCAAATAGCCAAAAAATGAAGGGCTGTCAGCACCTTCTCCAGGGGTGTGAGTGCATGGGAGCAGATGGTGGGTGATCTAAGGTCTTCCTCCCACTCCATGACCAGGTCTAGGATGACATGGGGAGGGAATCTGTAGCTTGCATACACCTTGTCACCTGGCATCCCAAAAAGTGTTGTGCGAGGATGGGAAAATCCTGTCCCTCACCAACCTCCTCCTCTTTCTCCTTCCATAAACATGTACAATTGCTGCCACTATAGCGGGGTTCATCCTGGAAGTTCAATTTTCTCATGGTGTGCATTTTGTGCGTTTACACGTGGCCTTTGCGTTTTGTCCCAAATTCTTAGATTGTGTTGCACAGATTGTCATATTTTACTCATTGTATACAGTCTTTGAATGGTTTACATGTTGTCTAGACTGTCTTTTGTGGTAAGTGTGTTGCGAGGGAGCTATAAGTGTATGATCTGTGAGAGTCCTTATTATGTGATGATTTTATACAATGTTGTAGTGGTTAACAATGAATTGTTCTTGAATAGGCCAGCAATTTTTTAATGAATGTCTACACATTCAATTAATAAGACATGTTTGCATCAAATGTTTTTGAATTAATTGAAAATGCGATAGGGTCATAAAACACTTTTAAATCAAGCACAGGATCATTTGTTTGTGTTGCTTCCTTGATTCTTCAGCAATGCCCATTACAAATCTGATAGTACCTGAGCACCACCCTCTGCCAGTGGTCGAAGTGGGCGGGAGCTGTTGCGAACAGTGCTCCTCTACTTTTGCTTTTAACGTTTTACTGTTCCTGTACTTTTATTTTAAAAAGAAACCATTCCACAATGGTTTAGTTTTAAAATAGGAGTGTAGAAATAAGCTGAAACTTGCACTTCAGTTCACTGCACTGAACATTCCCTTAAACAGCAGGTGTGTTTGTTTGGGGGTTTGTATTGCACGTGGGAGGGGGTGTGGCCATGGGTTTTGTGAGAGGCGGGGGCAGGCCAGCAGGAAACATATTTCCACTACTTCTTTTCGTAAACCTCGTCCACTGCCCTCTTCCATGTAGTCTTTATGATGTAAGTTTCTTGGACCTAAAGAGCTTACTTGATCTTCCCGTAGGCCTCTAAGACCTAAGTTGAGCAGGGGATACAGACTTGCCTGCAGTCCAGCCTAAGATTTCGGAATGACTTCATCATTCCCCCTTCATCCTAAATCACGCTCCACAACATTCTGTTTTTAAAAATGTGCTATCTAAAATCCAACGACTGTGTTTAAAAGCAAATGTGGACTGGCTGACATTTTTTTTTCATTTTCCTATCCCACCCCTGCCTCCTAAACTTTAGCCCTCCAAATAGCTGCACCTTAAAAAAAAAAAGCTATAAGTCGTAAAAACAAATCTAGAAAAACATTGATGGAAGATTTGAGTACCGCCTGTGGAAAACCCACCCAAAACATTGATGGAAACTGCGAGTACCGCCTGTGGAAAACTCACCCAAAACATTGATGGAAACTGCGAGTACCGCCTGTGGAAAACTCAACCAAAGCATTGAGGGAAGCTGCGAGTACCGCTTCCGGAAGTGGTTGACACCACCCATTCTCAAGGCCATGCTGCTAATTGGGTTGACTTGTAAAAGTCATTAAAGCACTTCCCAAGACTGTTTTCTTGCTAGGTAAATAACGGTATGTAGTTATGTGTTCAGCATTTTACTGCTGCCCTTTGATTGCTTAGTTATTGTGTATTCTATCTCTCTCAAATAGAGGTTGCCCAGCAGAAGACCTACATATGCATGATCAATTTATTCAATGCACTCATGGGGAGATTTTAATATCCAAATGTGTTCTCTTGAGTAAAACGGTGGGCGGGGGGCATATTTTTTATATTCAGAATGTTTTTTTATAGGGTCTGCTTACATGTTTGCGTTACTGTGGCAAAACATAAGGGAGCTAATTTTAAATTAACTCATACATTTGGTGGTGCGGAGCTGTTACATGTAGACATACACGTAGGCGACTCCCTGCTGCTAAATTCTGGTCATTTACACGGCAGAGCGCAAATGAGCAGGTCAAAAAGCAGTGTACTCTGCAGTGCAAATGAGTAAACGCTGCCTAGCATGCTTGCATGGCAGACAGCATTTACAATTACAATTAAACGCTGCCTGAAATTACCACTCCACCAAATTCAGAGTTCCGCTACCTAAAGCCATAAAAAATGACCTGTATGTTATGTTAGTATGTGATATTGCCGCATGTGGTAGTACCGGGTGCTGTAATATTGTATTTCCACATGACTCCACATAACTCAGAATTATGCAGACTCTCCTGACGACACACGGTCACAGTGAATGGGTTTGTTAGTATTCCCACTAAGTTTGTGATGAGGCCCAATGACGAAAGCAGCAAGTGTCAGTTAAAATGAACATATTGCGAATAATGCGGATGAAGGGTTTTAGAAGTACCGATATTCCGTTTATTTTTCCTTGATAATTTTGTGTACCTCTTCTGTTTGAAGCAAGAAAGTAAAGCTATTTAAAGCATTTATCCCTGAATCCTAGGTGTCCGTCTTCTATGGGGAGTGTTTGGGCTCCCGGTTGATCACCAAATGTGGAGCAATTTCTTGTGAGTTTATCACATTTTCACACAGCAACACGTATCCGTGGAGTTGTGATCACTGATGCAGAGAAGGTGTGTTTTCCTACACGTGTGAGGTATTATTTTCCATTTCACAATGTTGAGATGTTTGACTGTGAAGTGGTTTGAGGTACCTCAGCATCACAGAAGCCCTCATGGCCATGGATCGTGAGCTTGTATTTTCTGAGCTGCTTATGCAGTCGGCCCTTCAACGCCTGCATTGTGCAGTGAATGCTCGAGCGGAGTTACATTCCAAGGCTCTAGAAATTTCTCATTAAGATCCGAGCATGAAGAGGCTCGTTACAGATCCCTGTGCGGGAAGTCAAGCCAGCGGCAGAGGTCATGGACATACAGTGTTGCCTTCTGAATGGGTGTTTACCGGTCCAATCCAATCAGGGGCAGACTTACAATAATCACAGCGGGGTTCTTCTATCTCTGCACACATTATGAGGGCCAATCTCACCGCTCTGAGTGTTTGCATTCATTGCCGATGCTACATAAGGGATAATCATGCGAGGCCCGCCCTGAGGTCAAAGCACGGGGACTTCAAACAGCAATCACCGGGTATTGTGTGAGGTGGGTCCTCCGGTTTGTGCCAATGGGAAAGAACCTCCAGTCGCCGAGAACTGCATGCATATGATTCAATCCCTTAGGAACTCAGTTTGATCATAAGAAAAGCAGGGGCTTTTGGATGTTTAAGTTATAAAAAAATAGGTCGCGCTGATTGAACGGTCAAGCCAAGGTCAATGGAAAAGTGTGGGATGGGCAGGGGTCACAGTAAAAGTGAGCCATCTAGCAATTATGACAACTCAAGCAATGCTCCGCCAGACCGAATTTGAACTAAGAAGTTGAACCTCTCCTCACATTTGGTAAATTAAACGATTACAAATACTACTATAGAGACAAATAGGGACTGCAAGGGGTTCTCTGGTAAGGGATAAGCTCCAGACACATACACAGGGTGGGTGGGGGCGGGCTAAGAGTCAGAAGAGTTGGATCTATTATGCTTCCAGTTATTCCAACTCAATCTCTCTAGCCAAAAACCTACCCCAAACATCCAAACGCAGAACTAGCTCCTTGACCGCCCCCCCCCCAATGTGCATCAGAGATGGATCTATATGTATTTTTCTTATACATATGAATCTGTTATTTCCCGGGGAAGGATGGCCAAATGATACATCCTGAAAGAGTTCTATGTTGCCAAAGCAATTAATGCTGTCACTCACTTCCTTCCTGATTCTTTCATCTGGGGGATGAGAATGTAGCTCAGCCCCTGTGCCTTTGGGTCTGTTCCCTCATATCTCTTTTAATCTCCAATACAATGAGTTCTAGCTCTTTCTATTGTTGAGGTTTCTTTAAATGGGGACTTTAGTACTCCAGATCAACACTATCTAGCCCTTCCTTTAGACTTTTAAATATGATGTCCCTGGTCTGGAGGCAGGGGAGGACTGGCCTATAGAGAACTCTGGAAATGTCCCGGTAGGCCTCTGCATCCGGGGCCTCTTTAGTTTGGTAGCCTATTTTATTTTCAATTTTTCTCATAGGAAAAGGGTTGGGCTTGGTGAAAATGTGTAACATGGGGCCACTTTGGAAATTATTTCCAGGGCATCTTATGGTTCCCAGTCCACCCCTGTGGTGATTTTAGGGCCCTTACACTGAAATCAAATAATATGATGTGAGGTCTTCAAGCTCAATCTGAAGTCCGGGATCAAGTGCTTGACTCACTGAGCAATCTTACGAGCTTCTAGGCACTTCGAGTTCACACACTGATACTGGATGGAATGGTGACACATGTATGTCTAGATGAAATCATTAAGAGAAAGATTAAGCTGCCTTGATGATTTCATAATGTCCCATCATCCTAGCAAGGTAGTACATCTGAAGTGAATAACCCTTCAGAGTTTCTGAAAATCGAAACAGGACAGTCTCTCACTGAATCTCACATTGACTCGCTGATGAGGACCGCAAGAACCTCAGCTCTCCTTCCAACATCAGGATTTTGAGCTTGGTCTTTTCAGGTGACAAGACTTAAAGGTTCACTCCCCCATTGGGGGTACCTCTGATTCAAGCCTAGTCCCAGGAACCGATAGGCTTAACTCTGCCCCTTGACTTCGGATCAGTGCTGTTACTGTCAGACCCCACTTCACCTAGGGGCACATGGACCCTCACACAGAAGCCGACTCGGTGAGACCTCCTCAGCTTTCACGCCACTTCCATCTGTTTGTGAATGTTCTAACCCCACCAGCAGTCTACCAGGGAACACTCTGTCAGCCTGTACCCATTGCCTAGTCCCCAGCAGGTTCTGTGCACAGCCCTCGCTGCCTGGTCTTGCTCTCTTTATTTGCACCCTCTCTGTGCTGCTCTTCAATGGCCAGATCTCTTCTTATCCCCGAGATGTCACTGTGAGCAGCCTTTCCTTTGCTGGCTGTGGGCCTCAAGGCAAATAAGTGGCAACCAGGGTCTCCATCCAGATGGGAGCTGACAAACGGAACCTATCATGCCGTACAAGGCAACAAGCTCCTGCTCGCAGAAGGTAATCGCCAGAGCAGTGGCTGATACCGCACTGCGATGCCAAACATTGCCTCCCACCAGGCCACTCCCTCTCACCACAGACCTGTAATGAGGTATATCTATGGAATGTATATTATTAACTGTTTCAGTTGATTCTTCACGACAGAGAAATAGCCATGATCGAACCCTCACACCCAGAAATCCGACACCACAAACTGGGACAAGACACAAGCTGTTTTAATAACAATACTTGAAATAAATCAAGGAAATTGAAGTGGTCGCCTAACTTCCAATGCTGAGAAAGTCACCCACAATACTAGAAAATAATAGCAGCAAGTTGTCTACATCAAGGAAAATGCAACCTGCCTGTGGTTGTCTCACTAACCGTTTCCTTCAAAATGCAACATACCACTTAATTTACATAATCACACAAACATCCACACATAGATATAATCAACCACTGGATGATCACTGCTGAGTACAGCTGCTCCTGGACGCCTCACTGCTGCCTTGTTTGAATTTCACTAACCAGAGTCCTGTGGGGGTGACTGTTGGGCGTGTTCCCATTGAACCCGCCACAGCAGGCTCCTTTACCAAGGTGTTCACGATGAAGCAGCGCGTGAGAGGGGTGACAGCAAGGTGCATGTCGCGCATTAACTCGCAAACCAGAGAACGTTGGGACTGAGCATGAACACGGATGCGACATCGATCGTGCCGGAGATTTTGGACGTACTGTGCGAGGAGACCTCTGAAGGCTTGACAGTAAATGTACCGGATTTGGTAGGGAGCACAAATCCTGTTGACTTGCACTCTTACGATGTAACGAATTTGCCAGGTAAACCTAAACGCAGTGACAATCACGCCAATGTGCAAGCTAGAGAGTCTTCTTCTCCTAATATCAAAATCACTCATTAATTTTTGAAAAAATAGAATTTAGATAAAACTTCTATGATAATGAATCAACGCAATACGTCGCTACTTTGCCTGGGCTTTGGGGTAGAAACCTTTGATGAACTGGACAAGATCACTGATATTCCCTGCCTGGGCTCTGAGGACTCTATAACAGTGTTGTCCAACTCCAGGTCTCGCGGGCCGGAATCCTGACAGGTTTTTAGGCTATCAGTCATTAATATTCATGAGAAGAAATTTGCAAACGTTTAGAATCATTGTATGCAAATGCTCTCATGAATATTAATGAGGGGCATCCTGAAAATCCGATATGTTTTAGACCCTCACGGCCCGGAGTTGGACAACCCTGCTCTATAAATCAAAAATAAAGCAAAATCTTTCAGGTCCTGTAGGATTAGATTTCGCATCCACCAGCAAAACATGCAAAATGAGTGGAAACACAGTTATACAGTACAAGACGCAGGGATGGGGTTGGATCCCAGCATTCTACGTAATCCCCCATCTCCAATGCTTAACTTGACTATCAGGGAGTCGCTGCACAATCAATTGTAATATCACACATCAGCGCGATTATGTACAAACACTGGTGTGGAGGCGGCTAGATCCGCTCAACCTATAGTTATAGAAATCTTAGGCATATTGCTTGCACCCATGGGCGTTAAAGAGTACCAATGTATATCAGGGCCTGTGGATAACCCCATCTTGCTCAACTCGTTGTCTTCCACTTTAAAGCTGCAAGCACTAGATTGTCTCCTGACATCCCTGGTGAAAGACTGTGAACGTATCTATGGTGAAGTAAAATCTCACTCTGGAATCTTGACACGGATCACTGCCCATTTAGGCATAAAATCCATTACTTCGAATGTGGCATGCATAATCAACTTGCAATAATGACCCAATAATTAATAATGATAAGGACACAATTGATCATAAGTCGCAGAATGTGAAGAGTTCAATGGTAGTCGTGACACAATCTTCCGTAATTCCTATTGAGGAATATCCAGCTTTTGCACATAACATCTGCCTATCGAACTCTATGAATGAGTGATTACCATTGGCCAGCAATCAAGGTCATCGTAAAAAAAAAAGGAAAAAGAAAAAGGACTCCTGTAATAGATCTCTGAAAGCTAAGTGTGTGACAAAACAATCACATAGGAAGCATCTAGAACTGAGTTACTTACTGATAAAAAGAGATTTCTTTGTGTAGTCAAGAACACCAGAGGAATAAGGGAGAATTGTCTTAACACTAGAAGTTTGTACCCCAAGCCTCAAAGGAAATCAGCGATGGTGCGCAACTACTTAAGACTCGTTCACAGGTACTCCCCATCCTTATAAGAGTGGTAAGAAGCAGGATCCCCCGCAGAAGCAGAAGAAAGACGCCAGCGACTTTTGGGAGTCTGCTCATACTGTTAACACACAGTGGGCCTCATTACAACATGAGGATTCTCTCAAATTGGGGGGTATTGATTAATTATTTTGTACACATGAATCTATTGGAACTACTACGGATTTACCCAAAGTGGGGGTTGGGCGTGAATGTGGGCAATTGTTTGGTTAATTCGCTAGGTAATACTTTTGGAGTAAACACGCTCATGACTCATCACCAGATTGGACCTTTTTTACCAGAGATTGAGTACACAGAAATGTCTGCTCCTACACTTTCTACTATTACCAATAATCAGCCTAATCAGATAAACAGGAACTTCAACACAAGCTATTCCAGGCTGGACAAAAATAACGCACCGCACTTGGATTATGGCTTGATGTTTCAGAGTTTATTTTGTAACTCTGAATACTGTATACTGAATCGCAGTGCAATATTAAACGTCCTGCATCTCATATATCCACTTTGTATGATTAATACTGACGACATCAAGATAGTGGATCAAATCGTAGATGGCTCTAGAGCGGGTGCTCAGGTGTATTGTCACTCTCAGTTAGTGAGAGCGATTATACTCTCTTTTGCTAATGATTTCCTGAAGTTGGGATGTGAATAAAGGGTGAATTAATTCATTCCCAAGGGTTTAATTACAGTGGAAATAAACGAAGCAGGGATTAGGACAACCTATGCCAACACGCCCAGTGCCATGCAACAAGGAGACAAGGAGGAGGTAAATTGGTCATGGTTGGCTGTGGTTCTCCAACCCAGAATTATTGCAAGACCACAGTCCAAGTAATGTTCTCCTTTCATGGAACATAAGAGGCCACCATCAACCTCACCAAATACCTAATTATTATAATAATATTTTTATAATGTGCTTAATACTGAAGAGGTTTCTAAGCGCGTAACCGGGATTCCAACCTGTGTTGCTCTGCATCATCTTGCCTCCACAATGATCACGTTGCCACTGAGCTATACTACCCGTGATGACATGGTCATGGCCACCATTTGCAAAAGGATGAATTGAGGGAACATATTGATCATTTTGTGGTAGTGGCTCACCGGGAAGTGCGGGCTAATGATTCTTTGACTTATGACGGTCACAACAACCTTGAAACCTTGGCTACACATGGTCTCAGAGACAGACACAAGAGAGGTCTCTTGTTAAGTGTCCCAAATCAAATGGATATGTGTAAAGTTGATCTTGATTCATAAATGGCACTAGCAAGGTACCTCATGGGGCAGTGGTAGGCTAATCACTGTAGAGTTTTATTCATCAACATTTATGACCCCCTGCCCCCTGGGATGGGAAACACTTAAGTAATTATGGACACGATTAAACAGTTATTGAAGGACACTCTTAGACAAGGAACCATCCCATAATCATCCAGGGAGATCTAAATGCAAACATATCTTACCACCTGCAAGACGATGCTGAAACTGCCCTAGTGATTCCCAACGCCCTACTCAAACAACAGGGTTACAATGCCAAAGGCCACAAATGGTAATCGTTTATGAAGGCTTGTGGAAAGACCGTGGTTAATGGGAGAGTCAGAGCTGGCATATCAGGAGGATACACCAGGGTTTGGGTCAGGAGTGTGTCGACCTTGGATTACATATTCATGAAATCAGATTTCTATTGCCTTATAATTGGTCTGGCTATTCTAAAGAGGGAAGAAAGCAACCACAATCTACTAATTGTCAGGTGTAATTCCGTAAACAAAATTGACCAACATTTTTCCCTCAATACAGGAACTGTCGATTTAGATATCAATCATGGAGGGAAACATGTAACCTGGAAACCATCTAAGATGGAGCAGGCAAATAATTACATTTTGCTGGTAGCAGATAACCTAATAGCTCAAGCCGATTCCAATAGTCTATCTTGTATGTATCACCATCAGGGAAGGGATCTGGGCAAATCACTAGCCCTGGTAAAGTTCAGGGAGAACTACCATTCTATGGTTAGTGTTGTTGTCAAATGCTCATTTCCCTCTGTGCCACCTACTAACAAGACATTTCCAATACATTGCATATGGGTAAATCCCATCAACATGATATTGATAGGGTCATACGAGATCACAAAAGTGTGTTAAGAAAAGATCAAATAAAAGTAATCATGGACGGTAACAATACTCTTTTGATTAGGACTATCTCCAAAATCCTAAAACATTGCTATCAGTGCTGGCTTTGTGCCTATAAAAATGTCGTCCATGCAATCCTGCCTTAATAGCAGGAGCTTCCAAGGATGTGTGGAAATTCTACATACCTAACTCTTTGGGGGAGACCATGACTGAAGCAACTCCAGTTAAAAGGGAAGATGATACATGGCAATGCCAACATAATGCTAAAGATCTTCTTGCAATTATCCAGTATTGCAAGAATAGCGCACTGGGCCAGGATGGGGTCTGTAACTCCCTGATTAGACTTAATCCAGATAAATGGGGTGCCATCTTGCACATAATGTTTAAGTCTATTAGTGTCACAGGACTACTGCCTACAATGTGGACACAGAGTATTGTCATACCAGTATATAAGAGAGGCCTGAATAACTGCCCAAAGAGCTATCGTATTCGAGCAATGCTGGATGTGCCTGCTAAGATCTTCACTAAAATATTGTTAGAATAAATGACTAGCTGGGCAGACAACAACCAGGGACTCACCCTTATTCAACTTCGCTTCTGGAAACAGTGTTCTACCACTGATAATGTATTGATTTTAACAACTATGATTGGGAGCGCATGGTGCGTAAAACAGCAGCCTTTGTACGTGTCTTACGTGATTTTTAATCTTGCATTCAACACAGTTGATTGCACAACACTTGGAAAACACTGGAAGCTTGGGGGATCCCCTGGGGCTCCTTAAAATTGCACACAAGCTCTATCACGATACCTCTGTTTCGTTAGACTGAACATGAGCGGTAATCTCATGGATGTCATTAAGAAAATGACTAGATTGTAACAGGGGTGCATTCTGGCACCCCAAATATTCAACCTTTATATGGCTGATTTATCTAAATATCTGGAAGTAGCAGATTCCTGACCTCCTAAACTTGGTGACGTAAACATCGCCTGGCTTGGTAATGCAGACAAGCTCATTTTGATGAAAATCACCCCTACGGTCCTTCGAGGCCTTTTTAATCAACTATCTTTGCGGGCCTTGAAGATGTACAAATCAATATTACTACAACAAAGATCATGATGTTCGATTGCAGAAAAAGGAAAACTTGCAAGAAATAGAAATGGTGGCTACAGGGATCCTTACTCGGACATGTTATAAAACATAATTATTTAGGTGTCAAAATGGACCCCAAGTTAAACTGGGTGTACCACTTGAAACACTAGATGTTTAAACGGAAACCTGGTGGAGTTAAGCGCATTAAGAGTAGCTATGTAGGGGTCTCCCTTGTGGGACAAATGAAAATATATGAAATGAAAATACTACCTAAATTAACATATTGGTCGGTAGTGTGGGAAAGGAGAGGGCACAATATTTGTTGTGTCTGGTTTTCTGCTCTATTAAGACATTACTGAATTTACCTGGTAGCCTCCCAATAGATTTTTTTTGTAAATTAGTTTAGTATTAAATCTGCCCAGACGTTGACTGGCATCCAGAAAGCCAAGTGCTACTGGTACCTAATCAATCCTTGATCCAAGCTTTGGCAAAGTTCTCTTCAATATGAAGATAAAATGTTGGTTAAGTTTAGAGAAAATAAAAACACTGGCACTAGAATTTTGGAAATAGGTAATGCCTAGGAACATTATCTGTGAGTACCCAATTGTCCTTAGGGAAATTTAAGTTCAGAATTAAAGAACATCTTGTAGATCTGAAAAGAGCTACATCCTGGATTGATCTATCCACTAAATCCAATAGTGGTGTCTACATTAATTGCCGCTTTGACCCTCTGGAATCAGGATTGTACATTACTTCCTTTTCTAATTCATATATAAGAACCAAATATGTAAGACTGAAGTTTAATGTGGTGAACACTTTAGCGGATTTCGAACCAAGGCTAAAGTTTAACAGGCTTGTGTGTACTTTTAGAGTTTGTGGCTCTGGACACTTAGAAACTGCTAGACATTTAGCTGGTCACTGTCTTGTATTACAGCATGAACAGAGGAGAGCATTGAGAGCTGCGTAAAAGGTGAGCATACTTTTCTCCAACCACTTTAATATTTGGAATAGGTTTTTACAGGTGAATAACATTCCACTCATTTATCATTTAACCACATTTTGGCTGGAATTAAAGGCCCTGCGGGAACCTCTTAATATTAACATTGACAGCCATGACTAATTTAAACATTTAAAGAAGCAAATGTAACCTAATTGTTAATTCAAATGTGCTCACTCAGAATATACTTTTTTCCCCTTGTACAGCCTTTGTCTTTCTGATATTTTGTGCAATTGTACCTAAGGTGTACTATTTGATTAATGTGTCTATTTAGCATCAATTGAGATATGTATTTTCTTGAAATGTAACATCATATTTTATAAAATGCCTTTTGGCTGTATTATAATACAAAAATATATAAAAGACTATTTTGTATAATGTGTTCAAATACTTTACTAGATGTAGAGACACAACTCAACATAGCTGATTTCACAAATCTTCTAAAGAGAATGTTGTTGGTGTTACACTCACCACCACCTTGATATCAAAAGCTGAATCAGTTCTCAAAATAAAGTGTAAAACAAAACAATGTACATCATTTTCTCTGAAATCATTAATGAGTATTGAATTACAGAACTCTGGCTACGCTACAATATAAATCAACAATTCTAGGGCTGATTTAAAAATAAATAGATGGGCAGTATCTGTGATAAAATACTGGTTCTGAGCTAGGGCATGGGCATTCTTTGATGTATTCTTCCATGATGTTGTATTTGTAGCAAATAATTGTAAAGGCTCTGGGTTCTAAAGATTCCTTTTCCATTTCAAATTCCAGGGAAGCAGACACAAACTCTAATTGTTTTCAAGAAATCAGATTCTCTGTCACAAAACTACTGTTCCACGTGTACCATAAGAAATAGATTTCAATTACTTTACTGATTAAGGCAGACATCTATAAAATTATTTTTTATTCCACATTCAAATTTCAGATGCCTAAAGTTTCCAGATAGATACAAAATTGTAGAAGAAATACCCTATAAGGATGATGCTACTGAGGGTTTTAATGTTAATTATTATTCACAAAGCACCTTCACTTTATACTGTATTGCCTTTATTAGTAAAACAGCTATTAAACAGGGCTCCTAAAATGCTATCTGGGATTTAATTAATTCTTGGAAAAATGTCTAAGTAATGTCGGGTCATAGGTTCTCACTTTTTGTTTGTCTTTCAAAGGCCCAGGAAAGGTAAGGATGTCACCTGGCCTCGGGCAGCAATGTCATGTAAGGTTTCCCTTCAGTCTATGCGCCTGCTCCGAAAATCCCTCTTAGGTAGCATGGTCATGTTCTTGAGAGAAAGCCTCTGCATTCAGTCCAGTCTGGAAAATGCCCTTTTAAAGAGGTTTTCGAGTCAGCTATATCCAGTCAGAATCCAAATCTACGTCTTTCCTATTGAATGAGCTTTTCTGCGTCTCTTTTTTTCAAAAAATCTCACTTTTTCCTATGTGTTTGAGCTTAATTACCCAGAAAACTCCATCAGCACAGAATTTTTGACACAATGTTGTGGATTTGACAAATCCTGTGATAGGTTCCTTTCCCTTTCTCACATCTGCCGGGGCCCACCACTTTGTTTCTATTGGTCTATTGCACTTTGATGTGTTCTAAGGGGAAATGTCAGCTAGAACTCACACCCTCCTATGGAGAAAAAACAGTATTCAACTGGAGTATAACATTTTTGTATAATTCCCAAAATGGACATGTGATATTGGTAAACAAAATAGTATATGCAGATGCGTAAAATATTCTGAATCAGAGATATGTTTCTGGCACTTTAAACAGGATGGAGCTACCAAAATATGGAAATTATGCATACATCATAGATTTTAATATGTCATTTGTATGTGCATATGAGTCGTGTTTTTCTGTTGAATTAAGATCTGTATTTGTTTTTTAATCAGTCAATGTATCAAAGCTACAAATGATCATTTGTCTTGCACTTGCTATCTGCACTGTATATCATTTAAAGTCCACTTTGTGCTGTATATTTCAGGTAAACCGTACATGTGTGTGAATTGACCATTTATCGACAGAAACCATATGTTGTTTAAAAATGTAACTTAACTTGACAAAAGCATGAATAGGCAACCAGTATCAAATCCGAATGAAAAAGACAAATGTTTGCAGCAAAGCGAATTATTTCCAAATTCAGGGCTTAAGGTATTTTGCAGGCATCTGCAATAGGAGGTTGCACTTAACTGGATGACTATGTAATGAAGAATCACATTTATGATTGTCTTTCAAGTTAACTAAAAGATACCAAGTTCTTCCCTGAATTTGGAAATATGGCCCATTATCTCCTCCTAGCACAGCTGCTCAGCTTACATTTTTATAAAATATATAAAATTCTTTCTTTACAGAAGAACTTAACTAACAGTCAAGCACTGGCAGCCATGAATGCCCGTGGGCTGCCAGTGCGCTTTATAATTGCAAATAAATAAAATATGTAAAGAAATAATTGTTTCTCATGAACATATGTTTTAACGTGAATTACTGGACACAGAATGTCGGTGGAGCATGATAGGTGTATGCTGTCCCATGTACCATACAAATGTGCAATATAAACAATTTGTACATATTACAGTAATCTGACAATATGCGGGTCTATCAACACATACCATATTTATGGTGTGATGTATAATACATATTCTAACTTTGTAAATGGCATTGCAATGCTATTTACTTTATAGAACTTGAAAGCAAGCGTGCAGAAGCACATGCCATTTCCTTTTTAATAAAACATGCAAAACCCTGCAATCTTTGTACTGGATCCCACAGGGGAAACGATAGTGACAAAGAGAGTTCAATAGGATTTCTAATTTTCTTAAAGTCAGTTTTGGCCTGGGGATATGGGAACTGCTGCAAAGGGACATTAGTGGTGCTGGAACTCCGGTGCTTGGCTCAAATAAACCTACCTTTATAAGGGACCCTGAAACCCCATCCCATGTCATTCGCCTCACAGAATCCCCCCTGAGGATTAACAATAGATGTGCCAGATACTGAGGAAATGATATGCACAGGACGTCAAGTGATGGGGCTAAGAGCAATATTTGCTTACAAATTGTGCCAGACAGAGCTACTGAATGTTTGGACCTAGTCTTTCAACATCCTGCTGCTCTTCCAGCTATTGCTTTTACAGGAACTAACCTACATAAGCTATTAATTTACCTACACCCACCAATCAGTATATAGGGCAGACCAATCTAGTCTTGAAAATTCAGATTCAGGCTGTCTCTTAGCTAATTATGCAGTGAATGCTTCCACCGGAAACAACATAAATGCACCATCCTTTTCAAGCAATGCACAAAAACAGCCTATGTTGAGATTGTTGAGATAATGCCAATAAGGACCACCAGGCAAATGCCCTCAGGAGAGAATTCCTCAACCATTGCACCACAAACAGGATTGGCTAATGTGCACATACAGAGAGCCGCCAGAATACACCGTAATAGCCCACTACAGTACAAGTAAAAATAGAGCAACGCTTCAGTTTCCTGTGTGGATTCATGGCAACATAAATGATGAAAATAAAGAGGTGATGACTGGAAAGTTTTGAATGAATCATAACTTCTTGCATTGCTCTGGGCAACCCTTCAGATCATTCTTTTTCAGCCTGTATACCCTTACAGAAGGGGAAGAACATATGCAAATCAGCTTTGGGCCACCCAAAAGGAGCTATCTAGCCAGATGTCATTGAACACATCCCGTTTGCATGAAACCACACTGAACGCTAGACGTGCTCATTGCCCATTGTCATTAAGGTGTATGATGCGTCTCTAGGCATGGCAAACTCAGGACCCATGCTGAGCATACATGTCACACTCACGGTGACTTCAGAAAAACAAAAATATGATGTCTGGAAGGCATAAACATGCCTGGTACAGGGGTCTGGAATGCACTGCTCCCATTGGATGCAGGATCAAGACTGATTTTCATATGGCTGGTTCCCTTCTGCAATGACGCAGATGGATATAAAAACTATGGTTTGGTAGATTGCCCAGAGCTCAGCCAGTGTTTAAGAATAATTCATAACCTTCCACCCATTATATTTTTTGGTTATAGTTTGTAAACAGAAATGATACCACAGATGTGCACACATCCAAGAATTAGACACATTCCAGATATGACAAATCTAGGGGCCATGCTCATCAACATATGATTCACCTCACTACGTGTACATAGGCTTCATGGGCTGGTAATGGCCTGGGACCCAAGTTTTACTTGGGTCTTTATGCCAGGCCCCAAAACTGGCAATAGCCAGTTAGGAAAGATGAAAGTGTTGTTATTCATGTTATCACCCTGGGTTTTGATCTGGGGTTCTCCGAGCAATGTGTTTGTCAGAAATAACGTTCCTCAGTGAGTGCATGACCCGTTGTTTCTGATAAAGTAATCCTCACCTAACATGGCTGACATGGAATGGGAGGGTTTGGTTCTGTGTGGAGCCCCTCTTCCATTTTGCAAACGACCAGGTTTGGAGGTGAAGTGCAGACCGGTGTGGTGATACTAATGTGAACAGCAGCTGAATGTGGGGGCTGTGTAGGCTGCAGAGGAGAGGATGGAGAAATGGGAAGGCGAGGGCGGGAAAATGTTGTGTGGGTAAGAGAATTTGAGAGCTTGTTCAGAACACTGGATTGTATCATGAGATTCATTCTGTGTTTTGAACAATCTGATAGGCTGATGCAACTGTCTGGGGCGTTAATGTGTGGTGAAACAGAACGGACGAGCACAAACAAATCAAGACATCAAGATGGTGCATCAACCACAAAGAAACAGACAAACCATTAGGCAAATATTTCTTTGTTCATGGCCACAGATATCAAAATGTAAGCGTTATAATATTCCCTGAGCATTCAAAGTAACCGAGAGAGTGAAGTCCTTGTAAATTTTAAATAAAACAGAACTGTAGTGCTCTAAACACAGGTGCCAACAAGGACAAGGGATTTACGACTCCCTTGCAAAGTTGACTTTTTACCACAGCACCCCCCTAGCCACCAGATGATGGGCCTCATTATAAGTTTGGCGGTAGCCTTGCCAGTAAAACCGGCTTGCTGCCTCCAAACATGCAAACATTTCCGGCTCCCACGAATGGGCAATTACCAGGACATTATTGCCCTGCCGGACCTGGTAATTGCCCATTTGCGGGCGCTGGAATGAAATGCTCCCAATCCCCATTGAGCCCATTGAGACGAGGAGCGAGACTTCCCGCTACGACATTCAGAGCTCAGCGAGCAAGCGAACAACACAGCAGCCCAGCGTTCTCCTTAAAGAAAATGTACTTTGTCGTGGATTAAACAACCTATGCAATACACAGGTGATTACAGCATGGAGTAGATATATTAATCCTTTTGATGTCACTATAGCATTGACAAGGCTAAAAACTGAATCTGTGTATATGAGGAGAATAAATACCTGTAACTACATCATCACAACTGCTTGTAGTCCTTACTTAGGCCACAACATAATTGGGGACGAGTATCCAAGAGTGACCCAATTACTCCACGATGCAAGGAGCAATGTCACCTCCACCGTTCCTACAAGTTCCAGGCAAGCCGAGACATTCCATGGCTCCAATGGGAACCTTTGTTTCAAACGTACTTGGAGGCGATGGGTGGAACAGGCTAGCCAACAGTACAGAAGAAGGTGAGGTTGCTTAATGTGCTTGGAGTAAAAAAAGAACATTTGCAGGCCTTAATCCGGAAGGCCGGACATTAGAAGGCGATGATGCCTATCGAGAAGCAAAGCGAAGAATTGCCAAGAGGTTTTCCTGCAAAGAAAATGTCATTTTACACAGAAAACAGGAACCTGCGGAACCCATTGATGACTATATGGTGAAGCTGAGAGCGTTGGCCACATAGTGGGGAAACGTCAGAAGAAAGAATCTGTGACATGCTCATTGTGCACACAAATAACCGAAAAGTACAAGATAAGTTTATCATTGAGAAGGAGCTGCAACTGGACAAAGCTGTCCAGATTGCCAGAGCAGTATAGGAGAAGTCCTGCAGGCGCAAGGAGTGGGTGGCCAGTTTTCAGTCACCAGAAGTTCAGTGGGTACAGTCCAGAGGCAGAAGAGAAAAGGATCAACGCTATTCCAAAATGAAGCAGCAGGGATACGAGAACCGTTGAAATGCCACAGGTGTGTCAGCACTAGTCATCCAGCCAACAGCAGAGAATTTCCTGCAAGGAATAAAGAATGCTCGAAATGTAAAAGGTATGGATATTTTGCATCAGTGTGCACCTGAAAAGGGAGAAAGGCTGTGGCGACAATTCAGAGTGAAGAGGGCAGAGACGAGGCCTGCTCTGATGAAGAAGCATGCGCCACAGTTCTCATGGTTAATAGCCTCACGACTCAGAAGGAAAAGCTCCATTGCACCATTAAAGTTGACGGTCATGAAACAAGGGTGATGGCGTACTCGGGTTCAGTTACCATTGAATCTGTAAAAAAGCATTGTGGGAAAAGAGTGGGTGGAGACGTACAAGACAAACCTCAATCCCACAGTCTTTGGCGGGGCCTGTGCGAATCTCCCAGGATACCTCATGGTGACGGTAGAGTTCAAGGGAAGAGTCACAAAAACCAAAGTGTACTTTGCAGAAAAAAATGGGAACTGGTACTAGGCTGTGTTGACCAGGTTAAATTGCAAATTAGGTTGGATACCAGTGTTGAGGGACAAGTCTTATCCATAAACAAAAGCGGGATATCAATCACCAAAGAAGAGTTTCCGGAACTATTTTCAGACACGCCCGGCAGAATCAAGACTTATGTATACAAAATAAAGTTAAAACAAGGAGCTGTGCCAGTTAAGCACAGGGTGAGACCAGTGCTGGTGACGGCGAGAGTCGCACTGCAGGTGAAACTCAACTCGATGCTGGAAGAAGGAACCATAGATATGTTGGAGTCATCAGAATGGCTCAGCCGAGTAGTGCTTATAAAGAAACAGAACACTGGGGGACTACGCATCTGCATCGATCTCTGCAGTCTAACCCACGAGGTTGTGGCAGATAGTTATCCTTCACCGAGTATAAATGAACTGATTTTGCTGATGAAGGAGGCAATAGTCTTTTTGAAATTTGATATGAGAGACGCCTACCTCCTCATATTGGTAGCCAGGAATGGATTTAGAAATACGGACTATGACAGAGAGATGTCATGATTGCGTAAATAGCGACGCGCGACTAAAGATCAGTCAAGCGCCACTACACCCAAAAGAAGTGCTAAAGGGGGTGTGACAAAAACTGCGAAAGGACTTCATGGGCCTGCTTTAGATAATGGAACATGAACACAAGTACAAGTAGGCCCTGAGGTCTACGGGTTAGTGGCTCTATAGAAAAGAGCAGATAGATAGTGCTAGTGGATTATTTATCCAAATGGGTAGAAGTCAAGTTTGTATCCAACATAAACACTGCTACTGTGATTCAGTTTCTCAAGAACATTTTTCAAAGAGAAGGGTTGCCAAGAGAACCAGTCACTGACAACGGAGTTCAACTCGTATCAAGAGAAATGGAAAAGTTCATGAAGGAGAGCAATATTCAGCAGATTAAAGCAGCCTCATATCATCCACAAGCAAATGGGTTGGTCGAACGCACCAACAGGTTTATCAAGGGGGCTCTGCAGTTGGCTGCCGCAGCTGGGCTGTACGCGCATAGCACAGTCATGGAAGCGGTGACCACCCACCTGCTTATCCGCAATCGGGTCACAAATGTATCACTGTTCCACCTCCTCAGAGGACGAAGGGCAGCGTCCATGCTGGTTCCACCATGGTTGGCAAATATAAGAGAGGACATGGAAGAATTGGTGTGTCGTGTGAAGAAAAGCAAAGAGAACATGAGAAGATAGTGACGAGAGGAAAAAGCCTCAACAAAGCACAGTGCGAGAAGGTGACTGGATAAAGGTTAAAATGCCACATAGAGACCCAGGGAGAGGGTTCAAGTTCAGCAGACCGTGAGAGTGGTGCAGAGAGGGACAAATCATAGGCGCCCCCAAGATGGTAAGCGATGGAATCTGGAAAGGGGGGCGCTATAAGAAAAGGGGGCAGGTGAAACACTCGGCACCGCAATCCCTGAGCAGAGAGCCGATGAGGAGAGCTCAACCACAGAGAAGTCAACAACGAGAGAGAAACCTGAACATGGAGCAGAGCTTGATGAATGGACACTATCACAAGGGGAAGCCAGTCCAAAAATGAGTGGTGTGAGACAAGAGAGATCCACAGAAAGGAGTGCAACACCAAAAGAAGAGAATGCAGGGAGCAGTCGACCACAAAGAGTAAGAAGAAGACCAAGAAGATACACCGACTACATGATGGAGTAACTCAAGATCTCTAACAAAAAGAGGTAAGTAGAGTAAAGGACTTCAAGGAAGTCTGCAGAAGTCTCATGAGATCCCAACGCGAGACGAAAGGCGTGACTTCCCGCTACGACATTCAGAGCACAGCGAGCCAGAGAAGAACACAGCAGCCCAGAGAGAACAACATGGCAACCCAGCGCTCTCCTTAAAGAACATGAAGATGGTCGTGGATTAAACAACCTGTGCAATACAAAGGTGATTACAGCATGGACTAGATATATTAATGCTTGTGATGTCAACATAGCATTGGCAAGGCTAAATACTGAATCTGTGTGTATGAGGAAAACACATACTTGTAACTAAATCATCACGACTGTGTGTAGTCCTTAGTTAGGCCACAACATGTGCACTTTGAGATCCATCTGGAACTTTCCGCAGTCAGCCTCAAGGGTATAAAGCAGGAGAAGAGAGTTCCCGAGCGTGTCTTGTCATCATTCCAAGATCTGCTACTGCTTGTTTGCTTTTTTTGTGTGCAATATCTTTATAATTTTCCTATAGCTCACAAGGCACTCGATCCCCCTCCATTTTGAATGCATCTTGGAATTCCCATAGACCCCTATGTAATTTGGCCGGGACCCCGTTCCCTGCGGCGCTGCCTTGTGTGTGTTTCACAGGCCGCTATTGCATTGGTTAATGCCCCTGCGGCTGATGGACGTGCCAGTGTCCCCCGGGGAGGCCGCGAGCTATTGGACGCGTCCCTTAGCCTCTGTTTCCTATTTAAAGTTCCTCACTTGGAGATGAATCGGATTTCCACGCCCGCATCGTAATGGGCGCACCTGACACCGCAGTTAGCGCTCCTGTGTGGCGGCGCCTCAGATGTCTCTTTTTCTATTTACTCCCCAGAGATTGGACATTTGAAGAGAGGCAGCGTTGTTGTTTGTGGGGGAGGGAGGGTAGGAAGGAGGCTCGTGCTGGGAGAGAAAGGACCAGGGGGAGCTGTGATGGAGATTGAGATGGGGGGGGGGACGCTTTCAAAGGATGGCTAGGATAGAATCTACATTTTAATCTGGTGTATTCTTTGTCCACAGGCCTGGGCTAAATGCTTTTTGAATTTCTGCTCTGTATATCATAAAAGGGGAATGAGATCCGATTGGCAATGCTTCTTTGCCCGCAGTTATCCTTTGCAGCAATTCCAGTCGCTTTCCTCATGAATTCAACCTGGCCATTGCAGAGGTGGCACTATTCAAGAGACAGCGCTACTGTCTTCAGCAGCGCAAAGCTTGGATGGGAGTCTCACACTGGTTGCAACCGGATCGAATAAAGTGCTCCAGTGCCAGGCAGGGCCATCTTAAGGAATTTTGATATGATATGATAGGATATTTATAACTCGCTTAATACCCAGAGGTTTCTAAGCGTGGACCCGGGAATCGAACCTCTGTTGCTCCATGTCATCTTGTTTCCAAGGCAAGCACGTCGCCGTTGAGCTATCTTCCCGAGACAAGTGGGGGCACAGATTCCTGTGCACCCTTCCTGCCCCCAACCCAAAAAAATGAAGTGATCCAAAATCTCTGGTCATGCCCGCCCTCAATGCAATCCCAACCCATAGCTTGATATGCTGCATGGCAGCAATCAAAATATGTGTGAGTAATCCCTTCCAGTCCGCAGGACACTGGATTGAGCACCTGGCTATATGGTAGATGTTCCTGGAAAATGGCAATCTAATAACCATACACCAGCCAAAACGGTTGCCTTTGCCAATGTTTGTTTTTAACATGCCGTCAGTGCAAGGACATGCACACTGATTATAAATCAAGTGGCTAAAGACACACTTGGTAAAGACATGCTTTTTGCAGCTGATATTAAGGGATAAACTCCCAGAAGATGGTTAAGAGAGAACACTGGCAGGCAAACGTTTCATGTTAAAGCTTGATAAAGCTAGCTCAAAGTGATCCTAGGTAGATGTGCTTTAGGTGGGGAGGGCCTGGTAGTGGGTGGGAGTGACCGTCAGGATGAACATGGACTAGGGCAGTCATATGGTGGGCAAAAAGCAAATTTAACAGTTTCGGCTTATAGATGGCACTTAATTGCCACCTAATAGCCAAAAGTAAAAATAGTAGCCACAAGGAATATGCAGTTTTAGATGCAGAACACAGATCAGTAGCCATATGAAAAAGTTACACGCACCCTATCATAGGCAGGGGACTCATATTAGCAGAATGTAAATGTTCTCAGGCATGAAAACAGATTGAAAGCAACAGGAAAGGTACACATACCATTGCATAGAAAGATAATGCATAGAAATGAGAAGTTACAAGGAAGGTGCATGTATGCTAACATAGACTGATATTAGAAGAGAGCTATGGTTTTCAAGCTTCACTGATATTAGTCATTAAATAAACAAAGGGTGTTGTGGGGTGCACTATAGCAAGGCTACTGTTAGTATACACAAAGCAACACTATAGCCAGTTAAACCATAAGTGAGGCATTGCTTTGAAGAGCATACACTGAGACCCAAGTCATTGTTAGGAACTGACAACCCTAGTTGTTTTTTTGTATTGAATGGCAATTTTGACAAGTTAGGCACCACAACATTTAGGGACTGATTCATGGAACGTTTTCCTATGGGATTGCACCATTATAAAACACTTCCATGAATCAGGCCCTTAATGTTTTACCAAGATCACACACGTTGGTTATAAGGTGATGCTGGCACTTGACACATCGCTTCCTAGGTGTTATCATAGAGCAAGGTATAATTATTTGTGAATGTTTGACTTTCATGAACTAAAATAATACACTGCTTTATAGAACTGATTTGGAAAGTACACAAATCACATAATAACATGGTTTGACAATATTTAAAAACAACACTTTATAGAAGCATGTTATGCAAATGAAGAATGATTTCAGCTCCATCTTCGAGGTAAGAATCCAAGTACCAGAATATAAATTGGTTTGAGTTTAAATCATTTAATCTGTTTTTATTGTATTGTAAAGCTTTAAATACACCAAACACACAGACGTCTTGACTGTTATTTATGATGTGCAGAAGTACCTTCCTTTGACATTTTGTAAAAAAACAACCAATGTCTTGTTCTAATTAAGCACACCTGAACATATTCTCGCCAGAGGCCGATAATACTTGGTCAGCTCTCTTCACTCAAATGGCCTACATAAAAAGAAAGATTGGGAAATGGGATTAACATTGGCACCAGTATGTGAGAAGACAAGCCTTCTGATGTTAGGCAGCAGAACATGATACAGTGAGATGAGATGATTTTGTCCAGGATCACTGTAGCATCTGCTGGGAAGCCAGGATATGAGCCTCAACACATTGGTTCCACGCTCCTTCACGCTCTTTCATTTGACATCCTAATCACATTTCCATCTAACACTTTATGCTCTTCTTTAGGGTGGCTGCTAATATTTACAACCATCATTCGGAAGAGTCAGGGTCTAGACCTGAATTATACAGATGCTATGCTTCTTTTATAGCTAGCGCTGTCTAATAAGATACATTGTTTTGTAGTGTAGCTGGTGTTACTATCACCAAAGTATATCAACCTAAGACGTTGGGAAGACTGAGTCTACCTTATTGAATTAGGTGCTTTGATCTGACATATGAACGCAAATCTCTGTAATGAGTGTTTACCGCCATGTATTCTCTGACAAATCGTGGCATTCAAATGAATCAATATGCATTTCAACTTTCACAATTGCATGAGATCAATATATTCCTTACAGCAGGGTGAGAATACTAAGAGTTGTGCTGTAGTGAACAGACAAACTGGGTTGGATTCTCAAAATTGCAAAGGAAAAAAGATTGCAGAGGACACACTTTTTTCATTTGCTGCCATTTCAGAAATGTGCAGGTAACCTTATTCTCAAAGGTGAATAGCACATTTCAAGAGTGGCTGAACAGTAGTGCACAGATGCACTTCCCAGCCCCCTTATACACATTAATGTGCTGCCTAGTTGCCTGAATATACCTGTATATTACCTGCTAGGTCCCATTAGCTGTGTGCTTGCTGCAGCTCTTTGAAACATGAGGTGCGTCTCTGCCAGCTAGCCTACCTGTAATGCATCATACCTGACTCAACATTTGTAGCCCTGTGCTGTTTACATGCCTGAATATACCTGCAATTTACCTGATTTGTCCCATTGCCTGTGTGCTTGCTGTAGCCGCCTCATCTTGAGGTGTGTATCTGCCAGTTGGTCGACATGTAATGCAGTTTTTGTAGCACTGTACCCTGTAACTATTGTAACCACATCTGTAACCTCATAAGCATTCGCTGCAACAAATCTCTTAAGTACAAGCACCTAGATGCCTCACGGCTTGGTGTGCTATATAAGTGACAAAATACAAACAAATACATAAATAATGTATGAGTGTGCTCCATAGACTTTTGTATTACCAGATCCCAGTACCCATGTGGGTGCTTGGAGCGTATTTCAGAGTGACAGGCCCTCCTGCCACTGTGAAAAGCAGTACAAAATAAAAATGCATTTCTATCTTTCTATGAAGGATAGAAATGCAAATGGTCGAGCAGACGATAACACCATTGCTCGACCTCGTCAAATAAAATGCATAAAAGGTTCAGAAATTATCCTTTTGTACAGAGGGCCTTGCCCTGCGCCTATTCCAAACAGGCACATTGGAAGATCTTTCATTTTTGCCCATATGAAAGCGCATCCAATATATGGGTTAGAGATGCGCATTGAAATGCGCAAAAATGCCCCGTTATTTGTGCAAATAAGTAACAAGAGTGAAAAAGGTCATCTACATGTGAGCATCTAAGATGTTTGTGAATTTGGGTGCACCTTTTTTTGGCGCAAGTGATTAGATGAGTTAGCGCATTTCATCACTTGCACCAAACAAAGTTCTGGGAATGTGGCCCACTGTGTGTTCTACAGCAAACGCAGAAGCTTTACAGGGTCAATTGATCAGAAAGAATGTAGTCGTGAACAACATTCAGGCAGCAGTTTTTGAGCTTTAGCAGAACACCATAAAACAACCTGGTACATTTGTAAATAATGGGCACTGACTCCTGTGAAGCTGGCAGCCATGTGCCCCACCCCTCTCCCCAGATAGGCGACCCAGGGCATGAGCCCAGTTTACCCTAGCATAAAGACGTCTCTTGTGCGGGGCAATTTTGCCAGGTACTGGGAAATTTTGCGACGACCTTTGCAGCTATGTGACGGTGAGAAATGACACAGTTACCCTATATGTTCTGGTGCAAATATACGAAAGTGTGCACCATTTTTGGGATCCAGAACAACATGTTTGGTTTCCAGCTCATTCTTTTCAGGGGGTAAGGGCTGGTTTTGCGGAGGTCAGGGTGATCACGGCTCTTGGTAAGGCGAATACATAGCAGGGATTGTCAGACGCCTGGTATATTGTGTTAAAATTCCTACTCCTGAAGTTCCCAAACTATGAAACATTCCCCCCCGGCCCCATGCAGAGCTGCATTTCTTCTTCAGGAGTAGTGTTGCATGGTGATCTTTCCAGGAATACTGGACATATGATTGAACGTGTGGCATATCCTTAAAATAATTAGCAAGGGGAGTCACAGGGAGGCATTACTTATTCCACGATCCAGGAATGTGTTCTGCTTACAATCAGAAATGTTAGACATTCCATGATGTCAAATAGAAATGTATAGATCATTGGGAAATGGGTAGACGATTCATATTTCTAATCATACAAGTGAATGATTGCACTGAATTCTGGGAGAAGTTGAAGGGAGCAACTTGGTTTTGCAAAGTAGAACAAAACATGGTGCGCTTGTGTGCATAATGTGGCGAACTTCCAATCCTAAACGTTGCAAGTTTGCTATATGCACAGGGAGTATTACATATGAGCACGCCATAGCATAGTCAAAGTGACGTTTGAAGGCAACACATCACACTGTATCCTCTAGGAGTTACCATACAGGGAGAGCTACCACATCGCTGATCATTCAATTTGGGAAAATGGAACTAGAAGTCATACAAGGCAAATAAAAAAAATGAACTGGTCCAACATTTATCAAATGGAATGGGTTGTGTTAGCATGTATGGAGAATCCGCAGCAAAGGTGTAGCCTGGAAGGTAAGGCAAAGGCCAGTTATCATAAACTGGATTGTGTCTGCTTTTCCCCAAATCTTTTATCATGGGGAGTGCTGGCTGTGGGAGGCAGAGTGGGGGTGCATGCACTAACATGTACACTGACCTTGTCCATACTCCACTTCTGCTCATGGGGATTGGATGCCATGGAATGTGAGCCTGATCCCAAACCAAGGCCTATGAATACTTAGTTAACCGCATACTTGGGGCCTGTTGGAACAAAGTTGCAGGCCAGTGGTCTGATTTTAGGCTGGCAAACCATCCTACATTCTGCAGGACTGTATCATCTTTG
The DNA here is from genome assembly GCF_040938575.1 of Ambystoma mexicanum. Taxonomy (NCBI): domain Eukaryota; kingdom Metazoa; phylum Chordata; class Amphibia; order Caudata; family Ambystomatidae; genus Ambystoma; species Ambystoma mexicanum. Next base: position 217,490,137 of record NC_090931.1, read on the forward strand.
TGGGTCGTGTCCGTGTCCTGCATATAACCTGTTTGGGACAGGGCCACACAAGAACATCACCATGCTGTCCTTGCCCATAATGTCAGTAAAAAATGCCATTGGGGTGGAGAGGTGCCCTACTGTATCAATAACTGAAATGAAAATGTAAATAAATCAAAATGTTTCGTAGCTAAATAATGTTCAGGTGCAAATGGGTAAAGTTCCCTGACCATATGGGACTTCAAAAAAGCAAACAAAGTAGAACGCCAACAAGTAATCCTGAATGCACTCCAATGGGACTAATCCCCAAAAGCACTGTCAAGTTGTAGATCTCACAAACAAATGTGAAACGAATGGTCACTTGTTCAAAGAAATCAGACTCAATTTAAAACAGTCAATTTAACAAATCAATTTACTTCATTAAAACAAAGCATATTTCTTCAATATAGAACAACCTTATCAGCATGGTTTCAGGTATCGCACACTACTGACATAAATGAAATAAACTTCACAAGCGGAAACACACATTTGGCATCTGATTTCTCTCATACAAACAATTGAAAGCAAAGGGATACTTTCAACAACTGGGGGTCGCTTAGTTCAGTAGTCAAATGATAATCTACCATTTACAAGAAATATATTCAAAACACCAAACAGTTTACACAAGTGTCCAGTCTTAATGACGAAAATCGCTGGCACCTCACAATAGCCAACGTGTTTTGGATCCTAAATCCTTTTTCAAGGCTTTTACACTGCTATTTGTTTTAGATTCACAAACATCTGTAACCCAAAAGATATGTATATAATATCTCATTACGAATTCCTTTATCATAGCCATCTGTTAGCACATAGTCATCTCAGTTACCAACCTCTCTGATGGAATTCCTATTAGGCAGGTGTATACCCAAAGTCAAATGTTTAGAAAACTAATCAGACTCCTGAAATCCTAAAGAAATGACACACCAATTCAAACCACATGTACACCAGAAAAAGATTCACCCACCCACATCTGGATGGCATGTTGCGCAATATGATACAAATAAAATCCTCCTGTTGTCACACTCTGAAAAATCTGCAAAGAGCAAAGTGTATGTAAATGAGATATCCCTTCCAGCGTAATGTGAAGAGTACTGCACATAGGTGCCCTACTAACCGTACCTGTCAAGTCAAGAATCAAGATATAACGTGGACTGCCAACTATGCAGACGATATCCAAGTCCCACTCCCCCTCACAGTCATCTATGAACAAGATGCTGTGGCACTAACCAAAATCTACACAGCCATACAAACCTGGATGGCAGCCAACGGCCTCTGTCTAAATGGAGATAATACAGAGGTCCTCATAGTAGGCACCAAGGAAACCCTAAAAACACTCCCATCTCAATACAAAACCTTTAACATTGACAACTCCACCATCACGGTCTCCTCAGCCGTCAAAACCTTAGGAGTATACCTTGACTCAACCCTGTCAATGTCATGTCAGGTCAATGCCATTGCCTCCTCCGCCACACTCACCACCAAGGTGATCAACACAGTTAAACCCTTCCTCTCCTCTAAAAACTGCCTTTCAATAGCCAGAGCCAGAGTAGGCACCAAATTGGACTACTGCAATGCCCTATTTCTGGGCACCTGCAAAAAACCTAAACAAAATGCAAGTCACACAAAATAATGCCCTAAGAGCAGCTCTGAGTATTCCCAAAAGGGAACACATATCCCAGGCCAGGAAAGACGCCCACTTGCTACATGTAAAGGATTGCATCCTTTTCAAGACCATGACCATCACACATAGATGCCTCTCCGATGACGCCCCTCCGTACTTATCTGAAAGGATCACCCTCATGTCCTCCACCAGACCCACCAGATCCCATCTCACCAACCTGATCCACGTACCCACTTTCAAAAGGAAGAAAGCGGGCGGGTCCAGCTTTCAACACTTAGCACCTGAAAACTGGAACACTCTACCCACTGCCCTAAGAAATGAGAAATCCTACACTGCATTCCGCAAACAGCTGAAAACCATTCAATTCAACTAACCGCTGTGCACCCTCCGCCAATTATTGACTGCTCTGCAACGTAAGAATCATACCTCCTGCTGCATCTCCCCTATGTAATGTATCCCTGCACCAAATGAGCCTAATGCATACTAACGTATCTTCCTGCCTGACCTTCCTACTCTAACCTTTCATGTACTGCCCTACATTCATTCAGTAACTGTTCCTGTACTGTAAGTGTAAGTGTAAGTGAGCATACTGTAACAGCGCCACGATGCACCCGGGGCCGATGTGTGCTATACACATTCAAGTAAATAAAATAAATAAATAAGACTGTGGGGAAACAGACTGGCGAAACTGGTGGGGTGCTTCGCATCTCTATTATAGGGTTGGATACATTGTGTACACAAGTGTCAGTGTCAGGAAATGCGTGGTCACGCGTGGCAGCCATATTGGACTAACTCAAATCCTTATAGAAACTTATGCGGCATCGCGGGCTCCTCCCATCAAGATGAAATTACAGCTTTATTAAGGAAATGTACGTTTTACAAGTGAGGGGTAAATACAATCAGACCAATATCTGAACTGAATTTGTGATGTCATCGTGATTAGCAAAACATAATTCTAAATTAAGTTTCAACTCGTGGAAACTCAGACAATTCTACAGTCATCCACACAGACCCAAAGGAACAGGAACAACTGTATCTCCAGGGTTCAGTCTAATAGCATCAAAATGTACTTTGTCCCTGGATGTGCTATCGTTGTTGGACTTGATACAGTTCCCCAAAATAAAAGAAGGTGTCTAATTGGTTGAGAACACCTTCCCCCAAAAAAGAAGGTAGATAAAGTCCTTTGCTGTCACAGGTTACACAAGTACCCTGTAGCCGTCAACATACTTCTTATGTCCCCGACTATCAGCGTACTACATGAAGTCACCCTTCTTTACAAGGACTGTCTCCTATATTTGTTCCAAATCTAAACAAGATGGCATTGTTCTGCATATAAAAACTCTTGGTTGCATAGAAGAACATGCACTTTCCAATCTCACCAATCGGTGTAATGTAAACGGGCCCCTCTCAGGTGTGCCTGCTCACATTCTTCAGGCTAATAAAAGGCAATGTACTACATGCTAACACACCACAAAGCATGGAATATGTCGAGTGTGACAGTAACACACCTCCAGAATAGTATATATACAAGGCCACAACAGATCTAACAAATATTGCTATTCTGACAACAGCAAATGCCATGCCACTGTATGAAAATACATTCATACTGGCTGCATCAATGTAGCCGGCCCACATAAGAACACTGATCATGTTTGATTTTCCCATTTATTTATTTTTAAATGTTTTTATTGGCATTTATATTGACAAAGAGCAGTTAGACATGGATGCACAACAACATCCGGCTTGTCGCGAGTTCGCCCGATAAACATTACATAACAGCAACAAAAGAAAGGAAGAAAGAAAAAAAAAAAAGAGAAGAGGGAAAAAAGGGAGGAAAGAAAGAGAAGAAACCAGAAACAAACAATGAACCATAACTTTGACCGTCCCGCCTCCCTCCACTGCGTGGGTACCTGCCCGCCCCGCTTCGGGCCTCGCTCCAGGCACCATCCGGTTGTCTCCTAAAGTCCCAGGGTTAGGGTTGTTGTGGATGTGACTATTAAGTTTGCATCAGAGCGACAGTTCGTGGCTGAGGATGCACTCAAGGGGGCTTAAAATCCGTCAGGTAGATCATGTCCTTCAGGAGGGTCTTCCAGGACTCCAGTGTTGCGCTCACGTCTTCGCCTCCCCGGTTGTTCCCCTCCTCCCAGGCTTTGGTCTCAGCGCTGGTCCATCTCTCCATTTCCCTGCTCCATGGTTCGTATCTGGGGCCTCCTGGGGATTTCCAGGCCATTGCTATCGTTCTTTTTGTTAGAATGCACGCCATGTCCATTAGTTTCACCGTGTGCTTGATTTTGCTCAGTCTGGGATATGTGCCTAGGAGGCACTCCTTGGGCGTCCACTCGTACCCTTCCAATCCGGCTCCCCTGCAGGTCCTCTCGACAGCGGACCAGAGTTTCTTGGTTTTGGGACAGGTCCAGAACATGTGGATTAGGTCTGCATGCTCGCTGGTGCACCATGGGCACACTGGTGGGGTTTTCCTACTGAATGTGGATACCCTCTGTGGGGTCATGTAGGTCCTATATAGGACGTTCAGCTGGATGAGCCTGAACCTGGCGTTGCGGGACACTTCCTTCGGGTGTATCAGGGCCCTGTCCCACTCGCTCTCCGTGATGTCTGTCCCCAGGTCCGCCTCCCACCTTTCCTTCAGGATTGCACTCCTCGGGTTGCGCCTGTCATTCAGTTGGGCATACAGCCTCGCCGTGGGTTTCCAGCCGTCGCTTAAGTTGTGCATCTCTTGCACGAGGGGGTGGGTTTCCGGTTCCTCTGGCCATGTGCTCCATGTCTCCTTAGCGACCTGTTTCACCCTTTGGTACCATAGAAATTGTCCAGCAGCAAGCCCTTCTTTCATCTGTAGTGAGTCAAATTCTCTGAAGCTTCCATCCTCATACATGTCCCCCCATGTGTATAAGCCAGAGTTCTCCCATTTCCGCATTGCTGGTAAATCGGTGGGTGTCTTACTGACGTTAGCGAGCATGGGGATTTCAGGCATGTATGGTTGGCCCAGGTCGAGCGACGTGCGTGCCGTGTTCCAGACTTGTCTCCCCAGCCTCACCAGCATGGGTGGGTCGGGAGGCCCAACCTTTGAGTTCCATACTACTTCTTTGGGGTGCATTGGGGCTATCAGCTGGCGATGGAGGCCTGTCTCAGCTGTTGGTTCGTCGGACAACCACTTAACAACGTGTGTCAGTTGCACTGCGAGGTAGTATTTTTGGAATTCAGGCAACTGGATTCCGCCCTCTTTGTGTGGGAGAGTGAGGGTGTGCAGCGATAGCCTGTGTCTGGCCGGGCCCCACAGGAAGTCCCTGATGAGAGATTCCAATTTTCTGAAGAAGGGGGGGGTATATAGTGCGTTATGTTGGTGAAGTAGTACAGGAATCTCGGCAATATTATCATCTTCACGATGGCCGCTCTGCCCATCACGGAGAGTGGGAGTCGGGACCAGAATTTGGTGGATTTGCGTACCCCTCGCATTGCTGCTTCCGTGTTGCTTTCGTGTGTGGAGGCAGGCGTGTGCATGATGGTGAGTCCGAGATAGCGGAATGCTGCCGTCTGCCATTGGATCCCTATGTCCGGTAGCTCTTCTGTTTCCTTCCCCTGAAGCCCGGCCAGGGGGAAGGAGCATGATTTCCGCCTGCTGAACCTTATCCCGGAGTATGTTGCGAAGTTGTCGAGGATGTCCAGCGCTGTGGGTGCATTCATTCGGGGGTTGCGCAGATAGAGGAGGACGTCGTCTGCATACAGCGAGATGATGTTATCAGTCTCACCCGTTCTGATCCCTGCGTCGAAGAGCTGCTTCCTGAAATAGATCGCTACCGGTTCCAGGCCAAGGACATACAGCATTGGTGACAGTGGGCATCCTTGCCTTGTTCCCCTTTGGATGTCCCAGAATCCAGACACCACGCCCCCTGTCTTCACCCTCGCCACTGGGGTGTTGTAGAGCACCTTGATCCATCGTATAAAGCGCTCGCCCAGTCCGAACTCCCTCAGAGTCTCGATCAACCATTCCCAGAATATTGAGTCGAACGCCTTTATGGCGTCCAGTGAGAGCACAGCCAGGTCTTCGTTGCTCCCTGCGGATTGTGCTATGACATGCTGGAGCCTCCTCAGATTGGCTGTGGTGTTGCGCCCCGGGACAAAGCCGTTTTGGTCCTCGTGTATTATAGACCCGATCACCCTGGACAGCCTCTTAGCCAGTATGGTTGTAAGGATTTTGCTGTCGTAATTCAGCATTGCCAGGGGACGGTACGAGTCGCACTCATCAATGGGCTTGTCAGGTTTAAGCATAGGTATTATGAGTGTCTCTCTCATGCTGCCAGGTAGTATGCCGGTCTCATATGCCTCTACATATACTCCATGTAGAACCGGGGCTAAGATCTCCTCGTAGGCTTTATAGAATTCTGGTGTGAGGCCGTCGGTTCCGGGGGTCTTGCATGTAGAGAGGGACCTGATTGCTTCCGAGATGTCCTCCTTCGTGATGGCTTCTCTCAGCATCTCTCGCTGCTCCGAGCTCAGTTTGGGGAGACCCACTTCATCCAGGGTGTCTCGAATGTCTTCTATTGGGACCAGTTCATCGTGGGCATAGAGCTTAGCATAGATGTTTGAGAAGACATCGTTAATTGCCTGCTGTGTCCTCTGGGTTACTCCGTGTTCGTCTTTGATTTCCTTGAGGGCTTGTCTTGGTTGCTCTTTCCTGCACAACCAGGCCAGTATCCTGCCCGGTTTGTCCGCCTCCTTGTGTGCCTTAGCTGTGCGTGTGGAGAAGTCGAATTTGGACAGCCTGTCCCAGGCGAGTCGGCATTTGTTCCTGATTTCTGCCAGCTTGGGTTCCCTCTCGATGGGTGGGGTCGGGCTGTTTTCCAGTCGCCTGATCTCCTCTTCCTTGGCCTCAAGTTCCCTCTTCAGTTGCCTCCTGATTCCGCCTGCCTCTGCTATCACCTCGCCTCTGGTTACTACCTTCATTGCCTCCCAGAGCGTGCTCCATTTCTCAACTGACCCAGTGTTGATTCTTACGTATTCTTCCAGTTTTTCTCCTAGGGTGTCCTTGAAGGAAGGATCCGTCAGGGTCTCCGTGGGCATACGCCACATCGGGATGGGGGGCCTGGGGCCCTGCAAGCGTAGTTGCATGAGCAGGGGAGAGTGGTCCGAGATCGACCTGCCCAGGTAGTCCACAGAGTGCACCTGTGGGGTAAGTTCACCGTTGATGAAGAAGTAATCTATCCTGGTGTGGAGGCCATGCGGGGATGAGAAGAATGAGTAGGACCTATCGGCTGGATGAAGATCTCTCCAGATGTCGACCAGGTCCAGGTTTTCCACTGCGTTGCGAAGTGCCCTTGAGACAGAGTTGTTAGTGGTTTGTGACGTCTTGGACCTGTCCATCTCTTCATTCATGACACAGTTGAAGTCGCCTCCCCACAGGAAGGCGTCTTCTCTGTGGTGCACTATTCTGGTGCATAGTTGTTTCAGGTGGGAAGGGACCCCGTGCTGGGGGAAGTATGAGTTTACTATACATATCCGTGTGTTCTCCAACATGCCCCACACCACTACATATCTTCCGTCCTTATCTGCTTCTGTTCCCATTTGGTGGAATGGTGTGTGTGGGCTTATCCATGTGTATACCCCCGTGCATATTTGGAGTAAGATGCGCCGCTGCCCTGCCCTCCCCAGTAGTCTGCTAGTTTGTGTGTGGCTTCCGCCAGGAGGTGTGTCTCCTGGAGCAACGCAATCGATACCTTCTTGCGCCTCAGGTAAGAGTGGACGCGATTTCTCCTTACATAGGATCCCATCCCCCTGACGTTCCATGTGATTATGTTAAGTGGGGATGCCATTGCTGGAGTACAGTTTCTGTCCTGGGCGGTCCCTTGCCTCTCCTGCGCTCGATCTCGTGTCGTTGGGTGCCGTTGCTTGCTCTAGTTCTGCGGATCGGCCGAGTGCTTCTCTCAGTGTCAGGTACTCATTCGTTACTTGGGTTGTTTCGGGTAGCGGGCGGTCTCAACAGTAACACATACAAAATAACTATAACTGGTGCACCCAGCTCCTGCCGGTGAGGTGCAGTGCTCAGGTGCTGTCGCGCAATCTGGCCCCATCTGGGTTTCCGGCGCGAGCAGGGTCGTGCTGGCAACGGGCCAGCACTGATCTTTCGGGGGTTGTCGTTGCGTGTCCATGTGTGGGAGGCCCGGCCGGCCCCGTAATCATGTTGCACTCTCATGTCATGCTGAGGTCCAGCATGCTCGTTGTATTGTGCTAGATTGAAGTTCTGTGCGCGGATCAGGAGAAAAGGCGCTGGCTCCAGGTTATCGTGCTTTGCGGGCTGAGACGCTGTTGTCAGGGATAGGCTCTTCAGGGACCTCAGCCAGATTGTTGTGTTCCATCCACATGGTGGCCGCGTCCGGGGTTTCAAGAAAAATCGCTCTCTCTTTGTAGATAACCTTTAGTCTGGATGGATACAGCAGCATGTATTTCAGGTTTAGTATCCTCAGTCTGGCCTTGATTGGGACAAAAGAGTTCCTTGCCCTCTGCACCGACTGTGTATAGTCCGGGTAGATGGTGATTTTGGAGTTGTTTCTGTTGATCTCTCCGCCCTCCCTGGAGAATCTCAGGATCACTTCCCTGTCTCGGAAGTTGAGAACCTTCGCTATGATGGGTCGGGGATACGAGCCTGGGGGAGGCTTCTTCTGGAGTGATCTATGGGCTCTCTCTATAGCGAAACCCTGTGACAACTTCTCGGCCCCGATCTCCTGCTGAATTAGGGATTCTACATATGCGGTTGGGTCGGGAGTCTCTGTTCCCTCAGGGACGCCAAGGATCCTGATGTTATTTCGCCTGGCTCGTCCCTCCGCCTCCTCCGACCTAGCCTCTAGTATGTCCACCCTCCTCCTGAGATCTGCCACCTCGGCTTTAAGATCTTTCGTATCCTCCATGGTGTCTTTCTGGGCGGATTCGATGTTAGTGACACGTTCTGTCAGGTTGCGAGCATCTTGACGGATGAGCTGAATATCGGCCTTTACCTCCCCTATCTTGGTGTCTATGAATTCCTTTAGGGCCGCTATTGCCTCAAGTACTTGGCTGTTTGGGGGGCTCTCCCCCTGAGTGTCCTGCGGCGCCGTCCCCTTTGGGGTGGATTGGGCGGATGGGTGGACCTTGGTTGTGAGGAAGGGGTCCATTGTGGCCGCCTTGGGCTTGCTCCTCAGGGTGGACATTGTGGCGTTGTTCGATCGGCTGATACGCCTCTTCTGGCTGGGTTGCTGCGTGAGCCCCGCCAGTCCGTTTCGCCGGTGGCCCCACCTGCGGTGTTCCGAGTTGTCGTGGTAAGGAGTGTCTGCGGTGTGCTCCTCTAGATCTGGGGGATTCGTACTGCCCCAGGCTCCCTGATGTCTTGAAGTCAGTGGCGCCAGGTGCAGGGCCGTGCCCTGCCTGGGTGTGTTGGGCGTGATGTTGGCCCCGGGGGCCTGCTCTCCGCAAGGATGACGGGCTGGGGGCGGCGTCGCAGTGTGTCCGGGTAGGCAGGACTCTCGGGGTCACCCCCGTTAGTTGTGGAGGCTAGTGGTGGAGGGCGTTATCCGCGGCCTCAGTGTGCTAGCCCCAGGGCGGGGGAGGCAGCAACCCAGGTGGGCCCAGGGACGCGACTCACCGCCTACGGGAACCAGCGCTGGCCCCAAGTCTTGGCCGCCTCTTCATCTGTCCTCCGCTGGGGGCTCCACGGGCTGTTGCGCGGCCCGGATGGGCCGGGTTGCAGGGCGCTGGGCCGCTGGTTCGTACTGTCCGCAGCGCCCAGCGCCGCGGTCCTCAGTCGGCGCCGGGAGCTCCAGAGGTTCCGTGACGGGTCTCGCCAGGGGCGTTATCCGCGGCCTCAGTGTGCTAGCCCCAGGGCGGGGAAGGCAGCAACCCAGGTAGGTCCAGGGACGCGACTCACCAGCGCCGGCCCCAGGTCTTGGCCGCCTCTTTATCCGTCCTACGCTGGGGGCTCCACGGGTTGTTGCGCGGCCCGGATGGGCCGGGTTGCAGGGCGCCGGGCCGCTGGTTCGCACGGTCCGCAGCGCCCAGCGCCGCGGTCCTCAGTCGGCGCCCGGGGCTCCAGAAGTTCCGCGCCGGGTCTCGCCGGGTCTCGCCCTCTCCGGTCCGCCGAACTCCTCCAGGCGACAGGAGAGGGAGCGGCCGCTGATGGCGCTCCGCCTTCGCCGCTCAGGTCCGCAGCGTCAGTGCGCCGCGGCCGCCATCTTGCGCGTCGCACTCGGGGACGGGGGGGATGCCGGGCCAGAGCTCCCGCTCTGTCCCCGCCGTCCGATTTTCGTCGGGCTTGGCTGGGAAAGAAGGGGAATCGTCCCAGCTTCAAGTGAGTCCGCTTGTATTCGGTTTTGCTGGTGGATGGACTCGCTAGTCAGGATCGGATTACGGGCTCGGCCGGAGCTCGGGATTCCAGCCTCCTCACTCCATGAGCACCAGACCACGCTTGATTTTCCCATAATACCAGTATAAATGCAATGCTGTCTATGACCATGCTGCCTGCAGCCATATACACCCCAACCCCTGCACCCCCATATAAGGTAATTCATCATGTTGGCTTTGCCAAAAAAGCCAGTAAAGCCACTGTGAGAAAACATGTCCATGCTGGCTGACGCTGGCTGCACCAATGTACTATCCCCCAATTTGAAAGCTTTCTATCCACCACACATAGACACACAGAGACACACACACGCATCTTCACACACATACCAATACAACATACACAGTATCTCATTCATTCATGCACCCATACAACATACAAAGATCTCTCTTTAGCAAGGACACTTGAACAACTTAGACATGCTCACCCAAACACACAATACACATTGCCTGCCTCATTCATGTGTCACACACATTCACGCATGCACTCACACAAATCCTGAAACACATGCACACATTCACATAGACACATATTTTTTTCTAACAGGAACCAAGGAACAGGGAATGCTTCCCGCTTCCTGACCTGCACTCTGGAACTGAAACACCGCCATCTCACTACCCCCGGCCTTGTGAATGTGCAAGGAGGCACAAAGCACCCCATACATACATTTGCCCCTGCCGTATCCCAGCATGAATCGCCAATACAAAGCTGAGGAAACAAAATGCCTCGTCCTTGCATGGCCCATTGTGCAAGTGCCAATAAGGACTACGCTGTCAAAGGGAAACTATGACTCCCTGCACAATAGCAAGCCAGACCAGAAGTGCATTGTCAGCAAGTTGCTGCAGCAGAAGGCGCGTTCAGCTTTTTCACCGGACTGGCTTGGCTCATCCATAACGGGTGGTGGGGTCGGAGAACTGTCGCCCATTATAGTCGAGCCCCCACTTCCCTCTTTTTATGTCTTTCTGCCATTCTTCTCACCTGCTGCAGGTGCAGACTGCTGGGCTGTGGCGGTCAGAACGTCCTCTGCATGTGATCCTGGAAACGACTACATTCCGAAAATGGTGAGTGAGCCTCTCTAGAAGGCCTTGTATAGCGCCTTCCCTCCTGCACGCGGGGCTCTGTGCAAGTATCGAGGTATACAGACTGAAATCAATAGCCAAGAGGTTTCTTTCTCTCAAATTAACTGACCCACGTTCGGTTATTTCAAAGGATCTTTAAGTGTATTAGTGACTTTCAAAGGCTCCTTTTTGTTGGACTCTGAACGTTATTCATGGAGGGAACCACAATATAGCACGTGCAGTTCCCTCTGTGCTATACTGTGTGCAACACACAGGCACGGGTTTGTGTGCATTATTTGCACTTTGTAGTGGTAAATGCCTCCCACGCCCTGTACGTGCATGCTGTGAGGCATTTACATGGATTCGTATGGAATCCATCAGCCTTCAAAAGGTGCATGTAGGAAGCAGATGCCATGGGAAGCCATAGAATCTTTGCCTTTGTTAAACCTGGGGTAGGCTGAGATGAGTGCTGATGTCTATGGTGGGGCGGATGCGGCGGCACATTCACAAGCTAGGACCAGTGTCCACACTCTGCCATAGAGTGCCTTGAAAATCTGCTCGTTTTTGCAAAGCATGCCTGCTAGCTTTACATATGCTTTACACACATGCGTTCTCTGAATTGCATAATTTAAGATGGCACTAATTAATGTTTAAATATTAAAAGAAAGTAAGCCTGGCTGGAAGGGGATCTTGGACCTGGGATTGAGAGGTAGCTGAGATGGTCCTTGTGTTCTACACTCACAATGCACAGTCAGACATGCTCTGGAAGGTAATATTTGACCTGGGATTGTAAGGTAGCTGAGATGGCCCACATCTCCTCCACTCGCAAAGCACAGTCAGACATACCCTGAAAGGTGATATTAAGGGTGATCTTATGTTGTACCCGGGGATGGTGCATTAACGAATCAGCTTGCCCACTTCATGGGATTAAACTAATGATACAAGCCTACGTTCCGAGCAAGCTGAGTATTTCATGTGCATCCCCCATTGCTCTCTCTGCTACCCCGCCACTGCCACTGCATACCTGGCCACTTATGCCAGCCTCACTCCACCAGCCTTCCCCCTCCTTATCGTCATGTTGAGGTGTCTGGTCTGCACTTCCTTGTGGCTCTCAACTTCCTCCTCTGCCATGCTGGCTCTGCAACCCTGCACATGGAAATAGAAGAGGAGCTCTACTTGTGTCCTTGTCTTCCATTTCCTTGATGCGCAGCTGCTTGCCTGTATTTTTTTGTTTTGGTTTGTTTTTTAGTTTATCCACCATAAGCTCCTCAAAGGTTGACCCAGAGGTGCTAAAAGCAAGAATCCCTGCGGTGTCTGGCTTGATCATCTGGTAATGGCACTGGTGCCTGGCGTTAGGACCATCGCTTCTCTTGAGTCTATAAATTGGGCCGCAGGTTGTTATCAGCCGATCAAGTCATGTGCCATGGGTATTATTTCTTAACTGTATTTCTTCTCACTTGCAATAATACCAATGGTGATTTATTTAAACCCTTTGTTGAAGACTATTTAACACAGATACAGTGTGCATACAAGGCTCATCAGCTTGATCACTGCCAGAACGTTGATATGCCTGCTACTGATATATTGGTGCAAACATCAGGACACATGTTCTGCTGAATCCAGTCTGCCATTCATCTTTCTTAGGTTGTTAAAATGAATAATGCCTGCCTCTATCAACGAATTAAAGCTGCAAATCCATAGCAATCAGCACAATGCAGATAACTAGTTAGTTACTAGGGCCAGAACCTGCAACTGGCCGCCCTCTAAATGTCTTGGACTACAACTCACATGACCCCTCACCATGGACAATGTTCGCAATGGCTCATGGGAGTTGTATTACAAAACATCTGCAGAGCCAAAGGTTGCAGATCCGTGAACTAGAGTTAGGCGGAAAAATGGAGCACCATAATTTGGAGAAGAATCGCATAACGGGAGCCGGTTCCCCCCATTTAATTTCGGTTCTGCATTCTGATAGTCGCATAGAGGCTGAACATTCTCACTGATCATAATATAGAGGTTTCTGAAAATCGGACAGCCAGAACATTCTATGTGCCTGAATGGCTGGAAATCTGTGCACTCCAGCCAATCAGATGGTCAGAATCCTTTCTTTACTATTTTGAGCTGCATCGATTGGCTTTCAACTCAATCAGTACCTATCTACGCTCCCATACCAACATGGAAAACATACTAGTGGAATTCATTGATGTGAACATCACACCCAGAAATCAACCTATACCAAGAGATGGCACACCCAAACTTTCACCGCAAACGAGTGCCTTCACTAGAATACGACCAAAATCACTCTACTTATTGCCCTATGTTTCAACTCAACACCCACTCGGACAACCATCTGTCCTCAAGAACCGTAACAATGTAAGGAGGATAACAGGAAACCCAATGGAAAGACGAAAACCCAAAGAAACAAAACCGAAGGAAACAACATCAACATGTCAGTCATCACAAAGAATTGACATGGTACACTGAATCATCAAAGTCAGCGGACAGACAACCCTGAAGTAAAAACTTCAATCCAAGATGAAACCTTGTTGATCTGCTCAAAGAAGAAACAGAAAACAACAGATCTGAATATAGAAGCCGGTGGAAAAAGTCACCAATATCAACAGAATCAACAAAATACACAGCCAAACACATAACAAACCTCAGGAAACAAAAAGATACACTGCAATCTAGTCACTGCGAGAGCAATGTCAAAACACACAAGAGAAACATACTAATTGCCAAGAAATTGAGGGACAGACATCCTATTCTTCATGGAAACCTGGCTAAATCAAAACTACAAGGTAATAGCGCACAACTGCCTACCCAACAACTTCAAACTTAAACAAGCCAACTGAGAAGGTAAAAGAGGAGGAGTTCTCGCCATAGCATAAAAGGACCAGCTAAAAATAACAACAGCACCACCTTTAAACATCCCAAATTCCTAATCACTGCTCCTGCAACTAACCTTGGATCTTCAAACCAACGTAACGTTTCTACTTGTCTAGAGGCCACCGACTTACAACCCTACCTTTATAGACTCTTTAGCGGACGCCATCACGAACATCCCCATTAAACATCATCACCTGATCATGCTGGGAGACTTCAATATCTGGTTTGAAGAAAAAAAAAACATCAGCTCACCCAAAACCTTGACTAATCAACTAGCAACAATGCACCTACAACAGCTGGTAAAAGGAGTGACACACAAAGCAGTCCACACACTATATGCAATCTTCTGCAAAAACCATGATCACAACTGCAACTCCAATACAAATCCTCTGGAGCGACCACCTCATTATACCCTTTGTGATCCAACCACCACCACAGATACTTGCTAACCTTGCAAGAAAAACTCCAATTCTGAAAACAAAACTGGAAATCTACTAACAGAGTAGACCTAAATGCACCAGTGGAAGCCACCAAACCCTCAATCAATGTTTTAGACCCAGCCAGGATATAAGAAAGAACAGACACAATCCAAAAATGGATTGCAAAAACACTGGATGACATTGCACCTGAATAAACATTCAGCCCCTTGCTAAAGAAAACAATGTGCAAGATGGTTACAACCCACCCCAGCACACTGAAAAAAACAAAAAAAACTGGAGCAAGAATGGAGGAAAAACTGCAGACAACAGGAAACAAAATATGACTATACAAAGCTGAAATACTCAAAGCAAAAAATACATTCTACAATGAATGAATCACAAACTCAAGTAAAACCCAGAAATTAGTTTAGAAACCCATTAGCATGCAACACACCAACCCCATCACACAAACTATGCAATGACCTTGCAGACCACTTCAAAAACAAAATCGCAAACATCCAGCAAATCATTGAGAGGTTGCCAAAACGCACCATCAACCACCTCAACCAGCCAACATCAGAACCGCTGACTAGACTAAACCACCTCCCGTCGATCTCGGCAGAAAAATTCAACAGCTTGGTAAGCAAAAGCAACAGAGCCAGCTCTCCAGGAGACCCCTGTCTACTACACATATACAAGACTATCCTCAACCAGAGAACACCTGCAGAATACCTCCTCAACCTCTTCAACCACTCACTAGCAACAGGAACCATGCCACTAACCTTCAGATCGATGTACATCAAGCCATCCTTAAAGATTCATCGATAAAAACGGAAAACCTAATCAACTATCAACCAATATCAAACATCCCATACCCGGCGAAACTACTAGAATGCACATCTACAAACAAATCCTGGAACAAGTAGAAAATAATCAGATACTAGACCAGTCACAAATAGGCTTCAGACCAATGAGAGAAACAGAAACTGCATTGGCATATATATGGGATGATCTTAAAACCAACACAGACTCCAACATCAAATCAGCACTAAAACAACTTGACCTGTCAGCGGCCTTCGACACAGTCCACCACAAGACACTCATCAAAATACTCAAAGGTATTGGAATCAGCAACAAAGCACTCTTCTGGCCAAAATCCTTCTTGACAGAAATAATGAAAACAACTTGGATAGCACCATTCAAGTCAGCACCTCACAAAACAACGTGTGGAGTCCTACAGGGGTCATCACTATCACGACTACTGTTCAACATCTACATGACCCCTCCCATTAACCTCATCAAAAAACATGGCCTCACGTGCTAGAACTATGCAGATGACACTCAATTAATCTAAATCAACACCAGTGAAGAACAAAACCAAACACTCACCAACTGCCTCAGTCAATTAAACCAGTGGATGAACACCAACAGCTTTAAATTCAATCCGGACAAAACTGAAATCGCACCCGATGACCCGTCCAATAACCAGGACATCCCATAGCCTACTGAATTGAGAAACCCACCAGAATCATCCAAAGTGGTTTAACACTAGAGCCACAAGTCAACACAGTAGTTAAGAAATGCTTCATCCATTTACATACAATCAAGAGGCTACTCCCCTTCTTCACCTTCCCACACAAAACACTCACTGTCATCTCTCTCATCATGTCAAGAATATACTATGCCTACACCATCTAACCCAGAATACCTTATGACAAAATCACAGCAAATACAGAACGCAGCAGCAAGATTATGGGCCTCATTCCGAGTTTGGAGGTAGCCATAGCGCTATTTGCGCCATGGCTGCCCCCAAAACCCTGGTCTGTGTCCGGTCTGGGTGAATGGGGACTTACCGGGACATTCCAACCTGTGCAGACCCGGTAAGTCCCCATTCACCCAACCATTCCCCATTTGAGCCCCCATAGGGCTCAATGGGAATGGGGAAGGTGCTAATTATGGGCCCGTAAATTACGGGCCCGTTATTAGCGCCCTGGTCCTTTAGCGGGACCCGCAAAGGACATGTGGTCTGACCACACTGCCTTTGAGGTTCCCGCTAAGGGACCTTGGAATGGGGCGGTAAGGGTTTATCAGCAACGGTCTCCTTACCTGTGACCATTAACCCTTAACGCCCAACTCGGAATGAGGCCCTATGCCTCAAACTCACTAAGAGAGAACACATCATAGCAGCACTGACAGTGGAGTAACTTTGCTAAAAATGTTAGAGACATGACATCTAAAGAAAAAGGGCCCCTGTCAAATGAGGGGGACACCATGGTGTGCCACAAAAGTTGGGGGAGACAAACACACCTGCCACCCACCTTAAATTACACCCATGTGCACTGAGAACTAATGTTCTTCAAAACACTCTGCACAACACACAGAGCAATCCATGGCCAAGGAGCAGAATTCATGCAGGAATGATCTCCATCTACAAACCAACATGCACACTAAGGTCCAGCAACAGCATTCTCCTACACCCAAAACAGCACGCAAAACACACATTCAGGGATCAAGCGCTCTCCTGCATAGCGGCGAGACTCTGGAACTCACTTCCAAAGGAAATACAAACAACAGAAGATCACCTAATATTCAGGACATTGTTAAAAACATGGCTTATTAACTCACCAAGCTAAAGTGGGAACATCTGCAAAGGAAAAACATCAACGCAACACAATAAGAAACCCTGAAACTGGATCCCCCAGAGAAATAAAACACTGAACCCCAAAAACCATAGAATAAGATTAACCCAACAGATCAACCCAGCACACAGAAAAATACAAAGATGATCCCTTACTAACCCTACTAAAAACGCTCAAATACTCTGCCTACCCACCACCCAACACTGAAGAAACAAGACACATATCTTTGGCACAAAAACAATGCAAACTACAAGCTCTCTACCGACTCTCCACAACACCCAAGACACACATGAAACATCCACATAGATCCACCCACCAAACACCACACAACGCTGATAAAATAAAAACATTCCAGCACACATTGAACAGTGTTTCCGTTCTAAGGCCATCAACAGCACATCAAAGCTCCCTTGCGCTTTCTCTCTCAGTTCCACTAACCAACCCGTCCCAAACCCCCCTTCCTTTTCAGATTTGCCTGGGTGCATGTAGACCATGAAAATAGCAGTGGTGCGCAGAATAAATCATAGTAACACAACATGACATTTGGCAGAAAGTGGGGAATCGACCGATTCCTCTCCCCAGATTGAAATCCAACTTACTCCTATGCTACTTACCAAACATCGTATGAATTAGAGTGTTGCTACTTGTTTTCTTTGTAAATCCATGTTTTGCCATTAGTTTGGTTTGCTCTGTGTTCCCTTTGTTCCCTTTGTTTCTTATTTGCTTAAGTCTTGATCAATATTTCAATGTATTGGTAAAAAATATTAAGAAAGGAGAATATACTACAACGCTTCCAGGGGGTGAAAAACAGCTTGTGGGAGTCAAGTCCTAAAAAAAGATCCGGGGACTCATAAACATTACCATATCAAGGTGAAATATGCAAATTGTATTCAATTGGATATGCATAACCAAACAAATTGACCATGTGCAAATATGGGGACTCGAGGCAATTATATGTAATTTAAAGGTCAATGCTATTTCTTGAATATTCAAAAATAAACATTTATTCGGTTAAAAATGGGCATGTGAACATACACATATTTCAATAAAACTCTTCAAATAACATCAAAAATATGTGCGATCATATAAGTGAACGCGACTGACCCATCCACCAGATCAACAACACATAACATTTTAATTTAATGCACCATCCACATGGGGTACAGACAAGGTAATTACCTATACTACACAAAGAGAACAAAATAATGTTACACACTATTTAACATACCTAACATTTAGACAAGTGCATAACATATAAAACCTGATTACACATTAATGTAATACAAACAGAGTTTTGTTTTCACATGTGTCTCCTAATTGCTAACATCTTGAATACACAAACAATGCGCATAAATAAAACACTCGTGTTCATCACTCCTCAAGTTCTTCTTTCTACCAACTCGAGTTTCGGCTAAATGGACCTATACTATTTCTTTACCCTACCTTCCTCAGGGTATGGTTTGTTTTGAAATTCAAAAACATTTAAAATTATACTGAAAAATGATTTCTTTAATTTGACAGGTTCCATGAAAAAATGAAACACACCTGTTGTTCCCGTAAGGGACATATGTCAATCCTTGATGTTCAGATAGGGCTCACGGACACACACCGCCTCACTCGAAGAAATGCTGAGAAAGAGACATTTATCTCTATCAGAATAGCTAATAATTTAATGTTTGGCACTAAATAGAATTGATATTCATCTGTGTAATACTGTGTCTGTAAAGCCTTTAAGCCATGTAGCATACTTTAGCCCAGCATCCCTATAGAGATGGCAAGCCTGGCGAGGCCCAGGCTGGCCTGGGCTGAAATGGGGGCTCCAGCCCGACCGTAGTTTATGGCCGTATCCCCGGAAGCCACGGGCTTACTATGGGGCCCACCATGGCTGCCCAACTGATGATTTGGGCCATGAGAAATACACTCATTAAAATGCAGCCTACGCTGCATGCAGGCCCACCCACACACCACCGAGCCAGGACTTCCTGTCCCACCCCCACAGCCTATACAACATGATTGGCTGGAGGCAGAACAGGGAGTCACCGGAGCAGCCTTAAAGAAGCTGATGGGAGAGGCATTTGCCCTTTTCTAGTATCAGCTCTTTAAGCCTATTTCTGGCATGATGAGGCTGGTAGGTACAGGAGCCAGGAGTGTAGTAGTGGCAGCTACGACATCGGACTAATGTAGGTTTCTCTACCCCCATCCCCGCCCTATGACTTCCTCACTAATTCCTGGCTCCTGCAGACTCCCGGGCAAAGTGGCCTCCATTTCTTTTTGTTTCACTATTGTGGAATTTTTTAATTTTTTGATTGTGCCGCTGCAGTCCGAGGGCACGGCAAAATGGAAATAAATGCATAAAAATGAAACAAATGAATACTGCCTTGGTGCCGTCAAAGGCACCCGAGCGTCCATTATTTACATGCCCTTTTGGGCATTTCTTTCCATTTTGCCCACGCCGCTGCAGTCCAGGAAGAGGGTTGGGTTAAAAGAGAAAAGAGAAAACACATAAAAAACATTATGATTTTAACCTGACATAACTGGGTCAAGGGCTGGTCAAAAAACTGTGTGTATAAACGAAAGAAGAAGTTAACAGTACTAAGGTTCCATTCTTCACAGTTCTGTATATACAATGCACAGTGACTCCTTATGTTTATAAGGGATGAACTAGAGGTATCCACGCTATTGCTTCATAATGATCACATCCTCATAGTGTCAATGCTCTAAGGTATTGTATTCAATTACTGTTTTTACATACAATTATACAGAGCAACAAAATTAACAAAACAGCAGGTCCTTTTAATGTAGGGCACTATTATTTAGCCTTAGAAGGGCTAATGTAGACAGTGGTAGTTGTATCTGTCTGTATTGAAATGGTTGGAAATGATGGCCAGCAAAGGCTGATCCAAGACCAAGAGAGACTGGTCCGACGTCTAATAGAAAATAAAGAGAATTCAATGTGTTCCTTGAGTGTGGTCTTTAATCAATTTGCCACGAGGATCACCGACGTTTCGATTGTTATAATTCACAATCTTCTTCTGGGGCCTTATATATGCAGGTCTCCCTAAAGGTAAAAAGAAAGAGAAGTGTCCACTCAGAGAAGGGTACCAAGTGTTTCTATGGGAATAATGTGTGTGAGGGGAAGGATAAAAACGCACTATGTGAGTGCTGGTATAAGAAATAAGTGAAGGACTGTGAGCCCTAGCAGTCTAGCAACTGACCTTTCCCGGAAGCTGTGTGGAAACTCCTATGCTTCCAGAGGTTTGTAGGGGTACTGGGCACAGACTGTAATCTGAAGTTTTGGTCTGTGCTTGCTCTTGCTGGCATCCATAAAGGTTGCAGGGTGCCTGGGTCGACTTGAAATAGCAGACCCTGTGGTAGAAGGGTACAATAAAAGAGTTGTGAAACTCGGTTAGTAAAAAGGGGGAGACTCTGTGTTGAGGTAGCACAGTCGGCGGAGTTGGCATATATATCTGGAGTCAGGCCCACTTGGGGGTGGGGACCTGGAGCGGAGAACAGCAAGACAAGGAGGCATCAATAGAAGCAGACGGAAGGGAGTCTCATTCTCAGGAGCTTCTAGCTCCGATTCATCATCAGATGACCATTCCCAGACTGGAGGCAGGAAACAGAACATGGGCCAGTTCCAACCACCACTTCCCATGATGCTTTTTTAGGGCAAGGGGGCCCCAGAGGAGGCTACTGGGAACCCCCACCACCACAAATGAAATGCCATTTTTCAATTACCCACAGTGGAACCGCCCCAGAAGGGGCCGGAGAGGCAACAGGAGACGCTGAATACCATACCCATCTTTAATCTATCAGGCGTTCTTCTCACACAGGATGAAGCTACATTATTAGCCAAAGGCTTATCCTTTGTGCCAACAAACAACACGGACTGGTTTAAAATCGATGAGGAATTTCAAAACTTTTTCCGTTCCATTTGCAGAAAAATGTATTTCCTGGACCAAGACGGCACGCAGATTATGTTTGTAATGCCGTGGTAATCCATCTAGTGCTTGCCCATCTGTACTCGTGAAATGAACTAAAGCAAAGGCTGCGCCGCCATATTACATTCACCCAAACTTGCCCATGGCTCTTAGCAGCTCATTCTCTGATGCTGTTAGGAAACCGAGTGGCGTACTGTCACGTGTTAGATACGTGAACCTCATATGCTCGCACTGCTGTGGCACAGCTATAAAGTTTCATGAATATAAACAGGAGCAACTATAGCTGCCATCTTCGAACTGGTCAAATCCTAAAATACTAAAATGTAACTCGTGACCAGAATATTCAAACGTGTTTGTAATATAAGCATTGTGTTTTCAAACCCCCGAAATATAACAAAGATGTAAGTAAAGGCATCCCTGCCCGCCATCTTAAAGCTGCCCTTATCGGGCAATTCCGAATGAAATGTTGTAAAATCTGTGTAATAATGGGAAGTGTGTTACCAGTTGCAAAATGAAATTGCTAAATGTCCAAACCTGAGGAAAACCATGATGTTCGTGTGGTGTTTTGCACACGACGAATGGTATTTTCCTTTCATAAAATCAAGACACACAAAAAACCAAGAGGATATTTTCTGCTAATAGTGTTTTGAAAACAATAAAAGGTGTGCATGTTTTAAAATCCAAGCATCAATACCAATATTTTCAGTTAAATATACAGTCCTGAAATATGGTGGAGTGCTGCAGAGTAACGCAGTCTTGGCAGCTTGTTGGTCCTGGTTCCTGCTTCCAGAGTCTGTTTACTCTATTCATTGTGCTAGTGGGTGGACCCACTTAAAAACGTTGTTGTGCCGCAGAGCGGCTGAGGAGTGCTGCAGAGTACTGCAGTCTTGGCGGCTTGTTGGTCCTGGTTCCTGCTTTCAGAGTCTGTTTACTCTGTTCACTGTGCTAGTGGGTGGACCAACTTAAAAGCTTTGTCAGGCCGCGGAGCGGCCGCACAGTGCTGTAGAGTACTGCAGTCTTGGCAGCTTGTTGGTCCTGGTTCCTGCTTCCAGAGTCTGTTTACTCTGTTCACTGTGCTAGTGAGTGGACCAACTTAAAAACTTTGCCAGGACACGCAGCAGCCGCTGAGTGCTGCAGAGAACTGCAGTCTTGGCAGTCATGGCAGCGGAGGTGCAGAGACAGTCGGAGGAAGAAGAGGGCTGCTGTCTGAGGAGCATGCAAAAGTAATAGGAGGAGTTCTGCTTAAAGGTCCTGTTTGCCTCTCCGCTCTTGGTAGTGGATACCCCTAAGGTGCAGAGCAACTGGCGGCTGAAGACGCAGGTAAGGGAGGCCGCCTTATTACATCTATGTCCCACCTCTGCTCTCTACTGCCAAGCCTGGACAACAGACAGTCGATTGGCCCGGTCCACGAGAGAGACTTTGCCTGGCAAAATTGCCAAAAAACCAGCTGACTTAAAATCCGTCCCACATCTATCCCTGCCTTCATATGGGACAGGTGAGCTGAGTACTCAGGAAAAGTGTTTGGGAAGGTTAAATCCCGAGCAGATTTCAATTAGTAGGGGGAAGAGAAAACCAATGCTGAGGATTCCTCACTGTCTCCCGTGCTGGCCTCTATGCCAAATAATGATTTGACTGGCAGTAACTTGCTGGAGAAATCGGTGGTTGCGAATGCCTCTATCATCCAGCCTGCGGGAGAGTTTCTCCAATTGTCGGTTAAGGGACATACGTCTCTTATCCAGAAGAAAAAAGTCAGCCTTTGAAAATTCACATCGACATTCACCCTCTTGTTGATAAAGAAGATCTAAGGAGCCCCCTAACAACTTACCAGACTCACCGTTCCTGCGGCCGGAGGAAGCTAGCGCATTTGTGGGAGAGGGGGATGGTGACGTAATCCCCGACCAAAGTAATTCCTCCCAGGGATCCAACATCGCAAACAAAGTGCCAAAATCAAATGCAAATGCAATGACTCTGGACAACGAGAATGTAGCCCCAGCAGTGCAAGCAAAACAGGATGACACTGAAGGGATGATGAACCCTGTAAAGAAACCACGGTTCATCCATAAGGACAAGACACAGAACAGTTTAACGAGGCTTAATAATAATAAGCCAAAATCAAATTTGCAGTAAAGACCAAAAAGGATCAACCATGGTAAGAACTTGCGAAAGCTTACTTCAAGCCAACGAGCATATAAGAAGGCGGGCCCTCAAAAGCTGCCTCCTTGGTCCTCCAGGTCCAACCTTTTGGTGAACTTTTTAAAGAAAAAAGGAATTATGACTGGAGCTGCCATGGAGGAACTTTTGGACGCTGAAATCTTGGAAGGCTTGGAAGCATAATTGGACCAGGAAACCGCCACGATTAAAGACCTGCCTAAGAGACCTTTTCCTTCAAAAGAAATTCCCAGGATAAAGCCGGAAAAAGCCTTGATGCCCATAAAATGGCACTTTGTCAAACCAGCTGATAATTTGCTTAGTTAAGCACCAATATTTGGCAATTGTGGTCCCCCAATAAATAACGAGTACCCCAAAGTTCCTTCGAGGGGCGTCAGAGCAGAGATCTCTTCTCCCTATGAAAAACTAGGAGCTAGTAGATGAAGACGTTGTATGGAAATCTACAACACTGGATTTGTTTGTGGTAAAGGTGGCCAAATGAGAGACTGTCAGAAATGTAGCAGCAAAGACAGCAATCAGAGAAATAGCCCATTCAGCAACAAGAGTGATCCTGTTCCGCCACAAATTTGCCCGTTCCTCCTACCACACCCATCCAAAATAAAAGACTAAGGGAATCACCACAAGGACTGATGAAAGAAACCCCTCAGAAAAAACCTGAATTGCTAGCCATCATGTCTACTGTGACCGTTGCCTTGGCGCCGTTCAGTAAGCTTTACGAAGCACTGAACGAGACCTTTAAAGACCATACAACTATGACTGCTTTCATGCACACCAAGCTGTCATACCTGGAAGGCTATGTTATGGCAAGATAAGCAGGTAGAACGAATGTAAGAGATCAAGGTACTGAGATTCCATTCTGTTCCAACGATGAACCAGAGCCAGATAAAGGGCAACTCACTATTAATAAAAACATGGGGCACTTGGTTGGCCCTCAGATACCGAAAGATATGATTCCAAGGCGCCCTCATTTTGATACGCTGAGTGATGATGAAGGCGTACCAATAACAACCAACATGACAACTTAACAACGCAAAATAGCGCTAAAAGTACAACAGAGAGTGGTGGTTAGTTCATCAAAAGGGAACAAGATGATTGAGGGCATGAAAGAAGAGAGCTAATGGCTGTATAGCCACTGATTCCCCTGAACAGCTGTCCAACTTGACATTAAAAAGTATAATACCGGACTCTGAAAATCCACCTAGAAAGAGCTCAGAAACAATTGACAAGGTATGGTATCTTCATTCAATGAAAGAACCTTGATCTGGGGAATAACGCCTTGAAAACTCGAAATAAGACTTCTCAGGAGCAATTTCCAGTGGTAAGGAATAAGCAATTGAGCTAGGATTTAACATCAAGTACTCTACCTGTGTCAAGGAAGTCTAACAAAAGAAGCACAGTGAAGGAGCCTCCCACAGTGTTGAAACCGAGCGACAAAGAGAAAACATTGTCGTCTGCAGTTGGCATAGAAGATAAAGAGCCATGCTTAGACCAGATGGACCTCAGTTTATACATGGTGGAAGAATCCAAATCAGAATTGCTCAACCACTATCAACAGAAAAGAAAAGCAGATGAGCGCTAGTTAAATACTTAGATTTCAGAACCAAGGAAGAAAGTTATGATAATGGAACCACCTTCTCCGATCTTCTTAACCATGGATGAAAAAAGAGAAAAGACAGCAAAGAAGCTTAGAGAAAGCTCATATATAGCAAATACTGGAGGATCAACATGGGAAAACACTAGAACAAGGAGGCCGTTGACCCCTGAATGGAACTATCTGCCGAGGACTAAACAAATAAGCCACCCACCCGAGTGCAAGAGGAGGTCTAGTCCACCTTACCATAATTCCTTGCCGAAAAGATCTTATAGACCGAGTTGAAAAGAAAAGGATAGGTATAGTCCTAGAAGGCCACAGGAATCATCGCTGGGTTTTCAAAACTCAAACGTTAGAACAAGAGGAAGGCCTGACAACCACATCACCCGGAAAATTCAGAGTAGCTGTATCTTTAAGTTGGAACGCGTATTGGATTCAGATGATAACCTGACAATGAACAGGAACACAATAATCTGCCTCTTTAGGCACATTATTTGCCTGAGGCAATTAAACACGGAAGATAGTCAAACCTTGTGAAAATGGCCACGCAGACTGTTCCTATCTCCAGATTGACTCAGCAGCGGTGAAGAACTTGCTGAGTAAGGCAGTGGAAAATCTATTAATCCTTGGTTACGATCTAAGGGAAGTTAATTATGAGAGAAGGAAGAGAGATCTTATTGTTGCCAGGGATCCTAAATATGCCCCTAGACACACCTGCTCAGGTGGTAGCAGAGGTATGTAGAGTGATTGTAGGACGGCCAGACAAACGTTTAATACTTCTACTAAGTCGCCACATGAAAAGCATCCTAAATCTAGCGATATTAAAAACAGGAAAGAACATCATTCGTGGATAAGAAGAGATGCCCATATCAGTGGTTTCCACAATAAGCCCATATCAAGTAGTTTTGATGCTGTCGAGTCAATAGAAGATGCCAGAAATCCCAGCCGGATGCTTCATGATCTTCTGCACAAATTGAAAATAACCATTGATCTAGACCCCATGATTAATAAGCCAGCGAGGACCACAAATGGGTTAGTGAGAGGAAAAAACAAGTAAGCCCATAGCAAATGGGCTTGGCTACCGACAGTCCTTGCTAACAAGTCATATACCTAGCCACCAAGAAATTTGGAACCGTATCAGCCAGTAAAGGAGACGGTGGAAGAAGCTAATCTGTGATCTATTAACAACTTCCTAATGGGCTCCTGCAACACCAGAGGTTTTGGACATCTAACCTCAATAATTGACGTCAATTTGGGAACATTTGACGTTCTGTGTCGACAGGAGACGTGGCTGTTGACTAAACAGAACTTGAATGGCTATGTAATTGTCTTTACACCAGCTGAAAAGGGCCTGATAGGATGACCGACAGCCGGCCTTCTGACAGCTGTCCGTTCTGGTTGTGGTTTAGAACTTACAGCCATGGTCTTTTCATCAACATTACTACAGGCTTCCCTGGTCACTTGGAGTCACCCCAAATCGTTGACTAGAGCTGAAATGACGGACATCATTCTGATAGTAAATACCTATTGGGACGCAAGTTTCACAACGAACGGATCCTACCTTAGGGCAATGGGAAAATTGCTTGATGATACTTGTACGATTCAACACGTGAACCATATCTAAATTAATGGAGATTTAAACGCAATTTGCCTGGAAATCGGCGATCAAAAGTGTCACCTTGCAAGATCTTCACTAGCCTTCGAGAGAGGTAGATAATGGGTGGCCTTAATGGATGCACACGACCTACACAATCTGAATTGGATAAGATCAAAAACCAACTCAAGAGTTCCAATTTAGGAACGGGCAGGTCAAAGTGGTACAATTGACCACGTTTAAAGATGTGAAGGCAGGCGCTCTGTTGCCAGTCTTTAGCTTCTCCTCCTAATGCATGTTTTCATGACTTCATCAATCTTCAGGGAGGCTGAGTTTCTTTGTTTTTTCGGGCGGGTCTGCATTTCTGTTTCAGGTGTGAAAAGTTAATTAGCTCTGAGGATTCTGGTACTTGTATTTTTCGCACTTGATTTTGCTGGCAGGTGACTGGAAACAACTCCCTCCATAGCACAAATCTTCCCATTGATGGGGTGAGGGGGAAAGCCATGGTTGTGGCTATCCAATGTAAGGCATGATGGCCCTGCTGCACTGCCTTGTGAGCCCGGGACTCCTGGAACAATGTTTGAAGATGTGAAGGAAGGCAGTACAATTGACCACACCTATGTATCAAGAGAACTGCTTGCCCTGATTAAGTCCTTTAAAGTAGAAAAAAACAACAAATAGTGACCATAATATCCTTATTACATCCTGCCATGTGCCACAGGATCCAAGAAAACAAATGCTGGACGATGTTGAAGACTGTGAAGGAGTGATGCTGGAAATGCATTGGAGGGACAGGGCCTCCCTGTCCTTGTCCTGTAGTCCTTTTTTTCATTTGTGTTCTGTATTGTTTTCTGCCCAGGAGTCCATGTGGGACTCCTGGCAGTGCAGCTCTTCCTGTTTTTGGTTTGGTGTACAGACCCATGGGATACCCTTATGGCACCCATGGGTGGGGGTACAACCCTGTGCCCCTAGTGTATGTTTTTGGGCACCTGTGTGTGGCCCACAGAGCAGGGTATGGGCTGGTGGCAGCTCCATGCTGAATTTGACAGGTGCTCGGAGTATCGTCCATTTTGGGATATATAGGCCCTGCCATTGGAATCAGTTGATTCCTGAGAGGAACCAAGATGGCCCCTGTGACCTCTTGCTTTCTATTGCCTCTTACCTTGTATTCCCAAAGTTCTGGGAAGCCCTGACTCTGTCCCTTCCACCTGACTGGCTGTTGGGTGAAAGTTCCATATATGGTGTTGTTGTGAAGTCCAGGCCAGAGTGGCTGGAGCCTTCCCAGTGACTGTATGTTGTGGGTACACCCTGTGGGTGGGACCTGGGTGAATGGAGTGTGTGACGAATATGCACTTCTTGTTGTGGATGTCTAGTTTCTGGTGTTTGACACAATGACTGAGACAGCCCTGCCCGAAACTGGTATGAATGCAGTGTGGAGTGTTGAATGGCTGGTTGGTTGTCCCAATACACATAACTTGTTGTGAGTGTCTGGAGAGAAGTGAATGGCATGAATGCACTATGCACCTGATTGGCTGCCTGCCTGCATGAATGCCCTTCTGACCGATTGGTTGCCTGTGTGTGACCCAGCAGAATGAATGGGAGATCAAGTAGTATATCTGGGGGCCTCTCACTGCTAGAATTTGTGTTCAGAAGCTGAAGAGAAACTGGAGTTGAAACTGAAACTTAACCTTGAAGCCCTCCTGGAAGAGAAGTCTTGCTGCTGCTCTACTTCACCAATCTGAAAGCTACTGTGTCTCCAAGGACTGACCCAGAGAGGGCCTGGTTAGGCGCCCTCTTCCCGAGCTGTGAGGGACCATCGTGCACTGCTAATCTTTGCCAGCGCTCCCTGGTAGACAGACCTACGACAGGCTGCCGGCCGGGGATGGGGACCGCCGCAGAATCACAAGGAGAAGCGCCCGGACACTGTTGTCCATCGCCGTCGACGACCGCCGTCGACGACCAGAGCCGCCGTGCTCCCTTTGCCTAAGTAATATTTGATCCAAGGATGCGCTCGCCTGCACCGTTGACAGATGTGTCCCACTGGAGAAAGCTGAGGCCGCTGACGCGCCAAGGAGCATCTGCCGGTGGGTTTCCCGCCACCTAAAGACCACAGAGACGCTGATGACTCAACGCCCTTGCTGGGCAACAGTTCTTCAAACTCTTTGCAGTCCTGAACTATCATCACCAAGGTGCCCCGCACGCCTCTTCCTTGCAGGACGCCAAAGCTCCGTCATCAATGAGCACCACTAGGAACGAAGCTGCCACCTCACCGTCGTTGTTCAACCCTTTTTAGAGCCGCTCAAGAAGGATCCGTCAATGACCCGACGACAAACTCTGCTATTCCAGGTACATTGGGGTGGTAGAACTATTTTAGAAGGAAATAAGACTCTTGTGAACAATATATGGACTGGGCTTGTATGATATCTTTATTTACAGGTTGCCCAGGTGGGGGGATCTCCACACAGAACTGTGTCTAGGTAACGGGGCCAGTATTCTGCCAATTGTTCTAACCAACTGCTTTCCTCCTATGTCTATTGTTGGTTACCTCTATTAATTGATTTGTGTGACATTTAGCCAGAGTACAGTTGATGCACTTTAAAGGAATCTAATAATAATTGTGGTACCACTTAGAACTGTATATATTTGCCATTGTATATTCCCTGAGCACAAAGTGAGTTATTGTGATTGTGTACATAACCTTGGACTTAATTATATAAAGACTGTCATTTAACTAATACAGTGTGTGGACATTCCTTTGTGGGGACTAGGGGACTACACTGTACTTAAGAACCAGCCTGCATCACCTCCTGAGAAGCTAGGCCCTGATTGCTTGTCCATTGCTACCAACAATAGAGAATCTTGGCTGGGGTCCTCTGTGCCTCTTCTCTGCAATATAGAGAGCAGGAGTACAGACACCCCCCTCCAGTCTTTACAGAAGGTGGTACCCGTCTAAATTGTCAGAGAAAACAATCAGACAAATGTCAAAATTGTATCAAGTTCACAAAAACTGGTTGGATAATGCTATGATCCAACTGAAATCAGAAGTGGACTATTTACCTCTTCTCACAGTGCATCGCTTTAAAAAGGTAACAAAGGATCATTCTTTGAAATCATACAACCATACGTACAGTCAGCAGTTGGTTGAACAGATAAGAATCCTTCGACAAATAAAACACGCAGCTAAGAAAAGAACTTCTTTGGAAAATCAAAGAAAGGTCAAGTCCACTGAAAAAAGGTATAAAAACTGGCATGTACAACATTGCTTTAAATTATATCAACAGGACTCAGAGCAGAAGCTCTGTGTGGTCTGCGGAAGAAAAACTAGGGATTTCTGGTCATTGATAAACGCAACTACTAAAAATAACTACTCACTTCAAAATAACGTGGGTGAACTCCAGTGGGTAGAACATTTCTCAAAGCTATACAAATCCCCAATGGTGGATAGCCTGGCTTCTCAAGATGAAAAATCAACAACTTGGGAAATTCCCTCTCACACTGAGACAATTTTGGCTAAGATCATCAAACTCAACAGTTTGAGAGCCCCTGGCCCAATATGGATCATAAACATTGATTTAAAAGATCACCCTCGCGAGTGGGCCCTCTTTATGAGCAACATTTTCCACAACTGTAACCAAAATAAAGCAATACCACCATCTTGGAAGACGGCAAACGTTGTGCAAATTTTCAAAACAGGTTCAAAGGAAGATCCGCAGCATTATGTTGGGTGTCCTGACCCACGTTTGGACTATTATGCTGCAACTTTTGGTGCTGTGGGCTTAGGAAATTCAGGTTGGTGGAAAAGCCCACATTTGCGCCCGAATCCAGGAGAACCATGCAGTTTTGCGCACACCAAAATGGTCCCCTGACCTGCAACCCACCAGGGCAAAGAAAGATGGTCCTGTTCAAAACCCGTTTTTATTAATGTCAAAAATTGCTAAGATCATGGGCCCGAAACCACCAAACAAAAATCCAACTATGGTTGAGTGTTTTACTTTACTCTACTACAGATCCACATCAATGCCATGTCAAGCAACGATCATATGCTGTCAAGTAAAATCCTTTCCTTTTGAAATGTATTAATTCAAGACAGCCGTCAAAAATAGGTGCAGTACCGGCATTGGACACTGACTGGCGCTGGCGCTCTATAAATCCTGACAGGAGAGCTGTCTTGCAGAACTGGGCAGTGAACAGAAGGGGGTTTTATGTAATTAAAAGTTCAAAAGACTGGCCTTTCCTGAGAACTCTTAACACCCCAGAGACCCACACCAGGAGGCAGGATATCAAATGGCCTTGTTGATTGAGAGGGAGGGGACTTCCCTGCAGCCTGTTGGACCCAACACAATAGACCCTTGCAATTGAATGGGGTATGCTGATTTTGGGTGTGGACTGTAAACAGAGCTCTGCCTGGAAGTAGAGACATGTGATCCCTGACTCCCCCAGTTCCTAGGGGCGGGCCAGACAGGACTGTATATTCATATTGCAGCAAATATATGTTTAAGTTAAATGCTTCTAAAATCTTGTATTAAGCTCACAGAAATGTACAATTTGGGGATCATGAAAATGAAAAATGCCCTCACGATTTGAGCCCAAATTCCACTTTGTACGGTGTTCTGGGACTGAACCCCACTATTTATTAATATTGCAGACACTGTGTTTAGGATAGAGACATAGTCATTTCCAGAAATATGCTCAGGGAAGGGGTGCAGGTCTGTGTACATTTTGAGGAAAAACCAATATGGCGAAAGTCACTAAAAAGCACAAAATGTTGCCATTTGTGAACCCAGGCTCTGAGGGGGATCAGAGTTGGGCAAGAGTGTATCTTAAATTAATCTGTGAAATGTGTATGTTATTTCAACGACGTGTGTATCTGGGAAACCTGTTAGTTATGAAAAATTCATTTTCTAAGTAAAAGCAAAGGGGTGTTTCTTCAATAGACTGTAAGACTCTGACTCACTCCGACACACTATCCCTTCTGAAATCAGGTCACAGAGAATCCTTGACCTATCAAATCATGAGAGGGTTGGGCATGCAGAATGAGCCGACCCACCCACTTTCAAAACACATAAAAAGAGACTGCTTGGACAGGCAAGAGATTCACTTTTCATTTTCTTGCGGAGCGTTTTGCCGGACCACACAACATCTAGAAGGAACATCCAGAACATAGACTCCAGATAGACTACAGAACTTAAAGCAAAGGCCTAACCCACAAGCTGCGAACTCTTCTCAGCAGGCCTTCAGAATCCAACAATCCAACCAAACTATTCTACAGCCGGGCGAGCTGTTGGATTCTTTGCCAAGAACTTTTGAAAGAACCGGTAGCAGACCCAGAAAGCAGTGCTGTATCCAGAATCCACTTGATCCAGACCAGCAGAATCACAGACCAGACCACTGTGAAGTGCCGATAGCAGAACCACAGACCAGACCAGCACCAGAGATCCAAATCAGAGAACCAGTACCAGAGAGAGCGAACTTGACCAGACCCTGACAGCCTATTTCAAATTCATAGTGTGAGTACTCAGCCAGAACTGTGCAAACCCAATCTCTTAGCTTAAAATAATCTGATTCAAAACATTTGAACCTGTCAAGAACTGCATCATAGGAATTGTGTGCTCATTCTCCGATTTTAAACCTGTAAAGTGTCATTTTGCCATTTTGAATCATTATTTAATTTCTGAAAAACGACTTTCATAAAATCGTCTGTATCTTTGGAATCATAGGTGCTAGGAACGTGGTTTAACTTTCATTTTAAAGCTAAGACCTGCTACTCCTTATAGTTCCGCCGTAATCTCGATCGACGCATTCAGAAAAAAGTGCCACGAATTGACAGTTGCTTCATTTGAACCACGTGTGAAAATATCTGTCCTTTGCTTCCATTATTGAATCCCGTTTTCAACCTGATAACCATCCCTGAATCATTGGTAGGGCTGACCTGAACTGATTTAAAGTATCTCTCACTCACCCTGAACCTCTAGAGGGAATTAAAAGCATTTTCAGCATATTTTTCATTTCATTGCCACCACATTTAAAAGGATCTTGCCTGCTTTAAAATCATACCTGTTTTCCTCTAAGCTCGCTGTGGGGAACTGGAAATTTGTATTGTATTTTGTATTCCTGAGAAATGTATGCTCTCCTTCCATCTCCTTATCTTGCATAGGGGGGGAGGGAATTGTCAAAGAAAAAGTGATCCTATTAACTTTTGTTGAAATTATATCAGGTTTATTCTGTGCTGCAATTTTTCCCTCATTGCTTTCCTTGAAACCATAAAAGTATTTTCTGCTACCATATCCTTCCTATACTAACTCCTCATTGATTGTAAAGAAGTGTGCTATTGTCAGATTATATATTGTCGATCAACATTATATTCATATGCCTAAGTGTGATATCAAATATTAATTTATTATAAAAGTGGGATATATATATTGTTTAATTTTTCCAATAAATCTTTTAAATTGCAAAACAAACCTACTTCTTGGCTCAGTGAGGTCAGGGGATTCAAAGAGTGGGGCGTTATATAAAGGTTTATCGTCCAGAGTATAACTTGTCTTAGAAATATATAAATAAGGGCTTCCCTTGAGCAATCCCAGACAAGGCACTGACTTAGTGGGAGTGCTTGATTGGAGTCACTTGACAATTATCGCCCAATAACGATCCTCAATGTTGTTGGCAAAGTCTTTGGTCTACTCGCTTTGGATGCCTTACAGTTGTGGTTAAAATAGGCAGATTTCATTGATCCATTCTAGGCAGGGTTTGTTAAGAACACAGGAACCACAGCATACATCTTACTGTTGAGCAGCCTAAAAGCCAAAATCTACAAGGCAGCCCCGGAGTCTTTATGGCTTTCATAGACCTGGTGCAAGCATTTTACCAGGTCAACAGGGACCGCCTGTGGCTAAACAGAATTGCCTGGAGTTGCTGCTGGGTCCCATCAAATCTCCCTACACTGGGACATCAGTGAGAGTAAGACTCAGTCGAGCAGGTGTCCTGTCAAAGGAAATCCCTACAGCAAGAGGTGTCAAACAGGGGTGCTCACTTGCCCTCGCCCTGTATAATGCCTATATGGCCGACTTTGAAGACTGTGAAGAAGAAATCAGAGCTTTTCCACCGACAATAGGTGAGTCGAAGGTCTCGGAACTCCTCTCTGCAGACGACATCATCCTATTGGACCAGACAGCGGTGGGCCTTCAAAGGCCATTGAACAATTTAGTAAAATATCTAAAGGAAAACAACCTGGAGTTGAATAAATCAAAAACGAAAATCATGTCGTTTGAAAAGTCAAATAAGAGACTTGAAAAATTGAAATGGCAATTGGAGAAGGTTACAGGTTTTTAATACCTTGAAGTAACTATGAACAGCAACTCCACGGAAATACCTATGCAGGCGACGTCGTATGAAAAGATTAAAGTTTTGACCCCCCACACTAAGGCCTTGGATACAAAATATGGACGATTTTCAATTATCCCGGCCCTGAACTTTTTTGAAGCCAAAGTGGTGCCAAGTTTATCCTATGGCACAGAAGCAATGACTCAAATACCGATAAAAATATGGCCCAAGTTAGAGGGATACTTTTGGCATCACTTCCTTGGCCTACCTCAATCAACTCTGGTTGAACTTATTTGATGTGAACTGTGCCTGACATCACTGAATGGAACGATTGCCAGGAATACGTTGATGTTGTACAGAAAGGTCATCCTTCAACCAAGGCCAAAATATTTTGATATTATAAAAAAAGAAATGAAGGGAAGTAAAAACAAAATGCTAATGATTTGGGATTTGTAAAACAATCGCCTCCTGGATGACATAGGCACCACAGAAGAAGATCTCCTAAATAATCCAAATAAAGTCATAAGAAAGCTGAATGAAACTGATTGGATTAAGACCTTTGAAGAAGCTGGCAAACACAAACTAACCAAGAATTTGCCAATCAATTCAAAGAAAGTCAACAAAGTCAGAGGGTATTCAGGGAAATTTCCTGATAAAATGCTATGCGCACCTTCTTGCGGACTCGCCTTAATCTAATGAAAACAAACAAAACAATGGTGATACGAGGCAAATCAAGCTCTAATAAATGACGCTATTGCAAAGTCACAGACCAAGTGGAAACAACTTGACCCCTGCTTGTATCCTGTACCGGGACACAGTTAGCAAGAGCTGCATACTTGGGGAAAATCCTGAAATCAACATTAACTTACGACGACGACGAAACATGGTGGTCTATACTAATGTGCAGTGAAAAGACACAATGGGTGATCGCAGTAGCCTCATTTATGCAGAACATCGGCCTGGAGCAGTGTCTGAATTAGCTTAACCAGGAACCAAGGAGGAATTAAATGTTTTCTTCTTTTTACTCTGTATTTGTATTTGACTGGAAAGGGCAAAGATGAAATGTTGAAAAAGAGCACTCTTGCAAAAATTGTAATACAATTAAATAAAAAAATAAAAATAAATATATGACATTTCAACTTTAGTTTTCTGCGATTTCTCACCAGGTTAAATGGTGCAGCAGTGAAGTGTCTGGCCTGCAAACTTGGGGCCTGCGGCCCGAAGGAGACATGAATTCAGAACAGACAACTAAAGTCTTTTGTTTTGAGCATGGGCTCTAAAATAAACAGGGGGACAGGGAGAGTCCACCTTCTGAAAAAAGTGGGTGGGTGGACACCGCCCACTCATGTGTACTCTCGACTTGAGCCCTGGTGCTTGCTCTCTTCGCATCCTCCAGTACGGATACAAAGGCAACAAGAAGCAGAAAGTACCGGGCCACAAACTACATCTATCTCTCAGGCGCCTTCTTAAGGATTAGGGCGTTTCAGGAACCACACTCAGAAAAACATTGGAAAGGGACTGAGGTATTGGAGCGAGGCAAGGTTGCCCAGGGTAGGATTTAAATGGTACTTTGCTCTACACTTTTCCAGGAAAGTGCAGGGTACTTATGATTATGCTGGTTGTGAGCGTAGGTATCACCTAAGTGTTAGAATCTTTAACATGGTGCATTCATGCATGGGAGCTGGACCCATCTCAAAATGGCCGCCTGCTACGTGGGACCCTGACGCTGCCATGCTCAGCACAGAGGTAGCCACCAGCTGCCTGGTGCATAACTGCTTTCCAAAATTCACTCAGGGCAGTGCAGGAAGCTCTGGTGCTCTCCATGAGATTTTTCAGACGTCTCTACCCACTGAGAATGATTAATAGATCTTGAAAGGCAGAGACTGAACATGTCGCAAGAAGGGCGCCTACGTTTTCCAGCACCACCACAATGAATGCTATATTCCCACATGTGATCCAGAAAGAAGTTCGTACATAGTTCTTAAGCACTGTTTTGCTACTTAGCAGCTCGGAAGTTATAAGCATCGAAGACCACAGGAAGTAATAAGACGTTGCATGCCTTAACAATTACAATGGTTTCTGGAACTGTGGAGATTGTTGTATAAAGTAGTGAAGCAAAAAAAAACATAAACAATAAAGTAGTGGGACTCGGTTCCAGTTAGTTCCCGTTCATTTCGACCCGTCCCCCTTCTGAGCTTTTGTTACTGTCTTTCCTTAGTACAAACTTAATGCATGGCGCTAAATTGAGTTAACACACAAAACTTTCAGCTTCTAAAATCGTGTGTCTCTTCCCTGTTTCACCACTCCATTATCATGCAAGTCATTAATAACTCAATCTTCAGATCAACTTCCTTGCCCCCAGCACTAAGAATGCCTTTTCTTTAGATGTTCACAGTTAATTTGCTGCTTTCCATTCATCTAGCACTTATGACCTCAGAATGCACCGAGGGGGTCCAGCAGCATTCCTTCAAATATGGGACTAAAATGGTGGAAACAAAGTCCACCCTTTGAAACAAACCAACGGAAGCCATGATGCACACGATCTCAGACTCCCTTGCATGATCGGTGCTCCTATTTTGCCTCATCTTTCGACTCTTCCCTTCTTGAGAAGATTCACCGGAGAGGCAAGGTCACAACGCGGGAGAATAACAGCCTCCTCTTCCAATGCTCCAGCTATAATAAGTATTCGATCCATGCAGAAGCGTCAATGGCAGCGTGACGAGGGCCGGCACTTCACCCTGATTGTGTCTGTGTGCTTGGCGCCCCAACCAACCAAAGGCGACAGACGCTGAGGTGATTTTTCCGGAGTTTGATTGCTGCTCAGGCACTTGAATAAATGGCGCGGCGCGAGGCAGTGCGTGGAGCGAAAAGCAATAACGTAAGAACAATTGACGCGCTCCAAGCACAGCAAATACGCGTTCATTTCTTTGGTCAATTTGATATGCAAAGCCCTCAAGTCGCTATGACATACATAGGAAGATCAAGGTTAATTTTCTATTGCTTATCCCATCATTAGATATTTCTGTGCGTCGCTTCGCTTTACATCTCTTAATCCATAGGTTTCAATTGGTGGCAGGCAGGTTTCTTGGATGGAAGGAAATATCGACTCAGTTTAGATGTTAACCTTATTTCTTTTATGAGTAGATATCATTGAATGTGTTTTGGATTGCCTGGGTTGTAAACAATATGCAATTATTTATGATTGTAAGCCTTTGATTTCATGATGGTTTGCTGACCATTTAGCAAATTTGAGCAACTTGAGTGCATGGGTGTGTGGCTAGACACCAGTCCACGCTCTTATATGTAATGAGCAGCAAACGAGAGTCCTTGTAAGATTTTAGAAGGTTTCTTAGGGGTCGCAACGATAGGCAGCCTCCCGCCAATAGCATTGGTCACCAACTGCCCAGCAGGGGTACACTTGACCCCCCCCCCGAACGAGAAGGCGACCACAGTCTATCCTTCCACCGCAGGCCCTGCGCAGGAGTGATCTAAAACTGGTTCAATGCGCAGGACCTGACTGATAGGTGTAAGCTTCGTACAATGCGCAAGCGCAACAGCCCCTCCACGGAGGTCTTTCTCTGTCTTTTCTTGTTTTTTACCCAGCCGTGCCTTCTTCAGGACAATCTTTGGAAACTTCTAAGATGGAGGTCGGGCTTGAAAGCAGCGGTGGTGGACACTCATTTCTTCAAGTGAGCGCACGGGAGATGCTCTTCTACGTGTGGCTCTGCTGCCTATGCCAGGATATAGCTGAGGGTGGCATGGGAATCTTGTTATGAAATCCTAGCCACTGGGCCGCCACTTTCGCACAGATATTTACAGGAGAGACTGGGATTCTCTCCCTAAAAGTGGAGGTGGAATGTCGGCAGGCAATTAATCGGTGAGAAAGGCAGAAGCTATGGTAGTTGCTCCTTAAAGCTGCCACTGCAGGTCAGCGCTGATAAAGAAGGAGGGTTCATACAAGGCCTGGATGAATACATTCTTTCTAACCATGAATTGTGTGAATTTTTGGGTTTTTCGACAAACAGCCAGAATTTTTAGAAACTCTGGGTGTTAAGATTTGCGTTAAACTGTTTTTAAGGCTGATTAAAGTTTTTGTGAACAACCAGCTGAACAGTTCAGAGACTTTCTGGCCAGAGCATAGTCAACAGAAGTAATGTGCCGGTTTTCAGGATTAATGCCTTCCAGGTGGCAGCTTAATTCACATAGTAATTAAAATAAAATGTACTTTCAG
Source organism: Ambystoma mexicanum (assembly GCF_040938575.1). Classification (NCBI taxonomy): domain Eukaryota; kingdom Metazoa; phylum Chordata; class Amphibia; order Caudata; family Ambystomatidae; genus Ambystoma; species Ambystoma mexicanum. The sequence continues at coordinate 217,528,007 of NC_090931.1, forward strand.
CTGACCCAAAATAGATAGGATCCTTAAAAAGCAGAGCTGGTGCTTACAGGAACGATTGTGCGCTGTATTTCCCAGGATAAGGGCTGCAATGAATAGTTAACATTGCAGCACTACCAATATAGTAAGCGATGTCGGGGTGCTACGTGGGTGCATGGTGAATAGTTGGCATGCAACTGTGACTGCCCCAGCCCATGGCTGGCTATTCTGAAGTTATTAACTGCCAGCCATGGTCTCCCCTCATAAAATGACCAACCTCATTCGGTACTCGTGGAAGTAACCTCCAAAGGATGAAATGCTGCCAGGGGTGTTGCTAGGCCTGGAAAAGATCTGGGGTGACGCTTCAGTCAGGACTGTCGGGATTCGAGGCTACCTAGCATTTTGGTTGTAGCCCCTAAGCTTCAAACTGGGGCTAAAATCAAAAGACCCGGCCTATAGTTTCCCCAGCGACCCCCTAGCAACGCCTCTGAATGCTGCATGACTTGGACCCTGTCTGAGCTGAAAGTCTTCATTCCCACATTCTCTGGGACAATGATATGAGGGCTTCATTGCTATGCTATTTTTTAAAGATCTTCTGAAATGAAAATGATCAGCTGCGACTCTCAGTGCGATTAACAGGGAGGTCTATAATGTGGCGGCACATACCGAGGAACTGTGGTCCCCCATGTGCCATAGTTTTGTTTTAGGGACGACGAAGAGGAAAGAAGCTACTGATCCCAATGGACGTACTGATATATATTCGAACGTTCCCTTTCATGACCACAGGTCCAGAGTGTACCAGGCTTTGTGGGCAATGCATAGACACTTGAACTTGACCCTACCCTAAACAGCCAACCAGAAAATTATTGACCAGAGGGCTACTGGCATATGGACAAAAAGTCAACCTCAAACATTAGTGGTGAAGCAGCATTTGGCAGTCTCTGCAGTAGATTCAGAAAGATCTTAGGCAGATCCAGCTAGATACCATTGGAATAATTCAGAATTTAAAGGACCAAAGGTTTGTTTGGATCCTCTTCGACAAGGTGCGGAAAGAAAATATGTTTTTCATCTAATGACCCAACCAGGGAACACATGGATCCATGAGGATTCCCACGTTCCTCACCATGGTGGTCGGTAGAGGGCATGGACCCAGTTGAGGGGGGCAGGAGATGCGCCATGACTGTAATCGCAGTCTTGGTGAGCTTCATTTTTAATCCTTGGCCTTATATCCATCATTGTATTGCCTAAAAGAAAGCGGCAAACAGGATACAGATCAATTGTGAGTCATCTGCTTAGTTATACGCTGCTACTCCAACACTCTTAATCCTCCTCAGGCGGGGAAAAAACAAATATAAATCAGGAGGGGGAGACAGGGCTGAGCCCGTCACACCACACACTTCATTGTCCATACTTTAGACTTGAAAGAGGGTAGTGAGCCCATCTGTTGCCCCTCCCCCTCATTCCTCCATTCTTGGACCTTACCTCGTCATCATATTTCTTCTAGTCTGACCACGTGGAGCTTGCGTTAAATAACAGGGCTCAAGTTGAGGCTACACATGGGTGGACTGAGTTCCCCACATTTTTTCTGGAGTCCCCCACTTTTTTCAGGGGCATCTTCACGTGCTAATTTCTGGTGAAGCCACAATCCATTCAAATGTTAATGAGCCCCCAAACTTTTTTTTAAGGACTTGACCCTTGTGTAAGAACGCGTCTAAGTCTGCAGACAGAACAAAGAGCACAAGCTCCACAGTGCTCCCTAGATATGGCTGCAGTCTAGGTCATCTACACTGGCAGTGAGATCCATCTTAGTGCCATGGAAAGGTCTTCCAGTATATCATGTCTCGCTACAAAGGGTTTGCCATCTTCTCAATTACCTTTGCCACGCAGAGTAGGCTGAAAAACCTGCTGCAAGTAGTGAAGATAGGAAGGGACAACTAGTGTTTTATAAGGGATTTAACACTGCAAACCTTAAGCAGTTAGGTAGGTTTCCCTATCTTATTGAGGTATTCTTTACCTCATAAAAGACACACCAATATTGGCACTAGGCGCCAGGCTTTTAAACACCTTACTGTGGGGCCTGCAAACCTCGGCTCTCCCCATGTTTTGGACTACGATTCCCATTGGCCTTACCCAGGGGAGCCAATTTATGAAATTCCCGGGGGGTGCCCAAATATAGGAAGTGACATCACTGGCAGTTATATGACAGCATTTGCACGTAGTCGCCAACTTGGTGCGAGGGGGTGGGAGGGGCGCTGAACAGTGGAAACATTGGTTAGCATGTACTGCATATACTAAAGTCAAGTCAGAAGGAGGTTTAAGCCTTCCAGTTGCATTCCAGTAGGCCAACACTGCCCCTACTCCACCCCTCTATATTCATCCATGTTGTAGTAGCCCTCAAAAGGCAGAGCAACACAACTAGCATGGAAGAACAAAATGCCATCCCAGCCTGTGAGTTTGTCAAACTTCAGAGCAAAGACTGTGCGTGTGCCTACTACCTTGGAGCACAATCTCACTAATTTGGTGCAAATCTCACAAGTGGGTGCATGGGAATCCCATGCGTGTGTATGGGCTGCAGACCCCGGATCACATGATCACTTCTTCAGTGTGAAACTCTGGCCAAGTCTCTTTGAGCAAGCATTCAGGATGGGTCTCACACCTTTAAACAGAGTGATATAGTGAGTGGGCCCCTGACTCCTTGGAGCATAGTATACCCGTTGCTGGTAATCTCACAACTGAACGTACAGTTTCACTCCTGGTCATGTCAGTGACCCCATGTATATTAATGGAGTCAGTCTCCCATCTGGGAAGACAATTATATTTCTGTTAAAACACTGAATTCTCACTCCAGTTTTCTCGATCTATAGATCCATACCATATTCATTCATTGTGTGTGCAGGGGGGATAACTTGTGTCTGAGAGAGCTCATTCTTTCATTCAGGAGAGATAAAGGGGTAACAACCCCCTGTATGTGGGATCAGACTCATTTTGCCCCATGGTCCCTCACTCCAGAATGAGTGAGCAGGTTTGAAGACCCTACTGATTCTGCTATCCTACAGGCTCGAGCCTTCTATCCCTTGCCCCATCATGGCTTCCAACATTCTGAGCAGCAGCTTATGTACAGTAGCAGCTCAGGATATGCCTGTTGCCAATTGAATGTAGCCAGGTCTACTATTTACACACTTGGAGAGTGCCATGAACCCAGATTGGTGGTGAAGATGCACCCAACATACAGAACACAGTGGTATAGTGTTGCAGTCCAGCTGAGAAATGACAATTCGGTCTGTTTAAATGTAAAGCAGAGTGGCTGAGAAGTACACACACTGTGCTATTAAAAATAAAGCAGCTGTGGTGGGTGGAAGTGCTGCTTCAGTGGCATCAAGAGTATGCAATTCCCTGCGGGGTAGTGTTGGCCATTTCCTATTGAAGTATAGCAGTCCTATTGAGAAGTGCCATTAAAAGTGAAGCTGTCCAGTAGGCTGGAACAGTGCTGTCCCATAAAAGATGTCGAAGCCTCTGTGAGAAGTGGCAGTACTGTCCCAACGGTGAGAAGTGTAGTATTTTCACATTAACTGTGCTTATGCACTTTGGGGGTATTTAATAGTGCTGCTACATTCTGAGTAATTCCATCCCTTTAAATATATTAGCTCTTGTATAACCAGGACAGTGTTGAGTTATTCTGATGATGATGATGAAGATTGTGTTAGACTTTCTCAATAGTTCTGGTTCTATATCGTTAAATGTACTTCAGATCTTCACAGTCTCGGGAGGATAGCTCAGGGGCAACGTGCTCACCTTGGAAGCAAGACGACATGGAGCAACACAGGTTCGATCCCTCGGTCCACGCAACACAGGTTCGATCCCTTGGTCCGCGCTTAGAAACCTTTGGGTATTACGCGCATTATAAATAACCAATAAAAATAAAAATAAATAAATCTGCTGAGAAGTGCTGGGGCCTTGTTATAAAGAGTGTAGCAGCACAACTGAGAAGTGCTGATGTTGTCCCATCAAAAGTATAGCAGCCCCACTAAGATGAACTAGCATTGCCTGAACAAAAGCATAGTATTACAATTATAGAAGCCCTGTTTAGCGAGCTAACCGAGGAGTACCAGCATTGCCCCATTTCCAATATGGCAGCTCTAGTAGAAAATAGATTACACAGCCCGGCTGAGAAGTGTTGTTACTGTCTATTTAAAAAATATAGAAGCCCTTTAGCTCTGCACCATTAGGCCCTGCAAGTACTGTCCCATTGAATGCTACATTGAACAAGGTCAACAGTATGGCAAGGTCCCTACTGGGTTCTATGTGATATTTCTGCATTTTGAAGAACAAATACAAAAAAGAGGGATTCATTTTGGCCGATTTGTGTGGTCTTCAAAAGGCCGAATTATAACATTCTACTGACCTCCCACCCCGCTAACCCCCCCCAAGTAGGTGATCCCACCTCATCCCACACTCCCACCCTCTCCCACGCTGTTATCTTTCTAAGAATTCAGGGGAGTTACTGCCCTCAACGCCTCTGTTTAACGCCCATAGCATAGCATTCACCCTCACCACGTACACACTCAGAGACATGCAGACTAGTTTGCCCTCTCCCTGCCACCTCCCTCCGCAGATGCAATGCAAGAGGGGTGCACAGATGTACAAATACATCCAATCCAAAAAGATTTTTAGAAATTGAGGGACAGACTGGCTTTGCATCTGTGTCTCCATTTCTAAAAATCATTTTGGGTTGGGTGTAACTCTACATCTGTGCACCCCTCTTACTAAGAGGGGTGCACAGATGTACAAATACATCCAACCCAAAACGATTTTTAGAAATTGATGGACAGAATTGCTTTGCATCTGTGCCTCCATTTCTCAAAATCGTTTTGGGTTGGGTGTACCTCTACATCAGTGCACCCCTCTTGCCAAGAGGGGTGCACGGATGTACAAATACATCCAACCCAAAATGATTTTTAGAAATTGAGGGACAGACTTACTTTGCATCTGTGCCTCCATTTGTAAAAATCGTTTTGTGTTGGGTGTACCTCTACATCTGTGCACCCCTCTTCCCAAGAGGGGTGCACGGATGTACAAATACACCCAACCCAAAACGATTTTTAGAAATTGAGGGACAAACTTGCTTTGCATCTGTGCCTCCATTTCTAAAAATCGTTTTGGTTTGAGTGTACTTCTACATCTCTGCACCGAGGTGCACAGATGTAGAAGTACACCCAAACCAAAACGATTTTTAGAAATGGAGGGACAGATGCAAAACAAGAGCCTCTTGCTTTCCATCCATCCCTCAATTTTTAAACATCGTTTTTTACCTGGCTTTCACTCGGGCCGCCAGAGAGAGACACAGTATGGATGGAACAAAGGGCCATCCATACTGCGTCTCTTCTCTGCGGCCTGGGGGAAGGGGACTCAGCCCCAACTTAATTCTGCCGGCGGGTGTCCGGGCCCCGGAGCACCCACGTACTCGGTGCCCCTGGCCTTGACTAGCAATGTCAATTGTGAGGAATCATGGGAGTCATAGTCCAAAAATATTTGGAGAGCCACAGGTTGAAGGGGCCTGTGTGGGACAAGGGTCTCAAAGGGAGCCAGAGGGTCTGCACAGTCCAAATATTTTGATGAAATAGGACTGATTAAGGGACACAAAATCTGATAAAATAGGTTGTTTGTTATTTTTGGTTCTTTGCTGATAGTGATACCCCATTCTGAGCATCTATTCTAGTTTCAGCATACATTATATTAATAATTGACTATAACCACTAAATTCACAAAGCTGCACCACACCACGTGCTACATTTTATCCAGCCACAATGGTGCTGTGGTGATTCTTTGAAGGGTGGGGAAAGGATTTATGGTGCTAAATAGCAAGGTCATATACAAAAAGAAGTTCCAATGTATCGAAAAGTGTCTGTGGGTAGCCTCTCAAACAATTCCAATAATACTAAATTATTTATGTTTCTTATTCACAAAAATGTATCAATTTTATTAATTACACAAACATCATGTTTCTTAAAATCAATCATAAAAATGATCATATAACATAAAACAAATTACAAAAATGTCAAACAACACAAGTGAAACCAACATGAGTAGGTCCTAATAATGTACTTTTTAAGGGTCACGATGTGTAGCGAATACACACTAGGATACCTAAGCCTCAATACATTTGGCTATTTCCTGTTCTTCTTAGTACATTTATAGATTCCCGACTTGTACAAGTTTCTGTCCTTTCAAAACATCAGTTAGGGACATTCATCAGGGGTGTGTAATATCTTGTGTCGATTCCTAAAATCTTCTAACAACCTAGGAGTACCCTCTAGGCCAGAAAGACACTAAGGGGGTAATTAATAGAATTCAGCGCACAAGTGGCGCACGCGGCTGGCGCACAGTGTGGGCGTGCGAATCCCTGCGCCAGCCGCGTGCGCCAAAACCCATTTCCGCGCACAGCGTATTCATGGATTACAGCCACCGAAACCAGCCGTGGCGCATAGTGGCGCAGCGACCTTGCAGCAGCGCCAGTTACGCCCCCAAGAACGCCTTCCGCGCAGGGAAAAGCCATCAAAATCCCCAATCCAGCGCAAAGGGCTGCGCTAACCCTGTACCAGCACGGCAAGCGGGCTACGTGTATATCAGGGGTTCGCGTGAAGTTCCACACGCGAATAGCCTGGGCGCGTGTATTTCAGGGGTGCGCGGGAAGTTCCACACGCGAATAGCCTGGGCGCGTGTATTTCAGGGGTGCGCGGGAAGTTCCACACGCGAATAGCCTGGGCGCGTGTATTTCAGGGGTGCGCGGGAAGTTCCACACGCGAATAGCCTGGGCGCGTGTATTTCAGGGGTGCGCGAGAAATTCTACACGCGATTTCAGCAGGGTATGTGTATTTCAGGGGTGCGCGAGAAATTCTACACGCGATTGGCCTGGGCGCGTGTATTTCAGGGGTGCGCGAGAAATTCTACACGCGATTTCAGCAGGGTACGTATATTTCAGGGGTGCGCGAGAAATTCTACACGCGATTGGCCTGGGCGCGTGTATTTCAGGGGTGCGCGAGAAATTCTACACGCGATTTCAGCAGGGTACGTGTATTTCAGGGGTGCGCGAGAAATACTACACGCGATTGGCCTGGGCGCGTGTATTTCAGGGGTGCGCGAGAAATTCTACACGCGATTTCAGCAGGGTACGTGTATTTCAGGGGTGCGCGAGAAATTCTACACGCGATTGGCCTGGGCGCGTGTATTTCAGGGGTGCGCGAGAAATTCTACACGCGATTTCAGCAGGGTACGTGTATTTCAGGGGTGCGCGAGAAATTCTACACGCGATTGGCCTGGGCGCGTGTATTTCAGGGGTGCGCGAGAAATTCTACACGCGATTGGCCTGGGCGCGTGTTTTTCAGGGGTGCGCGAGAAATTCTACACGCGATTGGGCCTGTGCGAGTGGGGCAGTGTATTACGTGGGTGTGCGGGAAGTTGAAAAGGTGAATTGCCAGTGTGGGTCCTCCCAGGTCTCCCCTCTACCCCCTCCATGACCTCTGCAGGCAGCCCACACCACAGGGGACTACCCTGCACCCCTGGTCATGTCCCGCAGGCAGCCCATCCACCATGGGCATGCCCCCCAGCCAAGCCACATGTCCCCTTGCACCCCCACCCCCCAGCACTGTGGGGCACCTGCCAGCAGGCCCCCAACCATGTCCCACTCATGTCCCCTTGCACCCCCACCCCCCCGCAGGCCCCCACTCATGTCCCCTTGCACCCCCACCCCCCAGCACTGTGGGGCACCTGCCAGCAGGCCCCCAACCATGTCCCACTCATGTCCCCTTGCGCCCCCACCCCCCAGCAGGCCCCCACTCATGTCCCCTTGCACCCCCACCCCCCGGCACTGTGGGGCACCTGCCAGCAGGCCCCCAACCATGTCCCCTTGCACCCCCACCCCCCAGCAGGCCCCCACTCATGTCCCCCTGCACCCCCACCCCCAGCACTGTGGGGCACCTGCCAGCAGGCCCCCAACCATGTCCCACTCATGTCCCCTTGCACCCCCACCCCCCAGCAGGCCCCCACTCATGTCCCCTTGCACCCCCACCCCCCAGCACTGTGGGGCACCTGCCAGCAGGCCCCCAACCATGTCCCCTTGCACCCCCACCCCCCAGCACTGTGGGGCACCTGCCAGCAGGCCCCCACTCATGTCCCCTTGCACCCCCACCCCCCAGCACTGTGGGGCACCTGCCAGCAGGCCCCCAACCATGTCCCCTTGCACCCCCACCCCCCAGCACTGTGGGGCACCTGCCAGCAGGCCCCCACTCATGTCCCCTTGCGCCCCCACCCCCCAGCACTGTGGGGCACCTGCCAGCAGGCCCCCACTCATGTCCCCTTGCACCCCCACCCCCCAGCACTGTGGGGCACCTGCCAGCAGGCCCCCAACCATGTCCCACTCATGTCCCCTTGCACCCCCACCCCCCAGCAGGCCCCCACTCATGTCCCCTTGCACCCCCACCCCCCAGCACTGTGGGGCACCTGCCAGCAGGCCCCCAACCATGTCCCACTCATGTCCCCTTGCACCCCCACCCCCCAGCAGGCCCCCACTCATGTCCCCTTGCACCCCCACCCCCCAGCACTGTGGGGCACCTGCCAGCAGGCCCCCACTCATGTCCCCTTGCACCCCTCCCCCAGCACTGTGGGGCACCTGCCAGCAGGCCCCCAACCATGTCCCACTCATGTCCCCTTGCACCCCCACCCCCCAGCAGGCCCCCACTCATGTCCCCTTGCACCCCCACCCCCAGCACTGTGGGGCACCTGCCAGCAGGCCCCCAACCATGTCCCACTCATGTCCCCTTGCACCCCCACCCCCCTGCAGGCCCCCACTCATGTCCCCCTGCCCCCAGGTCCTGCCGAAACGCAATCATGGCAGTAATGGGCAGCATACCCAGCACAAACACCCAGCCAAGGATTGCATCCACCCACATAGTAGATGCAATTACATGATACAACCCCAATGGCAAGTATGTAAATGAACACATGTCTGTCACACACACATACACAATGGGTGCAAGTGAATGTCAAAACCCATATCATGACATGCATGAAACCAATGAGAAAATACCACAAATGTAAGTAATAAATATATGTATTAAAGATGAAAATGAAGTAAAGAAATAAAACACACAACAATGGGGATGACAAAACAAATGGTCCATGTCCGAGAACTAATAGAAAAAATAAAAAAACAAAGGAATCCAAAAACTAATGTAGTCCAAAGCAAAATAATGGTTGGGAAAAATAAGGAAAAACCATTGCCTCATGGTGAACACAAATATAAATCCAACAAATGTTTTCAAAACATCAAACTATGTACAAGAAGATCCCAGGGTCCATGAGCCCAACACCATAAATGAAACCTACTACTACTAACTAATAAAAAAGTATATATACAGAAAAGTGGCCATTGTCCGAGCGGTCCAAAAAAAAATTAAAAAATAAAGGAAACCTAACACTAACTGCGGCTCACTCTGTGATGTTGCTGGCCAGGGCATCATCGAACTCCATGTCGATGTCCCGGAGGCGGGACTCTGTCCTGGCCCCGAGGTCTTGCAGGGACAACCCCGTGTCCACCTCAAACTCCCTGCGAGCTTCCTCGAGGCACTCAGCCCGCCTCAACGCCCGACGCATGGAGAACTCCGCCCTGACCATGGTGAGCCGCTCCTCTTCCGCCCGCTGCCGCTCCGCACCTATCCGCTGGACCAACTGCTCCCACACGGAAGACACTGCCATCCCAGGGTTCTCCTGCCCTCCGGCCGATGCCTGCCCCTCTGATCTTGATGGCCCCGAGCCATGATGCCTCCCACGTCGAGCCTGCTGCTGCCTCCGACGCCACTGCCTCTGCCAGCACGACGGCATCCAGGCTGATGGAATCCACCGATGCCGTCGTGCACGTGCCCTGCCAGATGATGCCGGCACATCCTCCATCTGCAGGGGGACAGTTGCTGGTGTGTCCACCCCTGCTGGACCTTCGACTCCCGACTGTGGCAGGGATGGGGTCCCCACCGAGCTGGCTGCGTTGGTCGGGGCAGGTCCACAGGGGGCCCTGGTGGCATCTGGGCCGGAAGACAGCATGGAGCATGACTGGCGCATAGCCCCCACAGAGGAGGAGAGGGTCGCCAGAAGGCCACACACATGTAGGAAACCCCCGACCATGGCGGCTCCCAAATGGTTCACGTACGCACGGTGCTCTTCGTGATGATGTGCATGCTCCTCCCGGGAAGCATGCACCTCATCACGAATGCCAGCCGTGCGCAACGCGACACCAATCAGGACCCTCTCCACACGGCCAGGGGTCCCCCCGTCCGCAGGTAGAGGAGTGTCAGATGACATGGACATCTCCCCTACCTGCGGACGGGCCTGGGATGGGGCATCCCTGCTGGTGCATGGTGGTGCAGTCACAGTGTCAGGGACAGTGACATGCACAGGCACCTCCACGGCGACCTGTGTTGCCTCCTGCCCCTGGCCCTGGACTGCACCACTTGCACCAGCGGGGATGCCCCCACCAGGCCCCATGTGTGGCTCAGTAGCGGCCTCCTCCCCCTCTGTGGAAACCACCAACCTGGATGTCTCCACACCGTCTTCCGCCGGTGCAGGCCCCTGTGGGGGCTCACCCACCCCTTCCGCTGCAGCCGTGGCGGCATCCCCGCCGCTCTGCTCCACAGCGCCTTCTCCGCCCTCTTCTTCACTTGCCACTGTGTAGAGGGAGACATAGAACACAAGCATCAGGGTACTGTACAATGGTCCCCTAGACAGGAAGCAACAGCAGATGAGTGGCACTGTCATACATCACTTCCATCATGTCTCTCCACAACACATGGGTCAGTGCAGGCAAAACACATACAGTAAAAGGCATGGCGCATGCCATGCACATTGGCATACGTGACCAAGGGACTCATGATTCATACAATGTTGGTTTTAAACTCACATGCATCATGGGTCTTGCCATCACATGCACACACCTCACCGTAGTTCCATCCATCTGGCCTCGTACACCACAGACGCAGTGGATACAAGGATGACTAGGCTGCATCAGTGAATCTGAACATTGTCACAGACATGTGTCATGCATCCATGGCAGTTACAAGTCACAGACACGCAGGTCAGACACACACACATGGACACCATACGTGTACATGGGACCAGCACCCATCCCTCACCCCCACCCATGTCCAGGAACAGGGACTGACATGCTTCCATGTGTCCATTCCACACAGAGCCCCCCATGTTGCAATAGAACACATCACTGTACTCACATGCCTGACCATGATGTCCCTGCACACACACATACGTACATGGCCTATGTCACACATACAGGCAGGTATCAGACAACCAGCACACTGCAACATGCCCTGTCTCACACAGTAATGCTTGGCCACTTACCGGCCAACTCCAGATGGGTCTGCCTCCGAAGGATCTGGGCGTGGAGCGCTGGGTCTACGCGTTCCAGGACCCTCATCTGGATGTCACTCAGGCGTGCCCGGTCCCCCTCCGCGAGGCGCCGGGCCTTATTGAGGGTCCTGGACCTCAAGTCCTCCCAGCGCTTCTTGATGTGCTTGATGTCGCGGGTTGCCACCCCCTCCGCGTTGATGGCAACCACTACATCGTCCCAGATCCTCCCCCGTCCTTCCTTGTCTTCCGAAGAGGGCATCATAATGCCCCAGGACATGCTCCACCAGGACACCAACTTCCTTCTCACTGAAGCTGGTGGCCCTCTGCCTCTCTGGCTGGGGGTCGCCACTGGTCTCAGATGGTGCTTGCCCCGACATGGCGACCCCCGAGGCAGGCGTGGGTGGGCAACTGGGTCCTGGGGCTGGGCTGTGGAGCGATGGTATCCCAGTCGGGAGTCTACTGTTCCAGCAGGGGTGGACACAGCAACTGGACCCCTGCATATGGCTGATGTGCAGGCACCAAATGGCAGGGCACGGTGGCAGCAGGCAGGCAGGCAGGCAGGCAGGCAGGCAGCAGCAGATGGCACGTGGGAGGCTGCTCGGGGCACTGGGGGGCAGTGATTCGGCCTTCTGGGCAGGAGCGTGGTCTTCCGTGTGTATTTGCGTGGCCAGCTTGATACGGAGTGATTTGGCACGTGAAAAATCTGCACGTCAGCGTGTAATTCGAGGAAAGGCCCTTAGCGCGTAAGCGCGTCTGCACGCATACGCATTTTCATTGGACCAAAGGCCCTCAGCGCGTGAGCGCGTCTGTGACGTGTCGTGCGAGGGTGTATCCCTCTTTGCACGTGATGACAGAACACACATGGATTTCAACCAATCGCGTGTGAAAGTTCACGGCACCCCGGAACACACATACCCAGGCCAATCGCGTGTGGAACTACCCACGCACCCGGAAACACACTTACCCAGGCCAATCGCGTGTACGCTCGCTCCCCTCCGATCACACGCGATGACGTGCACGGCAAAAGACGTGCACAGGCGTCAACGAGTCCGCCCACACGGAGGCGTCCCGCGGACAGCATAAAAGTGCGCGCAAACAACAAACGCGTATATACAGCAACGATGAATGCCCCATTTGTTGCTGCACTGATCGTGGGACACCGCAGGAGGAGGAGAATAGCCAGGGCACGCATTTTTGCACCACGGACAAGCCTTTTTGGGATGCCTGACGACCAGGTCTACGGCAGGTATAGGTTTCCACCCCATATCATCCTAGACCTGGTCAGGGAGTGGGAAGATGACCTCACATCCCCCACCCTTTGCTCCCAAGCATTGAGCCCCTTGGAGAAGCTGCTCAATGTCTTGCATTTTTTGGCCACTGGGTCGTTTCAGCGGACCACTGCCATAGTGGGGGGGGTCTCACAGGCCACGCAGTCACGCTGCCTACACCAGGTACTGGCAATCATGACAGCGCGCCCCTCAGTCCGCAGGCACATATACATGCCCAGAACACCCGCAGAAAGGCAGGCCGTTGTCCTGGATTTTTTCAGGGTGGCACACTTCCCCAAAGTGCTCGGTGCCATAGATTGCACCCATGTGGCCCTACGTCCACCTAGGGCCACTGAGCACATCTACCGAAACCGCAAGCACTGGCATTCCATCAATGTACAGGTGGTATGCGATGCAAAGGGAATCATCACCTCTGTCTATGCAAACTACCCTGGCTCCACCCATGACAGTTTCATATACAGAATGTCCGCCCTGAGCCGGGCCCTGGAAGCTGGGCAGCATGGCGACACATGGCTCCTAGGTCAGTACAAATGCCCTTGCACATGCATGCAAGTCACACACAGACAAATATCCCAACCCTAATAATCTCAATTATTATCACCTCCCCAGGGGACAGTGCCTACCCTCTGAGCAACCACATGATGACGCCAATCCGGAACCCCACCACACCACCCCAGGTAAGATACAACGCCGCCCATATTGCAACCAGGGGCATAGTGGAGCGCACATTCGGAGTGCTCAAGTCACGTTTCCGCTCCCTTGACCGCTCTGGTGGGCAACTACTCTATGCACCACCAGTAGTGTGCAGGATCATTGTGGCAGCATGTGTCCTGCACAATGTTGCAACACGGCAGGGCGTCCCGGTGGACATGGTGGTGCCCCCACATCCCCAACCACAGGCACAGGCGCTGCCCATGGGAGGGGACAGGGCACGTGGCGAGGAAGCCCGGACCCAGCTTGTGGCCACATTTTCCACCTAAACTCCCACCCCTGCGGAGTGCACACAGGCCTGGCACATACCAGGTGACAATCGATGATGACAAAGTGACAGTCAACTGTCACAACCCTACCACCCTGAGATAGTTGCCATGGAAGTGCCACATCGTCTGCATCCCTAGCTACTTAAACACAAGCTATCCTGTGCAACCAAAATGCACACATATGACATGTGACATGACATGGGCCATACACAAGTATTCCAAGGCGCAATGAGGCAGGGGGGGGGACAAGGGAACACAGAGAACGGTACTACTAGGCCAGGTGTCATTGAGATTGTGCAAGTGCAGGGGTAGGGGGAAGGGAAAAGTGCAAGGGGAAGGGTGGGGGGGAGTCCAGTACAGAGAAAGTAGGCCAAAAGAATAATACATAGGTCGCCTGGTGGCAACTGCAAAGGTAAGTGCAGACAAGTGCTGGGAAGGGAGGGCTGTAGGGATAGAGAGACAGTACTGCAGTGCAGGGGTTGCCAGGGTGGCAGTGCAAGTGGACAGTGGCTGGGCCAGGGACCGAGGTTGGTGAGAGTGTCCCAGTAGCAGCTCCTGTGCAGTTCCAGTGAAGAATTCTGCAAGGGAGAGGCAGAGAGTAAGCAGAAGCAAAGAGGAAGGTCTTGAGGTGCTTCCAGAACTGGAGATGGTTCCCCTCAAGTTCAAGTCAGGCAGGAAGTCTGTTCCAGGGGGAGGGCCCTGCTGCGGAGAGAAACCTACCCCCAGCTAGTTGCTCTGAGAAGCGGATGACCTGGACATGCAAGGTGTGCATCACACACACCTGCAAAACAGGCCATGGCCATCACTGTCATGTCAGTCAAACCCTCCCAAACATCAACATGACATGGCAAGCAATACCCATACACTGACGCAGTAACAATAAGGTACACATTGCCATGTCCTAAATGTACAGTGGCATCGGACAATGATGCCTGACCCGGAATCAGATGAAATGACAGACCAACAAAATGTCCCACCCAAAATAATTCGTTTCCAAATGCATTGCAACAGTCGTAGACGTAACATGACAATGAATGCCTGTCTATATGCACATTATGCATTGCAAAATCAACACTGCAGCTCATGTGTGCAGTGTCCCACTCCTGCATCACACTGCTCAGCGCACAGCACAGTGAACAGCCATTGCGTGTGATGCACACCCTGAGCATCACATCTAAGTGACAGACTACATCAAACATCAAATTTGGCATGTACTGGAACCATAATCGGTCACAGAACATGTGCTGCCGGGACACAGTGGGCACCAGAAGGCAAACAGTGTACACGTGGATATGCAAGGGTGGGAGTACATGGAGTGCATCCGAGTGCAAGTGTGTGGTTCTGCAGGGACATGCACTCCACATATGCATGTGCACTCAAGTGACCATCAGTGTTCCCTACACATCACATGTGAACATCCACCATGTGTACACCCCAGCATGTCAAACCACAACTATCCCCTCGCACCTGAAAGGAAAACACAACACATGAACAGGCATTGATCAGCAGAACACAACATGTACATAGGACAACAACATTACAATGTCAGAGCTCCCATCACACTGCAGGGCAATGCAACTATCAACAACAACCCCCCCCCCCTCCCGCGCAAATGACCATGACCCACTGAACAACTGCACCTGGGTCATGGAGCCTCCAACCCTCATTTCCACCTGGCCACAGGATCACCTTTAGCCTTCGTGTCCATCTCCCACCTTGTGTGTAAAAAGATGCCCGAACCCTCAGAATCCACACTCATTTCCAAAATCACAAAATCCAAGGCATGAAAACGAACCCAATCACCCTCCAGTAGATGACTTGACGTAGCAGTACCTCACAAACGCCAAGTACTACCACAATGATGCAACAACCAAGGTAGCACAGCAGAACAATGTCACGACAGGATGTGAGACATGTGTGCTACATGACATAGGATGATGCACCATGAATGGATGTGTACTGTCACAGGTCCCCTGTACAGGCGCGGGAGTCTCATGAAACAACCACCCACACCATGTCCCGGGTGCCTGCAAGGTCAAACACACACAGGCCCCTGAGATCATGGTGGGGAATGAGGTTCAGGGATATGCAGTCGGGACAGGTGTAGACACACTGGATGACTGGAATGAGTGGCAGGTGAGGGGAGGAGGAATGACACATGAAACTAGGGAATGCACGAAAATGTACAACCTGCATGAACACATACACAATCCAAACAAACTTGGACATCATTGTCATGGCCTTCTGTAGTCCAGGCTCAGGAGTGGTACGAACCAACCACCCCCTCTAGGGTTTTGGCGCCTGCAAGTACGGGGCTTACACAGGCATCCGCAACCCCAGTGGGGAAAGAGGGTCAGGGAACGTTGCTTGGATAGGCACGGGAAGCAGGAACACCGGGTAGAGGGTACAGGTTTCATAATTGCATAGGATCACGGGTGATTAGGGAAAAAAACATACCAAATAGGACCACACATACATCCATGCATCAGTACACTCCCCAGCAAGCCTATGCAGGGCAGTTTGTAAGGAAAACAACAAGACACTTAGCTCTGGTTTTGAGTGCTGGCCTCCTGCCTGCGCACTCTCAGGGCCGGTTACAGGAGCACTCCAATGCTGCAAAGAGAGACACAGTCAACAACCTGTATGTGCCAATTACACAAAAACACAACACAAAACATGCCCCATAGCAACAAACTACTCTACAAACAGACAATCAGTGCTCGATGCTTCGTACCCATATATAACATCACCCCTGTGACGGGTCATACACAGTCAATGCAGTAAGTCAGGTGCTGGTGGGTGCGTGGCAAATCGAACACCAATGTGTCACAATTCACACAACATGCAATGTTCCCTGGGTAAGCAGACAGACCCATATGGCAAGCCATGACTACAGAGCAAGTTGCGTACCACCATGACCAAAACAAAGTTGGCAGTGCATTTATCATGAAGTACGTGGAATAGACATGCACTGCACCCAAGTATGTCCCTTGCTGCATGTCCCTGTGAGCTGCCCCTTTCCATGTCTCGGAAGGCTACATGGTTGATACAAGTGCCTCAATGAACCTTGGTGTACCGCAGGGTATGTGCCACTGCCCCTGCATGTGTCCCAGACAACCCTACTATCAACAGCCATCAGTCCACAAACACATCTGAGCTGCATTGTGTGCTTCAACACCAATATTCGTCTAAGCTCACCCTCAGTGCTGTGACTAAGCCTGCATGTGCAACTCGCCTGGTGCAAGCTTTGCTGTGTCGTGGCCCCCCTGTGATGCTCACCTTGCCTGGAGTTCCTTGGAACATGTCAGCAGTTCTAGGATGTGGGTCTGCAATCACTGTGGCTCTGCTCGTGCACACATGTGCATGTGGGCACCAACAAACGGGTCAGGAATATCGTCGTCCAATGGGCCATGTCTGCTGGCAAAGGTGCTCTGGTGCCTCATCCCCCTGCACAGAGTGCATGAAACAAATGATTAATGCATGAAAGTGATCTGTGTGTGTCTCATCAGGCATCTCATTACTTGACCATGTCAGAGAGTCACATCACAAATCACACCATCAGTCCGTCTTTGACTTCCAAAGTGTGGAACACTATCTACAGCATGAATTGCAACAGGCACGTGTACAGGAAAGAAATGAGACATAATACACAATGCATAGCAATCAATGTCCACATTAATCATGACACACCCCATCTAGCAAAAGCTGAACAGTGGACAATTACACCTAAATCATCCCCACTAGGGGTGTCAACACAAGTCACAAAGCACCAGACATGCCACAGATATGACAGTCCAAAGCCCTTGTGTAAAATTCTGTAACACCGAACCAATCTTGCGAGCCCATGGATAAGGGAGGCAGGAGTGGCATATGTGAGTCAAGGAACCCAAGCAGCAAACACATACACAAGACAACCATGAAGGGCCCAGCTGGAACAGACAGTGGATGCCTTCAAAAACCACAAGGCACCGCACTGTCACATGAAAGCACAATAGACTACAAATTTTAAACTAACTCAACTATTAACTAATTACACTAACTATGGAAAACCTACATTACCTATTTAAACTAACTATCAAACAGAAACTTAACTAACTAAACTAAAAGAAAAATCAAAAACGGCCACATACGACCCGGGGGGGAGGGGAGGCACCCAGGAGGGGGGAGGTACAGGGTGCTGCTCAACATCCACATGCGATGATGCTGAGCCAAAAAAAAATACCTCCATGGGCTCAACGCCTGCACAGCACGACCTATGTGGGAGATAGATGGTCGTCCGAGTCTGGCTCATCCCGGAAAGGAGGACGTGGCACAGTAGCCTGGCCACGCCTAGCCGCAGCTTGCCCCTCGTCGGCAGCAAGTCTGCCGGACAGGTGAGCCTGGTTCTGTGTGGCGATGTTACATAGGTCTGCATGCAGAACCTCACGTGATACACGTGCTTCCTCTTGCAAGGTAGTACGTGTAACACGGAGTTCCTCCTGCAAGGCCTGGCTGGACAACCGCTGCACCTCCCGGCAAGCCTGTAGCTCAGCCGAGATGGTGCGCTCAAGCTGTGCGAACCTCTCCTCTGCCTGCTGCCTCTGGGACATCATAAGGACACCCAGAGTGGATCTGAGGGAGGCATACTCCTCCCTCAGGGCATCCATGTGCGCCTCTGCGTGAGCAGCAATTGCTTGACGCAGAGACGACATTTCAGCCTGCCGTGCCCTGTCTGAGGCCGCCATGCCCAGCCTGAGCGAGCGGGCCGTGGACCGTGCCGCCTGCTGCTGGAGAAGCACCTGCCTAGCAGGGGGGAGCACAGATCGGGCCACACGCTCCATGCTGTCAGCGATGTTCTCCATTGCTGCCCCCTGCCGTTCGGAATTGGCAGTCATGTCTTGCTCCAACTCAGTATACAGCGGTTGCGCGCGGCGACCGCGTTGCCGGGCTTGACCCCTGCGGGACCCAAGGACCGGAGGTCCTCGGTGTGTTGGCACCGCCTGCGGCTGCACGACTACATGCCCCCGTCGACGTGATGTCCCAGGCACATCAGTGACTGGTGTGGAGGGTGACCCTGCGTCCCGATCCACCACGGGCGGAGGAACCAAGACTGTCTGATCCCTCAGTGCAGGTGTCGCAGACAGAGGAATGTCCACATCAGAATCACTCACCCCTGACACATGGACTTGATGCTCATCCAACTCAACATGGACGTCAGAGTCGTCATCAAGGCTGGACTCATAGGCAGCCAGAGACAGGATGGACTGCAGCACTTGGGGGTTTTCGTGGCCTACCACCCCACGACCCCCACTAGTGCCGGGTTTATGTGGTCTTACCAACCCTGTGTCTGGCATGACAACACCATCCTCTGCATCCATTGTGTCATCACCTGAAAAATAGAGAGGAAAAGGTCACTACACATGTCAGAAGCACACAACACACACACACACCGACAGCAAAGGCATCCGGCAGACATGTGACACTCAACATATGACCTGGCATGCATGCTGGGTCTACTTTGAATAGCTACTGTGATCAGACCTGTTGAAAGGTGGCAGTTTGCATGGAAGTGGGTCTATGCAGTGCAGAAAATGTGTACGCCACTCACTACCTACATGTACAAGCACTCCATGGTGTGTGCCAGAATTTGTGAAGGCAGTGCAATGTCAAATTCAGACATCACGTGCATTGTGTATTCAATATGTACCATGTCTAGCAGCCAAGCACCCCTCCACCCCAGTACCAAAGCAGGGATGCCTAGCATGGTATCAAAAGGCTGCCCATACACCTGTGTATTGACAAGCAGTGTTGACTGGCATCAACAGCTTCATGTGATTCAAATTACAACACTGCAAATGATGCTGGGACAGTGGGCAGGACACATGATGGAAGATCCGGAGGCCAGCCACGTGTGAAGAAGACACGACAAGAGTTGGACAGAGTCATTGGCCATTGAACAGGCTGAGGCCTGTGAGCCACACAGATTGTCAGAGCCTAAACATGTGTGCAACGCAGGACTGAGCCACAGTTGACATGGGGAGGCCGATAATATGGCAGGCAATGTATGTAACCAAGGACTCATATTACAGTGATCATCCAGTCAAGGACACATAGGGGCATGCGTGCAATGCACATGGAGCATGAATGGGCACTCATGTCCCTGCGAGACATCTGACCCATGCACAGTACAAGTGGGATACCCTGCATCGAGTACTAAGGCTGTACCACACGGCATATGTCTGGCAGTTTCTAAGCTGGAAGTTAGCATCTACACAGGACACATGAACAAGAAACTACACATTGGCAAGAATGTAGCAGACCAGTGCAAAGGTGGAACTGGGGTGCAGAGTGGCGGAGGAGGGGCAAGGGAGCATGCCCACATGGAGTCCCGCATGCAGGCAGAGGAGACATGCATGACGGTAGCATTGCATTACTTACACATCAGAACCATGTACACGTCACATGTAGCAGCAATCATGCACAACACATCCCACAAGTGAAACACACACGTCCTCAACAACTACGCATCAACACTCACTGGACTGGGCATCAAAGTCCAGCATCTCTCCCACACCTTCGACCAATTCTGGTGGTATGAACTCCGCAACGAGAGCCTCATGCGGAGTGAGTTCTTCCTCCTCTGGTGCAGGCCCACCGCCAGTCACCAGAGTCAAGTTGTAATTTGAGGCACGCTTAGCCTTAGTGCTGCGCTTGATGTCATTCCAGCGCTTTTTGCACTCCTGCGCCGTGCGCACCTCATGGCCGAATGAACTGACATGTTCCGCAACATGCTTCCATTGGGTGTCACGTTGGGCAGCCGTAGTCTGACTATTGGCACCCACTAGCATGTCACGGCTGTGTCCCCGCACGTAGTCCACGAGGAAGTCCAGTTCCTGCTTACAGAAAGGCTTCTTCCTCGACATGCAGGAGGTCGTGGCTGTGTGTGGGGTCCCAGCCTGTGCTGCAGGTGCAACCTTCCTCCTCTTGGACTGTGGCGCAGACCCTGGCTGGCTAATGCCGCCCTGACCAGTATGGCCAGTGGGTTCGGTGGATTGAGCCGAGGGAGTGGCAGGTGGAGGGATGACCAAAGGCCTGACTTGTGTCAGTGGCAGCTGGGTGCCCACTAATGGACCCTGCGCAGCAACATCAGCTGTGGCAGGGTCATTGACCGCAACGGTCCTGGTTGGCAGACTCACAACCGGGGTGCTGTTGGGTGCATCTGCCCCTGCACTTGCCAACACCCGGCTGTTCGGGGCAGCAGATGACATGACTGCCCCAGGGACACGTGTCTTGGTCTGAGCAGCCCGGCGTGCCCCTATGGTTTCCCCCCTGGCCTGTTGGAGATCTACCAAGGGCTCTTCAAGTGCCAACGCAGCTTGCGCTGGCAGACCCTGAGCCTGGGTGGCGGTGTCCACAGCTGCACCTGCAGCTACCGCTACCCTTAGGCCCGTGGCAGTCGATGGAACGGACTGCCGGGTCATACGGGTGCCAGTGCCAGATGCAGGAGCTGCATCCCCCGGAACCACAGGGGGTGGTGGCATGGCTGCACCAACACATGGCACAACATTGTGCTCAAGTGGCGCACCCCTGCCTCTTCCCCCTCTGTGGCTGCCCTGGACACCCTGGAGTCCCCCTACTCCCTGGTCACCACGGCCACGTCCCCGACCACGCCCGCCATGAGGAGTACGCCCAGCTGAGGCGCCCCTCACCTTTGGTGGCCTCCCAACCATGGCACAGATGTAATAGTGCTGGCACAGATGGAGTGGTGCCAATGGGAGGTGTACAGCACAATTGACCTGGGCAATTGGGGTGAAGGGGGTGGGAAGCAAGATGTTAACAGCCCCCCTGCACCTGCAAGGCTGTATGTGACCCCGGTGATGTGGTGACGGGTCACGCAACGCTCAGGCACCCCAAAACTGCAGTAAAACCGTGCACGCAACCCTGCAGCCTACGTGCGTGGATTTAACCTCCCGCAGTACGCGGTGGCACCCAGTAACACGAAAAACGCGTACGCGTGGGACACGCAGGCTACGATGACATCGAAAATGGGTGCAATACACAGGGGCACCCGCAGTGGGAAAAGGAGCGTTTGCGACTCACCGTCTGACTAGCGCGATGCAGAAAAACACGCGTAGCCAATACCCCCGCCAAAAGAAGAGATACGTCCTTGAGAGCTGTGAAGTAGATGGCGCACGAAACAACTGGAAGCAGCAACACACGTCGGTCTCCACGGAAGGCACGTACAGCGAACTGCTGGGCCCGCTCACCTTTAACCCGTGCTGAGGGAAACGCACGCGCGCGTCACGTCACACGCGGACGTGCAGTTTTTCACGCGCGATTACGCGCATTACACGCGGACGTGCAGTTCTTCACGCGCGATTACGCGCATTACACGCGGACGTGCAGTATTCCACACGTGATTACGCGCATTACACGCGGACGTGCAGTTTTCCACACGCGATTAGCCTTGGTACGTGTGTTTCCGGGTGCGCGGGTAGTTCCACACGCGATTGGCCTGGGTACGTGTGTTCCGGGGTGCCGTGAACTTTCACACGCGATTGGTTGAAATCCACGTGTGTTCTGTCATCACGTGCAAAGAGGGATACACCCTCGCACGACACGTCACAGACGCGCTCACGCGCTGAGGGCCTTTGGTCCAATGAAAATGCGTATGCGTGCAGACGCGCTTACGCGCTAAGGGCCTTTCCTCGAATTACACGCTGACGTGCAGATTTTTCACGTGCCAAATCACTCCGTATCAAGCTGGCCACGCAAATACACACGGAAGACCACGCTCCTTCCCAGAAGGCCGAATCACTGCCCCCCAGTGCCCCGAGCAGCCTCCCACGTGCCATCTGCTGCTGCCTGCCTGCCTGCCTGCCTGCCTGCCTGCTGCCACCGTGCCCTGCCATTTGGTGCCTGCACATCAGCCATCTGCAGGGGTCCAGTTGCTGTGTCCACCCCTGCTGGAACAGTAGACGCCCGACTGGGATACCATCGCTCCACAGCCCAGCCCCAGGACCCAGTTGCCCACCCACGCCTGCCTCGGGGGTCGCCATGTCGGGGCAAGCACCATCTGAGACCAGTGGTGACCCCCAGCCAGAGAGGCAGAGGGCCACCAGCTTCAGTGAGAAGGAAGTTGGTGTCCTGGTGGAGCATGTCCTGGGGCATTATGATGCCCTCTTCGGAAGACCACGCGCCAACAAGGAAGGACGGGAGAGGATCTGGGACGATGTAGTGGTTGCCATCAACGCGGAGGGGGTGGCAACCCGCGACATCAAGCACATCAAGAAGCGCTGGGAGGACTTAAGGGCCAGGACACTCAATAAGGCCCGGCGCCTCGCGGAGGGGGGCCGGGCACGCCTGAGTGACATCCAGATGAGGGTCCTGGAACGCGTAGACCCAGCGCTCCACGCCCAGATCCTTCGGAGGCAGACCCATCTGGAGTTGGCCGGTAAGTGGCCAAGCATTACTGTGTGAGACAGGGCATGTTGCAGTGTGCTGGTTGTCTGATACCTGCCTGTATGTGTGACATAGGCCATGTACGTATGTGTGTGTGCAGGGACATCATGGTCAGGCATGTGAGTACAGTGATGTGTTCTATTGCAACATGGTGGGCTCTGTGCGGAATGGACACATGGAAGCATGGCAGTCTCTGTTCCTGGACATGGGTGGGGGTGAGGGATGGGTGCTGGTCCCATGTACACGTATGGTGTCCATGTGTGTGTGTCTGACCTGCGTGTCTGTGACTTGTAACTGCCATGGATGCATGACACATGTCTGTGACAATGTTCAGATTCACTGATGCAGCCTTGTCATCCTTGTATCCACTGCGTCTGTGGTGTACGAGGCCAGATGGATGGAACTACGGTGAGGTGTGTGCATGTGATGGCAAGATCCATGATGCATGTGAGTTTAAAACCAACATTGTATGAATCATGAGTCCCTTGGTCATGTATGCCAATGTGCATGGCATGCGCCATGCCTGTTACTGTATGTGTTTTGCCTGCACTGACCCATGTGTTGTGGAGGGACATGATGGAAGTGATGTATGACAGTGCCACTCATCTGCTGTTGCTTCCTGTCTAGGGGACCATTGTACAGTACCCTGATGCTTGTGTTCTATGTCTCCCTCTACACAGTGGCAAGTGAAGAAGAGGGCGGAGAAGGCACTGTGGAGCAGAGCGGCGGGGATGCTGCCACGGCTGCAGCGGAAGGGGTGGGTGAGCCCCCACAGGGGCTTGCACCAGCGGAAGACGGCGTGGAGACATCCAGGTTGGTGGTTTCCACAGAGGGGGAGGAGGCCGCTACTGAGCCACACATGGGGCCTGGTGGGGGCATCCCCGCTGGTGCAAGTGGTGCAGTCCAGGGCCAGGGGCAGGAGGCAACACAGGTCGCCGTGGAGGTGCCTGTGCATGTCACTGTCCCTGACACTGTGACTGCACCACCATGCACCAGCAGGGATGCCCCATCCCAGGCCCGTCCGCAGGTAGGGGAGATGTCCATGTCATCTGACACTCCTCTACCTGCGGAAGGGGGGACCCCTGGCCGTGTGGAGAGGGTCCTGATTGGTGTCGCGTTGCGCACGGCTGGCATTCGTGATGAGGTGCATGCTTCCCGGGAGGAGCATGCACATCATCACGAAGAGCACCGTGCGTACGTGAACCATTTGGGAGCCGCCATGGTCGGGGGTTTCCTACATGTGTGTGGCCTTCTGGCGACCCTCTCCTCCTCTGTGGGGGCTATGCGCCAGTCGGGCTCCATGCCGTCTTCCGGCCCAGATGCCACCAGGGCCCCCTGTGGACCTGCCCCGACCAACGCAGCCAGCTCGGTGGGGACCCCATCCCTGCCACAGTCGGGAGTCGAAGGTCCAGCAGGGGTGGACACACCAGCAACTGTCCCCCTGCAGATGGAGGATGTGCCGGCATCATCTGGCAGGGCACGTGCACGACGGCATCGGTGGATTCCATCAGCCTGGATGCCGTCGTGCTGGCAGAGGCAGTGGCGTCGGAGGCAGCAGCAGGCTCGACGTGGGAGGCATCATGGCTCGGGGCCATCAAGATCAGAGGGGCAGGCATCGGCCGGAGGGCAGGAGAACCCTGGGATGGCAGTGTCTTCCGTGTGGGAGCAGTTGGTCCAGCGGATAGGTGCGGAGCGGCAGCGGGCGGAAGAGGAGCGGCTCACCATGGTCAGGGCGGAGTTCTCCATGCGTCGGGCGTTGAGGCGGGCTGAGTGCCTCGAGGAAGCTCGCAGGGAGTTTGAGGTGGACACGGGGTTGTCCCTGCGAGACCTCGGGGCCAGGACAGAGTCCCGCCTCCGGGACATCGACATGGAGTTCGATGATGCCCTGGCTGGCAACATCACAGAGTGAGCCGCAGGACTTGCCCGCTGCCATTGTATATAGTTCTTTAGTTAGTTAGTGTTAGGTTTCCTTTATTTTTTAATTTTTTTTGGACCGCTCGGACAATGGGCACTTTTCTGTATATATACTTTTTTATTAGTTAGTAGTAGTAGGTTTCATTTATGGTGTTGGGCTCATGGACCCTGGGATCTTCTTGTACATAGTTTGATGTTTTGAAAACATTTGTTGGATTTATATTTGTGTTCACCATGAGGCAATGGTTTTTCCTTATTTTTCCCCCCCATTATTTTGCTTTGGACTACATTAGTTTTTGGATTCCTTTGTTTTTTTATTTTTTCTATTAGTTCTCGGACATGGACCATTTGTTTTGTCATCCCCATTGTTGTGTGTTTTATTTCTTTACTTCATTTTCATCTTTAATACATATATTTATTACTTACATTTGTGGTATTTTCTCATTGGTTTCATGCATGTCATGATATGGGTTTTGACATTCACTTGCACCCATTGTGTATGTGTGTGTGACGGACATGTGTTCATTTACATACTTGCCATTGGGGTTGTATCATGTAATTGCATCTACTATGTGGGTGGATGCAATCCTTGGCTGGGTGTTTGTGCTGGGTATGCTGCCCATTACTGCCATGATTGCGTTTCGTCAGGACCTGGGGGCAGGGGGACATGAGTGGGGGCCTGCAGGGGTGTGGGGGTGCAAGGGGACATGAGTGGGACATGGTTGGGGGCTGCTGGCAGGTGCCCCACAGTGCTGGGGGTGGGGGTGCAAGGGGACATGAGTGGGGGCCTGCTGGGGGGTGGGGGTGCAAGGGGACATGAGTGGGACATGGTTGGGGGCCTGCTGGCAGGTGCCCCACAGTGCTGGGGGGAGGGGTGCAAGGGGACATGAGTGGGGGCCTGCTGGCAGGTGCCCCACAGTGCTGGGGGGTGGGGGTGCAAGGGGACATGAGTGGGGGCCTGCTGGGGGGTGGGGGTGCAAGGGGACATGAGTGGGACATGGTTGGGGGCCTGCTGGCAGGTGCCCCACAGTGCTGGGGGGTGGGGGTGCAAGGGGACATGAGTGGGGGCCTGCTGGGGGGTGGGGGTGCAAGGGGACATGGTTGGGGGCCTGCTGGCAGGTGCCCCACAGTGCTGGGGGGTGGGGGTGCAAGGGGACATGAGTGGGGGCCTGCTGGGGGGTGGGGGTGCAAGGGGACATGGTTGGGGGCCTGCTGGCAGGTGCCCCACAGTGCTGGGGGGTGGGGGTGCAAGGGGACATGAGTGGGGGCCTGCTGGGGGGTGGGGGTGCAAGGGGACATGGTTGGGGGCCTGCTGGCAGGTGCCCCACAGTGCTGGGGGGTGGGGGTGCAAGGGGACATGAGTGGGGGCCTGCTGGGGGGTGGGGGTGCAAGGGGACATGGTTGGGGGCCTGCTGGCAGGTGCCCCACAGTGCTGGGGGGCGGGGGTGCAAGGGGACATGAGTGGGGGCCTGCTGGGGGGTGGGGGTGCAAGGGGACATGGTTGGGGGCCTGCTGGCAGGTGCCCCACAGTGCTGGGGGGTGGGGGTGGTGGGAGACATGGGTGGGGGCCTGGTGGAGGCTGCCCCTGGTGACTGGAGGGGTGGGGGTGGTGTGAGACATCGGTGGGGGCCTTGTGGAGGCTGCCCCTGGTGACTGGGGGGTGGGGGTGCAAGGGGACATGAGTGGGACATGGTTGGGGGCCTGCTGGCAGGTGCCCCACGGTGCTGGGGGGTGGGGGTACAAGGGGACATGTGGCTTGGCTGGGGGGCATGCCCATGGTGGATGGGCTGCCTGCGGGACATGACCAGGGGTGCAGGGTAGTCCCCTGTGGTGTGGGCTGCCTGCAGAGGTCGTGGAGGGGGTAGAGGTGAGACCTGGGAGGACCCACACTGGCAATTCACCTCTTCAACTTCCCGCACACCCACGTAATACACTGCCCCACTCGCACAGGCCCAATCGCGTGTAGGATTTCTCGCGCACCCCTGTAATACACGTACCCAGGCCAATCGCGTGTAGATTTTCTCGCGCACCCCTGTAATACACGTACCCAGGCCAATCGCGTGTAGATTTTCTCGCGCACCCCTGTAATACACGTACCCAGGCCAATCGCGTGTAGATTTTCTCGCGCACCCCTGAAATCCACGTACCCAGGCCAATCGCGTGTAGCATTTCTCGTGCACCCCTGTAATACACGTACCCAGGCCAATCGCATGTAGATTTTCTCGCGCACCCCTGTAATACACGTACCCAGGCCAATCGCGTGTAGCATTTCTCGCGCACCCCTGAAATCCACGTACCCAGGCCAATCGCGTGTAGATTTTCTCGCGCACCCCTGTAATCCACGTACCCAGGCCAATCGCGTGTCGATTTTCTCGCGCACCCCTGAAATCCAGGTACCCAGGCCAATCGCGTGTAGATTTTCTCGCGCACCCCTGAAATACACGTACCCAGGCCAATCGCGTGTAGCATTTCTCGCGCACCCCTGAAATCCACATACCAAGGCCAATCGCGTGTAGATTTTCTCGCGCACCCCTGAAATCCACGTACCCAGGCCAATCGCGTGTAGATTTTCTCGCGCACCCCTGTAATACACGTACCCAGGCCAATCGCGTGTAGAATTTCTCGCGCACCCCTGAAATCCACGTACCCCGTTCAATCGCGTATTTAACTTCCCACGCACCACTTTTTTGATGCGCTGGGACTCTACCGCCTGCCTTCGTGTGGCGGCCGTGTTTCAGCTTGTGCGTGTCTTTGGCTGTGCGTGGCTTTGCCCTATTCGATTCCATGAATACGTGTGGTTCGAGTGCGTGTGGGTGTTCCGTCTGCTTCCCTGCAGTACATCCCCAGTTACGCCCTTATTTTCGCGTGTTGTTCCCCATTCCGCGCGTTACGCCCCATGTCCCGCCCACTTTCTGGTGTGTGCGCTGAGGTTGTGCGCTTTCACTGTGCGCGTCGCGCACGCCTTTCGCGATGTTGCAGTGACTTGTGCGCCATGCATGGGTTTGGCGCACATCCCGCGGTGAACACGCGCAGGGACTTCCATGAATCGCACGCGTGCGCGTGCGCCTGTTTTTTTCCGCTTGCGCAGGCTTGCGCATGCTTGCGCATGCTTGCGCGAAGATTTTCGGCGCACGTTTGTTCCATGAATCGGCCCCTAAATTAGTATTCAGTGTCATAGTATTAATCTGTTGTTTCATATAATAGAACCAACCTCATCCCCAGATGGGTGTGAAGTGTGCAAATAATTACATACCTCTCTTGCTCAAAGTGTTTAATATCCTGTAGTTTTTTGTAACCTCAACTGGTTTAACTATACAGATTCCAATTTCTTTAAGGAATTCTTACCTTCTTTCCTCTATTCTCTAGTGTGCAACAAATATTAAAATTAGACTCTTGAGCGCACCATCATGCTATGTACTACCATCAGATTCTAGCAGTAAATATCTTACCATGATATTGTGGGTCCCAATAATGGACTGTCTAATGGGAGGTAACCCAAAGACCACAAATATGTGTCTATCCAAATTAGTATGTGACAGTTCTTTTCTATCGCAACAAATCGAGTGGAACCCTGTACAAACAAGCGAGTAGAGAAGAGAAAGGGACACCGTCCTGCGTCAGGTGAAACATATGGATGAATAAAAGGACTCACACTTAAGTCCAGACAACGGACACAGATGAAAAATGTCCAAGCTCACTTACTTGAATCTCTACCGAGGATTCTAATATTAATTAGATTGTCCAGGTTTCACAAATTGTGAAATCCCCATTCCAATGGGTAACTGAGTCACAGTATTCAATTCTCAAAGTATTCTCTGACCTAGAAAATATATCAAAAAACCCATCAGGGTCAGGGATATACATCTTGTTAAGTAGCCACAGATTTAAAGGCCACAGATTCGAAGGGGGTGGCTATTAGTCCAAAAAAACACAATAAACATACTTATGTTCTCCCTTGGCGTCTCGCAGTATAATGCAGGAGCTAGGGTCATCTCCAGCACTCTTTCAAAAGATTTGCGGCAAAATTCGCAGCTAAAATCACAGCAAAAATGGTGGCACGCCACGCAGTGACGTCACCACGTAAAAATGTAATGATGTCACCGCGCTCCCACCTTCGCATCCGCAAACTCGCAGCAGGCTACTCTGGATAATGTAGTCCTCCCCCGGACACTCAAAATTGGAAAAGGGCTCACTAACTAGTATATAGTACTACCATTAGGCAAGTAGGTGATATTAAACCTCCCTAATCTTCCAAGGGGTGTGACATTTTCTCATATTTACTCGAATACTACGAAATAATTATTAGACATTGAACAGGGTTCATCCTGCTACCTAGATCATATATGTTGTAGCAGATAATTACGGTAATACAATCAACAAAGCTAAACTGCAAACAGCTTAGTAGTCAATCAGCGTCACGCCATTACATAGTATTTTGAAAATATAAGACACATCCTGTTTTGTGGGACATAATTTGACTTGGTTTATAGTGATAAAGTCGAATTATAAAATGTCAAAAGTCAAAATGTTGAAAAAAAATGTCTGAAAAAAGAAATGTTGAATGTCTTTTTTTTTTATTTTCTGTTCGAAATGGGGGGGTTCTACCCAACCCCCCTTTTTTGTAAACATTTTTTTAAACGCACGAAAGCAAAAAAATCCATGTAAAATCAAAATGACATATTCGAGAAAAAAAAAATGACATTTTTTTTCTCGACATTATGTCTTTCACTGCCTACCATTTGACTTTACACATTCTAACATGCATTTACACCACAGCATTCAATAATGAAGGCTGGCAGCCACCTAAATCATAACACAACTTTCAAAGCAACCACTAGATATTTTAAATAATATTTTGGACCTATTGTGACAAGAGACGCCATGTCATCACATCAAAATGCTCACTTCATATTTAAAAAAAAAATATATATTACATGGCCACGGTAGTGGCCATGTAGTTATGGTTAAGTTGCTGTTTCCATAGGAATAGCACTTTTTGGGCGGCTTATAACTTCGCTCTCCCTGGACGGATCCTCACCAAACTTTGCAAAAAAAATAGTTGGGTCACTCTGATTTTTTTTGCAAAGTTTGGTGAGGATTCGTCCAGGGGGGAAAAAGTTATAGGGTGGGTCCCAAAACTTTTTTTTTTCCCATAGACTGAATGGGAAAAAACTTTGCGCACGGCTACAGCCCGAACCGCTGGACGGATTTACACCAAATTTGCGGCAGGAGCGGCGGCCTGGTCCCAAAAGCGTGCTTTTGTAAATTTGGTGTAAATCTGTCCAGTAGTTTTTTTAAAAATGACTAAAATGTAAGGCAAAAAAATTAGTGATATCTGCGTTCGCTTCGCGTCGGACTTCCCTGTTCGCTCCGGGGACAGCACCCCGATTGGCCCATGGGCTTGCGTCATGTCCGCGGACATGCGATGTGTTCGCTGATTGGACGGCGAGGGGCGTGGAGCGCGTCAGATTTTCTGTGGCGCCCGCCATCTTGTATTCGCAGTCGACCGCGTACAGCGCAGTGAAACGTGGATAAAAAATTGTATTTAGTGCCGTGTGTTGGTGTGTAAGAGTGTTTGGGGAGGGTGGGGGAGTATGAGATAGGTTCAATGCTTTGTTTTTTTATGTGCTAGACCTTTTTGTTGCGTTCGATTTGTCCGCGGAGAACACGGCTGTTCTGACATTTTGTAAATAAACTAAATGGTGGGGTGTTTAGAGGACGGAGTATGTGTCATTTTAGTTCGCAAGGAAGGTAAAAATGAGCTATGAACACTCGCAGTGTACTTAATTGTTCGTAAATACACAAACTGGGGGTGTCCTCAGGACGCTGTCCGTATTGTAATCTGTCTAGTTGAATGTGTTCTAAGAACACTCGCAGTGTCCCGAAATGGTTGCAATTACACAAAATGGGGGTGTTCTGAGAATGGTGTTTGTATTGTTCGTTGTCAGGGTGAAAGTGTTTTAAGAGCACTCCTTTTGTTCGCTAATAGTACCATTTCAACCGACTTTTTGTCCACTAAAGAAACGATAAATCCGGCTGGTGTGCGTCGACATTATGTGATAATCCTATGACTGGCGCTATTGACCTGGCTGACTTGCTTTTGCGACACTAAATCATATCTCCCGCCACTAAGCCTGATATTATCAAAGCATTCATATTCCCCGCCTTTCTCCATGACGTTACAGGGTGCGTAATGAAACGCGCCCAGTCGTCTCCAGTACTACGCGACTTTACACAGAACCCGGAAGACAACACACATTATGTCACAACACAGCGCGCCACAATTCAGAATATGAAACTGTGATTTAAAAGCAAAGAGCAAGATTGTAAATGTTGTAAAGTACATTTATTTGACATCAAATGTTTAGAGAATATTCAGCAATTTGCATTTGTCTTTGTTGTCGATCCGCAAAAGTTCATGTTGAGACACGCAATGTTCCTTTGCGGTACAGAGAGTGTTAGATCAGGTTACAACTCAGTGCGCCACAATTCACAATATGAAACTGTGGTTTAAAAGTAAACAGCAGGATTGTACATTTGGTAAAGTACATTTATTTCACATGAAATGTTTAGTGAATATTCAGCGATTTGCTATTGTCTCTGGTGTCGATCAGCAAAAGTTTATTTGGAGCCACGCGTTGTTCCTTTGCGGTAGATAGGCTGTTGGTTTATGATAAAAGCAGTAAATGGTCTCTCTGATAATCGGAAGGTTGCTCCATCAACGAGCCATTAGACCACCGTATTGGTTGGTATGTTGTTTGTAGCCGCTAGTACTGCGTAAGGGCATATTGGTCCTTGGCGATTGTCTCATAAAATGGTGAGGGTCATGAAGTTGCATATTTGGACTTGCACCTGGCAGTTGAAGACCCCATCCGCTGGAGTCTGTAAATCGTGACATAGACAAAACGGGGCCACGTACCTGTTTTAAAAAACATAAATTAGTCTCACCAGCCGATCTTCATTAAAAATCATCATTTTATTTATTAGGGCGTGAAACTATTTGCTATCGAAGATAGTGCAACAGAGTATGTTAATAATAAAATAATAATATTTTCCCATTCATATAGCGCTAAGAACTGTGAGGTATCTAAGCGGTGCTTATTATTAACCACGGTGTGTGGTGCTCATTTATCGACCACGGAAGGATGAAAGGCTGAGTTTGGGTTTGCCGGGATTCGAATTTGCGTTAGCAAGCTGTACACGGATGTCAAAGCGAGCGCTGTACTCGCTGTGCCACTTGACAGGCTACAGTGAAGTGGCACAGCGAGTAGAGCGCTTGACTGCCTATAGACCGGTTAAATAATTTATATTAACCCACTCTGTGCCGTCTGCCTTTTTCAGAGCCCTCTAAACGACAGGGGATCAATTCGGCGGTGATAGTGCGCGGTAGAAAACATTATGCCACTTTCAACGAACAAGTTCAACTTCAGCGATCTTTAATGCTACGCTATTGTAATTATATTTGGTATAAAGTAATGTAAAGGGTTACTTACAGTACAATTGCAATTTCCATTGTCTACGAGTGGTGCAGTCCGAAAATACGACTCCGCGTGTGCCAACCATCTTTCGCATAGTGATATAATATGTAAAAGTGGTTTCGTTTCAGAAATTTCATCTTTATCTTCTCTAACGTTTTAGCAACACTCCTTCAAGAGAAATCTTTCATCACAATCTCTGTCTGTCAAGGTCAAAACACAATACAACCTTATAGTCTGCTTCGTGAGCCTCTCCGGGGCCCGAGAAAAAAATGAAGCAGCTGACCTTCACTGTGAACGAGCATAAATTCTTACTTTGCAACATTCTGTGTAAAGCCATCTGTAGAAGTTGTATACATGTTTGTATATTGTTTGCGTGATATTAAAAAAAGTTTGTTTAAAGGACGTTATGGTTCTAAGTACAGCCGAAAGACCCCTGAAAATAGCAAGTTATGGTAAGCTATGAAAAATAAGTCGCGCCAACACCATGCACTGCTAAGACTAACACCCAGGACATCAAAGATGACATCGCAAATGTCATTGATGAAATCACTGATGACATCACATGTGTATGTACTTTTCATGGAATTTGTGTACTAGGGATTTTCATTATAATGTTCCGAAAAAAGTGTCAAGGATATTGCAATAAATATCATACCGTAATTAGTGCTTTGAACAATGCATTTATAGGAATAAATAGCATTGTATTATGGGATTCTATGTAGTATACTGAGCTGCTAATGGAGAAAGATAGCATTATGTGCAGAGTACAAGATAAAAGTATAATATTTGTAATGTTAATATGTAGAATAATGAAATGATAATTGTCCTGAAATGTTGGAAAATTCACAAAATGGGGGTGTTCTGAGGACGTTATTCGTATTGTGTGATTGCTTAGCTGTATGCAATGAGGGAATGGTACAGAGAGTAAAGTGGACGCCGTCCGCGGACACCGCGGCTGTTCGTGGACAGGGCGTGGTAAATCCGGGTTTTTCCAGGAAATCCAACATGGAAAGAAGACTGTACGGATCAGCCAATCAGATGTCGAGGTTGTGGATTTGTGTTGAAAGAGACTGTGTGTGGTGAAGATGGCAGAAGTGGAGAAAGTCAGGGTGTTGGTGCTCGGAGATATGTTTGTGCATGGTTTACAGCAGTACGCTGAATGCAGGCATGTTGCAAAGAACTTTGATGTCAAAGGAGTGGAGGTGGTGTGGAGCACTGTGCCTGATTGCAATGTACAGGGAATTGTACAAGTTTGTGCGGATATGGCCACGATGAACAGTCCGCATGTGGTAGTTTTGCACTATGGTGCTTTCCATTTGGGCAACGTCAGTGCCCCTACTTTGTGGCTGATTTGGAACGCTTGGTTCAAGCCGTAGTGAAGATCTTTCCAAATGCGAAAGTAATTTTTTCTGGATTACTACCTAGGGCAATATGGGATAATAGTTCAGTTTTTTGTCCTCAGCAAAACATTGCTAGGTGTGTCATCAACCGAGGCATGTGTGCCTTCATGCTTAGAGCTGGTATGTTCTTCTGTAACAATGAGAATATTGATGCCAGTAATGCTGTTAATTTTAAAGAAGATGGCATTTCTTTATCTTTTACCGGAAATGCCTTTTTATTTTCGAATGTAAGGGTTGCTTTGGAGAAGGTTATGTGAAGATTTTAGGAGTAAAGTAAGAAAAAAAAAACAAGAAAAAAAATATAAAATAACAGGTGTCTGTCAAGCATCTGTAAAAAAAAAATAAAACGGCTCTTTTCAGAGCCAACTTCAAAGGGGAAATGGGGCACACTATTTAAATTTACATTCACCAGGCTCAGATTTTCGATTTGTCCGCGGACATGGCAGTAGTCCGCAGACATGAAAATCACTACGAGGGGGTTAGTATGTTCTATGTTACATGTCAGGGATATTATGGTTAAGTTGTGTTACTAAAAACCTATGAAATTCAGTGAAAAAACTTTGTTAAAGGGACGTTATGGTTCCAAGTAAAACCCTTGAAATTCGCCAGTTATGGTAACATAAGCAACCATAACTCGCGCCACCGTGCACTGCTAACACTAACACCCAGGACATCAAAGATGACATCACAAATGTCATTGATGACATAACTGATGACATCACATGGCTGGCTGTCCCTTTTTATCCTTTACTGACATATCGAAGCCACATAGTTTTCTACAGTAACAGTCAGGAAGTAAAAATTGAAAAGGTACTATATTTGTAGACTTGGGGTCCTGTCACATCATATATGAAACATGTACATAGCGGAAGATACAGGCTTGAAAGAGAGGAATCCTTTCTCTGCATGAAGATAATCATTATGGTTATCAGCACTTTGTCATAGTTTTATTTTTATTACTCTACCTTCCCTCTATATGCTCATATTTGTATACATTATACTCACTCTCCATAGAGTGAATGGGAAAAAAATGTTGCTCGCGTCTACATCCTAAACCGCTGGACGGATTTCCACCAAATTTGGACCAGGAGCAGCGGCTTGGTCCCGAAAGCGTGCTTTTGCAAATTTGGTGAAAATTCGTCCAGTAGTTTTTTTTTTAAAATGACCAAAAAGTAGGTCAAAAATAATTAGTGATATCTGTGTTCGGTTTGCGGATACACTTCCCTGTTCGCTCCGCGGAAAGTGTCCTAATTGGCCAATCGTCTTGCGTGATGTTCGCGGACATGCAAAGTGTTCGCTGATTGGACGGCGTGGAGCGTGAAGTGCGTCAGATTTTTCGGTAGCGCCTGCCATATTGGATTCGCGGACGTCCCCGGACAGCGCAGTGAAACTTTGTTCAAAATGTGTATTTTGTAGAGTGTGTTGGTGTGTAGGAGTGTTTGGGGATGGTGGGAGTGTGTGAGATAGGATGAAAGTTGTTATGTGTTAGACGTTCTTTTTGTGTTCGATTTGTTTGCGGACATCACGGGTGTTCTGAAATTTTCTAAATAAACTGACTAGAGGGTGTTCTAAGGAGTCAAAATGTGTCCGTTTTGTTCGCAAGCAAAGTGAAACTGTTCTAAGAACACTCGCGGTGTCCGTGGAGTGTTCGTAGGTGGTGTCCTGAGGACGCTGTCCATATTGTTCTCTGTCAAGTTGAATGTGTTCTAAGAACACGCGCGGTGTCCTGAAATGTTTGCAAATAAACAAAATGGGGGTGTTATGAAGACGCTTCTAAGAGCACTCGCGGTGTCCGGGGAGTGTTCGTAGGGGGTGTCCTGAGGACGATGTCCGTATTGTTCTCTGTCAAGTTGAGTCTGCCCTAAGAACACTCGCAGTGTCCTGAAATGTTCGCAAATAAACAAAATGGGGGTATTCTGAAGACGCTTCTAAGAACACTCGCGGTGTCCGGGGAGTGTTCGTAGGGGGTGTCCTGAGGACGCTGTCCGTATTGTTCTTTGTCAAGTTGAATGTGTCCTAAGAACACACGCGGTGTCCTGAAATGTTCGCAAATAAACAAGATGGTGGTGTTCTGAAGACGCTTCTAAGAACACTCCCGGTGTCCGGGGAGTGTTCGTAGGGGGTGTCCTGAGGACGCTGTCCGTATTGTTCTTTGTCAAGTTGAATGTGTCCTAAGAACACTCGCGGTGTCCTGAAATGTTCGCAAATAAACAAGATGGGGGTGTTCTGAAGACGTTTTTGAGAACACTCCCGGTGTCCTGGAATGTTCGTAGGGGGTGTCCTGAGGACGCTGTCCGTATTGTTCTCTGTCAAGTTGAATGTGTCCTAAGAACACTCGCGGTGTCCTGAATTGTTTGCAAATAAACAAGATGGGGGTGTTCTGAAGACATTTTTGAGAACACTCCCGGTGTCCTGGAATGTTCATAGGGGGTGTCCTTAGGACGGTGTCCGTATTGTTCGTTGTTAAGTTGAAAGTGTTCTAAGAACTATCACGTTGTTCTGAAATGTTCGTAGGGGGTGTCCTGAAAACGGTGTCCGTATTGTTCGCTGGCAAGTTCAACGTGTTCTAAGAACACTCACATTGTTCGCGGACATTAAAAGTTTCCCATAGATCATAGTTGAAATGTTTGACTCTATGCATGTGATATGCTGCGGTGGTTGTTGCCTGGGCATAGAGTCTTGGGTGCATGGCCATTTGGCCATGCACCCAAGACTCTATGCCCTGGCAACAACCACCGCAGCATATCACATTCATATTTGTTTATAACTTTGGGTGAAAAACAAATGTATAAGGAACAAATGTATTAGGTACTATGGATGTGATGTGCTGCTATGGTTGTCCTTATTATTGTATACTTACTGTTTGGTCTAGTGATGGGAGTCCATGTTTTTTCCTTCATTTCTGTGATAAAAGAAAATAGCATGTTAGTATTAGTATTTTGTAATGACTTATTACATTGTATAAGCAATTTACTTTTATTTTTTTTCGACCCTCATATTTAGTAGAGTACAAATCAGAGTACTGTGCAATTTGCTCAGTTTCTGTATTTGTTGCAAAATCATTGGGTCTGTGGGAGAAAAAAAAATCCATGTTGGATTTAAAAAAAAACCTTTTTCTGTTATGCTACAGTTTATTTGTTTGTTTGTTTTCAGTGTTCACTTGTTGTTTCTGGCTAATGCTTTATACTTTGCTTTGTTGTATTTCTTTTGGAACAGTAACAGATTCTTCATTTGTTTTGATATTATAAAATTTTGGAGCAGTTAGATACCAATTGGCGTATTCTAACTGTCTATTTTTTTAATATATTGTAGTGGTTTTCATTTACCTATTTGGATATTGTTAAATTTTGGGGCAGTTAGATACCAATTGGCGTATTCTAACTGTGTATTTTTTGGCCTAATTTAGTGGTATTCATTTATCTGATTAGTTGTTGTAGAATCTTTGAGCTGTTAGATAGCTTTTGGAGTATTCTAACAGTTTATATTATTTTAACACACATTTATAATTTTGGGACAGTTAGATACCAATTGGTGTATTCTAACTCTGTATTTTTTAGTCTAATTTAGTGGTATTCATTTATCTGATTAGTTGTTGTAGAATCTTTGAGCAGTTAGATAGCTTTTGGAGTATTCTAACAGTTCATATTTTTGTAACACAAATTTACTTAAAGGTTTAAATACAGTTTATTTATCAAATTTTGGTTTTAAGAACATCAAATTAGCGTTTGTAAGATTTGCTGGTAATCTCCGCTTTAGAGTAATGGTACTATCATTACATTCAAACCATCCACATTTCTTTTTTATGTATGCAGTGTAGTGCCCTGAATTGGTTGTGGCTCCTGTGTGGTAGATTATACCTATTGTTGTGAACGTTTTCTTACCAAGTGATATTTGACCATGTGTGAATCCAGTCAGCTTGCAGTTGTTTTTGGTACCATCTGTATTGTAACGTAGAAGCAATAGTATTACGTATTTACTATGTGTTTGTATTACTAACGTGGAGCGATTATCTGAATTGCAGGTAGAGCATAATCTACCATGGTTTGCATTTTGTACAAGTTGCTGAAATGGAATGGATTCACAATTTGGTATTGGTATATATATGAAGCGTTCATTGGGGATTTCTTCTTGTGTCACATTGTTGCAGAGAGTGCATGTATGTTTCCACATGTATGAAATCTGAAAGATTTCATTTATAGGTATGTTTTTGTTTTCCAGTACTTGTAGTAAGTACATTAGAAATTCTTGTGATCTTCCTGTGAGTTTATAGTGAATTTCACCATTCCAGCACAGTAGTCCAATTGTTGTCTTATTCCAAAAACACTATATGTGTTGTCAGGATTGTTTGCTGCATTTCTGTGAAGTACTAACATTTGCAAACACAATGGGTTTGTACTGTGTGAGTAAATGTTGTCAACAATTGGTGGTAATTGAAATAGAATATTCATTGCTACATCTGCATAGCAACTTACACCAACTATATTTGAGAATTTAAATGGTCCAGGTAGTTCTGTATCTAACTGCTTTTTTTGGAGTTTGTCTTCCTTCTTTAAAGAGTACCTGGTTTACTTTCTCTAATTGATTCTTTTTTGTTTGTGGTACTTGATGGAGTATTAGTTTCTTTTACTCTCTTTGGAGGATTTCCAGTGACGTCCTGTTGCATTTCAGTTTGATTCAGTTTTCTTTTACAACGTTTTAGTTTTTGTGGAACAGAATATGTGTTTAGATGGGGAGTGTATAGTGAGCGAATTCTATTATATTCTAAAATGCAAGAAATATCAGTGTTTACTTTACTTGCATCAAAGTTCATTAGAAATAGACCGTCAAGTGTACATAAGCGTGATAGTGCTACATAGCTCATGCCTTCTTTAAAGACTGTGTTACCAATATCTATCATTGCTTTGTCTAGGGTAAGACCTTGTGATTTATGAATTGTGACTGCGTATGCAAGAGTTAGAGAAAATTGTTCTCTGCGTACATACATATCTTTGAAGAGAAGGAATCTAGCTGTTGAGCGTCCTATCCGTTTTACTTCTGAAAGTTTGTCAAAGAGTATATTGACAAACTGAATTTTGTTGTCACGTGGGTATGTTTGAAAGCCAACAACTGTACCCAGTGCTCCATTAACTAGTCCTTGGTCCACGTCAAGGTTACGTTTAAGCATTACTCTGCAATTTAAGGATAATTTTAACATCTTTTCTAAGCCTGCTGTGTTTGAGATTGATGTTTCTAAATTATTTAGTCTTGTTGTGGCTTGGTCACACATGGGTAGTGTCATACCATGTACATCTAGTTTGTCTGTGGCGCTAATTTATATTAGTGGTTGCATTTCTTTACTTAGCATGATTTCATTGAATTTGAAACAGCTTGCAAGAGTTGGCATTAAGGCCATACAATTGACATTTTTGTGGGCTAATTGTTCCATAACATCTGTAGCACATGCATTATCGCCATAAAGTGCATTAATGTGCCGGGTTTGCAATGTTGCTTCTGCTTCTTTAGAAAGTATACCAACTCTCAAACATTTTAAAATGTTGGCATAAGTGAGATCTGCAGATTGGCGCATGTTTTCTGTTAATTCTCTGTATTGGAAATATTGCCAAAGTTGACATTTCCAATGCTGCCAACAGTTTTACGGCAGAGTTTGTGCCCTAATGTTTTAAAAATAGGTTCACCTTTTACTGGTGTTAATTGAAGCAGATCTCCAAAAACAATAATGTGTTTTCCTGCAAAGAGCTCTTCATAGTCTGTTTTGAGTACTTCTTGTAATCTGAGGTGAATCAAAGCTAACATCAGGTTTGAGACCATGCTCACTTCATCTATTAGTAGCATTTTCATTTGTTTCAATACTCTGCGTAATTCCATTGCAGCTTCTGCAGAAAGTTTGTAATAGTCTAATTTGTTCTGGTGTTCTACTGGTAATAGTAGTAATCAGTGTAATATAACACCACCTATGTTGTAGGCAGCTAAACCTGTGGGGCCAGTGACAACAGCTGACAGTTTGTTGTTTGTCAATTGTTGAAGGAACTTACTAATGATTTTGATTAGGAATGTTTTGCCAGAACCAGCTTCACCACTGACGTACAGTAGTATAGGTTTATAATTATGGCAGGAACATTCTTTATTTTCATGTTTTACACCATGTGCAATTTGTTTTGTTACTTCTTGAAAAATGCTACTTTGCTCATTGTTTCGTTTTGATTGTAGTATAGTTAAGTCTTCCGTGTCTTCATACTGACACATGGTGTTTTCTACTTCTATCATAGCTAATTCTGCCTCATTTGTTATTAGTGGTTCTCCCAGTGGTTCTTGGCTTCCTGTTACAGAAGGTTGACTACTGTCAGGAGTATCCTTATCTAGTTGAGCTTGGAGTTCTTCTTCATGTTGCTGTTCATTGTGCAACATTGTTTTATACTGTGTAAAGTTTACATCAGTTATAGTGCTTTCATTTGCTTTGAAAGCATCCTCATATGAGTCATAGTTATCTAGTAATTGTTCTTCTTTTCTCCATGGTTTGAAGAGTTGTAGCAGGGACATGTAATATACTTCTTTATGTTGAGGAGTCTTCAATGACAATTTGATATGATTAATTAAATTTGGTTTAGTGAGTTTAACTAAGCTGCCTTCACAGTCTGTCACTCTATATTTACCTTTTTTTTCATCGGGTTTCATATTATTTTTGTATGTGTAGTTTTGGGCTATTTGGTATAGACACATGTTTTCCAAAGTATTACTTCTGTTTGGGTAGTATGTGTCCAATAAATTGTTTTTTAAAATGTCTTGGCTGTTGGGATCATGTTTGGCTATTGTTTCTATATCTTCATATGATTTTAGAACTCTTTTTCTAGATTTAGCTGGACCAAGACTTAGCCATACTATATTTTCAGATTTACCATATAATGAAGTACCAGTTAAACAATCAGCTGCTTCATAAGATCCACATTCTCTATGGGTGAGCATTTTTATGCCCAAGCTGTATAATTTCTGATATACTGTTTTATCTGATGACAGGTAATTCCAGAGGTCTTGGAGCTCTGTCTTTTCTGCTTTAGTTAAGTATGCTGTGACATATCGTGCAACTGCAGTAGAATTGTATGCAATGTACTGCACATCTATGTTTGCATTCCATAAGTGGGCAATGATTGCATTATAATCATTGATATATTTTTCTTCTTCTTTTCTTTTTATGTAATATGTATTTTTAGGTGACTTTCCTTTAACAGTATGTCTAACTGAAGACATGAGGTTGTTTACTTGACCTGTATTTGTAACTGGTCTAGGGAAACCAAATCGGCATTTGGTGTAGTATTTGCCT
Organism: Ambystoma mexicanum; assembly: GCF_040938575.1. Lineage (NCBI taxonomy): Eukaryota > Metazoa > Chordata > Amphibia > Caudata > Ambystomatidae > Ambystoma > Ambystoma mexicanum. The sequence continues at coordinate 217,569,209 of NC_090931.1, forward strand.
TTGTTTTTGTATTTGCGACAACAATATTTTCCACATTTGTGTCTTTGAAATTGTAACATTTATGCACAAAGATCACTATTTGTGGCTTCTGATGGAATTTGACAAGTGACATATTTTTCAATAAACTGTAAAACAGTGGCATCACTGTCTTGACCAAATTTAAGAGCATCTTTAATCCATAAAAGCATGTGGATATGTGGTGCTCCTCTGGCTTGGTATTCTTTTCTCCAAAAGAAGTGTTGCACTTCTCCAAGGGGAGGAACAGTTTTATTACAAATAAAATGTAGCATAGCAATGAAGCGATGGTGAAAATATCTTGAAACATTAACAGGATCCAAAGAACAAAGTTCTCCAGGTGTTAGAATATCTATGTTTGTTTTGTTTTTATTTGATATGCGTAGGAAATCATGTAAATCTTCCCATGCATATTCTGCACAACTTAATGTAACAAACCAAGTGGGTGGGCCAAGGTTTCTGATCATACAACGTACATCTCCATGACGTCGAAACCAGTACTCTTTAGTACCACGCATATTTGCTAATAGATTTGTAATATTTGATTGTAAAATCTCATCCTTTTGTTGCACTTTCTCTAATAATTGTGTAGCTGTCATATTTTGAAAGTGTGATCCTGATTTTAATATGTGTGCAACTCCGTAACATAAAGTTGCTAGTTCACTTTCAAAGAGTAGGTGGAATATGTAATCCACATTTTGTCTAAATCTGGGATCTTCAGAATACATCCGTAATGAGCGGTATTCTGAAGCTGATATTTGAATAGGTCTATCATCATATCTTCCTCCTTTGCCAGTTGGAAAGAGTAGAGGAAAAGCACGTGCTTCTATACTTTTTTCCCATATACTGATTAGCGATCCTTTTGTTTGACGCATTTGGTAAGTTTCCAGTACATCTTGTACGGTTTCATTACAGTGCAAAGGATGAATTGTATACTGGTCTAAAGTATTTGAGATTGTAGCTGGAACTAGTAGCTCAAATTGACCAGCTTCTTCTGTTTCTTGAATTATTTCAGTTGTATCTTTCAAGTTTTCTTCAATATTAATTTCTTTGTAATATTCATTATTCTCTTTAAGATATTGGAAGGCTTTTCTAACTTTATATAAATCTACCAGCTGTTGCCATATTTTTTTGTCTTTTGTAGGTACTCCATTTACTAATATAATTAAAGATTGGTGCATTGGACGTTGCACTCCTAGAGTATGCACATTTTCTTTTAGATTTAATGGTAAATACACTACTTTTCCACGAATGCCTTTTACCAATTCAGAGGGAGATAATTTTGCTGTTTTTGGTTGAAGGCGTATTATTGCTTAAAATGGGTGTACTGTTTGAATTATGATGCTCTCATATAAATTAAGTTGTTGTAGAGGTTTTGGTACTGGGTATAATTCCAAATTGTTTGTGATAGAACGTGAAGGAGTTTGGTTGTTGTCAAGTTTTGTGGTGCAATAACTGCAAAGTATTAAGGGCTCAGTTATTTCATATTTGTTTTCTGCTACAGGGTAGAGAGCTAATTCAAACCATTTAGAATCTTCATTGTCTTCTATTGTGTATGATAGGTCCACAGTTTTTGTGTTACTTTTATAAAAAATTCTACGGCAACATACACATACATGGTTTGGTACTTCAGCTGATGTACTTTTAAATTTTAGTATTTCTTTTTTGTATGTGTTTAGCAAAAGGTTGCCATGTGTAGAATTGTTGCTTAATTGGTTTAAAGCTATTTCATTCTGTATATGGCTTTCACTTCTAAAATATTTTTTTTGGATATAGTGAATTTCTTCAAGTAGGTCTTTTGCTGTACCATGTAGAAGGATGTTATTTAACTTTGCTAGTGCTAAAGGAGGACTTTTAGCATAGTACAGTTTATAGACTAGATTTCTTATAGTTGAATGATGTGTTGATATCCTTTTGATATCATGGAAAGTGGTTTTACAAGTAGGTCCTGTAATGCAGGCCAATGAATGTCCTTTTAGTCCTGTGTACTTGCGCACTGGACAGGTATCTATATTTTGCAGTAATTTAATTTTGATTTTGTCTTTGCTTTTTACATATTTATTGAGGAATTGGTGTAAAGATTTGAAACATTGTTTGGGAATGTTACACATTGACGTGCATGGCCATTTGTACACTAGACGTTCTGATTCAGTTGAATGGAGGGGTAATTCTAAGTTTTCAGGGCATATTTTTGTAAGGAGTACTTCTTGTTCCATTATGGTATTATTCACTTTTTCATAACCTCGACCACTGCTATTTATGGCAATTGTATTCGTTTGCTTTTGTTTGTACGCTTCTTCATTAAAATATGGTTCTGTGCTCGTAGTGTGATTCCATTCACCTCCGCAGATACTTAAGAAGTTCTTTCTGTTGACTTTTCGCTTATTGAGAAGTCTTTTTTGTAATTTAGTTATTAGTTTTGTTAGTGGTTTCATTTTGTCTAACAGTAAAATAAATACATTTCTTTTGAGAAGAATTGCACTGTCCATCAATGCTTCTAAGATTAATTTCCTACGATAGGTTTTAAGCTTTGAACCTGATTTCTCTCCTGTTTTTATAAGATTTTGAAGGACTTTGTGACGGTATATTTTGGCTAAAATACTTTTCTTGGTATGCTTACTTTGCACTATATTAAAATTTGAAGAAGTAGTTTTATCTGTACTGATAGGCGATTTTCTGTTAATTGTTTTTTGGTTTGTTTTACATTTTGATAGAGGAAGCGAAGTTGTTGTACTTGAAACTTTTTGTGTTTCACTAAATGATTGTATTAGCTGTTTTGTTTCAACTTTTTTTACAAATTCTGCTAGAGATGGATGCTTATGTTGGACACTTTTATTTTCATTTGCTCTAATTTTGCGTTGCTTTCTACGGAGTTGTCTTTTGGTAGGCATTCTTTAGGGTCTGTTGAAAAAAATAAAGTAGATATGGGTTGGGGTGTTCTGGAATGTATGTGTGCTGTGTGCATGAGTGTTTGAGTAAGATGATAAAGATGTATGTAATGGTGTGTGAACTAAAACTAGTAGGGGTAGGTATTCTTGAATTTATGTGTCACTAAACTGGGGTTCAGATGACAAAAAAAAGTAAGCTAGTGGTGTGGAAAAGTACAAATAGTAAATGTGATGTATACAATTAAAACAGTTGTTTGTTCTATAATATGAAAATTGTAGTGGTTCAGTTGGCTAATTTGTGTGTCCAAAAATAGAAATTTGTGGGCCATTCTGGTTGTAAATCGCTGTTTACGACATGGAAATATTTGGACAAAATGGTACAAAATCTCTATTTTAAGAAACCAAAATAGCTGGTATTAATGTTATAGTATATTTGATTAATAATATAAATAATATGGTGATATTTTACTTACTTTTTTTTAAATTAACAGGTAACTTCTTAGTGTTTCTTTCTTCTTCGAATTTGGCTGCTTCTTTTCAGGAAACTGGTCTTCACTGCAACTGTGAAAGCTTCAAATTAGTAACTTTGTTTGTATATAGCACTGTTTTTAATTTAGATATTGATTTTTTTAATTGAAATCCTCAGTGCCTTCTGTAAACCTATTAAACTAATTTATTTACATAAGATACATTGCATCAGTTCAGTGTATATGATATGTTCTTAATGAACAAATTGTATTGAATGACAAACTGTAGCAAAAATAAAATATCTTTACTATGTCTTGTGAAATTTATAATATATTAGTGAATACCACTATTTCTGTAAGTAAACTGTTCTAGGTAATAGTGCCTCAATGTCATGTCTAATTTAAAGTAATTAAGTAAATAAATAAATAAAAACAAAAAATTATGAAATTGTATAAGTATTTTTTATAAAAGGTTTAAACATAGATTGTGTTTGCATGCAATTTTGTTTGAATATATGTAGTCTATATATTTCATTTAAAAAATGTTAGTTTAACATGATTTGAGTGTGTGTGTTTAAAGAAAGTAAAACGTATAAAGGTGTATAAATGGTAGTTGATTTTAGGAAATTGAAAAAAGTACAGTAAATTCATTTAACAGATTTTACAAGGTAAAAGTCTGTTTGAAAATGTGTTCATCTACCATAGCTCTCAAGTCACACGCTTTTGGCGGGTGTCACACGCCTTGTAAAGGGCAGACTCACCCGCCAGGCCTCCTGCACGCCCATTCATTCCAATGGGCGTCTAACCCGCTAAAAACAAAATCGGGTGATTTCACACGCCTGTAAAACGAAAATGGTTGAGAGCCATGTCATGTAGTATACAGAAAATATGCATACCTGAAGTTTGTGTTTATGCATATTGATATGCGTGGAGCTGCAAGTAGAAATCTTGAAGACTTGTACGGTATGTGATACTACTAAAAACCTATGAAATTCAGTGAAAAAAACTTTGTTAAAGGGACGTTATGGTTAAGTTGCGCTACTAAAAACCTATGAAATTCAGTGAAAAAACTTTGTTAAAGGGACGTTATGGTTCCAAGTAAAACCGAAAAACCCTTGAAATTCGCCAGTTATGGTAAGCTAAGCAACCATAACTCACGCCACCACCGTGCTCTGCTAAGACTAACACCCAGGACATCAAAGATGACATCACATGTGCATTTACCTTTCATTAAAAGTCTGTACAAGGGTTTCTTATTGTAATGTTAATTTTAAAAAAAGTGTCAATGATCATTGGAATAAATATCAAGGGCTATTTAGTCCATCCAGTATACTAAGGTGCTCATGTAGAAACATAGGCATTGTGTGCAGCATACATGATGGAGGTGCAATATTCATAAGCTTGCCATGTTGAATAGAGAAATGATAACTGTTTTCTTATTAGGCTTTTGCATACTGTGAAACATGTGATAAGTAGATAATAAAACACAAAGAGACAACACCACATACAAATATGAGTATATACAAGGAAATTGAAGTAGTAGCAAAAAGTGTTCATAACCTAACTGATTACCTTTATGCAGAGAAATGATTGCTCTGTTTCAAAGCTGCTACTTACCCTATATATATATATCACATGATGTGCCTGGTCTCTAAGGAAAGTAGTGTGAATACAAGATATAAAAATATGAGCATATACAGGGAAAGTACAGTAATAAAAAAACAACAGAATTATCAGAAAGTGCTGACAACTCTACTGATTATTTTAATGCACAGAAAGGATTGCTGTCTTTCCAGCTTGTGTCTTCCCCTATGTATATGTTTCATATGATATGACTGGATCCTAAGGGAATTATTGTAAAAACATACTTGAAGGATAAGTCTACAAATATACTACCATTTCCACTTTTAATTCCTGACTGTTACCGAAGAAAACCATGTGGCCTAGATATGTCAGTAAAGGAAAAAAGGCGGAACCAGACATGTGATGTCATCAGTGATGTCATCAATGACATTTGTGATGTCATCTTTGATGTCCTGGGTGTTAGTCTTAGCAGAGCACGGTGGTGGCGCGAGTTATGGTTGCTTAGCTTACCATAACTGGCGATTTTCAACGGTTTTTCGGTTTTACTTGGAACCATAACGTCCCTTTAACAAAGTTTTTTCACTGAATTTCATAGGTTTTTAGTAGCGCAACTTAACCATAACGTCCCTTTAACAACGTTTTTTTCACTGAATTTCATAGGTTTTTAGTAGCGGAACTTAACCATAACGTCCCTTTAACAAAGTTTTTTCACATATATATATATATATATATATATATATATATATATATATATATATATATATATATATATATATTATAACCAGTGGCAACTGGAGACTCGCTTGATATTTTGAAAGTATAGTAGCCAGTGGTTAATGGCATAGTATCATCATCAATTTGTAAGAAGATCTCTTAATAATATACTGTCACAGACAATTACAGAGTGATTTGTTGTACTATTCTAGGTCATAATAACTCAAGAGGTCTGGTCGTTGACAAAATAAGTTTGCATAATTTCCATATAAGGTACATACTACTTCATGGGAACATAGGTTTTCACCAATGCAGTCAAAAGTGCCTACAGTTTCAGCATGACTCAACATCGAAGGTACTGCCATAGTATTTTGAACCTATCCTGACAAAAGGCAACATGTCATGGCTTCAGGACACTCACATGGAGATGTTATAACCTGTGGCCACAAAGGGCTCACATGTACAAGGGAGGCAGTAAACAAGGAGTGTTCTCTCAAATTACAAAAACCTTTTCTTAAATAGTGACGGGATGATCAATCACTCAAGAGTTGGTCAAGCATGGTGCCACTCCACCCCCTCGTTCAGACCGTGGATATGGCTTTTTGATAGAAAAATCAATGTGTGTTCTAGTTGTAATAACTTCTTATTAATCAACACCTGGGATTCGCACTTAATTTGTTTCAAAATGCACCATTCAAATTCATTACAGGCATGTTTAATTTCTAAACAATGTTTGACCAAGGGTGCTTGTTCAATTCCATTCCTGATGCAACTCTTGTGTTCGATCATCCTCACCTTACATTTTCTGTTCATTTTCCCAATATATATACATGCTGACACAGACATTTTATTAGGTAAATGACATTGCTTGTATTGCAATTAGTATGCTCTCTAATATTCCACACCTTCCCGTGGCTCAGGTCAACAGACTCTATTTTTTTGGTCTTGGTACACATAATGCAATTACCACATAGGTAATGTCCTGAGACTAGGGGTAAACCCCATAAATTAGTTTGTTGGGGTACCTTCTTCTTGGTAATCACATCATTCCTCATGACTAAATTCCACACAGAGGTACTTTTTTTGAATGCCACAATTAGCCTTTCAATGTCTTTGGTCATAATTTCCAATTTTTATTTATAATTTTCTTGATCTTGTACGAAAGGTTGCTAAAAGTATTCACAAATACTAAAGGTGTTTCTTTAGTCTTTTTGTCTCTCCGTATTTGTTGATCCAACAGCACTTCACAATTATTATTGAACGCTCGCTTGGTGGCTCTTTTAACCAAGGCACCAGGATAACTGCGGTGGACTAGTTTATCAATTAAATTGTTGGCTCTGTTTTCATAAAACTCGTTTGTACTGCTATTTTTCTTCAGTCGAAGAAATTGACCGAAGGGAAGGTTATTTCTGACATGTTGTGCATGGTGGCTATTAAAATGTAACACTGCATTCGTATCAGTTACCTTGGTAAAAGGCTGAATCAACAAGGCACCGTTTTCATGATAAATACAGATATCTAAGTAATTGATCTGTTAATTACTTATATTACTCGTAAATTTTAGATATCTGTTTTGTTGGTTTAGCCAATGCACAAACTGTTGAGATTCTGCTTTATTACCTTTCCAAATAACAAAAATGTCATCTATGTAACGTAGCCAACATAAAATATTCTCTTAAAAAGGATTCAGATCTGTATATACAACTGTTTCCTCCAACATATTGACATACAAATTAGCAACATTCAGAGCCATTGATGCCGCCATTCTGTACCCTCAATCTGTTTATAAAACTGGCCCATGAACTGGAAAACGTTTTTGAGTGAGGGCCATTTCGGTACTCCATTTTATAGATGAGTTAGACACTGGGTGTTCATCCTGTCTGTTCAATAGAGTCTCCTCTACTACCTCCAATGTTGCTAATTGAGGTATGTTAGTGTAGAGTGCTTGGATGTCCAAACACAATAACAAATTCTCACTAGGGTTAAAAGTGTTCCCCTCTATCCTAATGATAGCATCTGTAGTGTCCTTTACATAACTTTTCATGTTGGAAATAAATGGTCTTAGATAGAAGTCAACACATTTGGACTAGGGTTCCAAAAGGGAGTTCACTCCCGAGGCGATGGGTCTGCCTGGGGGTTTCTCTAAGTTTTTTTGAATGTTAGGAGGATATAGAATATTGGTACTCTACCATCCTCTCTGATTAATTATTCGCCCTCCTGTTTGCTGATAATTTTATTGTTCAATAGCTTTATTAACCTTATCTTTGATCACCATAAGCAATTCTTTACTAGGATCTCTATCTATTTTCTGGTAAGGATTTGTATCAGACAGCAGATTGGCACATTCCTCAATGTAATCAGTTCTATTCAGTACTACTATGGCGCTGCCTTTATCCGCCTGACGTATAATAATCTTTTCGTTGGCGCCCAGTTTTTTTGGAATAATGTGTTCAGTTTTGCTAAGGTTAGAGTGGTGGGGTATTCCCTTAGTTTCTAGAGTGTGAATCTCCTCCAATACCTTTCTTTCAAACACTTTAGATGCAGGGGAGTGGGACTTATACAGTGCACAGAACACAGAGGGGTTCCTTAGGCCACTACATTTGTCACCTTCATCAAAGGCATTGTCCTTAAAGAACTCCCTTAAGTGTACTTTTCGCATAAATTGGTTAATTTCCACCCTGAATTCAAAGGAGTTATGAAACATAGATAGTACAACATTAAGGCCCTTATTGAGGACATCCTCTTCTTTAGGGGACAAAAGGACATCTGAGAGGTTCACTACCAGCCCCTGTAGCTGCGTGTGTGCATCCGCTCTGGTGCCCATTGCCTCTGATCTCCTCCCCTTCCTAAAAAAAAGGCTGTCTCTGTTTATTGCCCCTTTGGTTATTGCCTCTGGGTCCTCTCCCTCGATTAGGCCCAGTATCACCACTGTTATTGAACATACCAGCACCTGATCACTCAATTCATCGTACTCTGCTGGAGCTTTATGAGGTGTTCCGGAAACGTACTACTCTTTGATTCTGTCTAGAATTGGGTCTAGGTTCTCCAAACTTATAGTCTTTATTTATGTAACCAAATGCCTTCTCATGTGAAACGTTTTGTATATCTTTTTTCATTCTCTTCACACGTTCGGAAATGGTTTAATTTTTTAATTCTTGCATTTCTTTTAAATGCTTCTCTAGACCTTGTTTGAACGCTTCTATATCAAATGTTTTCTTTATTTCCTCCTCCAGGTTTTTCAGACCTATCTCGATATTTTTGACTGTTTCTTGCGCTGTTTCTATTATAAGTATCAGCCAATCACGGCCGCACTTATTAGAAATGTAACTCCATTTCAATATAAATTCTGGATTATCCAGAAATAGTCTGGGTTCATTTCTGACTGTATATCCTCGGGGAAGAGCTTGATTTTTAACGTATTCTAGCATGATTATTACATGTATCTTGGTACGAATGAGTCTTTTACTCATTTGCACTAGCTCGTCCCATTGGTCAGCTTTACTAAAGGCATCTAGATCTTTATTCATGCCTATTATCATGCTAGAATATGTTAAAAATCAAGCTTTTCCCCAAGGATTTACCGTCAGAAATGAACCCAGACTATTTCTGGATAATCCAGAATTTAAATTGAAATGGTGTTACATTTCTAATAAGTGCAGCCGTACACCGTGACTCAGTTACCCATTGGAATGGGGATTTCACGATTTGTGAAACCTGGACAATCTAATTAATATTAGAATCCTCAGTAGAGAATCAAGTAAGTGAGCTTGGGTATTTTTCATCTGTGTCCGTTGTCTGCACTTAAGTGTGAGTCCTTTTGTTCATCCATATGTTTCACCTGACGGAGGACGGTGTCTCTTTCTCTTCTCTACTCCCTTGTTTGTACAGGGTTCCACTCGATTTGTTGAGATAGAGAAGAACCGTCACATACTAACTTGGATAAACACATGTTTGTGGTAGATGAGTTACCTCCCATAAGACAGTCCATTATTGGGACCCACAATATCATGGTAAAATATTTACTGCTAGAATCTGATGGTAGGACATAGCATGGTTGGGCACTCAAGAGTCTAATTTTAATATTTGTTGCACACTAGAGAATAGAGGAAAGAAGGTAAGAATTCCTTAAAGAAATTGGAATCTGTGAAGTTAAACCAGTTGAGGTTACAAAAAACTCCAGGATATTAAACACTTTGAGCAAGAGAGGTATGTAATTATTTGCACACTTCACACCCATCTGGGGATGAGGTTGGTTCTATTATATGAAACAATAGATTAATACTATGACACTGAATACTAATATAGTGTCTTTCTGACCTACAGGGTACGCCTACGTTGTTAGAAGACTTTAGGAATTGACACAAAATATTACAAACCCCTGAGGAATGTCTGTAACTGATGTTTTGAATGGACAGAAACTTGTACAAGTCAGCAGTCTATAAATGTACTAAGAATAACAGGAAATAGCCAAAAGTATTGAGGCTAAGGGATCCTAGGGTGTATTAGCTACACGTCGGCACCCTTAAAAAGTACTTCATTAGGACCTACTCATGTTGGTTTCACTTGTGTTGTTTTAAGTTTTTGTAATTTGTTTTATGTTATATGATCTTTTTTATGATTGTTTTTAAGAAACATGTTTGTGTAATTAATGAAATTGATACGTTTTTGTGAATAAGAAACATAAATAATTTAGTATTATTGGAATTGTTTGATAGGATACCCACAGACACTTTTTGATACATTGGAACTTCTTTTTATATATGACATAGCTATCTACTGCAGAGTAAGAAGTTTATTTATCCCCTGCTGCGGTGTATGCCGTTTTGACAACAGTGCTAAATAGCAAGTCCCATTTTTGGGTACCCTTTTTTTGCATTATGCCATATTTCATGTTTATAGGGACGTAAAAGATCACCGACATAGCCCATTGCCGGTGTGCCCTCGGCTACCGCTGACCTCAAAATTCCATATGGTGGTATTGCCGCTGTTTTAAAAAAATTCTGCCTTGATTACATTTTCTGTTATAAATGTATCTGTATAATGGTGCATGCTTGGATTTTTTGTGAAAAACCACACCAAAGGTCCTCTACACGTTTCATGTGTCTAGTATTTTAAAAGCAACACGATGTGCACACCACAACAAAGCCTAATTTGGAAGCGAATATGTAAGGTCAGGTAACATTCACTAGTTCTATGCCCCCTCTTTACGTTATTTTACTCCCCAAATCAAGAAACTCCAAACAAGTAATTGTTATGAGCAACTGACTGGTACCTGTGAGCCAATCAGAAAGCTCAGACGGTAGGGTGTTTATGCTGACACAAGCCTGCTTTCACAGATGTCTGTCAGCTACTCCCTTCAGCACCCCCCGTTTGTCACCCTTTCCACTTTACTTTAATCAAAATATACTTAACTACCAACAGTTTTATTTTTTCCTCATTTTCTTATGTGCTGCTCCTCTACTACACAACATGTGTCTCAATGGAAATAGAAAAGGGGCTTTTCTATTTAGAAAACGTTTTTTTTACATTTTCCATGGCGGCCATTTTCTTTTTGATTTTGAAGAATTGTTTGAGAACTGACCTTATTGTGCGGGCAGTGCAAAGGAGTTCTTAAAAATCAGGCGGTCCCTTCTGCCATTAGCACCCCCTACATATTGTCTAGGTGCTAATGGTGGTAATCACTGGAAGCACGGGATGTACCGCTAGTAATGGCAACAAAGCCCTTGTTAAAGTCCCTTGCTTTTTTCAGGCCTATTAACACAGCCTGGCGCTTTTTCGCCTGATGGTAGACCCCTCTGTCCCACTGATTATCGACAAAATGTATAATAAAGGAGAATCTTTATTCAGGAAAAGAAGTCAAAATGATGATGCCAGAGTCATTACCAGTCAGTGGCGCTCTGAGAGTTCAATTACCTTTAAAAGCAGTACAATTATCCTCAATCCTGAAGCTACAGAAGCGGGCACAGTCCTTGCAAGTCTACTTAGAGCAGCTTCTCAAGGCTGGACAGTGACAGGCTCCTTATGATCCATGCAACCATCCCAAACAGATCCTTTGTCTTCAGTGAGCCAAAATAAGCTAACACGATCTCGGCATTTCTCCTGCCCAGACTGCACGCAGGAGCCAGGCAAAGGGGTGGCAATTTGCCAATACTGTTCCTAGAAGGTTTCCATCTGAATTCATTGTACCGTGTAAGAGGACGAGTGAGGAGGCACTCCAGGAGGTTAGAAACTTCCCAAACCCAGTGAGAACGCTGCTCCTTCCCATAGTGCAGTGGAAAGACAACCCATGTGTTGTTCTCAAGATGGAGAGGGCATCATTAAACATGAAAACATGTAACCGGGAATATAGTCCTATAACCTTTGGGACTGGTCAAAGTTTTAGGCCCAGCATACACTATAAAAGAGGCCAAGGGAGCTGTCTGGTTGCACACGTCGACACAGACCCACGGGGCACCACTGCATTATGTGCTGGTCTCTTGATGATTGAGTCAGCTGGCAGAATCTTGGTTCGCTGTAGGGAACTGTTGAAAGAAATGAGCAACGTATCCAGCTTTCTTTGGTCTCTGTGATCGAGGAGTCACCCTAGCCCTGCCTCCCCTCGGCTGATTCATGCCGAGCACCTAGCAGCGAAGAAAGATCCCAAAAGGAACCAAAGTAAGAAGTGACTGCCAAGTATCCCCATCCAAAGACAAGGCCGACTCACAGTGCTTTCAAGATTATCTGCATGTGCAATGGAAAGCGACCTCCCCCACTCCCACCCCCTCTCTATGCTCTCTTTTTAACTCTCTCTCTGAATATGTACGCCTGTGGGCATTTGGAAATCGGTTGCTAGTACACACTTCTCCAATAAGTGTCATTACAGTTGAAATGACTCAGAGAGAGGGCACTGGATGGATGTCACAGGCTGATAAAAGATATGCATGAGAGAGAAAAAGAGAGAGAGAGAGAGAGAGAGAGAGAGAGAGAGGGAGGGGGGCAGACATAGAAGGGTTACAGTCTGACTCATGCCTTGAGTGGATATTGTCTCAGACTCGTCCTCAGTATCCTGTAAATGGGAAAATGTAGTTTCCAGTACTACAGCTTCTGTACAGTATTGTACTTTATACTTATATCCTCCCTGTACCCAGGAGGATAGCTCAGCAGCAATGTGCTCGCCTTGGAAATACGACGACACGAAGCACCACAGGTTCGATCTCCGGGTGCGCGCTTAGAAAGCTCTGGGTATTAAGCGCGTTATAAATACGCAACTAAGACATATTCCTGTAACAGCACCTCGATGCCCCAGACTGTGTGAGCGCTTTAAAAATGCAAATAAAATACATAAATAAATAAATAAATACATAGTTTAGTAATGTACCTACCGTCATCAAATCAATAAAACCCATAGCGATTCTTGGAGTAGAGGCAGACAGTTCCTTTACTAATTTAATGACACATGAGATAAGGTTCAGAAGATTGCTCTTGGAAAGCAAACTCTAGGTCGATCCAGCCATGTTCTCTCGAGCCCTACTGCTGGAAGAACCGTCAAAATGAAACAGTGTGATGTACCCGCATACTCGGGCCTCTGTCATAACCTATTGCAAAATGGCCGACTTGCCTGACACGATCATGATCTGGCCTCACTCATTATCTGTACTGCAACGTTTGCGAGACCACTCTGATCGCAACACCTCACCTCCCCATCTCCCAGTAGACAAACAGATGTCAAGAGCCATGTCGAAAGTAAACCCAGTTCTAAAATGCATTCAAAATGATTTGCACAAATACAGAGTAATTAGCTAAGGATCGCAAACTTTGGTGCTGTACACCGAGTATGGGATGAGGGGCAAGCCCCAACCAGAACTTCTTAGGCCCCCAAACTTGCCTAGGAAAACAAATAAAGTGCATTCCTGTCAAAAGAGGGCTACAGGCCTGAAACTTTACCACATTGGATCTGGGTCCCACTTATATCTTGTAAATAGTACAAATCATTGAGCAAGGACCTCAAGTTGTCCCATGCCAGCCTTGGCCTTTGGACTCACATTCAATTTCCTCTCGAAGTCCATTCCTTTATTTATAAGATGCACAATAATGCAAAATGATTTGTGGTAACAATGCCAGAACAAATATTTGCGAGCTTTGTTTCAACCTGTTTTAATGAAAAAACGAATGTGGATCTAATAGTTGGGTGAGAAAAGGGGACAGTGCTTTGTCTGCTTTAATAGCTTTAGAATGTGTACACCCAGCAAATGGTGACTGTTGTAGACAACATTTACCTAGGCATGTAGGCATGTATGAGATTTATATAGTGCGAACCAGCTACCAAGCAATCGAGCAATCTACAAAAAATATGCAGACTACTTAAAAAAAATATATTATTATTAGTGTGTTGTAGTTCATAATTTAACCTTTGCCAACATTGTTGTTCTATGAATACACATTACATCAGACACTCAATCCTTACCGTATCATTACAAATTCGTAACTTATCCACACCAGCAATAAAATTCTTTCAACAAGTAAAACCGCACATCCCTCCATTTTCTAAAATAAAATAAATTCATTCATAACAGAGAATATGAATAGTGCGATCGATATAGGTTTCTGTGCACTCTTGACCACTCTAAAAAATAGAAACTAATTATACATTTTTTTTTCCAATCGGCAGCGGGCACCCCACTCCCCACAAATCACCCACTCTGATTTGAAATGAATAAACAAAAGGATTAAAGAACAGGGAGGGCAACTCGCGCTCAGATTAGTCATTTGTTTGCGGCAAAATTACAGTATCACACCGGTCTATAGCATAAGTATGTGGTTTATTCCACGAATTTGATCAACAGCATAGCCTACACGTGTTTCGACCTCCTGGTCGTTTTCAAGGCCTACTCAGTAGTATCGGTAGTTTTCACCTGTTTGCAAAGTTCTGTCACTAGAAGGAGAATAAGATGCTGTATGGAGTTGTCTGAAATGGTTTGGGTCCAAATACCATGGTGTAGTCCCACCTGAGAGTAGTGTCATAAAGTGTAGTTCGTCACGGTTGACGCTTTGGAAATAAACCCCTGCTGCTAAGCTCCAATTTCACAATCTGTGTATATTAGTGTTTATGCCAATTTATAAAAGCCTATAATAGGCTGTCTCAAAATAGCCTACACTGATGTTGGGGGATTGATCCCGGGCTATTTTGAGACAGCCTATTGTAGTCTTTTATAGAATGGCATAAACACTAATATACAGCAGGGTTTGATCACCTTTGGGCGGCAGATATTAGTGTATTGCCGAGACTCGCTTAGACCGAATCTTTGTCTCACCCGTATTGTCATCACACCAGTACACGTTTTGAGGTCCTTTCCTCAGTGCTACGTGTGTATAGAAAACGTAACCACGTCAACTTGTTTTATGAACTCACCATCTATTGGAATAGTATGCCTCATTCTTATCTTTATATTAAAATAGTGTTCAATAGTGTCAAAAAGTCCTCCTCTGCCGATATAGTTATACTTTGTGCCATTCAATGCACTCACTTAGACCCCTCTCATCGCTATAAATCGGAGAAAATAGTTCCTTTTCTTTCATAAGGAAACATCTTTCATCATTTGATAAGTCTTTCTCTTGATCTAAAATAGTCCATTGCATGTCTGTTGGGGAATGCCAATAATCTACATAGTGTCCAACCAGATATGCAGTAGTTAATATAATCCTGATGCAGCTTTTATGTGCTGTTTTCCTTGTTTTTGCCTTTTTTTCCGTTGTTCCATCATACATCTTAGTACATGGGCACAGATGACATATATCACCATTGTGGAATTGCAGTTTGTGAAGGTGGTTTGGCGCCACAGTCTTTCTGGGCCTATGTTTACCTCTATGCTTCTACAGGTTTGATTACAATATTTGCATTTCCCACAGGGAGCATGACCAGTCATTTTCTCCAGACCCGATTAATCAGTTAGTGTTGTCTGTTGTTTTTCTCTGCTTAGTCTCATATCATTGTTCAAAGCAACAGGGGGCTTCTTAATGGGACACTTGCCTCCTTCTAATATGTACAAATTCTTTTTAATGATTTTTCTGATCTTATTGGATACATCTGAGAAGGTATTCACAAACACTAGGTTATCTGACTATTTGCTTTTCTTCCTTTCGTTATATTCCAGTATAGCAGCTCTATTTCTGTTCATGGCTGTCTTAAATGATTTCCGTATTAGTTTTTTTGGATAACCTTGTGTATGTCATTTAGCACTCAATGTTTCAGCTTCATCGACAAGAATTGGTTTGTTTTCTATACTATTTCTTTTTAACCTCAGAAACTGGCCCAGTGGAAGGTAGTCTCTTACATGTTTTGGGTGAAAGCTTGTATATAGTAATAGTGAATTCTTATTGGTAGGTTTGTGGAAAGGCTTGACTATTAGAGTCATTGGATTGGTCCACTCGTACAGTGATATCAAAGACATTGATTTTGATGTTACTAAAATTTGCTGTAAATTGTAAATTTCTGTCTTGATCATTAAGCCAATTAACAAAATGATTTTCCTTCATTGTCGTCGCCTGTCCGTGCCACTAGGATATCATCTATGCACCTTTTCCATTGTCTAATTTTCCTTTTGTATAGATTTTGTTCTGAGTATGCCTTACTTTTGTGAAATAAACAGTCATAACATGAAGCCGAATAGCGCGTACACATGGTGGATGTATTCCCCTCATACAACTCATGCAGCATTCACAACTCATGTAAAATTGGTTAGTTGTGCAATAAATAAGACATGCTAAATGGTGGTTAAGTTTATCGGGACCCATGTGGGATGCATCTTCTGGGTGAGGACCAATTCAGGCCTCTATGAGATCAGAGAGCACTATCAAGTCAATAGGACACTCCTGCTTATATGCCAGCCCACGTATATGTTGTAGGAAGTGTACAGCAGTTGTCGTCACTGTTATTTCATAATACATCATTTTCCCGGGCAAGCAATGCCTATCTTGATAGATTGGGTGCAGAAGAACACTTGCGTTCCTTCACAAAGATGGCGCCAAGGATAAGGAATTTTAACAGCAACAATACTTTTCTCACAATAATGCCCACGTCGATGTGGAGTGCATTGAACTGGGAACAAAACACCCCATAATTTGACGTTCAAGACCTGATGTACTTAATCAGATAACATAAGTCACTTAATAAAGTGGGAGCTGTCACACTTTCATTTCATGGCCATTCTTTCTACACAGATCACTCACAGAGAGTTTGCAAACACTTTAATGAGGCTATCAGCATTCGTGAACTCAATGCACAAATTAAAAGCAGGGACTCAAATACGAACATATTGAATATAAGCCCCAGTAAGAGGGTCCACTGTTAGGGCATTGAAGATAGAAGCCATAGTTTACTGTTGTGATGTGAACATAGCACTAGCCACAACAATGCCATTAGAAAGGAGAAGGGAGGATGGCTGCCCTATGAAAGTAACGTAGCTAAATTGACATTGGCAGAATACGATCTGATTCGGAAGGCGATTTTAGTGTGGGAGAAAGTGAGGGCATGATGGAGGCTAACTAATTGTAAGAGCTTGTATTCTGGCAAATACTGCCTCATCCACTGGACAATAGTCCTACTGGTGATGATTACTGCTCGTTTGGCTTCGCTGCTGGTCCGATTCAGAAATGTGGCTCCTTAGATTGGCCAGATGCCACCATGCCACCCGTAATCTGGCTTTACATTCCGGTATTCAAGTTTTTTTTTATTAAGCTATTGCATTCGGGGAGTTGCAGACTCAAGGTCGAGTTCATGCCCGTGGCACACGTATTTAATAAAATTAGCGACTAAAGACCGTCAGATTCGGAGTATCCGTCATATTCTGATGGAGGAGAATATGTGATTGTGAGACACACAAGCCATCGAATTGCAGTGAACATGAGGGATGAGAAGCACTCTATGTTATTGCCTGTTAATGGCCATTATTACTGCGAACGTTGCTATAATTAAATAATGAACACTTCTTGAAGCAGCAGTGTGTGCTAATGTTGGTTTAATAGGAATAGGAAAGATACAGCAGTTGGAAGGACACACAAATGCTCATCCTACGCATGATATACCCTCACAGAGGAATACTCCGATAGCAAGATATGTGCTGCATTCCACGTGGTAACCACACCAAGGCCAAGGACTGCCGCGACACAGCTTGCACATGCACTGGCTAGAAGGAAGAACACAGTGAGGATTTAATACCTTTAATACGTTCAAGGGTAGAGTGGCGGTACCCTATAGGCTAAATAACTAAATGTAGAGTGTATCATGTATTTGTTGGAACTCAAAGGGGCGGACTTGGAACCACAAAGATGACGGTACACAGCTTTCCCTGGTCGCATGAAACTGCTGTCTGTGTGGCCCCTTTGTGCCACCCGCTCATTCAGGGTGCAGTAGCATTGAGCACTGGTGTTTCGTAGCCTGCATTCTCAAACGCCCTACGGGTTGTATTGAGTGCAGTACTGAAGGATTGTGCATATATATTTTCTTCCCCTGGGTGAAGGCAGATTTGGCACAAGTGAAGGTGACATTTTACAGTACAGTTGGTTTCCCTAATGTTGTGGGGGCTATTGGCTTCACGCATAACCGAATCGCGCCTCATCGATCAATAGAACACATTTCCAGGAACCACAACATGTAGTACTTGCTAAACATATGGATGTTGTGTGATGCAAACCCAATGATTGCTCACTGTGAAGCAACGTTTCCTGGCTCATTCACGGATGCCTTCATGCTACACAGCTACACAATCCCAGACTTTATGATCTAGTTGGGTCATAATACAATCTGGATACCTGATAGACAAGGCATGCCAAACTTCACTTCTGTGAGGAAAGGTAGTCCAGTGACATATTTCTACCCCTATGTATGTGGCAGCACATACCCACTCGAGTCGTTGGCACCACTCCTGAACCCACACACAAGCAGTGAGGAAATACATTCTGGCTTTCATCCTTACACGGAATTGCATTGAGCGAGTTTTTGGGCTACTGAATATATGATTGTGTCGCCTTGAAGTCAGTGGCGAGTCCTTCCGTATGCGCCTGCAAATGCGGCATTACAGTGGTTTTCTGCATGCCACAAAAGCTGGCAAGTGGCAGAAAGAGGGTGGTACCAGATGATAACCTCTCAGCAGGATCAGCTCAGGATGACAGTGTGCTGAAGATAACGTTGCAAAATACAAGAGCAGGTGAGCGGGAATGTCATTGGAGGATCACAGCAAATCCACAGCACCTCATCACTGTGCTCATTTCTGTACTGCGAGATTGTGTACTTAACATGTGTCTAGAAAATGTACGGAACTACACAGGGTCCAGCTTGGAACACATACTTTTCTTTGAAACGCTGAGTGCCAGAGCAAAGCTTTATAATTTGTCCATAGAGTGTATTAACATCGCATTATTTTTATGCTACGGCATCTTTACTCCATATTTATGAAAAATCATTAAACAAGTGAAATGACGCTCTTTCCTAACCTCTAACGTGTAAAACAAAGAGCTATGGTGGCCTCTCTGCCACACATCATCGTTACAATCTACAGGAAATGTCCCTGATAAGAGAAATACAGAGCAACATAATTGCACTGAAGCTGCACCAACAGTAATTATTAACTTGCATGGTACTTAGGCCTTCAATGTTGAACATTCCGCGTAAACTGAACTATACATTTAGCAGAAGATGAAACACGCTCATTTTTCGTTTGGCCTCACATGCCTTAGGCGGCTTGCATCGCCTTCCATGACACAGGTGACTTGTTCCTGCTGACAGTCCACCTCCACACACTTCCTCAGATGAATTTTGGGTCTGGCTGGGCGCGTTTACCCCACTCCTTGCACACAATGACCGCATCAGGGACCATCATGCGAGCAGTGAGTAGGTTATATTCCTTGTCTTGGGACTCGAGTGCAGTTAGCCTCTGCATACATGTTCTGTTACGGGGTAACTGCCAGGGTATCATGGTAGTATTTTCCTCATGGTCGGCTGCAGTTAGCCTCTGGATGCCGTGACTGTTACTGGGTAAAATCAAGTGTATCCTGGCAGCAGCTTTCTGATGGTTGGCATGTTACTGGGCAACAGCCAGCATGTGTATGTATTTATTTATTTAATATTTATAATGCGCCAATGGCCCATAGGAAAAGATGAGCACATGACCGAAAAATAACAAAACAATAAACAGACAGATACAAAATGAAACATAATGAACGCTTAAGATGTACCAACGATGAGAGTAGCGTTAGGTGTCACAAATATGCACTAGCCGATTAAAGAGAAATGGTTGGTCTTGAGAAACTTCTCGAAGAGTGGCAGTGATTGAATTTCTCTAAGATCTGGTGGTAGATTGTTCCAGAGACAAGGCGCTATGGAGTCGAAAGCCAATCTCCCAGCTCTTTTGAGTTTAACACGTGGCGTAACTAAAAGGTTGATGGTGTTAGAACGCAATGCGCGCAAGCTTGATTTGAAGGACAATCTAGATTCAAGTAGGAGGGAGCACGCCTATACAGACATTTATGGGCAATGGCGGTGAACTGATAGCCAGTGGGGAGCACAACAATCCCCATTAATGTGGTCCCTTCGCTTAATCCGATAGATGATCCTGACCGTGCCATTCTGCAAAGTCTGCAGTTTAGATACATTGCCCAGAGAAGTGCCTGTAGGAGAGTACCACAATAGTCAATTTTGGCCCCAACAATAGCTTGCGCCAGGTGGGCACGTTTTTCTCTAGAAAGAAAGGGGCAAATATGGCAGAGCATCTTCAAATAATATGATGTGGTAGACACAATGTAGCTAGTCTGAACTTTCATATTTCAGCTGCGTCAAGGTAGACCCCTATGGTCTTAACATTGGCTGCCATTGGGTTGACACATCCGGCAATGGAAAACTCCTTAAACTCTGAGGACAGCCTACCTAGCATACATTGGGCTTCATTATAAGTTTGCTGGTCCGGGAACTATGCTACCGGTAAGCTTGCCGGTACTGTAGTTCCCGGACCGGCAAACTACGAGTTGTGCTCGCGGGTGCCTTTCTGCCCGCCAGGTCTGACCTGGCGGGAAGAGTGGCACCTGCAAGCACAGCATGTCGGATGGACCGGCACCGTTTATAAAAAAAAAAGTCAAGGCCATTAATGGACATGCCGTGCGTACAGACCCAGTCCAGAATGTGACCATCTCTCAGAACAGTGATGGGCTGCGGCAAAACAAACAAGGTCAGTGAGTGCCTGATTAAGGGAGTCAGCGGCAAGGTCTCTACAGTCAATAAACCAGTAGTTACATTCCCCAAATACCATCAAGTTTGAATAGGGTTTAAGTATGGGAATGAGAGAAGAAATCAGCTGAGTCTCAAACAACGGCAAACTGTTCGGAGGCCTATAGAGAATATAAAAACTGTATGCGCTACAGGGGTTAACCAATCGTTTAACCAGTAGAAGTTGTGAACCTTCTGGAGCTTTGATAGATACCTCATGTATGTTGAGTTAGCCAGCAAGCCTATGTTCTGTGTGCGCAGAATTACCATCTGAAATGGCCAGATTAGGAGCAGTGCTATCCGAAAGCTAGGTTTCTGTGATCGAAATGATGTCTAGGTGATTTTCCAGAATGTACTCTGATATTTCAATGGCATGTGCAGCTAATGACCATGTATTTATCAGTACGCATGGTATATTATAGCCGCTTACCATGGCATTGGACAGTGTCATTAGTAAATACCTCCAAGATGCGATCCTTCTATACCAGGCTGTGCGTCAAATTCCAATCATCTACTGTGATGACTCGACAGTAGGCAGACCATGAAGCGAATTGCTAGCACAAGTTGATGTGCGATCAGCGTTTTGTGAGAACAAAAGGGCAGGAGCAGTCATTCCACAGGCATGCTGATCATTCGGAGCAGGCACAACATGCAGAGGCAGGCAGGAGGTGTCAGAAGAAACATCACCACCCATACCAGAAGCGGGCACACAATTAGCGCACAGCGCTGATACAGACAGAGGCTCAGGAAGGCACTCAGAAGAAAGAATGTCTATAGTGGAGGAACACACAGGTCAGGGTTTTTACTCTATGATAGCCGGCTTCAGCTGTGAACTGATTCTGTGTGACTACTGCGAGTCTCTCTATAGCAGGGGTGCCAAGCTGGTTTAGCTGGAGGTCCAAATGTACCACACATCTCTCCTACGGTGGGCCAGACAGTGATGAGCGGGTGATGGTGGGGTGGAAGAGTCATGAGCAAATTTGAGTTTTGGGGCATAGTTTACATTTTTTGGTCTACTTAATAAACATGATTTAGCTTGCCACACTTTCCCACACACCTCTGAACTCATCAACACACAGGGCCTCATCACGAGTTTGGTGGTAGCCCTTAAATCCGGCGATAACGCTATCAGTGCCGCATTTAAGGGTCCGTCGGATCACAAGTACAAATACCGCCGGCGCCATTACAGCAGGCACAACTACAGCCGGCTGTAAAAGCATCGGCTGTAAAAGCGGCAGTATCCATTCGCGCTAAACCATAGCAGTCATGAGTCTGACGTACGTGCTATTAGCGCCAGAAAAGCGGCGGATAATCTGCTGAAAATACCCCTAGCAAAATGCTGGAGGTAAAACAACATAGGGCACAGCAATAAGGGCCCAGGTGAAACCAATACAAATCAGAGGCCTACAAAGGACCCACCCATGCACAACACACCCTCCACAACACCATTACACCAGCAGGAGCAGGGAGGAGACAGCAATAAGGGCCCAGGTGAAATCAATGCAAATCAGAGGCCTACAAAGGACCCACCCATGCACAACACACACTCCCAAACACCGTGCTTCCATTTGGAGCCTTGATGTTGACTTCTACCTGCTGCACCTGGAGCTACAGAGGCCAGCCAACCAGGCCAGGGCCCTGGGAGCGCAGGGGGTGGTGGGGATGGGGAGAAGGAGGAGGAGAGCAGCACCAGCAAGGCGGCCAGCCATTCCCAAGGTCAGGCCAACACCCTGGGCCCTGACTGATGGGCAGTTGGTGAGCGAGTATAGGCTGGACAGGGCAACCATCACCCAGTTGCTGGACAAAATCCAGGCTGACATAGGCAGCCGTATAGCTATCAGCACTGCAGTGCCCCCGCTCGTGAAGCTTGTGTCCATGCTACAATTCCTTGGGACTGGCAGCTACCAACCTACCATTGCCATGATGCATGGCATGGCCCAGTCCACCTTCAGTGCCATGCTGGGACAGGTGCAGGATGCATTGTTGATCCATGTGAATGTGCACATTGAATTGCCAGCCGCACAGGCACAGGAGAACCAGATGAAGGGTCAATTCCATGCCATTGCCCAAGTTCCAAATGTAATAGCAGCCCTGAACTGCACACATGTATAACTTGTACCACCCCAGGCACATGAGGCAGCCTACAGAAACTGGAAAAATTACTGTTCCCTGAATGTGCAGATGACATGTAGCCCTGACCTCACCTTCAGCGCAACAGTACCCTGCCAGCGTACATGGAAAGGCATTGGGGCCAAAACACACTGATGCTGGGTGAGTACACATGTAGTCCGTAATGCATGTTGAATTACATCTGATGGGGCTTGTCATACACAGTGAAACCCCTGCATGCCAATAGGCAGCACCAGCACTGCAACATTCCCATGCATGTGCCTTGCACAAGAACCCCTGGACATGTCCAACACAGCAGAACACACCCAATCTGGATGGCAAAGACATGTGGCAGCACAGTCACATATGGAATCCATACTACCACAAAGCCGCCTATGTGTGTTGCAGTATAACTTCCCACCCTGACACAGCACAGACATCCCACCCTGGCCACCCGACAGCCATGCCAATGTTACTCGAAAGTAGGCTCATCGACAAAAGCACTACACAAAACTAGTTTGATTAACAACAATGTACATCCCTGAAAAACTGACCCCTGATTGGCAAATCACATGCCTGGATTACTGTACACAACAGTAAATTGCAACAGCAGCCAAAGGGAATGCCAATGACACATGCGCTAACCACATGTCACATGCACAAGCAGATAGAAGGGTCCCCTCCTCCAGTGACAAGGGACAGAGCACTGTTAAATTTAGAAACAGAGGCATTTCAAGTTGTAAGTACTCAATTGATTCAATGCCGTCCCTAGCACAGCACACTCCACAATGCAAGTGACCAAATGATAAGTAGGCCACATGAAATACATGAGTGTGATGCACATAACAACTCACATATACATAGATACACAGCTGTATGGCAACCTCACACCATGCATGTCCTGGAAGTCAAAGGGTGTATGCCAACATTGCAATGAGATAGCATGACCTCTTCAACACAAACTTGATCCTGCTGACAATGTCACTGATGACTGAGCCCTGTGCACCCACGGAACCTACCTTGTCCTCATACCTGCATTCTCTCCCCTGCAGGTGATTCTGGATATCCCCAGTACACATGGCTCATGACCCCTGTGCGCCATCCACACACTGCAGCTGAGCGGGCATTCAACATTGCCCATGAACGTATACGCATCTGCGTGGAGAGGGAATTTGGACTGCTGAAGGCACACTTCCGGTGCCTAGACCGTACAGGAGGGGCATTGATGTATGCACCTGAAAAAGTTGGTAAAATTGTACTTACATGTGTCATGCTGCACAACATTTGCTGTCGCAGGAATGTGCCACTGTCCCCCGATGCTCATGTGCAGCCACCTGAGGATGGGAGTGAAGATGATGATGTGCCAGAAGGTGCTGCACGTGCACACAGGAATGGGGTGAGGGAGGGGAGGTTGGCCAGACAGGGCTTGATTGAGAATTATTTTTGATACAGGTGATGGCTATAAAGAGCACTTAATCACAATCACAACTGTCCATGCATTGTATGAATTTTAAACGTGATTTATTTAAAGATTGTCAATCCCCCCTCCCCCAGTGAACACCCAGCACACAATCCCCCTCCCTCCAATGAACACCCAGCACACAATACCCCCTCCCCCAATGAACACCCAGTACACAATCCCTCCTCCCCCCAATGAACACCCAGCACACAATCCCCACTCCCCCCAATGGACATCCAGCACACAATCCCCCCTCCCCCCAATGAACACCCAGCAAACAATCCCTCCTCCCCCCCAATGGACACCCAGCACACAATCCTCCCTCCCCCAGTTAACTCCCCGCAACGGTGCAGGTAGGTGCATGTTCTCAGGGCACCCACAACAATGCCATGTCCGACTATGATGGTCGCGGGCACTTTCCATGTCCTGGCCCCTCTGGTGTGCGGGATCTCAGGTGGCACAATGAACGGCGCCTAGGCGAAGGCTCAAGGGATCCCTCCGTGGGTGTAGTGGAGGTTGATGGGACTGACCCGGTTGCCTGCAGATGCTGACAGAGAAGGTTGTTCGATTCCCTAGTCTGCTCAGCTAGTGCAGATACTGCCTCGCACAACTCCCGTACCCTTTTGCCAAAACCTGTCAGGGCTGAGGTTCATTGCTCCACCACTCTCTGTGTGCGGGCGTTGTTTCGGGCAATGTACTTGCAGCCATGCCGTATGGACGTGCTGATGGCCTTGATGTGCCGGCTTTGCACTTTGGCCATGGATTCCACTTTTGCCTGTTTGGCCTCAATTATGTCCAGATATCCCATCACAGCTGCTCCCGTGACGAAAGGTACCCCTGGTGTGGCAGTTACTGGCCTGCCAGTTGTGCGCTGTTGGGGGGGGGGGGCTGGATATGTTGGTGGCTTGGATGGGGCTGCCGGGCTCTGAGTGCCGGTCTTCAGGGCTGCCATATGATGGTGTGTCTACATCTGGCTCTGGCGTGCGGACACGACGCACATGCACACGTGGGGTTTGTGCTCCCTGTGTGACTGGCCCTGGGGTCCCCTGTGGTGTGCCCATCTCTTCGGTGTCGCTGTTTCCGGGGGAATGAAAATGTCCTGCCTGAGGTGTCAGTCCCACATCAGGCTCTGACGCAAAGGTGACTCCCTCTGCATCGGAAGTCTGCATGGTGGCTTGGGGTGAGCTAGGCGCTGACACCCTGCGGCCATGTGGGTGCTGCAGTGGTCTGGTTGGGCTGCGGTGTGGTGATGTCGGATGGGTCTGGCGTCGGTTCCCTTCCGCGCGGCCCCTTTGCGGGATGGTGGTGCTGGTCGAGGTACGCTGCCTCGGGTGCTGTGTTGGAGTGGCCTACTCACCGTCATCATCATCCTGTGAAGATCGCCGTGTGCCTGTGGGGTACATAGGGTGTGGATTGAGTTCTGGGCAACCTACATAAGTATCAAGCAGTTCATGCCATCAAATAGGATTGTAGGCAGTAGCAATTATGCATGGCACTTGCATTTTGTTCAATCCCCATGTAGTGATTGGTGGAATGTGTGAGTGTGGAGGAACACTGCATGGAAATGTTTGTGTTATGTTATGTTATGTTATTTTATTTTGCACTTATATAGCGCCTTATATACCATTGGTATGGTCTGAAGGCGCTGGTAGGTTGAACGCCCTTGGGAACCGAAGTTTAGATCAGTAGAGAGAGTAGAGAGAGTCGACGGTGCATGTGAGCACTGGGTATGTGTGCAGCTCATGCGGTATTCGTGTAATAGCTGCTTCTTAGCGGTAGGTGTGGTGGTTGATAGATCAGGAGAATGTGTTCGTTCTGGCAGGTTTTTATCCAGAACGCCTGGCGGGGGTGTGTGAAACCAGCAGCGTTTACTTAGAATGATGTGGAGTAAGCGGCGGATGTTGGTATGAGAACAGTTATACCGAATTGTGTCATAGTATCTCTGTGTTCTAGTTGAGTGGTGATGTAAAGGAGAAAGTAAGCGTGGTGGTGTGATATGATGGGTTATATGCTTTTTCAACGTTCTCTGCATTCCAAACCATACTATATATGTCACGCAATTCTATGCGTTCCAGTCTGTAGCGTGCACTCCTATCCATTCCATGCACCCCAGTCTGGTCTAATACACTCCGGTCCGCCCGTGTGCTCTAGTCTGCCACGCGCATGCCCTCTTGTCTGCCCCACGCATGCCCTCTTGTCCGCCCCACGCATGCCCTCTTGTCTGCCCCACGCATACACTCCTGTCTGCCCTACGCATGCCATCATCACATGTGGGATTGGGGTGCACCATGCTCAAGGTCCTGGGGGTGTATTCATGCACACTCACACTCTAGGTAGCTGTCCCATGGCTATGGATGCCTGTCCCCTGCCCCTTTTATTGATGTACTGAACGTGCAGGGGAGTCTAGGTGGCACTACGGTCCAGTGGTTCAAGGGCTCAGTTATGGGTGTCTGCAGTGTCTCACACACATTTCATCACATTCATTCACTCAGGGTCTGTATGCGTGGTCCTTTCAGATGCATGCATTTGGGGTGGGACTCACCTGCAATCGGCTCAATACCAGTGCCTGCCTCCGCTCCACCTATTTCCTCTATGGTGCCCAGGTTGATTAGGGCAGTCATCTTCTCCTCCCTGGGTGTGAGTTCGGGTGGTGGTGGTGGCCCTCCTCCAGTGCCCCTGCTTGCACTCCTGTGCTGTGAGAGTATGCAGCGGACTCTGACACGCAAGTCATTGAGGCGCTTGCGACAGTCCTTGCCATCACGGGGCACGTGCCCCACTGCAGATACCCTTTGGATTATGTTCGCCCAGATCTGTGCACGACGCTGCCCACTTGTCTTGCGCTGCTGAAGTTCATCATGGTGGATCTCTGCCTCCTCCACCAGTACAGCCAGCTCCTGGTCACTAAATTTTGGTTTCCTAACCCTGTCCAGGGCTGACTTGCACCTAGTGCGCTCCTGTGACATACTTCACTCTTCCCAGTGGTGGATGGCTTGCAGAGGCGGTGATATCCGACGGATTGTGATTTCCAAGATGGCCACCGCTTTATTTCCCGTTCCTGCAGTGACGCGTTTCCCACGCGCTATAAGCGCAGTATGGCAGTAGCACACGGTGCGCTGGATTTATGGGTTCTTGGCCCTTTTTCCCGTCAAGCGCTATTTGCGCTTCGGCCATGTCCCTGTGCATGTGCACGCAAACTCCTGATCTGGCGGACTATCTGCCGGGGGGCCTGGCATTAGCGCTAATAACGCTCGACAGGAAAACCGCTGCATTACCACCCAACTCCTGATGAGGCCCACAGAGTCTTTCACTGTGTCCAAGGCTGTTGGCCTTCCTGGCTGCAGTGCTCTGTTTTGTTAGTTGACTCTTGATGCTTTGCGTTATGTCACTTTGTTCTTCGGTACCTGTGACATGACAAGCTCACATTCAGCTGGATCTGGGTCGACTTCCCCCCTTTGCTGTTTTTGCTTTCAGTCGTTTTATTTATTAGATTTCTTTGTTCAGCTTTGGCCTTTCCCAGAGCATCTCAGAGCACCTTATAAGGTTCAAAGGTTGAAAAGTGGGAGGTGAAACAGAAGTTATAAAATGTTTTCAGGATATGAGGCAAATATTAGGATAGAATAGTGATAGCAGAAGAGAAGGAGGGAGAGGTTATGTGTGGGGAAACAGGTCGGGGCTCAATGGTGTTTGCCTGGTCCTCTGTAGCTTCTTCTTGCACGATCATTGTATCTGAGGTGGCCTCGGGCATTGTTCTGCTTAACAGCCCTTTGCAAACATCATCCGCTTTCTATAGCAACACCATCTCAGCGCTTGCAGGTGGCTTGCTTTGGAGCCCACTTAACAAACCTTGTCTAATGTTCACAATAATACTGTCTTCCTCAATACCTTCCACATCATCACTCAGTGCTACACTGATATGAGACACAAAGCACGCATGCTAGTGTGATTTGTTGAGAAATCACAATCCCCACACTGCTCAACTTTGTTCACAGTAAATCAGTGTTCGAAGTGAGCGGGAACGGTGGGAAGCGGTGTTCCACTACTTTCATTTTTTACTGTTAACAGTTCCACTACTTTTTTCACATTTCTCCACTTTAAGACCCAATAGCAGTTCCAGTTAAAATTAGATCTGTTAGAACTCAATTGGCTGTCAACCAGCATGACTGCAACCCTTGAAAAATGTGTTGCATGTTGCTCCTTTCCTTCCTACTCTGTCCCCCGTCAGGGTCACAGCTCCACTACTTCTTTTGATACACTTCTACCACTGCAGTACATTTACCTATCGTCACATGCACAATCCTAGGTATTAGTACATTGCTAACATACATGCCAATAGAGCCCATATGTGAATGGTTTTCACACTACCCATCATGCCCCCGCTGTCATGATTAAAAGGCATATTCCATTCATTCCAGAACTTACTTTCTGAATTATACTTCCGGGTCTCCATTCCAAGCAACTCCCTCCAAATGCCAGGAGTCCTCGTATCTTAGAACCCGTTCTTCTGTCCTGCTCTAGTGTCACTGGCATGGGGGTCCAGCCCTTGCTCCCTGTGGCACGCTTCTTTACTTGCAGTAACTTCATGCATCTCTGTCGGCAGAAGTTGTGCCATCTTGCTGTTGACTTTATTTGCAATCCCCCCACCATATATGGCAGACTTTACGGCATGAGGTGTGCAGTGGGGGTGAGCCCCAAATACCACAGTCTCATGATGAAGGACCTCGTCCAAAGGCACTATGAAGCAGAGGCGTAGCCAGGATTGTCTAACAAGTGGGGCCTGAAGCTAATGTACTTGGGCCCACCGCAGTGGCATTAATATCTGTCAATGCCCACACAGCGCTACTGAGTGGGCATTTGCCCACTCAGGCCCTACCCTATCTACGCCTCTGCTATGAAGGCGTGGTCTCCAAACTTCAGGTGGAACCATCAGTAGTCGATCCCATGAGGGATGGAAATTCCTCCACTGACACTGCAAGATTTGTCATCCGTCACGTTGGTTGTTGTTGGCATTGAGTTTGCTATTTGTCCGCTGTGGATTCGTGCTCTGCCCACCACGTGGCATCTGTTTAAAGTGTCAGTGTTGCATTCGCTATTGTTAGGACCGGATTCACTATTGGGATTGGCGCTTTGCACAGTATTGATCTTGGATTCACCATTTCACTAACAGCCACGACCGCAGATGACTTGCAAGCTACCGAATTCGACACTCATCTTTGGCTGCACACACTGGAGCTTGTTTTCGGCTCCGCATAAAAAGAAAAATGCAGTTTATACGCCATCGTAAGGCTTTGACACTGCTGATTCCCATCACACCCTATTTTCATTAAGTTGTATGGCGGAGAGGAGAGGCGGAACGCAAATTGCGTTTCCCTTCCTCACTGCCATACAAATGCTCCAGCATTTGCACAGGCATGCGTTTTCATGAAGGCGCAAATGCCTGGGATCGCTATGGAGACGCCAGCAGTATATAGCCAGGCAGACTCTATAGGGATCAATTTTAAACACTGCCTGCCATGCGCACATAGCAGGCAGTGTTTAATTGTAACTGAAAACGCTGCATGCCTTGCGAGGATGGTTGGCAATGTTTACTCATTTCCATGGCTGAGTGCAATTGTGCAGGACAGGAGGCAGTGTACACACCTGTACGGTGCCTTTTACTCTGCATATTTGCACTCCACCATGAAAATGGGCAACATTTGGTGGCAGGTTGTGATGAATTCAATCATCCGCACGGAGGGTGTCCGATCGCCTGGGTTTTATGTAATTTTTAAATGAAATGGAATGATGGTAGATCAACCTCCGGAAAAAGCGTGGGACTAATCCGCACACATTTTCCAATGCTCACTGTATGACAAACACACAGACCCTTGCACTCTGGGTGAACACAGCCTACAGGTGCAAACCCCCCTGTCATATTTAGTTGGGATATGACAGCGAGGAGTTCACCATGTCATCTCAGAAGGGGGAGGGCAAAACCTTCCTCCTGCCACGGCCAGCCAAACAAAAGCTCAATGGATACACAATGTCCTTTTGTTTAGCTCTGTAGATGGTGGTAGCGATCACACATAATTGACATACTAATCCACAAGGGACCTGGCAGTGAGGCTAACAAAGGGGACAGGAAACCCCAACAACCTTTCCGATGCACTATGTCAACATTAAACCAGCTCCCATCCTCAGTATCGCGTTGACAGTGAAATGTCATGTCTGGAGACCCCATTCAGAAGGTACCAATATGTGGATTGGCAGCGCCAGGAAGTCTGTTCACACCACAACTTCAAGGGAGAACTGCCACTTTAATCAGGAACCACAGATAACTTCATTGACCAGAGAGACCCTTTGATCCACAACAGACAGCAAGATGGGTAGGACTTAGTATTACATATTTTCACCCCTTTACCTTTTCTGTTGCAAAGCACTTTCGTTATGAACTCATGCATACAGGATATTGTTGGTGGGGTCGCAGAATTGGTTCATCAAGGTAGGCTTGGCCTACACCAATCCCTGTGGTCATTTGGCCTTAAAGCCTCTCTTTTGGGCAGATCATCTGAAGACTTTGTAAGGAAAAACAAGAACTCAGCAATGGACCCTGGTTGAAGGTACAGTCTGCCTTAGATCTTCCGCCAGTGAAGGAAGGTCAGGAACTTCAAGAGGGTAGTAAGATCCCTCCCCCAAATATTTCCCAGGGAACACAGGGAGATACCGAATCCAGAGAACCCTCCAACAGCTCCATGACCGGTTCCCAGTCAGCATACATCGTGCCCTACTCGGCTTTGCAGCAAGCTTCCTAGGTGGGAAGTACCAGAGAGTCTCTGAACCAAACCAAAGACAAGGCAGCTGCTTCTAACAGTTTCCTCAGCTTTGGGCCATCTGCCATAAAGGACAACACAAGCCCAGTGAAGAAGCTAGGAGGAGTGTATAGACAAGCATCTACCGACGTCCATCTTAAAGGACAATTTCGAGCCAGTCGAGCCCCTTGCTCTGCAACCCACTGAACCACTGACTTTTGTTACACTGCAGTCACTAAAGAAGTCGAGCAGTGCTTCAGAACTGCAGACCAGCACTGAGACAATGATTCCTGACCCCAAGCCGCTGTTTAGGCCAGCCTGCAGCCATCTGTCCATCTTCAATCGCCAAACTGCCTGCCGCCTGATACCTGCAGCTGTCTCCCGTCTTGAACTCTGTAGCATGTCTTGTTCTGTTCAGTCTGGTCTGAAAAGTTTGATCTCAAATTGTTGGGTAATGATCATATTTAGCAATGACTCTGTTCTGGCATTTGTCCACCAGCAATTGAGAAGTTAAAAAGGTGGAATATTTATCTTGTTGAGTGAATAATTTGACCATTCCACTGACAGAGAAGAGATGGTTCGCATGGATTTACTCCATAATATTCCTCATGCAGATGTCCTTAAGAGGCCACCTACTGGTCATGGACTTGAAGGAACTGCACCAATTCATGTCAACTGAGCATTGCAACATGGACATCTTGCAGAGAATCATCCCCAATGACATCCCCAGGGAGAGTTGCAGCATCATTAATTTGGGTGGATATATGCTGTCATGTTCAAATACACAAGCACCACCAGCTGTTGCTGAGATATCCACTGGGGAACCAGCAGCAGTGCTCAGCCATGCCATTCATTCTGAAAACAGCCTTCACTTGTTCGCAAAGATTTAGACCATTGGCATGTATTCTAACGCGAAGGCAGGTTCATGTATTTCTCTGGGTAATAGGTTGTTGAAGTCCCTTCATCAGATCATCAGGAAGTTCATCTGCACTTTGTGCGTTCCCTGCACCAACAACATCGTTTTTTGACCATCCTCGACCAATCCAATTGAAACATTTGCAAAACTTAAGGGGCCTCATTAGGACCCTGGCGGAGAGGGTGTTACGCCAGCGTAGTGCATGGCGTACCTCTCCGCCATACTACGAGTTCCCGTAGCGCCATGGAGGTTTTCTCCGCCTGGTTTTACCAGCCGGAGAAAACCATGGCGCTACGGGACCTCGTTGTTAATAACGCCACCGTATTTTACGGTGGCGTAATTAACTCCTTCCCCACTCCCATTATACCCTATGGGGCGAAAATGGGAATGGGGAAGGGCAGAATGGGGATTGGGGATTTACCGCTCCGCCGAGGTCGGAATGGGGCGGTAAATCCGCCAACCCCCATGGCGCTATCGGCGGCTTTCCGCCATGCTTCGCGGTGCATTTAGCACCGCGAAGTCCGCCTGGGTCGTAATGAGGCCCAAGGTGTGCAGTAGATTCGGCCAATTAGCCCATTAGCACGTGGCGATATGCAACTAAAATGGAAACTGTTTAATTGTGGGGAAAAATAAGCACTTATTAGCAACTTGTAAGGTTAATTTAATGAACATGGAAGTACAAAAAAAATACCCTTTACTTATTTTATGTTTCATTGCTGTTTGTTCGTTTAGGAAAATGAAATACACATGCCGAGTTTCTACATTTACACAGCTGAAGAGCTTATAGAATTCATTAAGAGGTGCCGTTTTGGTCCATCTTTATCTGCAACTCGTGTCCGTATGCAGATCTTTAATGGATGCCAGTATACTGAGTGGAAGGAGGGGGTGCAAAGCCCCCCACCCTTATTCCTATGCTTCCTGGGGAGGCCCAGTCATGGCTGCTTTTGGTCCAGGGCCCCGGCCCAGAGATACCCATGTGGGGCACCTTCAGGAACCACAAACCCTTTCATTGGGAACTACCTCTAGTTCCACTCATTCCGCCCTTTTGTTACTTAAGTAACGAATTCTGTAGCCTCATTAATCTCTTACGTTCTTCTTCCACTGCCACTGCCTCGAACCACGCCGGTGTTCCTTTTATTGGCATCCATGCCCTGCACACTCCTCTGAGGCTATGTCCCCTCCTAGCGTATACATCCTGGGTGCAGCTTAAGTAAATGCACTCACCATCACCCTCTAAAACTACCCATGTCTCCTTATACCATTCTAACTCTCCGGGTTCTTTTATGGTTTTGTGATATAGGCAATCAACTAGCAATCATCCTATATTTGGGTTCTGGGCGGTTATCAGTTTGCACTTCTGCTTCATGCTTAACTTGTGCCACACCATTTGCATGTCCCATTGTCACCATCATTAGCGCGCCGTTTGGTATTGCATTTGCACAGCATCGAAGTCCCAGCTGGCACACACAAAAAATCAAGAGAAAAAAGACGATGAGTGGTACGAGGAGTTTTACCGTCACTCCAAGCCATGACGGTACCAAAGAAAAAAGATTGTCGAGCCAGGCGCTGGGTTGTGCTCACCCCTCGTCTTTCATATGTTCACCAAGGTCGTGTACTGCAGCTATCACGTGTGAAAGTGAGCCGTTCTCAGCGTCTACGGAGGGTACAAATGTGCAACATGCGCTCCCGATTTTTCGGCAAACACCTCCATTGATTGCTGTCAATAGATCAAGCACATATCTGTTCTGCACCGTCATCAACTGCAGGGCGTGAAGTTCCACCGTGATGACATTAAAACCCTCTTCAGTGTCGTTGGCCAGTTGGATGAGTTCCCCCCTGATTATCTGAAGCCACTTGGCATTAGCTCTTGTCTGCACACTGGGAACAAGGGATGCAAAAAATGTCTCTGCGGAGCTGAACACCCGATATCTGTCGGGAATTTGGGCTAAAAGTTCAGAAGACTTGGCGGAAATGTAGTTGGATGATCGTTTACTTCTCGTTGGATGATTGACATCTTCCTCACTTATGGTGTTCATTGGAACTGTCTCTTGTGATGTTGGGGAGGGTCCGGCTGAGATCGCCTCATGCTCGTTCTTTCCGCTAACGTGGTTTTCAGGGATCACCATTCGAGCGGAATGCAGTGTTGCCATGGAGCACGTTCCTTTCCACGACTGCGGGAGATGCAGGTATGCCATGTTGCCGCAAACCCAATACGTGTCCATCAGTGCTGCTGTTCCTTTCGAGAATAGCAAACAAGGAGTGCTCAACGTATAACGTGACGGAGCATCCCATCACGATTGTGGAACTTTTTTCTATTGTGAAGGCAGCGGCTGCGATAGCAGGTTCGCACGCGAAGTGTCCCTGCATGACTGCATCAACTGTTCCGCTGTAGAACGCCAGAGGCTTATGGCCCAAGGACGTGAATGCAATGTGAAAATAAGTAGAATTCCTGCTCATAATTGGGAGTCGCAAGGACTGGGGCAGTGAATATTAACTCCTTGAGTGTATTGAAATCTGTGTGCATTTCCTGTGTCCATTTCAATTTAGTGTTATCTCTTTGTTCCTCTTTCAGTGCTTGCAAGAGGGGCCTCGTGTAAGCTGCATAGTCAAGTAACCACGCACGGCAGTAATTGCACATGCCGAGGAATTTCTCCATCTCCTTGACAGTATTTGGCTCTTTTACTGCTTGTATTGCTGCTGCTCTGTCTGGTATGATTCTTTTGCAATCCTTAGAAATTAGCTGCCCTAAGTATAAAACTTCTGGTAGGTAGTACTGCAACCTCTGTCTGTTTACTTTGGTGGTCGGTCAAAAGGCTGAAAAAAAATCTCGAATAACAAAAATCTCGAAAAAAAAGGCCGAAAAAAAAAAAATCGATTTTTTTTTATATATATATATATGTATTTTTTGAGTCAGGTAAGTAAAAAAAAGGGTTAAAATAAATAAAAAATAGGAAAAAAGGGGTGTTGGGGGGGAACCCCCTATTTCGAGAAAATAAATGTCATAAAAAAAAATTTGATATTTTTTTTCGGCCTTTTTTTTCGAGATTTTTTTTTTCGAGATTTCGAACTTCGGTATTATGACTATAAACCGTCTACTTTAAAGCCTTTCTGTGCCAAATGCGTCAAGAGAGTGATATAATCGCTTCTGCACTCATCTTCATTTTTTCCGCAGACCTATAAATCGTCTACCTACTGAATTATGGAGCTCGTTGTATGTATATTTCCAAGGACTTTATGCAATATTTGATAAAAAATGCTGGGGCTCTCGCAGTACCCTTGGGGCAATCTGCAATGCTCGTATCTTTTCCCTCCTAGGTTGAAAGCTGTCAAGTACCAGGAGCCCTGATCTAGTGGAATTGAGATGAATGCATTTTTGAGATCTACCACCGTGAAATGGGTGGCTTCAGTAGGATGGCTACACAAGATTTAGGCAGGATTTGGGACGAGAGGGAACTTCTTCTGTACTACACCATTAAGTTGGTGTAAATCTTGGATCATCCTCCATGCCCCGCAATTTGCCCGCCCTTTGCCCCGCCCTTTTCCCAGAACTATTATGCCCTGTATCATTAATGCATACATCATGTCTTTTATCCCTTTTTCTGCTCCCCTAGGTAGGGGATATTGCTTTACTCGGGGTAGGATGACTCCTTGTTTGAGTTTGATTTTTATGGGTGTCACTTCATGTAATAACCCTACATCATGTGGGCCAGTTGTCCACAGCTGTTGTGGTATTTGGGACATGTCTTCCTCAAAGTAAACTGGCGGCCCTTTGATCATTGCCACAAGAGGTAGCGGCACCTCTCGCCTTTGGATCATGACATTACAAGGGATCGCAATCTCCATTATTACTTCCCCGTCATCTTCCATATAAGTGAAAAGTTCTTCATCAGTTAATTCTCGCAGGGCCTTATTAGTGTTGATGCACAGCACTGTCCTCCACTGGCATCACTGCATGTCCATTGCTATCACTACTATTCTCTGGGCTGACACCTGTATTGCTTGAATGTCCAGGAACACAATGGACCCTGGCACTATTTCTGGGTCTGCTATGGGCTGGAATACAAATTCTGAGGGGATGCTCCATTTTTTGTTCATGAGATCTGGCACTACACGCGTTAGTACTCTCAGCCCTTGTATGAACATGTCTGGATTTACTGGTATCCTCGTGTTTGGGGAAAGTCTGCTTGTGTGTGTATTACTAACATGGCACACAGTGTGCATACACTGGGTGTAGAACACACTATTTCTTTCTCAGTAAAAGAGATGCACATGTTAAGCTTGCTGAGTAGGTCCCTTCCCAGCAGGTTTACAGAGGAGTCCTCGTCATACAGCATGGGGGCACATATTGTTTTTCCTCCTACCATTATGTCCAAATCTTCAGTGTATGGAACCTCGACCACCCCCCCCAGAGAACCCCTGCATTTCCAAAGTGCGATTAGAAAGCCGGGACCTGCCTTCACTGAGGCACGATTTTTCCGCTCCCGAATCCACCAGGAAAATACATTGTTACCTATCGCTGCCCCGACGAGTGGTTCCTCTGCTGCGACGCAGCAGAGGAACCACTCATCAACACTGAGGGTCGTACAGACTCCATTTTGTAAACCATAGACTCAATTTTTTTAAAGGTACGGACCAGAAGTATCTCTCCCTGGCTCGCAGCACTCCTCCGAGCACACACACACACAGCGAGCAAAATCATCTCCCACCTCCCCCCTCTTGGCGTTCACATAAATGCTCGATTCCCATGAGAAGGCTGACTGCAAAAACGCAACAACATCCACACTGTATCAATTGTCTGCTGCCTCCCCTTGCTAACACAAGATGCTGTCCAGAGCCAGGGCTATCTGTCGCTATAAACCTGCCCTGCAACCCACAGATCCCGGCCATAAAAATATAATCCCTTTGTACCCGAAAGCATGGTCAACATGTCGAAAGGAGGTTCCTAAATCAGTGAATTTAACATGTCTTTTTTACCTTTTGGAAAACATATACTAGCGTGTCGATGAGCCAAGAAAAGCCTACAAGTAGGCCGTGTAAATACTCTGCATGAATGACTGGAAGCGTTTAAGTTAACCTGCTACATTGAAAATATAATCAATGCTGACCTATATTGTTGAAGTTTGTGTAACACGGCTCATTATAGTACAATAGATAGCGAAATGTATGTCTTTATGTGCTCACACTCTACTACCTCACTTCTGACAGATTCGAATGTAGCCAGATAAACGCAAATTAGATGTTAGTTTATGAATTAATGGACTGTTCGTCTTGGGAAGAAAAGCTCTTTAGCAATATGTGGGTAAAAGCTATATCTTTAAACGTGTGTTAATTAAGTACAAAATAGCCTACCGCATGGAGAAGACTGAATGCCAATCATTCCCTTGAAAGGAGTTAAGCTCTCGTGTAATGTAAGATCAGGTCACAAAGAAAGCCCCAACCCATCCAGTTACTTTGACCCCCAGTGAAGAATTATCGATGTTTGGACCCCGTACCCTCATCAGTACAATGTTGATTCACCATGATGTGTGTTTTCCTGTAACCCAGCCAGGCTGGCCATATGTTTTAAAAGTCCCCTTGCTCATGCGGAACAGGCACTCCTGACCACCTATTGACCCCTTAACCCCCACCCCTTGTCTAGTATATCCTAAGTGTGTATCGGTAGGAAAGCAATTCCGTCAGTGTCAAGAAATAATTCACCATGATCAAGCTCGTCTCAGACCCATTTTTTCTCAAATAGAATGATACATGCCTTACCACTGGACAACAAAGTAAAGTTCTGAATGAATGGGAATGAATGGCCACAAGGGCAAATATTGCAGATAAGGTGTCTACACGTCACTCTCAGGATGCCAAGACACTGAGCCCAGCTGAACCTTTGACCCGAGCATCATGTCATCTCGCCACGTGCCCATGGGCCAATCCACCGCCACCGACTCTACAGCACCTATAGGTGCCTACCCGTAGTGACCAATCCGATTGATTTTGTGCCCAGTAGGCCTTCCCCCTTTTCGGACAGAAAACTATGTATAAAAATGTATTGCAACATGTTTCTTGCAGAGCGCTCTTGGCGTGAGCAGAGACTGTTTGCCCTAATTTAGATAAAGCCTTTAACCGCACTCTCACTTGGTCTTGGTCTCATTCCATTCTGGGACGCATCTTAATTGACTCTGTTGGGTAATTGCCGGCATGGCTGGGGGCCTCTCACCTTCATACTTTCAATACCCCACGGGCACCCCCATTTAGCTAATTTATACCACAGCTTTGAACGGCTGATTGATTCAAAGGCCCGTGATAGATCAATTAAGGCCATGTAAATCTTCCTTTCACAAGCATTAAACCTCTTTTTCAAGAGGTTAATTAGAAATATGTTTAGTGTCATATTCATTCCCTTTACAAATCCTGACTGCCAATTGTTCAAACGTCCTGATGCATTGGTCCAAGAATCCAGACCCACCAAAACTAATTTGGCAAACACCTTTCCGATCACATCCAACAATGCGATAGAGTGATAGTGGGTAGGGTTTGTCCTATCGCCTTTCTTAAATATAGGTACCACTATAGATTTTTAACAAGTGGCCAGTACTTCCTTTAATTTCCTTACATGCTCAAATAGGTTCTCTATGAACTTTGCCCACAGTTCCAGTTCCTTTTTGAGGATGCCATTCATGATGGCATCTGGCCCAGGTGCTCTAGAACCACTGCCCTTTTTTTATGAGTGTGCAGATCTCTTCTTCCTTGGTGGAGAATGACCACTTCAAACCTTAATTCTTTGCGTCCTTAAAGGACACTTCTTCTGCCCCTTTAAATACTTTTTCAAAGTGGTTTATCCATTCCACTTCCGCAACTGCGATAGATTTTAAGGTGACTATCTGAGTATCTATTGAATTCAGCAGCAACCAGATTTGTCCCATATATTTCCGGGAGATGTTTTCCAGCATTTGTTCTGCATCCTCCTGGATCATTTTGGTTTTGTATGAATTTACCCAATTTTTGTATAGGGTTCTTCTGATTTTAATGAACTCAGAAGTTGCTGTCGTATTTTCAGCTTTGATCCTTTTATGTCCTTACTCAATTTTCTCCTTTCATCAACAAGAACCCAGTGGAAGGAGTGTTTCTTTATTTTTTTTTATTTTTATTACGTGTATTTGGTTTATTACAAACCTTTCACAATCAGCAAAGCATTTCATTTCGCAAAGAGATCTGTTATAACAAAATCAACATCGAACAAGTACAAAGCAGCGGTCAAAAGTAGAAAAAAATAGAAAGTCCAGAATAGGCTAAACTAAATCTAAAAAAACGTTCACATTCGAGCGGGATACTTAAAATAAGTTTTGTTTTTCAAAAAAGTAATAAAGATACAAATTTGGATGAATGATTCACAGTAAAAGATGAACATTAAACACTAACACAACGCATCCTTTTGACCATTCAATTCACTATTTACGAAGCGTTTCCTTCATCGGTATGGTCTAGCCTTTTAAGGGTGTTTTCTAGAAATTTGACCGTTACAAAATTTATTTTTGGAGATTGGCAAGCATAAATTATACTCCACAATTTCTCCGCATCTAGGCCACATAAGTCAGTGATATTAATAGTTAGGTACAAATTTCGCAGGTCTCTCAGTTTAGTGCAGAATAACACCAAGTGATTTAATGATTCTTCACTTCTTCTGCACAATCTGCACTTTGTGCATATTTTTTCTTTAGTCTATCTTGCCTTTGTTGTTTTGTTTTGCAAGGTATTCAATCTGAATCGTAATAACAGATCTCTTTGTTTGGAATTTGGGAACTTTCTCAAATAGTCTGGTATGATAGTCATCACCCCACAATTGGATTTCGGGAGTGTATGGGTTTTTGACAGAGCTCTTTCCATTTCAGTGTTCGACCAGTCCTCAGCCCAAAGCGCTCTTTTTACAGCTGTTGGATTTTCTGCTAATGTTTGGGTTTTGAGGGCAAATTCTGTCAGAGTTTGTTCATTTTCTCTTTTCCAGTCTTCTACTACTTTTTCTTCGTAGTTATTGGATTTGTCAAATATTTCAAATTGGGGAGGCATCAGATTACTCATTGTTTTTCTATACAACATCAGTTTATTGTAGCGGATGTGTATATATAGCGATATTAAGCCCAGTTCGTGTTGAATTACCATCATTGGAGTTGCATTCGGTATCGGTAAGATGTTTTCCAAAAGAGACCTTCTAAAGTGGTCCAAAAGTTTCTGCTCCGTATATCAACGTTGGAATTACTTTAAGCCTGTAGAATGTTATCACTGGTCGAAGGGAAAATGTACCATATCTTTTGTTGATGATGTTAGCTTGGGCTGTTAGCTGTTTTGTTTTTATCTTTAGCATCCTTTTCAAGGAGTGTTTATGTTTGAAGTCACTCCTTGGACCCACCCTTCTTTTTTCCTTGAAGACCATCAAAAGTTTTGGATACTCCAAACAGAATCCACATGCTCCGTTTTCTTTATGACGAGTTCTTTGATTGGATTCATCAGTCCTATAATTCTTGGGGCATTAATTTTCAAACAGTTATGGACCTGAGTGACCGTCACCGGACAGGAGTAATATTGTTTTGGTGGTCGCAGCAGGCCAGTACATACTAGCTTGATTATATTATGGTCACTTGAAGGTAATTGAATTACTTTCAGGACTAGTACCTGTGGTAACAGATTTGCGGGCACAAATACATAGTCCAATACCTTAGAGGAGTCCCTCCTCTCTGGGTGGACCGAGCTTGGATAGCTCCCCTAACATGTCAGTTTAGCAGATGTAAATTTCAGCTCTCAGGTTCCTCTAACCACCTCTGACCTTTTTCTCGGGAGGCTGACATAAGAGCAAAAAGTAGAGGATTCTCTAAGGGCGGCTATGTTGAAATCCCCACATATGGTGATCAGTGGGTCTAATAACGAGTCCACTAGATTGTCCAACCATTCCATAATTCCTTTAATAAATGATGCATCCGCTATCCCAGGTGAGGTGCAATAAACATCACACTCAGATTTATCCATCTTTATGCCAAGGGATTTGATAAAAGTAACTTGCATGAAGGGATTTAAGTTCCATGTTGCAGTCACACTATATTGGATTCCATTTTTAATGAGAGTTAAAAGACCCGAGG
Organism: Ambystoma mexicanum; assembly: GCF_040938575.1. Taxonomy (NCBI): domain Eukaryota; kingdom Metazoa; phylum Chordata; class Amphibia; order Caudata; family Ambystomatidae; genus Ambystoma; species Ambystoma mexicanum. The sequence goes on from NC_090931.1 coordinate 217,610,494, forward strand.
CCGGTTGTCCCTTCTCACCATTCAATGCTGGATTAAGAAGGGTGGTGAAGCCATCGAGAACCGGGGGCATTCTTAGTCAAGTTTCCTGGAGGAAGACAAAATGGAACTCATCCCACCTTATCTCATCCTTGCCAAGCAAATGACCAAATCCCCTGTAGTTCCAACAACAAGCGACCCCGTTGGTTGGCTAACGGGGAAGAAGAGGATGGCTAGGTCCTCCTCTTATTTACCACCAATGCTTCTGCCATCCATCCCCAAGACTTATTCGTGTCCCTTTCTTTTTTGGTTCCTGATATATAGAGACTCTTCTTCCAATTCTGGCATGGTTATCCACAGAGCTAAATAGAGGAGACCTTTCACCATCACCCCATTCAACACATTTCCTCTTCATAGGTAATTTTTGAGTATCTTCTTGGTTTGACGTTATTTTGGGCCACTGTCAGCCTCATGCTGTCTGCTGGTCCGCCCTTTGTTGGTCCGGGCCTCTTGCACTTTGGATGAAGTAAGGGCAGCCAGGTTTTCCTGCATAGCATTGCCCATTGCAGAATTTTGTGATGCTTCCTCCAAAATTGCATCCCTTATTAGATTGTCTTTTAAATATATCAAATATATCACGACTTTGTCGGTTCTCACTCAGAAAAGCCACTCTAGCAATGTCGTCTGTTGGGAGCCAGCGCAATTTCAGGATCTGATGTAGCATTGTCAAAACACTTGCTATGTTCAGGATCAGTCCATCGTTTCTGCTAATAATCCTTTCAAAAATGAAACTCGGCTCACAAGTTGGAATGCTTTCATTCTTCTTAACATTTTTTGTTTACATTTTTTTTGTCAGATCTTTTTATTAAGTCTCAAACATCTTAATTGAAATAGCCCGTTACATAGGTTGGGAACATGAGACAAAAAATTGGGAAAACTGAAGGCAGTAAAATATATTATTTCCTCTATGAAATATGTCACTGCCGAAAAACGGTTAACTTGTCCCTGCCTATGAATGATGCTTCAAAACCGCCCCCTACCCCCTCCCAACTCCCACCCCTCCAATCCTCCCATAGGTTTCCGTATACACCAGAAGTGTTCTATGAAGTAACGTATTGTGTCTCACCCGTAAGTATTGTATGAAGAATAATACCATATAATACAAACACTACTAACACGGGCCCTTATCCAGTGGTTTGTAGGTCGTGCGTATCCCCAGCGTCGCAAGCCGTGTTCTTTTTTTTTAGTATACTTGTGCCTATGGTCTTTTGGATTTGACTCGTCATCGTGTTATCCTCCCCCGCCTTTGTACTTCTATGTATATATCTAGGTTGCTGTACATACCACGGTGGTTACTAGTCGTGCTATGTTCGGAGGATTCACATAAATAGTTTGGCTAGTTCTCTGAAGCGTGCGGCTTGTGCTGGTCTTGCCTGGTGCTTGCAGGCATTATATTCTAGTGAGCATAAAGTGTTTGCCACAAGGATTTGGTGGGTGGATTAACTGCTTTCCAGTTAAGGACCAGGCTTTTACGAGCAGCGAATAGCATTATGTGTATTATCCTGCACTGTATGGGGTCGGAGTGCCAATCCTCCCTTTGTTCCCCGAATAGCAGTGGGCCAGGGCCATATTGATCTCTGTCCCATCTAAGAGCGAGATCTGTCTGTATACGTTGCCCCAAAATGTCTCTATCCTCGGGCAGCACCACATGATGTGTCCAAGTGTTCCAAGACCCCACATAGTCGACTGGCAGTCTGTGGAGTGCGAAAGACACATCTGAAATAATTTGCTTGGTGTATAATACAACTTCTGGATAAGCTTGTATTGAATGTCACGGTTGTGAATATTAACCGAAACTATTGGTATGGCTTCAAAAAAGTCATATAGATCGCCTGGGTTGAATAGAGCACCCAGATCGCCAGACCACTGAGATGCGAGAATACAGATGCGCACTAAATTATTAGGGGTGCATATTGTGTAAAGGTTACGTAAATGTGGGTATGCTGTTGTGTTTTGCTCCATTTCTGATTCCCCACCGTCAGAGGGGTCAAAAGTGATTGCTCTGTGGTACGTTTGCGGATCACCGTTTGTAGGGTCATATATTGGAGCCAGTCTGATTCACCCAGCCCAAGCAGTCGCCTCCCGACCGGGAAGCTAAGCAGGGATTGATCTTTGTGGAGGTCCAGCACCCTGACATGTTGCCACATTGCATCTTGATTGGGATGTAGTCTGTGGTTTTACCCATATAACAGCAGTGCCCTGACACTACTCCACCCTGGAGTCGCCTGCACAGGAGAGCCCAGCAACGCCCGAAATCTATGCCATTGCGCTAGCAGTTGTCCTAGTAACCGGTGTTCAGGGGGATAGCAGGACCTCGACCAGTGCAAGTGGAGTCATTAGGGACAATTCCATTGTTTTCCAGCTGGCCAGGTCCGCTTCGCTGAGCCAGCGTTTGGCCCAGCATACCAGCACCGCTTGGTAACATGTTTTCTGAATGGGTAACGCTAGACCACCATCTGCTTTAGATGCCTGAAAGTTTTAAAGTCTAAGCCACTCTTTTTTGCCACTCCAAACAAATTTAGATATGTAGGCGTCTAATTCTCTGAACATCTGACTCGTAGGGGCAAAGGGGAGCATCATTGTCAGGTAGGTCAATTTCGGTAAACAGTTCATTTTAAATGCATTAATCCTTCTGCAGAGGGATAATGGGTCTGTGTCTCATCTGAGTAGGTCTTGTTTAATTTTTAGCACAACCCGGGTGCTAATTGTGTTGGAGTATTTCACTCAGGGTTGGGCAGATTTTAACCCCTAGGTATGTGATATAATGGAGTTGGAGTCTAAAGGGGGCCACCCCACCAGCATCCCATGGGATATCTAGCCTTAGCGGAAGGAACTCGGATTTTGCCCAGTTTATAATGTAGCCAGCCATGGGGCCGAAGTGTTGTAATAGTTGGCGCTGTCTTGTAATTACGTATATAAATAGGGAGATTGTCCGCATAAAGGGCCACCCGGTGATCTTCTGTCTACCATTGTATTCCGGTCCAACCCGGGTCGGTCCATAGTATAGCTGCTAATGGTTCAATAGCAAGAGCATATAGGAGGGGGATAAGGGGCATCCCTGTCGTGTACCCGAATGTAGGTCAATAGGCGTAGACATAATGCCATTTGTCACTACTGCGGTGGTAGGGCCAGTATAAGGGGTAGACATAATACCATTGGTCACTACTGCGGCGGTAGGGCCAGTATACAGCAGTTTAACTAATTTGGGAAAACCGAAGCTGTTCAGTACTTCAAACATAAAGTTCCATTGAACTTTGTTGAATGCCTTCTCGGCATCTAATGTTAGAATTTCCTCATCTGGCCCCCCCGCTATAATGTGTAATAGTCGGTAAGCATTGTCAGCAGAGTGTCTGCCCAAAACAAAGCCATTTTGGTCCATGTGGATTAAGTCTGGGAGTAGGCCTTCGATGCGTTGGGCTAGGCATTTCGGTAGGATATTTGCATCAGCATTGATTAAAGAAATAGGATGATATGATCCACAGTCCCCTGGATCACTGGCTTCCCTGTGGAATACCACAATATTAGCTGAAAGCATGGATCGCGGTAGGGAGCCAGTATCTGGGTATACAGCTTCGAGGGTGGGCGCTAGCTGATCTGCTAGTGATTTATAAAATCGATGGGGAGGCTGGCATTTCCAGTGGCCTTACCCGCAGACAGGGACATGTTCGCTCAGAGTACCTCCAAAGCAGTGATTGGAGTGGCAAGGGTTTCTACATGGGTTTCATTCAACTTGAGGAGTTCAATGGTGGTTAAGAATTTGCAGATATGCTGTGTATCTATCTGGGTAGGTTCCACATATAATGTACTGTAGAATTGTGTGAACCGCTCATCAGTATGTTTGTCTCCCTTTAATAAGTTCCCGTCTCTGATGGAATCAATTATTTGCTCTGTTTGTCGTTTGCGCACTGCAAGTGCCATAAGATGAAGGGGCTTATCACCCTCACAATAATAAATTTGTGACCAACTAGTAAATGATTTCTGAGCCCGGGAGGAGGAGACTACCTTTAAGTCTGATCAAAGCCCCACCAGTTTAGCATGTGTTTGTGAGTCATGCAAGCGTTTATGCTTCCTTTCCATAACCAGTATCTTGTCCCTCAGTTGTGCTTCCCGTTCCCCCCATGTTTTTAGTTTGTGAGCCCACCTCGATATACATTGCCCTCTCATGTATGCCTTGTATGCATCCCAGCACTTCAATGCAGGGAAGTCAGCTGACACCTCGGTTTGCCAGAAAAAGTCAGAGTCACCCTCTAGATGTTCAAGGAAATCCAGGTATCCCAAGGCTCCCAAATTGAGGCGCCATGACGGTCTCTTAAGCAGGACCTCAGAAAGGTCTAGCCGGAGCAGTACCAGTGAATGGTCCGAGAGGGTGGAGGCAGGTAGTTTGCACTCCCTTATTAAGTGGGTGGCGTTAGAGGGAAGGAACCAATAATCTAACCTGGAGTAGCTGCCATGTCTATTGGAGTAGAAAGTGAAGCCTATCTGGTGTTCGTGTGTGATTCGACAAGCATCTCTGAGTCGGAGCTCCTCTAGTAGAGATTGGAGGGTGGTGAGTTTCCGTGGCATCGATTGCGAGGCCATGGAAGTGTTTTGGTGGTCCATTGATGGGGATAAGGCTACGTTAAAGTCTCCCTCAATCAACGTAATAACACCCGTATTTCGTGCACATGCGGAGAAGGTATGGGTAAAGAGAGATGGCATGTCATTTGTGGGGCCGTATACATTTAGGACAGTAATGATCTGGTGTCTTATGTGGCCTTGCAATAAGACTTATCTGCATCCTTCATCTGCCAGAGTGTTAAGGACCCGAAAGGAGGCCCGCTTATGTATTAAAATAGATACTCCCCTCTCCCCTTGAAATGGAGAGTGTACCGCCCTTCCAATCCAAGCCGACATAGTTTCTCTGACTCTATTGGGTTGAGGTGCGTTTCTTGGAGAAACACAATGGGCCTCATTACAAGTATGGCGGTAAGGCAACAATGGTGCCGGTATCGCTACCGGCACCGTTGCTACCGTACTGCCATACTACGTGTTCTGCGTGTGGGTGCCCTTGCAGCCACCAGGTCTGACCTGGTGGCCGTACCAGCACCCGTGAGCAGAACATGATGGTAGCTCCGGTACCGTTATTAACGGAACCGGTGCTACTACCCTCCCCATTCCCATTCAGCCCTGTGGGGCCGAATGGGGAAGGGGACTAACTTGTTACCGGCACCCACGAATGGGCAGTTACTGGGTCCGCCAAACTCGGCATGACCCGGTAATTGCCCATTCGCGGGTGCCACATTTTTCCGCAAGTTTGGAGGTAGCCTGCCTGTATTACAGGCATGGCTACCTCCAAACTCGTAATGAGGCCCAATGTCTCCTTGCATATCACGTACATAACTGAGCATTTGTTTTCTCTTTATGGGATGGCCCATCCCTTGGATATTGAGGGTGATACATGTAAGGGTGGTCATTTCAATTTGTGAGAGGGGAGCATTCCATCCATGTGATCAGCACTGAGTATCTTGTCCCCGGCTTGTGACCATGGTGGGACCGGAAATTCATACTGAGGATTACGCCCCATAACATACCCAAACATTTCCAACCATGAACAAACAAGGTATAAGTGTATCCCAATACGAAGAGGATAAAGCCCATGCGTGAGGTTGGTTGGGGGAGGACCGAGGGCCTCCTCCATTCCCATGCATATCAAAGTCCCCGTCCTCTGGCTATCGGTGGTGCCGTGGCCTATCTTCATCCTCCAAAGTATAATCACACAACACAAAAAAAACATAGGTGGGGTAGATGAACTTCGGGTGACAGTTGATGCATTGAAGCTGTAAGCGACATCCCGCCTGTAGCAGAAGAGTCAGTGTTCCAATGCCAATGGTGCCACTTAATAATATCCTCTATACAGGAGCGTACCTCTTCAGGGTTTCCTTTGTGGGTAGTGAGGGGTGATCCCCTTTTGGCTGGGGATGTTTTCCCAAGAGTGTACATTTCAGATGGATTGTCCTGAAAACATAGGTTAGTGCAAAATACCGGGCTCAGATACAGAGTCTTGCAATGTTCATTTCACTGGAGGTCCATGCCAGCTGCCCTGGTTTGTTGGATGTCTGCCCGTTTTCTTCCAGCGTCCCTGTGGTCGATTTCGGCATTGAGGTCGGGGTGGAGATGACATGTGCTCAGGACGAAGATTACCTGTGATAGGAAAATCTGTGGAAACCATTTCCCTTTGCCAAAGGAAGCGCCATGCCGCCTCCAGATCTTCGAAGGAGTGCCACTGTTTGTCCTGCTGAATGTACCATACGTCCAGGAATGTCAGGTAGTATCGGTACTCTGTACCCTTCAGGGCTTCAAAGATTGGGCTATACTACTTCCTGCGCCTTGAGATCTTGATGGAAAAATCATTGAATAGTTGGATATCAGCCCCGTCCACTTGTATCGTTCCCGCAGCCGTATATATGCCTACAATATGAATAGTTTATTTTGAAAACTGAGGATATGATTTGAAATGAGATGGCATTTATAACGCACCTATACACAAGTGTTTCAAGGTGTGAGCCGCATCATGATGACCCTTGGGGTTTCCCCGGGGCACGTTTGGGTATGGGGGCCCTGTGTACCCTTTCTATGATGAGGTTTCGAGGGTCTTGGATCTGAAGTTTGTCATGGAAGAACCCATAGTTATAAGCTTCCAGATCCATTCCTTCGCTGTGTTCCAGAAGGCCCACCAGACGTAGATTATTCCTCCTGGACCTGTTTTATTGGTCCTCCATCTTTGCACAAAGGCGTTGGACCTCTCTAATAGGCCATTGATATCTGTGGTGGCTGTCTTGACACTATGCTTGAGGGGGTAGATGTGTTCCTCATTGTCGGTTGTCTGGACAGCCTGTGCGCGGAGTCGTGTGTGAACCTCTTGGAGGTCACGTTTAATATGCTGTATGGTATTATTTGTTTCCTGCGTTCTCTGCCCGATGGTTTTCATCTCCAGGAGCATCGCCTGTAATTGGGTCTGTATTTGGTCCTCCATCATGGGCTGTCTGCGGGTAGGGCGGCATCCCGGCACGTTCAGAAAGCCAGTATTCCTGGTGTCATCTGTAGAGGGGTCGGGGGCTTCCTGTATTATTCCAGGTGAGTGCTGATTTGGGGTAGCCAAGGTGGTGTAAACTGTGGGCAGTGTCCCCTGTGCAAGGGTGCTCATAAGGTAAGCAGTTTCAACATCAAGTGTCTCTGGTGAGGTGTTTGTGGGGTAGTAGGTAAAGATGCAGGCAAGTGATCGCCTCGCCACTTCTCCGACTCCGGAAATCCAAGTTGTTGCCCTTCCAAGGCTGGGGTATGAAGTTTACTCCTTAGTGTCCCCTTCTAGCATTAGATCACTCTGGGGGGGGGGGGGCAGCATTTAGTAGACACCACCCTGCTAGTCCCATTTTAGCATTTAGGTCTGACCTGGTGGGCGTACCGGCACCCGTGAGCAGAGCTGTAAAAGCAAAAGAGAAATATCGAGGCTGTGTACCATAAAAGGAAATACACCAACACAGGCTTATAAAGATTCTCAGATCTTTATTCAAATAACTGTACAGTTTGCAAAGAAACAAAGTATCAGATAGCTATCTGGCCCTCAGTAAATCACAATGAATACCAGCCCTTTCGGTGTGAGAAGTGAGAGGTAGTGGATATCTACATATCCTCATCGTTTATACAATTCTCAATCGCAATGTTCAGCCCCTCTGCAAGTTAATTATTTTCGGACTAGGGTTCGTGCCGAGTTCGCATCTAGTTAGTCCAACTATATGCATGTGAATTACATCTAGTTTATAAAACAACAAGTCACAATGGCAGTAAGGTATCTTAGAATTTGACTTTAAGCCTTAGTACACGTTTTATACAATGTAGTTCAACAAGTGCTCACATTCAGTATTTAAACAACATTGTATTCAATGTATGCCCGCGGACCAGACTTGTTGGCGTGAGTAATCCTTTGATCTTCAGGTCAAACATAGCACATGGTCTTATTACACGACCCAAACATTTAGCCTACAGGCAGTTTAGACATTAACCTGTGTAAAGGTCAGGACGGCTAAAGTTATGAGCAGGAGAACACTGTCCACCATTTTAGAATACAGAGTGACTTTGAGGTGGAAATCAAAATGGCGGATGTTCCCAAAATGGCGGCTAGGTCGATCTAAAGTCAGAACCTTGCAACGCGGATTTCTTCGCAGAGCGACTGGGCTTAGGCCAATGTATACAAAAAAGGAGGCATAATATGATATCCCGTTTAACAAACCCTCCTTTTGGCCTAAGCCAAGCGCTAAACTACTTCTAGTCACTTTACGAGTAACTCCACGTCTCAATGTCCATACATCCTGAATCACTATCGGAAATATCAATTGCCATGAGGTCGGATACTAAGATTTCTTTCAGCACAAATTCATTGGAGATCTTCTCTGGGGCGTTTACTTTGTGCCCTAAGGCACCCATCGCTTGTGCACAACATCCTCCTAACATCGAACATATACCAGGAAGACATTGTATACAGCAGCAAAGAAACAACAGAATACCTAAAATAATCATCAAGACCGAAAGTAACTTCCATCCCCAAGATCGTAGGAGGTCCCAGAACCAAGCGCTCAATTCCCAATTTCCCTCGGGAACATGCACTTCTGAACTAAGGGCGTGCAGATTTTGGATTGCTCTGAAAATCTTTGGGGAGGAATCTGGGCGAAAACGCAGCAAGCGGACCCCACTAATTTACATACCCCACCACATTGAGCCAGGATGACATCCACTGCCATCCGGTTCTGAAGTGCCACTAGCCTTATTGCTTTCTGTTCTAACGTCATATTATAGAGTATGTCAGTGGTCCGGTTGATGGTCCTCTCCAGTACTCTCGCTAGTCTCCTGATGTCTTCTGAGTTCAGTATTTGCCCCCAAAATGGCACAAAGGATTTAGCTACATCGCCCAGAACTTGTGCTGAAGTATCGCCATTCTCGTCCCGCGATGTACGAGCCTTTGGAATTTCTATAGTGCTAGCAATGAATACCCCGGGTAACACAATCCCTAAATAACAAGTTCCCTGCCAATCCCTGGGTAACCATGGAAATGCTACATTACCACAAACAAAGTAGACAGGTTCGCCTACATACAAAGGTCTGTTCTCACTAGTGAAATTCTCAATGTTGGCACAACCTTTAAAATCACCCATTGACTGTGTACCATTCCTCTGTATGCAGAAAGAAACTGAATCGGGGCTGTGGTTAATGGAAAGGATGTCAGAAGGCCTAATAGAAGCAACATTTGGCTTGCTCCTATTCGTAAAAAATGAGCATCCCAGGGGCATCAGAACATGTCTTTCAAAATCGTTGAAGTTCGTCCCATCAAAGTTCCCTGAGATGCTATCGTTCCATCGGCCAAAGAATAGTGCTCTAAGAGAAGCATAGCAAGCAGTTGTCAAAGGTAAAGGATGAATATACCAACCCAGCCCTTTATCCCCGTGTTGCGGTAACTGCGAACAAACCCAACAGTTAGACCGGTTAAGAATGGTATGTGCAGCGTTCATGTTGAGTAATAGAGTGTTGTTGTGATAACTCTGTCTGTGCTGAGAATCTCTCGGAGATAAAGTATGCAGATGTACAAAAGGAGTAGGAACAGTGGGTACATTTTCAGTAGGGAACACATTTTTGAGCGGATATACTTCTTTCAGATACCAAAATCCTAAGGCAATGACTATTGTAAAACCAATCAACATTATCACTAAGCAACAATACGTTTTTGGGGCTCACGCATTTAAATGTTAATTTCCGTAGCTGGTCACACAGTCTCTTATCTTTTCCGTATGAGCGGGAGTGGTTGCAGGCATTGTTCTGCAAACGATTTACATCAATGTTTTTTTGCTGGCGACCTTCAGGCCGAGCGTCTTCTTAGTTCTTTCACAAACCCTAGCCAACAGAATCCCCTTCTACACAAATGATCGGACCAAAGAGGCAAGCCCTTGATGACCTTTCTTCGAAGGCACAGCCGAACTGTGCAGTAGGTCTATTTCCCCGGACACAGATCGTACCTTGTGATCCCTGGTACTGAATGATCTGTGAACAACGTGTCGTCACTTCCCGTTGGAAGCGATGAATCCAAAGCAGGATCTGATGCAAGATCCGGGACAAATTTCAAAGACAAAACTGTTGGAGAGTGTGGAGGCAAAATGGCTGTTTCCCCAGGCCCCATGGGCTCAGGGAGAGTCTCCGATGCACTGTCGGTGCTGTTTACTGCTTCGTGATTGTTGGTTGCAGTACTGGTGACGGGTTCTGTATCTTCTATAGCGTGTGGCACAGGGTGTGGAATCCTCTTGATGTGTGATGCGTGGATCCAATTCTTCTTTCCTGCTATCCGCACCGCCGTCTGTGTGACCAGGAGGACCTGATGCGTGCCCCGCCAATGAGGTGCGAGGCAAGAGGATCGCTCGAATGCTTTCGTAAGGACCCAGTCACCCGGCCGTATGCTGTGGCCGGGGCCCTCGTATTTCACAGGTAAAGCCTCTCGCACCTGGTGATAAATCAAATACAGATTTTTAGTTAACTGGCCACAATAGTCAGAAAGAAGTACATTATCGACCTTGCACAGAGAACGGGGCCTAAGGACATTCCAAATGATAGCTGGCCTACCCATGACCACCTCACAGGGAGAAAGCCCAGTCTTAGTTTTAGGGGTTGTCCTCATGAACAATAATACGATCGGTAAGGCGTCCGGCCATTTTAGTTTGGTGCCGGCACACGTCTTAGCGACCTTATTTTTGATGATGCTGTTGTGTCTGTCTACTATTCCAGCACTCTGTGCGTGTCTGGCCGAATGGAATCGTTTATCGATCTGTAATCCCGCGCATACCTGCAGAATTACAGCAGTGATAAAATGTGGACCATTGTCCGACCAGATGACTCTTGGCAAACCAAATCTTGGAAAATATTCCTTTAGCATGGTGTTTGCTGTGGTCATGGTTGTGGCATCTTTGACGGGAAAAGCTTCAACCCATTTGCTAAAGGCACAGATGACAACTAATACGTACTTAAAATTATGGCAACACTCAATTTCGATAAAGTCAAAATGAATCACCTCAAAGGGGACAGAAGGTGTACCAAAACTACCCCTACGAGTTGATGTGCCCTTTCCCACATTGTGCTGCAAACAAATATACATCCCTGAACGAATCGTTCAGCTACTTTAGGGATTTTATCATTTACCCACACATTTTGCAACATTTTAGTGACCATACGAGCACAAATATGGGTGGGAGCATGAGCCATAACAAGCATCATCATAACATATGTGTCAGGCAATAGCCATTTCCCTTCAACTTTGTCTACCCAGCACCCATCATCATCCAGTTTTCCCAAGCCCTCAGCCCATTTCTTAGATTCTTCTAATGTGGCATCGGCTTGAATATTCTTTACGGAATCAATGCCCTCGTCTGAAGTACAGGTATTTGTGGCTTCCCTTGAGGTATACATTTCTGAAGAGGGATCAGTGGCAATCTGTTTGGCTATCTGGTCAGCGAAAGCATTAGCTTTTCCTACATTATCTATGACCTTCTGATGCGCTGCGCATTTCATGACAGCTAGCTGAGTAGGGAGTGCAAGCGCTGAGAGTAACCGTACTGTCAAGAAGCCATGTTGGATTTTAGTACCATGTGAAGTCAAGAAAACTCTTTCTACCCAAAGTCTGCCGAAGTTGTGAAGCACCCCAAAGACATACTGACTGTCAGTATATATATTTACTGTAAGCCCTTTGGAAAGTTCACAAGCTCAGGTCAATGCTTTAATCTCTGCGGCCTGCGCAGAGTTATGCATGATTCTTTTGATCTCCACGACCGTGCTCAATGTGGTGATTGCATAAGCAGCTTTGGATGTACCATCTGGGAGTTTGAAACAGGAGCCATCACAAAACAGCTCCCCTAACAGATTATTCAAAGGAGTTTCCTTTAGGTCAATTCTGCCTTTAGTCTCTTGTTCTGTGGTGTAAAGGCAGTCATGTGACTCTTCGTCACTGCAAGCAGTACCTTGCTGAAAAGGTAGAGGTTCAGCCGGATTAAGGACACAACACCTCTTAATTTGGATGTGCGGTGCAAACAAGATCAATTTGTATCTCGTTAATTGTGCGGAGGTGAGGTGTTGCGTTTGTGTTCTGTTTAATAGAATATCTACAGAGTGAGGTACCATCAGAATTAGAGCATGGCCTAGGACCATTCGCTCGCTCTGTTTAACTGACGCAGCAGCAGCAGCAACAGCTCTCAAAAATCTTGGCAAAGCGCATGCTACAGGATCAAGGGCGGAAGAAAAGTAGCCGCACGGCCTATTCTTCCCTCCATGTTCCTGCGTTAATACAGCCAAAGCACATCCATCACATTCATGCACATACAACACAAAGGCCTTTTCATAGTTTGGTTTGCCCAGCATTTGGTGCCGAGCACAATGCAGTCTTGAGCAGATCAAATGCTCGCTGGTGTTCCAAGTTCCACGACAATGGCGAAGAAATGCCCTTCTTCGTCAAAGCTAACATTGGTTTAATCACTAAGGAGACATTCAGGATCCACTGCCTACAGTAAGAATCCATACCTATCAAGGCTCTAACTTCCTTCTGTGTATTTGGGACAGACATGCTAGAAATGATTTTTATCCATTCAGGCGTCAACCTTCTTCCCTCCTTTGACAGGAAATAGCCTAAATAGGCGACCTCCTGTCGACAATATTGACAATTTTTAAGCAAAGCTTTGTGTCCATGTTGAGCTAGGTGAATAAGCAACAACACAGTGCCCTCCTTACAATCACTCTCTGAATCAGCAGCTAAAAGCAGGTCGTCAACATATTGAAGCAGTGTACAAGTAGAGGGCAACTCAAGGGTTTCGAGCTGCTCTTTTAAAGCCCTACTATAGATGCTAGGACTTTCTGTGTAACCTTGCGGTGCACGGGTAAAAGTAAACGAGCGTCGCCCTAAGGTGAACGTGAACAAGTATCTACTGTCCTTATGTATAGGGATACTAAAGAAGGCATTCTTTAGATCCACAACACTAAAGTAAGTAGCTGAAGCCATGATTGTGGTCAATATTGTTGTCACATCAGGCACAATAGGAAATTGTGGAGCAACAATCTTATTAATGGCACGTAGATCAATAATAAAATGGAAGGGAATTGCATTATCGCCTTTTTTGTACACGGGCAAAATCGGACTATTGCACAAACTACCTGCAATTTCCTCAATCACCCCTCGATGCACAAAATCGTAGACGATGAATTTCAAAGCTTGCTCACTATCGACCGAGATCTTATACTGGGGAATATGTGGCAACTTCACTCCACGTTTCAAAACAATCTTAACGGGCTCAATTTGCAAAACACCGACATCATTGTCGTCAATCGCACACAAACACTCCGGAACATCTCTAAATTCTGGCGGCAATGGTCAAGAATTGAGAGACAGAAAGTTGCTGTGGTGAAATCGTCAAACGCACTCCATCAGAAGAACAATGAATTACCGCATTTAACTCCTTCAACAGATTCAACCCCAACAAATTCTCTCCACAATTCGTGGACAAAAGGAATGGACAGTGGTCCATAAATGGACCCAAAGAAATAGGTACCAGCGAAGAAACCGGACAGACGACTGGTTTGCCAGAAAACCCTACAGAAACATTGGTTTAACTGACAGTGGAATGTTTGGAACCCGCAAATGGTCAATGGAACACTTCTGTGCCCCTTTATCTATCAGAAATAGATGTTTCCTATTACCCACTAACATTTCAACGTAGGGACCTTTCTGATTAACGGGAATAGACATTGGTTCCAAACCCTGTTTCGGGCAATCCTAGTGAAACAGAATGTTGTTGAAAGGAAGTTCTTCAGAGAGGTAAGCAGCAGAAGGATGGTCAAAAAATGTTCTATTATCCACACTCGATGTTTGATTGTCCTGCGGAAAAAGGTTGCTGTGAATCTTGTGAAAACTGACCGCTACCAGGACCCCCTACCCCTGGACGGCCTCTGGATCATCTACCCATATTCCCAAATGTGTTATTTGACCTCTGCTGGAGGATCAGGCATTGTGCACGCCAATTACCCTATTGTCTGCAATAAGCACACTGGTTAATGTTTACAGGACCCAAGGGCGCATTTCCTTGTGGAACATACTGACCTCTAAATTGCGAATTACCCCCTCTAGGGCCTCTAACAATTTTCTGCAATACTACTTTTGTCTTTAAGCCACCTTTTCTCTTTTCTACTCTTTCCTTTTCATTATTGACACGATTCCCGTAGTACTGAGCCATGTGCGGTACTTCTGACTGAGACTTTGCTTGCCAAGCGCTCTCGGAGGACATGATCTGTGACTGGATGTCAGGCAGCAATCCACACACAAATTTGTCCACGAGTAACCTTTTCCCAGACTCTGTGCTTAAGTCCTGCCCACTGTAACCTGAAAATACTTGTTCGAACCAGTTGAAGAACTCGGTAGCACCCTCATATTTTCCTTGGGCACAGGCCGTAAGCTTGTCCCAAATACTCCTTCTTTCAGGAATTATAGTCTTCAATTTTGTAACTATTCTATCAGGTAAAGTTAGTATTACCTGTGGTGGTCTCTCAGCAGCTGGTCTTTCTCTATCGAGTCTAGTCATAGTATCCCATGAATCTCCTAACCCTGGTACATCATCTATAGTCCTAATTTGTTTCCACAGATCAATGGGCAGTAGTATGGGAAACAACAGATCAATATCACTTAAGGTGAATACTGAGGATTGTAAAATAGACTCTATTTCTTTGTAGAACCCTGTCGGATTCTTTCCAATATCGGGAATAGACTGTTTAATGGTGTTCACTTCCTGTCTCGAGAACGGGACGTGTACAAACTGTGACACATAATGTGCAGGAATTTCTTGAGCAGCAGTACCTGCTGCAGCATTAGCTGGAATCTCTTCTTTTGGGACAAATGTCGCAGGGACCTCTCTCATTGGCAACTGAGAAGTAGGCAACTCCGAACCCTTACTAAGCAACAGAGCTAAATCGAGCGCTAAAGCAGCTGAAGAAGTGTCAGACGAAAAATCGCTCTTATAAATACTCAATAACTCTGCGGGACAACAAATCTTTCTTTTTACACACTCATCTTGTAGGTACTCTACCATTTCCTGTATCACTTTCCTCTGCATTTCTGAAGTATACTGATTATACATGTCATACACTTCAACGGGAGCTATCAATGTATCTGAGATCCACCTAATCGCATCTTTCGTACAAATTCATGTTTCGTCAGTTATCGATTTTCGACAAGGAGAAAACCGTTTCTGTACGAACATAACATCCAAGCTATCACCATCTACATCTTCATTCTTTAGCCCTTCCAATTCCTTTCTATACCCAAAAACCCTCTCAACATGCTCTTGTGCCTTCTCTGCAGTATCTCTAGAAAATGCTAAGGTATTCAGATCCCTTAGCCCTTGTGGGAGATCTGTATCACTTAGTCTGTTCCACATTACACATAAATGAATTCCTAATCCCTCAATAAAAACGTTTTTCTCAGGAAAATTGTCTAAATTATAAAGTGTGGCAAGAATATCAGCTTGGTCACCCTTCTCCATGCAATGCTAAGCCCACTCACGCTTTTTCTCTGAAGATACAGTATTACGAGTAACAACCTTCGATCCCGCTCCCTGGTCTACTACAAGTGGTGTAGAACCACTTGGAAGAGGGAGAGTAGGCACATTTTGACCATCCGGATACAGGGGTACTATCGCTGGCGCGGCAGGCATGCCCACCGGACCCGTAACAGTAGGCAAAGGTGGAGGAGCAGGTGGAGGTGGAGGAGCGGCGACAAGAGGAGGAACAACGGGAGGAAGAGGAACATTAAGAGGAGTAATAAGAGGAGCAGGAGGAGCAACGGGAGGAGGAATAACAGCAGGAAGAGGAACATACACCAGGCCTTCGTTCATTTAACAGTTTATCAATAAGTTCATCAGATACATGAAAGTCTTTAGACGGATACATTTTCTGGATACCAAGTGAGAAAGCCCTATCCATATTCCTGACTGACTCAGACTGTTTACTCTGGTCATATAACAACGCTTTTTCGGCGTTCATCATATGACGGCGCACGTGCTTTTCTCTACTCTTAAACTGCTGCATGGCTTCTTTATTCCAATTTTGTAATACATCGAATGCTGCAGGTCTAGCCTTTTTTCTTCAATAATATAGATTCTAAGTATTCAATACGAGGAATTTCAAAACTACCATTGATTAGCCACTGAAGTTCGGAAGCATGTCTAGTTTGTCTGTGCCAGCCAAATATCATTAAATACTATACTACCAATGCCGTGCTTACAGTACATAGTACACGCCGGCGACCCCTCCATTGGTGCCGGTCGGCCAAATTCTAAAGCTTGTCTGTCACTGCGGAATAACGCCCTGAAACAGGCAGACAATTTCCCAGGCATATCAGAATACTGGTGTTACCTAGTCAATAATTGCACTTGCAAGTGTGATGCGCCAAAACAAATTATCAAGATACTTAAGAATCGGGTCATGACTCACCTGATCAAATCCTAAGGAGGTCCGATCGGAATACAAATTTTTCTAACTAAGGTGCCTCGTGGTTGGTGATTTCGGCAAATTCGTCCGCCTCGATATGTGGACCCTTGTCAAGATGCCGACTTGGACCGCAGGCTCACCGTCCAGGGATCGGGTCATGCAGCGCTGCTGAAGTGTTGCGTCTCATTCAAGAAAGGGGCCCCCTTTTACACCGTCCGATCCCGGTCCGATAGCCGCGTCAACCTTCAACGAGCTGGCACCAATCTTGGGGGTCCCTATTCGGGCGCCATCTGTAAAAGCAAAAGAGAAATATCGAGGCTGAGTACCACAAAAGGAGGAAATACACCAAACACAGGCTTATAAAGATTCTCATATCTTTATTCAAATAACTGTACAGTTTACAAAGAAACAAAGTATCAGATAGCTATCTGGCCCTCAGTACATCACAACGAATACCAGCCCTTTTGGTGTGAAAAGTGAGAGGTACTGGACGTCTACATATCCTCATCTTTTATACAATTCTCAATCGCAATGTCCAGCCCCTCTGCAAGTTAATTATTTTCGGACTAGGGTTCGTGCCGGGTTTGCCTCTAGTTAGTCCAACTATATGCATGTGGATTACATCTAGTTTATAAAACAACAAGTCACAATGGCAGCAATGTATTTTAGAATTTGACATTAAGCCTTAGTGCACGTTTTATACAATGTAGTTGAACAAGTGCTCACATTCAGTATTTAAACAACATTGTATTCAATGTATGCCCGCGGATCAGACTTGTTGGCGCGAGTAATCCTTTGATCTTCAGGTCAAACATAGGACATGGTCTTATTACACGACTCAAACATTTAGCCTACAGGCATTTTAGGCATTAACCTTTATAAAGGTCAGGACGGCTAAGGTTACGAGCAGGAGAACACTGTCCACCATTTTAGAATACAGAGTGACTTTGAGGTGGAAATCAAAATGGCGGATGTTCCCAAAATGGCGGCTAGGTCGATCTAAGGTCGGAACCTTGCAACGCGGATTTCTTCGCAGAGCGACTGGGTTTAAGCCAATATATACAATAAAGGAGGCATAATATGATATCCCATTTAACAGAGCATGTCGGATGCACCGGCAGCATTCACGAATGGTGCCGGTGCATCCGACCTCCCCATTGTCATTATTAAGCCCTATGGCCCTATGGGGCTCAAATGGGAATGGAGAGTAGTTATTACCTGCACCCGGCAATGGGGATGTACCGGGTCTGCCAGGGCTGGAATGCCCTGGTGCATCCCCATTGCTGGGTGCCAATAAAAAAAAACAACTCCGGTGGCAGCCGTGCCGGTAATTACCAGCACGGCTACCACCGTAGTTGTAATGAGGCCCATAGTCTTTACCTCATCCCCTTGCATCACCTGTGCAGACGATATCCCACTTGACTGGACTGACCATGCCGCCATCCCATTATCAGTTACCCACTCCACTCTGGCTCACAAAGGTCAGGCTAAAACCCCTCACTCAATGCTGTTCATTCAGAACTTTCCTGGTCAATGGGCCTCATTACGACCCAGGCGGTAAGGGGTTTACGGCAGCGTAAACAGCGCCGACCCTTACCGCCTGATTCCGAGGTCCCTTAGCGCCATGGAGGATTTAACACCTGCTTTTAGCAGGTGTTAAAATCCATGGCGCTAAGGGACCTTGTTGTTAATTACGCCACCGTAATTTACGGTGGCGTAATTAACGCCTTCCCCACTCCCATTATGCCCTATGGGGCAAAAATGGGAATGGGGAAGGGTAAATGGGGATTGGGGACTTACCGCCCCGCCAACCTCGGAATGGGGCGGTAAGTCCGCCAACCACCATGGCGTAAACGTAGTTTACGCCATGGTGGAAAAGGTACGACCCAGGCGGTAACTTACCGCCTGGGTCGTAATGAGGCCCAATGATATGATATGAGTTTTTATTTGTCTCGCGCCCATTGACAAGTGTTTCAGAATGCGACGAGGCAAGGGAGGGGAAACAAGGGAGGACAAAACAACGATTTTACTAGGCCCAGTGACATTGAGAACATGCAAGTGCAGGCGAGAGGGAAGGCGGATTGTGCGGGGGGGAAGTGGAAAATGCTGAACACGTTTTAGAACAACAACAGGTAGCGCGGCCAGCAGGTGGTAAGTACAAGAATAAGGTGTTGACAACGGGTGTCTAATAAATGCTGGAAGGGGACTGTAGAGTTGCAGATACACACCCAAGTGCAGGGGTTGCCAGGAGGCAGTGCGGGTGTGTGGCTGGGAGGGAAGGGGTCTGGGCCCGAAATTAGAGGGTAACAAGGTTCCCATTGCTAAACTCAATGAATCTAGAAATAGATTGACAAATGCTCCCTTCGAAGAGTGTGGAGTCAATCCATCAGAGGTTTTCTGAGGGATTATTATAATTTATAGTAAGAGAATCCCAGACTGTGCATCTTGCAATGATAATCCTCAATCAGAAAATAATTGACTTTGTTATTCTACGTTTCAATGTGTTTTGATCAGTAAGGGTTATGCTCTTAAGAAGTGCTCATTAGCATTGTCACATGTTCAAAAAAACAAGTCTGCAACGTTAGTACAATCAAATAATGCCCTTTTTTAATAGCTTCTTTTGCAAAAAAATCAGCCCCATAAAAGCAGCCCCCTCCTGCTCTCAGCCTTAGTTTGGAATAGATTGACATATGTTTTGCCCGGTACAGCCAGTTTAATCTATTTCGTTTTTCCATACTCCTTCACAAATGTATCGTGTGTGTAGAGAGCCCATGGGGGTCATTCTGAGTTGGGCGGTAAGGGATACCGGGCACCGGTAAGGAGACCGGTGCCGGTAAACCCTTACTGCCCAATTGCGAGGTCCCTTAGCAGAGCCGCAAAGAACGTGTGGTCTGACCACACGTCCCTTATTGGTCCGGCTAAGGGACCAGGGCGCTAATAACAGGCCTGCTATTCGCCGGCCCGTTATTAGCGCCTTCCCCATTGAGCCCTATGGGGGCTCAAATGGGAATGGGGAATGGTTGGTTGAATGGGGATTTACCGGGTCCGCACAAGTCGGAATGTCCTGGTAAGTCCCCATTCAACCAGACCGGACCCGATATTGGAGGCAGCCATGGTGCTAATAGCACCATGGCTACCTCCAATCTCGAAATGAGGCCCCATGAGTTAAGAGCTCACCTCAGGCATGGGCCAACCTGATGACACCCTCCCACACCCACACCCCCAGCCGGTTTTACCAGAGGTGCAGAGCGGGTCCCGCAAGGTGAAGAGGGTGCAAACAACGGGCCGCTCGTAATCGGCCTGTTGTTTGCTCCCTCTCCCATTCCCATTCAGCCCTATGGGGGCTGAAATGGGAATGGGGAAGGTCCGGGCCCGGGTTCCTGAAGGGAGGAATTACCGGGCCCTCCGAACTCGGAATGGCCCGATAATTCCCCATTCTGGGAACCCGGACCCGATTTTGGCGGCAGCGATGCCGCCAATAGCGGCATGGCTACCGCCAAAGTCGTAATGACAGCCTTAGTGTTAAGCAAGTAGACGCTGGAACGGGGGCTGGACGAGAATTACACCACATAATCCCAAACTCGTGTTATTGCACGGAAGGCCATCGAGGTGATGACAGAATAAATAACAGAGATGGTGGCGTGGCTGGGGGAGGTGGATGGCCATGCGGACATCCTAGCAGCATGGCAGCCGGGACCAGCCAATCATCATATAGAGGCCTGGACCTCTAACATAGGGCAGTTTGGAGATTTACTCATTGCTTTAATGAAAACAAATACCATTTTCAGGTATTAAAATTATGAATGTTATGAGAGGGCAACAAGAGGTAACTGCTTCTTGCGACCCAATGTTTACTGCAATGCACGTTTCGGGAGGATAGCTCAGGGGCAGCATGCTCGCCTTTGACACAAGACACCACAAAGCAACATAGGTTCCATTCCCGTGTCCCCGCTTAGAAATCTCTTGGTATTAAGCACATTGTAAATAACCTATCATATCATGCACGTCTGTGATTTAAACAATTAGTCTTCTGATCTATTAAAAGTAAGTATGCCTTTCCATTTCGTTAGGTCTGTTATGGTATATTTGTGCCTGGCATTAATTATTATTTAATAACAGAGTATAGACTCAAAATTTTACTAATGCATGCTTTAACAAATCTGCAACAACCCATTGTCAGGGCTTAAAGACCATGGGCCTCATTACGACCCAGGCGGACTTCGCGGTGCTAAATGCACCGCGAAGCATGGCGGAAAGCCGCCGATAGCGCCATGGGGGTTGGCGGATTTACCGCCCCATTCCGACCTCGGCGGAGCGGTAAATCCCCAATCCCCATTCTGCCCTTCCCCATTCCCATTTTTGCCCCATAGGGTATAATGGGAGTGGGGAAGGAGTTAATTACGCCACCGTAAAATACGGTGGCGTAATAAACAACGAGGTCCCGTAGCGCCATGGTTTTCTCCGGCTGGTAAAACCAGGCGGAGAAAACCTCCATGGCGCTACGGGAACTCGTAGTATGGCGGAGAGGTACGCCATGCACTACGCTGGCGTAATACCCTCTCCGCCAGGGTCCTAATGAGGCCCCATGTGATGTCACAACATATAATGCCAATAAGGGGGACCAAGGTCGATGGGCTGTCACTTCCACTACCCCAATATTTTGGTTTAGTTAAGTCTTTGGATAAAGTTCATGTAGCTAGGGGCCATTGAGACAGGCCCAGATGCACGCAGAGTGGGCGGGGCTTGAAATGACGTGACATGTATGCCAGCCTCAGGTGGTGTTCGGGGCTGCTCAGCTGTTGCATTGCCTGTCTTATTAACCACAGCTTCTCTTGCAAGCCCGGCAATGGCACATTTGACACAGGTTTGAAGGGCAAACGGAGACATTTCGATGCATGGAAGAACAATGTATTGGTTGTATTACGCACCCACACAGGATTGAGAAGCTCGCACGCAGAAAAATAAAGGCCCTATACTGACACATTTCCACACTGACATGCATATATATTGCTGGTATGGAAAGATAAGGACAAACCATTTTAAGAAAAAAAATTGGTCAATTTTCCTCTTTTACTTGGAGTTGCAAAAGTTAAAAGGTTGGAATTCTAATATGCAACTGAAGTGAGAGTCCAAGTGTGTGCCATCTTGTATTGCCACCATACGACAAGACACTTGACACTCACAAGTCGGGCGCCCCCCCCCCCCTGTACCATGGCACAGGAATCCCTCCACTCTTCTTAACATCACAGAGAATGCCTTGAGATAGATAATGCAGCGGTAGGCGACTTCACCTACGTTGAAGTCAAGAGCGCGATCGACTGCTTACTTCCCCTGGTTACCATCCTTACCAGACAAGCTTGGCTAGCCACAGAAATCTGTGCCCATCTCGACTCCTGTCAAGTGATTTGCAAAGTCTCTTCAAAATTAACTTGCTACTAATTTTCTTTAACAACAACAGCTGGGCACTGCTTTAAATCTCTCGCGACAATAACCGTCTTCACCATTTTGGCAATACCCGGATCTACAGCCACTTTGCCGGCTCGCGATCCTTCTCCTTTTCACCAATCTGGGTTTCCTGGCCTTAGTGTCAGCTCTGGTCATTTTTAGGAGGTATTTCAACCAAGTTTACCACCAAGCGAAACGATTGGTGAACATTATCATGAAGGAGAACATTTCCAAAGAACCAGGGAATTGCACCTGGAGAACCACACTCTGCTTCTCAAAGTATTAAGCAATGCGCCTTCCTTCAAGCTTTCAACTGTTCTTAGATTCAGCATTAAAAGAGGCGGTTGACCTTTTTATTCAAGATCCTGCGCACCAATCTTCGGGAATAATGGTAAGTTTAGTTGATAAACCTCCTCAACATCATCAAAGTTTACATGACGGCCCAGACCCGCAGATCAGCGGGATGTGGAAAAATCTGCCAACTGAGCGAGGTTAAGAAGAAAAATAATGGTGACATTGAGTCCAGGAAAAGCAGAGCTAACGTCCCCTTCGTATGGAATGTCCCACTTGAAGCTAGTTCCCATTCCTCTGTATGAAAGGACAGGAAGTTTGCTCTCGCCATATACTTCAAGGGAGACCTGCGTTTTAATCAAGAGTCACAGAGGGCTCAGTTTACCACAGAGACTCTTTGATCTACAACAGACAGGATGATGGGTGGGAATTAGGTAAATCTTTTCACACCTCACCTTTTCCTGTTGCAGAGCCCTCTGGTCCTGACCTCATGCATAACAGAAGATTGCTGGTGGGGACCCAGGCTTGGTTCATAAAGGTAGTCTTAGACTGCACCAAAAACGGGGGCACATTTGGCTTTAAAAGAGTGCTGTAGCGCTCACTTAGCAGATAATCTGCGAATTTGAAAGGAGTAAGAAGGACTCAATTGGACCCGGGATGAAGTCTTTTGTGATGGTTTTTGTTTGTTTATTGTATGTTTATTTATTCTGTTCGTTGTATTTTGTTTATTTTTATGTAGTGCTCTGAGGCCAACGGGCATGTAGCGCTTTATGAGAATTTGAAAGAAAAAATACAGTCTACCTTACATCTTCTGCCAGTGAAGAAAGGCAGGAGTTCCATGAGTGAAGCAAAATCCCTCCCCTAGGGAGATACCGGAATCAGAGGACCCGTCCGTCAGTGCCAGAACTGGTACCCAGCCAGCAAACAGCGTGCCCTGCTAGGTTCTGCCAGAAAGCTTCCTAGGTGGGAAGTGCCAGAGAGTATTTGGACCACTGACTGTTGTCATACCGCAGTCACCACAGCTGTCCGAGCCTCCTTGACTATCTCTCCAAATCTGCCAGCCAGCACAGTGACAATTCTTGGCCCAGAGCCGCTGCACCGGCCAGCCTGCAGCCGTCCGTCCAGTCTCACATGCCGAACTGCTTGCCGCCGGATACCCGCAGCTGTCTCCCACCACAAACTCTGTCTTAGGAGCTGCCGAGCGCCCTGGTACATTGTGGTTCTGCCCCCCCCCCCTCCGGTCCTTCTCCAAAGGCCCCTAGAGAGAGTTAAGTCCCTTTGCCACTTGGTACTAAAACCAGTTACCTTGAACAGTAAGATTAATTACTTTACCAACTACCCTCCTGTCAGTATCCAGAGTGCTTCCCTTTGCTTTGTGAAACTGTCTGTCCTCTGTGTTCCTTTACAGGGCGGGTTGTATTTTGTAGTGTGCTAGAACTGTCTATTGTAGTAGTGACAAAGCAGACATTTGTATACATCCTTGACTGGACAGTCCCTTTTATCATTGGGTAATTGTATTTTCGCTGTGTTACAACTAAGCAACCATCCACGACATTGCAGAGATAAGCCTGCCATTCCGTCCACGGTACGAAAATTGGACAAGGAGGTCTTCACTTGTATTCCAATCTGTTCCGATCCCTTCTGGTGCACTAGAGGTGTGGGGTTGATTGATGGTTTAGAAATCAATATTCATCCCTGGACCACTGGAGCCCCAGAAGTCGATTTGTCACAAACATTGAGCAACAACCTTCTGGTGGACTTTACAACACAGGAAGACCAATAAAAGAATCAGAGTGGCCATAAACCCTCTGATGTTCTCCCATGCCTCCCTAGCTACCACTGGCTGAGCAATAACCTGTTGGATGGACCTAATCCTGACCTAGTGCAAGAGGGAGAGGAAAATCGACTGTTCCATGAAAAGCATCTGGAATGCAACAATGGGCCTCATTACGACCCTGGCGCTAATGGGTTAATGGCACCGTAAAAGGCTGCGGCCCTTGCGTGATGGGTTTTACCAATCGTTAAAGTAGGGACTCGCAAAGGGACCATGGTGCTAAGTATGGTGCCGCAATTTGCGGCACCGTACTTACCGCCTTCCCCATTCCCATTGAGCCCTATGGGGCAAAAATGGGAATGGGGAAGGACCATGGAGGAAGGGGGAATTACCGCCCCGCCAACCTTGTAATGGGGTGGTAATTCCCCCTTTCTCCATGGCGGAGTCGGTAAGTTACCGGCATGGACCATGGTGCTAATAGCACCATGGTTTTCCGCCAGGATCGTAATAAGGCCCAATATGTCTAGCTGAGAATGGTTCCTTCCATGCTGTCCCATCCTTTGCTCACTGTTAAGGCGTCTGAACAACGAAGAAAAAAATGAGAAACTCATTTTCTTGACCCAAAATTCCTGAATGTTCATTTCAGCCACGCAACAGTATGGCTAGTAGCGAAAGCTAAGTAAGATTTGGGGGAAAAAGCAAAAGTACAAACCGTGTTTGGAGAAAGGGAGTAAAGGCAGAGGAGTTAGGAAGGTGTATATAAAGGAGTCCTCCAATTAAGAAAAAACAACTCCAACCAAATGCAGAAAAAAAAGTTTTTTTTCAGATTTTTAGAGTGTTGTAAAATGCTTAATTCAGCTTCGCTCTCCACCACTGCTTTTTCTAAATGGCTCTTTTTATCTACTCTTGACACCCACCACTGACACACCCCATTATTCCCGCTCACAATGTTCTGATCCAGCCCAGCACACACTCACTACAAATAATTACTGCAAACAAAACTACTATAAAATAAATACCTTAAAAAACATCAAGTAGGTAACTCTTTCCAATCTCTGTCATAACATGGATGATTTAATGTGTCCCCAAAGTCAACAACTTCAAAAGAGAGGCCACGCGTTTACATTTTTTTTTAAAAACTCATCCACCGGCCCCAGCCACTTCGCTACCTTACCCTGCACTTTCGTTTTATCAGCCACTTCACCGGGCATCATCTGCCAGGTGCAGGGGCGTTGCTGGGGGGGGTAAGGGGGCTATAGCCCCTGATCTTTTGGTTGTAGCCCCGGATAGAATCTCAGGAGCTACAGCCAAAAGACTAGCTAGCCCCCAGTCCCAACAGTTCTGACATCAGCATAGCCCCGGGTCTTTTCCAGACCTAGCAACTCCCCATGTAGGTGAATAATGGTCCCTCTTGACTCTGCCACAATATTCTACCCAGTGTGGCGCTAACATGATTCTTCACACTCCCCCAATGCTTGATTTTTTCACCCCCTGGAATGCAAATCAGTATTAGCAAAAAGCAGATTCCACAGCTCGAATATGCCTATTTCCTCTGGCTTAGTTGCCAAAGTTACCCTACTCTCATGACCAAGTCCCCCAGAGTACTGCAGACACACTTGCAGCCAGGAAGGAGGCAAGCCCACAATGCATTGCTACCCGTAGGTGTCAAAGTCACACTAATGTTACTCTTCCACTCCCACAACAAAGTAAACGGAAAATACTCTACATAGCTGAGTAATAATTTAAGTAGTAACCAGGAGGACCAGAGGCAAGGTCAAGAAGAGTCCATGCACATTAGAGTGAAACACATCTAAACCCTCTAGGGATCCATCGCTTCGGCATGGAAACAGGACACATGAAAGGTGAACGACCAGGGAGGCTGCAGAAACCACTGCAACCCAAGAAACGAGCAAAGCACAATGATAAGGAAAACAATCAGGGCTATGTAGCAGCAAGAACCAACTCTCCATGCACAGGTGCTACCTCCCACTATCACCAGTTGAGGCAAGGTAGACACTGAACGTCTTAGATGCACACACTGTATACATGATCTGCGTGTTGTAATCCTATGGGCCTCATTACACGGACGGCGGTAAGGGTTAACGGTCACCGTTAATGGCAACGGTGACCGTTAACCCTTACCGCCGTACTACGAGGTCCCTTTGCGGGTTGGAGGATTTAACGCCTGCTTCTTGCAGGCGTTAAAATCCAACCCGCTAAGGGACCTCGGAGCTAATTACGGCACCACAAAATTGCGGTGCCGTAATTAGCGCCTTCCCCAGTCCCATAGAGCCCTATGGGGCAGAAATGGGAATGGGGAAGGGCAATGGCGGAAAGGGGATTTACCGCCCCTCCAACCTTGGAATGGGGCGGTAAATCCCCTTTCCGCCAAGGCGGTGCCGGTATTTTACCGGCATGAGCCATGGCGCTAATAGCGCCATGGCTCACCGCCCACCGTGTAATGAGGCCCTATGTCAGCGTTTGTGTTGAAAAACAGCCACACCCAAAGGATGGAGAGTAGTGCACAAGATTGACAGCTGGACACCATCTGCTTGTGAAAGCTCTCTTCGTCACCTTTGGCTGAGGACAACCTACCAAAACCAGTACAAGAAACGGTTTATAGTGAAAAAACCGAATTACAAAATCTCGAAAAAAAAAATCTCGAGTCCAAAATCTCGAAAACAAAAATCTCGAATTTTTTTTTTTAATACGTTTTTGTTTCGAAATGGGGGGGTTCCCCCCTTTTTTATTTTTTTTTTTATTTTACCCTTTTTTTATACTTACCTGAACCCACAAATACATATAAATAAATAAATAAATAATTCGAGATTTTTTTTTTCGAGATTTTGGTTTCGATATTTTTGTGATTCGATATTTTGTTTTCGGTTTTTTGACCGACCACCACAAGAAACAGAGGCTCTGTTTCACAATGCGTTGCACCGGCTCTGACCTGGTCCCTCCACACTAAAAGAGAGCACGACCTCCAGCGACTGTGTTTCTGTGCATCTGCAGCAATGGGCGTCATGTGACAAGGGTCAATGACCGACTTTGTAGGTTATGACCCCCATTCTACCAACCCATAGATATGGCTAGTAGTGATCTCACCCTTCGGCACAGTAGATTGATGGGTCTATGTCCTCCAGATAACAAATCTAAGTCAGACCACTAACCCTCAGAAAGAAATTGGACATCGCCCTTTTGCAACCTCCATGCTTGCCCCTCCTTCTCACCCAGAGTCAATTTAGTTCACAGTATTGTGCCATGCAAGGCTCTTTTTTCACTGACTTCCTGCCATTTCATTTTTAGCTTGCCAAGGGCAGTCTTAAAGCGTTGACCACTGAGGCGATGCAGCTGCCTAACCTGGGATGTCCATCACAAGGAATGAGTTCTATGAGGCTGCTGAACGGAGTGAAACCATCGTCGGCGTCAGGGAGAGCGGGCATCAATCTGAGATCCTGCCATGGCCAGGTTGCACCACATCTTTAGTGCTCAGGTCAGTCAGTGCAGGGACCTAGAAGTCTCTTTTTAAGTGTCTGTATTTATATTTCTTCTACTGTGTAACTTGGTCATCTGAAGAGTCGTTGCTCACTTATTCCACACAACATCATGTGCTACTTTCCAGGTAAATGATGAAGGCTTGATGGATCATATCCTCTGGAAATATCATGCATTCTGTTATAGAGATGCTTCAAGCATTGCTTCTTTGTATGTGGCCAAGATAACAGATAATTCTCCTCCCATCCCGGTGAACAGAAAGGCTTTGAGATCCTTGTGAAGAAGATACTGGTTGGGATGGATCTGATTCAAGGTCAGAGGATGTTCCTGAATTATGGATTTACATCTCAAAGCATCTATCTATCTCCTCTTCCTGTTCTCCCTTCTTCTCCTTCATTGCAGAGCCATCCAGTTACTTTGCCACCTGTCTCAAAGCCATCCATCACTGGATGGCACTCCATGCTTTGATTCTCATTTTTAACCCAAGTTCTCTTCCAACCACCCTATATCCGGTCCCATCTTCCTTCACTTATTTAATTTTTCCAACATGGCTCCTCATCCTATCCCCCAAAGCTCACAACATGGAAGTTCTCTTTGATAACAACTTTAAACTCCATCAGTTTAACTCCATGGTGACTGCAGCCAGGCTGAGCACACTAAACATCTGCTAAATGCATCCCTACCTCACCTTTCAATATTCTAGAAGCCTATTCAGCACGCAGTCCTTGCAGTCTCAACCTCTTAGTTAAACTTTCCTTCAACTAATTTTCCCTCCTTAACATCGTAATATACTTTGCCACCGGTGTGCTTGTGAGACACCCTTATTCCTCTACCTACACACATCGCCTCAGAACGGGCTGGCTCTCCACGCAGCATTGGTGCTTCTTTAAATGTTTCCGTCTGGCTTTTAACTCTGGTGGATGAATGTTCCTCACGCCCTGCTTAGCCAGCTCTTGTTCAACTGCTAGAACATTGCGATGTTGAGATCTTGCTCAAGGGCCTGCTGCCCTCCTCAAACCCTCTGCTCCCAGCCTGCTCTGTAATGCACCTGCTTCTGCTCCTTCTCCCTCCCGGCTGCTGCCCATTGTAATGGACTCCCAGGTCAAAAGAAAAACATTATTACTTTTCAGGGAGTCAACAATACCCCAAAAACACCTCCTATAACTCGAAGGAGCTCTCCAGCTCGACAGTGTTCCTCCCTTCCCCAAAAATGTAATCATTTTTCTTACTCACCCATAATCACCCAAGTACAGATTTGTAAACCAATGAATACAGTCTAATGGGCATGCCATACATCTGTACTATTATTAACTCTTGCTGTCAGTTCTCAGGTTCCCACTTAGCCAACTGGCTCATGACTCTTCTATATTTTGCTACATTAAGAGATCTCTAAGACGGGAACACGTGGTTTACATGAGATTAGCAGACTCAATGGTTTGGCAACTGTGTGCAAGTGGTTATTACCATGCAAAGCCAGTTTAATGAAATGTGCATATTTCTCCTTGATATGCTAATTTCTGGCAACGTCACACCCCTTTGCGTTTGTTGATGAGTCCCCCCACTTTAATGATTAGGCATTGACCCCTGAGAGCTGTCATACATGTATACCTTATGTGAACTACTGTAGCCTTGAAGGGCTCCTCACTGATTTAACAGTCTCATGATCTATCATAGCTTTGAAGTAGGGGCTTTTAAGAATAAACAAGAAGACTCATCTACCCTTGAGAGAAGCTGCCTTTTGTTGCTTGGAAATGCCTCTAATCACTGATGCCCACCAGCCACAATAGACACTTGATTTACAGCCATTGGGCATATCCTGCTAATTGATTTGTGAAATTTCAAGACTCCCACCCTTCAAATTCAGTATGCAGCTAAATCTCACGGCGCAATGCATGCACCAACATGATACTGGGGTGCACGTGATGGATGGTTCCGCATCCCATGCAGTTGTGATGGATGGTTCCACGTCCTATGTGCTTTAATGATACCCGATCAACCCATCATGCAGACAAACCCATTGAATGTCGCTGTGAGTCATTTAAAGCGACGCGCAGTGGCAGCGGGGCCAGCTGCGGGACGCCTTCGATGAGGGACCGGGAGAGCTGCGTGAAGGCGCACCTAGCAGAGAATTCAATTACTGGCAGCTGAGAGGTTGAACGAAGATGAAAGACACATGGGTAAGAAAAAGGGGGTGCCACACCATGCTCTTTACCAAGGAAACTACTGCTCAGTAGGGCAGCCTCGTGAAACGGATGCCTTTCTTGGTGATCCAGGGGACACCAGTGAGACTGCATGAGCAGCAGGACTAATGCGGAGTACAGTTTTTTTGACATTGCTATATATTCGAGACATCTAATCAGTAACAGATCATTGGTTAGCCATTATAGTGAAGGGGTGCCACGTGGTATTGCGCCAGTATTGAGTGGCGCAGCTCTGTGGACAAAAAGAGCGGGATTTCTGCCAATAACCTTGGTACATGCTATACTCCATGCGCCAAGGAGTCTAAACTTTAGGATTTCATGCCGGGGTCACAGGTCATTGGGGCTGCGGGAACGTTTGTCATGCTCAATCATTATGATGAATTCACCGTGACGAATATATCGTTGGCGAATTTGTTTTGGCGAAAAGCAGAATACATTGTGTACTAAAATGGTTTACGGATGGGGTTGGTGGAAAAAGGGAAATTAATGGGGAAATTAAAGAATGGACATGTAAAAAAGGGGAAGTATATCAGGTAAAGGGCAGGGGGTGGAGCTAGGATGGGATTAGTGGAAAAGGGGTAACAAATGGAAAAATAAAAGAATGGAAATATAAAAATGGGAAGTATTTCAGGTAAAGGGCTGGGGGTGGAGCTAGAAGATAGAAGAAACATATGCCACAGTTCTCAAAGTCAATTCTTTACAAATTCGCCAATATAAAAAAATTGTCAATCTGACCAACAACTATAATCGTGAAGATTTCTGGCATGAGTGACATTGCAGGGGCACGAGAGATGCTGCCCACGCTACAATTGTATTATTGTAAAGTTGCCCCCTAATTACTCTCAATTATACTAACCTACAATAAGCCTGGGGCACTTTTGTCATTTGTGCATTTCACTGTCGCCGCGCCACCCGCTGTGAAGGCTTGGAGACCCAGGCCCGCAAGATGCCTTTGACATTCAGGTGAGATGCTCTGGGGCGCATTTGTTAAGCTCTTGCGGCATAAAAGCAAGGTGATTGCCATTTAAGCTTCACTTCCACAACCCAAGGCATTTTACATCCATTTAGAGGTAGAGGGGGAGCACAAAAAAGAATTGACATTTCTTCCATGGACTCCTCCTCCGACTTCAAAGGACACATGCCTTTATGCCTGCTTGATATTTTCTTGCAGGGATAAAAGGAACGGACAACTATGGAATCTGCCTGCTTTCAAAGCAGGGAAGTTCCACAGGAATCCATTATAAATGCTGATTGCAAAGCGCAATTCGCAGGCAGCATCTACACTTTTTATAAAACGGGAATAAAAGCAAAAGTGGTGATGTTCCCCAAAGTGCTAGCTGCATGGGGCGGGAAGGCTTCCCTTGCACTTTTGTGCAAAGAGGTTCTCTACCTGCAATGTTCCTCATTACGACCACGCAATGGAAACCAGAAGACTTGAACAATTGGGAATCACGTTTACGCTCCCCTTTTCCACTTTTTGGTGGAAAAGTGTAAATGCCACCCAAAATTAAGGATTGCAGGAGGCATTTACAGTGGAAATTTGGTGGTAATCTCAGGAAGATTCCCTAACAACACGTTGCATTACCACCTGCATGAAAGTGCATGCTGGAGGTAATGAAGACGTATTTTCCATGGCGGAGCCAGCAAATCAGGAAGACATGTACGTGACAAATTGAAGTCAATCCCACGGATCACAAAGAAATGGGGTTAAAAGCGTTCTAGCAATTGCAACCCCAATTTTACCCATCCACGGGACTTAGAACATGACCCCCATAGAGTGAGCTTGATTACGCCTTTTTGTACTGCTTATTTTTTCACGCCGTTTTGTGAAAGTTGAAAATTGCATGCACGACATCCAACTACACGTACATGCTAACGTCAGCAGTCACCAGCAGCCAATTAACACTTTGACAAAATGACCCTCAAAGAATAGAAACCAGATTTATAGCACCTCGAGTTGGAAATGTTCCAAAGTTGGAAATGGCCCAGTTAATTAGGGTGACCAGATTTAAAAAGTAAAAAACTGGGACAGGGCAACTAACAAAAAAGTAGGACTAACTCTTGAAACATGGCAGTCAAGGTACTACACTTCAATAGCATTTGCAGGAAAAGGGGGTTTAAGTGTTACTGTTCAAAGAAACACATATTATAATTAATTTGTTACAAACTAACACTATCTTTGTAAAATGCAGCATTTCTTCTTTGCGAGATTGTGCATTCCTGCCTGCCAGCTATGAAGACCTACTACAAACAACCAGGACCACTGCAGTTTCCAATGGGAACATAATCTTGAGAAAGGGGGACATAGAAACAAATACCGGGACAGTCCCAGCAAAACCAGGACGTCTGGTCACCCTACAGTTAATGTCATTCCCATGCCGAGTAATGACATTTTGCGTAGCACCGATGTAAATATGTTAGTATATCGTGGCACCAAAAAGGGAAGACAAGTAGAATGTTCATGTATTGTAGGGTGCATTTCCAAAGAAAATGCTTGCATACAAATGCAGGCTTTCTGAACCTATGAACCCAGCGTGGAAAGACATGAAAAATAACTTTCGCGGCAAACCAGGGAAGTCTTCCTAGTTAATATTTTATATTATTTCTTCAGTGGACTTTCGTTCACGCAGCCCCCATGTAGAAGGGAGATCGGCCCACTGAGTTCCTTCATTAAATAGTTTATGGCTGAATACCAACATTTTATTAAGCACATGGGATGTGATGGATGTGCCAGCGCGTCCCCTTCACGTTTACCAAAAACTGTCAGGGTCATTTGCCCGGTGCAAAGTCAGCGCACAGTTATTTTTGCAGTACAAAATGACTTTGCCCGGCAAAAATGCACTTTGCACGATTCCATCAATTAGGGTTTGTGTCGGCAGTGCAAAGTCACTTTTCAGCAGTGCAAAGTCACTTTGAACCGGGCAAATATTCAATTAATCGGGCCCTGTGTGTGGAATTAACAAGGGGCATCTCAAAGAGTGCATCTTTGATGCACACATTTAAATGCCTTTTTTTACATTCTTGGAGCAACTGCACACCACAGGAAGTGTTTCTGCACATTTTAAAGTGCAGTTCACATTCAGAAATGGGATGCGTTTTAAAATGTGCAGAAAACAGCCTCACTGATGCCCCACCTGCATTTCTAGCCCCCCACGCAGGATTAGAAATGTAGTTGGGGCCTGTCACTGTGCAATGCCCAAGATGCTGGGAGCCTGTGGAACACTAGTGTTGGGAGCATTCTCCGGAATCTAATGCATGCCAGGGTGCTGGCCAGCACATCATTGGTGCACAGACACTCGAAATGCAGCTCACCTTTGTGCATAAGAGGGCCTGAAAACAAGGACATCCTGTTGGAGATTTTTAGATGCCTGCTTTTCTGGGAAGCAGACCTTTTCCCTTCCTGCTAATAATATTATGATTTTTCACTTTTATCCACAAACTCATAATTCGACAGTGCGGTGAAAGTGGTGCTAAGTCTGCTACCACCAAAACATGTGATGTAATCAAACTGCTGCCACTTTTTTACTTCGCTGCTGAACTCGTAATGAAGCTCATAGTATCTGGCAGTGAGTTACAAACCATGCCATTTCTGTGTATTTACTGCATAGAGGTGGCGGGTGGTGCGTAAAGTCTGCCTCCTCCTCCCCCAGGCACTCCATACAGAAAAGGCACATTTCCACCCACACTGTAGACACTCTAAAGACATTATTTCTTTATGAATGCAGAGTGAATTAAAAAAGAAACTGTTTTTTTTAGATTATTTTTTTTTTAAAGTGGGGCCCCCTCCCACGACATGCGGGTGTAACGCTTAACTCTGGGGCCCTGCAGGAGTGCCTGGTCCGGTCTGTCGACGGATGCTGGTCCGGTCTGTGCACACTTCCTGATGTTGCCCAAACCTCTCCCCCCCTCTGCTCACTGCATGTTCCAAACACCCAGTGGGCAGAGAGGCAGGAGTGATCTGGAAGGCTTGGTTCTGGTTTGCGTTGCGCCTCCAGGTGTCTTCGTCAATGTCTTGCCAGTTAGTGATTATGCTCTGGCCCAGTTTCCTTCACTGAGGCTTCTATCAGTTCAGTTATAAGTCGCCCCAGTTCCTTAACTGAAGCAAGGTGGATGACTAGTTGCTCCACTAGGTCTGTGGAATGCCCAGTCCAGCTGCGACATCCACTGTCCACCCTTCCCGTATGGGTAAATGTTCCAAAATGTTAATGTCTTTCTGCTTCTTTTCCCCCCAGGCACGTTATTCCAGGGTCGGCACGAAGGTTGCAGCGCCGTTTCCCTGAGCCCAGCTGACTTGGCAAGTAATGCGCGGGTGGTGGGCGGGATGAGAACAGTTGTAACGATCTCTACATACCCCTATGTCTTTTTCTGTCTTTTTTCAGATGTTGCGGTGCGCGGAGAGCAGAGGCGCGAGAAGAATCCAGCGGATGGTGAAGAAAACAGAGCCAGAAGAAGTCTGCGGTCTGCACACGTTCCGGTGAGTATTTCAATGGATCTTGCCTTGTGCCGCGTAAGTATGCGCTGCTCTGGTCTTGACACGTAGTGCAGAACAGGTTCAGGATGTCTTGACACGTAGTGCAGAGCCGGTTTCAGGATGTCTTGACACGTAGTGCAGAGCTGGTTTCAGGATGTCTTGACATGTAGCGCAGAGCTGGTTTCAGGATGTCTTGACACGTAGTGCAGAGCTGGTTTCTCACAAGGAGCTCCGGGGTAGGCAAGCGTCATGCTGGCAGTCGGAGAAAACGCTAAGCACTGGGTGTGGCCCAGGGCGGGGTTTATATAGCCCTGGGCCCACCCAGAACCACTAGACTATCAGGGAAACATGTATTATGGCCCTCTAATGGCCATGTTGAATCCTGTTAACGGGTCCAGTCCCGATGGCCATTTTGGAAGGGGCTACACAGGCAACAGTCTGGATTTGCGCCAGGCAGCTAGCTTCTTGGTCCAGGTCCTTCCCTGAGCCTTGGGATTGGTCCGGATCGAGACAGCACTCTCCCCAAAAGCCCCCCCAAGGAGAGCCACTCCCGGTCCTGGTCATTCTGGATGTGCCCTATGTTATTGGGCCACTAAGCGAGGTGCGTGAAGGTGCTCCACTGGTTCCCAGGTCCGGTCTAAAACTCTGTATTCCTTCCAGTCCACTAAATAATAAAGTTTCTTTCGGACTATCTTGGAGTCCAAGATGTTTTTATAGGTGGAGGCCTTTTAAGGGTGTCTCGAGTGCCTGGATGCACTGGTTTCAATAAAGAAGCATTGAATAGAGGAGGTACACGGAGTACTGGTGGTAACTCTAGTTCCATGGCCACAGAGTTGATGATGTTCCGTTTCGAGTATGGACCGCTGTACCTGGGATGGAATTTCTTAGGTCCCTTTAGTTGTATGTGCTTTGTGGACAGCAATACCTTGTCTCCAATCTGAGAATGGGGTCCAGGTGTTCTTTTCCTGTTTGCAAAGCACTTTTGGTTTGTCTTGGTTTCTTGGAGGGTTTGCGTGGACTTTTTTAGGGTTTCCTTAATGCTGGTGTGCAAGGTGCTCACGGCCGGCATGTCCAAAGCCACTGGTGGGTCTAAAGTTGAAGTCCGCGGATCTCGTCCAAATAGGAAGAAAAAGGGTGAAATTCCGGTAGAGCTATTCACTGTGTTGTTGTATGCATATTCAGCAACCCAGTCCTTCCAGTCCTGATCTGTTTGGCCAAGCATGCACTGAAGATATTGTTTGAGTGATTGATTTGTTCTCTCGGTCTGTCCATCAGTCTGTGGATGGTGGCTAGTAGACAGACAGACCTCGATCTGAGCCTTGGCACAACAAGCTTTCCAAAATTTTGACACAAACTGGCTCCCCCAGTCTGAAATTACCAATGAAGGGAATCCATGTAGCCTGACAATATTGGTTAGGACGATTTGAGCTAACTGCCCTGCATTCGGTATCCCCTTCAGAGCGATGAAGTGCGCCATTTTGGTTAGGAGGTCCACTACCACCAATATGGTATTATAGCATCCGCAGGGGGGTAGTTCTGTGATAAAGTCTAAGGATATTGTGTTCCAGGGAGTCGGTGGAATCGACAAGGGATGAAGTAATCCTTGAGGCTTGGTTCTGGATGTTTTATTGCTAGCACAGACATCACATGACTTCACGTATTGTACAACGTCTTTTCGCCAAGTAGGCCACCAGAAATGTTGTTGGATTTTTGCCATGGTTTTTGCTATGCCAGGGTGTCCTGCTGTAAGGACGTTGTGATAAGTTTTCATGATTAAGTCCCGCATTTCCTGATGTGGTAAATAAAGGCGATTTTGGTAATACGGTAGATAGTTCAGTGCTAAGCGTTGTGGTCCCTGTGAAACCCATGTTTGCACTTCCATGGGGGTCATGATTGTTTTGATTTTTTCATTTATCTTTTCCAGTGTGGTCTGATAATTACTGATTAATCCAATCAGTTTTTCTTCGGGTATAATAGGCGGAGAGTGTGGAGATGCGTATGCATCAATTTTCTCAGTGGTCCAGCCGATCCGTGATAGTGCATCCGCTTTTACGTTTTTCACCCCGGGACGGTAGCTGACTGTGAAATGGTATTCTGAGAGAAACTGAGCCCATGTTGTGGTGATTGGGCCCTGGCTGTCCGCAGGAATTGCAGATTGCGATGGTCGGTAAACAATGTTGTGCACTTAGAAGATGATGCCGCCATTCCTTGAAAGCTGCTTTTATGGCAAAAAGTTCCTTGTCGGTTACCACATAATTTAGTTCTGCTGGATTGAACTTCCTAGACCAAAAGGTAACAGGATGTAGTTGGTTGGTGCCAGGATCCCTTTGGGACAACACCGCCCCTATCGCCACATTGGAAGCATTCGTTTCACCCAAAAATGGAAGGTCTGGGTTTGGGTGACGGAGTATTGGTGCTGTGGTAAATCGTGTTTTCAGTTCTTGAAAAGCTTTCTCAGCTTTGGCGGTCCATTGAAAAATGTGTTTTTTCCTTAGCAATGACGTGATTGGATGGACTACCTCGAAGAAATCGGCAACGAACCTCCTGTAGAAGTTGGCGAAGCCTAAGAAGCTCTGGACAGTCTTGATGGAAGAGGGAGCTGGCCATTGCAGAATTGCTTCTACGATGCGTCTGTCCATCTGGATGCCCTGCGGGCTGAGTATGTATCCGAGGAACTCCACCGTTGTGACGTGAAAGGCACATTTGTCAAGTTTTGCAAACAGGTGGTATTGACGGAACTTAGTGAGGACTGCTCTTACGTGGTGTACATGTTGTTCGATGGTTTCGGAATAGATCAGGATGTCATCAATGTACACCATAGCGCAAACGTCCAATAACTCTCGGAGTACATCTGTCATGAAGTACTGAAAGACTGCCGGGGCATTGCACAGCCCAAAGGGCATGACAGTATACTTGAACAGGACGAATTTGGTGCGGAAGGCCGTCTTCCACTCGTCCCCAGCCTTCACGCGAACCAAATGGTAGGCCCCCCTGAGGTCCAATTTTGTATAGATCTTTGCCCCTTTTACTTGGTCTAAGAGTACAGGGATCAGGGGCAATGGGTACCATTTTTTTACAGTGATTTTGTTGAGCCCTCTATAGTCTATACATGTTCTTAGGTCCCCATCCTTTTTAGGGACGAAGAAGAGAGCTGAGAAAACTGGATATTTTGAAGGGCGAATGAACCCATTGGCAAGGTATTGGTCCAGATATTCATGCAGGTGTTGGTTTTCCTTTTCAGTGAAGGCGTAGATGCGGCTGCATGGCAACTGTGCCCCTGGGATCAAGTCTATCTGACAATCGTAGGGCCTGTGAGGTGGTAATACATTGGCCTGTTCTTTGCGAAAAAACATCCTGGAAATCGCTGTACTCTGGAGGCAATTGGCCTATGATTCCTAGAACAGCTCCTGCTGTCTGTATTGCTGACTTGGGTTTCCTTGGGTTTCTTCTGAAGCTGGATAACAGACCTGAGCACATTCGGGCGAAAACGTCCCTGTATGCTTATGCCAGTTTATAAGGGGGTTATGATTTACTAACCAGGGCATTCCCAGAATCAGTTGGAATTGAGGGGCATTGATAAGGTCGAACATGATATTTTCCAGATGACAGTTATGGCATAGCATCACAACAGTTCCAGTACATTGGGTCACTGGCCCAGAAGTCAACTGAGTTCCATCCACGGACAGTATGGTATCAGCCTTTTCCCTTTTTTGGGTAGGCACCCCTATCCGTTGAGCCATGGTGATGTCCATGTAATTGCTTTCTGCTCTGCAGTCGATATACGCTTCGAAGGCGTGCATCCGTTGTGGCTGCTCGGGGCATAGCAGGATAACTGGTGTTGTTATATGCGAGACCGCTGACATCTCTCCCTGTCCCGACAAGCCGCTCTCTACTCTTGTCGAGCCAGGTAGTTTTCTGATGGCTCTGGTGGCTCTGTCTTGGCTTCCATTGCCCCTAAAGGTTTCCGAGTTGTTTTGTTTGGGCAGTCCTTCAAGAAATGTCCTGCTTTGCCGCAGTACAAACATAATTGTTGTTTTCTATGTCGCTCTCTTTCCTCCTTGGTCAGTAGTCGAATACTCCCCAACTGCATCGGTTCTGGTGCATTGTCAGTGGCCCGTAGCGTGACCCGGGGACGGACATACAAGGCACAGCTTTCTAAATGGGCCTGGTCAGACCTCCTTTCCTGTTATCTATGATCAAGCTGGACCACCAAGTCTATATACTCAGCACAGCGATCAGGCGGATTCACGACCTAAGCAAGAACATCTTTCAACTTGTTTCTTAAACCACGATAGAACAGGGTGGTCCTCTTATCCTCCGGCCAATTTGTTTCAGCCACCAAACGATTAAACACTGTGATGTATACCAATAGTTCTTGTGATCCCTGCCAAAGACCTAGTAGCTACGCATCCAGAGCATGACCCCGAGTGCGGCGGGAGAAGAGCTTATCCATTTCTTGCTGAAACTGTGCAAAGTTATCTAGAACAGGATCATCTCGATCAACCAACGGTACTGACCAACTAGCGGCATGTCCTCCTGGGTATGATAGAATAAAGGCTACCTTTGTTTGGTCCGTCGGAAATGCTCCTGGTCGGCATAAGAAATGGAGCCGACAGTGCGTCATGAAAACTCCGTATTTCAGTGGGTCACCCAAGAACCTTTCTGGTGGAGCCAAAGGGACAGTAACTGGAGTTGTTACCTGTATCTGGGAGGCTGCTGCTGCTCCCTCTGCTGAGCTTGGGGTTTGTCCGGCTTGTGTACTGGTTAGGCGCCTTGCCAGTTCTTCAGTCCTCTCACGGTTCACCACCAACTCTTTCATTAGATCACTGGTTTCCGAGCGTGCTGCATGCACCTCGGCTCTCAATTCGCCCAGCAAGAGGGCCAACTGGTCGACCTCTGAAGCCATGGCACTCGGCAAAGCAAAAACCTGGGCTTAGCGTTCTGTAACGCTTACCTCTGGGGCCCTGCAGGAGTGCCTGGTCTGGTCTGTCGACAGATGCTGGTCCGGTCTGTGCACACCTCCTGATGTTGGCCAAACCTCTCCATCCCGTCTGCTCACTGCAGGTTCCAAACACCCAGTGGTCAGAGAGGCAGGAGTGATCTGGAAGGCTTGGTTCTGGTTTGCATTGCGCCTCCAGGCATCTTCGCCAATGTCTTTCCAGTTAGTGATTATGCTGTGGCCCAGTTCCTTCACTGAGGCTTCTATCAGTTCAGTTCTAAGTCACCCCAGTTCCTTCACTGAAGCAAGGTGGATGACTAGTTGTTCCACTAGGTCTGTGGAATGCCCAGTCCAGCTGCGACATCCACTGTCCACCCTTCCCGTATGGGTAAATGTTCCAAAGTGTTAATGTCTTTCTGCTTCTTTTCCCCACAGGCACGGTAGTGCAGAGCCGGTTTCAGGATGTCTTGACACGTAGTGCAGAGCTGGTTTCAGGATGTCTTGACACGTAGCGCAGAGCTGGTTTCAGGATGTCTTGACACGTAGTGCAGAGCTGGTTTCTCATGAGGAGCTCCGGGGCAGGCAAGCGTCACTCTGGCAGCCGGAGAAAACGCTAAGCACTGGGTGTGGCCCAGGGCGGGGTTTATATAGCCCTGGGCCCACCCAGAACCACTAGACCATCATCGAAACATGTATTATGGCCCTCTTGTGGCCATGTTTACTCCTGTTAACGGGTCCAGTCCCGGGGGCCATTTTGGAAGGGGCTACACAGGCAACAGCCTGGATTTGCGCCAGGCAGCAAGCTTCTCGGTCCAGGTCCTTCCGTGAGCCTTGGGATTGGTCTGGATCGTGACAGTGGGTACCCCCGCACCGCAGGGGCTGTGGGGGCCCCTGTTACGCCAGTGGAGCAAGACAAACCAATAAAACAAGCCAAAAAAACAGAACTAATTAAAGAATACAAACTAACAGTGTGTTTATCCAATCATCAGTGGGAAACATTGTTAACATTTTAGAACCAAGGAGGCGTAGTTCTTGGAAACACATGCAGCAGTTACAATAAACTAATGAGGGTACTCAAAGATATAACGCAAGTATTTTGCTATATAAATTATAATTTAATTCACAGAGAAATTTGCCAAGAAGACAATCTGAATAAAGAAAGTAGATAAAAGGGCTGATTCACTGATTCACTGAGAAAACCAATTGCAGGCATAAATTACACCACCTATAAGCCAAAACTATTGCAATAGAGTACAGCTAGGGAGAAAGGGCATATGAGGAGGGACACAAAGCTTTGGAGCGATTCCCCACCCACGTTCGGCCCCTCTCAACCTAAAATGCATCCTCTTAAGATCTCTTTGAGCTAGGGTTTTCAAGCCTTACCATCAGTCTTCGTGATCAAAGTGCCTGCTAGTATTTTTTCAGAGCATTCTTCTGACAGTTAAATTTGGAGCTGTAAACGCGCTACTGGTGTAATAGAATTGTCTTAACCAGGTATGTCTTCAGCCACTCGATTTATAAGTGCTACACATGTCCTTCTCTAAAGTCCTGTTGAAAAAAAGCATTGGCAAAGCCAACCGTTTTTGTTTGTGTATAGGTATTATGCATTTGCCAGGCACTGCTATTGTATGCCCTGGTACCCGCACCATTTTGCAGCTGCTAGCTTCGATGGGCAGTTAATAATACCACTCCGGCAGTGTGCCTGGCAAATGCATTTCCCATGCCTACACAAGAATGTTGCTATTGCCAATGCTTGTTTTGTTACGTGTTTGCTGTTGTGGTTTTGGATCAGAAAATACATAATATAGAATTCTGCCTCTATTGATATGATCGTGAAAGGTCCAGACTCCCCCGGTGTGCGACATAACTTATGCAAGTCCTTAATTATAACCTGTTCTGCAAAAGGGGTTTGCTAACATAGAATACATGTTAAACATTGAAAGATTATATACGTTACAGATAGTACTCAGTTTAGGGATGGTACTACTCTAAAGGTTGCTGCATTTCGCCCAGTTTTTATTGTAAGGGTATTGTGGTTTCATTTGCAGTAATAGTATGCCCACATTTACTTTTACCACATTCCAGCTATGATAATCAATGCATTGAATTTGGGAGCATTCAATCGACTGGCAGGATCCAAGCCTGGGTAATACAGATAACCACAGCTCTCAGCAGCAAGCACTTCTCCAACGGTGCTACCTCACTCACCGGGCATACCTGTGATTCCTTTCAGCACTACGAATGGGGTTGCTGACCACAAATACTGAAAACTGCACAAGTAAATATTGAAGCTTATACCAGGCATTAAAGCGCTCGGCCACCGCATGCTCTGCAATGGCACTGCCAGCATTCACATGTACTAATGAACGAATGAAGCTTTATACCTGACCCGAGGGTCATTCTGGGCATTATGCACCCCGAAGACCAAATGAAGGGCTAGAGCGCAGCAAGCACATTTAATCAAGTGTAAGGGCCAATAATGCCTAGAAGGGCACAAGGGTGGGATCTATAACGTTATTATATATAACTGTCGCTCTCTTGATTGCATGCCTGCTGGCTTTAGGCGCTTTATAAACAAATAAATAAATAAATAAATAAATAAAGTATACGTAAGTATATTGAAGTTTAGTACATAAATCTGCCTGGATCATCGCAGAGATTTGGATGCGGCTATATGAACCAATTTGGAAGCTATACCGGTTAGTCTAAGTCCTAGGTCCTTCAACGAAAACACTAAGGAGATAATTTTGGATTGTGGCGTAACCTTAGTGGAAGGCGTTCTCCAAGGATAAGGCTTTTACTCCTTCCATCCTCGCCACACCACATTTTCATACATTTATATGGCTGATTGGAGGGGCGGAACACAACTTCCATTTCCGACGACCTCCTTCCTCTCCGCCATACAAGTGTTTCAGCATTTGCGCCAGCCTGGATTTTAATGCCGGCCCAAATGCTGGAGAGCTCTCTGGGGTCCACCATCTTTAAGCACCAGCATTAAGCAAGCGGACCCCATAGGGATTAATTGTAACTGCTGCCTGTCATGCAAGCAATGCTGCGTGACACACTTGCCTGGCAAGCAGAGCTCACAATTAAAAGGAAATGCTGTCTGGCATGCAAGCCTGCCAGGCAGTATTTACTCACTTTGCATGGCAGAGTGCAAACGGGCAGGGCAAATGGCACCATGCACACATGTACGCTGCCCTGCACTTTTGCACTCTGCCGTGCAAATGATGAACATTTGATGAGGTGGAGCCGCCTACATGTATGTCAACACGTAACAGCTGTCTGCTGCCAAACAAATTACTAATGTCATGAAAATTTGCTCTGAAATGGGGCATTTAAAAAAAATAAAATCCATGCTGGGGCCCACCAACGTTAAGCACATACATCCTGTACGATACCATGCATGCAATTCTAAACCTTCAAGAGGTGGAGGGGAAAACGAAAGAGTAAAAGCAAGACAAAGTCACTTTTAACACTTTCATTTCCCCTGTCATCTCATTAATAAATATATGCCCATTCAAATACTCTTTGGATTCCTATGGAATCGGCGTGGCAGTGACCAGGTGCGAAACTGAGGCAGAGTCACCAGGAATCCAGTGGTTGTATGCCTGCATGAAAATCTCATGCAGGCGTCCAGTGAAATGCAAAGACAAGACAGAGGAGGAATGCATAGCAGACTTCTTACCTCCACTCCGTGCACTCCAGGAAAATGAGGCAGAGAGGTATAGCAAGGCTTAAAAGCATTACGCCTCGCTTTCACATCCAGGTTTAGAACGCTGTCCCATTTCAGTAAACATTCCAACATTCCAAGGGCTGCAATCTGCTAAAAACCATCTAGAGGTCTATTGGGCTAATTCATGAATATGTTGCTCAGCCGTTCCGCTGTCTTAAACATAGAGATCGCCATCCGCTTTCCAAAGAAGCTACTCTGAGTGGCTCTAAGTTACTCCTGACTTACTTCTAGCTCATGATTTGTAAGTCAGGGTTACTCACAGTAACGTCTTTAGGAATTGAATGGCCCTCCTCAGGGTTAAGTGAGAATTAAGTCAGGGTTACTCATAGCAATGTCTTTAACAATCAACAACACCTGGGTGTCCAGCCGTCCTCTCCGAATTTTACTGCACACATATCTTGACATAGACCTCAGGGGACAGAGCAACTCTACTCTGGAGCGCAGTTTAATTACGCTTCAGACTGAGCTCCTTCTGAAAATATGATAATAGAATTAAGAGTTCTGTTAATGTAGGCTTCAGTGCTGAGATCGGTTGTGTCTGTTAATGCGTTTGTTCAGATAACAAAGAGCAGACTCCCCCCGCCCCTCCTGAAAATGTGCAGAAGGACATTACCTCAAATGACAGACCCCCAGCTGAACGCAGACAGCACAGTGCCGATGTGCATGATCGTCTTGGTTAATGTGGTGCCTTCCGACGCTATTGTCATCTCAGCTGGAAATTTGCAGCGGCAGAATATGCAAAGCGGACGGTCGGAGGTACGCCAGACAAAGACAAAGCGTGAAGAGAGGTGCTGCCAGCTCGGGCATTGCTGCTCTTGGAGCACTCAGTGTTTGGTGACCTCTGCCAAGACCCACAGGGGGTCACGTTACAGTGTGTGCTAACTGCATGCAGGGGGCCACCAACGGTTATACATACATGATGCTGTTTCCCTGGATATAATTTCCAGGTCTCACAAAGAGGAGTGTAATTGTCACAAGTACATGAAGGTGATATTGACTTTACTCTCCACTTTGAGAGGAGAAAAACGCTGGCTACAGCAGACAGTGTTTTTCAATGGATTCCCATGTAATCCACTTGGTCCTTAGCAGGTGCTGAACCAAGGCGTGTTTCATAGGAATTATTTGGTTTGACGCCTGTATCTATTTGTCATGCTGGTGTAAAACCAGGTGTTCATCCAAAACGGACAAGTAAAGCAAAGCAGAAATGCAAACCCTACTTAACCACCCTCCAATGCCCTGGAAAAGCACACACATGAGCTGGAGAGGTGCATGGAAGTCTATGAGCAATACGTTTTGCTTTTACGCTGCCATTTTCC
This sequence comes from Ambystoma mexicanum, assembly GCF_040938575.1. Lineage (NCBI taxonomy): Eukaryota > Metazoa > Chordata > Amphibia > Caudata > Ambystomatidae > Ambystoma > Ambystoma mexicanum. Next base: position 217,654,731 of record NC_090931.1, read on the forward strand.
ACTCCGCACATTTCAAATTGACCCCACAGTGTGTAGACTGTGGACCAAACCATGGACCGATGAGTTTGTGGACCCGCAGATTGAATAACCTCTTCTGTTTTCATACTGTCTGAGGTTTACACTGGCCTATTCATTTCTCTCCACTTTATGCAAAAGCCAGAATAAAGCCTTCCCTCGCCCATCAACCTGGCATCCCACTCATTTACTTCACAAAGCAAGGTTGGGCATCAGGGTATGGCTGATACAAATGCTGCAATTATTGAATTTGGGTGGGGAACACACAGCTCCATTAAATAACTTCAATGAAAGGTCCCAGAGGCACCACTGTTGACTGCACCACCCCATCCCCTCATATCGTCACAACCCCTTCACTATAGTTACTTTATTAACTTTTGCTTCTTAAGTGCTGAATTTGCTGATACTGACGGTTGGGAATTTCAGAGCACTGACCTTGCTCCATGGCAACAGAGGGTGTAGGTTATCCACTGGGGGTCATATGGAGCCTTCAGAACGTTACTGAACTTCAGTAAATCGTGGCCCCTGTGGATGGACATCAACATTTAAGGGGTCCCCCCCTCCCCAAAGACCTGGCTTTCCTTAGCGTTAGGCCACCTGCCAGGGCTAACAAAGCCCTACCCCTTTCAATTTCCCTGTTACCCAAATCATTAATCGCCAGCATCCCCTCTTCTTGCCAGATATTGGTAACAGTAAAGCCTTATATACTGGTCGTTTTCTGTCTTACTGCCTTCTCCGGAAAGTCCTCAACTGTGTTCCTTATTATCTCCAGAATATGGCGGTTGCACTTAAAGAGAAGGTTTGCCCCAAACTGATGGAAACATGCTGGGGTCCTACACTGTACGTCGTTCTGTTCCTTCCTTGCCATAATAATTGATGATGACTGTTTCACTCACTTTCATAGACTTCTAGGCAGTGCATTGTCTATATGAACGTCACACAAGGCCACATTAAACGACTTCAAATTGCTTTTGCTGGTACATGTAAAGCAAATTAAAGCAGCTTAAAGGCAGGTGGTCTTGTGTGATTACCTGTTTTAGGTCATTCCTACCCAATGGACAGTCACCATAGGAATCGCAGCTGTTTATGTTTTTATTACTTACACTGTGACAAATCAAATTCGCACTCTCCTTGGCTGCCACATTCCAACTAAATCTGACCAGGGCGGACTGTGCCTGTAGGCGATGCTCAGCACGGAGTTCACAAGCCTATGCATTTGTTGTGGTGTGTGGATTTGCCCCACACATTTCTCTGAGGTCGGTCTACCATAATTGAATTAAACATTTCTAAAGAAAGCGCAGGCGAGCGCATGCCCTCCAGGCGGATGCCCGAATTCCTCACAAACACAATTTGATGCACACATCTCAGCCGTGTCCTCTAGATCACACGTATGGTACCTTTTAAGAGCTACATGCCAAGTTGCTTGCAGGATGGCCTCCATTCTGCCTGAAGGCCAGTCATCTAACAGGTGCAGAAACACGGTGGCTTGCCATGAAATGGACATGCTACTGATGCCTGCATGACTTCCTTTCTCCCTCCTTTGGATGTCACTGATGGAATGAGGCAGCTGCCATTCAAACAACTGCTATTGTTCTGGACAACATTTTCCATCCAAGATAAATACATTTCCACAAAACCGGCCTCATCTGAAACATCTGGGGCTGCCTTTGTGTTGGGCCTCACTTCAGCCGTATCATTATTATCAATGTGAACAAGTTCTGCTGGTGGCGACCCGCATTGTGCACCCAGTGCTGAGACCGCTCAGTGCCTGCCAGGTGTCAATATCGTGGGACAAATGTCATATGACTTAACACGTTCTGCACTTACCTTAGTTTCTTATTGCACCCAATAACGGGCATGCTGATGAGTTTGGTTAGCTTACCTAGTAGACGTGCGGATGTCATCTTAACACACACATATCTATCCTCTAAAGTGTTAACATCCGCATGTAGGCTTCCTTTTACTCAGTCTCCAGATGCCTGCATTCACTGTAGGCTTTCATCGCCTACAAAAAGAAAGTCATTCAGGCAGTGCAGCTATTGCTCAGCCTTTGGTACCATAGAGCAGAGCCTACACCCTGTGACTCTTTGGATCGTTTTGAACCCCAAATACCATGATCCCTCATCATTGAGGATGCTGTCTATGGCTGATGGGAGTTGTAGGCCAAAACATCTGTAGATTCAAAGGTGGAAAACTCGACAGGCCAGAAGGGATAACCACATAAGGCATGACCTCTTCTGTAAAAGTGCGCCTTCTTGATTGCATAGAAAGAGTGTGTACATTCTTTGGTGTTACCCAAATTGACCTTTTACAATTGACCTTTTGCACAATTTATCTAATTACAGTGGTCCTAATTGACCATCTGCACAATTGACCTTTATATTATTTTAGTTATTTTATATATGTTTTGGGTTGGTTTTGGATTATAAATAATATAAGGGGATTGGGTGGAGGGTTGCAAGGGGTTTTTGATTGGATGGAGGGTTGCAGGGCGTTTCCCCCGCATATATGTCCTAATTGACTATCTAAATTAGGTCAATTCTCCGGAGGTCAATTCTCCCGAGGTCAATGGTGAAAAGGTCCATTAGTATACAACCCATTCTTCAGGTGTAAAAGATGCAGAAGATTGGAAGACAACCAGGAGAACAATGGAACCCGGGAAAATATGTGTAATTAAAATTCAATGTTGCTTCTCAGTATTCAGAAAGGCATTTAATTGGTTTAAAACATTTGTGTAAATATATACTTAATTCAAGACAATTATACTAATGACATCTCAGAAATACACAAACTCATAGTGAACAGGACTGTCCGTCCACGCACATCAGCTCCACATATCTCAACTGAACATTTTAATACACCACACTAGCACACAAAGTCCAGCCACATTACTAAACAAAACTAACATTTGAACAAAAAAGTGCATACAATACAAAAAGTGATTACGTGCTAATGTAATCCTGACACCTTTTGTTTACACGTGTCTTCTAATTTCTAACATAATGAATGTGAAAACAAGGCTCCTAAATCCCATAATGCTGTTCGCCAATCATTGTAAGTTCATTTATTCTGCCAACTCGATTTTCAGCTGTTATATTTCCCAGCCCAGCCTTCTTCAGGGCGCGGTTTATTGCGTCTGAGCAGACTCTGTAATACGTGCATGTATCTGTTAATCCCAATGGAGCCATATGTCACTATTTGGCATTTGAATAAGGGCCATAGGCTCACACCGCCTCACTCCCAGAAACTCAGCCATACTTGCATCTATCTAGCCAATTTCCATACTTTCGCTCAGTCTACCTTGCGTTTGGGGGCACAGCTTCTTTCTCTCGGCGTGCGTAGGCGACCCCAATGATTCGCTTACTGGTGTGATTAAACAAGATTGGATGACAGCCTTGCCAGTGTTTGACTATTCCACAACCTTTTTGCTTTAACCATGACATGATTGGCTGATGGACCCTCTGGCAAGGTTACTTCAAGTATCCTGGAGACTTTGACCTGTGATTTCTTAGATACCGGGCCCGAATAAAAAATGACAGGTTTCACCTACTGGGTTACAAGAAAGGCCCATATACTTGTCACTGTTTCAACTGCTTGTCCAGCTTTTAAGCTATTGCTCATGTTGATGGAAACTTGTCAACCCATTTAGCAAATATGAGTTTCCTGGCCGGGATCCAGAAACCTTCACGAAAACACTGTTGCAACAACTCAGCTCCTTCCCCACCTGCATAGTCCCTCATTCTCTCCGGCCTTATTTGAAAGCTATTTGCCAGAATACGCCTTACTCAACCCTAATTATTTTCTGGTTTGAAATGTCGTCGCCCTCCAGAAAGCCCATAGCCTTCCCTTGCACTTTGAGCTCTTGCGGCAGTACTTGTGTGTTTGTGTGGTGTACATGACTTCGTTATATCCTGCATCCACAAATAGGAACCCCTCTATCCATAATGCATTTGTGGAAGGAAGTCCCTCGAAATATTCACGAATACACTTGCAGTCTCCTGCACATGCTCATCACCACAATCGCAAATGGCCTTCCATGTGAAACATTCATACATAATGAAGTCACCCTGTGATACTTATAACTGCTACCCCAAATAGAGATGAACACTTCTGCATGCATCAACCAATTCACGGATCTGAAATAATGAGCATTTAGCGCCTAGAAACCTAAAATGTGACCTTTTAACTGCGGCACTAAGCTACCGCTTGAAGGTGGAACCAGTGTTTATAAATGGCACTGCCTGCGAGCACATTGGTGACCACGCTCTCTGAAAAAGATAGTGTTTGCAAAAGTTGCGGATGGTCATGTCCTGAACAATTGAACAGTTAAGGATGGCACCATCAAGTGTGGAACAAATGATAAGCACAGGATACGAGCTAGATTTCCATGGTCCAATTACATATCAATTCCAAAGGGCACCTTTGGCCGCCTTGCAAGTTCTTTCATCGTTTATGGATCCCTCTGTGTAGTGCATGTCTCTAATGAGAACTTTGAATATTTTAATGAACCACCGCACCTATATATGTATATTTGTTGACCCCATCATGTATGCTCAAAGTGGTTTGGATTTATCCATGTTTGAAAACCTTTTGACCAATTTCCTCACTCCTCTTTGCATTTCATATCAGATGACACCATGCTTTCCTTTAATGCCAGGTGGACATATTGGGGTAATTGTGGCATACATTGTTCGCTCCGTCCGTGATTTACTAGGCGGTAGTATATTATTCTTTTTTTTAAAACACAAAATTCAGTCTCTGACTCCTTCTTTCTTTCTTGTGTTCTGACTTCTCCCAACACAGATACTTTATGTCTTTACTTCAACCAATCAATTTATGACTCTTTCTTCACATTTATCAAAAGTGGACATTGGTCCTCATTACGAGTTCGGAGGTAGCCATGCTGTTTCTACTGACATGGCTACCCCCAAACTCGGGTCTGGGTCCCGAAAAATGGGAATTACCGGGCCATTCTGAACTTTGCGGGCCCAGTAATTTCCATTCGTGGGACCCGATACCGGTACATCCCCATTCCTATTTGAGCCCCAGTAGGGCTCAATGGGAATGGGGAGGATGCTAACAGCGGTCCCGTTAATGACAGGACCGTTGTTAGCATCCTGTTCTGCTAGCGGAAGCCGCTCTGCACGTCTGGTTGACCAGGCGTACAGGGCGACCCTGCGATCAGAACTCATAATGAGGCAGTGAGGCAAGAACGGCACTGATAGCACTACCGGCGCCGTTGTTGCCTTACCACCAGGGTCGCAATGAGGCCCATTGATTTTTTTTAAATTATGGTTTTTATGTAGCTTTTATGGTTGACTATTAACCAAAATAAAGCTTATTACTACTACTGTACTTTCTCCATAGTCAAATTAATTGACTTCTTATATCACACTTCATGCCAGAGTCCAGCCTCTAAGCGCGGGACTGGGTGTGCTTGGCATCGTCTTGCTCCCAAAACAAGCACGTTGCCCCTGAGCTATCCTCATTGTCCTGCCATATGTGATTTCCTTCTTTGCCCCATCACCTCTACTCTTCAACCCCAGGACACACTTAACCATTTCCGCGTCCTTGTGTATAGGACATCCCGACTCTCTGTTAGGAGATTAAAACCGTCTTTATCTTGCAAAACAACTTCCCATCTAACTGACCCATGGCAACAGCCTAGCTCCCTTTCTTTGGTTACCTTGATATGTTTGTGCCTTTGGTCCACCGACCACTTGATCATGTCTCGTATATAAACTTTTGGCTTACTACACAAAAACCCAGACTCATTTAAAGTGGAAAAGGTCGCTTTAATGTGACAGGCCAAAGCTTAGAATTAACGCTTACCTGGCTCCATGGCCTTACAGACTAACAAACTATTTCAAACAACTAATTAAATAATTAAACATTTTCATTTTCCCCAACAATTAAATAATTAAATAAATCCACTTTCTCCCTGACTATCCCGTGTACCGTACCGTCTCCTTACCCCTTCTCCAGGCGTCCCGCTTTCTCCCCAGGGCCATGCCCCTCCAGGTTCAATACCTGTTCCCCCGGAGTAGCCCGCTTGTGCAAACAGCACCACCCCATCCTTTCCCGCGCCATTCCCCCATTGTGCTTCCCTCCCCCCACATCTAAAGGGGCCATGCACCCGGCAACCAGAACCACTTCAAAACCCATCATACTCCCCTCTACACCAATCTCCCTCTTCCTAAGGACCTGCAGCCAGTATGACCTGCCACATCAGCAACAGAAATTTTACATCACAACATTACTAGTGCCCTGACCTGTCACTCAAAACTACCCGAACCATAGAGACCTTAAACATACACCACAAACCCCATAAAACCTTGACATGGAAGGTAAAAACCCCTGAAGAAACCAACTACATGGACCCCCCCCTAGAAATAAAACCAGATACCAGACCTAACCCAAAAGAAAGGGGGTGGGAGGGCGGGTCAATCTCTCGTCCAACCCTCGCTTGCATCCCGAACCTTCCCTGTCACCTTAAATACCCCCTGGAGGCGCTCTCCCCCCACGGCCAACTCGCTGGCCGTGTGCAGCGCCAAAATACAACCCGGGGGGAAACGCTTCTCGTTCCCCCCTGCCCCCCCTTTTGGCTTACTGCACAAAAACCCAGACTCATTTAAAGTGGAAAAGGTTGCTTTAATGTGACAGGCCAAAGCTTACAATTAACGCTTACCTGGCTCCATGGCCTTACAGACTAACAAACTATTTTAAACAACCAATTAAATAATAAAACATTTTCATTTTCCCCAACAATTAAATAATTAAATAAATCCACTTTCTCCCTAACTATCCCTTGTACCCTACCGTCTCCTTACCCCTTCTCCAGGCGTCCCGCTTTCTCCCGGAGCCATGCCCCTCCAGGTTCAATACCTGTTCCCCCGGGGTAGCCCGCTTGTGCAAACAGCACCACCCCATCCTTTCCCGTGCCATTCCCCCATTGTGCTTCCCTCCCCCCACATCTAAAGGGGCCATTCCCCCGGCACAAGAAAAACCCTCCACCAAGGTGTTCTTTCTGCCCCCCCACCAGTTTTCTTTACCTCCAACTCCTTAACCAATCTCCCCGCCAAGAGCTCAAGTCCGCCAGATAATGATTATTCCCATAAACCGACAAGTGTACACCATCCTCTCTAAATATCATTAAACCTTCATAAACTATTTCCTTATGATCCAAAACCTGTACCGCCACCGAGGCACAACATTTTACCATCTCTCTGTTTATCCCCTTCCTTGCCCACTCTATCGCTCCCTCACTTCTCGCTCCCCTCCAAACTCTCCGCGGCAACAACTTAGTCCACACTACAGATGCTTGAGGCCACATTTCTGGTACCCACAACAAATCCCTTTTCATTTTCCTAAGAAGAGCAACACCCGTATTCCTTACCAGGTCATTTTCCCCAGCATGAATAATCACCACATCTGGAGGCCCATATCGTTCCCTCAACCCAGCCCACATAGGAAGCAACTGATCCCAGCGCAGTCCCCCCTAAACCAGACCATTTTACCAAACATCTTTATAGCTGCAACCCAGTTGCCTGCCAACAACCCCTTTTCTCAGCTTCTCAGCTTCCTTCCAAGCCCACTTACCCATAGAATGTCCCCCAAACCAGATTTTTGACATCTGGCCCGGCCTCATAGCAGCATCTGAAAAAGAAATTACAAAATCACCTACAAATCAACAACAGCCTAGTAAATGCAAAACTCCTGCTGCCTACTGAAAAATTCTTTAAAAACATCCAGTTTGCCCAGGTCCCTGACATACCCTTTGTATCCCCCTTGCTTCCAGCGTCCCAAACCTTTCACCTACTCCTCTGAATAGCCCAGCCTGCTACCTTCAGATGCTGTACCGATCCTAAATGAATGAGTTCCAACCTCCTAACCTTTCCCACACCACTAGTAACACCTCCCTCAGGAACCTATCCTTCCTGGCCATACCCTTATCCCTCTACAGAAACACCCCCGGTCCTCTTCTACCTGTCCCCCAATATTTCGCACCTTTCACACCTAACCTTTAAACCATACATCTAATCCCACTTAGACCCCCTTTCTCCGCTAACCTATTACCCGCCTGCTCACCCTTGCCCCCCACCTTCCCTCACCTTACTAATATGGCCCTGAGTAGCCCACCCTGGACTGGGGGCCCACGTGCACCCCCGTCCATGCAGGCCCTTTCATTTATTACTCCTCTCCCCGCTGCACCAGGGGCCAAACCTGTGCCCCCGTCCATGCAGTCCATTCCATATAACTTAATCTTCCAGCTCCTTGTGTGCATTACCCCCTGTTTCCCTCCTGCACCAGGGGCCCTAGTGCACCCCTGTCCATGCAGGCCCCTATCCTGCCTTACTCCTCTCCACCGCTGCACCAGGGGCCAAACCTGCGCCCCCGTCAATGCAGTCCATTCCACATAACTTACTCTTCCAGCACCTTGCTTCGTTACTCCATTTTTTTCATTTTTTCTTTCAGCTGCACCAGGGGCCCTAGTGCACCCCCGTCCATTCAGACCCATATCATCACTTCCCCCTGCTGCACCAGAGGCGCTCCCGCACCACCGTCCATGCAGCCTAAAGCTTACTCACCTTGTCGTGCGGCAAGCGTGAGGGCTTTGCCACCGTCGTCCATACCCTCCAAACGACGGCCACCACCCCTTAGCAATTTCCACAGTTACATCCCCCCTGCCGCCCTCCCTTGCCCTACCTAAGCGTCTTCCTCCTCAGCCCTCTCCTACCCCCTTTGGATCGCCCCCAAAACGTCTCATCAAACCTTTTGCCCCCCCTCCTTTTCTGATAAATTAAGCCCAACCTACCAGAACACCCCAATTTACCTGGCATGCGGTTCTACCCCCCACCTCCTTGCCCCGCTCCTCGCCCTGACCCACTGTCCCCTGCCTGAAAACAATCTGTAACCGGATGCCGACCCGCACAACTGCTGCACTTGTGTTTAAATTTGCACATCCACCTCGTGCAGCCTTCTTTATTGAACGCCTAACATGCTGCTGAGGGCTGACTCCTGTCTCCTACCCTCACACTTCTGGGGCGGGGTGACCAAGAAAGGGCCGGTAAGGCACGGGTAAACCACTTGCCGTGTGTACCGTTGGAGCTGGCCTCGTTGGCGCCATCCATTGCAACCAGAGATCCATATTTATCTCCCCCCAAATCGCCTGAATGTCCTCCGCCAACCTTGCTCTAAACTCCTCATCATACTGCACCCAAGCGAAGCCCCCAAAACTCGTAAATGCCTTCCTAATTACATCCATATATTTTAGCAGAGCCACGCATCGCTCCGGGAATTTCTCACAATATACGCTGGTATAAATGATAAATGCCGACGTCCAATTCTCAATAGTCACTGGGACCTTTGGGCGCGAAGCCAGTTCCCTCTCTTCTTCCTTAGACCCCTCCTTTGCTCTAACTTCCCTATGGAGCAGCTTAAAAATATCTACAAATTCCCCCGCCTGAATCTTCTCCCTGGTCGCTGCCATCAAGTGTGGCCCCAAAGGTTTTGTGATACCCATGTACGGCAGTTTTTTTCCTCCTTTCCTTTCACTTCAACCTCTTTTCCTATTGCAACCTGTACCTCGAGCGCCAATGGCTCCACCACCTTGTCCGTTTGAACCTCTACTGAGCAATTGCCCTTCTCATCCCCCAAGGCTCCAATGGCCTGTACACCGACCTGTTTCCTTACCCCTTGCGGACCAGACCCTTCATTTCCTGCCCCCCTTCTCGTGTCCCCTCTCTGCCATGCAGATGACCATTCCCTTTCCCACTCACCTCTTTCCAAACAGCCCGTCTGCAGTCTGGCATCCACTCCGATGCTCCTCGTGTCTTTTCTTAGCGGGCTCTTACTGCGGGGACAAAACATGTCAGCAGTCTCACCCAGCCAATTGTTCCCCCGACCTCTTGCCATCCGACTGCCCTGCACCTGTCTTTCCCAATCCCACCTCAAACTCCTTCTCTCCTCCCCCCTTCTCCTTACCGCCCTATAGCCTTCTTCCTCCCACTGCTCCACATAATCCTCCAATCCAGCTTCATCACCCCTTAAATACCATTGTGGATGCGAGCTCATGCTTGAGTTGAGTCGGTCTTCTTCTTGCGAGCCCGGGGCGTCTGCCCCGCCACTCCTTTGACGTCTTCTCGGCAGGGCCGCAGAAACCCCTGCCTGGTCCTCTTCTCTCGGGCGAGGTGTGCAGTCCTCCACCCTGTACTCCTCCTTGCTAGGGGCCGTGCTGCACCCTCTAGGCTCTCCTTGCGCCGACCGAGGAGGGGCCATTCTTAAACCCTCTCCCTCCTCTTGAACAGCGGGGGCTGCGCAGCACCCTCCGCCCTCACTCCCCCTAACCGGGGGGGACCATTCCGTGCCCCTTCCTAACCTCAATCGATGGGGACCTCTCCCTCCTTCTACCACCTGCACTCTTCCGCAGGTATTTACCCCCTTTTCCCCTCTGCCCTGTCTACCCCTTCTGCGCTCCATCACCCCCCCTCCGTGGCTCCCTTGACCCCCTCCCTTTCTGAACACTCCTCACATCCCCTAATTCCCCCTGGTCATTATTAACTCCATCCCTATCTGGCTCCCCCCCCAAATCATTTCTCCCCTGGACGCTCTCCTGTCAGTCACCCTCCCCATCTTCCTGCCCCTGGATTCCCAAACTTCCTCTCTCCCTGCCGCGGGGGTGCAAGCCACCACTACCGCGAGAGCCCCATCTGCTGCACCCCTATGCTGCGGCCTACCCACACCTACCTCACCCTCTCCCGTGACCTCCCCCACCGCCCCTTCCAATTGGGCCTTAGATGCCCTGCTAATAATTTCCAGTGCCTTCCTCAGGGCCCTCGCATCCACCATACTCTTCTTACTGGCTCCCTGGCCTACCATCGTGCACCAAAAATCTGGTTGTGCACTAAAATATGCCCCTTCAAGCTAAACTAGCTAAACTAAGCCCCCGAGCCAGCACATACCCGTGGAACAATACCCCTAGGCTGGGACACCCAGAAAAGAAATTGGGCTATAAAACTTAGTGACACAGTAAGTGTTAATAAAACTATATAATTCCCAGAAAGGCAATACAGAAACAATTATTCTCTTGGGAACATTTCTATTTTTTTAATTATTATTTATTTATTTATTTATTTATTTTATATACCCCCCACCTGGAACGCCCCTGCCCTCCAAAGCCCCCTACCCTAGCTCCCCAACTGCCCTCAGAACAAGAATACACAGAAACAGAATCCCACCACTCATTGGGGCCGCAAAATAAACCGTGGGACACTGCCCCCTAGCGGCTCGCAGGCCGCACCGCACCAGTGCCTCACAGAGACACAAGAAAAACAAAACGGTTCCTTTAAGGGAGCCGCACTGCCTCCTCTGACAGGCAACGGCTACCGCGCTGAAGCGCAGCCGGCGTGGCCGCCCGCAAAGGAAGGAAAACTCCCTCCTCAGAGACAGAAAGCGCTTAACAGAGCATATTAAATGACGCTTGGCCCCCCTTCCCGCTCGCGAGTGGGCCTGCGTCCACCCCCATGACCGAAAGCACAAGAGCTCGCGTTGGGAAGCGGCTCATATAAAGCCCCCACAAATTACCCGAACGGCCGCATTAAAATGTTATACATTTAAACAATGTCGAAGCGGACCCGAAGACCCACCCAACTCAACAACCACGTCCATACAAGGCGGAGGCGCCCTGCACAAACGTAAGTGGAGGTACCTTATTTACGGTACCTCAGACTAACTTTTTCTTTTTTTTAATTATAACTAACTTCTAATCCCCACTGCCACACTAATCCCCCCTCACCTCACGAACAAGAAAACCCCCAACCAGGCCTAAGTCAGGGAACCTTCCCTGTCACCTTAAATACCCCCTGGAGGTGCTCTCCACCCCCACGGCCAACTCGCGGGCCGTGTGCAGCGCCAAAATACACCCCGGGGGGAATGCGCTCCCCCCAGAGCCCCCATTTTCTCTTCTCTGGGACACAAGCCATTGGGCCTCATTACGCGCAATTACCGGGGTATTACAACCCTGGCGGAGCGGGTAATTGCCCATTCCAGGGTGCCAGAAACAAATCATCCCCATTCCCATTTGAGCCCCATAGGTCTCAATGGGAATGGGGAAGCCGCATGCACCGGCACCATTTGTGAATGGTGCTGGTGCATGCAGCATGCTGTGCTTGCGGGTGCCGCTCTGCCCGCCAGGCCCGACCTGGTGGGCAGAAAGGCATCCGCGAGCACAACTCGTAGTTTGCTGGTGCGGGAACTACGGCACCGGCAATCTTACCGGTACCGTAGTTCCCGGGCCAGCAAACTTGTAATGAGGCCCATTGTCTTGTTACTACAGTTCACCTGCTGGTGTGGCCCCGGTCGTTTGTGTATATGGTCCTTTGTCCAGGCTACCCACTGTCCACCACCTGTAACCCTCAAGAATTGTCCAAATGGTGCTTTAAGTCCTTCTATGGGACGAGGTGTCATGACCGCTGTCATACTTCATCATCTGGGAAGGCCGCCCAATCACATGCACATTTGTATTTTTACACAGAGTCTGTTATCCAGGGCTCGGCCGTGGCATCGCCGTGTTTCCCCTTTTACTTCATTATACGTCGCCGCTGATCGCAGCATTGCCCCAGGTGGATGACCTACCTCTTTATCGCCCGTCCCGATTCTTGCCTTATCCTGACAGTACATTCGGCCCTACCCTCAGAAGGCGATTGGTTTTCTTGGTTTAACCCAGCTTTTTTTCTGCTCCGGTTCATCTATCGTCTCCTTCCTTCCACCCGGGGCCATTCAAGTAAAAATTCTACTTCTCTTCTTGCCTCTGTTTAGCTCTACTCGTGGTCCCCAGCAACGATTTAGCATGTGTTCTTACCCTGGAAGTAACAGGCCATCACCACAGCTGGTTCCCGGTGCAGAGCACCATGGCATATCTACGCAAAGAGACCCTGCATTCAGAGTTGACAGCAGATCCTCCCTACTTGTAGCAATGACAACCATTTAGTGTGTCCTCGACCATATCTTCCATTTGGGTTTTGAACAGAGCCCCCAAAAGTCATAATGCACCATGGTGAGCAGGCTTTCCCACTTCCACTAGTCAGATATACACTGTAAACAAAATTCTCCTTTGGTCCAATTCATGGGATGGAAAGGCAGGTGTCCTCCTGCTCCATACCCCCATGGCAAAACAGTCCCTGGGGGGACAGCGATGTAACCTCCAGACCCTATTCCTGATCCTCTTTGGTTGGCAAGTCAGCTCCTGTTTCTTTTGAAGGCCAGTCTATGACGCTCAGCAATTTGATGGGCAATAAAGAGAATTCAATCTTGCTGCAAAAGTAGACATGCGTCTGTTGTCACGAAGAAAGATCTTTCTTGATATCAAAGCGTGTATTGTTCTCTAGTGCATAACAGACACATGACTTCGTATCGAATTGTAAACACTTTCAGCGCATGTGTCCTTACCCTTCCGTATTAGTGGTGGAATTAATAGGCTATGGTTCCCTGGCTGCGCCCCATGGCTGCGGTCTTTTGGTGCTATAGAAATAAACAAATAAAATAAATAAACTAAATAGTTATCTAAGAGTATTCAATATGTTTCTAAGGTTAGTAGGCCTTGTCTTTCTCTCTGTATGTATACACACACATTTAGCAGCAGGAAAACAACAACCTTATACCTTAGGCTAATAGAATCACTAAATGTCAACAGCGACCACCACAGAGGACATTCCTGCAGTAAGATGTACCAGTCCATAAGCAACAAAGAGGTTCTTCCCATAAAAGGAAAGCACCTTTTCGTTTTATGACGTCTTATGACGTCTTCCGAGGTCTTTCAAGAAAAGTCTAACGTCTGGCTTATGAATCCCAGAGACCCATTTGCTCCATGTACGTGCATGTGTTACACTGGTTAGTAAGAGGCAGTGGGCCCTCGTTAAAAAAATAAATAAGTCGACATTGCACAGAGGGGACTGGCTCTGTTTGCCCTTTTGTGCAATAGGGTCCACTCCGTGCAAAGTTCTTTATGTCTAAGACATAGTGCAACAAGAAGGCGTTACATCTGTTTTTTGCATTCGATTTTGGAAAAAGTGTAAATTAACAATCATGGTAGACATTTACAATGGATTATTCTAGAATCTTCCTACCGGTGGCGGATATAGGCAGATTCCATAGGAATGGACTTGTTTTACGCCATCATGAAATTGTTTTTTGTTTTAAATGGAGAGTGAATGAAACACGGAAAGGGGAGGTCATTTTGTGACTCCAATATGACCCCATAAACCACCAAACCCCTTGCGCCATCATTTTAGTTGGGGAGGAGTGGGACATTTAGATGGAAATGTGAGGCGTAATGCATTTAAGGCGCCATTTCCTGCTCTGCCCCATTTTCATGTGGACACAAGGTGGAGGAGGGGCACGGCGGAGAGATAAGATCTGCGCTGTGCTCACCTCCCCCGTCTCACGTGTGCACCTCATTCTACGCATGCACGAGATTTCAATGCAGGTATAAAATAAATGGATGCCAATGGAATATGCCTCGATTTTGCACCCGTTTAAAAACAGGCAGATTCTGTAGGAATCCATTAAAAAGGTTGCTTGCAAAACTTATATGCAGGCAGTGTTTACGTTTCCAAGACCCGAAGCGGAAAATGGAAGAGGAAAAGCAATGTGCTTCTCTTTTTACACTTTCCTTCTCCAGTCCCCCTCATAGACCTTTACAACTGCATGCAGGGGATGCCACAGCATGAAAGTGTTAAGGTTTATGTGTTTATTTATTGGGTATTTATCATGCGCCTATGCAGCAAAGGTGTTTCAAGGAGCAGCTGGTCCCTTGCAAGCAATTGTCACCTCATGTAATATGAGGTTGTTAGAGTGTTGAAAAGGCGTGAAGGGTGGCCTAAGGGTGCCTCTTGAACCTTTTTTTTTCTATACTCTGGGGATTCCAAGTATAGCCCCAGAGTTGGTGCATGTGTTCATAAGGTCCAGCGCCTGGAGATTGCCCCAGGGTGGTAGCGGTGCGCAGTATAAATGACCAGAACAACACAAAACAATAAAATGCACACATCTTGTTATATAAGAAGTTGTCTGCATCTATGGCCCGGATCAAGGCAGGTGCAAGATGTACGATGCACCGGGTGAAGTGCCTTTTGGTATCCCACTTTCGCATAAAACAGGCTGCTTCCGCGTGGTACCCTGGGCAGCTGCTTAGAATTGCCTAAGCATGGCACATTCTCTGCCCAAAAGTGAGCTATCTCTGGTCATATATGCCTAAGGGTATCTTGGGAGAGCAGAAGGCCCTGCTCTTGCTGTGGAAGAGCACGTGTTTTTAGAGGACATTAATATTGCTTAATGGAGCTCCTCGCCCTTTTGCAAAACGCAGGACGGTGCAAAGCCTGAAATGCACCACATTTGGTGCAGTTACAAAATATGTGTGTTTCCGAGTGGGGAGAATTTGGGCAGTTTTTAACCCACCTTCCACGGCATTATGTTTTTAAAACACTATAGTCTGACATGATATTACATTTTTTTGTTATACAAGGGCGCTGAGGATGCTGCGATCAGGGGCACGTTGCTTCACTCCCCTCCCACCCCCCACCTCACCCTTGAAAAGCCAAAAGGCGGTGGAGGTGACACGCTGCATGGTTGTGTGGGGCTGAGAAAGCAATCATACCAGGAGCACATTCACAAAATCTAATGAAGAGAAAACAGCCAGCAGCTAACCTTCCTGTAACGAGGAGCTCTATTAACGGTCTGGCCCTCACAGCCTTCCTCCCGCGTGCTGCCTCCACCGTCGGCTCGTGGCATCGGTTGGCGGTTTGCTCCCCGGCCTCTGATGACTCTCCCAAGCACCTCTCGAGGTGGTATGATTTCATTTATCTCTTTTTCCTAGACCGCTTTATTAACTTTCAGAAAAAAAGGACCTTTAAGCATCTCTGCTTAAAAAAAAAAATAAAAAAAATATCGGTGCCTTGGATGTTTTGTACTTGGAGGCGCCATATTAGCGATTGTATGTTCTTGAGGGTCCATTTTACAGGCGCGCCCTGTAAAACGTCTATAGTTTATGGAGGTATGTAATTGCTTGCTGCTTATTTGTCTCTGTGGCAATCTCTTAGCCTTAATCATTTTAACAGCTTTTCTCTCGAGTCATTGCAGAAAGGACTGGAAGGATTGCTTAGTGCGACTAGAAGTTTGACTTCGGATCAGAATTTGACACCCTCCTAGCCTTACAGGTTTGCGGTGAGGCAAGCACTGAAGAATGACTTCCTTGTACAACGTCGACACACGAAATGTTATGTTAAATTTCATGTTGTTTATTTTAAAGCAGCCAAGAATGATCTAAACAATGAATTGTGAGGCTCTTTGTAATGAAAATAGCAGGCAGAGGCTGGAATGGAAGGGTTCCCCCGATTAAAAAATAGCTATGAAAAATCCTTACATTTGAACTATAAGGGGCCCGATTCATGGAATGAATTGTGCAGCAAATAGGGTACTTGCGTGCTATTCTGTGTGCAAATCCCTGTATTCTGCGTGCAAATCCCTGCTGTTTGTCGATTCATGGAATCGAATGCGCTGTACTTTTCCGGGACTTGCGTGGAGTTCGCGCAGGCTCGGCACGTCTCTGCGAGCTGTCGAGGGCCTTGCGCGAGACTCCACGCAGAGCGAGGGCGTGGCTTGCGCCGAGGTTTGGGAAGGGGGCGTAACACCAAAAATGGGAAAGAACTTGCTCAAAAATGGGCGTTCCAAGGGACGGCCTGCAGGCAGTCCCTTGCATGCCTGCAATTGCGCAGCACGAAACTTATTCATGGATTCGATCACGCAAACTCTCGGCCGGGAAATGGCCATGCAAGTCTGTGATACAATCTGCCCCCGAAGGAAGGTGTAAGTACACTTGAGCGTAGGATTTGCAGCATGCAGGAGGGCTTGTATGTCGGATTTTGGGGGGGCGTGTGTAAGCAACCGGGGTTCCAAACTTACTTATTGGTGCGCGTAAGCAGTGTAGCCAGGTGCAGTAACGGTTTACGGGGGTTCGCAAGCCCATTTTCCAAGTTTAGACCAAGTTACGATTATTTATACGCAGGTTGTCGGGGTGCAGGGAACAGTTTATGGGGACTCTGTGCACGGTCCCCGAAATGCAGGCCTGCTTGCGGGTGACCCCACAAACTGTTTGAACGGTGCGTATTTGCACCCAGAGGAGCACGCAAACGTGGCTGATCTGGCTGTTTATACTTTCCATGTGGGCGTGTTGGGGGCGTTCCGGTGGCGATTTGCGAATACCGTAACTTGTCACAAACAATTCCATGAATATGCGTGGCGCGCATTTTTTAATCTGCAAACTGGCTTGCACAGTGTCCTTCCATCGTGGGCAGCCCTTGTGGGATTTCTGCGCACATTTCCATGAATCGGGCCCTTAGTTTTTAAAGAGGGAATGCAATTTGATTAGTAACTGATATCAAATCACATCTCGTTATAAAGGTATTCCCTATTGATCCATTGATTAATTACAGGAAGTGCCCTATCCAGACCACTTCCAACATGGCCACCCATATTTGACAATCTCAAGATGTCTTTCCGTACATTTGATTCTGACCTCCCAAAATGTCTTTGCACTTTGTGCCAAATCCCACTCGAGGTATTATTGCTTCCTGCAAACACTTTTAAGCCCACCTTGTCGCGGGCATGGTTTCCAGGTCACTCCCGGTGAGTGGTCGGCTTAAGGCACTGAGTTGGGGCAGATTCAGGTTGGGTTGAGCTTTCTGTACCGGTTTTCAGTTTTCACACAGGGCCTCATCACAACCATGGTGTTATCCCGGCAGCAAAACTGCTGGGATATTTCCAACGCAAATAACTTTACTGCAACACGGTCAATCGCTATAAGCAGCGGATTCCGAGTTGTGGTAAGGCTGTTACTCCCCATTTTATGAAGATTCCATAGAACTCTATGGGGCAGTAATGGTGCAATTACCGCCTGTAGTATTAGTGCTGCAGTGATAGCGCTACAAATGGGCAGAAAATTGAGTTTTACCTCTGGAAAAAAACTGGAGGTAAACCTCCAACTTTCCCCACAAACTCGGGATGGGGGCAGAGCGGTAATGCAGCAGTAATAGCGTTACTGCTGCATGTTTGTCACTCCGCCGAACCCCTGATGAGTCCCATAGCGTTGACCACAGACTGTTTTTTTCAGTAGTATTGCATCTAAATTTAGATCTTGTCTCCACTTGAAGTTTATTTGTGCCGGCTGCTCCGGTTGTAGGTTGCGTTCAGTCTGTGTAAAGTTTGTGGTGGGCAGGATATTAGTGGAGAAGTTAAGCAGAGTACTGCTGCTGCAGCAGTATTTATCATGTACTATTTTTATTTTTCTTATTACTTGTTACATTCTAACAAAATCTATTTAAATAACTGTTAAGATGCTGGCAACAACAGGGGCATTGGTGGGAAAGCCGTAGTAGCGTCTCCGAACATGTCTCAGATTATTCCTATTCAAACAAAAGTGAGGGGGGAGTGTCCCGGAAGCAGTGATGGAGAGGGACTGTAAACTAGACAAAAACAATGGGGTCCACACTGCTGTAGATTCAATTGAAAAATTACTTGGATGACGACTTAGTTAATGACTGTACCAAAAGCGATATCACTGAACCAACAAGTTTAGGCTGCAGCAAACTCTGAAAGCAATCAATATAGTCTCATAATAAAAAAAGAAAGTATTTATTTTACAATAGACATCATAAAGAATGAAAAAATGAAAAAAATATAATAAAGAAAATAGTCTTGTAAATGAATAAATAAACTGGTCTACAGTTAAACAGTTAGACATTAACACAGAAAATCAAAAACAATGATCCTACTTCAGTTAATAACAAACAATATAAGCTAAAAAGAAATAGAATGCCAACTCTAAGTGTTGACTTGTATTCAGCCAGCACTCTAATTGACTTGTATTCAGCCAGCACTCTAAGTGTTGACTTGTATTCAGCCAACTCTAAGTGTTGACTTGTATTCAGCCAGCACTCTAAGTGTTGACTTGTATTCAGCCAGCACTCTAAGTGTTGACTTGTATTCAGCCAACTCTAAGTGTTGACTTGTATTCAGCCAGCACTCTAAGTGTTGACTTGTATTCAGCCAGCACTCTAAGTGTTGACTTGTATTCAGCCAACTCTAAGTGTTGACTTGTATTCAGCCAGCACTCTAAGTGTTGACTTGTATTCAGCCAGCACTCTAAGTGTTGACTTGTATTCAGCCAGCACTCTAAGTGTTGACTTGTATTCAGCCAACTCTAAGTGTTGACTTGTATTCAGCCAGCACTCTAAGTGTTGACTTGTATTCAGCCAGCACTCTAAGTATTTAGGATGATGAATTTTACAAAAATTTTGGGTTGGCAGAATTCTCTTATTCTTTTTTATTCTTTTGGTTGACAGGTCTGCCTATGTGTGAGTGTCATTACATAGAAAGTGAAAAAAACAACAAACTAAATAGAAATCTTGCACACGTTTCGGCAAAAGAGCCACCTGTCTGGCAAATGATTCCAAAAATAAGTTAGTTGCCTTCCTCAGGGTGAAAAACACACAACAACTGGACCCCGTGGGGAAGCAGACATAAATATAATAAATAATGTGAAAAAAATAATCTTATTGCAAAATTCTCCCATGATTGCTTGCAGAGAAAGTTAAAAGCCAAGGGACGAAAAATTACCAATGATTGGGACTGTGGCTAAGTAGGGGTGACCAGACGTAGTGCTTGCCGGCGACCGACGCAGGGCGTCTGGGCGATTGGGCCAAGGATGACCACACCAGCGCTACATCATCACAGGGGGATGCGACAGAAAAACACCCTCTAAAAAGAGTAATTTCAAAGAAAAGTTTAAGAATTATTCCATTACATATCTGAAGACCCAGAAATATTCCAGGTGTATAAGAAGTGCTGTATAATTGTAGAACTACCTGTCAGTGGGTATTGCTTGGCACTGAAACAATTTAATGCCGGTGTAACATTGCTCAGCATGCTGTGGAATGAATCCAAAAGCCGTGGTGTTACATCTGATGGATCCGGTTAGAAAAATGTGTGTGAGACTAGTTGTTAACAAAAAATGAATAGGAGTGGTGGAAAGCACATGAATAGCTGTGGACCAGTGAAATAACAGCCCCTACCTTTGAGACAAGATGACTTGGGAACTGGCTTAAAGCTTTAGTGGTGCCTGGAATGGTGGGCGGTGAGCCTCATAGCTTCAAAAGTGCATGATAGAAACGGTCTCTGTAGTAAAATAAATAAATAAAGAAGTAAATAAGTGAGCGCGTCCAAAGGCGCCTTGAATCGGATTAGATATAGAAGATACGGGTAAGGTCAAGCACAGGTCAAACCTGAAAGAAAAATTTAAATTAAATAAACTGGAAGGGAGCCTTCTTACCGCTATTTTCAGACCACTAGAAAGCTGCCAGGTCGATCCGACTGTGCAAAGAGTTCCGACGTGTATGCAGCATGGTTAAAACACGGAGCCTAAAGGACAGAGGAAGGGAGGGCTCTGGCTGCAAGGCCGCCTCTCATTGGACAACGTCATTTGCAAGATGGGAAAAGCTGGCAAACGACATGCCTCCTTACGTTGGAAATGTGATTGATTAAAGATGCCAAGCCTCTGAGGAGCTGACATTCAGATTGACAGTTACGTTTATGTCGGTCTGACGTGAAGGCTGTTCTCAATAGATGACGCTGAAACTCCTAAACTCCTGGTGCCGTGGATCCTGAAAGTGGGTTTGGCGTCCTAGAGGTTTAGCTAAGAGGTAAGCTGAGGGAATAAATAATAAGGATTTCAAACGCGCAAGTCGTCTGGCACAAAAGGATCGAGAGGGCTCCTGTTTCCAGTAATGATCCAAAACGTTGGCAAATGGGCCAGAAAAAGATCTAAGAAAAAAGATCTAAGAAAAAGCGGACATGTAATAATGTGGCCGCCTCATTACGATTCAGAGTGGCTCAGTAAAAATAAAGTGGAATAGTGGTGTTGCATGGTTGTGTGACAAAAAATAACGCGCAACAAGTGAAGAAATTTAGAATAATGAGGAAAAACAGGCTAGCGGTTAGATCACCAATCAGACGATAGTTGCACTGATACTTGAAGGATATGGGTCAGTGAGGGTGGTGCAAGCATCCAGAGTGCATGAATCAGATATGCAAAGATGCAAAGTTGCAAAGAAGCAAAAGGCTTTCAGAGCCGTGTACATTCATTTCAGGTTCAAGGGAATGGTATGGGGGCACCGGGAAAAATCAGGGGAGTACGAGGGAGTTTAGGGGTCAGGAACAAGGGTCCACTTCTGATCCTCTGACTGAAAATATTCATGCAAAGATGCCCCCTGCAGATATGCCTGAGTTTCTGTCCTTCGTGATATGAAGAAGTGAACAACGAATTCATGAAAAAGGTGAAGACGGACGAATCTCCGGAGGTGGGACATCATCTGCCCTATTTCTTAATTCTCCTCCGACAATGGGTATTTGTGGGATAGTCGAAGGTTTAGAAATAGTGCTAGTATTATAGAATGTTGCACAGTGAACCTATTGGAAAACCGTAGAGGAAAAGTTATAGTTCCAACTAATATTACTCATGGGTTGGCTCCCAATGAACTTGGGCTCCAGATGGGCTTAGTTCACCAACTGTGCGCATCACTTTGGTAGAAAAGCACAAAGCGGAGCTCGGACGTTTATAGGAGGAGCTACGGAATGCATTGAGCGATGGAAAAGTCTGATCAATTCCACTTCTCAGGAGTAGATTGAGAAAGTGCCCGTCCCAAGCTTGGGCTTGACCGTGTGAATGCATGTAGGGGTCAAGGTACTCCTTGTTTTGAGTGGAGCACATCTCTACGATGGCAAAACTCGTTGAATCTTCAAAACGGGTCGGCACATGCTCCACTTATCTCATAATGTTTATACTGTTCCAAGTCAGCCAATGGCTTCAATATGTTCCGAAACATACAAGCCGTGAACACTAGGATGTATTTCGGATCAAGATTCTGAAATTACTGAGTGAGAAATTTGGGGTTATTCCTGTATTGCGGAATGAGTTCATTAACTTGAAAGGGATCGATTTTTCTATATGGAATCAATATATTGACTGCATTGTTATTAGTTGCTGTGGGGTCACCAACTTGCCTGAGTTTCCGCAGAGGAGTACTGATTGTAAACAGAAATGATGTAATAGATTTGCCCGTTTTTAGTTGGGGAGTTCGGCTAATTTTATGCAACATAATTTGTTTTTGTCTATTTTTGAAAGTACTGATTCTGGATATCTTTTTTAGAGGCGTATTCATTGAGAATGTTATGTTAAGGCCTTTTGTTGTAGAGTGCTCCATCCAACGTTTGGGGAAAGGTTCCCACTCCAGAAGGTCAATAAACAAAAAATGATGAATGAGATGATCTAATGATGGGCCGTTTGATCATAGATTTTGACCGCCTAAAATAGGCTCCTACCTTGTGCACAATCCCACTCGAGACAATTATCTCTTGCCACACAATTAGCGAAGTTATCCACATTTGAAACCTTCCCACCAAAAATCAGTAAAAGTGAGGGATCTTGCAACAAGCGAGACATGTTCATCAGTCCACAAACGTGACATCCTTATGGAACCTAGGGTGGGTCTTGCCGGATTCAGATCCTCGATAGCTTATTCGGCAAAGCATCTATGATGTGGAGCCCCCTTTATCTTCTCTCATTATTGTCATTTTATTCTTTTGCTTAATATGCTCCATCATTCTGACCACAATATTAGTCGATATTGAAGACAGATTGTTTTCAGCTCTTAAATTAAATTGGTCTGTATCTTAGAGCTTTTCCTGCGCGTGGTTCATCCATTGTGGTAGTGAAATAAATCATGTCAATAGACCAATAGAAAAGATACGGCATTGAGGTTGGGCAAACATCTGCAAAAGTGATCCGTGAAGTTCTGTTGTTCACTCGTACAAAAGTGTGTTGGCCCACAAAACCCAATGGTTCAATTTTGGGGGTTCCAATTCCTAGCAATCCCACAAAGCACTACTGTGTCCACTCACTGTTCCCCCATAAAATCTTTGCATTAGTGCTGGAAATAGAAACAAAGTTTAGCATGCCCCACTGCTCTATTAGGGCAGTGCCATGCCCAGAGAGGGCAGGGTTTCTGAGGCGGGTGGATGCAGCCCCCCCGCCCTCTCAAGGCCCTAATGTTTTACCCCCATATGACCTCAAATCTTTCCACATGAATCTCTGGAAAAGTAAAAAAATGGAACAACACCTCATACCACTCATAATTGGAGTAGTTCAGTGTATCACCAGACTTGTCCACACATGACTATACAACATGTATGACGCTTGGAAATCCATGTAGATCATTTGGGTGAAGTATTACCAATATTTGAGAATAGGCTCGAGGTTGGAGTGGTTGCTCTTTCTCATTGCATTTGATAACTCTGATCAAAACGATATCATTTTCCAGGTGTCTCTCCAACTGTCACTGTTGGTCAGGGATGCTGCTTACCCCCCGTACCCCCCCCTCTCTGAACATATAGTATGTTGAGAGAAACTGATAGGGATTTTCAGCAACGGTTTTTCTCACATCAAGACCTCAGTCATGTGAACGCTCACCCCTTGAGCACCCATTAGTGTCCCTAAAAGACCTTACTTGGGACATTGCTTCTGACCACTCCAACACACTTGCCAAAACCTTTGTGAACTCTCAGAATGGGACCCTGCTACTCACTGTGATTTAAATAACCACAATTACAATTATTCACAATAAATGAATTGTAAATACAGTCTCCTGGAACTGCCTCATTCCCATCGAAATTTGCCGAAATTTGAATCTGCCTCAGGATCACACAGGTGTCTTTGTACAAGCATGCATGCTAGAGAGAGAGATGTTCTCTCTTGATCATTAGCACCTAGGCCGGGGTGGAGGAGCAACCAATCGAATTGCTTAGATCGTGGGCCTCGCCCAGCCATCTTCCCCCCACCATCCCTTCCCTTATTTTTACTCTCCCACAGCCCCACTTACCTGATCATTGCAGTGGTGGCACGCACTACCGCTGCTGCTACCTCCTCCCGTTGTCCCAGCTGTCCACAATGGAAATAGAAGAGGGGTTCCGTGCGGAGCCCATCTTCCTGATCCATGGCGGCAATCTTAAGTGAGTATTTTGTTTAAACTAAGGGCACGCTGTGAGGTGTCCCGTTCATTAAAACAAAATACTTTAATTTGAGCACCCGGCGTTACCGGATTGCCAACCCGTGTGCTAATAACAATAATCACCTGTAACAGATGATAACGGGAGCAGGGACCTTAACTCGGCCCAAACGTATTGCTATATTGGTTTGTATGCTATTCTGGGAATTATAGTGCAGATCTCCCATGACTATAGGACTTATATACAATTCTGAGTTTTTTTGTGAGTGTTATTGCATATTTATTTCCATTTTGAACACATCCTCCTTAGGTTTCTTGACAATTGTTTGCCCTATGCTGTTGTTTATATTTTGTTCATAAATGTGGATGTCTGTGATGCTCAACCTAATGTCTACTTAAGCATTTGGCTGTGTTATTTTCCTCCAAGTCTAAATGCATTCTGCATCAGTGGAATGGTGCAAAAATCTCATGAGAAAATGAGTTTCAGTTGTGCCTGTTACATATGTGGAAATATACTTATATGCTTTTTTAGATTCTCTTTGAGACATGTTATATTATCTACTAGCTGGGGTACCTGGCTTTGCCCGTGTCCTGATCGGGTGGTGTCTCATGTGCCCTGGAAGATGATGCTCTTGTTGGCAAGTGTTGCTTCAGTTTGCTGTGGTGTCTCGTGTGCCCTGGAGGATGTTGCTCTTGTCCTCATATCAGCAAGCCTTTCTTCAGTTTTCTCTGGCATCTCATTTGCCCTGGAGAAAGTTGCTCTTGTCCTCTGGTCGTCAAGTTGTGCTGCTGTTTGTTGGTGTATTTCAGAAGCTATTGATATTGATTTTCGCTTTGCATCAGATGGAGCTTGTACAAGTGATGGTCGTTTTTTGTGCAGCATGTTTCAGTCCCTCAATGGCTTCAGCACATTTGAGATAATGTCCAAGAAAGATTGATTGATTGTGCTCTCTTCTCGTGAATGAACTTAAGCAAACTGTAACCATGCCTTTTTCTATATTTGGAGTGGCATAATAAAACATTTTTTTACAAACTTTTATGTTTAATTCTCTTTAAAAATGCATTAATAATCACTTTTTAACTGTATACAGTAGTAATACATTTTAAAGGAATAACCAACATATCGAACATTTTGCTTCAGGCACTTTTACAAATGTTGCCTCCTTCTAGTATGTACTGTAGTGAATCGGGGTGAGCATCAGTAAATGAGGGTGTCGATGGAGTACATTTTATGCAACCAAACATACACTACAATCGTGCCCCAGACAAATGAGGAATCCATGCAAAATGTGGTATCAGTGGGTTCAACTGTGTGGATTTGTATAGCAGGACAAACATACACACACACATACATGTATTCAGCTTTATATATAAAGATAGGCTCAACAAGTCCACTTCTCAGATACTAGAAGCAGGAAGAGGTGATTTATTTAGTAGTTTTACCCTACATGAATAGGCAATGCAGCCCCAAACAGAAGGTAGAAAAGAGAGAGTGGGCTATGCCAAAATGATCATGTTTGCTCGGAGGGACTTCCAAAAAGGTCCTCCTATGTTAGAGTGACTAATTCAAAAGTTCCTCTTTGTTTGGCAGGAGAACTCCAAAAGTATCCTCTTTGTCTGAAGGGACTAGGCCAAAATGTTCCTCTTTGTTAATGGGAACTACACCAAAAAAACATCTTTTTTCAGAGTGCCAAAAAGATCTACTTTCTGATACCCCTAAAATACCCTCTTTGTTTGGACAAACTAATCGGATTGGATCCTCTTAGTTCAGAGGTACATCTGCAAACAGATCCTGTTTTTTTTTTCAGAGGAACTGACCAAAAATATCCTCTTTCATGGAAGGGACTACTCCCAACAGATCCTTTTCATTTGGACGGACTACTCTTACTGGATCCTCTTAGTTTACAGGAACTTCTCCCAACAGATCCTGCTTATTCATCGGGACTACACCAAAAAGATCCTCTTTGTTCAGAGGAACTATTCCAAAAATAGCAACATTTTATATAGAGACACTGCACCAAAGAGATCCTCTTACTTGGGAGGGGCTACTCCCAAAAGACGCTCTTCGTTTGGACAAACTACTCTAAATGGATCCTTTTAGTTCAGAGCAACTTCTCCAAAAAGTTTGTGTTTATTCAGATAGACTACAGCCAAAAGATCCTCCTTGTTTGGATGGACTGCACCAAAACGGACCTTTCTCTTGGGACAGACTACACGAAAATTCCTTTGGTGAAAAGTACTCAGAGAAGGAGTACACCAGAAAAATCATCTTTGTTCAGAGGGACTGCTGCAAAAAGATCCTGTCTGTTTGTGTGTAGGAGGATGAGGATTCTACAGCATTTCCTCAGTAGCGATGAGCGCATCTGTGTTATGAGGTGAACTGAGATAATAACCTAATTTCTTTTCCTTGGAAGCTGCTAACAGAAAAAAAGCAAGAAACCTGTGACATTTCTATATGATTGCTAATTAGCAAACTTCTTTTGGATGGAAAATATGTTTCACAGATGAAGTTCTGTGACTGATTCTAGAAGTGTGAAACTCTCCGGCTTGGCGCGAGGCTGAGTAGGCATGTGATGGCAGACAGGATCACTGCGGGCTCTCACAGTTCTAAAAAGGCAACGCTGAGCCGTAGCGGCTGAAAATGCATTGTTTTCATATGTGAATGAAGGCATGCTCTGATCTTGAATAGACCAGTGGAGCTGCACTGCCCCCACTGGTGGAGATCGGATTGGCATGATGGAAGAAAAAGAAAGTGACTAGTTATGACCTGCAGGTGGTGGACGTGGAATCTAGGCAGTGCTAGACTCAGGGAGAGGCTCGGCCACTTCACCTGGCACAGATGTTCTCTTCTGAAGGCAGCCCTCCTGCGGGAATTGTGAGTAACTGACCTGTACATTCAGACATGACCCTTTGGTCAACTCTGCTGGCGGTGCTGCCAATTTGGGATGAAAGATCCTTGACTGCATGTTCTAGATGTTTTTCCTGATGTTGCCTCTAAGCGCTTTTCTCAAGCACTGTACACAGAACAATTTTCAACGCAATTATTACCCAACCAAAGTTTGTGCTCATTTGCAGTCCTCCAAATAATGATTTGGCTTTGCCAGGGTTTGAACCTAAGACCGGCAGATTACACAAAGAGCTCAGCAGCAAGCACTCAATTTGCTGAGCTAGGTTCCTGGCTAAGAGAACGAGAAGGTGGTCTTCCCATACCCCTCGTTTATGCCCCTCACATACACTTTGCCCCATCCTCTCCCTAGACCTTTCCCTTCTGCCCCCTCACCCCATGTGTTTCCTTTTAATGTGAACGAATTGCATTTTTGGGAAACACATTTACTGAAAATGCAATGCATTCTGTTTTTACTGGTGTCTGCTCCCAGCCAATAACAACAAGGCGTCGCCTTCTGTGTTATTTCATGAAGGGCATGCAGAAGCGCCCAGAAGGTAGGAGGTATGCTGATTGTGAGTTCCTCAGCCATGTATGAAATCTGTGCTATTTTATTTCAAATACGAAGTATGGTACTTTTTTTTACTTAAATTTGCATTAGCAAGTTATCATTTGCACCGACATTAATACACATAAGCACTACAACCATGATACGTTTTAAAATCTCCCCACCCTTCACCCCCCACATTCCCAGGAAATGTTCACACATTGGGCCTCATTACACGGAAGGCGGTGAGCCATGGCGCTATTAGCGCCATGGCTCATGCCGGTAAAATACCGGCACCGCCTTGGCGGAAAGGGGATTTACCGCCCCATTCCAAGGTTGGAGGGGCGGTAAATCCCCCTTCCGCCATTGCCCTTCCCCATTCCCATTTCTGCCCCATAGGGCTCTATGGGAATGGGGAAGGCGCTAATTACGGCACCGCAATTTTGCGGTGCCGTAATTAGCTCCGAGGTCCCTTAGCGGGTTGGTTTTTAACGCCTGCAAAAAGCAGGCGTTAAAGCACCAACCCGCTAAGGGACCTCGTAGTAAGGCGGTAATGGTTAATGGTCACCGTTACCATTAACGGTGGCCGTTAACCATTACCGCCTTCCGTGTAATGAGGCCCATTGACTTAGGCAATTATCATGTAATACGAGCGATATAACCAGGTGTGATTCGACTTTTACTCCCAATCCATTATAATTTAGCTCTCTCATCCCTGGGTGCAGAGGTCTCATACCAACCCCCGCCTTTAGATTGGAGTTCCACCCCCTCCTCCCCTAATACAACAAATATTTGATATTATAGTGCAATAGACCCAGCTACACTACAGACATCCGCTGCCCCTCCATGGTGTGCTCTGTTCCCCACGATAGTCCTTCTCCTGACCCACTCCAGGGTTCCCCACTGGGAGTCTCAATTAAAATCCCTCTTCATAATTGGGCAGTCCCCATTCATTGCAAAATTATCCCATGTTGTTGTTAACTATTGCAGTAAGCGTTAACATCATGTAAATGCCTCTACGTTTTTGTTCCCACCCTCCTTTATCTGGGACCTCTGGGGATTTCCACTTCTGTGCCAATGCGACTCTACCAGCTCTCAGCATTGCCTCCCAAAGCCTCAGGAACCTGGTCTCATCTATATCCACTGGTGGTAAACCTAGTAACATCTGGAGGAGGTCAAGATCAAGCTGCACACCTGTCTCTGTGCCATCCATGTACAACTTTGAAGTTATGTTCCATCTTAGAGGTAAATAAACTACCATGAAAGGTGAACTTAAATATATTTCTCTATGTCTCCTTGGAGATTTCACTATGGACCTAGGCCTCCCACCGTCGCCTAAAGTGTTGTCTATTAGCAATGTCGGATGTGACCATGGCCTTGTTCAAATGTTAGAGGATACCTTTTCTGCCCTTCGCAGAGGCTAAAGCCTTCTTGAATTTTGTCAATCCTCTAGTTAGCGTGTCCTCCCACCATTTATCTGCAAGCAGCCCTCTCAGTCTCAAGTAATTGAACATGGAGAGGGATTCTCAACCTAAAACTTCCCAGAGACCTTCGTAGTCTGTGAATGAACCCCCTGAGAATAGATGTCCAGCCCTCTCCAGACCATTGCCAATGACGCTTAGCTATGTCCATAGGGGGACACCATACCGAGGATAACGGGATGGCCAGGAAGATAGGAGCAAGTTATTCTTCGTTTCCCTCTATAGGGACACTAGAACCCCTAGGTTTGGATGCTCTCTTAATTTCTGGGGTGCCATATGCAACAGAGCCCAGAGATGATCTCTTATCAGATGAGCTTCAAACTCTCTTAGTATATTCCAGTAGGTGCCTAAGTCATCCCTAAGGTGATCCAGTAAAACCCTCAGCTGTGCTGCTTTGTAATACATCTGAATTTCTGAGTAACCAAATTCTCCCCAATCCCTAGGAAAAGTGAGAGTTGAGTGTCTGATCCTATGGACTTTATTTTGCCAAACAAACCATCTAAGGGTCATCCGCAGCTCTCTAAAATACCCTTCCAGGACAATCGTAGGTAGGGACGAGAAGAGGTACATCAATTGGTGGAGAACATTCGTGTTAACAGATATCATCTGGCCGTACCAGGAGATAATCCGGGGGGCCTAACGTATATGAGGTCTTTCTTCAGGGTAACCAACATGGGGTCAAAGTTGGAAGCGTGTAATTCAGACAAGTCTCTCGGGAGCTGAATACCCAAATATGTGATCACCAGCTTCTCAACCCTAATTCCCTTGCATTTTGCTCTTTTGTCAAGACATGATGCCACCGGCTGAAACGGCTTAATGCAGGATTTACCCACATTGATCTTGAGGCCCAAAAACTGCCCAAAAGCTAAGATCTGAGAGAGAAGTTTGAGAACTGATGAGTGTAGGCCATCCAGATAAGCCAAAATGTCATCAGGAAATAGCAACAATTTAAAGCAAGATTCCACACACTGGATATCTCAGATAGCATGGCTGGCTTCAATGGTAATCGCTAACGGCTCAATGGAGATTGCATAAAGTATGGGAGAGAGAGGACAGCCCTGTCTTGTACCTCTAGTTCATGGGAAGAAGAACGTCAGTTTTACATTAACCTGGACTCTGTAGGAGAGCTATATAGGGCAGCTATACATTTATGCATTTTTGGCCTGAGTCTCATTTTCTCTAGTACCTTTGTCATGTATTGCCATTCAACTCTGTCGAATGCATTTTCGGAGACCAACATGATCACTGCTGCATCTGGGTCTGATCCCTGCACCACAGGCAAAAGGTCTATGGTTTTTCTGACATTATTCGATCCCTGCCTCCCTGAATGAAATAAACTTGGCCACCATGGATCAGTGTTGGGAGGACCCTCTCAATCCTCTTGCCTAGCAGCCTAGCCAATATTGTCACATCTGTATTAAGGAGTGATATGGGTCTATTTGAAGAGCACTCTGCAGGGTCCCTTCCTGGCTTATGAATGACCACTATATTCACTTCCAGCACAGAGTCTGGGAGGACTCCTCCCTCCAACACCTTATTAAAGACCCTAGCTAAGTAGGGGGCCATGGCTGAGCAAAACATTTGATAAAATCTAACAGAGAATCCATTGTCTCTTGGTGTAGTAGCTGACTTCATGTTTCTAATCGTCCCAAGCCTTATACGGGGGGATTTGCTCATCAATACTAGCTGACATAATGTCGGACAGCTCCCGGACCGGCAGTGCAACTCGGAAGTGCAATATTTGTGCACTGTCTCCCATATATTCAGATGAATACAGTCTTTCATAGAATTTCCAGAACTCAGACCCTATAATTTGCAGGTCAGACACTTCCACCCCCTCTGGCTTCCTGATACTCCCCAACATCTTAGATGTACGCTCTTCCCTTAGCCGCCAAGCAAAAATGCGATCTGCCCCATCTCCCATTGCATGATAATTTTGTTTCAGGAATTTTAGCTTCTTTTCAGTGCCCTGCACTAGAAGGTTATTCAATTGTGATGTATAAAGTTTCAACTGTGCTGCCCTGTGCACGTTCAAACGATTAGCCTTTGAACCATCTGGTTGAAAGGTTTCAATCGTAGCCCAAAGGTCTGCTTCAGCCCTCTTTCTTTCCTGTTTCTTCCAGGAGCCTATCCTAATTAGGGCCCCTCTGATGGTGGCTGTGAACCCTTCCCATACAAAGTGAGCACTGGACTCACCTTTATCATTCAACTCAAAGTATTCCTTGATGTTTCCCAAAAGGGTTTGCACTTGATCCCTATCCTTTAATAATAGGCCATTACAAGTCCATCCCCCCTTGGGTCTGTGAGCCCACCCTTCTCCAAGCACAAACCGGATAAGTTCATGCTCAGACCATGGCACCAGAGCCACAGATGCGTTACTGACATACACCTTTAGCGATGTGCCTACTAGCACAAGGTCAATTCCTGAGAAGGAGTTGTGGACTTGGGAGTAGTGAAGGGATACTCATCCTGGGAGGACAGAGTCAGGGAGTCAGTCAAACCCAATTCTTCATTAATGATATTAAACTTTCTGGCCTGAATCACCTCTGCCCGGGATACCTTCGGGTACTTCAGTCTTTTCCCCTCTCTAAATGGGTTAAGGACCATGTTGAAATACACACCTATTACGAGTTGCCACTCTACGAAGACTTTAGGTTTCTCTTTCAGGGCGTTCCAGGAGGAGACCTGGGCTTTGTTAGGACAGTAGACTGACACTATCTTGATCGGCATCCCCGTAGTAGACCTTGGACCGCTCACTATATAGTGCCCTTCGGGATAACTGAGGATCTTTGCTTCTGTAAGGCCCAATATAGATGATGAAACTATGGCCACTACTCTTTTTTTAACTCAGGGAGAAGATTGATTAACCTCTGCGATATATCTTGATTTGAGGCCCTGGGAGTCCCCTCTGATCCAATGTGTTTCCTGAAGAAGGAGCAAACTGATCTTAGCATGTTGAAATTCTCTGATTACAAGAGAGTGCATGGGGGGGAGTTTATACTTTGGGTATTGAGAGAGGCTACAACGAGAAAATTATTAGAATCAGCCATCAATCTACCTAATACTTCTAGCAAAACCACACCTGGACTCATAGCCCTATGAAAGAAGGAGTCTTTCTGCCATGAACACCTGGTTTTGTGACCACCCATCTCCATTTCCGGGAACCTTGAAGAACCTCTAACAACTTGTGAACATTTCCCTAACATCCCAAACCTTAACTACCACCCGCCTCCCCAAGGCATCCAGTCCTGCCAAGTTGACATCACAGGCCTTGACCAAACCAACATTAAAGCCTGGTCCATCAGGACATAACAGTACGATGTAACCATATGAGAGGCCCTCTCTCCTACCATAAGCATCTCCAACAAGTATTATTTTACAGTTCACACCCCCTCCTTCAGCCTCTTTTGCAGATCACCCGTGGGAGCTCTTGCATTAAGCCAACAGGGGCTGGTCCCCCACGTACCCTCAACTTCTTTGTGTCTACAGTTTTAACAACCCATGGCCGCCACCTCGAACAACAGAAGCATCGGTACAGCAACATAATGAAATTTTAGGGGAGGCTTGCGCGTACCATGAGGTGGATAACTTCATCGGACTCTAACGTGTCAAGTGTCCCCCTTGGGGGGTGTTCAGTTTTTTTAACTTCCCTGATCCAGGATCTCAGTGTCGTTTGCTCCCCTTCACCCTCTGAAAGCCATCATGGTGGGCTACATCCCCATCTGGGAGTTGGTTGTCTGTAGGCCCCATAAGGTCACTGTTGATCCCGGGATATCATCCTCAATGATCAACTTATATTTACAGCCATTGCGGTTCAAATGAAATAGAGAAGGCGAAACCCCATCGGTACCAGACTCCCTTCTCATTCAGCCACTGGGTGAGTGGGGAAAACATTCTTCTTCTTGCCAGGGTGAACGCTGAGCGATCCTGAAAATGAGTTATCTTGGCAGGACTAAAAGAGATCAGGCCTTCTTTACTCACCTTGTCAAGTAGTCTCATGTTCTCGTAGTAGTGCAAGCGGGCCAACACAGATCTCGGGGCACTGTCCACTTCTCTGGCTCAGTGAACCCTGTCTATTGTGGGTTCAGCAGTCGAATTGCTTCCGAACAGGAACTTGACCACAAAATGAATGGACTTCTTAATGTCTCTTTTCGTTTATCCCTATTTCTCTTTCCCCTGAAACCCAAATAACCAAAGGTTGTTTCTCCTCTCGTGATTTTCAAAGTTATCCATCTTGAGTGTCATTTTGGCTTTCCTTCTTTCAAGTTCAGACATCCTCATATCGATGTGGAGCACCACTGTGTCCAGCGAGAATTGGTTAGTTTCCAGAGTCAAAAGTCTATCGTCGATTTCATAGACTTGTATGTCGAAGCAGATCCCCTGCATTTTCTCCAACAGGGCTGCTATGTCGTTCTCTGTTGACACCGCGTTGGCTGAACCCTCTGTCATGATTGGATGTCTTGGCTCTTGCGCTATTCAGGGTTGGATGGAGCTAGTACAACGAAACCTTTGAAGAGAGGTTTTCCTGATAAAAACACATTTTGAAGAGAGATTTTCAAGTCGATTGAGGTGGCGGGAGGTGAAGGCAGGATGTTCAATGAGCTTGGTTGGGAGTATCTCCTCATGGTGAGGGGGAACAGAGGTAAACAGACGGGCAAGAAGTGGGTAAAGATGAGAGGGACACGAGGCACCAGCTCCGCAATATATTAGTTTGCCCCTCCAGCGAATCCACCAGTCCCAATGCCTATTTGCCTGGATTTAGAGACACATCAAAACCCAGAAGACGGTGGGTTGACTGGACACAGGAGCACACTTCACCAGAAAGGTGAAATATCCCTTAGCACAGCAACAGCCTTAATCACCGGTGGGACCTGTGGAACCTCAGCAAAAGTGGTATGCCCCCAGTGACTCTGGACACTTCCAGACACCCCAGGAGCATAATTAGGGCCAGAGCACAGCCCCCACCAGCCTCTAGGTGACTGCCACAGGCAAGGCACAGGGAACTCCATGTGTGTAGACCGGCTCCCTGGGACCCACTCGATGAAATTCACAGGGGATTGGATACAGCTGCAGGCGTTACTTCCCACTAGCCAGAGCCGCTCAGTGACTGCCAATAGTGGGGGGAGGGCCATTGACCTTGAAGCGCAGTCCACTTGGGGACTGGTCACTGACACTGCTCTATCTGCCTGCAACTCCCCTGCCACCGATAATGGGTCAGCTCACCTCTCTGAGCACCCTGAGCTGCTCCTGTCATTAGCGCAGTGGCCAGGACCTCCTCCACCATGCATTCCGGAGTCACCAGAGCGGGAAGGCTCCACAGATCACTGGGCAGCAAGGCCTAACCCCAGCCAGGGGCCCCAGTGTTGCCTCCTCTGCTAGGGCTTCCAGGGTGGCCTGATTTGTCATTGTTTACACCTGAGCCTAGATGCAGTTCCCGCCCGGTGCACCTTATGACTACACTTTCAAAACAAATAAAAAATCAAATGTGCGGGCTTGTGATTTTCCGGCAGCCCTATCAACAATGTCCTCTCTTTTACCTCCTCCTCGCCCTTTTCCAACACGTCAGCTTTTGATAATAGAAGCCTTCCAACATGCATCCCACCCTTCAATTCCTACTTATCCATTTCCATTGTGCGCCAGGTGCTAGGTACCCACCACCTCTTCTACCACTTTTCCCTATTCTCTCAAACTTGCCCTAACAGGTGCCAGACCAGCCAGACCATAATAATCTGGCCCCGCCATCATTTTCCTCATCCTGTGCCTGATGCTCACAGTTTCTGACACCCATCAACCTTTGATTATCTGGCACGGCTCCAACATCTTTCCCGCCTCTTCTCCCTTTTTCAACATGTGTTAGTTGTGTATCATCTAGCACCACTTTACAAAGCTGTGCGCCCTTTTCTGAAAAGTGTCAGGCTCTGTTACCCGGCACTCATTTCAACGCCTGCCCTGCATTTTACTCCTTGTTCTCACCCTATAAACACACATCACCTAAAGATTTCCTGCTATTCCTTATTATGTGTAGGCACCGTTTTCTTATGCATCACCTTGCCCATACTTACCTCCCTGCTCACCCTTACATTATGCTGTTCCCTTCAATTACCTAGATTTACTTACAACACGTCTGCTGCCATTTCCTCTCTGCCCCCTTCTGCAACACTGGGCCTTTCTACCCTTCCTTCCTGAACGAGTGGCCGAGGACCGAGTGTTATTGACGCTTCACCCTTGTGCTGTGACTTCGGAGTGAGGCTGTCGCTCATTGGCCGAGCAGGGTGGGGAGATTTGCACTGCTCCAGCTTCATTGGTTGTGGACGCAAAGAATAATTTAATGTGCGCTGCCATAGGTCCTTTCTCTCTCATATCATTGCCCTGTTCAGGGCAAACCTAATAGTGTACACGTCTTTGAAATCTTTGGTAAATAACTCATTCTAGAAAGATACTAGATCACTGGAAATAAATCACATGTTGTTAGCAAGTCATGTATAAAATGTTAGCCTTTTGTGTGTGTTGTTTGATGCACCGTGGATACATCAGCTACACGTGTGATCTCTTGAACATTACCTTCCAACCGTTTCAGCAGCTAAACACCACTGGGCGCCCCATCCAAACAATTGTGGGGGAGGGGCATTATAAGCATCCGTTTACACAATATTAAACATTGTAGTCACATTAGCAGGCTCTCGCAACTTCACCCCATGATACCGTGTGCCGGTGGCCATTTGCCTCAGCCGGTAAGCAGGAGGAGGTGATTAACAAAGCACATCATTAAAGGGAAACATCAAACCCTCTGGTGCCTATATGGTTCTCAGTGCAACATTCACTCCTCCCGTTACTCTTTGGATGTTCCTCATTAACCCCCCCCCCTCCCCTCCTCACCATAATGAGACAGATCCCCCTGCTGGAAAGGGCTGTCTCAATCGAGGTCTAATGGTTTTTAAATGTCTTTGATAACTGTCTTCCACCATGGCCTTTCTCATCTCTGAGGTGGCAGGTGCGCACTCCTTCAGGTGGGCCCCATTTCATGCAGTGTTAAGACTTCTATGCTAACATTTTACTGTATGGAAACTCCACAGGGACACATGCACATGACACACATAGGGCTTCATTACGAGGTGGGCGGTAAGGGATTACCGGCACCGGTAAGGGCACCGGTGCTGGTAATCCCTTACCACCCTACTACGAGTTCCCTTTGTGGGTCCTGCTTTAACGCCTAGTTTTCCAGGGGTTAAGGACAGGACCCGCAAAGGGACTCTGGAGCTAATAACGGTACCGCAATTTGCGGTACCGTTATTAGCACCTTCCTCATTCCCATTGAGCCCTATGCGGGCTCAAATGGGAATGGGAATTGTAAGCGATATTCAATCAACACTACAGCTAAGTCAATGCCTAGTCTGGGATGCTGAGGAAAACCCTTATTGATGTATTTTTATGTCCAGTTCAGTACTCTGGATGACAACCCTTGTATAACATCCCCCTCTTAGAATCCCCCTGACCCCCACTGAGCCAAGAAGTAGGTTTGTTTTGCAAATTAAAAGGTTTATTTGAAAAATTAAACAATATATATATATATCACACTTCTATAAATAAATTGATAATGGATATTACACTTGTGGATATGAGCAGTAATCAGCAAGCTGTAACTTATGAATAGGAACAGAAGAATAAGGTGGGAAAGAATGCTTTATATGGTTCAAGAAAACGCAATGATGAATGAAATGCAGTACAGAAAATAACTTGATATGGCTTCAACAAAAAACAATGTAATCACTTTTCCTTGACAATTCACTCCCCCCCCTATGCAATGTAAGAAACGGAAGGAGAGCACACAGTCTTCAAGAATCCCAACAAATGCAATACGAAATGCAGTTACCCCCCAGCAAGCTTAGAGGAAAACAGGTAGAGGTTTGAAACACAGGCCCAAAAATGCTTTGAATGTGATGACAATGAAGTGAGAAATGTGCTAAAAATGCTTTTAATTCCCTCTAGATATTCAGGGTGAGTGGGAGATGCTTGTTGGTATTAGTTCAGGCTCACTTTAGCAATGCTCTATGAGTTATTACCAGGTTGCAAACAGATTTTAACAAAGGAAAGAATGGAGCTACTGTTTTGACAAGTGGAGAAATTGAGCCAAATCGCAAATCGCTGTAAATTATATAAGGGCTAGAATCACAGCTTTAAAATGAAAGTTAAATTTCGTTCCTAGCCCAAACGGTTCAAGAGATACGGACGATTTAATAAAGGTAGTTTTTCAGATTTAAAGTAAACTCAAAATGACAGGTGACAGCTTGCAGCTGCAGAATTGACAGGTGACAGTTGTGCAGCTTTAAAAATGACAGATGACACGATTTCTAGGAGGCTGTTCTAATTAGGTTAAAATAGTTTGGATTAGATTATTTTAACTAAGAGATTGGGTTCTGCACAGTTCTGGCGGATACTCACTCCTAATTTTGAAATGAATGGGCCTCGTCACGGATCTGGTCAACACGTCCAGCGGTGGTTCTCTCTGCTCGGCGGGTCAATCAGGCACCAGTTCTGCTCACAGCGATCCGGATCTCTGGTTCTGCTCACAGCGGTCTGGGTCAGCTCTGCTCTACTTGTCTAGCCTCTCTGGATACAGCGGTCTCTGGTTCTGGATACTGCTCTGCTTTCCAGTCCGGATCAAGTGGATTCTGGATGTAACACTGCTTTCTGGGTACTGGCAGCAGTTCTTGGCAAAGAATTCAGATAGCTCGCCCGGCTGTGGAATAGTTTGCAAATGATTTTAAGGATGCTGAGGCCTGCTGAGAATAGTTCTCAGTTTGTGGGTTTAGGCCCTTGCTTTAAGTTCTGAAGTAAATTTCTGGTCTCTGAAGATTGATGGATGTGAAGTCTGGAGTCTCCCGGCAGAGCGTCCCGCAGAAAATGGAATTGAATGTCTCTACCTGTCCCAGCAGTCTCTTTTTATGTGTTTTGAAAATGGGTGTGTGTCTGGGCCTAGCTAAGCCTGCCCCTCTCTACTTGTCATTGGCCAATTCTCCCCTCTCCCATGATTGGGGGAAGGAAATGGATTGTCATCATTATGAGGTCTGTTTATGGGTCAGAGGATCCTCCCCTGGTCAATTTGCCCACAAATCTATATTTGATTCAAATACATATTTCCCAGATACACAATTTGTTGAAATTACATGTACACATTATATATTCCTTATGGTCCATGCTTGTCCGCCTCTGATCTTCCTGGGGGCTTGCATTCAAAAATGACAACATTTTGTGCTTTTTGACTGGTTTACCAATATCGGACATTTACCAAAATGTACACACATGTGCGCAAGGAGTATGGACATTAATTGATGAAGTGTCAGATTTTTAACATGCAGACATTTGGAGTGAGACCCTATTTTGCGCTAGCAACCCCCCAGAATACACCACAGGGTCCTAACGCCTCTTAAAACGTGCACAGAAAAATCACAAGAATAATGATATTACTTATATAATTTTGACCAGTCCGCACTAGGAGTTATCTATCTTTTTAACTTATGCCCTGGTCAAAAAGGGGTGTGGCTTCCCACATCACATGGTGGAAGAACTGGTTTATCCACTTCCCCCAAGCTCAGCTGGCTCTCAGAGGCACTTCTCCTCCCACTTCTCCCAAGAGGAAGCCACTTTACGCCCCCCCCCAATATAACCTTTGCCTGAGTCCATTGTTCAGTTTCCTGCAGTCCCCAGGTAATTCAATCAGAGAGGTGTCACCTCCTTTTTGTGGGGGCAGGAGAATGCAGCCAGGCCTGGGAACACAGCTGTTGATCCAGTTTCAACTCCTGTCGGGGTTAGTTGTCAGGCAGAATCCTGTTTCATTAAGCCAGGTTTCAGCTAAATGTCACTTTTTGTTCCCAGTTTTCTACATTCAAATTAAACTGACAATTTTTACACATGCAGCTAGAGTGCTGATTCTAAGTTCAAAACTATGACATTTCAACAGTTACAAACTATGTGACACTCAAAAGTAGGTACCTAATTTAATTTAAACATTTCGCTTTTAGTGGTTTTCAGTTCAGTTTAACTTAAGCTGCTGACCTCCACAGCTCAGCCAGTTTTGTTATGAACATTGTTTTGGGGTCTTTTTCTTTCCAGATTTTGTATGTACACAAAACTTCATTCTGCCAAATGTCTGCTGGTGTTCAGTGAGATTTTTGAATATCCTGCAATGTTTGACATAGGCATTTTTAGCTTGCATTCAGAGAAACCAAGGTGATTTCAAAGGGCTTTTTAAGCTAACAGGCGCTGCTGTTTTTCCTTTGGCACACATTCCACTCATGGCACCCCTGGCCCATCACGCTCGCACTGGTGGGTGGAAGGTTAGGCGACCATTTTGGTGTGCGCACAAACTGCGCGGTTCTCCTGGATTCTGGCGCACATGTGGGCTTTTTGGCCATCTTGGATTTTCTAAGCCCACAGCACCAAAGGTTGCAGCTTAATGACTCAAACATGGGTCAATACACCTGACAGAATGGCCCTGGTGAATGGGGAATTACCGGTTCCGCCAACCTTGGAATGGACCGGTAATTGCTCCATTCACCAGGGCGGAGTCGGAAGGAGTAATAGCGCCATGGCTACCTCCAACCTCGTAATGAGGCCCATAATCTGAAGTTCTATAATAATTGAGCTTTATAGACCACGCCCTAGGACCGTACCCTCAGTTATTGTCCTTGAAGACGAAGACCAAGTTAAAGGCCGGAGGACAGCAACAGGGTATACTGACCCATAACTCCTGGAAAAGCTTGAGAGCGGGGACTATAAATCTATCATAACCTGCATCTCTCTTAAAATGATATAGCATGAATACTCGTTATATGACCCTTCAAATGTTTTAGAGTTCAACTCCTATGATCAGCGGCCAGCATAGCCAATGGTGGAGGATTATGGGAGTTGCTGTCCAAAACATCTGGTGGGCCACATAATGAGTAACAATGGTATAGCATGTATAAGCACATACAAGTTTGTACAACATACATACATCTGGGTTGTCACAGGGAGTTGGCTACTGGCATTCCTGCTCGCTTGTTACCTTGGCATGCATCATTCTGAGCAATCTGTTGGTAATACTGAGGTGATATTAACCAAGGCGGTGGGCCATCCCTGTCGGTAATGCCCTGCTGCCCGAGTTAAGGGCCCAGGAGAAGCGAGGGTCCATTAAAGTGTGCGGGGGTGCCATAACCCAACAGGGTCGTCCCGCTGATGAAGTTAATATCACCATTAGCACCCTTGTAGTTTCCCTACACGGGTGCTAAGGGTGTTTATTATAAAAAAAAATTAAAAAAGGAAGAAACATACCTTTGTGGTGCTGCTCAGCTCTGGCAGTGCTGTCAGGGGTGTCAATTTTCTATGTTGATGACTGTGATGTCATCAACATAGACAACAGACTTCCCAAAGAGCAGCACTGCTGGAGCTGAGCTGCAAAACAAAGGTAAGTTTAATTTGTTTTTCCTTTTTGAAAAAAAGGACACCTTTAGCAGCCATGTAGAAACTGTGAAGAGGGACTGGGGAAGGGAGGCGCCCATCACCAATGAGATTGCTTGGAATGCACACTTGGAATACAACCCGAGTTCTGAGCATTCTTATTGGTGGATGGCACCTCCCAGGGTGCTAATGATTCATTTTTTCCACGGGATTGTCCAAAGATAATGCTCTTTGATCATTCCAAGGGATGTGTTTAAGCAATACACACTGAAGGCCATGGGCCTTACTGGGGCAGGTAATGCCCAAGGCATTACCAGACCCAGTAATCCCCATACCTCTCAGGGTTCATTGCTATTAGGATCTCGTCATGTTTTTCCAGGATGCTACTTAAGTTGACTAACGACATGTTTCCCATTTCGTAACTTTAAAACAAACTGCAAAACAAGATGGACACTATAGAAAAGGGAGAAGGGAACAACATATAGTCCCTTCTCTGTTTCCATGGTGGTCATTACCACGACGGGGAAGCACCGGGAACACTGAGTGTTTCCGGCGGTGGCGAGGGTCAAGGAAGCTCAAGGCAAGTGGGGTGGAACTTGGTAGTTGGAAGTGTGGGGGACTGAGGGTGAGCACTTACCTGCTGTCTGGGTGGGGAAGATGGTGGCCACCCAATTCTAAGGAGGCTCAGAAAGTGTGTTTTACCATCAGGTATTTTAAGAGACCACATCACGCCTGCTCTCTGCACCCTCCACTGGCTACTCATTGGACGAAGAGCCACTTTCAAAATCCTATGCATCACCCACTGGGCAGTGCACAAGGTCGGCCCGACATACCTCCAATTGAAGACTATGTGCTACTGCCCAACACGCCACCTAAGATCAAGCACGGCCCTCCTACTAATGATCCCAGCCTTCAATTCAGCCAGACTTGGGGGGTCATCCTATTCGACCGTGGCACTAACCCTATTGAATTCGCTACCTCCCCATATTCAACACAACCAGGACTACATGGCCTTCCGTAAAGCAGTGAAAACATTGCTCTTCCCAAATCCATGAAAGGGTCTCCCCAAGACCATAAACCAATCCCCCAATGACCTAAGTCCTGTGAGAATCAGCACTAATCTGAAACACAACAGGAGAGCCATAGAAGATGGCTGACCAATTAATTAATTACCTCACCCCGGAATAGCAGGAACAGTCAGGGCATGGAAGTCAGCCTATGGACTTCTGGCCTATACAATTGCTAGCTGCTTGCACCTACCTCAACTGCCAAAGCATAGCTGGTGATATATGATCAATAGAGGCGGCCCCTTCCTACCTAGGAATAACAACCTACAAACCAGCACCAGTGGCACAGAAGCAACTATGCCTGGCTAAAACCCTCCGGAAAATCATACAATAAACCAAGAAGCACCCAGTGAC
Organism: Ambystoma mexicanum; assembly: GCF_040938575.1. Classification (NCBI taxonomy): domain Eukaryota; kingdom Metazoa; phylum Chordata; class Amphibia; order Caudata; family Ambystomatidae; genus Ambystoma; species Ambystoma mexicanum. Next base: position 217,696,622 of record NC_090931.1, read on the forward strand.
CCAGCTTAAAATCCCTCCAGTGACCTGGAAAAAAGGGCCCTCTGAGACTGGCTACAAAGCATCTGAAAAAGGACGGCCCAACCAAGATAACACAAAACACCCCACCGATCAGTTTATCTCTCTCAGAAATCCACTACCACGAACCATCAGATATGGGCGGCGCAAACATCCCAAGAAAGGGGGCCACCCACCGATAACAGCAGAAACTCATTCCTACCAAAATGCTCACTCTCCACTTTACATCAACAAACAATAGAATGCAGATACTACCCTCGATCAATTCAGCCCAGCTGCACACATACCTACATCGCTCACAGAACATCTCAACAGCTTGATAGAATGCTGCTATACCCCACGAAAAAATCAACCGAGCGACACACATAATCTCTTCCACATGCCGCACAGCATCCAGAATGCAGATTCGGAAACCAACCTCCTTGGTGCCCACATTACACTGATCCCTGACATCCACCACATCAAATTTAGCATTAGAATGCAACCAATCTGCTTAAGCCACTCTGGCTGCTCACATACCAAGCACACCAAAGCACTATTTACTACACTAATCTCTCAACTGATACGGACCATGGTCCCCGAGGGCATTCAACCAACAGCGCTTTGAGATCATAGCAATGGTACATAAGGCGCTATATAAATGCACTATAACATAATATAACAACATAACATTAGCTTAGAGGTCTCCTGACCCCTCCGCCAGGGTGCTAATATAGTATTAAAGTCACTGCTGAGGCCTAAACCAGAACCAACCTGGCTTCCATAGAGCCAAGAGAGCCTATTCTGACAAACCACCTTACATCACACTGGACCAGACATTCCATCTTAATACTGGGCAACGTCTACTCTAGGCCTAAGGGTCAGTATTGTAAAAAAATGTCACTGTCCAAGTGCAAAAAGGAAAATGAGCACACAAACATACATGGAGCACCCTGAGTTCCCAACTAGCCTCACATCATTAGGATCACCTTCCTCCTGTAAAAGCCGTTCATACGACTGCACTTTGAATGCTTGAGTAAAGTTCCTATGCACCCGAAGCCTCTTTTAATGGTGGGTGCTGATTCTGAAGGTGTCAGGACGTCTTTTAGAGGTCACCAGGCCCCTAAAAAGAAAAACAAAAAAACAAATTGAAGCTCCTGGGCTCTGGCCAATGCCATGTGGTCTTTGTTTCTAGTGTGGCTGGATTTTTTTGTTAAGGCTTCTTAAAAAAAACAAAAAAAACAGGGTGTTCCACAAGTCTAACACTTTGAGCAGTGACCCTAAATAAGAAATAATAGGAATAACAAATAATTTGTCTTGCTGGAATTCTATACAATCATTGCTAGACTCATTAAAGTTTTATTTCAGTTACACTTCAGGGGGTGAGTCACTGATTTAAACACCTCAAATTCACAAAGCAGACAAAATACTCCAAAAGAATTAAGAGTAGAATAAGCCTTCATTTCGGACAATGTATTTTGCTTTTGGCAAGTTGCAGTTATAGCATGTTTTTTTCTGCCAATACATATGGTGATCCATTCTTGTAAAAATGTTTTATCAAGTTACAGTGATATTGTAACCATATTTTTCACAGTGTACTTAGGAACAATGCTATGTGATGCCACTTCCTGTTTTGCCAATGGGTTAAAGGTCATGTTCCATCGCTTCCTGCAATGTCACAATGGGGTGGGGTCAAATAACATCATTCCTGTGATGTCATGAGAGGTCAATGGTCATGTGATTTCACTGCTGCTATCCCTGGCATTTTGGTGAAATAACATCCCTGAGATTGATGAGGGTTTTTTAATGTTAATGTTAATGTTAAAGGTATTCGTATCGCACACCATCACCACCAAAGTGGACCCTAGGCACTCTGGCGGAACCGAAAAGGAGACTATGAAAAAAGGGGTTTGTGGGACATTAATAGGGTGTAGTTGGGAATAGGAAAGAGATAAATTGTGAAGTCACGTTGGCAGCTTCAGTTTGGTCTTCACCATTCAATGAGCTTAAGCATGGTTTACGGGTCTGTGAGAACTCCCATGTGCTGTGGTGCATTGTTTTGTTTTGTTAGTCTATTGTTGTGATGTGGTGAAATGCATGTGGATTGCTGTGCAGAGAGGTGGTTGTCTGGTTTTCTGTATGCCAGATTTATGAGGAAACTTGAAAGTTGTGTTAGATGGGTTTTCCTTGTTTGTTTTATTTTCCTCTTCTCCTCTCTCTCCCTCTTTTACTTCTATATCCTTGCATTTTTGTGCTCCCTAATCGTACTTTGTAGATGTTTAGGTTACAGAACTCTGTCCCTCCCAGTCCAACCCATGCAGGGATTCAACCTACCTAGGTTTTTCTGTGGGTTAGCATTATTTGGGGTGGGTGGTCAGGGGGTCTCTCTGCCTTATGGTTAGGTGAGGAATTTATTTAGGGTTATGGCTTCCTCCCTGGGTATCTTGTTCCTGAAGGGTTCTAATCCTTTGCAGTCATTGCATCCCATCTCCAGAGCAAGAAGACACGTTTTGAGCAGTTGTCTGAATTTAAGATGTTCCTTTGTGTTGCATATCTTTTTAGGTAGGTGATTCCATGATGTAATATCCCCCAAAATGTTCTCTTGTTGTAAGGTTTTGGTCCTAGTTGTATGCTGTTGCTTGATCTTAGTGGTCTTATCGGATGGTAGACGGTGTTAGGACACCGCCACCTACCTGCAGGCAGTCCTTGAGGGGTCCCCCTGGTCTTGGACGACCCTGGAGATTATACCCCCGTTACCGCTGGGGGGGTTCACGGCTGCATGGGGTGCAGCCTCGTGCAGCATTATCTCGCCGACTCCGGAACAGTGCGCATGCGCAGTCAGGCGGCGGCGCAGAGCTTGCGTTGCAAGCCTCGCTTTCGCACCGTGGGCGCGCGCGAGGAGGCGTTGCGTGTCTGGCCTCGTTCTGGCAGGGTCTTCCTTATTATGCGGTCAGGTCGGGAACTAGTTGCGTCTCAATGCGGTCGTACCCGACCCGCCGCATCGCTTCGTGTGAGTAGGGCCCCTGTCCTGCCTTCCCCTCCTGTCTTGTAAGGGGTTGTCCCCTGCTCCTGTTCCTCCTGCCCTGGTTCTGCCCCGCTCCCGATTCCTTCCTTCCCAGGTCCTGTTCTGCTCCTTGTGCCCCCTCCTTGCCTTGGGTCCTGCTTCCTATCTGCTCCTCCCTCCTTGTGGCTCTGCCTTGGGGTCCATCTCCAGTTCCTCTGCCTGATCCTGTCTGCTGTTTGCCCTTGGCTGGGACCCTGTCTAGCAAGTTGCCTGCATCATCGTCCTTCTTCCTGGTTCCTACTGCTGGACCTGTCATCTACCAGCCCAGTACCACCGTTGGAACGGCCTTCCCTGTCAGTGCTTGCACTGTTCTGGTGCCACATTATGACCCAGGGAAGTGCCTCATTTGTGGCATCAGGAGTTGGTTCCCCTTCAGCTCTGTACCATTAGGGCGGGAGTGGGGCTGACTTTTGGTGTCATCTTTCTTCGGACTACCAACCAACCGACAGCCTGGCATCGCCTCAACGAACATCTCCTGGATATTCAGGTACGCCACGTCCCAGGGACGTACATCTTGACAGATTGAGACGCCTTACCACTTGTTCCGAAACCGAGATGGACGACGCTCAGGAACTCCGAGAAGAAATGAGGACCTTAAGATTGGAGATGACTGCTCTATGCCAAGAGAATGTGAACCTGCGACAGATGGTCGTTCACGGAGCCGGTGCTACTCCTCAGGCAGAGGTTGCCATGGCCCATACTGTACCACTGAAGTTTGATGGTGATCCCAGACGCGTGGCTGAATTTTGCAGTCATTGTAAGATCCATTTCATGTACCGATCCTCACAATTTAGTCAAGACAAGGCTAAGATTGGTTACATCCTGGGAAACCTGACCGGAAACGCCCTGGCATGGGTAACACCTTTGGTTGCGGCTAACAGTCCCATTCTTAGTGATTTTGGTGCATTCGAGAATGCCTTCTTGGAGGTTTTCCAGTCTCCTAACCTAGCAGCCACAGCACAGAACCAGTTGGTGGATTTAAGACAAGGCTCACGCGACATAATTTCCTATATTAGCCGTTTTTGCCAGATAGCCACTGATTCATTATGGCCAGAAATAACCCAGAAGACTCTGTTCCGGCGAGGACTGAGAGAAGAGTATAAAGATGAACTACTACATATACCAGAACCGGACACCTTACAGGCCCTCCAAGACCAGGTGCTTCGGATTGACCATCGATTGGCGGAACGTAAGGGTGAAAGACGACAGTATGAAAGAACCTTCCCAAGACCTCCGCCAATACCCGTAGGAGTACCAGGTACCACTGAAACCGGTCCAGAACCTATGCATTTGGGTTCAGTAAGAGGGCCATTGACTGAAGCTGAGAAGAAGCGCCGGAGGGATCTACGATTGTGTTTGTATTGTGGAGATGCAGGTCACTTTTTAGGGACCTGTCCCCAGCGACTTTTGAGAAAGTCGGAAAACTGAAGGGCCTGCCGTGTTTTGGGAAGGTTACGACGGGCCTTTCATCTGCAACTGTCCTTCCTGTTTCTGAGGCAATCCTACAACCCATGCAGCCCGTGGTCTTGATGGTATTGAAACTTGAAGTATCTTGTCAGAACAAGTCAGTGGAGACATTCGGTCTCTTGGATTGTGGAGCCTCTGGAAATTATTTGGATCTTGATTTTGCTGTCAGGAACAGCATACCTCTTCTTACCAAGGAACACGTCTCATTGGTGGAAGTAATCGACAGAACCCCGTTGGCTTCTGGACCCATTCGACAACACTCTGGGCCTTTGCAGCTCCAAATCGATGGACATCAGAAAATTGTATCTCTGGATGTGATCAAGTCCCCTGCGTATCCCATCGTCCTTGGGCTACCCTGGTTATTGCAGCGTAATCCCAAGATTGATTGGGGAACACGAGCCCTGACTTTCAATTCCCCTCATTGTGTTTGAAATTGCTATATAGCCAGGGCTGTTCCAAAGCCCTTGACAGCTACAATGAGCATTGAGAGAGATGGAACACCCAGGATCTGCTTGCTGGAATCCGTTCCATCGGAATATGCTGCGTTTCAAGATGTGTTTTCAGAACCCAGGGACATTCCCTTACCTCCCCATAGGTCTTGTGATTGTTCCATCGAGTTGTTACCTGACATGGTCATCCCGCACGGAAAGGTGTATTCTTTGACTCCCAATGACAGAGTGACACTTCATGAATACCTGGAGGAATGTCTGCACAAGGGATACATAACTCCTTCCAAGTCCCCAGCAGGATTCCCACAGTTTTTTGTTAAAAAGAAAGACGGTTCTTTGCGTCCCTGTGTGGACTACAGACAGCTGAACGACATCACACGGAAGGACAGGTACCCCCTTCCCTTGATCCGAGACATAATAGAATCTCTGCGTACAGCACGTATCTTCTCCAAGTTGGATCTCCGTGGGGCCTATCATTTGGTACGGATTAAACCTGGAGATGAGTGGAAAACGGCCTTTAAAACACCATCAGGGCATTACGAATATCGGGTAATGCCATTTGGCCTGTGTAATGCCCCAGCCGTTTTCAAACGGTTCATGGATGGGATATTCTCGGACTTGATCGGAATCTCCGTCTGGGTTTACCTCGATGACATTTTGGTGTTTTCTTCCTGTCTAAAGGACCATGTCTCCCATATGAAAGAAGTTCTCAGCCGACTGTCCTCAAACCATCTTTATGCCAAGGCCGAAAAATGCCTTTTTCATCAGGACAGTATTGAGTTTCTCGGTTACGTAATCAACTGTTCCGGCATTCAGATGGATCCCACGAAAGTACAAGCTATTCTTGAGTGGAATCTGCCTCACGACGTGAAGTCCTTGCAACGTTTCTTGGGATTCGTTAATTTTTATCGACGATTCATTCCTCGCTTTTCCCAGTTGTCCCCCCCCTTGACATGTTTAACAAGCAGCAAGGTGCCATTCGTATGGGAGTCTGAGGCAACGGCGGCATTCAGGAGACTTAAGGAAGCTTTCAGCACTTCTCCTATCTTGCATCACCCAGATGAACAAAAACCATTCATTGTGGAGGCTGACGCGTCCAACTTTGCTGTAGGATCTGTGCTACTACAAAGGGATCAAGGGTCAGGGATGGAATTCCCCGTGGCATACTACTCCCGCAAGTTGAATTCCAGCGAGCGCAACTATGCAGTCGTCGAGAAAGAGCTCCTGGCCATAAAGACACCATTTGTAGAATGGCGACATCATTTACTGGGTGGAAGGTATCCCGTAGAGGTTCGTACTGATCACCGCAACCTGCAGTATCTCCGTTCCTTGCAGAGTCGGACCTCCCGCCAGGCAAGATGGGCCTTCTTCTTTTCACATTACGATTTCACCATTACTTACATTCCCAGCTCTCAGAATCTGAAAGCGGATGCACTTTCCCGCTTTCTCGAAAATGACATTGAACAAGACCATCTAGACCAGTCTCTTCTCGCCTCAAAGCATTTCCTGTTGTACGTCTCACCTTTTCTGCGTTCTGTTGCTCGAAACACCTTGGCCAGCCCTGACCGGATAACATTGATGGAACTACCTCTTATCAGAGAAAAGGATGGGATGCTTTACTACGATGACAGATTGTATATTCCCACTGCTCCACTACGGTCAGCTATCTTACAGGAATTCCATGATTCCAAGATCGGAGGACATCGAGGCATTAGATCCACCCAAGAACTGATAGCCAGACAATTCTGGTGGCCAGGGTGGGCTAGCCAGACCAAGCATTATGTGGAGAGCTGTCCTGTTTGTGCTCAGGCGAAGACACCACGAAGGAGACCTTTGGGACTTCTAAAACCCATAGAAACGCCACCCTATCCTTGGCATACCATTGCTACTGACTTCATTGTAGATCTCCCTCTATCTGAAAACAACACTTGTATCATGGTTGTCATTGACTGTTTCACCAAGATGGCCGATTTCATCCCTTTTTCCAGGATCCCTACTGCGGTTCAGATGGCACAAGCATTCTTTCACGAAATCTACCATTTACATGGGCTTCCCGAGAAAATTCTTACCGATCGTGGATCACAGTACATTTCATCTTTCTGGAGACAACTATGCCGCCACCTTGATGTACGGCGGGCCCTTTGTTCTGGATACCACCCACAGACTAATGGCCAGACTGAGCGAACAAACCAAACATTGGAGCAGTACCTGCGATGTTACGCCAACGCCACCCAAACCAATTGGTCGGCTCATCTGGATCTAGCCGAGGTGGCTTACAACAACGCGGTACATTCAGCTACTGGACTGAGTCCCTACCAATGTACTTTCGGATTACATCTCAAGCTTTTGCCACTTTGTCCGGTCCAGCCCAGTGCCGTGCCTTCGGCTGATTTGCTTGTGACCAAGATCCAGGAATTCCATGCCTTGGCTGCGAACGTCCTTGCTGAGGCTCGCGAACACATGAAGGATCAGGCAGACAGGCGGCGGAGCCTTGAACCCGCTTTCCAGGTGGGGGATCAGGCTTGGCTTTCCTCCAAAAACTTACAGGTCTGTAACTTGCCCACTAAACTTGCTCCCCGCTACTTTGGGCCATTCAGGATTTTGAAGTGGATCTCGTCTGTGGCATTTCGGTTACAGTTGCCATCCTCCTGGCGGGTCCATCCCGTTTTCCATATTTCTTTGCTGAAGCCTTACCTACCTGATCCCAATGGTCGTTCTGGCTCTCGTCCCTCCGCTATTGATGTGGAGGGCACACCGGAGTTTGAGGTTCAGGAGATTTGTGATTTGTGTATCCGACGGGGCGTCCTCCAGTTTTTGGTGGATTGGAAGGGCTATCCTGCCTCTGATCGGACCTGGAAACCCCGGAGTAATGTGCATGCCCCCCGTCTGGTTCGCAAATTCTTTCTTCGCCATCCCTGGAAGCCTGGGGCTCCTGGTCTTTCTGGAAGGGGGCATAGTGTTAGGACACCGCCACATACCTGCAGGCAGTCCTTGAGGGGTCCCCCTGGTCTTGGACGACCCTGGAGATTATACCCCCATTACCGCTGGGGGGGTTCACGGCTGCATGGGGCGCCGCCTCGCGCGGGCGCATCTCGCCGACTCCGGAACTCTGCGCATGCGCAGTCAGGCGGCAGCGCAGAGCTTACGTTGCAAGCCTCGCTTTTGCGCCGTGGGCATGTGCGAGGAGGCGTTACGTGTCTGGCCTCATTCTGGCGGGGACTTCCTTATTATGCGGTCGGGGCGGGAACTAGTCGCGTCTCAACGCGGTTTGGTTCCCGACCCGCCGCATCGCTCCATGTGAGTCCTGACCTGTTCAGTACTCTGCCTTTCCCCTGCCCTGTTGGGTAGGGCCCCTGTCCTGCCTTCCCCTCCTGTCTTGTAAGGGGTTGTCCCCTGCTCCTGTTTCTCCTGCCCTGGTTCTGCCCCGCTCCCGATTCCTTCCTTCCCAGGTCCTGTTCTGCTCCTTGTGCCCCCTCCTTGCCTTGGGTCCTGCTTCCTGTCTGCTCCTCCCTCCTTGTGGCCCTGTCTTGGGGTCCCCCTCCAGTTCCTCTGCCTGATCCTGTCTGCTGTTTGCCCTTGGCTGGGACCCTGTCTAGCAAGTTGCCTGCATCATCGTCCTTCTTCCTGGTTCCTACTGCTGGACCTGTCATCTACCAGCCCAGTACCACCGTTGGAACTGCCTTCCCTGTCAGAGCTTGCACTGTTCTGGCGCCACATTGAGACCCAGGGAAGTGCCTCATTTGTGGCGTCAGGAGTTGGTTCCCCTTCAGCCCTGTACCATTAGGGCGGGAGTGGGGCTGACTTTTGGCGTCATCTTTCTTCGGACTACCAACCAACCGACAGCCTGGCATCGCCTCAACGAACATCTCCTGGATATTCAGGTACACCACGTCCCAGGGACGTACATCTTGAGAGACGGTTATATTCTCGTTTAGGAACTCTTGCTCCTTGGCCGTGGATTTCCCTGTGCATTATGCACATTGTTTTTAACGTTATTCGCTGTTTTATTGTTAGCCAGTGTAGCAGTTTCAGAGCTGGGGTAATGTGTTCACTTTGCAGTAGTTTGTGCAGTAGTCTTACCGCAGCGATTTGAATGCGTTGGAGTTTTTTTAATAGTCGTTCTGGCATTCCTAGGTATAGGCTGTTGGCATAGGCTACTTTGGACATGATGAGTGCGATCATGGTGAGTGTTTTGTGGGTGAAAGAGAGGAATGGTAAGATCCTTTCTACTGCGCATTAGCCGAAGAAACATGTCTTGATTATAGCCTTTACTTGTGGCTCCAGTGTTCGTTTGTTGTCCATTAAGACTCCCAGGTTCTTCACTATCGTTGTCGGAATCAGTGCAGTTCCAATTTCTGCCGGCCACGGGATTTAGTGATTGTTTTCTCTTTTATTGGGTATGATCATTATTTCTGTTTTGTCCGGGTTGAGTTTGAGGATTTTAGTGTTCATCCAGCTGTAGAGTTCCTGTAGGCATTGTTCTAGTGTTGTGTTTCCTTCCTGTGTGTTATGTATTTTGTAGACGATCTGTGTGTCATCAGCTTAGTTATAGCAAGTGAGGTTGTGTTTTTTAATTACCTTGATTAGAGGCATCTGGTATATGTTGAAGAGCAGTGGTGAGAAGGAGGATCCTTGCGATACTCCACATGTGGATTCCCTTGTAGTGGATTTGTAAGGCTTAATCCATACAGTTTCGGTTCTGTTGTGGCAGATGATGTTCCATAGATCGTTTAAGATATCAGTATAATGCCAATATAAGCTCCACGGAATCAAGCTTCTTCATTGTTGGCAACCTGACCGTGTCCGCCTTTCTAAAATTTTCTACGGAGTTAGCCCATATTTGATGCCATGGATGCAGGGAGCGTGCCACTTATTGGCATATGTGGTGGTCCTGTGACAGAGTGCAGATATATTGGGCTAATGTGTTGAGTTGGGTGAAGGGGTTTGAGGGGATGCTACGCCCCTTGGCCCCTATGCTGGTTTCATTTGGTCTGGAAGAGAGGGGTGGTGAATATAGGAGCTTGCCACAGATGGCACATTTTCTATTGGCAGCCGCCAATCGTGCTTGGCTAGCCAATGGAAGAGGGAGAGGTTTTTGGGAAATGAGGAATGGCTGTTTAACGCAAAAGACATCTACTTCATGGAGAAGATCACTGTGGCCCTCCATGGTGGGAGTGTGGCTGTGGAAATGGGTTGGCTGGGGTTTCTCACTAAATACATGGGGTTGTGAGGAGAGTAATTTGGTGTCATGGCCCGCTTCAATACTAGTTGGTGGGCATTGGTCTGTTCTCCCCCCCATGTTGATCCCCATGGAGTCGAAGGGTATGATGCTTTCGGAGAGGGTCTGTAGATATATGAACACTTTGTTGTATCTCCACTGTATGCCATTTTGTGGTGTAGTTATGGGGGTTGCCGTGGGGTGGGTGGGCATAGCATTCCAAGGTATGTGATTGCTGCCAAAGTTATAACAATACAGACAAGAGAACATCCTATTGCTGGCCCTTCCCACTTAACTTCTGAACTGTAGTACTACTTTTCTTTTGGCAGCCCCTGTCAAAATGTAGTGCTACATTTATGTTGGTGGTCTGTCCAGATTTTTGATTTTGGAAATCTGGTCACCCGGCATGCACAGCGTGGCTCCCCCTCTCAGCCCATCCTTTCCAAAACTTAGTGAGGTTCCTTATCCTGCAACCTTCGAAATAAATGATAATTAAAACACATTAAGGCTCTCCGGACAGCTACAGCCTGGATGTTTCAGGAAGAACGGAGAACTCAGCTAGGCACTTAGATGGAGAGGGAGCTGGATAAAGAGAGAAAGAAGGAATAGGGGGTCAAGAAGGAGATAGAGGAAGAACTGGAGAGAGAAAACTAGACCATACTCATGGGAAGAGCACGCACGTTGACCAGCCTACACTGGCACAGAGAGACAGACATGACAGAGCCTTGAAGACCAAAATAACAGAGGAAGAGTTTGAAGGAGCTAGAGAGAGAGAGAGAGAGAGAGAGGGAGCGAGTGACAGAAAGAGAAAAAGACAGGGTGTCAGAAAGAGAGAGACAGGGAGAGAGACAGGGAGAGAGACAGGGAGAGAGCCAGGGAGGCAGAGGAAGAGAGAGGGAGGAAGAGGAAGATAGAGAGATGGAGGAGAGAGGAGAGGTAGGAGAGGGAATGGAGGGAGAGGAGAGAAAGAGAGAAAACGGGAGAGACGGAGGTAGATGTTGAGAGAGCGAGAGGGGGAGATGTAGAGAGAGAGGAGGAGAGGAAGAGCGAGGGAGAAAGAGGGAGGAGACAGAGGAGATGGGGGAGAGGGAGACGAGAGAAAGAGAGAAAAGGGGAGAGAAAGAGGTAGATGTTGAGAGAGAGAGACAGAGAGGGAGATGGAGGGAGAGAGAGAGGGAAAGAGAGAGATTTTGATCACAGTATGATACACCAGTTACACCTATAGTATAATAATGCATCTAAGAATTCTTATTGGACATTTGTGTTAATTTGCAGATAATTAGTGCATCAATAAGAGGGTGCAGAAAGACCCCCAAATAGCATCTGCCCTGTGTGGATGATAAGGCCAGTGTCAGCAGCAACAATATTCTTATTTAATATAAAATTAAGACATGACCGAAAGTATCTGCCAGCAGGACGCCTTCCCATCAAGAGAGTGCCTTTTATACTAATGGGATCACCATGAAGGTGGCTGAAGAGTACTAGGCAGCTGGAACGGGTTGATGCTGTTTCCCTCTTGATTGCCACTAAATAGAGGATGACAAATTGACGTATTTTGTATTTATTTACGGAACATTGTGCGATGACGCATGCCAAATAGGGTCACCGTTCAGAGCGGGAAAAACAGGAAAGGGAAGTAATGAAGAAAGAGCAGAAAGCAAGGATGCAGCAGAGAGCAATTGAGGAAATGTAGAGTCCCATATCGGGATATCGGTGAGGCCGATAACCCGCATTCTTCATTGGAATGCCTGTCACTCCCAGAGGTCAATCAAAGACCTGTTGGGAGAGTTCCATCTTCAGATGTTTTCGGATTATATAGCCCAATGCCCAATCTCATTTTACCAACTATGGATTTAGGGACTGCTACCTTAATGAATAATGAAAGATATCCCAAACCCATTGTTACTTTTAACAATTGTGTGGTTCAAATTCCAAGCTGAAAAGCACATATTTGGGTGGCAGAGGATTTAGAAAGCCTCCATAATACAATGCAAGCAGTGTGCCCATCCCCTTTTTCAGCTAGGCAGTGTGCCACCATTTTTAGAGGTTGAGACTCCACTTCTGAGGGCCCGCTGAGTTCTTCCTAAACATTTCTGTCATTCCAAGAGCATAGATTGATTTAATTGACAATACTCAAGAATATGCGCCAATAAGCCTAGGTTTCGACTACTACAATTCTATGTGTGATATAGCTATAGTTCGACCACTTCTGGATTCAGGACATCTAAGTGCAAAACTTTATCGTAAACAATGACTCCAGCTCTAAATATGCAGTCCTAATCTATCCTGACAGATGCCCGGGACATCATTCAGCTAACCCCAAGGTATTCTCCCTCTTGATAGGCTTTTCTATCAGCTGAGAGACACTCGAGTGGAGTATAGAAAGAAACTGGAGCCCAACACGTTTACAAGGAAAAACTGCTAGTATTGGGACGTGTGTGTGTGCCCCCTAAAAGAACCTTTAATCACCTCAGCTTTCTGTCACCACTCCAAAGGACTTCTCTCATTGCCCCAGCTGTCAGAATCTGTCCAACACACACCTGTGATTGGCTCTCTACACTGTCACTCAAGGGAGGGCCCTACCAGTCACGTACCCTTCCCCAGCACTGCACTGCTGCATGAAGTGAAGAGTGCATCACCACAGAAACACAGCTGGCCAATGGAATGCAGTGAAGTCGCTGCTCAAACCAAAAAGGGAAACTTAAGGCCAAGCCCACCATCAACAGCTCCCAAATAACAAATACATAGACAACAGAAACACGAAGCTGCTACTTTTCCCCAGGTTGTGCCCCCGTAGAAGTAGAGGAGGAGGATCCAGTTCCAGAAATTCGCAAAGAACCTCAAGAGTGTAGATGTGTCTGCTGGTTGTTGTTGGCAAGTAAGCAGTGTCACCCCTGACATGTCATTCATTTCTACAAGTGGACAATCATGTCATTAAGTAGGCGCAGGGCGATTCAATGGTGACAGTTCTCCTTGTGGTATCTGGACTTTCCATCGAAAATGAATTCATCAAATTAATTTCCATCGAATTTCATTCATTGAAAATACTTTCCATTGAAATGCATTTTCATTCAATAAAATGCAATGGATTCCGATGGATTTTAGGCTTACGGTTAAGGTTAGGGCAAGGGTTAGAAATAGGGTTAAGGTCAGGGCAAGGGTTAGAACTAGGATTAGTGAAAGGGTTAGGGGGTGACCTTGGGGGCTGAGAGGTTGGGGGGAAATCCCCCATTAAATAATACACATTCAAACGTTACATGAAGCTGGCCATTGCCAAAATACTTTGAAGGTTTCAGCACTGGAAACCTCCATGTAACATTTTAACGTGTAAAATAAATTCATGGAAATGCTATCTTTTACATTTAAAAGTACATATCCATCAAAACTTGTCCATTTGTATATTCGATGGACATGCACTTTTTCATATAAAAGATAGCAATTTGATGCATTTACATTTGATGCATTTCCTTCAATGGATTTCCTTTTCGATTAAATGTTTTCGTTGAAAAGACCATTAACCCCTCCTTGCCACTTTTGTGGCCAGAAACCCAATTTGTGATCTTGCAGAAGGCAGCTAGCTCTCACGTCTTCCTGCATTTGCTCCGTCTCTGTTCCCAGAGGCTTGCTGGGGTATGCTAAGTTGCAATTATTGGGTTACTTGTTTAAAAGCCGCTTCCAGGGTTGGACTTTGATAGACTATCTGGCCAGTCACCGAACAAAGAGGGCTCAAGTTTTAATAATGTGGCTCATGCCTTTTCATGATATCTCAGTCAAGCAACATCTGCGGCCGAATTATCCTCTTACATTGTGCAAATGCCGCGTTTTAATGCACATTGGCTATTCTCGTTGGTCACGAATAGCAACTATGTTGTGCATTAAAAGAACAATTGGCGCACGTTGGCCATAAAAAAAAGGTGCACATCGGCTGCCAAGTTGGCCGTTCTGACGTTGTTATCATATAGTCTTAGACGCGTTCCTTCTAGTCTGTAGTTGGCATCTTCAGTAATAATGCGGCTGTGGTGCTATTCGGGAAGAGTGTCCTGCTGAAGGGATGCATTTGGCACCTGTGTGAGCTATGGAGCTTGAGTCTTTCTGACTTCTTCTGAGTTCTTTGGCATGTTTAAAGTCTCCATCGTGAATGCTGGATTAGGGTTCATGATATTGATATTGATATTTTATTTCTATCTCGCGCGTACACAAGTGTTTCAGAGCGCGACAAGGCAAGAGAGGGGCACAGGGGAGAACAAAACAGCGATCTTACTAAGCCCCCTGACATTGATAACGCGCAAGTGCATGGGAGAGGGGGAGGGGTGAAAAGTGCATGGAAGGGGGAAGAAGTGGAAAGTGCGAAGCAGAGGAGAAACAGATAAATAATCAATAAATAATAAGGGCAACAAACAGTGGTAGTGCAGCTAGCAAGTGGCAAGTGCTAGGTTTAAGGCAGCAGACAGGGTAGGTCTGATAAGTGCAGGAAGAAAAAGGGGGCGGGGGCTGTATGGGTACAGATACAGACCCCAGTGCAAGGGGTGGCCCGGAGGCAGTGCGGGAGGGTGGCAGGATGAGCAGGTACCTGGGCCCGGAGGACAGAGGGTGGCCAGGTGGACGGTGCCAAGAGAGAACAGATTAGCAGGGGAGAGGGGGAGCAAAGTTAAGAAGGAAATGTCCATAGTGGGAACAGTATTAAGGGAAATCACTGTTGGTGACAGATGGTTGGATCGTAGGTAATTTGGATCCCAATGAGCATGGAGCTTTTCCCTGGAGCTGTTGTGTAGTGCTTGGTGCATTCCAAGGGTCACTGGTTTGATCAAAGCACATTTTAGCTGTTTACAGTATCGATTTAACGTATCTTTCAATCAGGCCACAAAGTAGATATTTTACCCTGGTCACTGATCTTCGCTAATCCATCAAGTTGATTCAGCATGTTGTGACCTTCCCTGGGCCATAGTCGGTTTCCCCCCTTCTATGTTTTGATACATTCTTCAAAGGTTGCCCAGGTTTACATTTAACCCAGTGCTATGGAATTTGATTGATAATTCTGTGTGGGCATTAGTGCTGCCACCTCTTGTGTGTTTGTATAATTCTAATGTAGGGCATAAATAAGATATTTCGGGTACTTTCCAAGGACTGTCCTAGGGGTGGAGTTCGAACAACGGATTTAGAGCAATTTTGGAAGATCAAAGTGTCTACCCTCTTTAGTGTGTATTGGTTTGAACGCTGACAGGAGTTTGACTGGGACCTTTTGTTATGGTTTTGCATAGGAATATAATAACACTAAGGACCCAATCCATAGAAAAAGCAAAGTACTCAGCGCCTAAATCAACTTTGCACCTACTTGCACGCAAAAGGTGTTTGTGCCTTTCACATATTCATGGATGTCAAAGTACAAAGTAACCCAAGGCACAAAGAAAACTG
Organism: Ambystoma mexicanum; assembly: GCF_040938575.1. NCBI lineage: Eukaryota > Metazoa > Chordata > Amphibia > Caudata > Ambystomatidae > Ambystoma > Ambystoma mexicanum. The sequence continues at coordinate 217,712,226 of NC_090931.1, forward strand.
AGTTGCGCAAGGGAAAGCCCACAACACGTCCCCATGCAAACTAAAAGCAGCGACAAATACCAACCTTTGCGCCTACCTTATCCCCACCATCTAGCACCCCAGTGATACAACATGCCGACCCCCGCAATCCCAAGGCAGAACCCAGTCGATACTGCGTACGATCCCCTGTAACTGCACCCCGTTAATCTGTGTATGATCCCCTGTAACTCTAGGCTGCACCCCGTTAATCTGCATACCATCACCCCTAACTTTGAGCGGCACCTCTAAATACCGTCATACCGGCACCCCTAAATTGCTATGTAAACATTACCTTTGCACATCGGTCCCTATGCGCGTTGTACTTTGCGCCTCCTATCATGTGGCGGTAAGATCACGAGGTTTGCGAGTGACTTTTCCCAACGCGAAGTTGCATGTAGGAATCCATGAATACAGTTAGGTGTGTGCTTGGCTGGGCGTGTGATTTCCTTGGGTGATCCCTCCCTCCACACACCCACCTTATTCCTTGTTCTTCCTCATTTTGCAGGGAGAATGAGGAATATCCATGTTCCGCCCCCAATGTATTTTTTTGCATAGGCCCATCCCACACTTTGCATGGAGTGTCGCACAAAAAGTGCTCGACTACACGCAAAGTCCTGATGGACCCCCTCACAAAGTTGCAGAAAGACAAGCACAATCCAGTCCATGAATCAGAAAAAGGAGTTTTGTGCGCTGAAAAGTGAATCATGACCTTAGTGCATTTTAACCTGAGCGTGACAATCACACTATCAAGGGGCATGGGCCAATGGGCAGAGGAAAGTAGAAGACAGAGAGGCAGAAGTTCCCAGCGGCTGTGACAGCCATTCACCATCGCCAATGAACTTCTACACTTACTGCTCGTGAGCAGCTCCTGGCATATCTGTAGAGTCCCACTGACTCCTGGTCACTGCAGCACTGCATGTAATGCTCCAACCCATATGAAAGGTCACAATGCACTCCTGGTTACCACAGCACCAGATGTAATACTCTGACATATCTGGAGGGTCACAATAAACCCCTGGTCACCGTGGCAACGCATGTAAAGACTCCTGACAAGTCTGGTGTGTCACAATGACAGGCTCCCATCATTCACATTGGGATGGTCTGTAGGCTGCTGAGAAGGACAGAGGAGACCGGATCTATGGAGAGGAAGGACTTGGCCACTAACCCGAAGCTGGGGAAGCAGGAGCCGAGATCTAATAAGGTCGGACTAGTGGGAAGTAAAGATGAAGAGTTGTCCAGACTGGTGCTCGCCTCTGTTTCCAGGTGACTGAGAGGTGAGCCAGATGAAAAGAAAGTCCAGGCAACAAAGATGAGGAGGGCACATACATGCATGCTTCTGCCAATGACGTTCTGGTGTTCCCCAGGACCACGAGGTTGCCATCTCACCAAGCCAATCACAAACAGCCTGATTCAGGTAAGCACCCCAACAGCCACACTAGGGGCCATGCTGCTCCCCGTGACTAAAACACCCATTATGGCTCCCCCAAAGATCCCACCAGTCAGGGGTAGACTGGGAACCAACAGTGGCCCTGGAAATGTTTTTCAAAGTGGCCCCACCTTACATGGTGCAAGCGAATGTAGCGGTCAATGTCAACCCTTTCTACGTAGTACTTGGGGGTTCCCTGCTCAAGAAAATATGGAAACATTGGTCCAAATATCGGCCTTTAAAGAATATCTGTCCCTATATGGGGCTAACAAGTAGTTAAACACTTTAAAGGTTAAACAGGATTTTGGAACTGCACAGAGATGGTAGGAAGGGGGTAGTTTGATAAGGGAAGAGGGTAAGAGGAGCAGAAAACCAGGGTACCCACAAAACTGAGGCCCACAGTGTAGAGGCCCACTGGGAAATCTCCAGAGTTCCCTGTAGGCCAGTTCACCACTGCCACCAGTGCCTGCATGCTGCCAGTACAGGCTTCATACCAAAAACTGATACATAGCCCCCACAAAAGTGAACAAACAGATCTCTGTATGACGTGTTGACAAGCACCCGCTAACACCTCCTAGATGCCAACGCACCAAATGCCATGTTGGCCAGTAACACATCCTGGACAGTGCTGAGCATTAATGTCAATGCTAAAGCCTAGCATGGCAGTCATTGGACTCAATTGCATAAACAAGACCTAATGTTACCTTGCTATATAAAGAATACTGGCTCTTCTGGGCCCATTCGCACATTTTATGCCTGAAATGTACTCTACCATTTGAGAGAAGAGCCATCAATGCATATCATACTTCCTACCTCACAGTCAGGGATCCTTTTGCCCAGTGTTGACAAATGCCACATCTTCACTTTACTAGCCAAGTGGGCTGTTATTCGGGTGTCTCCCCCTCTTTGCCTGTGTTTTATCACTATCACAATGCCATTTAACTGGCTACATAGATGCAGTTCCTATGAGTATTTTTTTCCCTGATCCAAAGATGTGAAGCTCACACAGTGGCTAGAGTGAGATTGGCTAAGGAGGGAGCTTTTCCATCAAACATATGCCCAATACCTGCTTGAATAATAATATTTTAGTGTTACGAACCCTGAGGTATCCGAGCGCTGCTTATTATTACCCACGGTGTGTGGTGCTCATTTATCGACCTCGGAAGGATGAAAGGCTGAGTTTGGCCCCGCCGGGATTCTGCGCAGATGCCAGAGCAAGCGCTCTACTCACTGTGCTATCAGACCGGGTGTATGGAATACAGCGTTCCTTCTATGGTAGATTTACCAGCAGAAGTCTGTAGCATCAGGTCTTTCTTTCCCGATTGGGCTCTATGCATATTTCACCTTGTTGTTAGCTGATGACACAGCCCTCCTGAGCTAGACACCAATAAGCATGCATCGCCTTAAGTACGTTGTTTACGTGGTACTGTGTCTATGATGATCGTAGAGCAAAAAGCAAAATGGTGTGGACAATGAGATCAAACTGGACAATGCCACTGAATGTAAGTATCCCATATACTGAGCTCACCATGAATTTGCCTGCATCTAATGAAACAAATTGCCATTTCTAAGTCCCTTCCTCTTGGCAAGTTCACGTCTGCGCTGGTGCTCTACCGTGACAGGTAGCTGGGATATCCTGAAGAGAAACGTTTAGTGGCATTGCCTTGTGCAGAGGCAAAGATTCGCCAGGAACCTGGGTAAAGCCCCCTTGTCTATACCAGCTATTTCCATTTCTGAAAAAAATATTGAATGTGCGGATGACGAGACAATCATGCTCCATTTACTCTGTGATGAACCTGCATTTGTATGTGAATATGTATTTGAGTTTTATATACCACAAACCTAACGACGAAGCAGCAGAGTGCCATGCGTGTTCTTATGATAGGTTATTTAGAATGCGCTTAATACCCAAAGGTTTCTAAGCGCAGACCCAGGGATCAAACCTGTGTTGCTCCGTGTCACCTTGTTTCCAAGGCGAGCATGTTACCCCTGAGCTATCCTCCCGAGAGGGTAACATATGAGCTAAGAGGGGTGGGTGTTACGATATGTGGCATGGGATATTCTGGCCACTGGGGTGGGATGTTTTGAGGGAAAGCTAGAAGCTCAAGTGTCACCTAAAAATGGCTTTAAGATTTCCATCAGGTGCTTTCGAAATTGATCGAAAACGATTAAATTGACCTCTGGGCCTCAAGTAGTATCCTGTGAAAGCAAGGAAGCCCTTTAAAAATGTATTCAGGGGCCAATGAGTAAAGGAAGACTGGATTAACCTCCTCCTGGCCTTTCATCTTAGATCCCTGGCCAAGGAGTATGTGGTGTGACATATTCATGGGAAATAAGCATCTGAGATTTATGAATTCAATTAGAATGACTCTCATTTGTATTCTCTTGCAGCTTTAATTGGCCACGATTTCCATCATTGCATGTCTCACTAGGCCAGTAGTTTCTTTTAACCCGCCCCTTTATTAGCCATGGTCTCCTTGGAAACCTTCACTTCGAGGTTCTAGAATATGGGGGTCTTTTTTTCTCTTTTACACTACTTTCAAATACTACTGACCTGCACACTTTACTTCAGGTCCCAGAATGCATTGTGGTTTTAACTTCTAATCCCAATTTTGACAATGCGTCTCTGGTAATGTTTGCTGGTGGTTTTCATGTGCTAGGCTTCCCACCAGGTTCCTGGCTCTCTGGGTCTCAACATGCGCTGGTTTATTCCAGTGGCTGTGATCTCAACTGCTTCCCTTGACCTACTTTCTCTCTTCTCCTCCTTCTTCCTAGAGGTCTCCGTCCCTCTACCTGCACTTCACAGGACTCCTCCTTTTGGTGATCAGTTTCCAGTGTTCTTCTCATTCTCTGTCTTCTTGGTAACAAATTCAGCGACTTTACATCCTCCTCGGAAACTATAAAGTGCACGCCCATCCTTTGCTCCCAAGTAAGTCTTCAGAATCTTGTCACATCCTCAATCTCCAAATGGCTGTTGACATCAACTTATGAGTTCTGCTGCTGTATGTATGATGTCAAACACCAGCACTTAAACCATCCATCACTGTCCTCTAGTACCTTCAGGACGGAGGGGATCAAACACCCCAGCAACATTTATATCTGAAGGTGCTCACCTTCTTTAAACATGTTGGTCCCCTTTTCTGAACATTAATTGGATAGATGGTGCTGCTATGATGTGTGTATGCCTGCCAACCTTTATTTCAGTTCATTGGGGATTTCTTAAAGTGCTCATTGCCACAAGACAGTCACATCATTCTGAAAGTGCCATTCTGAAAGTGCAGCAAGGAGGACCAGTTATTATCCGGCCAAGAACTGATAGGACAGGAATCGACACATAATGGCCAATGTGAAGATTTAATGATGTAAGCAATAATACCCAGTTTGAAGGGCTGTATTGGCTGATAACAGCCCGTACACCGAGTGAATTGATCAGAGGGCAGCCATCAAGTGCATTCTTTCAAAGTGCATATTATTACTATTAGCACCCTCAGATGTGTTCCAGGGTGTTAAGAGCAATCCTTATATGTAAAATATCATGCTGGGGTGAGTGTACGAATTGTTGTTTTACCCCAGAAAATCTTCCAAGATGGCCACCATAGAAATGGAGGAAAGGGCACTATATGACTGCCTCCTTCATTTCCATGGCCAGGCATGCCATGGAACCTGTTTCCGAAGTGGAGCTGGGTGAAAGAACAGGTCATTTGGGCCCTGGCCCTTGGGCTTTGTGGCAAGGGGAGTGGTAGGTAAAGGTGAGGATGAGGAGGGAGCAGTTTGATGTGAGGGAGCAGACATGTGTAGCAGGAAAGGCAGACAGATAGGCCAGGTTTGGGCAGTTCATGAATTGCTCAGATCCTAGGGTTGAATCATTCCATTCATCAAAGGTTCTGAGGATCCGGTTTCGTGGCCCCGCTAAGAGTGGCAACAATCCTTTGATTATGAAAGACTTGTATAAGGAGAGAGATGTAAGGGACCTCAAGGTCTTCACCACTGGTTGGCTTGTACAGATGGAATATCTGAGCAAGATACACCAGGGTCAGATCACAGAGAATGTAATGGACAATGACAAGAGTCTTAAAGCGTGTTATTTCTTTGATCAACAGCCAAAGTAGTCCTCTTTAGATCTGGTTCGACGTGATAATCACCACCCAAAGAGTCACATTTCTATGTAGTTTTGACCCTTGAACCTTGCACAAGGTTTTAGAAGAAAGGCCATTGTGTAGAGCATTCTAGACATGACATCACAAATGCAATTGCCAGGGAAATGCAGTGACTTAGTTGCAGGAGTGAACTGATCACACTTAGTTGGAAAAAGCAGTGCACGAAGCAGCTGTTTTGATGGTGAACAGGATATTGAGCATATATCGGGGGTGGAAAGCGGTGAAACAATTCAAAGCAGGGTTTTTGTGATGTTCTGATTCAGTATTTCAGGATTTTAAGGGTGAGGTCTGGTGATTCTGGACTTCACAGTGGACATTTGACCATTGGAGACATCAAATGGTCACAGAAGAGTTGAGAAGGAGTATGAGTTATGGGCTTTCTTGGTGGTGACACCAGCTCTCTGTAGATGGTGAACAGTTCTTCTGATGAATTTACAAATCCGAGATTCAGGGATGTAAACTGGCTATTTTACTCTAAAGCAGTGTTCTTGAAACTGTGGGGCTGCCCCCCTAGGGATGCCCAAACGATGGCTGGGGGTGACTGGGGGCACAAACTCTTTAAAAAGGGATTAAGATTACTAAAAAAAGGATTAACGTGACTGCTTTAAAAAAATAAATCTTTATTTAGTACTCAATATCACAGACAATTGGAACATCGTACATGTACAGAAGTATACAACATAGTTATATTTGAATTACAGCTTAACATCACATTTGCCAGGACAGGAGCGAAAGTTAGCACTGCACTCCACACGGCAATCGGGAAAGCCCTACACAAAACCTGCTTCTACACATGCAGTTGAGCGTTATTCAATAAATACAGCTGCAAGCCTGGCCTAATACGATTGGTCTGTTCTGTCCATGGGTAAGGGACATCCAGGATTCCTCCATATTCTTGGACCAAATTACATCCTGTAACCAATGCTCTTTTTAGGAGCCCCTAGGCAAGTCCACCACAATAAAATACATCTTTTGGCTAACATGAAACATACATTTAGCAGCTTGCGCTTTCTCCCAGTGGCCTGCTGATATTGCCAAACATACAATTAAGTGGCGTGGGCCGCAAGCACACACGAGTAATATTCTCTAATGTACTACAAACATCCCCCCAAACATGTGCTCAGATTTGGACAGGACCATGACATATGTGTTTATGTTGCTTCATCCGCGCCACATCTAGGGCACTCCCACGCACAGCCCTGGAGAAGCAAACACAGCCTGGAAGGTGAATAGTACCACCTACTCAGTATTTTAAACTGGATAAGCCGAAAGCGGGCGTTCAGAGACACTGCCCTTGTCAGAACACACATAGGGCATCATTACACTGTAGGCGGTAAGGATTTACCGGTACTGGTATTTTACCGGTACCGGTAAACCCTTACCGCCTTACTACGAGGTCCCTTTGCGGGTTGGGGGATTTAACGCCTGCTTTTTGCAGGCGTTAAAAACCAACCCACAAAGGGACCCAGGGAGCTAATTACGGTACCGCAATTTGCGGTGCCGTAATTAGCGCCTTCCCCATTCCCATTATGCCCTATGGGGCAAAAATGGGAATGGGGAAGGGCAATGGTGGAAGGGGGAATTACTGCCCCGCCAACCTTGGAATGGGGCGGTAATTCCCCTTTCCACCAAGGCGGTGCCGTATTGTACTGGCATGAACCATGGCGCTAATAGCGCCATGGTTCTCCGCCTACCGTGTAATGAGGCCCATTGACTGCCACATATCATCTGTAAAATCAACGTTAGGGTCCCTAGCCCATTTGGCCCGGGTGTTATTGAGACCATGGGAAGTCAACGCTAAAATGAGCTTATAGAGAGAGGCTACAACATGCCTACACTCACTATACATGCAAGGCAAGGATCATTGACAGGTTCTGCTAGGAAGTCTGGCCATTTGGATTGGACAGCTGCACGTAGCCTACCATAGTGCAGCAACTGCAAAGGGTTCCAACAAACATCCGATATGGCTTCCGCAATTCTAAGTATACGACCATCCACAGCCAGATCCCCTAATTAATAAAATTGCAGTCTGGCCCACATTTTCGCAAACCCCACATCCTGTGTAGGTGGAAGAGCCTGGTAGTTCCACAGTGATATGTCCCTGCAGTACCGGTCTTTTACATGCATGATATGATGGGTTATTTATAACGCGCTTAATACCCAGAGGTTTCTAAGCATGGACCCGGAGATTCGAACCTGTGCTGTTCTGTGAAGCTTTGCAGCCAAGGTGAGCACGTTGCCCCTGAGCTATCCTCCCGAGACAACATAAAACATCTTTGTCCATGCCCTAATCGCAGCGCCGTCCAGGTCGAAGCAACATTCTGCCATGAGTTTAGGGGAAAGCATTAATGATTGGACCTCCCATGCACCCCCCCCACCCTTCTCTCCATCCTTGAGTACATATGGGATAGTGATCCTAACGCAAACCACTGGGCAGCATACTCCATGAATCTCCCTTTGTCATATGGCTTAGTCATAGGTGACCACTTCAAGGATACTGCCAAAAATGGCTGACCAGGCCACATTGTAATGTTTGAAAAAAGAATTTTGAATCATTTTCAGCACAGGGCCCTTGCCTGCTACATTAGGGATTTTGCAAGCCACCGTTGCACCTTCTTCACCAGCTGAACCAGGCACATACCATGATTGTGCTGATACCGGGAATCCTGTGTATCAGAGATCTTAACCCCCGATTGCCTTATCATATGTATGATAAGGCAATCGGACTCCAGGCAAAACCATCTGCATCAGTTGGTCCACCAGGGGTCGGCGTTAACGGGAACAGTTCTGACTTAGATCGATTTACCCGTAGGCCTGAGTATTTGCCACACTCTACTACATCCCGCATGATAGGTTTGCTACTAGAGCTCAGGTCTCGAATATACAGAAAGACATTGTCGGCATATAAAGAAATTACATTTGTTACCCCATGGATTGTGATCCCCTTGCGCGCATGTCTGGATTGCACCATGTCTGCTAGAAGCTCCATAATAATTGCAAACAGTAAGGGAGACAGCGGACATCCCTGTCAAGTGCCTCTCCTTATCTATATTGGATCAGTGACTATGCCATAAGTAAGGACCTTGGGCAAAGTCTCTGTGCACAGAAGATAAACATAGGATACAAACTGATGGCACAATCCACCATGTTGCAGCTCCCCCATACAGATATTGCCACAACCCCGAATTGAATGCTTTTTGAGGGGCAGGGACAGCCTGTATATCGGGATCAATCTGCGCCATAACATTGAACACTCTGTGTATGTTACAGCTCGTTTACTGCCCGGGGATGATCCCAGACTGATCAGGGTGTACAATTTAGTGCATATATGGCTGGAACCTGTTAGCCAATATTTTGGCAAACATCTTAATATCCAAATGAATCAGCGATAACGGCCTGTAACAGCCACAGTCATCCTCTGGCTTGCCTGGTTTCAGTAGCACCGTAATGACCACCTCCCTTATCGTAGATGGAAGAATTTGTCTCACAAGAGCCTTGGTCAATAGCTCTAGCAGGTGTTTGGCAATGGTGGGTTTGAACATTTGTAAAATACTGCAGTGAGGCCATCTGTTCCCCGGGCTGTGCCTGAGGGAAGGTCATTGATTGCCTTGGATATTTTATCTAATGTTATTGGTAGGTCCAATAGATTCCCAGTTTTACCAGATAATGTATCCGCATGACCTTGGTGCGGAATATCTCCTCACAAAGTTTACTCGCGCTGTTTGCGATCTGCCTCTGCCAACCTGCTCTGTGTTCCTTCCTTCCGCTGCGTACGGAGTGGGGGTTGAGCATTCTCCATAGCAGTGGCTCAGCTGTGGAATGAGCTCCTTTTTGCCATAAAAGGTCTATCTAATCATCTGGCCTTCAGAAAGGCTGTCAAAACCTATTTGTTTTAGTTGCAGGGATGCTTTGGTTATGGGTGTATGCCTCGTCTCTCTAGCACCATGATACCTTTGACATTTTCTTCACATAAAATAACATAACATAACATAATTGCATTAGTGGCAGACAGGCAAGAAAGCCATTTATCTCAGCCAAAGTACATGTGCATTGTTGAGTGTATAGCTTAGTGTGGAATTCCTCAAACTCCTTATTGATCACTGAGCTCATATACACCACTTTGCCATCGAAGTCCTTGATGTATGGAATCCCACCATCCCCTCTGTCCTGATCTACCATTCTATCAAACACCCTCCCCAGGTGCTCCTCTTTGCCATGCCTGCGAGCTGCTAACAGAGTTCCCAATATTTGAGATCCCTATCCTCATTAACAAGAAGTTCTATAGTGCCTATCCTTGAGATATAGCTTGTCTGAGGTGTGATCAGATGAGTAATCTTTTTCCTGCTGGCCCAATTCAGTCTCACTGTTGCGTATATCTTTACAAATCATTTTCTGGACACCAAACTCTGTGGACATCACAATACCTCTAATGAATACTTTGAAAACTTGCCATTGGGTGCCAGTTTCCCACACCTAACCCATGTTAGTCTCAATGAACATTTGTTTCTTGTCAATGAATGCAGAGTCAAAGACAACATCCTGTAAGGCCATTGATTTGAACCTTTAGTTATACTGGCGTTGACCCCACTGGGAAAGGATGAAGCTGAACAATATGGGAGCGTGAGCATTATAGGTCTGTGGCAGTATAGCAGCTGAATTAACGGTGTCCATGAGTGCGGGAGGTAGAAGCCACGGGTCAATTCTAGATGATGAGTCATGGACTGTGGAGTAACATGTGTATATGCGCTTCCCTGGATGTTGTGCGCACCATGCATCAATCAAGTGCAGGTCAGACATACCTTCCAATAGTATATGAGCGTTCATACCTGGCACTGTGGAGACATTGCAGAGAAATCCCATCCATTGTCTAAAATCATATTGAAGCCCCCACCCCAACAATATCGGAATCTGTGGGAATGAGTAGCACACCCGCAGTATGTCTGCATAACATTGGGAATTGTTGATATTAGGTCCATAGGTATCTTCCTGCCCTCAATTCTACCATACACCATGTAGAAGGAGATGTGTAGTACCTATGTATCTGTAAAGCAGTTATTGATTGTAGCGTGTGTTTCCAGAAGGAACAGGACCCCTACTTTGTGACACTCAATATACGCTGTTAGCTTCCGCATTTTAACAAAGGTGTCCTTTCCTCAAACGCTCCAGCTCATGCATATCACCTCATTCACCATAGATACCTATTTCATAAGTCACATTGATTTGTAGAGACCACCTGTCCTCCTCTATGCCAAAATGATGTAATGTGTAGATATCTTCCCGTTTCTCACATAACTTGCCACAACTTTCTCCCTCCACACTCACCACCCTGAGATTTCTGGCAGCGTTAACCACCCCCCCCCCCTAAATGTTTGCAATTAGCGACTTAGCTTGACATAAGCTGTAGAAGGAGTGCACACCATCATCCAAACACCAGTAACGCCAAATACTATTAAGAAGTATGTCCAACAATGCACCATAATGAACTTATTACACTATTCTCAGCAGCTCACTTCCTGCCTCCCTTTGGCGAGCATGTGTTCCCGGGGGCCGGGCTCAGGATGTTATTCTTAATGGAGGTGGTAGCTTCTTATGGCAAGGTAAAGAAGTATGTCTTGTTATGAAAGGCAGAACGCAACTTTGCAGGATACATCATTGAGTATTGGATAGACTTGTCTCTCAGTAGCGTCTTCATCCTAAGAAATGTTGTGCGTTTATAGAGGAGCAGCTGTGTACCTCTGCAGGCGATCCTGCCCCCCTACCTCTCCTGTACTGGAGACATGAGTTTGTTCCATGCCTGACACCAGCCATAATACTAATACAGCAGCAAGTGTTTGAAAGAAGATACCCATTGAGACAACCCTACCAAATGTACCCTCGACATGATGATTATTTACAGGAGGAAAACCCTGAAGGAGTATAAAGAGGAGCTGAATGGGTGAATTGATGACGTCATAAAGAAGTTTGCACAATGTCTCAAAATTAAGTATGACGAAGTATGAGTCCTAACTGACAAACGACGACACGAGAGTTCAAATGAACTATCGACGTAAACAAGAAAAAGATTACAAAGTTCACAAGATGTGACAGAAAACAGAAGTTGAACACATGTACAGATGCTGAAATGCAAGGTAGATTATGTCATCATAGAAGCTAGCTATGAGTAGTCAATAGAATACAGGCGAAGCCGCCATTGTATAGAAACTGGACATTGGTATCATGAATTAAGTAAGCCAGAACTCATGAAGCGGGAATGGAAAACTGTGTTGCAGCAAGAATAATAGGCTGATGCGGCTGCATGGCGAGGCTGCCTGGCCTGGAGTCAAGATTCAAGAAGCGAGGTCAGCTATCTATTCTGAAGAAGGACGAGTATGCAGAGGTTGAATCTTCTCACGTTAAGGTGCAAGAAAGAATACAAAGGATGCCAAACCTATTCATTTTGAGCATTTAAAAGCTGCAAAATGGACCAAATCGTGGTCTCTTGTCACGCGAGCAAAGGATGAAAATAGGACTTGAACTTGGAGTTTCAGAGACAATAGCGAGTGCCCTCACTCCTGTGCTTTCCCAAGGACAAGGATACTCCGCAATGCCAAGTACAAAGACAATTTCATGGCAGAAGGCATGGGCAATGAGATATGCTGGGCTTTTTGGGTGGTGAGGTAGTTTCATGTACTATCGCCCTGTACCTGGGTCTGGGCTTACCTGACGTTAAATGAACCAAATGTTCCAGGCATGGCACAAGCATGCCAACCAATTACATTAGCCCATATATAACGAAGGACCTTATAGTTTGTAAACCAATGAGAAACTGTGTATTTAATGTTTTTGAAATTACATGTGTTTAGAGGTAGGCATACATTGTCCACCTGATAACAGGCAGCCAATAACAATCCTATCTCCTATAGAAATGTATACTTAGATGTTTCCCTTAACCAGTCCTGACCCTTGATAGGTTTTTCACTATTGCCACATAGTATGATGTCACTCTGACACATTATTTAGTTTAAGGACCATATTTTGTGTTGTGATCATTGAGAAACTGAGCGTACGTCCATTGATGTTCGTTGTAACCTCCCTGTTTTAGATAATTGCTACTAAAACAGTACTTTGTCATCTTCCTTAGTTGGTTCCATTATTTGGACTCAGAATTACTCTGGTGTAATCCCATCCATTCCATATGGACGTTCCTAAGGGGAATATGATCACGTTCCTGCTGAATGGCTACCAAAAAAGTCCAGATATGGCTAGACTCTGTCGGATCCCAAGTGCAGCTAGCCCTTGTCCCTAGCTGCCCACATGATAGTGTCCCTGACTCTATTGTTTAGGATCCTTGCAATAATGGGACAGGGCATCGCCCCCAGTTTAGGAGGGGCTGCAAGCTACCTGTGGGCATGCTTCACCTGAAAGAAGTGCAACAAGTCGGGTTCATCTAGTATATCCAAAAGGGGCTTTTTGACATATTAACCCCTACTGAGCCCTCAGGAACCCACAGCAGGTGCACATTGTTACGACTAGACCGCGATTCAAGGTCATCACACTTTCTCTGCATTGCCTTGCCCTTATCTAGGGTGTCCAGTTCATGCCTCATTGCAGCCACATCATATTTATTTATTTATTTATTGGTGGGATTTATAATGCGCCTATACAGCAACAAGTTGTTTTAAGGCACAACAAGACTAAAAAGGGGAGCAGGGGGAGAAAACCAAATCAAAACAAAAACGGTCCTACTCGGTCTTGTGTCATTCGGATTGTGCAAATGCAGTGAACCTTCAACCAACCCAACTCTTGTTTCCTCTCAGTAATATGGTCCGTTGCCTCCTCCAGCTTGTTATGGAAGGTATTGATGTTTATATTGATATTGTCAAATTTGGTGTTGACAGCAGAGAACCTTGCCATCATGCTGGAAAGGATTGTCTGAATGTCCGGAACGTGACTGGTGTAAGGAGGTTCGACAGCATCCAGAGGGCCCCTGGATCCAGAGAGTTTTGTGCCACCCTGGTGTGTGCGTCCATGCTACCTGCTTTTTGTGTGCTCCCTTGGCAGTTTTCTTGCACCAAGCATATGGACTCTGCACCAGGAGGCAATTAATTAACAGGGGACTAGACTGCAGGGCAGCTAGCACAATGGAGGTCGCGTAGTGTTATCCATGGAGGGTCTCCAGCTAGCAACTACCACCCCTAGGAAGGGGGGAGGAGAAAGAAGGCCCAGAGGAGCACTGCCTCCAAAGCCAGACATGACTGCAGATGGCTAGCAATCCATATAGGAGATGGGGTACTCCTTCTCTCCTCCACTCACCTCCACAATCAGCTCTGGTGGATCAAACTCTCAGTATTGGACCTCATGGGTAGCCCACAGTATTCAGCACTGCTGGCTCTGTCGCCTCCCCGCTCCAGGCCCCCGGAACGGCATTAACGCTGAAGACCGGGAACCCCCTCAGTGCTGCGCACCGATGCGGCTGGCAGTTCCAGTCCCCCAGAATAGAGGCGAGGCTCTCCCTCAAGACAGAGCTGCACAGCAATGCAACGGGTGGTGCACAAGCAGGCCGCAGATGCCGGAGAAACACCTCTGCACGGATGCAGCACTTTAGTCGAGCCATGGAAACACGCAGTGGGGCAGTGCAATGCAGGCCACTCAGCAGAAGATTTGCTTGCTGAAAACATGGTAATTAACGGGTGCAAATGTTCAGGCGGCTCTATGCGTAGAGTGTCAGACAGGCGCAGCCATTTTGTTTGTTGCGCAACAGCACCCCAAAGATGACTGCTTTTAATGGGAAATATAAGCAGCAGATTGTCTGCTTATATTCTAAACAGCCTGGACATCCTTTGGGTCCCTTAGGCGGGATCAACCCCTAGGTGGGGGGGGCTTGCTATGAAAAAGATTGAATACCACTGCTCTAAGGTAAGCAAGATTATATCCCTGGATATATATATTGCATATTGTAAGATCAGAATTAAGCTGACTGAGAAATCCTTGTCCACTCAATTGTCTTAACCCATTGCTTTATCAATTATTGATTTGAAGGTATTTTCAGTTTTATATGAATGGTTGTATTTAAAAACAAGCAAATCTTCAGAAGTGAAGATGTATTAGCACGTGATTGGTCCACAGTAGTGGGATCTTTCTAGACAAGGCACCAGAGAGAGCAAGAGTTTAAGAGGGTCCATTTAAATGTGTACGTGCTGAACCAGTGACATCCACGAAATGGGCACTACAGTGTTGGCCCAGTGCTGATCTAATATGTCATGGTATTTTTTATTACCTGGAGAAAGTGTATCCTAAATTATAAATTCACTGACGATGGCTGATGCGCCTCATACTTTATGGCTGTAAGGAATTTGATCATCCGCACGGTGGGTGTGAACTCACCTGGGCTTTTTAAAATGTTTAAATGAAATTGAATAATGATATGATATGATATGATAGTTTATATATATAGCACCTATACACAATGTGTTTCAAAGCGCGCACTTCAAGGCAGGGGAGGGAACAAGGGAAAATGCAATGACATTCTTACAGGCCATGAACAGTAAGCATCTGAAATTAACTATCGTACTCGGCCTGACGACATTTTAGATAGTGCAAGAACTAAGACATAGATAAGGAAGGGAGGGAGAGAGTGGGAAGGAAATGGAAACAGACAAGCGACTACCGTACTAGACCTGACAACATTTCTGGTAGAGCCGGAGTAAAACAAAAGGTGAGGGAGAGTGGTGCAGAAACGGTGTGGAGGAACAAAACAAGCGACTATCGTACTAGGCCTGACGACATTTCAGATATTGCTGGGGGGAACGACAAGTAAGGGGAGGGGGGAGGAGACAGACAATATTGCTATCACGCTAGGTCTGGGGACAATTCTGATAAAGTAAGAGCATAGAAGAAATAAGGGCAGGAGGGGAGGAGATAGGAAAAGGGAGAAAGGGAGGAGAGAACAGAAAGTAAGCAGTTAAAAAGAGTGGATAAGCAAGGGGGAGAGCAAATACAATTGCAGAAGTCATTAGTAACCAGGACCGTCACAAGGGGCTGACAGGATGGGCAAAACTGCCCTGGGCCTTGTGCTTGCGGGGGGCCTCGCAGCACTCCTCTCCTCAGTAGAAGGCAGCACAGTCCGCCCGTGTCCTTTATTCACACGGGGGACTGTGATGTCTGCTCTTTGCCCCTGCAATGATTTTGCTGGTTGTTGTGAAGCCGTTTGGCTCTGCAACAAACAGCAAAATAATGGGAGACAACAGGGCTCAGAAGTGACAACGTGGACATGCTGAATGACAAGACAGGATTCCTCTCCTGTCAGTCAGCGTGTTCACGTTGTGGAGTGAGTGTCATCCGGTCCCTCGTGGCTGTGCAGGGGCTTTTCAGGGGTGCATGGAGGTAAGGTAAGTGTTTTTTATTTTACTTTAAATGTGTATATATGTGTAGTATATATGTGTATTTAAATTAAAGGAGTATGTATATGTGCATGAATGTGTGCTTGTATGTTGGTGTTTATGTTGGTGTCAATGCTGTGTTTTGTTTTATGTATGCGTGCATGCAAGGAGTTGTGTGACTGATGGATGAATGCATTGGTGAAAGTGTTGTATGTGAGTGTGTGCGCCAGCACCCACCCCTAAATTTAGCAGACCTGCGGGCCACTTAGTTAAGGGGTGGGCTCATGGCATCAGAGGTGCACCTATCCTGAAATTCCAGGGGGCAACGCAGTGGGAATAACACTTCAAATGTTGGGAGGGGCGCTAACTTCAGAGCCTGTGGGAGAGGGACAAACTTACTTATGTGGGCACATCTAACATCTTTCCACATTCGTATGAGACTATTCTGACGAAGTTTCAATGTTACAAGCAGCTACCTCTCGCCCCAATTTCTGAAATGTCACACTTAAGGACTGCTGTGAGAATGAGATGTCTCATGTCACCACTTCCCTTCTAATCACTCCCCTGGCATGCAAGTGCTAACCCCACATCACAATTTCAATTACCTAAAAATGTATTTTTATGAATACAGGTGCTAACAGTGAAATGTTTTATGTTAGTGATGTCAGGGCCTTTGTTAACAGTGAAGCCAAGAGCTCGTTTAATGTCTGTCTTGTTCCATCTGGCCACTGCTCTGGGGCTGATTCATGGAATAAGTGCGCCGAAAAACGGGGATTCGTGCGCCATTCTGCCCGCAAATCCCTGTTTAACAAATGAGGATTTTCGGGCAGAATGGTGCAAAAATCCCTGTTTTTCGGTGCACAAATTCCATGAATCAGCCCCTCTGTTGGTGAGCCCGGCAGGGGCTGGATGACAGTTTTGAAAGCGGATAGTGAGTGGGGCCAATGTGGGGCCAATAAACCCACTGCGCTCTCGGTCTCCCCACTGAGGGATGGCATCTGGGTCTTTCAGCTTTTGCAGTTGAAATGAGCCCCCAAGCAACTGGCCCCATGTTGGCAGTCTTATGACACAGACACCTACTGATAATCTGCAGCTTTTAACCACCTCACTGTATTATTTTGACTTCATTATTGATTTAAGCACTCCACAGGTGCCTTGGCCCATTTTTCCAATCTGTAAGACCTGGGGTGCCTCACAAACATTGCAAAGAAATGGGCCCCCACCAGCCCTGACACATCGTCAACCAGCCCTGCTCCCACTGCTAACCCAATACCCTGAGCCCAGCTAGGAAGCTGAATAGCTAAATCACCTTCCCTTTGGCCACTAGTCATATCTTTCACCCCAATTCAGAGGTCCTTTACTTTCACAATGCTATGCTAATCTCTGGAGAGGTGGGACATCTAAAAGCTGAGACCAGAGTTAATACTTTGGCTTTATCAAAGTTAATCTGTTGATATTGCATGGATAGGCATTTGTACTCTGCATGTTTGATGCTGCTTCCGCTGCACAACGAGAGCCACGGGCTGGCGACACATCGAAAGAGGCCTCCTGCCTCAAAGTGGGTGGGCTTCAGCCCTCCCTAGCTAGGGGCTGGCTCCGCCTATGCAGCCAGGTCATATCAACAAAACCCAGCATTTCGGGATGGGGCTAAAGCCCGATCCGCTCAACAGTGTTGCACCCTACGTGTCTTTCACTGAAGTCCTGTTAAAAACAAACATTGGCAAAGCCAACGGTTTTGGCTTGTGCATATGTATTAGGCATTTGCCAGGTACTGCTATTAGATGCTCAGGTACTCAAACCAGTTTGCACCTGCTACCATCAACGGCCAGTTAATACCAATACAGCAATGCCTTTACCATGCCTACATGAAAGCCCAAAGTGTTACGATTGGCAATACTTGTTTTGCTTTACCCATCTTGCACAGGACTATGAATCAAGGTTAAAGCAAACATATTACTTGGCTAAATTGGCCCACATTGAATTTAGGCCAACTGAGCCAGTAATAACACTTATGGTGCACAGTCAGCCAGGGCATACTTTCTGTGGCATGGCATATTTACTGGCTGGGAGTGTGTACATGGTATTAATGGCATATATTGGTGCAGCCTGCATGGAGCACATGGGAACAATCAGCATGAATATATCTTTATACTAGCATATGTTGTGTGGAACAACCAGCATGAATATATCTTTATACTAGCATGTGTTGTGTGCAACGGCGGCATGAAATGTATTGGAAAACTGTCCTGTGCAGGGTTGGTCACTTGCAACTATTGGGTTTTTCCATGTGCTTCCATACAAAACCAATTGCAAACTGTATGGATTTCTACCCAATTATACAAAGAAAGTGCTGTAAAATGCATAATTGTAACCCAATGTTTCAAACATTTTCTTGGGAGTGAGAAACCCCATCAAATAACACTTGTTTGGTTTGGGCACCCTCACTGTGCTCTGTTGATCCTGCATAATTGGCACAAACATTTAAGCCTTTTCAGTTCAGAAACTCACCAGCCTCCACTGTACATCATCCATCTGTCACTGTGTATGATGTGTGTTTTAATGCGCACATAGGGGCAGGGTGCTCCTTAATGCTGGCGTCATGCACCACATGCCTTCATGCCATCCTATATATGTTTATGCCTATGATACAAATGTTAGTCTGGCATAAACCTTTCTTCAGTAGAGAAATCTAACTTTGCTGTAGCTGATTTGCAGTTGTAGTAATAAACCATATTTGGGTTCCTCCACACAAACTCAGGGGGGATTTCTCGAGTCCCCTGTTTGCGAATGTGCTGCCGCTGGCCCAATGCATAACATCAAAAGGGGGCCTCAACAAATGTTTGCCCAGGGCCTCACCACTTCTTGTGACAGCCCTGGTAGTAACACATAATGTTGCAAGCCAGGATACCAGATGAAGATGGGAACAGCATGATTCAGGGCCACCATGAGTACAGGATGCAAAGGAAGTCCAGCATGAGAGTTGAGAAAAGGTGTTGCACCGTTAATCAATGAAGTCCATAAAAGTCAAATATAGCATTGGCCACACGACGGTGATTTGAAACCAGAATGTATCAGGACAAACTCCTGCAGACTATTGGTAGATCAACCTCTGGAAAATGTGTGGGGCTAATCCTATACCCACCGCATGACATACACATAGACCTGTGTACTCGGCGTGGACAAAGCCTATAGGAGCAGACCCCCTGTAATATTTAGTTGGATATGACAGGAGGAGTACACAATGCATCTGCAGAAGGGGGAGGGCCAAACCTTCCCCTTGCCATGGACAGCCTAATTCACTAAAAAGGCTCAATGGATCCACACTGTCCTTTTGTTGGGCCCTGCAGCTGCTGGCAGTCATTTGTATACTAATCAGAGCATAATCAAACAGGTCCATAGGGGGCCCGGCTGCAGGGGCTAACAATGGAGACAGCAAACCCCAACACCGTTTCATATGCACTGTGTCAACCTGAAGCCAGCTCCCACCCTAAGTATCGATTGACAGTGAAATGCCATGTGTGGGACTGCGTGTTTACAATAGTCACCCCCACAGGGGGAGCCCATTCATAAGGTACACGTATGTGGTTTGCAGGAGCCAGAAAATGTAGTCTTGCTGCAGCTTCAAGGGAGACCTGCCGCTTTAATAAGGAACCACAGAGAGCTCCATTAACCAGAAGGATCCTTCGATCCACAACAGACAGGAAGATGGGTGTGACTTAGTATTACATGTTTTCACCCCTTTACCTTTTCTGTTGCAAAGCACTCTGGTTATGACCTCACACATATAGGAGATTGTTGGTGGGGACCCATGATTGGTTCATTAGGGTAGGCTTAGCCTACACCAATCCCTGTGGTCCATTTGGCTTTAAAAGAGGGCCAAAACCCTCTTTTGGCAGATCATCTGAATGCTTCACCAGAAGCAGAAGGAAGAACTCATCATTGGACCCTGGCTGAGGGTACAGTATACCTTACATCTCACGCCAGTGAAGGAAGGCCAGGACCTACAAGAGGGAAGTAATATCCCTCCCCTAAACATCTCCCAGGGAACTGAGGGAGACACTGAATCCAGAGGAACCTCCATCAGCTCCAGAACGGTACCCAGCCAGCACACAGCATGCCCTGCTGGGCTCTAAAGCAAGCTTCCTTGGTGGGATGGGCCAGATAGTCTCATAACCCTGTGGTGCCTTGAAACACCATTTGTTGTATAGGCGTTGTACACATATCCAATAAATAAATAAATGAACCACGGACAAGGCAGCTGCCTGCAACACACTTCTCAGCTTGACCCCATCTGCCTTAAAGGACTACACAAGCCCAAAGAAGAAGATAGAAGTGTATTGACGAGCATCTACCGACGTCTGCCTTAAAGGACATTTTCAAGCCTGACGAGCCGCTCGTGATGCAACCGACTGCACCACTGACTGTTGTTATGCTGCAATCACTAAAGCCCTCTGAGACACCTCAACAAGTGCTTCAGAACCACGATCAGCACCAAGAAAACGATTCCTGACCCAGACCCGCTGTGTAGGCCACCCTGCAGCCGTCCATCCATTTTTACTTGCCAAATTGCCTGCCGCCTGATACCCGTATCTGTTTTCCATCTTCAACTGTGTCACAGAAGCTGCAAAGCACTCTGAAATCCACTTGGCCCTGTCAAGCATCAAGAGGATCTCCAGCACAGGGTACATTGAGGTTCTGTGCCCATGGTCTTCTCTGAAGGCCCCTGGTGATATTTTACAACCCATTGCTCCCTTTGTGCAGTATCCTTAAACTGTTGTGATTATTTACTATAGCAACTACCCTCCTGTCAGTATCCAGAGTGCATCCCTTTCCTTTCTTTGTAACTGCCTTTCCTCAGCATTCCTAGACAGCGTGGGTTGTATTTCATAGTGTGCTAGAGCAGTCTCTTGTGATAATAATAAAGTAGATATTTTTAAACAACCTTGACTGGACAGTCCCTTTTATCATTGGGTGCAAATTGTATTTTCACTGTGTTGTAACTAACTAACGATACAAAACCTTTCACAGATAAGCCTGCCGCTCGATCCACGTTACCAAAGATTGGACAAGAAGGTTTATAATTTGCTTATGTTTCCAATCTGTTCAGATCCCTTCTGGTGTGCTAGAGTTGTGGGGCTGTTGATGGTTTCGAAACCGATATTCATCTCTGGACCACTGGTGCTCCATACGTTGATTCATCACATTGGTGGCAGGTGATGCGATCGATTTGGATCCTTGCACACAGGTTAGTCATCCAACGTTAAAAGTACTTTTGCAGACAGCTTTTAAACACTGCTAAGTATTGTTAAATAACCATGGATCTTGACATGGAAACTGTGAAAGGCATGAGCAAGGATTTGATTTAAAACATTTTCTTTTTATTATTTTATAAACAACACTTCAAACATTACAAACAAATAGGACGTTCATGAGTAAGCTTCAAACTTTATATTGCAGAATGTGCTCTTCGGTCCTACCCCCACCCACCCCACAAACTTGAGCCATAATATCTATGTCATCCACCTATACATCTTCTGGCGTGTCCACTATCACTATGTCTTCCATGCCATCATCGCTGTGGTCAGCCTGGGAGGGACCCACCATCGAGGCCACCAGTTGTCTCCATGCTATTAAGGGGGCCACCTCTCCCCCCCCTGGTAACAGCTTCATACCAGGCGGTTCTTTCAGCTTCTGCCCACTTTAAGAAAACTGACCACCACATCTCAATTCTGGGCCGATGGGCCGCTTTCCAGCACATTGCGGTTCTTCGTTTGGCTAAGATGTAGGCCAGGTCCTTCATCTTGCTAATGTGTCTCAGATTACGCGGTCTGGTGAAACCCCCAAGCATGCATGCCCAGGCTGACTCCACATCCGGCGTGACCCCTTTGTCTGCTAATCGTGTTTTCAGTTCTGTCCAAAACCTGCTCACCTCCGGGCAAGCCCAAAACATGTGCAGGAGCCCAGCCTCTACCTCCCCGCACCTAGTGCATTTCTGCGTCTCCGGGCCGCCAAACCTGGCTATCTTACTGGGGGTTAGGTATGCCCTATGAGTGACATATAATTGGATCTGCTGAAGTCTCGCGTTTCGGGGCACCTTCTTATGATACCGTTGGGCTCTTTCCCATTGTCCATCCGTCATGGGTGCGCCCACCTCCTCCTTCCAATCTCGCCTTAGTTGGAGCAACTCCCTCCCCGCCCTGGTGCTCAACAGCTCAAATATACAGGATATTTCGTGCCCACCGTCCGAGACATCATACATCATCTCTATGGTGGCATCAGGGTGTTCCGCAAGGACTGCCTCAGGCCATTGTTCTCTCACAAATTTAATAATTTTAGTATAAGTGATGTGTTGGCCCTTCTGTACCCGGTGTCCTCCACTAAACTCTGAAAGTCCACTAACACCCCCTCTTGCCATATATCTCCAAGGGTAGCCAGACCCACCGGTTCCCAGTATCTACAGACCCCTTTCATCAATTGGGAGTCATTCCCACATAACGCCACTAACGGCACCTGCAGAGAAAACGGGGCCGGGTCTCTCCCATTCTGCCATGCTCTATGCCAAACCTCCCATCCAAGCAGCAACAACCCCGCCATTCCTGATACCTTTGATTTAGGCAACCACACTGTCTCTCTGAGGAAGTAGGGAGCTGGATCTCCACGCAACAGCCTAGCTTTGGCCGTTTCCTCTTCAGACAACCACCTCGCCACATATTGCAGCTGACCCGCCATGTAATATAACTCAAAGTTCGGCAGGTTTATGCCCCCCCCCGCCGCACGAGTTTTGTAATTTCCAGAGGGCCATCCTGTTTCTGGAATTATGCCAGATGAAACCCCTGCACAGGCTTTGGAGTTTGACAAAAAAGCGTTTAGGGATCACATACGGGATCTTTACGAAAAAGTGAAGCAATCTGGTCAGGACTACCATTTGAAGCAAGGCCGCCCTCCCCATCATGGCCAGGGGCAATCTGGACCAAAATCCCATGCTATTTTTAATACCATCAACTGCCTTTTCTGTATTGTATTTATGTTCTGCCCCCGTCTAGTGGTATATATCGATACCTAGGTATCGAAACGTTTTGGTTCGCCATGGTATTGGCAAAACGGGCAGGTTTCTCTCTGTGGTGCTTTTAAACCTCCCCAGGGGGAATACACTAGACTTCCTGGGATTCACTGCTATGCCCGAGAGGATAGCGTAATGTTCCATCCCCTCCAAGACATATTGAAGGTTCTCCTCCGGGAAGCGCATGTACAAAAGCATGCCATCGGCGTACAGTGATATAAGAAGAGTACCTCCCACCGTACGGATCTCTATCTCCCCGTATTGTTGTCTAAGGCACACTGCTAGTGGCTCTAACGATAGGATATATAACATGGGCGACCAGGGGCATCCCTGTCTGGTACCCCTGCTAAGTTGCCACTTATCTGAAATGATGGCACCCGTTTTAACCCTTGCAATGGGGAGCTGTACAACATCTTAAACCATCTCAGATACCCCGGCCCCATCCCATATCCTTTCAAGGTCGCAGGCAACCAAGGCCACCTCACTGAATCAAAGGCCTTGACTGCATCCAGCGAGACAATTGCCAGCTCGCCGGGGTCTTTCTCTGTTTGGTCAATAATGTGATATAATCTCCTATGATTGTCAGTTATATTCCTACCAGGAACGTAGCCCGTTTGGTCAGGGTGTATCAATTTGCCAATAACTCGCTTAAGCCTGTTAGCCAGCACAGCTGTGAGGATTTTGCTGTTCTTATTGAGCATCGATAGGGGCCTATATGACCCACAGTCTGTGCTTGGCTTGCCTGGTTTCAGGAGCGGGATGATCACTGCTTCCCGTAGGGATTCCGGCAACCCCTCGTGCTCATAAGCCTCATTAAGCATGGCCAGTAGCGGCGGGAGCAACTCTTATTTACAATTTTTATAGAATTCACTGGGGAGCCCATCCGATCCCAGCGCTCTGCACGTGGGCAGGTGCTGGATCACTGTCTCTAGTTCATTTTAGGTGATTGGGGCGTCCAGGTCAGCCCGTTTCAAGTCGTCAAGAGAGGGCAAGCCTATGTCCTCAAGTGTTTTCTGGATCTCCTGGTCCCTATTTTCCTCCTCCTCCTCATACAGGTGTTTATAGTATCTACAGAACTCCTCATTTATTCCCTCTTGAGTATCCCAGATCTGGCCCTCCTCGCCTCTAACATCTCTAATCGCAGGTTGTGGTGTTTCGTTTTTGTATAACCAGGCCAGCAATCTGCCCGGCTTGTCTCCTCCCGCATGCTGCCTTTCCACCTATTTCCTATAGTTCAGCTTACATAATCTATCCCAAAGCTCACTGCTAGTTTGCTGCAGCAGCGTCATCCTCTCCTGCTCCTCCCAAGAGTCACCACCCCTACGCATCATGTCCTCCAGTTCCCTTTCCGTCTCTTGTAACTTCTGTGCTATGCCTCCTTGGAGCCCTCTGGATTTTGATATGGCTACACCATGCACTACCACCTTGATTGCCTCCTACACTGTCCCCACCGATTGCACGCTACCAGTGTTAATATCAAAGTATTCAGTGATCGTCTCCCTCAGGTCCTCCTGGAATCCCGAATCCAGCAGAGCCTCTGCTCTTAGCTTCCACGTCGGGATCCGCGCCCTACGGGGTTTGTATCGCCACTCCAGGACCAAAGGGCAATTTCTGAAAGCACCCTGGCCATATATTCCGCACCCACCATTTCTCCCACTATCTCAGCCGCGGCGAACACATAGTCCAGCCTCGTGTGCAGACCATGTGGCACCGCATAGTGTGAATACTGCCTGTCTACTGGGTGCAGCCGCCTCCAGACATCTTCGAGCTTAAAGTCCGTCACCAGGGCCTGTAACGTCTTCGCAGCCGGGGTGGGTTTGTCTGGCTTGCCATCTGATCTGTCCATCTTGGGGTTCAAAGTACAATTGAAGTCCCCTCCCCATAGGATCGCGTCACCCACCAGGGGGCTGATTTTGCCATATAGAGTTCTAAAGTAAGCCGCTGTATCATGATTAGGGGCGTATAAGTTTACAATCCTCACTTCTCGGTTTTCCAGCATCCCCTGTGCTACAATCATTCTGCCTTCCGGGTCCACCGTCGCCTGAGTCAACTAAAATGGTATGTGCGGTGCCACCCATATAATGACTCCCCTAGCGTAAGCTGAATATGTAGCTCCCGTGACGCTCCCCATCTCTTCTTGACCACCTCCAGTTTCTCTATAGTGAGATGGGTTTCCTGTAATAATGCTATATCAATCCTCATCCTTCTTAAGTACATCATTACTTTATTGCGCTTTAGATAATTATTGAGGCCCCTCACATTCCAGGTCACCACTCTGAGGCTACCCGACGCCATTTATCTGATGTCCCGCCTCCTCTCCCAGTCTCCCCACCCGCCCAAGGTGACACAAAGTTTGGCTCGCTCCCCTGCCCACAAACTCCCCTTCCCCCCCATTCCCCGACTACAAACCACTGCACTCCACCCCTTCCCTCCCCCCTCCCCACCCCACCCTGACCCCAAACCCAACAATGCTCAGCTCCCCCGCGTTTGGTTCTGCCTTGGAATGTCCAGGCCAGGAACCCAGCGGGGTGTCTACCGGTGACCGAACTAAACTTCTCGTTATGGGGGTATGAGGTCTGGCTCCGTAATGCTCCCATGCTAATGCCAAAGTTTCCAGTGCCAACTGATCACACTTGTAGCTATAGCCCTGGGCATACTCCCCAGCAAGTTATATACAGTGCTATGTTCAAGTCCCATTGTCATAAACTGTGGCAAGCTGGGTGCTCCAGACACATATTACTTATCTTTGCCTCCTCCTTCCTGGATACCCGGTTCTTGGGGGCAACTCTGCGCGTCTAACCATCCCATGGCGTCCTCTAGGGTTTCAAAAAACAAGGTTCTGCTCTTGTGGAACACCTTCAATTTTGCTGAATAGATCAACATGTACCGGTGGCCCGCTTCTCGCAATCTTCTTTTCACAGATCCAAAGTTCATGCGGCTGCGCTGCACCTGCAAGGTATAATCCCGGTATGCCGTTATGTTTGCCAACCCCCTTTGTATTGTACCACCCTTCCGAAAGTGCTCAAGGATTTTCTCACGATCTCGGTAGTTCAGGATCTTAGCTATAACTGGCCTTGGGGGGTTTCCCGGCAGTGGCCTCCTCATCAGGGCCCTATGCGCCCTCTCCACCGCAAACCCCCTGGGACAGGGCTCCCCAGTAATCTCCTGCAACAGCATAGACTCGATGAATTCCATGGGGTTGGTTCCCTCGGCACCTTCCGGCAATCCGACAATACGAATATTGTTTCTTCGGGTGTGTCCCTCTGCCTCCTCCACCCTGCTCTCCAGGTTGCCCACGCGTTGCACTAGGGCGTGAAGTTCCAATTTATGGGCTACACAGTCCGCCGTGTCCGGGGCCACCTCTTTTTCCAGGACACCCGTACGCTCAGCTAGTGACCTTACATCTTGCCGGAGAAGGTTTACCTCTTCTTGCACTACCCCGACTTTGAGCTCAAGTGCAGCTTTCAGTTTCTTCATGGCCAGACCCAGTTTAGTCTCCCAGGCCAATTTCAGGTCTGCAATTACCGCAAGTATCTCCTGGGCCCCCCATCGGGGTTCTTGTCTTTCTTCCTGGCCCCTTCAGCGCCTGGTGGTGTTTTAGCATATTCATCAAGTGTAGGTTGCTTGCCTTTTGGTCTAATAGGTTTGTTAGACATCGCGATGCTTCGGTAACACATGAGCTGGCCTCACCTCACGGGGCCACCAGCGCGGGCAGGCTAAGTCACCCAAAGTGTCTGGGCCCAGCCCGACCGTATCGGGGGTGTCCTCAGGCTGCCTATCTTACTCCTAGAGTGGGCTGTGTCCTCCCACGTCACCATATGGGTTAATTCCTTCATATCGGGTCTCGGGCTCCAGCCCCGGTTGGTTCAGGTCCCCAGGCACCCTTCCCGGTGCCTATGTAGCTCTCCAGGCGTGCATACTGCCACTACGTGTGTCTCATAGGTGCCAACACAAGCTTCCTTCCTCACCACGCCTGTGGCGTCTTATGAGGCTTGGCGCCGGATCTGCCATACCGGCAAGCCACGCTGCAAGTTCCCGAGGGCTTCAGTGTTGCCCTTAGATCAAGCAGTGTCTAGTATTATTCTGCCATACGCTGGGGGGGAGGCATCACCTTCCTCTCACTTGTGCAGAGGGTATTCAGGCTTCAGGATCAAGTGGGGCTTCATGCTACGTCCATAATGCCCTCCATGCTAATCATTGAGTGTGGCACCTCACTCATGGCCACACGCTCATGCGCAGCACAAAGCACTTTGTTAGACCCAGGGCCACATGCTACATATGTGCACTGGACGCCCCCATCCAGCCTGTGCAGGGCTCGCGCTGCAGTAGCAGCTGGGCTGCAACGCCACGGGCGCTCATTACTCACGGAGCTCTTCGCAGCTCCAGTTTGCGAGGGGGGGTTAGGGTCGTCTTTGCCTCCTCGCTCGCAATGCTCCCCGTTGCTCAGTGGCATAGGGGACAGCAGGCATCCCAATATGTCCTCCAGGGGCAGGCACCCAGGGGTGCCAGTGTCAGGTGAGTCCCGAAGCAGGTCTCACGCACCCGGTGCGGCCTGCCCCCCGCTTCCTCCAGCACCGGCGGTGGCTGCGTCTCACCACCTCCGTACTTCAGGGCACCCCAGAGCGGGGTTCAT
This sequence comes from Ambystoma mexicanum, assembly GCF_040938575.1. NCBI lineage: Eukaryota > Metazoa > Chordata > Amphibia > Caudata > Ambystomatidae > Ambystoma > Ambystoma mexicanum. The sequence goes on from NC_090931.1 coordinate 217,739,878, forward strand.
TTGCGGTGCACTCGCCTGCCAGGCACTGGGCCCCGGGCCCCCCACACCTCCACTCCAGTGGGCGTCCCGGGGCCACGGCGCATCCCGCACGTCACCGTCCTCGCCCACCACAGCACCTCAGTCTTTCTGTTGTTGGCCGCCAGAGCCTTTGTCAGTTCTTCTTGGCCGCCATTTTGGGGATCTCGGCCCCAAGGATCACGAACAAAACGGAGCCCACAGGGCTGTCCTCCCTCAGTTCCTGGGCATGAGCTTTACAGGAAGACTGTGTGAGCACTTCATACTCAGGTTCGCAATGTTTCAGGGCTTCAGTGCATATTTTCAAGCACGTTTTTACAGGATCAGTAGCCGGATCTTGGGAGCTCTCCCAGAGCTCGACTGCTCACATGGCTCTCGTAGCCACGTCCCCCAGTCGGCAGGAGCAAGGATGTCCTGCACGTCCTATGTCAAGAGAGGGCACTTCTCCACAGCACTAATGTTAATAAACCTGAGTTGCTGACCAGCTTCCAAGCTTGAGTCGAAGCGAGGGCGGTTGGGGAGAATACCCCAGGGCATGGGTTAGACCTCATGTACTTGAATGAAGAAAAACTCTGGGAGTGGTAGTGGAAGATGATGAGGAATATAGCATTATCAGTGTTTCTCACCAACCATCCCGCCAGGGGGCATGCATGGTTCCTCCACATTCTAGAGGGTCATGGAGGTCAGGGGCTAGTACAGCAACCACATGTCCCAGGACTCAGCAGAGTCTCTAAATTGCCCAGTAATTGTCCCGACTGTAAACTATGTAGCGGCTAGAAAGCTCCTGTTGGAGGAGAGGAGACTAACGCTGGAGGAACAAGAACAGCGGGACAAGGTCACAATGGAGTGGGACAGCACCACCACAGAGCTGTACAGACTGGCACTCGATGAGAAGTAGGAGGCCAACAGATCTAAGTCAAGCAAAAGCAGCGGTAATGGCTCAGACCAGGTGCCCGGGATTAACCCAGGTGCCACATCCCCAAAGACTTAGTGCAGGCGTACGAGGTGGCGAAGGATATTATTGACAGTTTTGAAGTGATTGTGCTTGGTTTTCAGCTACAGAGGGTAGACAAGGTACTGTTGGGTGCAGCCCTGATGAGTCGCTTACCAACACCAGTGACTGATGAAATTCTTCAGTTAACTCCTGAGGAAAGGCCTGTTTGTGAAACATGAAGGAGGCCCTCCTCTGGAAGTTCTGTAAAACCCCAAACAGTATCTCTATTGTTTCAGAGAGCTCAGAAAGAAAAGTGGGCAGACATTTGAAGCATTCACACAGTTCTCATTGAAATAACTGACCAGTGGGTGGCTGGTAACAAAGTTGACACATTTAAAGGGATGTACAATTTGATTGCGTGTGAGCATGCATTGAAGAATTGTGAGTTTGACCTACTCCAGCATCTGGTGGTCAAGACTATTACGGATCCAAGGGAGCTTGCAAAGGCTGCCAACAGGTTTGTAAGTACTTGAGTCCAGAAAACATCAGGTCCCCAAAAGAATGAAGGGAAATCTCAAAACCTTAGTTCAGCTGTACCCACTGAAAAGAAGAGCGCAGGCACTCCTAACACTGGGACATCTACGTTCTCATCATCCAAAGGTTAGGTTGTTTCGTGTGTAAGGAGTTGGGCTATAGGAGAGGGGATCCTGCTTGCAAGGGCTTACCTAAGGAAGTGAATGTTGGACTCATTGAGGAGGTCTTCATTAGTGTCGGTCTCCTAGAAGAGGACTGCCCACGAGGCCAGGGATTGGGCAAATGTGGATTAGTTAAACTGAGTGGGAACAGTACTGGGTCTCCAGAAGAGATCCTACTATTTTGAACATATCTATACCATTGAACACATAACTCCTGTGGTTCGGGACACTGCGGCTAGCCTCACTGCAGTCACGCGGCAGTGGGTAGAGCCAGATCAGTATATCGATGGGTCTGATTGCACCATCAGTGGGTTGGACGGAAAGAGTAAGTTCAGCCTTGGCTATAGTAGAGTTCAGTTGGCAACATGAAACGCCCCAGCGCAGTGTAGCGGTAAAAGACTCCATCCCTGCCCCATGTCTGTTGGGTAATGATCTTACTGATCCCGAGATACTGGGAATGTGGACTCCTGCACAGTGAGCCAAAAGACTCTGAAAGGCGAGAGCACTACAAGTTTGATGATTTCCCAATGCCACAGAAAGTTTCTTTTGGATTTGGCTCACCTAATTCCTTTAGCGGGTCACGTGGGAGTGATTAGGACATCGGACCGGTTGTCTGCACATTTTTACTGGCCGCAGTTTGGCATAAAAGTTAAGGAATTTGTCCAGTCTGACCAACTTGTCAGACTTCTGGCAATTCAGGCGGTGCCACAAAACCCCCTTTATACCACTACTCATGGTTGGGCTGCCTCTCCACGAGAATAGACATGGATATTGTTGGGGTGCACGTTCAAATCCCAGCCCTTTCCAAATGGTTTAGATTGTGGAAAATATATCAACATGTGGGGACCGTGTAGAGGGTGGAGCTGGGGGCAGTGGGGAATCTTATGTGTAGTGGTGACTGGCGGGAGACAAATGTATATATATATACACTAAACAAAAACGTTGTTAAGGGGACGTTATGGTTAAGTTGCGCTACTAAAAACCTGTGAAATTAACTAAAAAAACTTTACAAACGTGACATTATGGTTCAAACTAAAACCAAAAACCCCCTGAAATTCGCCAGTTATGGTAGGCTAAGCAACCATACCTGCCCCCACCACTGTACACTGCTAACACTAACACCCAGGACATTAAAGATGGCATCACAAATGTCATTGATGACATCACTGATCTCGTGATTTCAAACAAGACCAAAAGAACGTACAAAGTGATACACAAAGCTATGTGTGCAAACATAATGTTTCAAATAAGAAATATTAATGCTAAAAAAGGGTGAGTGTAGTCATACCCTGCAAACGTGGAAACTCTGCACTCTCCATTATTGGAGGAATAATATAACAGTGCAGAAAGATAATACTTCAGTTATATTGCTACAAGTAGAGTTTCGGTAATTTAAAATTAAAACACGGGTCGGTGTAGAGTGGTGAAAAGTAAACTTACATAATATGTACTGCCTCCATTCTTTTTCGCCAAGTCAGACACCAACTTATTCGCACCGAAGAATCTTCATGGACTGATATTTCATGTGCCGTACAAACATTTTTAAAACATAACCTTATCACTGCTATTTTTTTTCAAACCTTTCATTCCTTGAATTGCTTCTAAAGTTTCCCTTTCGCTCAAGGTCAAGGTAAAAAAACAATTGCCCCTTATACATTCACTCGGATGCGTGGGCCTATTGAGCGTGCAACCAAAAAAGCAACTCATTTAACCATCACTTCGAAGCCAAATACATTCTTGCTTTTCAACAACATATTGAAATCCAATTATGAGAACCGTCTATGGGAGCGAGGGGTCCTCAGGCCCCCTCGCGTCGTACGCTCCTCAGTACAAGGCTTGGACCGCGTGCCACTGGTAGTGGTATTGCCCCTTGCCCTTATGTAAAGTTAACCACGGTTGACTGCTGCATAGATGGGACTACTGAGCAGGACACGGGGCATCCATCTTTTGTGCCCCCTTTCGACTCCATCTTGGGTAAACAGGCCTCACTGCGATAGTACAACAATGCTCAGCTCCCCTTTCCACTGCAGCAGCCAAGGACAGACACACACACACAAGGCACACAGGCAGCTGGCTGGCCCCCACGCTTGCACTCCCCCTGCGAAGGAAAGTTCTGCGCTTCCATTCTCACGCTGAAGCTGGAGAAAAGTTGCAACAATCAATATGCTACAGTTTTCTTCCTCTGAGATCACTGGTTGCCTGAAAACCGGCATGTGAACCAAGATGAGCTAAGCACTTTCTGCTCGATTCGTTCTCATAAACGTGCAAGCTACCCACCCCCATTAAAACAATTTATTGCCATCCTGACCCTGCACCCCCTGTAAGGTATTTCTTTCAAGTGCCAGACCCTCGCCTGTGCTGCGAAATCCACCCAACACACCCACTACTAACCTTAAGCATTTTTATTATTATATATGCTTTTACTTGCACTAATGAGTTTGAAACCTAGAAAGAGATGCAAAACATAGCCTGATTCTTTTACATGCACAAAAAAGGTCAAGGCCTTCAATTAAAGCCACGAATGACCCAATTGTACTGACAATAATCATTGTGTGTAACTTATGGAAAATATGACAAGTAACATAAAATGTTTTAAATAATTTGTCATTTAGTATGCAACAATACTAGCTTAGGTAGTGACCACAGTGACCGGACCCTGACCTGCATGGAGCGCAAGATGTTTGACGTCTGTCAGCTACTCAGCCAACCAGGAGGAAGAGATGCTACCCACACCTACAGCTCCACACCGTCTGGCCAATCGGGTCCATTTAGTACTTTTTGTTAGAGTTACTTTAACTAATATAAATGTTGGCACTGATGTAAATGAGTTAGAGTATTTTGGGTTATTTCCTAGCTGGAGAAATAAACCATCCTTTGAACTCTTGCAGCCGGGTCTCAGTGCCTCTTTCCCCGACAAGGCGTTTTGCCTGTTATTTTATTTCTTTTTCTCTCACACGTAGTAAGACGGGGAAAGGCACCTACATTTTTAGTGACCCCCGCAACGTGATTTAGAGAGGTGCCTTGAGGCCTGCGCCGCCCGGCAGCAAGATCCAGGGCACCCCCCAGCAGAACCATCGCCTCCGCGGTTGACCAGACTGTGCACACCAAGAAGAAAGGGTCAAGGGTTCCCGGTTGACGAATACCCGATCGAAAGCTGCTCGCCAAGGCAGGCCACGGCTTGGTTGGGGGACGAACCTGATCGAGGTTTGGCCGCGAGCGCCGACCCTCGGAATACCTGACTGAACACGTGGAGTCCCGGTTGCAAAGACCCCAAAGGAAGATAAGGGGAAAATACGGGAAGAAGGGAATTAGCAACAAAGGGTAGGTAGCCAAGAATAGGGTCTGTGTGAGTGACGGTGAGGCTTTTCTGATCTATCCTTTATATGGCCATTAGGTGTTGTAAGAAGTGAGAAGAAGAAGAGAAGTGGTATCCTAGCCCATAGGGGGTAGAAGGAGGCGCCGCGTAGCATTTGTCCCGACCAAGTGCAGAATAGAGATAAAGAGAAAAATAGTAGGGGTCTCGAGTAGGCTCGGAGTAGTTTTTAGAATATTCTTTTTCCGTGGAAGTAAGAAATCTTGAGACATAATAAAGGTGAAAGAGGTGGGGAGTGAATGCGAAATAGTGCATAGTATAGGGAAGAAGAAAAAACAGGGACAGTAACGGGAATAGGGAAAGAACAAACGCGCGCAGGCAGTGCATGTGTATGTTGCATGATTATATGTTTGTTGGTCCGCTTTTATGTATATGTCTTGTTGAACACGCTAAAGTATTTTAACACAAGTAATTTATGATTGATATAAGGTAAAGCAGAAGAAATAAACTGTGAGAGGTGATCAGGTAACACCTCTCAGAAAGCTAATGTGACATATAATAATTGTGAGCATTGATAAAGAACGTATTATTTCTACATATTGTAATTGATATACCAAGTAAGAGGTGGGAAGAGATTCAAAGGTACTATAATACACAAGAAAGGAAAAGAAACATTGCCTTGGGGGGAGTAACACCACTAGCACATATTTGCCAGCACCTTCCACTTTATAGCGACAGGATACAGAAGTATCACGATCAGTGGATCACTGAGATAAAGGGAGACGGGGTTACACCAATTTGGCCAGAAGGAGGATCATTTGACAAAAGAGTATTGGACTTAGTATCAACACATTTGCTAGCGCGATACAAAGGGATACAGTTACAGAACCGGAGAGAAGTGTTAGATTTATGGCGAATGTTTGAGGAAGATTCCCCCACGGCAGACGTAGGTACAAACCGAATGACAGAAAAGCAGAAAAACCCTGAAGAAGTAGGTGGGACCCCAAAAGGAGAATGCTCAATGATTACAACCGAAAACGAAGTAACAAAAATCTATCCCTTAATGACTAGGCCAGCGGTAGGGTTTAGTGAACCCCTGTATATACCACCCACCACCACTGCCCAGAGCGGGGCAACAGCCCCCAAACTTCCACCATATGACAAAGGAGGCCTCTATGGCCCCATGAGTGCGCCTCCCGTGGACATAGCACGTTTAACAGGTGATTTGAACCGTTAGCTAGCACACGCACAAATGGAAATAACACGGTTAAGAGCTTTATGTGTCAAAGGGCAAATGCTGCCAGGGGGAGGGGAGATACCCCCACTGTCACTGGCAGATCTCACACCTCCGATCGGGGCAGCAAGCAATGCAACCCCAGCAGCCTCTGTATCAGGGCAGTCTATAGTATCGCAAGGGACGTCATCGCAGCAGAGGCAAGAACAAGAGTGGCAGTCAGGACAGTTCCTGTTCCAATTGAATAACAAGCCAGTGAGAATTATACGCCCAGATACACCAGAGAGTCAACAAAGTGGAGACCAGAGTGGAAGGCAAGGAAGTGAACCCAAGGAAAACTGGGAGGATAATAATGAGTTCGAGTCAGAAATAGAAGAAATATGGGACGATTTAGATGAATACGAAGAGGCAGCTGCCGCAGAGGGTTCCCCACTGCCAAACCACTGTTACCCAGACACACTATCGCCACCATTATGGCAAGGTAGATTAAGACAACAAACAGGGAGGATAGGAAACATATTGGTAAGTAAAGCGAAAAAAGGGAAGACAAGCAGAACGGGAAAGAAACAAAAACTACAAATGCCACTGATACATAAAGCAACAGGTAGGCCAAATTACATTCCGTGGGCCCAAATGGACAAAACCAACCTGTTAAAACTCCTCCCCCCGCTGACGGGAGGGGCAGGTAAGTGGATACATGTATTTGAAAAAAACACAGCAGGCGTGCCGTTAGCTATAGGTGATGTAAAAAGTCTATTAGTTTCAGCAATCGGGGACCAAGCAGACACAATCTGGGAAAGGGCAGGTTTCCCGGGAGTAACGATGAGCTGTGACCGACACGGTGGATCACCGTTTAACAATGTTCGAGCACAAGTGTGGGATGCATTGCGGCGTGCATTTCCAGACGTTCCAGATTTACATGCAGTGATGCAGTGTACGATGGAGGAGAACGAGGATCCTGCGCAATTCATTTTGCGAGTGCAAGATTTATGGAGGAGCGAAACTGGTACGGCATGGAATAAATCAACAGCTTTATTCTATTGTATCATTAAAAAGGGGTTGCCGAAAGAGGTGCAGAAGGCCTTGGACAAAATAGCTGGGATCGAAGCCAAAGGGTGGCCTGAAATTCAGAGCATAATTGTACACCACTGGAGGAGGATCAAAGAGAAGGAAAAGGAGGTCACGCAAAAGAGGCTGGCTGACGAAGCGAAATTAGTACAGACGAAATTAGTGAAGGTCGCCGTCATTACTGCCAGTGCAACAGCAGACAGAGGAAATGAAGGAGAAGAAAACGAAGGAGGAAGGCCCGTCGGGATAGCAGCGCAGTGGGTTGGGGAGGACCAAGGACAGTGGAACGGAGAAGAACAGCCATGCCAAGGATCGCAGTGGCAGAACAGGCCGGCCCAAGGAAGAGGTGGGTTCCGCGGGCAAAGAGGTGGATACGGAGGAATGGGAAACAGAGGGTATGGTGGGCAAGGGCCAAGGGGAGGACAGCAGGGATCGTGTTGGAATTGTGGAAGATGGGGACATTATTCACGACTTTGTAGAATGCGACCATCAGGGTATTTTCAACAGCAACAACAGCCCATGAACAATGAACAGGGGTGGGGCTGCCCACACCCAGCTAGCCCTTGTGGAGCTCCAATGGGGAGGGGTGGACAACAGGATCAATACTGCTATGACCCCCAAATGCAACAAAGACAGCCAGCCCCAGAACAGCAGTAACAGCAGCAGCAGCCACAACAGCAAAACTCACTACAGCCCATGGCGAGACAAAACCCAGTAGGGAACATAAACAATAAGGTTTTTGCAGTGGCTGCAAACGGTGCTCCTGCACCATACCGCGGCATAACGGTCGTGGGTGACAATGTTTTTTCAATGCCAGTTCAGCAAAAATAGCAAGACTAGGACAGCCTACAGGGAGCACTTGCGTGTCCAGTCCTATCCACCACACAAAGTGCAAATGAGGAACCACTAGTGGCGACAGAGATAGGAAACAAGCAGTTTATCTTTATGGTAGACTTTGGAGCAGAAAAATCATGCCTCACAGAAGGGCGGTTTCAGCTCTCGGGAAGAAATTTGGAGACGCAGGGGTTCTCTGGGGCTATTTTAAAAGTTCCTTATACAAAAGATCTTGATGTAACAGTGGGGGGAAAAACAGTGCGTGCACCCTTATTATATTACGAAGACGCGCCAATCAATTTGATGGGACGAGACCTACTCAGTAAGCTAAACATGACAATAGCCTTTACTGAAAAAGGAATAGTGTGCTCAACGCCAGGGGTATGCCCCATACGGGCACTCTTGCTAATAAGTACGATTACAAAGGAAGTTGCAGTAAGAGGGATTCCCATTGACATGGACATGTTTGTCTATAGAATACAGGTATTAGCCCGAGTAGTGCCTGAACTAACACAAAAAGAGTGGAGAATACCATCCGATTTCATATTCCGCCCAATCACACCAACAGATGTAGTGCCAGGCACAATTATGTCTATAGACATTGAGGCAATTCAAGTTTACAACAAACGCATTGTGGTCATAGGCCTGGACTCGCAAGGACGTGAGTGAAGAAGTGTGCTATGAATAGAGCCAAACATAATGCTAAAAGATATTACTGATGAAGAATTGTTTACTGACTACGAAGGGGATGGAGAAATAATGATGGAAATAAGCATACCATATGACATTATGATTCAATACAGAGAAATACACAACCCATTCATGGCTAACGTAAAGGCCCCACTGACAATATTTGAAGAAGACATGGCCAGGGTAGCACCTGAAGTTTGGACTACGGGACCACACGATGTAGGATTGTTGCATGAGGTAACTCCCATAAAAGTAAAACTGAAACCAGGTTCCCTCCCACCCAGAGTGAAACAATACCCAATATCCAAAGAAGCATAGGAAGGTATTAGAGAAACAGTGAATGCACTCATAAGCGAAGGGATCTTAGTGCCATCAACTTCCCCATGCAACACAGCGATTTTTCCGATTAAGAAAGCAAAAGGAGGGGCGTGGAGAATGGTCCAGGACCTCCGGCCATTCAATGACATCATCCAAAAAGAGTTCCCGTTAGTGCCTAACCCGTCATCAATATTGTGCAGTATATCAAAAGAGGCAAATTGCTTCACTGTCATTGATCTGAAAAATGCCTTTTTCTCTGTGCCACTCCAGAGTCACAGTACCTTACAGCTTTTACATTAGGGAACAATAGATATGAACATCGCAGACTCCCACAGGGGTATTGCGAAAGCCCGAGCATTTTTAACAGAGTACTACGAGAAGACATCGGCAACATAGATGTAGGGAGCACCATAATACAGTACGTAGACGATTTACTCGTCTAGAGCAAAACAGAAGAAGAGTGTAGAGAAGACTCAATACCACTGCTTAACGTATTGGCTGCCAAGGGATACAAGGTGGACCAAGGAAAGTTACAATACTGCCTTGCTGACGTTGCGTATCTTGGCCAGCAAATATCTAAAGATGGAAAAAGAATATTACCAGACAGAGCAGCAGCCATTCGACATATTATCATACCAAAAACAGTGAAGGAAATGCATACATTTCTTGGCATATATAACTATTGCCGAGCGTGGATCCTCGATTACACAGCATACACACGGCCAATGCTACAAGCACTAAAAGAAGCACAAAAGAACAGAGCCCCAATAAAATAGACACAGGAGATAATTGCTCAATTCTCTTGATTAAAAGACCATATTTCAAACGCCCCAGTTCTTGCAAATCCAGATTATGAAAGGGAATTTTTCCTGTTTTCACACAGCAATGGAACATTAATGACAGCAGTATTGACACAAAAGACATCACTAGGACACAAACCATTAGCGTACTACAGTGGAATATTAGACCCAGTAATGCAGGGACATTTCGCTTGTGAACAGGCCCTCGCTGCAGCGGCCTTCGCCATTGAGAAAAGTGCCACGATCGTAATGGGATGTTCAGTGACGCTATATGTGGAACATTCGTTATTTGCTATCTTGGAAAGATCAAAATCTACCCTCACAACACAGAGAGCCTCTGCTTATGAAATAATAATATCAAGTCCAAATGTACATGTGGTCAGATGCAAAACAGTGAACCCAGCTACCTTCATTACAGAGCCATGCACAACTGAGGATTACTAGAACACGATTGTAGCACATACGAGGGAGAGGGCGATGACATTCCCAAAGCAAGCGAAAATTCCCTTACAGAAGGTGAAATGTATTTCATAGACGGGTCAGCATCCATATATTCAGAGACAGGAGAGAAACATGTGGGGATGGCGGTAGTGCGCATGGAAGAAGACACATACGAAGTGATTGTGAAAAAACGCCTCCCCTCACATTACTCTGCACAAGCAGCCGAAGTGACTGCACTAATCAGCGCATTACACACAGCCAAAGGTTGTGCTGTGACCATATATACAGATTCAGCTTATGTTACCACCACAGTTCACTCAGGGGTATCACGTTGGCGAAGGAGAGGGTTCAGAAGAGCAGATGGGTCCCCTGTACAACATGCCACGTTGCTAAATGAACTAATAGAAGCTTTAGCAGAACCATCGGTAGTAGCAGTGGTTAAATGCCAAGCCCATACCCATAACACAGACGCCGTCTCATTGGGGAAAGCGGCAGCCGACGCGGCAGCAAAAGAAGCCTCATACTTCAATAAGACACCAACATCAGAGTACATTGTAAAAACAACCACAGCAGAACAACCAACAGATGCATACAATAACACGCCCATAGCACAATTGATAGAACTTCAGAGAAGGGCCCCACCGGAAGAGCAGGAGTTGTGGGGCAAACGAGGGTGTAAGCGATCAGCCACAGATCTCATTTGGAGACAGGAAACGACAGGCAAGGTAGTGATGCCCGTAGAATTATGAGAAGTAGCATTCCAACAACTGTATTTTCCAGCTCACGTTGCAAAACAACACATTGGGCCTCATTACATGGTAGGGGGTAACCATGGTGCTATTAGCGCCATGGTTGCCGCCAGTATCTTACCGTGTCCGCCTTGGTGGATGGCAGAATTACCGCCCTACTCCAAGGTGAGCGGGGGCGGTAATTCCCCATTCACCAAGGCTCTTCCCCATTCCCATTTTTGCCCCCATAGGGCATAATGGGAATGGGGAAGGTGCTAATTACGGTACCGCAAATTGCAGTACCGTAATTAGCTCCGAGGTCCCTTTGCGGCACCCAACTTTAACGACTGGTAAAACCAGCCGTTAACGTCGGGTCCCGCAAAGGGAACTCGTAGTAAGGCGGTAGGGGTTTACCGGTACCGGTACCCTTACCGGTACCGGTAAACCCCTACCGCCTACCGTGTAATGAGTCAGATATTCAAGAGGATTGGTTTGTTCCTAATCTACATGAATACTTAACTAAATTTGTGATTGAATGTACTACATGCCAAACTTACAATTCAGGAATGACATTGCGAACTCTGCGTGGCACTTTGCCACGCCCTACAGGTCCATTTAGAGAACTACATATCGATTACGCCGATATGGGACAAAGATGTAACAGAGCAAGATACTTGATTGTGGTGGTATGCCCTTTTTCATGGTGGGTGGAAGCGGGCCCTTGTCCCCATCCTGATGCAAAATGTGCTGCCAAGTTCCTTGTGCGAGAAGTATTCTCACGGTGGGGAATCTGTGACGTGATCCGTTCAGACAACGGCACGCACTTTGTAAATGACCTCTTCAAAGAAGTGACCTCCCTTCTGGGGGTGAAACACAAATTATGTTTGATTTATCATCCAATGGCCAATGGAGTTGTGGAGAGGATCAACGGGCTGCTCAAAAGCAATTTATCGAAATTATGCAGCACGTTGAAAAACAATTGGGTATATTGTCTGCCCCTAGCACTGTTCCAACTCAGAAACCAACCATGCAAGGACCATCATTTAAGCCCGCACAAAATTGTGATGGGAAGGAGAATGCAAACACTGCTCTCCCCTGTTAGGAGGGCGTCTGATGCGCACAAGGCTGCCACAGTGCTGGGAGAAGAATTGAAGGAATACCTAACACAGCTAATGCGTGCAGTACGCAGCATAGCAAAACAAATTGTTTCACCATTTACTGAAGATGTAGCAACAGACACCTCTATGCCGACTGCAGGCAGCCCGAAGGGGCCTTTAATGCCAGGGGAGCAAATTCTTGTCAGAAACTTTGTAAGAAGGTGGAATTCACCAAGATTTCATGGTCCATACACAGTGGTGTACAGCACCCCAACTGCAGTTAAGGTCACAGGGTTAAAGTACTGGGTGCACCTCTCAGACGTAAGAAGGGCACACAGTGTTACACCTCCCCAAAATGAAACTGACTGTGTGGATGCCACTACTGGCACAGGTTGACATGATGACAATTGCAACTTAAGACAAGGAAAGTATAGGGGAAAAGCAAAGGTTTTATATATTTTTGTCTTTCTTTCTCTCTTTCTCTTTTTCTTTTCTTTTCATATAAATCATGTTGTTTTTTTCTATTTTTTCCTAATTTATTCCATGATGAAATGAAAAGGAATTGTTACATGCCTAACTGAGTAAAGAAATGAAAAAGCAATGAATAATTGCAATTATTTTTCTTCCATGTGACTTAACAAATTTGTCTCGCCCACATAGGTTCAACATGAGCCAATGCGACGAAATGGCTGAGCAAGCTGAAATGTTAGATAGAAATAGGGATGCCACTAGGGCCAATAGATTAAATAATTTGGAATGTGTTACAAAATATGCTGCCATATTATTTGCAATAATGATGTTTTATCTTATTTGGTATAATGTTGTTTTATATGTGGCAAATGAAATGAACAAAGGGGGGAGGGGAACTGATATGACAAAACAAGGGTCTAAACTAATATGGACTGAAGCAACAACTATTTTAGAGGACACTTATAACATTGAATTGAATGATAAAATATAACATTGCCCTTTTACAATTGCACGTAAACGAAACTGCTATTCCATTGTTGAATAATACTGGAGCCAAGGAAATAGAGCTTGGATGGAATGTAAATGATGATTACTATTGGTTAACTGATTCCAGAAATACAAGCATGCGTACACACACTGCACCAGAAACCACTACTGAATACACACATGTCACAATGAACAACAGAGATGAAGCATGGTCTAGAATATTCCCGCTGCAATATCCACTAGTTGGTACCCAATTAAAAAACAGAAGGAGGAGAAAAAGGGGGTGGGAAAAAACAAATACAATATTTATCATAACTTGGGGTTAGATGAAATAGAGGACCCCTGACACCCTGGCCAATCAAACAAATGGTATTCAGACATGAGCACCGCAGCAAAGCAAGCAAGTAATGCAAGTTGTTACGTGTGCTAACTTATTCCCCATGCAACTGGAACCCCAAAAATGTTATTCCCACAGGAAGTACCCTGTCTGAGGCCCAATGTTTGATACATCTGATGCTGTGTAGAATAAAAAAGACATTTCAAGCACACACAGTCACTATGGAAAAATTGGAAAACGAAAAAACTTGCACCAGCAGACGACAAGGAGTAATCTGCCTCCATGGGCCATTTTTCGTTATAAAAGGCACAAGATATGCAGATGACAAGTGGCATGATCAAACGATTGAATGCAAAGCTGAGGGGCTTCGAGGGCTGCCAGATGAAACATACGAATGGGCAAAATAAACGTGCATCCCCATCTGGACACAGCATATCACCAAGCTGACATGGGTCATACCCCTGGAGAGACCCATAAAGATTCAAAAGGAAATACCGCACAAACATTGCTTCCATGGAGAAGGGAAGGTGAACATGGGAACGGTGTGGCAGTGCAATAAGACTTTAATAATGCCAGTCATGAAAAAAGGCACTGCTGCATTAATGGACATATACTGGATCTGTGGCAAACAAGCTTACCTGCATCTCCCAGCATCCTGGAGGGGCACTTGTGCCCTAGCCACACTTCACTCAGTACTAATAGTGATGCCAGAGAGCCACGTCCAGTTTACAGCATGGCCTTCGGCTGACACATCGACAGCAGGGCAATCGGCTGAACCATCGACAGCGCCCGATGAGACAATTACAGAGCCCCCAGCATAGAAACAATTGTCAGAAGAAACTTTGAAAACCAAGTTGTCACGCAGCAAAAGATCCAATTATATTTCGTCCAAATCATCAGAACTCCTTGCTAAAATCCCACAACAGTATAAGCTTTTTTCATCTGCAGAAACATTCTTTGCATCGTTCCTAGCACCAGGCGTTCAAGCAATGGCAAATGCGAAATGGCTGCAGATAACACACTGGGAGCTCATCCAGCTGGCCAACGACACTGACAAAGGATTCAACATCATAAAAATAGAGCTCCGTGCACTGCCCCTGATGACGATACAAAACAGATATGTCTTAGATCTTATCACAGCGATGGATGGTGGTGTTTGCAAAACAATTGGGGGGGGGGCGTGTTGCATGTTCGTACCAACTTCCGATGCTGATAACGGAACACTGTCACATGTGATAACAGCAGTGCATAATTTAGGAGAAAGAATGAGAGCAGAAGGTGGAGTAGACAACAACACGTGGTTCGACGACTAGTTCAGCTGGATACCTTTGTGGGTGAACATCGCAGCAAAGATACTCATTCCTATCATAGTCTTTCTTCTTTTAATATTCTGTGTGTGCGAACTGGGACTAAGATGCTGTGAAAATAATATGCCTAATTCAGCAATGATGATGGTAACAGTGGGCCGACAGACAACGGTGGCTACCATGATAGATGCCCAAGTACAAACCGGAGAATACACCACACCACAGTATAGGATGACTGCCATCTATAGACAGTATGGGGACATGGTTGATAATCTACATTACACTAGCATTAGAGAACCAAAAAACTTGCTATGGTATAACGAGGTATGGATAGATTTAGATGGGGATTGTGGGATATACTTAATGGTCACCCCCGAAGAATATGCAAGAAGGGGTAACAGCTTAAGAAGTGTGTGGAAAGCATGCATACCAATAAATGGTACACCTGCTTGGGATGAGGCTGTGGCTGAAGCTGAGCGCTTCCGAAGGGAGAACGGAAAGAACGAGATGAAGTAGTTTGTTACTTTAGATGTAACGAAAGGGGGGAATGTATGGGAGCGAGGGGTCCTCAGGCCCCCTCACATCGTACACTCCTCAGTACAAGGCTTGGACCGTGTGCCTCTGGTAGTGGTATTGCCCCTTGCCCTTATGTTAAGTTAACCACAGTTGACTGCTGCATAGATGGGACTACTGAGCAGGACACGGGGCATCCAGCTTTTGTGCCCCCTTTCGACTCCATCTTGGGTAAACAGGCCTCACTGCGATAGTACAACAATGCTCAGCTCCCCTTTCCACCGCAGCAGCCTAGGACAGATACACACACACACACAAGGCGCGCAGGCAGCTGGCTGGCCCCACCCTTGCACTCCCCCTGCGAAGGAAAGCTCTGCGCTTCCATTCTCACGCTGAAGCTGGAGAAAAGTTGCAACAATCAATATGCTACAGTTTTCTTCCTCTGAGATCACTGTTTGCCTGAAAACCGGCATGTGAACCAAGATGAGCTAAGCACTTTCTGCTCGATTCGTTCTCATGAACGTGCAAGCCACCCATCCCCATTAAAACAACTTATAACCATCCTGACCCTGCACCCCCTGTAAGGTATTTCGTTCAAGTGCCAGACTCTCGCCTGTGCTGCAAAACCCACCCAACACACACACTACTAACCTTAAGCATTTTTATTATTATATATGCTTTTACTTGCACTAATGAGTTTGAAACCTAGAAAGAGATGCGAAACATAGCCTGATTCTTTTACATGCACAATAAAGGTCAAGGCCTTCAATTAAAGCCACAAATGACCCAATTGTACTGACAATAATCATTGTGTGTAACTTATGTAGAAATGTGACAAGTAGCATAAAATGTTTTAAATAATTTGTCATTTAGTATGCAACAATACTAGCTTAGGTAGTGACCACAGTGACCGGACCCTGACCTGCATGGAGCGCAAGATGTTTGACGTCCGTCAGCTACTCAGCCAACCAGGAGGAAGAGATGCTACCCACACCTACAGCTCCACACCGTCTGGCCAATCGGGTCCATTTAGTATTTTTTGTTAGAGTTACTTTAACTAATATAAATGTTGGCACTGATGTAAATGAGTTAGAGTTTTTTGGGTTATTTCCTAGCTGGAGAAATAAACCATCCTTTGAACTCTTGCAGCCGGGTCTCAGTGCCTCTTTCCCCGACAAGGGGTTTTGCCTGTTATTTTATTTCTTTTTCTCTCACACGTAGTAAGACGGGGAAAGGCACCTACATTTTTGGTGACCCTCACGACATGATTTAGAGAGGTGCCTTGAGGCCTGCGCCGCCCGGCATCGAGATCCAGGGCGCCCCCCAGCAGAACCATCGCCTCCGCTGTTGACCAGACTGTGCACACCAAGAAGAAAGGGTCAAGGGTTCCCGGTTGACGAATACCCGATTGAAAGCTGCTCGCCAAGGCAGGCCGCGGCTTGGTTGGGGACGGACCTGTGCGAGGTCCGGCCGCGAGCGGCGACCCTCGGAGTACCTGACTGAACACGTGGCATCCCGGTTGCAAAGACCCCAAAGGAAGGTAAGGGGAAAATACGGGAAGAAGGGAATTAGCAACAAAGGGAAGATAGCCAAGAATAGGGTCTGTGTGAGTGACGGTGAGGCTTTTCTGATCTATCCTTTATATGGCCTTTAGGTGTTGTAAGAAGTGAGAAGAAGAAGAGAAGTGGTATCCTAGCCCATAGGGGGTAGAAGGCGGCGCCACGTAGCATTTGTCCCGACCAAGTGCAGAATAGAGATAAAGATAAAAATAGTAGGGTTCTCGTGTAGGCTCGGAGTAGTTGTTAGAATATTCTTTTTCCGTGGAAGTAAGAAATCTTGAGACATAATAAAGGTGAAAGAGGTGGGGAGTGAATGCGAAATAGTGGATAGTATAGGGAAGAAGAAAAAACAGGGACAGTAACAGGAATAGGGAAAGAACAAACGCGTGCAGGCAGTGCATGTGTATGTTGCATGATTATATGTTTGTTGGTCCGCTTTTATGTATATGTCTTGTTGAACACGCTAAAGTATTTTAACACAAGTAATTTATGATTGATATAAGGTAAAGCAGAAGAAATAAACTGTGAGAGGTGATCAGGTAACACCTCTCAGAAAGCTAATGTGACATATAGTGATTGTGAGCATTGATAAAGAACGTATTATTTCTACATATTGTAATTGATATACCAAGTAAGAGGTGGGAAGAGATTCAAAGGTACTAGAATACACAAGAAAGGAAAAGAAACATTGCCATGTGGGGAGTAATACCACTAGCACATATTTGCCAGCACCTTCCACTTTATAGCGACAGGATAAAGAAGTATCACGATCAGTGGATCACTGAGATAAAGGGAAACAGGGTTACACCAATTTGGCCAGAAGGAGGATCATTTGACAAAAGAGTGTTGGACTTAGTATCAACACATTTGCTAGAACGATACAAAGGGAAACAGTTACAGAACCGGAGAGAAGTGTTAGATTTATGGCGAATGTTTGAAGTTTCCCCCACGGCAGAGATAGGTACAAACCGAATGACAGAAAAGCAGAAAAACCCTGAAGAAGTAGGTGGGACACCAAAAGGGGAATGCTCAACGACTACAACCGAAAACCAAGTAACAAAAATCTATCCCTTAATGACTAGGCCAGCGTTAGGGTTTAGTTAACCCCTGTATATACCAGCCACCACCACTGCCCAGAGCGGGGCAACAGCCCCCGAACCTCCACCATATGACAAAGGAGACCTGTATGGCCCCATGAGTGTGCCTCCCGTGGATATAGCACGTTTAACAGGTGATTTGAACCGTTAGCTAGCACATGCACAAATGGAAATAACACGGTTAAGAGCTTTATATGTCAAAGGGCTAATGCTGCCAGGGGGAGGGGAGATACCCCCACTGTCATTGGCAGATCTCACACCTCCGATCGGGGCAGCAAGCAATGCAACCCCAGCAGCCTCGGTATCAGGGCAGTCTATAGTATCGCAAGGGACGTCATCGCAGCAGAGGCAAGAACAAGAGTGGCAGTCAGGACAGTTCCTGTTCCAATTGAATAACAAGCCAGTGAGAATTATACGCCCAGATACACCAGAGAGTCAACAAAGCGGAGGCAAGGAAGTGAACCCAAGGAAAACTGGGAGGATAATAACGAGTTAGAGTCAGAAATAGAAGAAATATGGGACGATTTAGATGAATACGAAGAGGCAGCTGCGGCAGAGGGTTCCCCACTGCCAAACCACCATTAGCCAGACACACTATCGCCACCATTATGGCAAGGTAGATTAAGACAACGAACAGGGAGGATAGGAAACATATTGGTAAGTAAAGCGAAAAAAGGGAAGACAAGCAGAACGGGAAAGAAACAAAAACTACAAATGCCACTGATACATAAAGCAACAGGTAGGCCAAATTACATTCTGTGGGCCCAAATGGACAAAACCAACCTGTTAAAACTCCTCCCCCCGCTGATGGGAGGGGCAGGTAAGTGGATACATGTATTTGAAAAAAACACAGTAGGCGTGTCGTTAGCTATAGGTGATGTAAAAAGTCTATTAGTTTCAGCAATCGGGGACCAAGCAGACACAATCTGGGAAAGAGCAGGTTTCCCGCGAGTAACGATGAGCTGTGACCGACACGATGGATCACCATTTAACAATGTTCGAGCACAAGTGTGGGATGCATTGCGGCGTGCATTTTCAGACGTTCCAGATTTACATGCAGTGATGCAGTGTAAGATGGAGGAGAACGAGGATCCTGCGCAATTCATTTTGCAAGTGCAAGATTTATGGAGAAGCGAAACTGGTACGGCATGGAATCAATCAACAGCTTTATTCTATTTTATCATTAAAAAGGGGTTGCCAAAAGAGGTGCAGAAGGCCTTGGACAAAATAGCTGGGATCGAAGCCAAAGGGTGGCCTGAAATTCAGAGCATAATTGTACACCACTGGAGGAGGATCAAAGAGAAGGAAAAGGAGGTCACGCAAAAGAGGCTGGCTGACGAGGCAAAATTAGTACAGACGAAATTAGTGAAGGTCGCCGCCATTACTGCCAGTGCAACAGCAGACAGAGGAAACAAAGGAGAAGAAAACGAAGGAGGAAGGCCCGTCGGGATAGCAGCGCAGTGGGCCCAAGGAAGAGGTGGGTACCGCGGGCAAAGGAGAGGATACGGAGGAATGGGAAAAAGAGGGTATGGTGGGCAAGGACCAAGGGGAGGACAACAGGGATCGTGTTGGAATTGTGGAAAATGGGGACATTATTCACAACATTGTAGAATGCGACCATCAGGGTATTTTCAACAGCAACAACAGCCCATGACCAATGAACAGGGGTGGGGGTGCCCACACCCAGGTAGCCCTTGTGGAACTCCAATGGGGAGGGGGGGACAACAGGATCAATACTGCTATGACCCCCAAATGCAACAAAGACAGCCAGCCCCACAACAGCAGCAACAGCAGCAGAAGCCACAACAGCAAAACGCACTACAGCCCATGGCGAGACAAAACCCAGTAGGGAAAATAAACAATAACCCTTTTGCAGCGGCTGCAAACGGTCGTGTGTGACAACGTTTTTTCAATGCCAGTTCAGCAAAAATACCAGGACTAGGACAGCCCACAGGGCGCACTTGCGTGTCCAGTCCTATCCACCATACAAAGTGCAAATGAGGAACCAGTAGTGGCGGCAGAGATAGGAAACAAGCAGTTTATCTTTATGGTAGATTCTGGTGCAGAAAAATCATGCCTCACAGAAGGGCGGTTTCAGCTCTCGGGAAGAAATTTGGAGACGCAGGGGTTCTCTGGGGCTATTTTAAAAGTTCCTTATACAAAAGATCTTGATGTAACAGTGGGGGGAAAAACAGTGCATGCACCCTTATTGTATTACGAAGACGCGCCAATCAATTTGATGGGACGAGACCTACTCAGTAAGCTAAACATGACCATATCCTTTACTGAAAGAGGAATAGTGTGCTCAACGCCAGGGGTATGCCCCGTACGGGCACTCTTGCTAATAAGTACGATTACAAAGGAAGTTGCAGTAAGAGGGTTTCCCATTGACATGGACATGTTCGTCTATGGAATACAGGTATTAGCCCGAGTAGTGCCTGAAATAACACAAAAAGAGTGGAGAATACCATCCGATTTCATATTCTGCCGAATCACACCAACAGATGTAGTGCCAGGCACAATTATGTCTATAGACATTGAGGCAATTCAAGTTTCCAACAATCGCATTGTGGTCATAGGCCTGGACACGCAAGGACGCGAGTGGAGGAGTGTGCTATGTATAGAGCCAAACATAATGCTAAAAGATATTACTGATGAAGAATTGTTTACTGACTACGAAGGGGATGGAGAAATAATAATGGAAATAAGCATACCGAGAAATACAATACAGAGAAATACACAACCCACTCATGGCTAACATAAAGGCCCCACTGACAATATTTGAAGAAGACATGGCCAGGGTAGAACCTGAAATTTGGACTACGGGACCACACGATGTAGGATTGTTGCATGAGGTAACTCCCATAAAAATAAAACCGAAACCAGGTGCCCTCCCACCCAGAGTGAAACAATACCCAATATCCAAAGAAGCAGAGGAAGGTATTAGAGAAACAGTGAATGCACTCCTAAGACAAGGGATCTTAGTGCCATCAACTTCCCCATGCAACACAGTGATTTTTCCGATTAAGAAAGCAAAAGGAGGGGCGTGGAGAATGGTCCAGGACCTCCAGCCACTCAAAGACGTCATCCAAAAAGAGTTCCCTTTAGTGCCTAACCCGTCATTAATATTGTGCAGTATACCAAAAGAGGCAACTTGCTTCACTGTCATTGATCTGAAAAACAACAGATATGAACATCGCAGACTCCCACAGGACTATTGCGAAAGCCCGAGCATTTTTAACAGAGTACTAGGAGAAGACATCGGCAACATAGATGTAGGGAGCACCATAATGCAGTACGTAGACGATTTACTCGTCTAGAGCAAAACAGAAGAAGAGTGTAGAGAAGACTCGATAACACTGCTTAACGTATTGGCTGCCAAGGGATACAAGGTGGACAAAGGAAAGTTACAATACTGCCTTGCTGACGTTGTGTATCTTGGCCAGCAAATATCTAAAGATGAAAAAAGAATATTACCAGACAGAGCGGCAGCCATTCGACATATTATCATACCAAAAACAGTTAAGGACATGCAGAAATTTCTTGGCATATGTAACTATTGCCGAGCGTGGATCCTCGATTACGCAGCATACACACGGCCAATGGTACAAGCACTAAAAGAAGCACAAAAGAACAGAGCCCCAATAAAATGGACACAGGAGATAATTGCTCAATTCTCTTGATTAAAAGACCTTATTTCAGACGCCCCAGTCCTTGCAAATCCAGATTATGAAAGGGAATTATTCCTGTTTTCACACAGCAACGGAACATTAATGACAGCAGTATTGACACAAAAGACATCACTAGGCCACAAACCATTAGCGTACTACAGTGGAATATTAGACCCAGTAATGCAGGGACATTTCGCTTGCGAACAGGCCCTCGCTGCAGCGGCCTTCACCATTGAGAAAAGTGCCACGATCGTAATGGGATGTTCAGTGACGCTATATGCGGAACATTCGTTATTTGCTATCTTGGAAAGAACAAAATCTACCCTCACAACACAGAGAGCCTCTGCTTATGAAATAATAATATCAAGTCCAAATGTACATGTGGTCAGATGCAAAACAGTGAACCCAGCTACCTTCATTACAGAGCCATGCACAACTGAGGATTTACAGGAATACGATTGTAGCACATACGAGGGAAAGGGCGATGACATTCCCAAAGCAAGCGAAAATGCCCTTACAGAAGGTGAAATGTATTTCATAGACGGGTCAGCATCCATAAATTCAGAGACAGGAGAGAAACATGTGGGGATGGCGGTAGTGCGCATGGAAGAAGACACATACGAAGTGATTGTGCAAAAACGCCTCCCCTCACATTACTCTGCACAAGCAGCCGAACTGACTGCGCTAATCAGCGCGTTACACACAGCCAAAGGTTGTGCCATGACCATATATTCAGATTCAGCTTATGTTACCACCACAGTTCACTCAGGGCTATCACGTTGGTGAGGGAGAGGGTTCAGAAGAGCAGATGGGTCCCCTGTACAACATGCCACATTGCTAAATGAACTAATAGAAGCTTTAGCGGAACCATTGGTAGTAGCGGTGGTTAAATGCCAAGCCCATACCCATAACACAGACGCCGTCTCATTGGGGAACGCGGCAGCCGACGCGGCAGCAAAAGAAGCCTCATACTTCAATAAGACACCAACATCAGAGTACATTGTAAATACAACCACAGCAGAACAACCAACAGATGCATACAATAACACACCCATAGCACAATTGATAGAACTTCAGAGAAGGGCCCCACCGGAAGAGCAGGAGTTGTGGGGCAAACGAGGGTGTAAGCAATCAGCCTCAGATCTCATTTGGAGACAGGAAATGACAGGCAAGATAGTGATGCCAGTAGAATTATTAGAAGTAGCATTCCAACAACTGCATTTTCCAGCTCACCTTGCAAAACAACACATTGCCTCAGATATTCAAGAGGATTGGTTTGTACCTAATCTACATGAATACTTAACTAAATTTATGATTGAATGTACTACATGCCAAACTTACAATTCAGGAATGACATTGCGAACTCTGCTTGGCACTTTGCCACGCCCTACAGGTCCATTTAGAGAACTACATATCGATTACGCCGATATGGGAGAAGGATGTAACGGAGCAAGATACTTGATTGTGGTGGTATGCCCTTTTTCACGGTGGGTGGAAGCGGGCCCCTGTCCCCATCCTGATGCAAAATGTGCTGCCAAGTTCCTTGTGCGAGAAGTATTCTCACGGTGGGGAATCTGTGACGTGATCTGTTCAGACAACGGCACACACTTTGTAAATGACCTCTTCAAAGAAGTGACCTCCCTTCTGGGGGTGATACACAAATTATGTTCGATTTATCATCCAATGGCCAATGGAGTTGTGGAGAGGATCAACGGGCTGCTCAAAAGCAATTTATTCAAATTATGCAGCACGTTGAAAAGAAATTGTGTTTATTGTCTGCCCCTAGCACTGTTCCAACTCAGAAACCAACCATGCAAGGACCATCATTTAAGCCCACACGACTTTGTGACGGGAAGGAGAATGCACACACCGCTCTCCCCTTTTAGGAGGGCGTCTGATGCGCACACGGCTGCCACAGTGCTGGGAGAAGAATTTAAGGAATGCCTAACACAGCTAATGCGTGCAGTACGCAGCATAGCAAAACAAATTGTTTCACCATTTACTGAAGATGTAGCAACAGGCACCTCTATGCCGACAGCAGACAGCCCAGAGGGGCCTTTAATGCCAGGGGAGCAAGTTCTTGTCAGAAACTTTGTAAGAAGGTGGAATTCACCAAGATTTCAAGGTCCATACACAGTGGTGTACAGCACCCCAACTGCAGTTAAGGTCACAGGGTTAAAGTACTGGGTGCACCTCTCAGACGTAAGAAGGGCACACAGTGTTACACCTCCCCAAAATGAAACTGAATGTGTGGATGCCACTACTGGCACAGATTGACATGATGACAATTGCAACTTAAGACAGGTAAAGTATAGGGGAAAAGCAAAGGTTTTATATATTTGTGTCTTTCTTTCTCTCTCTCTCTTTTTCTTTTCTTTTCATATAAATCATGTTGTTTTTTCTATTTTTTCCTAATTTATTCCATGATGAAATGAAAAGGAATTATTACATGCCTAACTGAGTAAAGAAATGAAAATAAAATGAATAATTGCAATTATTTTTCTTCCATGTGATTTAACGAATTTGTCTCGCCCACATAGGTTCAACATGAGCCAATGCGACGAAATGGCTGAGCAAGCTGAAATGTTAGATAGAAATAGGGATGCCACTAGGGCCAATAGATTAAATAATTTGGAATGTGTTATAAAATATGCTGCCATATTATTTGCAATAATGATGTTTTATCTTATTTGGTATAATATTGTTTTATATGTGGTAAATGAAATGAACAAAGGGGGGAGCGGAACTGATATGACAAAACAAGGGTCTAAACTAATATGGACTGAAGCAACGACTATTTTGAAGGACACTTATAACATTGAATTGAATGATAAAAATATAACATTGCCCCTTTTACAATTGCACGTAAACGAAACTAGTATTCCATCGTTGAATAATACTGGAGCCAAGGAAATAGAGCTTGGATGGAATGTAAATGATGATTACTATTGGTTAACTGATTCCAGAAATACAAGCATGCGTACACACACTGCACCAGAAACCACTGCTGAATACACACATGTCACAATGAACAACATAGATGAAGCATGGTCTAGAATATTCCCGCTGCAATATCCACTAGTTGGTACCCAATTAAAAAACAGAAGGAGGAGAAAAAGGGGGGTGGGAAAAAACAGATACGATATTCATCATAACTTGGGGTTAGATGAAATAGAGGACCCCCGACACCCTGACCAATCAAACAAATGGTATTCAGACATGAGCACCGCAGCAAAGCAAGCAAGTAATGAAAGTTGTTACGTTTGCTCACTTATTCCCCATGCAACTGGTACCTCAAAAATGTTAATCCCACAGGAAGTACCCTTGTCTGAGGCCCAATGTTTGATTCATCTGATGCTGTGTAGAATAAAAAAGACATTTCAAGCACACACAGTCACTATGGAAAAATTGGAAAACGAAAAAACTTGCACCAGGAGACAATAAGGAGTAATCTGCCTCCGGGAGCCATTTTTCGTTATAAAAGGCACAAGATATGCAGATGACAAGTTGCATGATCAAACGATTGAATGCAAAGCTGAGGGGCTTCGAGGGCTGCCAGATGAAACATACGAATGGGCAAAAGAAATATGCATCCCCATCTGGACACAGCATATCACAAAGCTGACATGGGTCACACCCCTGGAGAGACCCATAAAGATTCAAAAGGAAATACCGCACGAACTTTGCTTCCATGGAGAAGGGAAGGTGAACATGGGAACGGTGCGGCAGTGCAATAAGACTTTAATAATGCCAGTCATGAAAAAAGGCACTGCTGCATTAATGGACATATACTGGATCTGTGGCAAACGAGCTTACCTGCATCTCCCAGCATCCTGGAGGGGCACTTGTGCCCCAGCCACACTTCACTCAGCACTAATGGTGATACCAGAGAGCCACGTCCAGTTTACAGAAAGGCCTTCGGCTGACACATCGACAGCAGGCCAATCGACTGACACATCGGCAGCAGGGCAATCGGCTGAACCATCGACAGCGCCCGATGAGACAATTACAGAGCCCCCAGCATACAAACTATTGTCAGAAGAAACTTTGAAAACCAAGTTGTCATGCAGCAAAAGATCCAATTATATTTTGTCCAAATCATCAGAACTCCTTGCTAAAATCCCACAACAGTATAAGCTTTTTTCATCTGCAGAAACATTCTTTACATCGTTCTAGCACCAGGCGTTCAAGCAAGGGCAAATGCGAAATGGCTGCAGATAACACACTGGGAGCTCATCCAGCTGGCCAACGACACTGAAGAAGGATTCAACATCATAAAAATAGAGCTCCGTGCACTGCGCCTGATGACGATGCAAAACAGATATGTCTTAGATCTTATCACAGCGATGGACGGTGGTGTTTGCAAAAGAATTGGGGGGGGGCGTGTTGCATGTTCGTACCAACTTCCGATGCTGATAACGGGACACTGTCACATGTGATAATAGCAGTGCATAATTTAGGAGAAAGAATGAGAGCAGAAGCTGGAGTAGACAACAACACGTGATTCGACGACCTGTTCAGCTGGATACCTTCGTGGGTGAACATCGCAGCAAAGATACTCATTCCTATCATAGTCTTTCTTCTTTTAATATTCTGTGTGTGTCAACTGGGACTAAGATACTGTGAAAATAATATGCCTAATTCAGCAATGATGATGGTAACAGTGGGCCGACAGACAACGGTGGCTACCATGATAGATGCCCAAGTACAAACCGGAGAATACACCACACCACAGTATAGGATGACTGCCATCTATAGACAGTATGGGGACGTGGTTGATAATCTACATTACACTACCATTAGAGAACCAAAAAACTTGCTGTGGTATAACGAGGTATGGATAGATTTAGATGGGAATGGTGGGATATACTTAATGGTCACCCCCGAAGAATATGCAAGAAGGGGTAACAGCTTAAGAAGTGTGTGGAATGCATGGATACCAATAAAGGGTACACCTGCTTGGGATTAGGCTGTGGCTGAAGCTGAGCGCTACCGAAGGGAGAACGGAAAGAACGAGATAAAGTAGTTTGTTACTTTAGATGTAACAAAAGGGGGGAATGTATGGGAGCGAGGGGTCCTCAGGCCCCCTCACGTCGTACACTCCTCAGTACAAGGCTTGGACCGCGTGCCTCTGGTAGTGGTATTGCCCCTTGCCCTTATGTAAAGTTAACCACGGTTGACTGCTGCATAGATGGGACTACTGAGCAGGACACGGGGCATCCATCTTTTGTGCCCCCTTTCGACTCCATCTTGGGTAAACAGGCCTCACTGCGATAGTACAGCAATGCTCAGCTCCCCTTTCCACCGCAGCAGCCAAGGACAGATACACACACACACACACAAGGCGCGCAGGCAGCTGGCTGGCCCCACCCTTGCACTCCCCCTGCGAAGGAAAGCTCTGCGCTTCGATTCTCACGCTGAAGCTGGAGAAAAGTTGCAACAATCAATATGCTACAGTTTTCTTCCTCTGAGATCACTGTTTGCCTGAAAACTGGCATGTGAACCAAGATGAGCTAAGCACTTTCTGCTCGATTCGTTCTCATAAACGTGCAAGCCACCCATCCCCATTAAAACAACTTATTGCCATCCTGACCCTGCACCCCCTGTAAGGTGTTTCGTTCAAGTGCCAGACCCTTGCCTGTGCTGCGAAACCCACCCAACACACCCACTACTAACTAACCTTAAGCATTTTTATTATTATATATGCTTTTACTTGCACTAATGAGTTTGAAACCTAGAAAGAGATGCGAAACATAGCCTGATTCTTTTACATGCACAATAAAGGTCAAGGCCTTCAATTAAAACCACGAATGACCCAATTGTACTGACAATAATCATTGTGTCTAACTTATGTACATATGTGACAAGTAGCATAAAATGTTTTAAATAATTTGTCATTTAGTATGCAGCAGTACTATCTTAGGTAGTGACCACAGTGACCGGACCCTGACCTGCATGGAGCACAAGATGTCTGACGTCCGTCAGCCACTCAGCCAACCAGGAGGAAGAGATGCTACCCACACCTACAGCACCACACCGTCTGGCCAATCAGGTCCATTTAGTATTTTTTGTTAGAGTTACTTTAACTAATATAAATGTTGGCACTGATGTAAATGATTTAGTTTTTTGGGTTATTCCTAGCTGGAGAAATAAACCATCCTTTGAACTCTTGCAGCCGGGTCTCAGTACCTCTTTCCCCGACAAGGGGTTTTGCCTGTTATTTTATTTCTTTTTCTCTCACACGTAGTAAGACGGGGAAAGGCACCTACAACCGCTACTCCCATACACCCCCAGAATCACTGTTTCCGGCAAACAGTGCCGATAGCAGGCTTAGTTTTTAAAACCTAATACGCCAGTCTGACGGCAATATTATTCCAAAAAAATTGTAACCCAGACGCGCTAATTGGTAGTTGTACAGTGAGCACCAACTTCCAATTAACCGTGTGGCTTTGGTGACAAGAAAACTCCACTTTTTCAGTTTGTGCTGCTACATCCCATCCCACCCGCCTTAAAGGTCACCTTCTGAAATAGTATTTCATAAGTGTGACAAGTGCAATGCTGTCTTGTTTTGTATTTGTTACTGGCGATCTCTGCGTACACCAAAACATGAATAAAAGATGGCCGGGGCACCGAAGAAAGCTGATGTACTTCACGCTGTTCCACAACCAAACAGGGAAAGCGCCACATGTCAACGGACACAATGTTTTTCCCCCATTCAGTCTATGGGGAAAAGAGATGTTTTAGACAACGCCCTATAACTCCCCCCCCCTTGACCAAACATCACCAAACTTTCCAAAGAAATTCAGAGTGGCCCATAAATGTTTCTTAGAAAATTTGGTGAGCATTCGTCCATGGGGAAGCAGAGTTATAAGGCACCCAAAAAGTACTCTTCCTATGGAAACAGCAACTTCACCATAAGTACACAGCCACTACCGTGGCTATGTAATATGCTGCAGTGGTTGTGCGCAGTGCCTAGAGTTTTGGGGGTATGGCCATAGATATTTAAATGTATGGGTGTACAGTGGCTTATAACTCCAGTGCTTATAAGTTCGTTCTTGGGTGCATGGCCTCTGGCCATGCACCCAAGACTGTACACCCTCCCCAGAGCCATCTGAGCAATAGGCGATAGTAGGGGTGTATGCATTGCTGTGCTATGGTGTGGTGGTTGTGCACAGGGCCTAGAGTTTTAGAAGTATGGCGCACAGCCTATGGCCTGCAGCCATGCAGCCAAAAATGTACATCCTGCCCACAATCAATGTACTGTATGAAAACCATGGTGCCTTATAACTTCACTGCTTATAAAAAGGCCATGCACCCAAAACTCTACATCCTGGCCATGACCATCACAGCATATTGCACCCATTGTGGCTTGTAAGTCCACTACATATAAATTGATGTTTGATACTACGGGTGTATCTATAGCTGTGATATGGTGCAGTGGTTGTGGCCGGAGGCTAGAGTCTTGGGTGTAAGGCCATATATATGTGAATGTATAGGTGTCCAGTATATGAAACCCAAAGTGCGGTATAACTGCAGTGCTTATAACTGTGTTTTTCGGGTGCATGGCCTTCAGCTTTCAGCCATGCAGCCAAGACTCTACGTATTGACCACAACTACAACAGCATATCGCACCCATAGTGCCTTATAAACTCTCTACGTACAAATTTGATCTTGTGTACATGGCCTTTGGCCATGCGTCCAAGACTCTAGTCCCTCCCCACATACACCTGATCAATAAGCGAGACTACGGGTGTAGGTATAGCTGCAATATGCTGCAGTGGTTGTGGCCAGGGCCTAGCGTCTTGGGAGTATGGCCTACGGCCTACGGCCATGCACCCAAGACTCTAGGCCCTGGCCACAACCACCGCAGCATATCACACCCATGGCGGCGTACACATCAATAGCACACCCACACAAACAAAAATAGGAACTATAGCATCTACTCAATTGTAGTGTTCGCTAAGACCAAGCGTGTCCTTAGAACAGTTTGAAGTTGCCTGCGCACAGCACGGACTGAAGTACTATCCTTATGAGACCCCTCATTTTCAGTACTTACAAACATCCCGGACAAGGCGGGCATGGCGAATACATCATTACCACCTGCCGCCTAAACCAGTAAAGTATTTCACCCATCTCTCACTCTCTGGACCTCCTCAAACACAGTAGCAGACCAAAACAGTTTCCCACCAGAGCATATTGCACCCATTGTGGCTTGCAAGTACACTACGTATAAATTGATATTTGATACTACGGGTCTATCTATAGCTGTGATATGTTGCAGTGGTTGTGGCTGGAGGCTGCAGTCTTGGGTGTAAGGCCATATATATGTAAATGCATTGGTGTCCAGTATATGAAACCCATAGTGGCTTATAACTGCAGTGCTTATAACTGTGTTTTTGGGTGCATGGCCTTCAGACATGCAGCCAAGACTGTACGTACTGTCCACAACTTCCACAGCATACCGCACCCATAGTGCCTTATAAATTCTCTACATACAAATTTGATCTTGTGTACATGGCCTTTGGCCATGCATCCAAGACTCTAGTCCCTCCCCACAAACACATGATCAATAAGTGAGACTACGGGTGTAGGTATAGCTGCTATATGCTGCGGTGGTTGTGGCCAGGGCCTAGCGTCTTAGGAGTATGGCCTACGGCCTACGGCCATGCACCCAAGACTCTAGGCCCTGGCCAAAACCACCGCAGCATATCACACCCATGGCGGCGTACACATCAATAGCACACCCATAGAATTAAATAATTTAATTACGGCATGTACTCAATTTCAAAGTTCGCTAACACCACGCGTGTCCTTAGAACATTTTCAAGTTGCCTGCACACAGCACGGACTGAAATACTACCCTTATGACACCCCTCATTTTCTGTACTTACAAACATCCCGAACAAGGCGGGCATAGGGAATACATCATTAACACCTACCGCCTGAACAAATACAGTTTTTCACCCATCTCTTACTGTCTGAACTTCTCCAAGCACTCTGACACAGCAAAACAGTTTTCGAAATAGCATTTTGCTGCTGGTCGCCTAGAATTAAATAATGTAATTACGGCATGTACTCAATTTCAAAGTTCGCTAACACTACGCATGTCCTTAGAAATGTTCAAGTTGCCTGCGCACAGCACGGACTGAAATACTACCCTTATGACACCCCTCATTTTCTGTACTTACAAACATCCTGAACAAGGCGGGCATAGGGAATACATCATAAACACCTACCGCCTGAACAAATACACTTTTTCACCCATCTCTTACTGTCTGAACCTCCCCAAGCACTCTGACAAAGCAAAACAGTTTTCGAAATAGCATTTTGCTGCTGGTCGCCTAGAATTAAATCATTTAATTACGGCATGTACTCAATTTCAAAGTTTGCTAACACCACGCTTGTCCTTAGAACATTTTCAAGTTGCCTGCGCACAGCCGGGACTGAAATACTACCCTTATAACACCCCTCATTTTCTGTACTTACAAACATCCTGAACAAGGCGGGCATAGGGAATACATCATTAACACCTACCGCCTGAACAAATACAGTTTTTCACCCATCTCTTACCGTCTGAACTTCTCTAAGCACTCTGACACAGCAAAACAGTTTTCGAAATAGCATTTTGCTGCTGGTCTCCTAGAATTAAATAATTTAATTACGACATGTACTCAATTTCTAAGTTTGCTAACACCACGCGTGTCCTTAGAACATTTTCAAGTTGCCTGCGCACAGCACGGACTGAAATACTACCCTTATGACACCCCTCCTTTTCTGTACTTACAAACATCCCGAACAAGGCGGGCAAAGGGAATACATCATTAACACCTACAGCCTGAACAAACACAGTTTTTCACCCATCTCTTACTTTCTGAACCTCCCCAAGCACTCTGACACAGCAAAACAGTTTTCGAAGTAGCATTTTGCTGCTGGTCGCCGCTGCGCTGTCGGCGGATCCAAGATGTCGGGCGCATCCAAACAATTTGACGCAGAACACGGCTCACTGCAGCCAATCGGCAGAGATGTCGCGTGTCCGCGGTCATGACTCCAGCCCCTTAGCCAATCGGTATCTTGTCCGCGGAGCAAACAGTGAAGTGTGACTACGGAGCGGACATATATATCACTAATTTTTTGAGATCTACTTTTTGGTCATTTTAAAGAAAAGTACTGAAAGGATTGTCACCAAATTTACAAAAGCACGCTTTCGTGACCAAGCCCCTGCCGCAAATTTGGTGAAAATCCGTCCAGCGGTTTGGCCTGTAGCCGTGCGCAAAGGTGTTCCCCCATTCAGTCTATGCGAAAAAAAGACGTTTTGGGACCATAACTACACGGCCACTACTGTGGTCGTGTAATATATATATTTATATATATATATATATATATATATATATATATATATATATATATATATATATATATATATATATATATATATATATATCAATATATGTATATATTCAAGGGTCATGTTGAAAACTGAACAATGAGGCCCCTTCTCTTGCTTGATTATCACATTCCAATTACCAGGCACAGCAGGGAACACGCACGTACGCACACACACATACAAATGTTTCCAGCTAGAACTTTGTACAATTAGGCTGGAATGCGAGTAGCCAAGTGGGAGAGGGGCTGCAGCCCAGTATGAAGGCCACACTCATGGGAGCCAGAGCAAAGGTCTTGAACTGCAAAAACATGAGCAGAGATTTAGGACACCAGCGCCTCCCAGAATAATGGTCATTCCATTTGAACTACCAGATGTCCAGTAATAAGACTCCTAAATCATTCATAAATTTGATGGATTAGTGGGACATGCATGGATTTTAGGCCTATCCTTTAGGAGGAGTAGCTGATAAAGGGGGAGCAGAGAACAACAAGGTCAGTGATATGTACTAGGGAGAGCAAAGGGTGATGCAAATGCTTATAAGATTGCAATGGGGAGGCATGATTCGGGCGCATGCGTATCTGGAATAAGAAAAGAGGTGCTTTGTTTGCAAGAACCAGGCTGAACTCAAAGTTATCTTCCGAACTCATTTTGAAGACCAGGTGCACATCAAGCGGTTAGGTCTTAAGACAGGGTGGTGCATTCTAAAGTCGAACCAATCATTTTATAGTAACCCACGGTGAAGAGGCTGATGCCCACATGTTGAGAAGATGGAGGGAAGATGACACAGCCAATGGGATGGGGTCTATATGTGTATATTTGCATGTAAATGGCAGTAGCCAATGAGGGTGGGGGATGAACATTGTATATCGAATGTGTCACAAATGACAATTTCTATGTTTATAATGTGATGTTTGCTTTTATGAAGACAGAGAGCTCTGTGGCAGTGGACATTTAATACCCTGTCTCCATTTTCCTTTTTATATACAAAATACAGCTCTTGTTCTTTTCGACAAAGGGTGCACCAAAATTATTTCCCTAGTGGGTTGTTCTTTTTGTGCCTGGTTGTTGAGCAGTTATCCTACAACATTGTGGGTCCTTTGGATCCTCAAGCCAGCTCAGGGAAAAGATACATCTTGGTGGTGGTAGACCATGCCACAAAATACCCTGAGGCTGAAAGGGGCTAAACCCTACTGCGTTCTGTGGCACCTCCCTGTAAGCAAACAGAAGTCATGACAGGAACATATTCAATTTTCTTCTCAGATGCTCTTCCAAGCCACTTATCATGCCTTTATGTGTCTTGTTGAACCGCTCAACAAGCCTGTGAGAAGCATCAAAGCCCCTGTGATTGTGAAGGCTTTGATTTGGGATATTCTCCTATGTTGGTTTCCCCAAAGAAGTCATTTTTGACAGGGGATCAAACTTCATATCAGTGTATATGAAGGCTATGTGGGAAGAGTGTGGAGTCACCTACTGGTTCTCGACATCCTTGATATGATCTGGCATTTATAACGTGCCTGTACACAAGTGTTTTAGGCGCGACAAGACAAGGAGGGGGAAACAAAAGGAGGATCTCACTAGGCCTTGTGTCATTCAGATCGTGCAAGAGCATGGAAGGGATTTCAGAGTTGGAGAGATATGATCCCTGGGCTGGATGAGTAGAGGCAGAAAGATTTAGAAAGAGGCTATTGCAGTAGATCAGCAGAGAGAGATCCAGAGCTTTGTAGACAGTGAGCTTCTGGGGGAAGTGAGGAAGGGAAGAAGAGCTCTGAGGAGTTGCAGCTGCTAGTTTGACTTCTTAGAGACATCAGAGATGTGAGGAGAGAAGGAGAGTGTGGAGTCAAAGAAGACCCAGAGGTTCTTATCCTCACAAGTAGCCTCACAAGTAGGAGAAGGAAGAAGGCCCAAGGTGTATCCTTCCACCCACAAACAAACAGGCATGTTGAGCGGTTCAACAAGACACACAAAGGCATGATAGGTGGCTTGGAAGAGCATCTGAGAAGAAAATAGAATATGTTCCTGCCATGACTTTTGTTTGTCTACAGGGAGGTGCCACAGAACGCAGTGGGGTTTAGCCCCTTTCAGCTGCTGTTTGGACACCCTTTATGAGGTCCCTTCAGTCTAGTGAAAGACAGATGGGAGGGCAACCACTCATCCCCTACGCCAGATGTGTGTACTATGTACTTGGCCTTTGGTCTAGAATGGCAAAGTACATGGAACAGTCAACTAATAACCTTAAGGCCAGTCAGGAACTGATGAAGCATTGGCATGACCAGAATGTCACAGTGACAGTTTATTCTCCAGGCCAGCGGGTGTGGATTATGGAGCCTGTCAAATCGAGTGCCCTTCAGGCCAAGTGGACTGGGCCTTACTGTGTGCTGGAAAAAGTGACTGAGGTCAAATATCTTATTGACGTTAAAGGACCTAAACATATGGGCAAGCTCTTTCATGTCAACCCACTAAAATCGCATTGTAGCCAGGATGACTTGGTCATGGTGTTATTCACAGATGGAAAGTCTAAGGAGGATATCCATCCCCTCCCAGATGTTCTGCACACTGAAGCCACATATGGGTCAGTTGAAGGTGTCCACCTTTCAATGGAACTGTCAGAGCAGCAACTGACAGAGTGTCACCGGGTTACTGGAATAGTTTGCCGGTCTGTTTTCGCTAACTCCAGGTCATGCAGATTTGGTGCACCCATGATGTGGACACTGAAGGCAGTAAGCCGGTGAAGAGTAGGATTCACTGGATGTCTGATGAGGTAAGGGACACCATCAAGGAGGAAGTTTCAGAGAGTTTCCCTAGGAGTGATAGAACCACCCCATAGCCCCAGGGCTACCCCAGTGGTACTGGTCACTAAAAAGATCAATGGTGAGAAGACTGAAGTTCGCTGTTGTGTGGACTACAGGAGGCTCAATTCTGTTACAAAGACAGATCATCACACCATTCCTCAGGAGATGAGTTCATTGGCAAGCTTGGCGCTGCCAAGTACATGAGTACCTTTGACCTCACAGTAGGGTGTTGGCAGTTCGGCCTGACAGATGTAGCGAGAGAGAGGTTAGCATTCTCATCCCCAGAAGGACATTATCAGTTCACTATGATGCCCTTTGGGTTGAGAAATGTCCCTGCCACTTGTCAGAGAATGGTTAATCAGGTTTTGTCTGGACTGGAGAACTTCAGCCACACCTGGGAAGATCACTTATCCCACCTGAAACAATTGCTTCAGGCTCTGCAGAACGCAGGTCTGACTATCAAGACCATAATGTGCCAGATAGCACAGCGCACACTGACTTACCAAGGCCACCTGGTCGGTGAAGGTAAGAGACAACCTCTTGAAGCGATGAAGCTGAAAAGCACCCTGAAACTACTCAGCCCTATAGAGCACCAAGAAAATCTACCGCATAATAGTATATTGTGGTTCTGTCCTTCTGGTCTTTCTCCGAAGGCCCCTAGTGTCATTTTACTACCCATTGCCCCTTTGTGCTGAAACAAAGTATCCTTCAACTGTTGTGATTATTTATTATACTGACTACCCTCCCTCCTATCAGTATCGAGAGTGCATCCCTTTTCCTTCTTTGAAACTGTCTGTCCTCTGCATTCCTTTAAAGAGTGCTTTGCATTTTGTAGTGTGCTAGAACTGTCTGTTGTGATCATAATAAAGTAGATATTTGTATACAACCATGACTGGACAGTCCATTTTATCATTGGCTTATAATTGTATTTTGGCTGAGTTGCAATTAACCAACAATCCATGACATTTCAGAGATAAGCCTGGTGTTCTGTCCACGTTACCAAAAATTGGACAAGGAGGTTTATAATTTGTTTGTGTTTCCAATCTGTTTGGGTCCCTTCTGGTGTACTAGAGGTGAGGGGCTGATTGATGGTTTAGAAACCGATATTCATCCCTAGACCACTGGTTCCCACAGAAGTTGATTCATCAAAATGGCACTTCCATGTCTAGCATCTTGTTAGTTCATGCTTAGGAAAAATTCTAGGCTAAACACCAGCCTTTCTTGATTGCCTCTGTGTAATATGGCATTCTGCCATCCTCACATCGAGTGGCTTAAATTCTTCTGTCTTTCATATTTTCCATAAAATCATTTGAGTTTTATCTCACTCAACCACTGACAAAAACAGCTTTTCAGACATAAACCATATCTCTTAGAATGTGGTTTCTTACATTCACTTTTTATTTAATTTTTGTTTCATTTTAAATTGTTTATATTATATTGATTTCTATGACAAAATATTTCATTTTGTTTCTATTATTTTTTTGTATGACTACCCAATAGACAGCCTCCCAGCCTCTCTGAAACTTGAGCAGAACCATCTCCGGTTCTTGAAGGACCTTAAGACCTTCCTCTTTGCTTCTGCCTTCTCTCTTCTTCTCCTGTGCTGATCTCCTGTATGATACTGCACTGGTCACCTGGCTACACTCTGAATTTAAGCCCAGGTCCCTGCCCACCCAGTTGCACACCTGCACTGCCTCCTGGCAACCCCTGCACTTGGGTCTGTATCTGCAACCCTACCGTCCCCTTACCTACACTTATTGGACACCTGATGCCTGTACTTAAGCCTTGCACTTGCTACCTGCTGGACGCACTACTTGTTTTTGATCCCTTGTATTGCACTCGCCCTTCCTCAACAACCCCTGGCACTTTTCCCCTCCCCTCTCCCCTGCACTTGCGCAATCTCAATTTCACTAGGCCTAGTATGATCGTTGTCTGTATGCTCCCTCTTTTCCCTTCCCTTGCCTCGTTGCACCTTGAAACACTTGTATATGGGTGTATTATGAATGCCACATCATATCATATCACATAATAATAAGCCAAATGTAGTTTCCTGGGATTTGGTCACTCTTCTGGGTACTGGAACACATAGTTTTGTAGCTATAGGTGCAGAGAAAGAGTTTGGTGCCGTGTTAGTCAAGTTTTAAAATCAAACAAAATCCAAGTTTTGATACCTTTTTTTAGACTAACTGAAAGTATTACGTTGAAAACGAAAAAGAGAGGAAAATAATGAAGCACGGAGTCTGGGTAACACTTTTATTTATTTCCTAAAGCGTCTCACTGTCGTGACTAGATTAGTCTGTTCTTTTTTCTTTCTTTTTGGTTTTGTAAATGTTTTGTAATTACATTAAATACATTTGATTACTTTGGTACGTTTCAGGACAGCCAGCCCCCCCTCCCCCCCACACCCCACTGGGAGTTGTTCCCTTTCAGGCAAGGTTGAAGACACAGGGCTGCAGAGTTGTGGCCTCTTCCCTCTCTTCCTGCGTCTTCAGATACTCTGGAGCCTGGGCGGGGAATCCAAAGAATTCCTGCCGAAGACAAAACAGCCACTGAGGTCGTTCTCAACGAGAATGGCAGGGGAAGACCTCAGAAACAGAAAGCACACCAAAAATGGCAAAAAAGAAGGAGCCCAACATTTTTGAAAAATGTAGTCACTTCTGTGCATTATTAAGGCTGAATTAACAGCCTGCGAGTAATACAGACTGAAAGTCGTAAAGGTAAAACCACTGCCACCAGCCATTCATGTAAAACTCACAATTGTCACAAATTGTTACTGGGTAAGTAAGAAAGGGCATACATTGTATCTCCCCTGCACTCCACATAAGGTGGGGTGTGCTGGCCTACTATATAAAATGTAAAGGGGGATGGAAATCCCTTTTTACTACTTGGGAACTGTAGTTCACCCAAGAACATGAAAGAGAAATTAACAGGTGAGCCCATAGGGGCAGCACAGTCTAAGCCCAAAACTTATAGGAAACTATAACTTCAACCATACACTATGTAGAGACATACAAAGGTCACTGATAAAAAGAATAAAAGACTAGGTGAAAACATTCCCCTTCACCTACGGACAAGGTGAAATAGTTACTCATTCACAGGAAAATATCCTGGGCTTGACACAGGTCAGAAGGATGTATCATTGATATGAAAACCTTACCTAACATCGGGCAATAGGGCAATAGGGCAATAGGGCAATAGGGCAATAGGGCAATGCGCGCATTGAAGGCCCAATATACTAGTGTGGGACAGTTTCTTGGCCAAAGTGGGCCAGTTTGATCAGTTGCTTCAATGTGCAACTGGAGGTTTGGGCCATTGTTACAGAAGAAAATGGGCCCCATTTCCAATTCTGGCGGTAGCCGTGCTGTTAAAAACGGCACGGCTGCCACCGGAGTTCCATTTTTTCCGGCACCTGTGAATGGGCAAGAAACGGATAATGCCGAGTTAGGCGGACCCGGTACTTGCCCATTTTCAGGTGCCCCAATCAAGGGCATCCTCATCCTCATTTGCCCCATATGGCTGAATGGGGATGGGGACGTCCGATGCAACGGCCCAACTATGCATGTGCCGGTGCATCCGACGCGCTCTGCTAGCGGGTGCCGTTACACCGCCAGGAAAAACCTGGCGGTGAAACGGTTACAGCGAGTAGAGCCCGTAGTATGGCAGTCCGGGAAGTACAGTACCGGCATGCTTACTGGTACCGTACTTCCCAGACCACCATGCTCGTAATGAGGGCCAATGTCTTGAAAAGGCACAATTTCCAACACAGTTTACAGAAAAAAAGCTTCTCTAGGGCACTACTCACAGTCTGTCACAAAGGCAATGAATTGCCCTTTATGCCTGTGGGACACTTTTCATTGGTGCCCGAGCCAATTTTATGCCAAGTCCGTTTCTTGAGACGTTGCAGACATTACTGCTTCCAGCATGTTAAACGCACTCCCTCCTCCAAGCAATGGAGTCAACTGCAAGGGTTTCAGTACCCCCTTGAATGCTTGATACACGACGGCTCGACAGATTTGGCCCCCTGGGGAGCTTTCGTTTATCCTACTGTTCTCTCTCAGTTTGAGGTGCAATTATTTTTAGAGTGACCCCAAAGACCTCGATCGGTGGTAGCAGAAGAAACCCCGGTGACAGATGCCGACATCCTCATTTATCAAAGAAGCCATTTGCCTACAAAACACAGTGACCTGGTCTCCTGCGCCAGTTATCCCGACACACGTGCCATGTGTTAACATGCTGCACATGTGTGATGGGCAGCGACAACAGGCGCCGCTTATATAAGCGGCGACGTATTAGCATATCTTTTGTGTGACCGACATGGCAGCCCAATCTATCATGCGAAGAAAGGCAGCCGCTTGGTCAGGTGAAGACTTCAAAGACCACGGGCCTCATTACGCGTTTGGCAGATAATCTGTGGCAAATCCGGCCAATTGACCCGCCAAATTGCTTATTATTTCCATCACTAGGTCCTCTAGCATTACAGTGGGGTTGTAAGTGCTGGGATGATGGTGTAAATACCCATTTTTGGAGTCCATTGGATTGACCACAAGACATAATGCCAGGTGGTAAATTCACCAAAATTTGAGGTGAAGTGGAGGATTTACCGCCAGCTTCTTGCTGGAGGTGGATCCTTCACTTTACCTACGCACTCAGAATTCGGCTGCACAGTAAAAACTGCAGTAATTCGGTTAGCACAAAAAAAGTGACAATAACGGATCTGCTGCCACGTGTTTACCTCACCATCAAACTCATAATCAGGCTATATTTTCCTGTTTTAAAACTGCAATCGCAGCACAGATTTTTCATAGAGCAGACAAGTGACTGTGTACAATGAGCTGCTGGCCCTCAGTTATCCGACCTTAACAGTACATCTTAACTATTTGGTGAAGTGGCATTCTGCCTCGTCCTCTCAGTGCAATGGGGCTCCATTTGTTATATGTTAGCACCCCCTGCTGATAGGTGACTGCCCTGGATTGTGTTGTCCTCTGAGCAGTCTTTACTTGAACCAGGACATCAAAGCCCATTGAGGACTAGAGAGAACAGCGTAGGCTGGCAGCCAGCAGGGGGTAACCACCGCACCAAGGTGTCATTGTAACAAACAACCATTCAAGCAGGGGGTCAAATGTGACTTAAATCGCCTGTCTGGCTTACACATGAAGAGGATGTGTGACTGTGCGTGTCCATATGAATGTACATGATGGGAGATGTCAGGGACAGGCAAAGAATGGCCACTATGTCACCTTTACACATGTTACATTATTACTAGGAGTGGATGGTATCTTCTACCCCATTTATTTGGGGCCTATCCATTAGAAGGTAAGGTGATCCCCAGACTCTGCCCTGAACACTATGCCCCCCCTGCGAGCCTACCTTTCCAAACGGTGGGGTGTACAATTGCATATAATGTATATACATTATATAATGTATACAGTGTTTTAAGTGGGATTAGAAATTGAGGGGTAGGTCTCGTTAGGGGTTGTGACCTAAGTACAGGTGTGCTTAGGCCACACCCCCTATCGAGAACACCCACCCTAGCCTACGGGGGTGGGGGCTGCTAAAAGAAGCAGAGCTGGGGCGCAATGGCATTATTACCTTTGATGCGCCCAGCCCCTCCTTTTAAACAAAAGAAGGGGCGGGGCGCACCAAAGGTGTGATACCAGTGTGCCCCAGCTCACCCCGAGCAGGCATGCGGTGCAATACTTTGCCACTTACTCCTTGAATGAAAGTGCTGCTGATGCTGATGGCTCTGTACTCTAAACAGGAGGACTGGACTGCCCACCTCTCCTTTTGTTTCCGAGTAAATAGACATCAGTCAGCGTGAAGATCCCAGGGGCTTCATGCTGGGTGATGGGTATTTACTCAGAAACAAAAGGAGGGCTGGGCCCCCGCCCTCCTCCTGTTTCAGAGTACAAGGCCATCAGGCAGCCCACAATTCACGGTTGCACCTGCTGCTTGCAGGTATCCGCACTTCGGTTTAGAAAAAAATAAATAGTGATGCCTTTTCTTCTAATCTGAAGTGCTGACACCTGCAGGCATTTCGTGTAACCATGAAGCCGCTACATGGGCTGCCTCAGGTGTCAGCATGGCTGGGGCTAGTTGTGGGTGGGCCCTGGCAGGGCCACGGCTCACAAGCCTTTTCTGGGGACTGCGGCCCTGGCTAGCCCCGGCCCACTTAAAGCACTGAATGTACAAACACTCCAGGATATATCATTCTCTTATGTCCTCCCATCTGCCCTATTTTATCCCTCCATAATGCATTGCTTACTCCATTTTCCCAGCTGGTCTCTTCTAGCCTTGTTATTTCTTCCCCTCATATTTGGCCTTGTCTTTTTTTCCCTTTACCAATATTTGTTACCTTTCCTCTGTTTCTTCTCAGGTGTACCTATTTGTTGTAGGATCAGGTACCAGTCGTCTCCTTTTTGCCCTAACCAGTGGCAGAAGTGTACCGAAAAAATAGTGCAATTGTGGTCTCAGCAGGGGAGAGGGTAGGTGGAAACGTGACAAGCGTTGTGGTCGGGGCATTGCAATAGTCTAAGAGAATAGTAACTAAGGCTCTTATTACAACTTTACACTTGCACAGGGACATGAATGGACAAATCCTCTATATAGTGAAAGTAAGCGTCCCCCATCAAGGCAGTAAACCCCCCTTAATGAGAGGCAATAAAGGACACACCCTAGGAGGGAATGAGACCACGACCAAGTGCGGGTGAAGTTAAAAGGGTTTTATATAAATCAATATAGGGCATGCAAAGGACTCCGCAAACTCCGAGATCGCTCTGTCTGACAATAGCAAAGACAGTCATATTTATTACAAAAATACGTCATGCATGATGTAAGCTATAGGGGGCACATAGTCTTAGGGATTGGGTGGCATTAGCTAAACTATATACAATGTTTAGTGGTACTGCTCCAGGATTGGTGAGCGTCTGCGCGGTGCCAACGTGGGGTAGACGGGTCAGCTGGGCTCTTCGGGGTGGAGCTGCCATGCCGGACACGGTTTGAATTGATGATTGGTGGCTGTACTAACACTTTGCCCCTGTGACCACACACTCACAATCATTCGTTATACTATACAGTTTCAGTTGTCCTGTAAATCCTACAATGCATTAATCTAGGATCAAAAGGGAGACAGAGACAAAAATATGCAAGTTGAAGTTTCACCAATACATCATTATAAAGACGCCCCTAATAAAAGGGCCTAGTCCCATGAGTCCAGCTGTCTCGTCATGGGGCACAGGATAAGCTGCGTTGTCACTCGATTCTGTTAGATGTGGTGAGGGGTG
Source organism: Ambystoma mexicanum (assembly GCF_040938575.1). Lineage (NCBI taxonomy): Eukaryota > Metazoa > Chordata > Amphibia > Caudata > Ambystomatidae > Ambystoma > Ambystoma mexicanum. The sequence goes on from NC_090931.1 coordinate 217,781,939, forward strand.
GTTTTATGATATGTTAGTACAAGGGTGAATACCTAGCTCCATGGCCTGTTAAATTTGGAGTGAACTGGAATACCATTGGGTCAATAAGGGCACGTAACTGGTACCTCAAAGGCGGTGGCGTTTAGGACCAGGTAGCTCATAATTCACATGGCCAGGCCGCGGCGGCCTCTGACATGGGGGAGGTAAATACTTGAAGCGGGTCCAGCAGGTATGTGGGGAGGTGAGGTTGCGCTGCTCGAACACCAGCGAGCCCCAGCGGGCCTTGGCGGGAGGAGGGGGAGATGGCCTTGTAACTCTGAGTCTTTCTCTTTTCACCGGACTGCACACTACACCCTGGAAGGGGACGAATGTTAAAGCTGGAAGCATTAGGGGCGTTACACATTTCTTCAGTTTTACATATGCATACATTATTGGGTTTACAACAATGGAGATTTGTCATTAGCACAATCAGTACATATCACAGTCGACCTTATACTTGCAGTTCATGAGAACGTTAACCATATAACAAACGTGAGGTAGTGTTAGGTTGGGTTATGTGCTTGGAAACAAGAGAGCAATGTGTTTAATTTAACACTTGATTATAGTAAAAACTAGCTCAGTGCCCTAGATGGCCCTCATACAGTGCAATCATGTGTTATCACATCATATACAGGCCTTCTATATGTTGTTTCTTAATTACCCTTTTTATAATAGCAGCAAACGTTAGTCAGCATGACATGGATTTTCGAGTGATCATACATTAGGTATCAGAGCACACAGTGTCTTGGGGTGGGCAGGGGCCATCATGCTTTTAACAGCATTATACGTTTTAGCTCTTTCCAACACGTATTTTAGCAACATGGAAAAGACTGTGACTCTTGATGGTTCAGTATGCATGGTTAACACTCCATCTGGGGGAACTGGGCAGGGGGTTATGGACACCATATATCACAAACGCTGGGGGTTAGACGCAGGGTCGTGGCATGCCGGGTTGGGATACTTTCTGTTATTTTCCAGACTCCGACTATGAGTCTGGTCACTTCTAGGGCAATGATGTACTGCGAAAGGTAAATGATACAGTGTTTGTTCTGTTATTTGTTCGCGTCTAGTTGCTCGTGAGAGTGGGCCTTCAGCGGATCTACCATGAGGTGGAGACTGGGGGAAATGCAGGCCTCTCAGTGTGCGGTCAAGTGGGGGATAAGCTGCAGCTCTGTACGCAGGCTATTCTGCATGGGCCGACGTTGAGCACACTTAAAATGGAGTCTTGCTTTTTACGAAATGGCGTCTATGTTATACCAGGCTACCGGTCGTGCAGCTTCACGTGTCGATCCACAGCCGCCCTGCCTCCCGGGCCCAAGTGCATGGGGGGCCGCCAATGAGTCATGAGCCTCACATAGGTGGACAATGTAGGGGAGGGGGGTCCTAAAGACCTGTCCTCCCATACATCTCCCCCCTTTCGTTACTTGAGTAACAAATACTGCAACTCGCCCAACCTCTGGCGTTCCTTCTCATTTACAACTGCTTCCTCCCATGCTGGTGTCCCCTTTATTGGCATCTAGGCTCTACAGACTCGAAGACTCCCCCCTCTCGTAGCATATTCGTCGGGTGTGCAGGTCATGTATATGCATCCCCCATCTCCCTCCAAGTCTACCCACACCTTGGTATACCATTCCCGTTCCAGAGGTTATTTTATTGTTGTGTGATATAACTTATCCACTATGTCCCCATCATAGTATAATGGCACCATGCTGTACTTGGGTTCTGGGTCCTCCCCTGTTTGTACCTGCGCCTCGTACATGATCTGTGCTGTTCCTCTGGCGTTGCCCATTGTCACCATCATCATTACACCATTTGGCACTGCATTTGCGCAGCATCGAAGACCCAGCTGACACACACAAAAAATCAGGAGTAAAAACACCACAATGGGCATCAGCACCTTGATAGTCAGTCCCAGCCAGGATGGTACCCAGGAAAAAATTTTGTCGAACCAGGTGATTGGGTCTGCTCCACCTTCCTTCTTCATGCATTCCCCCAAGTTGTGCACCACTGCGATGACATGTGATAGTGTTCCATTATCCACGTCTTCAGAAGGCACGAATGTGCAGCACGTGCTCCCGATTTTTCAGCAAACAACTCCATCCATCGCCGTTAACAGGTCTAGGACATACCTGTTCTGCATTGTCATCAGCCTTAGGGCCCTTAGCTCCACCTTGATTTCATTGAACCCTTCTTCAGTGTCGATGGCCAATTGGATCAATTCCCAGCGCGTAATCTGCAGCCATTTTGCCTTGGCTCGCTCCTGGATACTCGGGACGAGGGAACCAAAGAATGTTTCAGCGGAGTTAAACAGCCGTTATTGTCAGGAATTCGTGTCAACAGGTCTGAGGAGGCTTTGTATATGTAGTTGGATGATCTCCGCTTCCTTGATATCACGCCATGTACGTTGTCCGTGGACAGGGCATACAGTGGTGGTTCTTCTATTGGTTGTGGATTTTCTGGGTGACGGGCAGCTGGCAGTTCTCCTCCTCCTTCTATGTGACTCTCTGGAATCACCTTTAGAGTAGAGTGCAGCGTCGCCAGAGAACATGTGCCCTTCCAAGATCGTGGGAGGTGCAAGTACGCCTGTTTGCCTCAGACCCAGTAAGTGTCCATGAGGGCTGCTGTTCCTTTCTTCATGTCTGGGATTATGAGTGTTCTGTTACAGTTCTTATTTATACCCATGTTGTTTTTCCCTTCTCCAAGGAAGCATAGTTCGTATGTGATTTCTTTTTGTAGCTTGAACGTTTTTTCTATGGCTGTCACCCACATTAACTTTGTGACATGTTCTGTCCACCCTGGTGTGCAGGTTTTCTCGATCCATTGTAGTTTTTCTTTCGGCAGCCCTCGTAGTGCTTCTGCTTTGCATGTTATTACTTCATCATTCCACTTATTTTCTGAGAACAATGTTCCTTTAATTACAAAAAAGGGTTCTTTCAAACATATCACTCCTTTGGCTCTTGAGTAGCAGGGTTTCTCGTTTTGCAGCATTTCAAAAAATACTGTCTGTGCCTGGAAGGTGTTCTTAATTCTACATAAGGTGAGATGAAGGAGGCACTGGACATCTGCAAGAGGCAATTCTTTAGGCAGCAAGACCTTAGGTGTGCCTGAGGCATGGAGAATCAAGGAACATACATAACTACTCTCATTAGTTATCTGTTTTGCAGTGGAACCCATATCTGCATACCACTTATTTGACTGATGTGGATGTCTAGGGTCTTCTATTGTATCTAGCCCCAGGCCGGAATACTCGTCATATTTTTTCCTCCCCACCTCCCTTCTCCTTCTGCTGCTCTTAAGGTAGTTTCTTGCATCTCTTACTGCCTGCAGTGCTGTGCTGTCTTTACCCACCCCCCCTTTCCCATTCATCATATAGGGTCAGGAATTCCTCAGCCATTTCTGCATTCTCTTTCTTCCTATCTGTGGGGGTTCAGCTTCTGCTTATGGGTTGGCTGTTGGTGTAGGCTGGGTGGCAGTAGTGTGGGCTTATGGGTTGGCTGTTGGTGTGGGCAGGGTGGCAGTAGTGTAATATAACCATGATATAACGGAAGGATTACAATCATTTAACCCAAATACACTATATTCAGTGCATTGTACTGGGGAGTTGGGCGTGAGGCCAACCTGTTGCTGGTGTCATTTGAGTGCTGTGCATGGTCAGGGTGAGTTTCATAACCCCATATAAGTTGAAAGCCATCCCAAAATAAATAGGCTCCTTCTTTAACCATATGAATATCTACGTAAATCAAAATTCTAATTTCTATTTCTTTCTGCCCAAACATTGTTCGTTGTGGGTTGCCCGTTCGTTGCCATGGTTTCTCATATATATATTAAAACATAAAGGTGTATTAAGCATCCTCAAACAATTATATATGTGATTTCACATTAGCAAATGAAAAAGAGACAGAGAGAGAGAGAGAGAGAGAGAGAGAGAGAGAGAGAGAGAGAGATTTTTCACTATTTTGTACTTTCAAAATTCTGTACAATTTTTATGTCTCAAAAACTTTTTATCCAGTTTATTTTCTTTTGAGCATGTACTACTATTTATACATATAATGTAGCCATATCTCTTCTCTTCATCTATTGTGACACTTCTGTGTTTTGCACCCCTTCATCCTGTCCTTGTGTGACACTATCATAAGCTTTTCGTATGTCTGTCAAATGTATCCAATATCTCATGCCCTTCACCTTTACCACTGTGGGTGTGCAATAATACTGCGTATGGGCCATGAAATCTTGGGGCATTCCACCTACGCACGAAACTCCTGACATACACCATTTCCCCTGGCATTAACTGGCCTGTTGGGTTTCCTTCTCTGAATGTTACTGCTTCATTTCTTTCCCCGCGTGTGAATGGTGGTGCAAGCTGTCTTGCTATCATGCAAGCTGCTTTGTTAAGTTTTGTCAGGTACTCATTAAACTCTTCACACAGTACAGTAGCATTTCTATGTGCATCTGAGTGTCTGCGGAGCGAGGAGTGTGCTGTGTGCATGCGCCTTCCTGTCACTATTTCGTGCCTTGACAGGTGGAGGTCCTTGCTAGGCTGATTTCTCAGCTCGAACAAGGCCAGGGGGAGACAGTGCAACCAATTCTTTTTAAGTGAGAAACACAATTTTGATAGCCTTCCCTTCAGGAGGCTGTTTATTTTTTCAACTACGCCATTACTTTGTGGGTGATACATTGAGCATAATTTGTGTTTGATTCCTAGCAAAGATGTAACCTCCTTGAAAAGATTGTTGACAAAATGTGTGCCATTATCCGAACGAATTACGTCACAAATTCACCAGCGAGGGAATACTTCCCTCACCAAGAACTTTGCAGCACATTTAGCATCTGGACGTGCACAGGGCCCTGCCTCAACCCACCTTGAAAATGGACAGACTACCACTATCATGTAACGCGCTCCATTGCATCATTCTCCAATATCTACATAATCAATCCGCAGCTCTCTGAAGGGGCCCGTTGGTTTTGGTATTGTTCCTCGCAATGTTCTTAAAGTCAAGCCTGAATTATATATTTGGCACGTTGTACATTCCATTGCCAGTTTTGAAAGTTGCTCTTGTAACCCTGGGATGAACCAGTGTTCCTGTATTTCTGTGGCAATATGCTGTTTTGCATTGTGCACGGGAAAGTGTAGTTGTTGGAAAGCTATTTCCAATAATTTAGTTGGCATTACCACCTTCCTGGTGTTGTTTTGACACCATAAGAGATCTGTTTCTGACTGGTTACATCCCCCTTTTTCCCACAATTATTTTTCTTCTTCTGTTGCCCCCTCTTGCAGCTCCAATATTTGTGATACTGGCATGGAATTGTAGCCATCTGGGAGATTTTCTTCTACATGTTTGTGTATCAAGTACTCACCTGTCCTTTCTTTTACTAAGTACGAGGCATTCTTGGCAGCAGTGTCCGCTGCCGCATTTCCCAAAGAGATGGTATCTGTGTTGGTCGTATGGGCCTTGCACTTCACTATGGCTACCACGGTGGGGTCTTTTAATGCCTCAATAAGTTCTTTTAGAAGGTCTGTATGTTGTACAGGTGACCCATCAGCCCTGTGAAATCCTCTCTGTCCCCACCTTGCTAATCTTCCATGTACTGTAGTAGTCATATAAGCTGAGTCTGTATAAATCGTAACCGCACACCCTTTTGCTGCATGCAATGCTTCAATGAGTGCTATCAGTACTGCTGCTTGTGCTGAGTAATGGGCGGGCAGGCGCTACTGTATTAGTACTTGATACTCACCTTCTTCTAACCTTACAACAGCTATTCCCATGTCTTTTTCTCCTGTTTCTGAATTTATTGACGTTGACCCGTCTATGAAGAATAACTCCCCTTCATTCAGTGCATTCTCACTCACCATGATTGTTTCTCCTTCTTCCCCCTTGTATGTTGCACAATTATGTGCCTGCATGTCCTCCACAGATCATGGTTCTGTAATGAATCTTGCTGGGTTTACTGTCTTACATCTCACTATGTGTATGTTGGCGCTGGACAAAATGATTTCATATGCTGTGGCTTTTTGTGTTGTGAGTGTGCTTTTTGATCTTTCTAGGATTGCGAATAGGGAGTGCTCTATGAATAATGTGATGGAACATCCCATCACTATCGTTGCAATTTTCTCAATGGCGAACACATCGGCTACGAGAGATTGCTCGCGCGTGAGTGTCCCTGCATTACTGCATCCAATGTGCCACTCTACTTTGCCATGGGCTTGTGTCCGAAAGATATCTTTTGTTTCATTACTGCTGTCATGAGTGCCCCCTTACAGTGTGAGAACAGGTCAAACTTGCGCTCATAATCTGGGTTCGCGAGTACTGGTGCGCTTGAGATTAGTTCTTTGAGTGAGGTGAAAGCATCGTTTAGTTCTGCGGACCACTGTATTTCTGTGTTCTCTCTTTGAGCTTCTTTGAGTCCTTGTAATAAGGGTCTTGTGTATGCTGCGTAATCTAATATCCATGCCCGGCAGTAGTTACACATGCCGAGAAATGTTTGCATTTCCTTCACTGTTTTTGGTCTTCTTACGGCTGTAATGGCAACTACTCTGTCTGGTATGATTTTCTTGCCGTCTTTTGAAATTAGCCGTCCCAAGTACAATACTTCTCGTTGGCAGTATTGCAGTTTCTCCTTGTCAACTTGTAACCTTTGTGGGCCAATAATGTCAGGAGAGTAATAGAGTCTTTCCTACACTCTTCCTCATTTTTGCCACAGATGAGCAAATCATCCACGTATTGAATAATTGCACTGTCTGCTGTCATATTCCCGAGATCTTCATGTAGGATTGGGTTGAATATGATGGGACTTTCGCAGTAACCCTGGGGTAATCTGCAGTGCTTGTATCTTTTTCCTCCCAAGATAAATGCTGTTAAATACCTACAGTCTTCTGAAAGTGGTATTGAAAAGAATGCATTCTTCAAATCAACCACTGTGAAGTAAGACACATCTTTTTCGATGCTGCACAGGATAGATGCAGGAATGGGGACCAAAGGGAACTCTTTCTGGATGACATCATTGAGGGGGCGTAGATCTTGGATCATCCTCCACGCCCCTCCTTTCGCTTTTTTAATAGGGTAGATACAGGTATTACATGGTGAGTTTGAGGGCACTATTATTCCCTGTGCTAATAATGCACTAACTGTTCCTTTTATCCCTTCTTCTGCTTCCCGGGACGGGTGTACTGTTTCACTCTGGGTAGTATGGCTCCTGGTGTCATGATCTCTGCTTCCAAAAGGTCAGGGTTTTCCCAACTCCCTTGGAAGCAGATCCATAACCCAGGTTCCAAGTGCCAACCAGTCCCAATTGGGACCTTTTGGACCCAGTCCTGGCGCCAGTGGCACCAGGCTCATAAATATGCCCAGTCCCAGCGCTGGAAGCGCCGGGCTCATAATGCTTGGGTGGACTTACCTTCAGCAGACCATGCTGCTTACTTGCCTGCCAGTTGAGCCTCTGATCCTCTTCTGTTTGGAACTACTTTTCCTGTTGGGTGGGGCTAGAGCCACTCCCTAGATTCAGAACACTGGAACTCTTCTGGAAGGCAGGAACTCTTTTCTTACCAGGAACTCTTTTCTTACTTAGGCGTGGCTGTGGAAGGAGACACCTAAGCACTACAGGAGGCTATTTAAACCACACCCGGTGGATGAATCTTGCTTTGCGTTATTCTGCAACCTCTGCAGCAGAACGCTCATCGTGTCTTCTGCATCCGGTCCTGGGCCTAAGGAAAAAGGCTTACCATCCTGAATCCAGTCTTCAGCAACACCTATAAAGACAAGAAAGAACAGGTTAGCATTCCGGCATCTGAAAGGCAAAGGCTTACCATCCTGAATCCAGTCTTCAGCAACACCTATAAAGACAAGAAAGAACAGGTTAGCATTCCGGCATCTGAAAGGCAAAGGCTTACCATCCTGAATCCAGTCTTCAGCAACACCCATAAAGACAAGAAAGAACAGGTTAGCATTCCGGCATCTGAAAGGCAAAATCTTACCAACTCTTCGCACGCTCCGGAGGCCTTCGGCGCTGCATCCCGCATCTGAAAGACAAAACAAGGTGCGTTTAAAGACATTGGGGAACTTTAATACTCACGTGCCATTACTCCTTTCCACATCTAATCCAGTGGGTATTCCGGCACCCTGCAGCCGCTCCGAACTCGTACCTGCAAAATAAAAAGACAGTTAGAGCGCATCGTGAAGCAGGCAAAAAGCGCTTACTTACGTGCTTCCAGGCGCTTCTATTCATCACACAGGCTCCATCTTCAACTCACTTCAGCCTGTCATCCGCCATCGCCGGAACCCTGCAAAACAAGAGACATCATTACTAAAGACTTTAAAGACATTTGAATGACTCGAAACTTACCGTTCGTGCAGTAAACGACGGACAGCAGTCCTCTGAAGTCAAGAGGCCTGCGCTACCTATCCAGTGAAGAAACTGGCTACAGCACCCTGCCCCGAGGCAGATGGAGAGCTCGGCATTCACTTACCTAAGGTGAGAGCGTTAACCTTTGGGGCTCTACAGGAGAGGAGAAGAGGAAAGAGATAGGGACACCCCAATAACCCCAGTTCATTAACCCCATATTTTCTATCTGCAGACATCTTACTCTACACGTCAGGCATACAGTGCACAGAGGTCCAGCCCAAAGAGCCAACCGGGTGCTACACATCACCTTTGAAGATACGGTAGTCGGCCAGTCTAGACCAGCGCCTCTGCGAGAATCAGGTGAGCGTTACAGAACGCAAAGCCTACCGCAAAACTCTCGCCCAGGCGCTATGGAAATCTCGGATACTGACCCCCTAGCCCGGTTACTTGGGGAATTAAGGGCAGAAGTGCATGCAGCTCGTCAGGAAACGAATGCTCTAAGAAGGGAACTAATTATTTCCAAGGAGAGAACAGACAATCTTGCTAGACAAGTGCTACAGTCACAAGCCGGACAGACCCCGTTACCCGCATCAGGGGCAAATCTTCCTTCAACATCCTCTATGAATCCAGTGCAGATCAACCTACCTGGGAATGTACCTCTGGCTCCGCCCGAACGATTTTCTGGTGACCCAAAGAGGTTTGCAGTATTTATCAATCAGTGCCGGTTGCACTTCTTATGCCGGCCAGCAGCCTTTCCAACTGATCAAGCAAAAGTAGCTTTTGTACTTTCGTACCTTAGTGGCAATGCGGCAGACTGGTCGATTCCTCTAGTTAATCAAGATGATCCGGTTCTCCATGATTTTCAAGCCTTTCAGCTTAGTATGGAAAAACTGTTCGCAAGACATTCACAGGGGCAGGCCTTGGACAATGAGCTTCTTTTGTTGCGACAGGGTAATCAAGACCTTTTGGCTTATATTGCATCTTTCAATAGACTAATAGTGGAAACTCAATGGCCTGAGGACAAAAGGATTACGCTGTTTTATAGAGGTCTACGTGGAGAGCTCAAAGACGTTTTAGCCCAAGTAGTGAATCCCCCACAAGACTGTTCGGATTATATAGACTTGGTCGTTCAAATAGATCACAGGCTGCAGAACAGGAAGGCCGATCGTTCCAAGTTTGATGCTCGAGTATTTTCCAAACCGCCAACTCCTTCCAAAGGAGTAGACTCCGGGGAACCCATGCAAATAGGGGGTCTGAAAGGTCCTCTAACACAAAGGGAGCGGGAAAGGAGGAAACAGTTGCAATTATGCCTATATTGTGGAAACTCAGGGCACTTTCTTCGAGACTGTCCGGTGAAACCTGCCAAGAAGGCAGTAGGAGCTGCAGTTACCAAAGTTACAAACTCTGAGCAGGGAAACGACCTCGCCCGACAAGAATAGAGGTCCTCTTGCCGAGCGTGAAAACCAGTTCCGTGACCTCGCATTTCGTGATACCTATGGTCCTCATTAGCCCTGATAATCCGGATCGATTACATGCAATTGAAGCTTACGTCGACAGCGGTGCCATCGGCAATTATGTGGATCATGAAATGGTTTTGAGGATGAATCTAACTCTTTGTCCCAAGGCTGTAAAGGACGTCATTACTACGGTGGATGGTACGGAGATAGCCTCCGGGCCAGTAACGCATACCACTCAAGAGGTGACGCTAGTAAGTCAAGATGGACACCATGAGAAGATCGTGTTCGATGTGATCAAGGCCCCTCAGTTTCAGATTATTCTAGGAATACCTTGGTTAGAGAAAAACAATCCTCTGATCGATTGGCGAGCAAGAACGGTCCAGTTTCCAGAATGTGTCTCTACTTGTCACCCTCCACCTGGTGTTGCACTGGCCGCAATTTCTTCAGAGACTCCCCAGTTACCTCCCGAATACCTAGAATACCAAGATGTTTTCCGGAAGGATCAGGCTAACTCTCTACCTCCTCATAGGTCTTATGACTGCCAGATAGACCTGATACCTGGATCTACTCCTCCTTGTAGTAGAATTTATGCCCTCACCGAGCCTGAGAACCTTCACCTTCGACAATACCTGGATCAATACCTGGCAAATGGGTTTATTCGTCCTTCCAAGTCCCCTGCTTCTTCAGCTTTGTTCTTCGTTCCAAAAAAGGAAGGAGACCTTAGAACATGTATCGATTATCGCTCCCTGAACCAGATCACCGTTAAGAATAGATATCCGTTACCTTTGATCCCTGAACTCCTGGACCAAGTCAGAAAAGCATGCATATATACAAAGCTGGATCTTAGAGGAGCTTACCACTTGGTACGAGTAAAAGAGGGCGATGAATGGAAGACGGCCTTCCGCACCAAGTATGGGCTATTTGAATATCAGGTCATGCCCTTCGGACTTTGCAATGCCCCGGCCGCCTTTCAATATTTTATGAACGATGTCCTCAGAGAGCTCATAGATGTATGTGTTGTTGTTTACATCGACGACATCCTCGTTTATTCTTCATCGGAATCTGAACATCGGAAACACGTGAAAATGGTCCTCGAAAGATTGCGTCAACACAAACTTTTCGCTAAGTTGGAAAAATGTGTTTTCAACGTGACTGAAGTTGAATTCTTGGGATTCATATTATCACCTGGCGGAGTGCGTATGGATTCAAAGAAGGTCGATGCAGTTCTCAAATGGCCATCACCATCCTCCGTAAAAGGTGTGCAAAGCATGTTAGGCTTCGCTAACTTTTACCGCAGGTTTATCCCCGAATTCTCTCGAATAGTCCAGCCCATCACTGCCTTGTTAAAGAAAAACAAACGTTTTGAATGGTCTACCGAGGCGGAACAAGCTTTCCAGGATTTGAAGACTAAATTTATCTCTGCACCAATCTTAAAACACCCTCGCCCCGAACTCCCCTACATCGTGGAAACTGATGCTTCAAGCCTTGCCATGGGGGCAGTTCTATCACAAAAGGACCCGGTAACCAATCAGTTGCATCCCGTGGCATTTTGGTCCCGCAAATTCTCGCCTCCTGAAATCAATTACACGATTACTGACAAGGAACTTCTGGCTATCAAGTCTGCCTTTAAGGCTTGGCGGCATTATCTGCTGGGGGCCCGACACACCGTTACTGTGATTACGGATCACCGAAACCTGCAATATTTGAAGACCGCAAAAGCCCAATCCTCTAGACAACTCCGTTGGGCATTATTCTTTGCCGAGTTTGACTTCATAATTACCTATCGACCTGGTACAAAGAACGGTAAAGCCGATGCCCTTTCTCGGATGGGAGTGGAAGAACACTTGGTCAACCCTAAACCTGTACCAATCATTCCCGAACAAAGAATTCTGGGTGTAATCGCCACAGAATCCATAGAGGAAGTTAAGGATAAAGCCAGGCAACTTGTAACTCCAGCAGACATACAGAATTGGCATCTGCAGGGAAAGGACTTTGCAGTAAAGGACAACTTATTGTATTTCCAAGAACGATTATACCTACCCAGCACAGATTTACAGAAAAAAGTAATCTCTTGTTATCACGACTCTTTAATGGAAGGTCATCCCGGTATAGCCAAGACCTCAGAAAAGATCAAGCGCTACTTCTGGTGGCCGTCTTGGAAAAAAGATATCAGAGACTTTATAATGTCCTGTGGAGTATGCGCCCAAAACAAGAGTCAAAAGGAAAGACCAGCAGGCCTCTTACGCCCTATTGACATCCCACCTCGCCCTTGGCATACGCTTTCTATGGACTTCATCACCGATCTACCTCCATGCTCCGGATACAATACGATTCTAGTAATCGTGGACTTATTCTCCAAGATGGCGCATTTCATTCCGCTCAAAGGCTTGCCAACAGCAGCAACTCTGGCCCGAGAATTTCTCGAAAACATCGTCCGACTGCACGGTTTTCCTTCGGTTCTAATTTCGGATCGAGGTAGTCAATTTATTTCTCATTTTTGGCGAAGTTGCTGTCGGTCGGCTCAAATTGATGTGAGACTATCGACCAGTCACCACCCTCAGACCGACGGACAAACCGAGAGGACCAATCAAACTCTGGAACAGTATTTACGCTGCATGCTGCAACAAACTGAAAAAACTTGGAAAGATATCCTTTGGATAGCCGAGTATGCCTACAATAACTCTGTCCATTCGGGAACTGGGAAAACCCCGTTTTTTCTTTTGTACGGCAGTCACCCTCGAACCTCGGAGTTGGATCCCCTCCAAGATCTTGAAACACCAGCAGTAGACTACCTGCATTCTACAATCACCCAAGCCTTTAAGGAAGCTGTTTTTCACCTTCAAAGGGCTAAAGAACAATACAAGAAAGGGGCAGATCAACATCGGAAGGAAGCCCCTCACTATCAAGTAGGGGATCAAGTCTGGTTATCCACCAAATATCTATCTCTAAAAGGGCCACGCACATTCAACCCAAGATACCTTGGTCCCTATTCCATCACTACCATAGTAAACCCAGTAGCGGTCAAGTTGGACTTGCCCCCGCACATGAAGATACATCCGGTCTTCCATGTCTCTCTATTAAAACCCGTGCAACCTCAAACCAGACTAACCAAATCTCCAAAACCTATCCTAGTGGATGGAGAACTCGAGTTTGAAGTCAAAAGCATTCTGGACTCCAAGATCTCCAAATCTAAACTATTCTACCTAATTGACTGGAAAGGCTACGGCCCCCAAGAGAGATCCTGGGAACCTGCTGAATATGTCCACGCTCCTCGCCTAATCAAAAGATTTCACCGAACATTTCCTGACAAGCCAAAACCCCCGGAGAAGCCCGGTTTGGGAGGGGCCTTGAGGGGCGGTACTGTCATGATCTCTGCTTCCAAAAGGTCAGGGTTTTCCCAACTCCCTTGGAAGCAGATCCATAACCCAGGTTCCAAGTGCCAACCAGTCCCAATTGGGACCTTTTGGACCCAGTCCTGGTGCCAGTGGCACCAGGCTCATAAATATGCCCAGTCCCAGCGCTGGAAGCGCCGGGCTCATAATGCTTGGGTGGACTTACCTTCAGCAGACCATGCTGCTTACTTGCCTGCCAGTTGAGCCTCTGATCCTCTTCTGTTTGGAACTACTTTTCCTGTTGGGTGGGGCTAGAGCCACTCCCTAGATTCAGAACACTGGAACTCTTCTGGAAGGCAGGAACTCTTTTCTTACCAGGAACTCTTTTCTTACTTAGGCGTGGCTGTGGAAGGAGACACCTAAGCACTACAGGAGGCTATTTAAACCACACCCGGTGGATGAATCTTGCTTTGCGTTATTCTGCAACCTCTGCAGCAGAACTCTCATCGCGTCTTCTGCATCCGGTCCTGGGCCTAAGGAAAAAGGCTTACCATCCTGAATCCAGTCTTCAGCAACACCTATAAAGACAAGAAAGAACAGGTTAGCATTCCGGCATCTGAAAGGCAAAGGCTTACCATCCTGAATCCAGTCTTCAGCAACACCTATAAAGACAAGAAAGAACAGGTTAGCATTCCGGCATCTGAAAGGCAAAGGCTTACCATCCTGAATCCAGTCTTCAGCAACACCCATAAAGACAAGAAAGAACAGGTTAGCATTCCGGCATCTGAAAGGCAAAATCTTACCAACTCTTCGCACGCTCCGGAGGCCTTCGGCGCTGCATCCCGCATCTGAAAGACAAAACAAGGTGCGTTTAAAGACATTGGGGAACTTTAATACTCACGTGCCATTACTCCTTTCCACATCTAATCCAGTGGGTATTCCGGCACCCTGCAGCCGCTCCGAACTCGTACCTGCAAAATAAAAAGACAGTTAGAGCGCATCGTGAAGCAGGCAACAAGCGCTTACTTAGGTGCTTCCAGGCGCTTCTATTCATCACACAGGCTCCATCTTCAACTCACTTCAGCCTGTCATCCGCCATCGCCGGAACCCTGCAAAACAAGAGACATCATTACTAAAGACTTTAAAGACATTTGAATGACTCGAAACTTACCGTTCGTGCAGTAAACGACGGACAGCAGTCCTCTGAAGTCAGGAGGCCTGCGCTACCTATCCAGTGAAGAAACTGGCTACAGCACCCTGCCCCGAGGCAGATGGAGAGCTCGGCATTCACTTACCTAAGGTGAGAGCGTTAACCTTTGGGGGTCTACAGGAGAGGAGAAGAGGAAAGAGATAGGGACACCCCAATAACCCCAGTTCATTAACCCCATATTTTCTATCTGCAGACATCTTACTCTACACGTCAGGCATACAGTGCACAGAGGTCCAGCCCAAAGAGCCAACCGGGTGCTACACATCACCTTTGAAGATACGGTAGTCGGCCAGTCTAGACCGGCGCCTCTGCGAGAATCAGGTGAGCGTTACACCTGGTTTGAGTTTTATTTTAACTGGTGTAACCCCATGCAATAGTCCCACATCGTGGGTGCCGGTGATGCACAGGTTACCCGGCACAGATTGCATGCCGTCATTAAAGAAGGACGGTGGTGCTCCCACCACAGCCATTAGTTGAACTGGCACTTTTCTTTCTTGTATCAGAATATCGCAGGGGATAGCTATTTCCATTATTATTTCCCCATCACTCTCTGAATCTGTGAAGAGTTCTTCGTCTGACAAATCTCGCAGTGCAATGTCGGCATTTATGCACAATACTGTGAGCCACTCACAGCCGTGCATGTCCACTGCAATGACTGCTATCGTCTTGGCTAAGATCTGAACTGCGTACAAATCCAATTACATCAGTGTCCCAGGCACTATCTCTGGGCGTGCTATGGGGCAGAAAATGAACTCTGCGGGTACCCTCCATTCTAGGTTTTTCAATTCTGGGACCACCCGAGCCAATGTTTTCAATCCTTGAATGAACATGTCAGGGTCTACTAGTATGCCGCATACTTCTGGCGCTGTTGCTCGTGCCTGCACCACCAGCATTATGCGCATATGGCAAATCCCTGATGTTGAGCAAACTATTCCTCTCTCTGTGAAGGATATGGTCATGTTAAGTTTACTGGGGAGGTCCCTTCCTAGTAAGTTAATAGGGGACTGTTCATAGTACAATAGGAATAGGGGTGCCCTCACTGTTTTTGCCCCCACTGTGACATTCAAGTCTTCTGTGTAAGGAACTTCGACCACCACCCCAGAGAACCCCTGCGTCTCCAATTTACGATTAGATAGCGGAAACAGGCCCTCACGCAAACATGATTTCTCAGCTCCCGAATCCACCATAAAAATGAATTGTTTGTTCCCTATCTCCGCCCATATCAATGTTTCCTCTGCTGCATTGAAGGTCGTCAATAGTACTGGGCACACAAGTGCTCTCTGTGGGCTGTCCTATGCTGGGTGTCTCGTGGTCCCCCCATTGGCTGAAGACATTACCCGTCACTACTGGCACTCCCCCATACAGTGCAGGTGCACCGTTTGCTGTTGTTGCGAAAGGATTACCCTGTGTGTACGGTATATGTTCGCTGCATTGTGGGTGCTGTTGGACATTACGTGGTTGTTCCCTATGTTGTTCTGGGCACCTCTGTTCTTGCTGTCTTTGCCCCCCTCCCATTGGCAATCCGTACAGACTTCCCGGGTGCAGGTGTCCATAAGATTGATCATCTTGGTAAGCTTGGTTTGGCCTGCTCCTGCATTCACGTGAGAAGTGTCCCCACCTCCCGCAGTTCCAACAGTTCCCTTGCCCTCCCCTAGGTCCTTGCCCTCCATATCCGCTGTTTCCTCTGTACCCCTGACCACCCCCTCTGCACCCTCTGTACCCACCACACTTGCCACTGCGATCCTCCGTACTGCTCCTGTCCATTCCACTGTGTCTGTCCATTGCCTGCCCAATTCGCTGCCATCCTCCCTTGTATCGCTACCATTCCCTCCTCCCCCTCCCTATCTGGGGGGAGTGCTGCTACGGCGACCTTCACCAGTTTCGTTTTTATTAATTTCGGCTCGTCCGCCAACCTTTTCTGTGCTATCTCCTTCTCTCTTTCTTTAATTCTCCTGCAATGGTGCACTATTATGCTTTAGATTTCTGGCCAGCCTTTTGTCTCAATCCCTGCTATTTTGTTGAGCACTTTTTGAACTTCTTTTGGGAGTCCTTTTTTTATTATAAAGTAAAATAGGGATGTTGATTGATGCCAAGCCGTACCTGTCTCCGCTCTCCATATCTCCTGCACCCGAAAAATGAAATCCATAGCATCTTCCCCATCATTCATGGTACATTGCATTACTGACTGTAGGTCAGGCATGTCTGGAAAAGTCTCTCTTAAAGCATCCCATATTCTTGCACATGCTGTATTGAAGGAGGCTCCATCATGACGGTCACAATCTAGTGTTCTTCCCAGGAAACTAGCTTTTGCCCATACCCTATCAGCTTGGTCAACCACTGCCAATACCAACAACCTTTTGACATCACCCACTGCTAATGGCAATCCTGCGGTATGCTTCTCAAATGCATATATCCACTTACTTGCTCCTCCCGATAGTGGGGGCAGTGATTTTAATAAGTTTGCCTTGTCCATCTGAGCCCACGGTATGTAGTTCGTTCTCCCACCTTCTCTATGTATGAATGGGAGCTGTAATTTATTTTTTATTCCTTTTCTAATACTCACCTTCGACCCTTTCCTCCCCACTGTAGCCATTCTTCCCATCCTGTTCCTTAACCTCCCTGTCCACTCTTCTTCCATTGCCCTTCCCAAAGGTGTCTCGTCCAACCTTTCTAATCTTCCTCCTGCTGCTGCCCCCAGTCTTCCAGCTTCCTGCTCATCGTCCTCTATATCACACCGCAGCTCTTCCATTCCCCCAGTGGCCATCCCTTCCTCTCCTGTGTTTTCTCTGAGATCATGTGGTTCTAATTCTATTATCCTAGTTGGCTCTTCCTGTATCCTAAATAGTATTTCCCCTTTTTTCCACCTTTCCTCAGAGGACCTGTTGAGTGTCTGTGCCCTCTGTGTTTGTTCTGTTCTACTCGTTCCACTTTGTTCACATTATGCTTCGTATTCTGGAGAGCTCATTTCTAGCCATCGAGAGTCTGCAATCTAAGTCTTCTGTTAGTTTTTCAATGTCTGCTGTAGGGGTACTTACCTATCCACTAGTTCTGGGCATTCATATGGTGGTGGTGCAGTTGGTTGTGGGGTAGCTGCGGGGGTGGGAGCAGATACATATACAGGATCACTATACCCTTCAGCAGGCACTGGCTTATTCAGGAGTGGGTACAACCGTGTTACCTCTATTGACCCTTCTTTCCCCCCATCCTCACCTTCACCTTCGTTTGCTGCCAGGGGAGTGGTGATGAGGGCAGGCTGGTCGAGCGCTGTGTCTTTCTTTTTAATTGGGGCACTTCTTCAAATAGTCTCCACAGATCTAGTATCTCTCTTCTGTCATGAAACTGTTTTCCCTTATATTTTATGAATATGCATGTGGCTACCATGTCCAGGACACCCTTATCAAACGACCCTCCCTGTGGCCATACCTGGGGTAGCCCTTCTCCTTTCAGTTCCATGACCCATTGGTCATGGTACTTGGTTATGCGTTCTGCATAGCCAGGTAGATTTTTACAAATATGGGCTAGGGGTGTTTCTGCCCACATGGTGTCTTTCTAGTTGCTCACCCTCCTGTGTTATCTGTCACTACCGCTGTGCCTTCACGTGTGTGTGTTTTAACAATAACAATCTTCAAATATTAAAATACTTTTTTTACAATAAATCTATCTTGAATCCCCCTCGGTCACGCTTACAATGACCATATATCAGGATTCCCCCTTGATATCGTTCAACCAACATTATGATGTTGCAGTGCAATTTTTCTTAGCATAAATGGCATAGCATGTTAACACAAAATAGACATTTAACAAACACTTAACATACAACATGTAACAAAGACCCTCCCTTTTCTTACCCTGTAACCTTCCTTTGAAACTACTCTCTTTCCCTCACCCAATTCGTCCCTTCGACTCTTAAAGGCTATAATATTTCGCCTAGCATTAATTCACCCGCATAAAAGAAGAAAAGAAGAGAAAACACATTTTTCTAATTTTACCACTGTGTCTCTCTTTTTTCTGAGACACAACTATCTCTATTTCCACTATTTCATTTATTCCCAGTACTAGTCAAGATAGCACTACGCAGTGCCGCCTTCTACCCCCTTGCAGAGCTAGGTTTCCGTATTTTACTTTTTCACCTTATTATCCTAATGGCCATATGCAGAGAGAGAGGATAGTATTAATCTATTGAAGCAGCCGCTAATTTGCCTCTAAGAAAATATTTCTCCTTTAGCTCACCTGACCTCGTATACGCTCGTTCCCCTCCCACTCCTTTTATTGACACTCGTACTTAATACTCACATGCCCATCTTGATCCGAGACTCTCCAGACTTGGTCCGTCCAGGCGGCGCTGCATCGTGCTCAATGGCCACCCCCAGCTCCGGCGAGCGGTACTGAGGTTTTTTTGGAATGGGACCCGTACCCTTTTGCCCTACTGCGTGCGCACGTTTAAGCGTACCAGTTGCCGAGGCAGGCAGCTCTCTTGAGCGGGCATGCCGTGCGTCTCCACTGTGGCCGGGGACGTCTCGTGCAAAAAGGGGACAATTAAGACGAATCACGTCTATGGGGTCACCACTGAAAGTAAGCGTCCCCCAACAAGACAGTAAACCCCCCTTAATGAGAAGCAATAAAGGACACACCCCAGAAGGGAATGAGACCACGACCAAGTGCGGGTGAAGTTAAAAGGGATTTATATTAATCAATATAGGGCATGCAAAGGACTCTGCAAACTCCGAGAGCACTCGGTCTAACAATAGCAAAGACAGTCATATTTATTACAAAAATATGTCATGCATGATGTAAGCTATAGAGGGCGCACAGTCTTAGGGATTGGGTGGCATTAGCTTAACTATATACAATGTTTAGTGGTACTGCTCCAGGATTGGTGAGCGTCTGCGCGGTGCCAACGTGGGGTAGACGGGTCAGCTGGGCTCTTCGGGGTGGAGCTGCCAGGCCGGACGCAGTTTGTATTGATGATTGATGGCTGTACTAACACTTTGCCCTTGTGGCCACACACTCACAATCATTTGTTATACTATACAGTTTCAGTTGTCCTGTAAATCCTACAATGCATTAATCTAGGATCAAAAGGGAGACAGAGACAATATGCAATGTGAAGTTTCACCAATACATCATTACAAAGACTCCCCTAATAAAAGGGCCTAGTCCCATGAGTCCAGGTGTCTCATCATGGGGCACAGGATAAGCTGTGTTGTCACTCTATCCTGTTAGATGTAGTGAGGGCTGGTTTTATGATATGTTAGTACAAGGGTGAATACCTAGGTCATGGCCCGTTAAACTTGGAGTGAACTGGAATACCATTGGGTCAATAAGGGCACGTAACTGGTACCTCAAAGGCGGTGGGGTTTAGGACCAGGTAGCTCATAATTCACATGGCCAGGCTGTGGCAGCCTCTGACGTGGGGGCGGTAAATACTTGAAGCAGGTCCAGCAGGAATGTGGGCAGGTGAGGCTGCACTGCTCGAACACCAGCGAGCCCCAGCTGGCCTTGGCGGGAGGAGGTGGAGATGGCCTTGTAACTCTGAGTCTTTCTCTGTTCACAGGACTGCACACTACACCCTAGAAGGAGACGAATGTTAAAGCTGGAAGCATTAGGGGCGTTACACATTTCTTCAGTTTTACATATGCATACATTATTGGGTTTACAACAATGGAGATTTGTCATTAGCACAATCAGTACATATCACAGTCGACCTTATACTTGCAGTTCATGAGAACGTTAACCATATAACAAATGTGAGGTAGTGTTAGGTTGGGTTATGTGCTTGGCAACAAGAGAGCAATGTGTTTAATTTAACACTTGATTATAGTAAAAACTGGCTCAGTGCCCTAGATGGCCTACATACAGTACAATCATGTCTTATCACATCATATACAGGCATTTCATATGTTGTTTCTTAATTACCGTTTTTATAATAGCAGCAAACGTTAGTCAGCACAACATGGATTTTCGAGTGATCATACATTAGGTATCAGAACACACGGGGGGTAATTCATAGAATCCAGCGCACAAGTGGCGCACGCGGCTGGCGCACAGTGTGCGCGTGCGAATCCCTGCGCCAGCCGTGTGCGCTGAAATCCATTTCCGCGCACAGCGTATTCATGGATTCCAGCCACCAAAACCAGCCGTGGCGCACAGTGGCGCAGCGACCCTGCAGCAGCGCCAGTTACGCCCCAAGAACGCCTGCCGCGCAGGGAAAAGCCATCAACATACCCAATCCAGCGCAAAGGGCTGCGCTAACCCTGTACCAGCACAGAATGCGGGCTACGTGTATCACTGGGGTGCGCGGGAAGTACCTCACGCGATTGGCCCCGTGCGAGCAGGGTACGCATATTTCAGGGGTGCGCGGGAAGTTCCATACGAGAAATCAGCAGGGTACGTGTATTTCAGGGTGCGCGTGAAGTTCCACACGCGATATCAGCAGGGTACGTGTATTTCAGGGGTGCGCGGGAAGTTCCACACGTGATTGGCCTGGGCGCGTGTATTTCAGGGGTGCGCGGGAAGTTCCACACGCGATTGGCCTGGGCGCGTGTATTTCAGGGGTGCGCGGGAAGTTCCACACGCGATTGGCCTGTGCGCGTGTATTTCAGGGGTGTGCGGGAAGTTCCACACGCGAATAGCCTGGGCGCGTGTATTTCAGGGGTGCGCGGGAAGTTCCACACGCGATTGGCCTGGGCGCGTGTATTTCAGGGGTGCGCGGGAAGTTCCACACGCGATTGGCCTGGATGCGTATATTTCAGGGGTGCGCGGGAAGTTCCACATGCGAATAGCCTGGGCGCGTGTATTTCAGGGGTGCGCGGGAAGTTCCACACGCGATTGGCCTGGGCGCGTGTATTTCAGGGGTGCGCGGGAAGTTCCACACGCGATTGGCCTGGGCGCGTGTATTTCACGGGTGCGCGGGAAGTTCCACACGCGATTCCATCAGGGTACGTGTATTTCGGGGTGCGCGTGAAGTTCCACACGCGATTCCATCAGGGTACGTGTATTTCGGGGTGCGCGTGAAGTTCCACACGCGATATCAGCAGGGTACGTGTATTTCAGGGGTGCGCGGGAAGTTCCACACGCGATTGGCCTGGGCGCGTGTATTTCAGGGGTGCACGGGAAGTTCCACACGCGATTGGCCTGGGCGCGGGAAGTTCCACAGGCGATTGGCCTGGGCACGTGTATTTCAGGGGTGCGCGGGAAGTTCCACACGTGATTGGCCTGGGCGCGTGTATTTCAGGGGTGCGCGGGAAGTTCCACACGCGAATAGCCTGGGCGTGTGTATTTCAGGGGTGCGCGGGAAGTTCCACACGCGATTGGCCTGGGCGCGTGTATTTCAGGGGTGCGCGGGAAGTTCCACACGCGATTGGCCTGGGCGCGTGTATTTCAGGGGTGCGCGGGAAGTTCCACACGCGAATAGCCTGGGCGCGTGTATTTCAGGGGTGCGCGGGAAGTTCCACACGCGATTGGCCTGGGCGCGTGTATTTCAGGGGTGCGCGGGAAGTTCCACACGCGATTGGCCTGGGTGCGTGTATTTCAGGGGTGCGCGGGAAGTTCCACACGCGATTCCATCAGGGTACGTGTATTTCGGGGTGCGCGTGAAGTTCCACACGTGATTCCATCAGGGTACGTGTATTTCAGGGGTGCGCGGGAAGTTCCACACGCGAATAGCCTGGGCGCGTGTATTTCAGGGGTGCGCGGGAAGTTCCACACGTGATTGGCCTGGGCGCGTGTATTTCAGGGGTGCGCGGGAAGTTCCACACGCGATTGGCCTGGGCGTGTGTATTTCAGGGGTGCGCGGGAAGTTCCACATGCGATTCCATCAGGGTACGTGTATTTCGGGGTGCGCGTGAAGTTCCACACGCGATTCCATCAGGGTACGTGTATTTCGGGGTGTGCGTGAAGTTCCACACACGATTTCAGCAGGGTACGTGTATTTCAGGGGTGCCGGGGAGTCCTACATGTGATTTGACAGTGTGGGTCCTCCCAGGTGTTCCCTGTACACCCTCCACGGCCCCTGCAGGCAGCCCACACCACAGGGGACTACCCTGCATCCCTGGTCATGTCCCGCAGGCAGCCCACCCTACATGGGCATGCCCCCAGCAAAGGCACATGTCTCCTTGAACTAATGAACACCAACTCATGTCCCCTTGCACCCCCACCCCCCAGCACTGTGGGGCACCTGCCAGCAGGCCCCCACCCATGTCCAACTCATGTCCCCCACCACCCCCACCCCCCCAGTCACCAGGGGCAGCCTCCACCAGGCCCCCACCCATGTCTCCCACCACCCCCACCCCCCAGCACTGTGGGGCACCTGCCAGCAGGCCCCCACCCATGTCCAACTCATGTTCCCCACCACCCCCACCGCCCAGCACTGTGGGGCACCTGCCAGCAGGCCCCCACCCATGTCCAACTCATGTCCCCTTGCACCCCCACCCCCTAGCACTGTGGGGCACCTGCCAGCAGGCCCCCACCCATGTCCAACTCATGTTCCCCACCACCCCCACCGCCCAGCACTGTGGGGCACCTGCCAGCAGGCCCCCACCCATGTCCAACTCATGTCCCCTTGCACCCCCACCCCCCAGCACTGTGGGGCACCTGCCAGCAGGCCCCCACCCATGTCGAACTCATGTCTCCCACCACCCCCACCCCCCAGCACTGTGCGGCACCTGCCAGCAGGCCCCCACCCATGTCCCCCTGCCCCCAGGTCCTGACGATACACAATCATGGCAGTAATGGGCAGCATACCCAGCACAAACACCCAGCCAAGGATTGCATCCACCCACATAGCAAATGCAATTACATGATACAACCCCAATGGCAAGTATGTAAATGAACACATGTCCTTCACACACACATACACAATGGGTGCAAGTGAATGTCAAAACCCATATCATGACATGCATGAAACCAATGAGAAAATACCACAAAAGAAAGTTATAAAAACATGTATTCTCGAAGAAAATGAAGTAAACTAATCAAACATACAACAATGGGGATAACAAAATAAATTGTCCATGTCCGATAAGTAATGTAAAAATCCAAAAAACAAAGGAATCCAAAAACTAATGTTGTCCAAAGCAAAATCATGGTGAAAAAAAATAATGAAAAACCATTGCCTCATGGTGAACACAAACATAAATCAAAAAAATGTATTTTAAAAAATCCAACTATACACAAGAATATTCCAGGGTCCATGAGCCCAACACTATAAATGAAACCTACTACTACCTAATAAAAAAACTATTTACAGAAAAGTGGCCATTGTCCGAGCGGTCCAAAAAAATCTCAAAAAATAAAGGAAACCTAACACTAACTAACTAAAGAACTATATACAATGGCAGCGGGCAAGTCCTGTGGCTCACTCTGTGATGTTGCCGGCCAGGGCATCATCGAACTCCATGTCGATGTCCTGGAGGCGGGACTCTGTCCTGGCCCCGAGGTCTCGCAGGGATAACCCCATGTTCACCTCAAACTCCCTGCGAGCTTCCTCGAGGCACTCAGCCCGCCTCAACGCCCAACGCATGGAGAACTCCGCCCTGACCATGGTGAGCCGCTCCTCTTCCGCCCGCTGCCGCTCCGCACCTATCCGCTGGACCAACTGCTCCCACACGGAAGACACTACCATCCCAGGGTTCTCCTGCCCTCCGGCCGATGCCTGCCCCTCTGATCTTGATGGCCCCGAGCCATGATGCCTCCCACGTCGAGCCTGCTGCTGCCTCCGACGCCACTGCCTCTGCCAGCACGACGGCATCCAGGATGATGGAAACCACCGACGCCGTCGTGCACGTGCTCTGCCCGATGATGCCGTCACATCCTCCATCTGCTGGGGTCCAGTTGCTGTGTTGTCCACCCCTGCTGGACCTCTGACTCCCGACTGTGGCAGGGATGGGATCCCCACCGAGCTGGCTGCATTGGTCAGGGCAGGTCCACAGGGGGCCCTGGTGGCATCTGGGCCGGAAGACGGCAAGGAGAATGACTGGCATATAGTCTCCACAGAGGAGGAGAGGGCCGCCAGATTGGCCGACACATGCAGGAAACCCCTGAACATGGCCGATCCCAATTGGGCCACGCCGGCACGGTGCTCTTCGTGATGACGTGCGTGCTCCTCCTGGGAAGCACGCACGGCATCACGAATCACAGCCGTGCGCATCGAGACCCCAATCAGGACCTTCTCCACATGGCCAGGGGTCCCCTCGTCCGCAGGTGGAGGGGAGTCAGATGACATGGACATCCCCTCTACCTGCGGACGGGCCTGGGACGGGGCATCCCTGCTGGTGCAAGGTGGTGCACCCACAGGTTCAGGGACAGCGACATGCACAGGCCCCTCCACGGTGACCTGTGCTGCCTCCTGCCCCTGGACTGCACCACTTGCACCAGCAGGGATGCCCCCACCAGGCCCCATGTGCGCCTCAGTGGCGGCCTCCTCCTCCTCTGTGGAAACCACCAACCTGGATGGTTCCTCGCCGTCTACCGCCGTAGCAGGCCCCTGTGGGGGCTCACCCACCCCTTCCGCTGCAGCCGTGGGGGCATCCCCGCCGCCTTGCTCCACAGCACCATCTCCGCCCTCTCCTTCACTAGCCGCTGCGTAGAGGGAGACATAGAACACAAGCATCAGGGTACTGTACAATGGTCCCCTAGACAGGAAGCAATAGCAAATGAGTGCCACTGTCAAAGTACACTTCCATCATGTCACACCACAACACATGTGTCAGTCCAGGCAAAACACACACAGTGACAGTCATGGTGCGTGCCATGGACATTTCAATGCATGTCCAATGGACTCTCGAATCATACAATGTAATGGGACTCACATGCATCATGGGTCATGCCTATCACATGCACACACTTCACCTCAGTCACATCCATCTGGCCCCGTACACACCAATCACAGTGCATACAAGGATGACTAGGCTGCATCAGTGAATCTGTACATTGTCACAGACATGTGTCATGCATCCATGGCACTCACAAGTCACAGACACGCAGGTCAGGCACACAGACATGGATACCACATATGTATCTGGCATCAGCACCCATCCCTCGCCCCCACCCATGTCCAGGAACAGAGACTGCCATGCTCTCATGTGTGCAATCTGCACGGGGCTCCCCATGTCGCATTCAAACACATGCAACAACCGTGCGGTTCACACATTACAGGTCGCACATGCATTCCCATGATGTCCCTGCACACATACATGCGTACATGGCCTATGTCACACATGCAGGCAAGTATCAGACAACCAGCACACTGCAACATGCCCTGTCTCACACAGCAATGCTTGGCCACTTACCGCTCAACTCCAGACGGGTCTCCCTCTCAAGGACCTGGGCGTGGAGCGCTGGGTGTGCGCGTTCCAGGACCCTCAACTGGATGGAACTCATGCGGCCCTGGCCCCCCTCCACGAGGCGCCGGGCCTTCATGAGGGTCCTGGACCTCAAGTCTTCCCAGCGCTTCTTGACCTTCTGGATGGTGCGGGTTGCCACCCCCTCCGCGTTGATGGCAACCACACAGTCGGCCCAGATCCTCTCCCGTCCTTCCTTGTTGGCGCGGGACGATCCGAAGAGGGCATCATACTGCCCCAGGACTTGCTCCACCAGGACACCAACTTCGGAGGCAGTGAAGCTGGTGCCCCTCTGCCCCTCTGGCCGGGGGTTGCCACTGGTGCCAGATGTTGATGTGCCCGACATGGCAACCCCAGGGGCAGGAGTGGGTGGGCAACTGGGTCCTAGGGCTGGGCTGTGGAGCGATGTTATCTGAGTCGGGAGTCTTCTGTTCCAGCCGGGGTGGACACAGCAACTGGACACCTGCAGAGGGCTGATGTGCAGGCACCAAATGGCAGGGCACGGTGGCAGCAGGCAGGCAGGCTGGCAGCAGCAGATGGCACGTGGGAGGCTGCTCGGGGGACTGGGGGGCAGTAATTCGGCCTTCTGGGCAGGAGCATGGTCTTCCGTGTGTTTTCGCGTGGCCAGCTTGATACGGAGTGATTTGGCACGTGAAAATCCTGCACGTCAGCGTGAAAATCGAGGAAAGGCCCTTAGCGTGTAAGCGCATCAGCACGCGTACGCGATTTCATTGGACCAAAGGCCCTTACAGCGTAAGCGTGTCTGTGACGTTTTGCGCACGGGCGTTGCCCTGGCAGGGCTTGGTGATCCCGCGTGCCTTTATGTTCTGTACGTGCTTTTCGTGCGGTGCGTGTGTTTTCCATCCGTTGGGGTTCACACGCTATTACTTCACAGCGGGTGTTGGCTACGCGTTCTTCTACACGCAAGGCAGACGGTGAGTGGTACCCCGCTCCCCCAGGCCCGATCGCGTGAAAAACTTCACGTGAACCCCTGAAATACACGTAGCCCGCTCCCCCAGGCCCGATCGCGTGAACAACTTCACGCGAACCCCTGTAATACACGTAGCACGCTCCCACAGGCCCGATCGCGTGAGAAACTTCACGCGAACCCCTGAAATACACGTAGCCCGCTCCCCCAGGCCCGATCGCGTGAGAAACTTCACGCGAACCCCTGTAATACACGTAGCCTGCTCCCCCAGGCCCGATCGCGTGAAAAACTTCACGCGAACCCCTGTAATACACGTAGCACACTCCCCCAGGCCCGATCGCGTGAGAAACTTCACGCGAACCCCTGAAATACACATAGCCCGCTCCCCCAGGCCCGATCGCGTGAGAAACTTCACGCGAACCCCTGAAATACACATAGCCCGCTCCCCCAGGCCCGATCGCGTGAGAAACTTCACGCGAACCACTGAAATACACGTAGCCCGCTCCCCCAGGCCCGATCGCGTGTGTAACTTCCTGCGTAACCCTGAAATACACGTGCCCCGCTCGCACAATTGCTGTATGTTGCCACTTTTGTAATGTGCAGGGACGCTACCGCCTGCCTTCGTGTGGCGGACGTGTATCGGCTTGTGCGTGTCTTTCGCTGTGCGTGGCTTTGCCCTATTCGATTCCATGAATACGTGTGGTTCGGGTGCGTGTGGGCGTTCCATCTGCTTCCCTGCAGTACATCCCCAGTTACGCCCTTGTTTTCGCGAATTGTTCCCTATTCCGCGCGTTACGCCCCGTGTTCCGCCCACTTTCTGGTGTATGCGCCGAGGTTGTGCGCTTTCACTGTGCGCGTCGCGCACGTCTTTTGGGATGTTGCAGTGACGTGTGCGCCATGCACGGGTTTGGCGCACATCCCAAGGTAAACACGCGCAGGGACTTCCATGGATCGCACGCGTGCGCGTGCGCCTGTTTTTTTCCGCTTGCGCCTGCTTGCGCCTGCTTGCGCGAAGATTTTCGGCGCACGTTTGTTCCATGAATCGGCCCCACAGTGTCTTGGGGTGGGCAGGGGTCATCATGCTTTTAATAGCATTATACGTTTTCCAACACGCATTTTAACAACATGGATAAGACTGTGACACTCGATGGTTTAGTATGCATGGTTAACATTCCATCTGGGGAACTGGGCAGGGGGTTATGGACACCATATATCACAAATGCTGGGGGTTAGACGCAGGGTCGGGGCATGCTAGGTTGGGATGGTTTCTGTTATTTTCCAGACTCTGACCACGAGTCTGGATACTTCTAGGGCAATGATGTACTGTGGAAGGTAACTGATACAGTGTTTGTTCTGTTATTTGTTCGCGTCTAGTTGCTTGTGAGAACGGGCCTTCAGCAGATCTGCCATGAGGTGGAGGCTGGGGGAAGTACAGGCCTCTTCATGTGCGATCAAGTGGGGCTCTGTACCAAGCTGCAGCTCTGTACGCAGGCTATTATGCATGGGCCAGGGTTTAGCACACTTAAAATGGAGTCTTGCTTTTTACAAAATGGTGTCTATGTTATACCAGGCTACTGGTCGTGCAGCTTCACGTGTCGATCCACAGCCGCCCTTCCTCCCGGGCCCAGGTGCATGGGGGGCTGCGGACGAGTCATGAGCCTCACGTAGGTGGACAATGTAGGGTAGGGGGATCCTAAAGACCTATCCTCCCATACAATTAGAATGGTGACTATAGTCATAAAAAGAAGAATAATGAACAGAAAAAAATAAAAGCAGTGGAACACCGCTCCTGACCGTTCCCGCTCACTTCGATCACTGGCCCCCAACTCAATAATCCCCAAACTATACTTAGGGCCTCATTCCGAGTTTGGGGATAAATCCGCTGTGTTACCGTGATGCCGGTCCCACCATTTCTGGCACCTCGTAGCAATGGAATAAACGGCCGACGCTGGAGCTGATGCAGCAGCACAGGAAACATCGGCACCTGCTAATCCTGTGATCAGAAATACCGTGACTGGAAATAACGTGATTGCTTGAACAGGAAACTGGCCAGAGGCCATAATCAAAATCACCATCCACTGCAATGCGAGGGTCCAAGAAGCCATCCACCCAACCTGACTCCAGAAATAAATCCCAAGGCATGACACCTTGCATCCTGGAGACCCGTAAGCGCAAGCCACGCTTCACGGAGACCGAGCTGCATGCTGACAAACACCATAGTGGAGCATTCTGGGGTATTGTTTTCTACAGACCAGCGCCACCGAACACAGCAGCGGAAGAAGTAAATATGGCAGGAGGTGGCACAAAAGGTGTCTGCACTGGGGATGACCCCACGCACAGTGAAGGACTGCCACAAGCAGTGGGACAACCTCCGCCTGACGGTCAGGAACACCCTGTCTGCACAACGCAGACAGTGCATTGCAACAGGAGGTGGAACATCCTCCCCAAACTGGCTCCTGCCATGGGAGGAGAAGCGCAGCAGTGTGCTGCACATGGATGGAACTGAAGGAGTGGGTGCTACAGAGGCCAGATACGGGACACCTTTTGAGGGCGGTGAGTACACGAAGCCCCAATATCAATAACACACCTGACTGCCAGGCACCCCCCCCCCCACTGCCACTGTGGAGTGTGTGCACCACATTCCCATTGTCTGCAACCACATGGGTCCGGGGACAGCACCAGCCCCTATGGCCTGTGGTGTCAGTTACTGTGAAACCCCAGTCCAGCTACGCGTGGAGGCACACATGAAACAATACCCATGGTTGCACTTAAGCACTGTCCTGGTCTGCAACTATCAGCACACACAAACCCTGCAGCGCAGCCCTGTACAGCATCCTATGGTATTGCACCCCCCCACAATTTTGCTGGTACACATGAGTCAACAGAATGGACATATTACCCAGCAGTAACCACCCCCCATGGCCACTCTGCCCTCTCCACCTTAGTGCATCAAGACTGAAATGGCAATTGCACAGTCCCCATCCCCCAAATTACACCCAGCAGTAGCTCTGCCTCTCCTCCCCAACATGTCCAAATGGTGGCAATCAAGTCCCATGACTGGTCCCCCATGCTGGACACATAGCCAAACACATGTCAATCCACCTCACTCTGTCACCTGAGCACTGTACAAAAACTGAAGGAAGCAGGAAAACTCTGGCTCTGGACCAGAGTATTATTATAACATCAAAAACTGAAAAATTGTTCAGTGAAGAATATTTATAATGATGTATCAAAATTCATTTGAAATGATATAGAAATTGAGAAACAGTAAATTAATCACAAATTATTAAACAATTTTACACATTTCAATATAGCAAAACAGCAGCAAAATGTGCCTAAAATAGGCTAAAAAATCATCAGACACACTTTCCATTCATGGTGCGGCTTTCAAACACGACTCAACAATCAGTGACATACATCCGAAATGCTAGAAGACAAAAAAACAATACTAAAAACACATGAGGAGGGAAAATTCATAACTACTCCCCACAGAGACATTCATTATTTTTATATTTATAAAACACACAATAGAATTTATTAAGGCACAATCTATTTTCTCAACCAGTTTCGACGTGGGGTATTGGTTTAAACAATGTCTTCATCAGGAGGCAGCTGTAACCATACTGGAAGGGGACCAGCTGCTGTATTAAACAATTGCAAGAGGCGGGGCAACCATCCCACAAGGCTTCAAGCTGTAACCTTGTGGAATCTCTGTTTAGCTCAAAGATGTCCAAAGCTTCACTTGCTAGATGGAGGTGGGCAAGGCAGAATCTGTCAAAGTGACCAAGACAGTGGGCTGCAACGTGTCTGAATAAGGGCGGACTCTTGGAGGTACGAAATGACTGACTCTCCGTATTGCAGCGAGTTGTTCCTAAAACGCAGCACATGCATTTCAAGTACATGCAAATGGGTAATGACTCCCACCTGAGCACTGTGTCACACCCACACCCTGCAGGCACACTCACACACCAGAGGACACACCTGCTCCCAAGCCCCACTAACATCTACTCTTCCTTTAGCTTTCCATACTCTCCTTTGAGCCCACTTTACACCTATTCCAAACCATCCACGTTCTTTCGACCACCTTGGGGGACCCACAGGTGCAGCTTGCCACATGAACATCTCCTTAGCGGGCCTCCTCTTCATCCCCTCTGTGTCTATTTCCCCTCTATAACCACTTTCTATTAGTCGCACCCTCTCTTTTACATTGGTGGATGCCATCTCCTCAGAAGACTCAACCAAAACTCTCAACATTTTTCGTCCCAAGGACGTGTGAACATTTAGTTTTTTCTGGATGAGATCCCATTGGTGTATATGGACGTGTAAGAGGCTTGGCGGATGACTGAGCTGATTCCGTGGCTTGCAGCACCTATTGAAAGAGTGTGATTTGAGAGGCATGGACGTGGCAGCTCTGGACGCTACCATTGCTGCTTCCTGGTGCCGAAGCGGTCTAACGTCCGATACTGTCCTGGATCCTCCAGGATTTCAGGCTCTTCTCCAGGTGTCCGGGGAGAGCATGGAACTTAGAGATTGTCAGGGTCTGCAGTAGCATGCTTGGCTGTGGTCCCTCAGCAGTGATACGATTATGCCAGTGGGGCACAGGGTACACAGACAGCAAGGTCCAAAGTGCTCTCACAGGGCCATTAAAAAATGAACACCTCTTTGTTAATGGTCATTAATAAGAACTGACAGGTGATCGGGCAGCATTAGCTATTTTGCATCAGAAACCCCAAATAAACGTCCAATTAAGTATACAAGTGCCTTTTCTCAAGTCAAAAACATTTAAAGTGTCTCTAATTTTTATTTTATTATGAGTTCTTATTTGACACACACAAAGTGGGGCTTGCATTTATGCAGAAGTTATACTATATATAAGTGAGCAGGATAGATGGGCTAATCAATAAGCAGGAAATCTCATTGAGTATCTTTTTTTATGTGCTTGTAAGTCTTGAGAGTAATTTGCAAAACCTAAAGGTCATTTTTGTATACCCACACACAAAGTTGCCCCTCTATTTTAACCTAGTCCCTAGAGTGAGGGCAGAGTTTATAGTACTTAGGTCAGGGTGCTTTGACTCAGGGGCACACCCACCACGTTCTGCAGAAATCACAGAGTTTTTAATTTTCAAATGCAGGCAGGCCTGCCTGGTGCCAGTGAACGAGGTCGAAGACACTCCTGGGCAGGCTCTTACTGGGTGGTGCTGGCACATTGACCAATTAGGCTGGCCTGTCGCTCTACTTCCTGTTTTCTCTCTACGTCACCCCCAAAAGGCCCCACAGGCGGAGGAAGATACCCTGCCCCCTGTGGTGCCCGTTTCCCAGAGGTGAAGAAGCACTGATGCTAATCTAACTTTGATAACAAAAAATAAAAACATTCCTATTCCTCAAAAGAAAGAAGGATAATGTATTAAAACAAAAAAATGGTTGTGATGTCGTGAAGGAGGCCAGCCTGGGGAGTGTCAGGTGATTAGGGATGGAGCCTATGGGCAAGGGGTGTGGTGTGGGCAGAAGAGCAGAGCCGTACGGAGTTTTGTGAGGAGTTCAGTTATGTGCAAGGAGAAAGTAAGAATAAAATATGTTGAACTCCAGCATTTGTGTCTGCGTCTGATTTACAGAGATTAGGTTGCCGTGAGGCAGGGGAGTTGCTAGGTCTGGAAAAGACCCGGGGCTAAGCTGATGTCAGAACTGTTGGGACTGGGGGCTAGCTAGTCTTTTGGCTGTAGCTCCTGAGATTCTATCCGGGGCTACAGCCAAAAGATCAGGGGCTATAGCCCCCTTAGCCCCCCCCTAGCAACGCCCCTGCCGTGAGGATTATGAAACTGGCGAGGAGGCGTGGTGAGTCCATCACGCGACAAGACGTGTGGAACGTTATCAATGTGGAGTAAATCTCTGACGGTGGCCCTATCAGGATAATCTGTGTTGATGCCTGCTAACGGAAGAATACAGAGTGCGGTCCTCACTCGATCAGGGGGGTGCCCGTGTCTCCTGCAAGGGGCATACCCATCTCTGCGTTGATCACCCTGTGGACTGAACAAAAAAAGAAGAAAAAGTCAGAAAGGGTGCTCAAGCACACAAACGAGCACACAACCGCTGCTGCATAGACCCTGTGCAGAGCAGAGATCGTGAAAAAAAAAACAGTGCCACGCGAGGGAAGGAGAGCAGCTGCAACACTGGGATACAACTCTGAATACCTCAAGGGCTGCAGTGCCCAGTAACGTGTACGCATCAAGGAAGCCACAACAACAACATATAAAAGAAAAATAAATTAAACCTCTCTCAGGACCCAAGGGGGCTCCAGTTGCCCTGAAACCCTCAATTGCCAAGGTGAGACAACGTTTAACAATACAAAAGCAGGGAGACAAGGCACCAGTGCTGAGTGCCAGTGACTACTAATTGAGAGACACCATCACATCAGCCACAAAGAAGCAAATCAAATCCTCACTGAACCTTAGCGGGGTTTGGGCAACAACACAGTCTGATTGTGAAAACTTGACATTGTCTGTCATGCCACTTAGGGCTGTGCCCTCGAGGCTTCAAGACAATCTCACCATGCAACTACCCCCCCATTTTGATCTTTCCAAGAACAAGAAACCTGGGGTCCAGATGGAGAAGGTTGGCAAGGAACTTTCATGTATATATTCATGCCATAGGTCCCCCGAAGGATGAAAAGAAGCACGGTCTTCTGACCCTTGCCATTGGTCCAAATGTACGTGACATAGTGGATGAGTTCACGGCAGGATCAACTGAATCCTATGAGGGGTTAAGAGCTGCCCTTACGGAGTATTTCCCGCCACACACCAACGTGGATTACGAACGTTACATATTGCAGACAACCAAATAAACGAAAGGGGAATCAATGGAGGCTTCTGTAATGCACCTCTGCCTCAAACATTGTGACTTTAATAATTACTCTAACGAGGAGGCACTGCGGTCCCAAATCATCACGGGATGCAAATGTGTTCATTTCTAGAAAAGATTGCTTCAAATACTCGTTGGAAGAAATCTTGCGCCTAGTAAGATGAGAGTTTGTTTTAGCCCTGCAGGTGGAGGCTATGAGCAATGTAAAAGTGTCCAATGTGCAGTTAGAGGTCAACAACAAAATGGAGAGTACACCACCGCATTAACGCAACAGAGAACCTTTTTGCTACCAATGAGGATACAACTTTCCCCATGAAGGAGCATGCCCAGCACTTGGCCAACAATGCTCGGCATGTGGGGGCGACATCCACTTCAAAACAGTCAATCACAAGGTGAAGGGAGTAGCAGTATGATGTCCTGCACGAGAGAGCAACTCCAGCCACCTCTGGATGAGTCAGTTCTATGATCCAACTTCCCAAAGACACCGGGAGCGGAAGGAGGAGGGGAGGGTATACAAATAATGCCACCAGAATGGCAATCAAGCCGGTCATCCACATCACGATCCAAAAAAAGACCCAAGAGATACATTCACTACCTAGTAGAGCAGTCCCAAATGGACAGTGGGTCCAGCCAATCATCAGTAGTACAGCCAAGAAAGAAAGAACATTCATATGAAGAACCAAGAAAGAAAGGATATCTCTGCGCTCTAGGGAATCCCACTGAGAAGAAACGGAGCGAGATGGTACTGCTCCAAGTGAATAACATGCCTGATGAGTTTGTAGATGACATATGTGCCACCATAAACATCATTAGTGAGGAAGTTTACAGCAACCTACCACAGACCCGGAAGCTTAGGCCAGTGGAGGTGAACATCTACCCATACGGGTCAAGGTCCCCGCTGCCTTGTAAAGCATACTTCATGGCGCACTGCAAATATAAGACTGAATCCGAAAGGATATCCATGCACATACTGGAGGCCACCACAGACAGCAGGGGCATCCTAAGCTTTAAAGCCGATTTGGATATGGGGCTGATACATGTGCTCTACTGCAATATGGCCCAAAAGTACATCGACCCATCAGCAAAAATCGAACATGTTCCCCATGCTCTTTAAAGGTCTAGGCAAGCTCAAGGACTGACAGATAACCCTGCATATCAACCCAGAGGTACGCCCGGTGGCACAGAACTGCCACGGCATCCCCGTAAACATACAGAGGCATGTAGAAGAACAAGACATTATTGAGCCAGCGGTAGGGCCCATCCTGTGGGTTACACCAATTGTTCCGGTCCCCAACAAAGACTTGCACAACATCAGATTATGCATAGACATGCGCCGGCCAAATGAGGACATTGTGAGGAAATGGCACAAAGCCCTGCGGATCACAGACATGGTCCTTTTGCTAAATGGGGCCACCGTCTTTTCAAAGTTGGACTTAAACCAAGGCTACCACCAGCTGGAACTGAGTGAAGAGTCCTGGTACATAAGACCTTTCACCACTCAGCTGGGTCTTTTGTAAATATAAGCATCTCAGCTTTGGGGTATGATCAACCGCCAGAATTATCTAAACTGAGATGCACAATGTCATTAAGCATATTCCCAACTGCCTCAATTTCAGCGACGATATACTGGTGTTCGGGAAAGATTAAGAACAGCACAACAACACGCTGGCAAGGGTATGCATGGCATTGGAATTTGCCCGTCTCACGCTCAACAGGGAAAAATGTGAATTTAAAAAAGGCACCCTTTGGTTCTTTGGACACGTGTTCTCGAACAAGGGCATGACCCCGGAGAAGGTAGCTGCTCGCAACAGTGCAAAATCCTCAGGCAATGTGTCGGACATGCAGTCATTGTTGGTGCTTGCCAGCTACTGCACCTATGAATGTAGGCACCTATACACATGTCCTCATAAAAATGCTAAAATAAAGATGGCACACCAGTCAGGGAATAAGACCAGGTGAAGAGTTGCAAGGATGACAACGTTTTATATAATAATAAAAATGCCAGCAAAGAATTCTGCTTCCCAAGAGCACTCTGACAAAATATACACTGGCAGCACATTAAAAAGGCACCAAGCATCATAAGTGACATCATGTATAGGAGACACATCAGCATATTTAGTTGGTTGGCGACATATAATAAACCCAGCTCCATATGGGATGCCTGGGCTCCATTGGTTGTTGCTTCTCAGTCGATCATGATGCACATGGTCAGCTGGGCTCATCTTCACAGTGAAGGTCACGGCGGTGAAGCATAACAATGCTAACAATCTAAGCTAAACAACAGGAACTAAGAAATCACAAATAATAGTGGGCACTTGATCATCACATCAATGGGGGTACTTAGGAAAAAGGGGAATAATAGATGGACATGCCGACCTTCACATTCAGAGGTCCTTTGATAGTGCCGTTCCTGCTCCCAGGTGCCTACCCCAGGGGTTTGATCTACAGTCTGCCTTTCCTGGTGCCTCATGATACGAACAGATGTGTGTTGCTTTTGGGAAAATATACAGCTGCGCAGGATTAAGTGTATGATGGGTGTTTTGGAATGGTCAGTGCGAGGCAGTCAGATGTGTATCAACATGAAAGAGAGTGGAGGATCGCGACTGGTGTGGCCTGGCCTGGTGGGGTGGGGGTTGAGAGGGCATGGGCAGTTCAATGGAGACGGATGAGCACTGGTGCTTGGGCCTGTTTCGGTCTCACGCTCTGCACAAAGCACATTCTGTAGAACTGATACTAGACAATTGCAACAATAAATGACTGGACTTCTGTGAGAACAAGGCTTGTGTGGAGCTGGCAAGGTGCGGCGATGTCTTGGGCTCTCTGTGCGAGGCGCTGGGGCTGAAAGAGCTGAGTTTCACACGGGGATTATTTTTGGCCTAGTGAAACGGTGGCACATGTTCTGGTCCAAAATGGTGTCCATTCACGGGGCTGCCCTGCAGTAATCATATAAGTCTCTATGTTATATCAGAAGATGACGTCCCTTGGGGTCGGGTTTTTTTCTTCCCTTGGACTACACGTGATATATTTACCGCGAGGAAGGTGAGGGAGGTGGGATAGGATCTTCTCCTTCCCAACAACTGCTCTATTCAAGATTTTGCATTGGTGAGTGAACCACTGAGAGCCCTCACGAAACAGAAAGTATGTGGTCTGAGCCCAGCCAGCAAGCCTTTCAGACAATTTGACAGCGCAATTCATCTGCAGATAACATGTCTTCTAAGCCAGCAGGAGTCTGTCAAGAAATGAACAAGCCTATTTGCAGGCCAAGAAAGAGGGACCCTGCAAACACTTTCACTTGTTTCTTTATGGTAAACTGCTCACATTGGTCACTGATCATCAGGTGCTGGTATTCATTTATGGAAACCCACAGGCCAACATGCTCCGCAGGATTGTAAGATGGGGCCCGAGGCTTCAAGGTGACAGCTTCGGAATCATCCATTGAGCAGGAAAAGAAGAAAACCCGGGCAGAATTTCTGTCCCGTCACTCCATTGCATCAGCTGCCTTGAGTCCCTCTGTTGCAGATCAATACATGCAATACAACATCCAGGCGGCTGCTCTGAAGGGCGTTGACCTATCTCACATTGTGCAGGAGATAAAATGACCAAGCCATCCAGGTCATCCTTAGGTGTTTTGAATCGGGATGTTGGAAACAGGCCAAACTGGAGGGCGATGGTGCCAGGCCGGAAGTACAGCAAAACATTATAAGTCTGACGTTGGTCAAGAAGGAACTGACTCAGTCAGAAGACATCATACTACTGAAAGGAACCAAAATTGCCAGTCCCCGGTCCCTACAGAGGAGGATACTAGAGTTGGCACATGAAGGCCATCGAGGGATAGTGTCCATGTAAAGAATGCTAATGCAAAAGGTGTGATTTCTTCAACTGGAATGCACAAGTGGAAGTGCTCCTCAAGAACTCCCCCACTTGTGCCATCATCAACCTTCACACATGAACTGAACCTCGGTGCATGACAGCCTTGAAAGAAAAAACATGGGATGGGATAGCCATTGAGTTCTTTGGTCCCATTAACAGGGTGTAATACATATTAGTAGCGATGGACTAGTACTCTCATTTTGAGCTCGACAGCTGTGTTTCACACCATACTGGAGCTTGGTAGGATGTTCACTGCTCATGGGGAACCGAGAATAGTGAAATAAGATAACGGCCTCCCTTTCACAGGGAAGCACTTCAAAACATTGCTGAATACACAGGGTTCACGCACCGGCGGGTCACACCATTGTGGCCACAAGCCAATGGGACGGTGGAAAGTTTCATAAGCAACATCAAGCGAAACATTCAATTGCCCAGCCAGTTGAAAATATACTCTATCAGCTACTGCGAGATTATTGGAACACGGCACACAGCACCACGGGTAAAGCCCCATCGGAGGTCATGTTTGGCTGCAATATCCGGACAAGTTAACCCCATGTCACGGTCCTGGAAGAAGCATATGTGGGAGACCAAGAAATGTGTGAGCAGGACACTCAGGCCAAGGAGAACATGAATGCAACGTGTAAGGCCGGGGCAAGTGATTAACTGCCACGGGACATTGTGGTGGTACTCCAATCCCGGACTCGCAAACACACAGCAGCTTTTGACAGTGCCCTGCTGGCTGTTACCAAAGTAAAGGGGTCCCTTGTCACTGCCGAGGGTGGAAGATGTAATGAGACAACTTCGGGGATCATCATGAGTAGAACCCAGGGCAAAGAGTCGGATCCGGAGCGGTGGGACGTTTCGTAAGAAGGTGATGGGGAAGCGTTGAGTGACAAGACAAGTCGAGCAGACGGCGTCCCAACCGAGGCGAGGTGACTGGAACTGCCAGGCCTCATAAAGCGAGAAATAGACTACACAGACTAATTCATTAGATGAACTAGAAGCGACAATACAAAGTGGGAGGTTATGACGTCCTGAAGGAAGCCAGCCTGGGGGGTGTCAGTTGATTAGGGAGGGAGCCTAAGGGCACAGGGCGTGGGGTGGGAGGTAGAGCAGGAGACGGAAGGAGTTTTGCGAGGAGTTCAGTTATGTACAAGGAGCAACCGAGAATAAAATGTGTTGTGCTCCAGCATTTGTGTCCCTTGATTTGCAGAGATTAGGTCGCCGTCAGGGATATGAAAACATATATCTTCATTTTCAAAGTAACGCACATGTATCAACAGTTCCTTCCAGGGTTTTTACATAGCTACTTATTTAATTAACAGAGTACTTGATTAAGTAGAGCACGTCCCTGCGTGTCGTAGGATGCATTCGGCCGGTGTGAAAGCACCACATAAACACCAAAATGCCCCCTGCTGTGAGGCGAGTTAATTGCAGTAACTGTTGGAAAATACATCTCGCGCAGCTTGGCAGCTGTCACTCCAGGGTGTCAGCGCGCGTGTCAGATATGCACTCAGTCACATTGCAGACGGTGCATCCTGCGTAAGAAGAGCGAAGCGGCGCGAGCGAGATTGCAATTAAGACCTTTGGCGTCTTCACAAGCTGCCCTCGCGACCCGATTGACACCGGGCTTTCATTCTCTCGCCTGCTTTCTCGTTACATATTACCATTGTTACCGTTCCTACCGCTTTAACTTATTCATGAAGCACCTCGTTTATGTCAGGCGTGAGTCGGTACAAGTTAGAACCGGCAAGAAAAATGCACCCACTAAACAGCCGGCCTTCCCTCTTGCAAAGCCTACAGTTGCCTACGCCTTTCAGTGCATACTGTCAATTATTGAGTGTGACTTTATAGGCCCCCCTCGAGGACTTTATTCTACTGAGCAGGTCATTATGAGGATGACGGCAACAGTGCAAACAGGCGGTATATTTCATACGCCTGTTTGTGCCGTCCACCAAATTATGACCCAGAGGTCTTTGGAATTACCACCTGATTATGAGCTAAAATACCCCCAAAAATCCGACAATAATTACCACTCATATAGATGTTTTAACCATTTGTTTTTGCGCCGGGAGAGGATGCACTCGCGGGCATCTTTCTCAGGTCCAGGAAAAATAAATCAGCAGGGGACCCCAAAGGTAGGTTAAAAATTGGGGAGCTCTGATGCCCACTCTCTCTACATTAAATTTAGAAATTGTCAATTTTGACGCATGTGTGCATTATAAAAAAGATGCATTTGCGGTATTACCCCCTACAGTACCCAATCTTTTTCCATCCCCAAAACAAAGATGTTAATTGACACAAGAAATGCAAAAATAAAGAATATTGAGTGTCAGAAAAACTGCATGGAATATTTCTGAAAATCTGCATTTGATACCGCCGGTATGGCATCCTCAGACAGCTACATGTGGCAATGGTGATTAATGCATGCAGGGGGGAATCTGTGTGGAAAAACAGTAGTGTCTATAATGCACTCCGGAAGCATTAGGTTAGCGTGAATAAGGATGATGGGAGAATTGCTTTGGGATACATTAGCAAGCAATGGCATTTCCTCAGCGTGCTGTACTGAGATGGAGTGCTATTTCAAAACGGACACATGCGATGGCGGTAGGTGACGTAAGCCAGATACATTAGCAAGCAATGGCATTTCCTCAGTGTGCTGTACTGAGATGGAGTGCTATTTTAAAACGGACACATGCAATGGCGGTAGGTGACGTAAGCCAATTTTATTCAAATATAAAATGATGCAGATTTTATATTGGCTGGGGAGCCATCTTTTAGAGGGAGGCCCCTTGGTAAAACTGATTCTCGGCTAGGGGTGGGCAGACTGAAATACAAAGCCCACAGCGGAGAAGCGGCCTCTGTGCGTGCTGGTGCGACAGTGCTTAAATTCCTTTACCTGGACGCTGGTATTTCTTCGTCAAGTATCCTAGGGTCTTGGGTGATCTTTTAGTGAGAACTAGGACAGACACTAGGATTTGGGATTCAATTTCACTGTATAGCATTAGGAGGCTGAGTGGCCCACTCTATTGGGGATCAGGTGGCACCATAGCCATGTCTCAGTCCAGACCACTTTTTCACTGCAGCTTGTTTATATTCATTTTTTTTTCTTTTTATTTGTATACAGTTCAAATTGAACTTTTACAAAACAATAAATAATTTACATTTTTCAATGCATATTTATTACATACAAATTCCATCCAGGTTATTCTTGACTATCATAACATCCATACAAAACCTATGCAAGCCCCATTCACCTCGGATCTTCATGCAAATAAGCCCATTATGACTTAAGCGATAAAGTGCCATGTGCAATGATTCAGAGCCCGAATTTAAGCAATTGCACCAGAAAGCCACACACTAAATTGAGTCATATTTACACACAAAAGGATCCGAAATACACATATGGATGGAATCCAGAGTCATGCTCTCTCTAAACACATGCTTGACAGTTTCAAGAATGTGAGTAAACATACAAATCCTACACGACCTGAGTTCTCAGGGAATTTTTAATTGTGGGCCCTTTACCACTAATACTGGTAACTTGTTGATTCCAAGTCAAAGCATCAAGTCACACACAATAGGACTAGGGCTTTTCAAAAGCTACATTTGAGGTTTTAGAAACCTGTGAGTCACATTGGCCACACATATATATATAATTCTTTAAGGTAGACACATGCGTGTCATTTTTAATTCAATCCCACTGGGTAGCCTTTTTCTTAAAAGTACCTTTCACACTTTCACAGTCGCTCACCAGTTCCTTAGGGGCAGCCCAATCAATGGCTTCCAAAAATTCTTCATTTAAATCTACACAATGCTTTCCTTTGTTGCGCGTCTCTGAGCTATAGTTTTCACCAATTCTGGTCAATTTAGAGCATTTTGGTTCTGCTCTCGATTTCAAATACAGCTCGCCTCTTTTCATCAAAATCTGGCTGTGCAATGAGGTCAGACACCATTCCAACCATATATATTCGATTGGAGTGGCAGGAGGCAACTTCAAAGACCTCAAGTTGGCCCACCCACTCAAGGTCTAAGGGTATGACGTCCTTTCATTGCGGGATGTTTTTTCGCAGATTTTTTTACAGCAGATTTTTTAACAAAACAAAACTCATCGAAATATTTAGGGTGGTTCGAAAAATATATGTTTGATGTGTGGGTGTTCAGTATGGTTGAGGATTTGGGGGTAATACCAAAAATAAAAAAATAAAACATTTGGATGAGTTTATTTAGTTAAAAAATCTGTGGTAAAAAAAACCCTGCGAAAAAACATCCCATGATGAAATGACATGGAACCCTCATAAGCAGCATCTGAAGCCCATACAACATTATAGGGAAAAAGCACAGCCTGTAAAAGATCAGAATTCCTTCAATAGTGAAGCCCGCAGTTTGACTGGCAAAATTATTCACCAAATAAGTACATTTTTTGGCTTTCCTTATTTTTGCTTCTCTTAGCTCAACATAATTCATTGCATCACTCAACATTAACCCGGGGTAAGTATAATTATTAACGTATGAAAGGGCTACCAATACAGTTTCATCATCACACGACTGATTTTCTTTCCTCACACAAGCCGTACTTTTGTTTATGGTCATTCCGTTTTCCTGGGCGTACTCTATTAGTACTTGCAACACATTTTTTATTCCACAATAGGAATGGTCTAAAAGCACCAGGTTGTCAGCATACAAAACAATGGTAACCTTGCTGCTGCCTAACTTAGGTGGGCAGCCCAAAGAGTCACTCAGCCTTGTAGGCAAGTCCGAGAGATACAGGTTAAACAATAGGGGAGCCAGCACACATCCTTGTCTGACTCCTTTATTTATACCCACCCACTCTGACATTGTTCCTATGTCATCCAGACAAACTCGGCCATAGTATTCGTCTGGAATAATGTAATAACCTGCACTAACTAAGGCAGGCAACCCATATTCTGCAGCTTATTTAATAGATTAGTCCACCGTACTGAGTCAAGCACGACACGGAATTCAACAAATGTCATATATGAAGACAGACTTCCTGTGCTGACTGCCCTACGCATGAATATATCTAACAATCTGATGTTATGAGTTGTGGAGGACCCGGGCCGAAAGCCTGTCTGGAAGGGGTGCAAAATTCAACATTGATCCACCCAGTCTTGAAGAGTTTTAAGTACAAAAGAGGCAAAGTAATCTGTAGTTCTCTGGTAGATCTCTGTCACCTTTTTGTACACTGGAATTAAGATTGACTATTGCCAGGAAATTGGAATGACCTGCTCGTGGTAAACGTTATCGAAAAGTACTTTTAATATGATTTCCCAACTTAGGGATATTTTTTCAGAACACTATTTGCTAAGCCATTAGGGCCGGGGGCTCTGGAACTTTTATGTTTTGATGTTACCATTTCTAGATCTAAATGGTCAAAAGTAAGATGCCACTCCAGTTCATGGCATAGATCCCCACTTGCTAATACCTCACCCATCTCTCCATTATTATTTAGGAAATGTATCCAAACTGCTTCCTTGATAGTGTTCAAAATCTAAGA
Organism: Ambystoma mexicanum; assembly: GCF_040938575.1. Lineage (NCBI taxonomy): Eukaryota > Metazoa > Chordata > Amphibia > Caudata > Ambystomatidae > Ambystoma > Ambystoma mexicanum. Next base: position 217,824,803 of record NC_090931.1, read on the forward strand.
AGCCTTCTCTCCTTCGGCCGAGGACAGAATTTGCCAAATTGAACGAGGCTTACCAACTCCTCAACACCCCAAACATGTGTTGCCATTGAGCATTTTTGACTGAAAGCCTCCGGCGTCTAAGCCAGTTATTATATTCGTGTTTAATAGATCTCACGTTACTCTCCCTTACAGCAGGGTCTTTTTCTTACTCTTTCTTAGCTTTCTTCTCATAGATCTTTTGGCGTCACAAATTGCCACATCGAATAACTTAGGAAGCCCTTGCCTAACAGTCCCAGCTAAACTCCTGTTGCATGACGCCACTCCAGTGGTGAGGGTTCTTATCCATTCCTCAATTTGATTTGCAGACCAGGGGCTCAGCTCTTCCAAACCGCTAGCGGTAACCTGGGCTACGGCACTAGTATCTTTCCTTATTTTACTCTCAGCCCATATCAAACTAGACCCTGCATGCTAGGTTTCGAGGCTCCCAGCATTTATTAACTTAGTTCTTTTAGTTAACCTCTCAATTATGAGTGATATAATAGCATGGTCACTAAAGTCAGTTGGACATATGGTAAGTTTGCATATGCCTTCCATAAGGGCGTTGCTTCCAAAGTAATAGTCAAGTGTGGCCCTACTTCTGCCATTGCTCCAAGTGTACCCTCATAGAACATCACTCATTGTTCTACCATTAAGGATAGTCAATTCCCAGTCGTTCACAAAGGAGAGCCATTGGCTACCCCACCTAGTAGCATTCCTTTGGTGCATAAAGCTTTTATCATACATGGTACCAAAAGTCAGGGAAGGCTCTAAGTCTTTACAATAAGTATTTAAGTCGCCTCCCAGAAGTAGTGATTTGTGGTCAGATATCATCAGCCAGGTAGTCAGGACCAGATCAATGTAGTAGAAAATCACTTCCAAGTTCGAGAACCCCAGTCGTGCATACACCTTTGTAAGCAGTAACTTCCTGCAAATTTCGCCCTCTCTGTAAACCACCGCCACCACCAATACAATCCCATGAATATCTCGGGGAGAACATGCTGATGATCTTATATCCTGTCTCACCCCAATTATAAGACCCTCTGAAGGTCTACCTCGCATTCCTTGCTTGGCTAGCCCTTGATATAGATGAAAACCTTCAATAAAAATTGGGGAAAGTAACCATGTTTCTTGTGACAGAACCACATCAATTTTTACAAGGTGACCTAGGGAGCCGTTGCCAGCTAATAAATACGAGTTCCTCTGAGTATTCTAGCTAGCAATGACACAGCATCATTTGGTTTTAATACCCTTAGAAGAAAGGAACTTTTTAAACCATATTCAGCCTTTATTGTTTTCATCATCTCCCTTAGCAGTGGCCTCCCAACACAGGATGCCCATTCAGGCCACAATTACACTTCTCACAGCCAAATACAGGTGGGGGGATAAAAGCGTCATCATCCAATAAATAGCAAACATTTTTGAGTGCATGCTTAGGAGCTTGAATCATCTGTGTCATCTCAGCAACTGTACAATGCACTCTGACCCTGTTAGAATTCATTACTTTCAAGGGTTCAACAAAGTCAAAGTCTCCTTAGTTTAAGACTCTTAGGCCCTGATTCATGGTTTATTTGCTACGAAAAAAACAGGATTTGTGTGCCATTCTGTCCGCAAATCCCTCTTTAACAAATGGTGATTTGCAGGCAGAATGGCGCACAAATCCCGTTTTTTTCAGCACAAATAATCCATGAATCAGGGCCATAGTGTTGCCACTGTATGTAGTAAACTCAGAAGACCAGAGCGATTTAGTCTCTTCTTCATGGAGGTCGAATAGTCTGACCTTATGATACAAATCTTGGGATCCAATATATTGTTAGTGACCCCTTCCTCTACTTTCAGAGACACTTTGCCAAGCTGAGAAGAAGGGGTCATTTGACAAGTCTAAACCATACTTTGTGAGCTAACCACCTCATTCTCTACCACCCCCACTAGGCTTGCATTGGCAATAATAACCTCAGAGTTCTCCACACCCACTGCATTCACCAGATCCATGTCTCTAACCATCCAACTCATTAAAGTACCCCCGACTTGTTGTTGCCTTTTCCTGCACCTCTTGGCTTTTTTGTGCTTTTCTTTATTCTCTGTTGCGGGGTCGAAATCACTGTTGAGTTTAGCAGTTCTTGAGACTGTATATTGGAATTAACACTAACTTGGGCCCTCTTAGACCTTTCGAGCTGAAGTCTTTGGTGCTTTGCGAGGCGCCTTTGTTTCCTCAAAATAAAAGTAATTGAGTCTTCCACAGTCTCGGCCCTACCCTGCTCTATAAGTGCCACCACCTTTTGCAGGTCTCCCATTTGGGCCACCGCCTCTAGCTGTATAGTGGATACCTGTGGTGTGGGACTATCTTCCTTATCTTGAAGTCATTTAGTCAGTATCAATATCTGAGAGCACTGGTGTTTTCGATTTCCATGTATGACCCCACACAGTTTAAAAAGGATCTTAATGGCAAAATGTAGAGTTTCGCCATTAAGACTGACATTAGCACTGCCCGTGTTGGCATTACTAATATTTATTTCATCCCTGGCTCCCCATTCTATGGAGTTAGATGCAGAGTGTGGATCAGCATACGAATTAGGAGCAACAGGCATTATTTGAGTGAAGGCCTGTCCCTTCAGTGTGGATGTGGGAGGGCTTCTCACCCTAGTCCTTTCAGAGGGAGGGTGTAATGCCAAGGCCTCGAGAAGCGAGTTTGTATGTGACACCACAGCATCTTGCAGAATGTAACACAAATCAACTAAGGAGTTATCCTCTATATTTCTGCAGTCAGACCCGAACCGTTGACTTTATCGTTATTAACACTTTCCTCCCAACTTTTGCTGCTGGGGCCTTCACTAACAGGTTTCTCAGGGTGATAAAAAGATGTAATTTGTCCACGTGATTGCTTCCCTCTTTTATTTGCTGCGCTAGTCACCACAATCTCTTCAGGCACCACCCCCAACACTTCTTGAGGCGATTTATTCCCATGGGCGGAGTCGTGAGCTTTACTTTTTTTGCTGTAAGGTTTACCTTTTCGTGAGTTAAAGTTACTGGGTGTATTTGTAACCTTACCTGGCATTTTCCAACGGGCTTAAAGACAATCACTCTCCAACTTTCCCTGCCTTGAGCTCTTTATTAGAGGGGCATCTAACATGCAGTGAATGATGGCGACGGCATGCTGCGAATGCTCCGTTCATACTTGGTTGTCGGGGAATACACATTAAATAGACTGAGGCTTGCGACCATGTTGAAGTTCAAGATTCCAACACCCGCAACAATAAGACAGTCAAAGAATGTGATTGAGGCCCTCTTAATAAACAGTAACAGCTCAAGTAAACTTAAGGTTTGTGGGTGCCAATGGAACGATCGGATAAACCACCACGCTAGAGCCTGACCACGGGGTGGGAGTCCACTACACCACCCACCGAACCACTTGGAGCCCAACAATAGCTCTCTACCTTGGATTGCTAAACCATTGTATGTATTTTGGTATACCCATACATGGTGTGCTCGAAAAATACAATTGAACACTGTTTTTAAGCTCTATTTCTTCTCTGTGTGTCTGTTTTAAACAGAGAAATGCTTTCATCACTATTCTACGATCATTAATACTGCCAGCCGTTTTCTTGGCATAATAGTCGGCGAAGACAAGGGACTTTAATGTTTTTCTTATATGTTATTCAGCCATAAGAACTATTTTGGACATCTGATTCCATGATGAACTCTATTAACTCTGTTATGAGGCTCAAATTTGAAGTCCGCCATAATCGCAATCAATGGTCTAGTGGTTGTATACAAATAAGTTCCTCAATTTAAGCTAGACCGAGATGGATCAATAGGCAATGAGCTAGCATGGCACACTCCCCCTCTATTCATTCCCCATTCCCACCGTCCGCACCTGCTCACTATGTAGCTTACTATGTTGTTACATGTTCCAGCCCTGGTACACTGCCTTCTAGTACCCCTCATGCAATGAGTGGACTTCTAGAAGAAACGTGACCTGTCCACTGCTGACCTAATTTCCTCTAATGTCTCCATATTATTCAGCACATTTCTTAATGTGGCTGCCGGAGAACCCTTGCTGTGGCCTTCAAAATCATGATGTATTCTTTCTCAATCTGACAAGGCAGTAATTGTTGTCTGGGACAGGGGATTCGACCCTTGAGAACTGCTTTCCTTGCAATAAAGAGCTGGAAATTACCTCACATTCCTCCCCACCTGCCCTTGGGCTCTCTGCCTGTTTGCAGGTTAAGACGAAATTCAATCAAGTGCTTTCAGCTAACGACTATGGCCTAATATAAAATATAGCAGTGTGCTGCATTTAACTGAGGCCTATTTAAAAATGGTGGGGCTCCAGTACTTAGCCTTCCTACAGACACAGCAGATAGTAATGCTGTGTCATGTGCTTCACACTATGTGTTCTAAAACTGCCAAAAGCAATAGGTGCACATGGCATTATGTAAAGGGCAGTGACTGCAACAATGCAATTGTACATGCAACAATGCTGGCAAAACCAAAATTCGAATGCAACCACTACCTGTTTTATGTAAAAAACCAAAATGTACCTCTGTGTGCTATGTTGTCGCCTCTCAATTGTTAACCTAAACCTATGAGCACTGCTACTGTTCTCGTTACACGTGGTCACTACGTCACTGCCAGAGGCCCTGATGCACTGCTAGAGGCTCGTTCTCAGGCAGTACCTATGCTAGCATGTGGGGCAATGCACCTGCATCTGAATGCCCAGGGGCAGATGCACCTGCATCTGAACACATATATTCATTAAACCCTGTTACCAGTGTTTATAAAGCATTTTTTGTTCTTGCGACCCAATCTGCATTTTCTGCATACATAAGAACACACATGTCCTTCCTCACAGTGTGGGGACATCACTGGTTAATTTACTCAACTTTGATGAAAACAAATGTATATTTCGATTAAAGAGTAATGGCGCTAAAACACAGCTTTGCCTTACTGCATGGGCCGACATAAAGGCCTGCGTTAATTTACCTGCGTTGTTAACTCCCACTCTTGCTGACAAGTTCTTGATCAATTCAACCAAACTTTGGAGCATAAGAGTTGGCATGCCGAGGCCGCGTAGAGTAATCCAAAGCTTTGCATGGTTAAAGCAGTCAAATGCCATTGATAAATCCATGAAGCCCAGATAAATCGGGCTCCTATACCCTCGGCAATACTTGTCAAGAATTAAACTCAGATAAAAAATTTGGTCTGTTGTTCCTACATCTTCACGAAAACCATACTAATAATCTGATAACATTATTTTATCTTCTGCCCAATGCACTATCTTTCCATATAAGGCCCGACCAAACCATTTGGCTGTTGAATCGATAAAAGAGATTGGTTGGTAGCATGCAGGGTCTGCCCTGTTACCTTTCTTGAAAATTAGTACTGTAACCGCTTCTTTTCAACTATGTGGGATAGTCTTTAGGAGCAGTAAGATGTAAAAACAGTACTTAATTGTTTAAAAAAATCAATAGGGACCTCAATAGGGACCAAATCTGGTCATGAGTCTGGTCTCACCGACCTACCATTAGACATCCTGGCTAATGCTTGCTTTATCTCAGTAAGGGTCTGTGTTACAGGATCACTTGTGTGTCTCACTATTTCATCTTTCTCTATGTACATAGTGCTGCCATGCATTGCCAATATATCTAATAAGTCACCCGGTGCCTCATAAAAGTTAGTAAAATGTTGAACCCAATTTATAGGGGCCACCTGGCTGATCATATTAGTTGGAGACTTTAAGTTATCATTTAAGACAGCATCTATTACTCTCGAGTACATGTTTTGATTTACCGGATGCTTCAGCCTGTTTTAAATTTGCCCAGGCCTGTTCAACCAGTTCTTTTTTCCTTCCACTAATTGCCTTTCTACAGGCTAGTCTAGCCCAATCAATTTCAGTTTGGCTTCTATTACATCACTTTAAAACTTTCTTTCAAAAGTGATCTGTTTGACATTTTACAATCTTTTACAAACTTCTTTGCATTTTTTACTATACAATGAGGCCTATTAACGGCTTTACTTAATGCAATGAGTATGTGTTCCCATGCTACTGATTTCCTCTATTTATTATTTGTAATGTTGAGATATTTTCCATTATTGGGTAAGGTATGATATATAAGCTTGGTTACTTTCCGATGTTGATCAACATGTTCCCAAGCTATTGCTTTATGTACTTGATTCTCACCTAGTTTCCCTCCTCATGGTGGTCCACCTTGGATATCATTTCTCCCTTACAGTAAACTGTTAATATCAAAGGATCGTGCTCGCTCTTGACACTAAATACTATTTTGAAATCTACAATCCAAATTCAGTTCTTAATATCAATTAAAAAAATAATCGCTAATTGGTTGATATCTAATATTTGTAAATGTGTAATTTCTCGGGGTAACGGAAGGAAATCTGCTATAAGGTGATCAAAATCCAAGCTCCACAAGGCTTACTGATGGTTTCCTGCCTCTTCTATTGGACCTTAAGTCTAGTAAAGTTGGGGTGATAATGTTGAAAGCAGAGTCACCCTCTTTCCTTTCAGCTGTACCCCTGATTGGATCACCCATTTTCACCCATTTTCAAATTGAATTGACCACCACTACAGAGCATCAAATTTGTTTGAGAACCGGAAGAGTTCCCATATTTTTTATTGCATACAACAATTCAACTAATGGAGCATCTATGGCGTTGCCCCTTTCTGAATTAAAGAAGTTTGCGATGCACCATTTCAATCTCTTTCTCATTCTAAGTCAACAATTAAAAGAGTAGCTGAAGAGAGGTATTTGGTGGTCTTTTTATATTTTGGTCTCTTTAAAATATAGGTGACCAAATCACCACAGTTCCTTCCCTTCCTGCTTGGCACTAGCATGAAAAGAATTATAATTGTCTAAATGGATCACCTCAATTGTCCATGTTTCTTGCATTAAAATAATATCAAATTGGCACAGAAAGTCCATCAGGTATTTGATTCTAGTTTCTAACCCAGCGATATGCAAAGAAACAATTTGTATGCTATCAGCGCACCTGGCTGTTATGTTAGGTTGATTGTGACGGAGTGGTTATTATGAACCCCTATATGTTATCCCTTGCCCTTGCTCATAATATTAGGGGTCGGGTGGTTGGCTTAACCTTTCCTCCATGTCAATTTATCATATTGGGTGGGCCTAGTGTGACATGAGAATGAGGAATATCTGCTTGAATCAAACCACTGCCTGTTGGATTTTGGGCCAGCGTCCCCTTTAACGGTGCATGCCATGTAAATGGCAGATGTTATGCCTTGACCTCTGAAATACCTCCATGCCCCTATATGCAGGTGCCTCACCAGATTTCACTATACATGAGCAAAGATATAAATTGGACAATCAAATCCTTACATTACAGCCCCCCATTACATGTTAGATTTAATACAGAGACTGCATTACTGTTTAAATCTACAAGGCCCGACTGGTATTCTGATGTGGATTTGCCAATGTTGGGTTTCAGTTGATTCTATACTTAGGCTGGTTTCAAGCTGAACTCATTCTCAGCCCAGGATGTGCATTGCTGATGGGATTAGTTCTACAGCCCCAGAGATTATCATCTGGAAAGAAATCCTTATCCAGTTAACAAAGAAAACTATGGCAATCAATGCACCTGTTCTAGGCTCAACTAAATTTAGGAAAATAGCTGAGATGAAATCCAAAATCAAGGGGCTCAGACTGATACAATACAAACTGAAGTCACATGTTAGGAACTCTCTTTTCCAAACTACCAAGCTTCAAAGAGCATGCACTTACACTGTCAACCCTTGACATTAGCTAGGTAATAAAGTCCACCACATGCCCAATTAATGGAGGATCAATCAATGGGGTCTCTGGGAGCAGTTTCCACGATTCATGATGCTTGGGCAAGATTTGATCATGTGAGGAAATGAAACTCATTTGAAATGGCTGTACAAACTCATTCAAAAACGATTTGGGCTATAACTCCATAACCATATAACTTAGAGTCAAATGCAATCATGGAATTCTCAACTATACAATGTGCCTAAACATGGTATCAATTGAACATTGATACGATTATAAATATGAACAATTAGGTTATAGTTCATTGCATAAATTCATGCTGCATGTTCCTGCATTTGTGAGGATTTCAGTTTGCTACAATGAGATATGAAAAAAATATGATGGTGAGCTCAGAATTGCGCAAAGTGTGAAGTACCCTCTCACATATTCAGAAATAGGATCAACCTATTAAAACAAAGCAATGTATTCCCTGGGAGTGTCAGCCAGTTAGCAAATAAATGGGATGATTGATCCAAACAAACATTGTGATGTCACGATGATAAATAGAAAAAACAAAGGGAATGAGAGCTGAGCTAGGATTTTGAAGGCTGCAAAAAAGGGGAACCCCTGCTCCAAATGGATGAGTGCTGATCTTGGATAATATCTGGAGGTGAAAGGGGCTTATCCATGACAAACCCTGAAGCAGATTTTCCTGAGACAGACTTGGTTTCCTACAGGAAGTCAGGGCCCATAAGGGGTCAGCTGATTCAGGATCCCACAGAAACCTGAGAAGGTAACTGCAGGCTCTGTGCCTTAAAAAGTACATAACATTGAGAATTAAGTATGCAAATCCCCCACTGTAATTAGATACAAACTTTTCAGAATCAGTTGTCTGCTAAATCCCAGATGTGGGTGCACATTCCTGCTAGGGGGAGCACATTCCCAAAGAGATAGCTTTAATGTTGTATTGTGAAAATCAACAATGTTTTCTCACTATATTTGAAGCCAAGCAAAATCTAGCTTAACATAGAACTCATAGCATTTTCCAGTGCATAGCGCGCATTGACTGATAAACTATTACCAACAGAATACGAACAGGACATTGTGTATTGTAAGTGTGAATTATATCCTACTTTCACCGCATTCAGAGCCAAGTATGATTACATTTGAATTAGAATGAATAACAATTTTGGCTTTCTCTGTGCTATGTTTGCACTGTAAAACAGAGATAATTTACCAATTCCGCGAGTGCAGCATTTTCTAAATTGTAGCCCAATAAAAAATATCCAGCAGTTTTTCACAGGTATAGTCAACCACTAAGGCTGTGAAGCAATGACACGCTGCATAGCCTGACAGAGAATTTATAAATCGTTACCTGTGAAATCCATATATATTTAAAAAGACGGATTGTTATGAGAGGGAGTTTGGCATTTCCATTTCCATTTAAATTATGTACTTACAAATAATTAGTACAATGTCACCAATGATCTTGTGTCGACCCAGAATTAGATAAAACCAAATCATCCAAGAGAATTTGGGGGGAGGCATAATTGTCCTTTCACAAAGTTAGACTCTTTGATGGATCATATAATAGATAAATCCACTGTCTGCATGTTCTAATTTGATAACACAGCTCACTAGAACTAGTATTTTGTTACATGCATAGGCTAGAAATCAAACACATTGTATGAGAAAATATTGCTAGTAAGAAATATATAGCAAATGCATCTTTATGTGTGACATGTCACTGGTGCCAATATTTGTTTTGTGACTGGAAAATATAACTGCTAAATGATGCAAGTAGAACATTTTTAATGAAAGTATAACATATACTGGCTGATAAGCGGCATGTCAGGAAATATGAATTATATGTATTTTTCAGAGGTACACATTTTTGTTAAAATGAATTGGTGTATTGTGTGACTGCATGGATGCACAGTTTCTTTGTGAGATTTTCACAGGCAGACCAGTTGTTATTTCTGTAAACCAGTTATCAATGAACATATTCATTTTACTGTGCTGACTTCCCTAGCATAAAAGTTGGAGACCACCTTTGGTTCTCATTTATTTCCCTACATTCAAGTTAAACTCCAACTACAGCCTGTTTCCTGTCCCAGAATAGTAGGCTGGGATTGTATACTAGGGGGCATTACATTAGGAAATGCACCTTAACGATATCTATAATTGAATCCACAAAAGAGCTGACAGGCCCAAATGGTCAAAAGATCACAACCCTTAGTCTTAACATCTAACACAGGGTTGACTGTGGGTATATATTGCTCTTTGGGGTCCCACAATGTTCACATGTGCCATGAGAGTAAGCATCTAGACCTAATAGTAGGGCATATTTTTTTTGGACAAGTGTCATAATGTAGATACAAAAAATAGCAATATACCTTTGGTGACTGAGGTGTAGCCTGTGGCCATGGGCAGTGGCCAGATTGTCCGGGTCATGGAATAAGGTCATGATCCGGACAATCTGGCTTCTGGCAATGACCACAAGGGACAAAACATGGGGTTAAAGTGGCCATGTCCACCTGGGACTGGCTTTGTGGTAAAGTTATTCGAAATTGGGATAGATTTGAAAAGGAAGAAAAATGTGCTTGTGGTAATATGGTTGTAGAGTTCTCTTTATGCCTTCTGCAGGCTGCCATGGAAAGCAAAGAGGGGCCATGTATGGAACCCTGCGTTCCCTTTCCATGGTGGACATCTTGGAAAAGGATTTTCCTTCCTACACTGGGACGCGAGAGGCGTCCCGGTGTAGGAAGAAAAATCCAGCACCCTGGGTTCCCGCTTTGGGAACCTAGGGTGCTAATGGCCTTCATCCCCTTTTACAGCAGCTGGAATAGGGGGATAATGGTCCAGAGACCTCTCTATCCACCATTGCTTCGCTTGGGCGGATAACTTGGGCTGCCAGGCCGGTATCCACCGTTCCATCCCTGGAACGGAGGATAAACACCACAATATTGCCATTAGCATAACACAAAAGGCAAATGGAAATGTTAGAAAATCTTATTGAGTCTATGTACTTTACTGAGAAATATAAAGTAGATGGAGTCTATAAGCTTTTTTTTTTAGTTCTATTTTTTAACTATGAAAGGTGGTTCCTAAAGGAATATTTCTTTTATTGTTTTTGGATGAATTTTTGTTTTTGGCAGGAGAGCTTAGAACGAAATGTGGGGAGGGAAATGACGGAAGAGGCACCAAACACTAATATGGAGGGTCAGTATTTCTCATGCTCCTTGATTACAGCAGTGGTGGTGTCTCTTGAGGAGGAGGGATGGCATTAGCTGATTCCATTTTAAGATAAATAGCAGTTTTGCTAAAAGTATATACTGTGTACTAGATTGTTAATGGATAAGTAGGAATAGGTGTTGGAGCTGTGCAAGGGAAATTTTGAAGTTAAAAGTTCCTAGATCAGTAGAAAATGCAGTTCCGAACTGTCCGTGAAGCACGGATCTTATCGTGAAGTGCGGACGAGTTCTCGGACACGTCATCATGCTGCGCGCGAGGGTGTGGTCATGTGGCACTGTCCGGAAGGTTCGCAATGAAGTCAGATGTTCGTAGACGTTATGGTTAAGTAGCACTAATAAAAACCTATGAAATTCAATGAAAAAACTTTGTTAAGGGGACGTTATGGTTAAGTTGCACTAATAAAAACCTATGAAATTGAATGAAAAAACTTTGTTAAAGTGACGTTATGGTTAAGTTGCACTACTAACAACCTATCAAATTCAGTAAAAAAAACTTTGTTAAAGGGACGTAATGGTTACAAGTAAAACCGAAAAACCCCTGAAACTTGCCAGTTATGGTAAGCTAAGCAACCATAACTCGTGCCACCACCGTGCACTGCTAAGAATAACACCCATGACATCAAAGATGACATCACAAATATGATTGATGGCATCACTGATGACATCACATGTCTAGCCCCTTCTTTTTTTGTTCAATGACATATCTAGGCCAGGTGAGTTTATTCACTGACAGTCAAAAACTTAAAATTCAAAAGGTATACATTTGTAGACGTTGCCATTCTCACATGTTCTTACAGTACTTTCCTTAGAATTCAATCGCATCTTATGGTGCATATACTTATATAGTCGACTGATCATGTTCAGTGAATAGGTAGATTGAAGTAAACGTGATACAGAGGCTTGGAGCTGGACGATTGGTGCACGCTCATATTGTATTATTTTTTTGGGAAACCATTAATTTGTGTAAAGCAAAATAAAATTGTGACTGAGTCGTAATGGAGGATTTTACTCCGCTCTTGCACCTGTGCAAACAGTTGCCAAAACACACACCCAAGCTTAAGCAGTACAGTGCGGAATGGGTTAAGGGATACGGCAGATAAAATGTTCATGCCATGGCCACAAGGGGGATCACTGTCTAGAGCAGTTTTGCAACATATGATGACATATTTGCATGCAACATATACGGGAAAGACATTAGAAAGAGTTTAGCAAGCTTAGAGCTTTGGAAATTGTGCCAGGAGTTAAGGGAAGACCCGCCACCTGAAGACAGGATGCTTAACCAGTGTAAAGAGGGGGTGAAGAGTCTTCTGCTCCCTTTATCGTGCCTGAAGTAAATGTCGATAGTACGAAAGATGAAGGATTATATCCTTCAAGAGAGCTTAAGGCAGCAACAGCGTATAGCAACCCAATGTACAAGTCGCCTGCATGTAACAGCAACAAGAGTCCCGAAAAGACTCAAGAAAGAGATGTTATTCCTAAAGTCCCATGAGACAAGGAGAGAAGTGATCGACCGGGTATGTCTCTAGATATAGAGAGAGAAATAAAAAGATAGAAATGAGAGAAAGATAAATCTGACAAAATAGCGCTCATACAGAACGAATGGATGGGTGGTCAGATATTGCTCAAACTTTATGGGAAGAACATCGAGGAAGTAAGGTAAAAAGATGATCAGGACGGGCAAGATAAGACAAAGAACGAGAGAAGCGATTAAAGGAGGACAAGGCTAAAAGAAAGAGTAGACAAAGACGAGGACAACTGTATCAAGATGAACAGTTGAGGAAGCAGGAAAAAGAAGAACAAAGGAAGTATGATAACAGTCAAAGAGCAATTGAAGAAAGAGATGGACTAGAAAAGAAAAGAGAGGAAGAGGAAGGACGGAAATTACGAGACAAAAGAATGCAAAGATGCAAACATGAAGAAGTACCTAGGGAAACTGAGATAAAAGAGATTAAAAAAAACCAAGAGGAAAGGATAAGGGAAGAAGCAATGAAACAAAGAGAGTTTCTTGAGAAACTGGAACTCAAAAGAAGGCAAAGGGCATGTGACATTGATCGCGTAGAGAAAGAGTTAATGGAACCTAATCCAGTAATTGCATGGGAAGAAATAGAAGAATTCTTCCCAACACAGGAACCAATGACAGGACCGTCTAGACTAGATCTAGAAGACAATTTTGATATAGGAAGCATTGGAGAGAAAATCAATAAGGTTTATCATGAGAAGAGGATCAAAAGTGAATAAGAAAATAAGGGAAAAACAATTAATTTGAAGGTACACAGTCGCAAGGCAAAGAGAGAGGTTTGTTCAGCTTCGAGCATAGAGCTTTGTCTTTGGAGAAGCTGACTATGAATAGATATGAGAAAGAGGCAGGTCACACCAGTTGGGGACTGGATATGTCAGACGAAGATAGAGAAACATTCCGTGGGGAAGCAGGCACTAGTGCATGTGATCCTGAGGGATGTTCTCCAACAGATGAAGAAGTGAGATGGTCAGATCTGGACCTACCTAAACCGAGGACGCAGAGTCCCTGGCTTGGCCAGATCAATGTAAATGGCGAACCCATAGTGTGAGGGGAAACTCGCCACCGTAGGTAAGCAGGTTAAGGCCATTACCTGGAAGAAGACGGTGCAGAACCATTGTCCCCGCTCTGGCCAGACAGACGTTAGGGGATGAATGCGATTTTGGGATCGCACAGTTTCCCTTATTAGAAAAAGGAGGGATCAGACCACAGTATATACTGTGGCCTCAAATGGATAAGGATAATTTAAGGTGTAAACTCCAGAGTTTGATGTCGGGTGCCAAAAAATTGATGTACAAATCAGAAAAAATGACAGGAGGAAATATGCTGGCGATAGGGGACATTAAGGGTCTTCTAGAAGCTATACTTGGGCAAAGAGCCAATGACATTTGGTTGAGAGCAGGATACGCAGGTGTCACTGCCCAGAACACAGCTCATGATGGAGCACCATTTAATAATTGTAGAGCAACAGTTTGGAAAGCGCTCAGAGTACAGTATCCAGATACGTCAGATATGGGACCTATTATCGCACGTAAGATGCAGGAAGGAGAGGATCCGCTTATTTATATTCAGAATTTCCAAGAACAGTGGAGCTTGGAAATGCACTAGCTGTGGGGAAAATCTATACCTCTATTCTGTCATATATTATGCCAGGGGCTGCCAGACAAGGTACAGAGAAAGCTCAAGAAGCTGGTGGGTATGGAGGCAAAACCGTGGCCAGAAACACAGCTCACTATAGCGCATCATTGCTGATTGTTGCAAGAAAAGAATTTTTAAAAAAAGAAGACGGTAGGAAGTTTGAAGAGGCTAAGTTGGTGCAGAAAACACGATCAAAGTATGCTATAGAAGGGGCAATGTTAAATAGTGGAGAAGGGCCAGGATTGCAGCAAGCAGCACATATGCCACAGCTGAATAACCAATGGCAGTTCGGTCAAGGAGGAAACAGATTTGTACCACGAGGAAGGGGAAAATTCTGAGGAAGAGGAGTTTTTCAGAATAATCAAGGGAATTTCCAGAGTAATCAAGGTGGGTTTCAGCCTATGCAGAATGATAATCGAGGCATGCATGGAGGGCAGATCTGAAGACTCCCTTCTGTATGTTGGGTATGTGGAATGACAGGGCATATAGCACGAACATACGGGAGTCAAGGATATGTGCATGTCATGCCGCCGTCTTTTGGTGGTCGCTGGCGGCTATGGAAGGCTTGGCGTTGGCGGCGCCATTAGACTGTCCCATGTTTTTTCCTTTCACTTCCTGGTTTGACGGTCTAGTCTTTTCTCTTGTTTTCTCTTTTCCGTATTTAGCCATGCCCTTCTCTGGGCTCTGTGCGTTGCAACTTTGTTTCCTTTCGCTTTGTTGCCGTGCTACTTCTTGCCTTGCTCCTTACCTGTTGTTTTTCCGCTGTTCCTCACGCGGATTCTTCCCTCCGTGCATTCTCCTCCTCCCTTCTCCTTCCCTGATATCCCCGTCCTTATGGTTCCCGCACCGTATTGGGTCTCTCCCTTCCTTCTTTTCTCTCGGACCGCTTCCCTGGTCCCTGCCGGTGCTTCCTTTCCAGTCCTTAAGAAGTGCCCTGATTTTCCACTAGTCCTTTGCACTGCTCCTTGCTCAGTACCAGCTACTCTGCAATCCAGACTCTCCGGTCCTCAGCGGCATCGAGGAACTTAACTTCATCTCCGTGGTTATCTGCTGGTCCTGCTCTTACCTGCAATTCCGGACGACATTGGTCATTGCTTCCTGAACGGCATCAGTACCAGCTACATCCGTAGAGAGGTTTTTTTTAAGCGGCTGCTTTTTTCCTCTCGTATTGGTTCCTGCAGGACGGGAGCCGGCTGCTTCCCTGTTTATCAGGGAATCAGGGTGGCTTCTTCCCGCGGACGGCTGTATCTCTTCACAAAGAAGAAAAGACCCAAGGCCAAGACCTCCAGACGAGAACTCGTCCCGGAAGAGACAGGTGAGGAGAAAGGGGAGGTGGACATTGATATATCAGACATAGAAGATAATCCGCTTGCTCCTATCAAACCTGACAGTTTGCAACGCCAAAAGGAGATATCAATGACTACCTCGGAACAGGTCCAAGAGCTGCTTACAGCAATGCAGAATAGGACATTAGAATTACAGGCTGTGAAGGCCGAAAACACTGCTCTGAGACAGCGAGTCGACCTCTTTGAACAGTCCCGGAGTGATCTACCTCCCATGCCTTTAGCCTGCGGTAAATATGATGGTTCACCTAATAGATTTAAAGAATTCATGGAGGCTTGGATAATCTATTTCACCTTCAGACCTCAGACCTATGCCTCAGATACAGCCCGCATAGGTTTTCTGATTTCTAATCTTACGGGCAATGCTCTTTCCTGGGCTACTCCACTTGTGACCGGTGCCAGCCCGTTACTACACGATTACGCCGGGTTCACCGCCCAGTTCAAATTGGCCTTTGAAAGGCAAGAGACTGCGGTAGTTGCCAGCGAACAGTTACTTGATATTCGACAGGGAAATTCAGATCTTCTGTCCTACATCTCCCGCTTTAAATGGGTGGCTGCAGACGCAGGCTGGCAAGAGAACGCCCAGTACACCATTTTTTGTCGAGGATTGAGGGAAGACCTTAAGGACGAATTGGCAAGGGTAACCAGACCCGCTACGTTAACCGACTTGTGGTCTACAGTGGTACAGCTGGATTTCCGCCTTTCAGAGCGGCGGTCTGAACGTCGAAAGCAGCGTGGATTTCCTGCTACGGCTGATCCTGGGATTACCTCCCCCTCTCCTACCTGTCTGTCGAAAGAGGAGCCAAAGCAGATTGGGACTACTCGAGGGCCACTTACCTCAGAAGAAAGAAGAAGACGCAGGGAGAACAACCTGTGTATGTATTGTGGATCCAACCAGCACATTCTTAGGGACTGTCCTGATGTACCGCCACGACGATCGGGAAAGGCCATTCCTCGGAGCTAGTAGGGACAAGTTACCGAGGGGGATTTCCTGGTCCCTTTGTTTCTTTATCAGTACCACCCATGAATACCACAGAAGACAACCGTCTCATGGTAGTTAGAGTTGAGTTGTTCATCTCTCAGCAGTCCTATGAGGTCCTGGCACTACTGGACTGTGGCGCTGCAGGTTGCTTTATGGACTTGGTTTGGGCTGACAAGGCCGGCATTCGCCGTTTGCAGAAAGATGAGGACCAAAAGGTGGAAGGAGTTGATGGTAAACCCCTGTGCTCGGTTCTCATTACCCATACCACTCCTCCTATGCAGATGAAGATCCTCCATCACAGCGAAACCATTCAATTCGACCTGATCCGAGCAGCATATTTTCCAGTGATCTTGGGGGTCTCTTGGCTTCGGAAGCATAACCTGATCATTGATTGGACAAAGAATCAGCTGTCATTTACTTCAACATTTTGTTGTCAGTCATGTTCTACGCAGACCCTGCATACTTCTGTCCACATTATTCCAGATCTAGTCTCCAGATCAGATGTGTTGAAGGTAAATAGCATCCCCAAAGATTATCTCCGCTATCAGGAGGTGTTCACGGACGATGGCCCTCAGGAGTTACCTCCTCATAGACCAGAAGATTGTCAAATCATTCTCCAGCCCAATGCGGTTGTTCCTTTTGGGCGAAAGTTTTCTCTTTCCCTCAAGGAAAAGAAGGCTCTCAAGGAATATCTGGATTCTAATTCACATCATGGCCTGATCCGACCCTCATTCTCTCCCGCTGGGGCTTCACTTTTTTTTGTTCCGAAGAAAGGTTCTAATGAACTTCGACCTTGTATCGATTACAGGGGCCTCAACCAAGTCACGCTAAGGGATAGGTATCCCATGGCGCTGATCGGAGACATTCTGGAAGCAGTTCAAGGGGCTAAAATCTTTTCTAAGATCGATTTAAGAAGAGCCTACCACCTTTTGCGGATACGCTCAGGCGACGAATGGAAGACTGCTTTTCGCACTCCTTTCGGACACTACGAGTATTGTGTCATGCCCTTTGGTCTAGCCAACGCTCCATCGTTTTTTCAAAGATTCATGGACCGCACCTTTTCTGATCGGCTTTTTCATTGTGCCATCGTCTACCTTGACGATATCCTGGTTTATTCTAAAGACGCCCAACTCCATTCTAATCACCTTCACCAAGTTCTTCAAAGACTGTAAGACAACCTACTTAAGGTCAATGCAGATAAGTGCGTCTTTCAAGCATCTGAGGTAAGCTATCTTGGTTTCATCCTGTCCTCGGAGGGAATCCGAATGGATCCCGCTAAGATCGACACCATACTGCAATGGCCCACACCCCATTCCATCAAGGACATTCAAAGGTTTCTAGGGCTAGCTAATTTTTACCGCAAATTCATCCAAGGTTTCTCGGATCGAGTCCTTCCCATTACAAAGCTCTTAAAGAAGTCTTCAATGCCCTTTGTCTGGTCTTCTGAGGCAAGCTTGGCTTTCCAACAACTGAAGGAGGAATTTTGCTCTGCCCCGGTACTTCATCAACCAGATCAAAGTCTAAGTTTCATTGTAGAAACTGATGCCTCCTCCGCTGCGATTGGTGAAGCTCTTCTACAGGAACATGAAGGTTTGGAATATCCTGTTGCCTACATGTCCAAGACATTGAATGACAGCCAGACACACTATTCAGTAATAGAAAAAGAACTCCTGGCTATGAAATCCGCACACGAAGAATGGAGACATCTCCTACAAGGGGCTAACCACCCCTTTGAAATCAGAACTGACCACAAGAATCTTAAAATTCTGCAAAATAGGAGAATGCAATATGTCTGTTACATCGCTGTATTCAAGACAGACAACAGTTCATATACTGGAGCGAGATATGATGACGAAGTTGAATATGACAATTTCATTTACTGATGAAGTCATAGTGTCTGCAACACCAGGACTACATTGTTTAAATGTAAGCGAATTCATTGGGGCATTTACGGGACAAATAGCCATACAAGGAGTACCGTTAGAACCAGAAGTATTTCATTATGGGTATGCATTTTGTTAACATGGTTGCCTGGTTTAGTGGTTAAGACTATGAGAATACCTGATGAATTTCTCTATAGACCAGAGAAGAGGGGGGATATATTTTTCCCTTAGAGCTACAAGCAGCTGTAGAACGAGGGGTTTTGGCTATGCCAATGTGTTTTTATGATAAAGGCAGATAATGGAGCACAGTGATTGCCATTGGAGAGGGGTATAGCTTAATTGACATCACTGATGAGGATATATTTAAAGACGACTCATCTGATGATGAAGTAGTGTTCGAGATGAGCATTACATATTGGGTCAGGGCAGAAAGATGTGAGGTTCCACAGAGAATGATGATGGTGAGACAGCGTCCTGTATTTTTTTTATGAAGACATGGCGAAAGTGTCAGTTTTATTATGGACCACAGGCCTGATGACGTAGGCCTACTAAAGGGGGTTTGAGAAGTTAAGATTAAACTGAAGCCAGGAGCAATTTTACCTTAAGCACAACAGTATCCCACACCTCGAGAGGCAGACAAGGGTATTTTTAAGATATATCTGCCATGATGGATCAAGGTATTTAGTGACGTCAGAGTCACCATGCAGTACCACAGAGTATCCTGTCAAAAAATGGAAGTGGGGGTTGTGGTGTTTAATTCTGGACATGCACCTAATTAATCAGATTGTAGAGGCCAATTTCCTCTAGTTCCTAATCCAGCAACGATTTTATGTAGTATCCCTGTTGAGGTGAGTTTTGTACTGTGATTGACTTGAAAAATGTGTTTTTCTCAATCCCGTTACATAAAGACTCACAAGATCTGATGTAATTTACGTTCAGAGAGACTAAGTTAAAAGGCACACGATTACCCCAGGGGTACTGTGAGTCTCCATCGATTTTCAATCGAGTGCTGCAGATTGAATTAAGCAATATTGATTTGCCAAGTGTTGTGTTATAATACGTATATGATATTTTGGTCTGCAGCATATCAGAAGAAGAGTGCTGATGAGACTCAGTTCAGCTAATGATTGTTTTAGCCGAGAAAGGATATAAGGTGGACAAAGAAAAATTGCAGTATTGTCAAGAAGAGGCGTTATACATAGTCCAGTACATTTCACATGAAGGAAAGAAAGCCACACCTGAAAGGGCTGAGGCAATTTTGAAAACAGCAAAACCGCACACGATAAAGCATATGCAGCAATTTCTGGGACTATGTAATTATGTGAGAGCATGGGTATTTCATTATAGTTCGTATACATGGCCGTTGTTACAGGCCCTGAAAAAGGCTCAAGCCAATCAGGAAAAGATTGCATGGACTGAGGAAATGGAGGAATGGTTTGATGAGTTAAAAAAAGATAATTTGTGCAGCTCCAGTTCTAGGGATTTCTAATTATTCTGAGGAATTCTTCTTATTTTCACACACGAATGGAGCAATCATGACTGCAGTACTGACACAAAGGACTACGTTGGGGTACAAGCCCTTACCATATTACAGTGGAATGTTGGACCAAGTAATGAGGGGTCACTTCCCTTGCGAACAATCTTTGGCAGCCACCGCTTTCGCCATTGAGAAGTCTGCCAGCATTGTAATGGTGTGTTCCATGGCATTGTTTTTTGAGCATGCATTATTTGCTATTCTGGCACACTGACGTCTCAAAGAGCTTCGGCTTATGATGTGGTTATATCAAAAGGTGAACCCTGCCACATTTGTAGTTGAACCATTGGCTGAGCATGAGCAGGCACATGACTGCTCCAACTATGAGGAGTTCTATTATGAGATCCCAAGAGTAAAAGAAAACGCTTTAGCTGCCGGGGAGAGTCTCTTTATTGTTGGTTCTTTGAAAATTGATCTAACTGATGGGCAAAGATATTCAGGTTCCGCTGTGATTAAGCACACAGCTAATGGGGAATTTTAAGTAAGGATAAGTGCACGACCACCATCCCAGCTTTCAGCACAGGCTGCAGAATTAGTAGTGCTGATTGTTGTGCTTGAGAACAGCGCAGACCAGGAAGTGACCGTGTACAGTGACTCTGCCTATGTGACATCGACAGTACATGCAGGTTTAGCATGTTGGAAATGGAGGGGCTACCTCTGAGCAGACGGCACTCCAGTGCAACACACCTCTTTATTGGACAGATTTATTAAGGCAATACAACTCCCAGTAGCCATCGCAATAGTTAAGTGTGCAGCGCAACCTAAGAGAGCTGACTTTATTTCATGCGGAAACCAAGCCGCAGATGAAGAGGCAAAAAGAGTTGCATATTCAGCAGATGTACGGATCTTTGATACGCCTGATGTGAATGAAAAAATGGTGGTGATGATGATTGTAAATGAAAATGTTAATTGTAACAATGACACAATTAATGGAAGTTCGTGGTGGAACACCACAAAGTGAGAAATATCTGTGGACACAAAGGGGTTGTTCTTTATCCCCTTCTGAGGCATTGTGGTGACAGGAAAGCACTGGTAAACTGGTGATGCCTGTAGCCTTGTTAAGGGTGATGTCAGAACAGCTACACTACCCTGTGCATGTCACTAGGGAAAGCCTTGCAGCAACTATTTCAGAGAAATGGTTTGTACCGAATATGTTAGAACACATTGCTTTTTATGTAGTAAATTGCATCGTATGTCAAAAGTATACTGTTGGGCACACTATGTGAGCAGTCAGAGGAGTTATTTCTTAAACTAATGGTCCTTTTTAGCATTTACATATTGACTATATTGATATGCTGCAGGTCTGTAATTGATATAGATATATACTAGTGGTGGTGTACCCCTTTTCTAGGTGGATTGAGGCAGGTCTATGCACACATCCAGACACCACTTGTGCTGCAAAGTTCTTAGTCCAAGAAGTATTTCCTAGATGGGGAATATGTGAGGTATTAGGATCAGATAATGTCCCATATTTTGTGATGTGAATGAAGTATTCAAACAAATAAGCTTATTGCCTAGTGTAAAGTATATGTTCTCCTCAGCTTATCATCCACATGGTAACGGTATATGTGAGAGACACAATGGTCTGCTTAAAGAGAGAATAGCTAAGCTTAAGTTAACATTGAAAAAAAGATGGCTGCATTGCCTGCCTCTTGCATTACATGCATTGAGGAATCAACCAGGCTCTGACCATCACCTCACACCCCATAAACTAGTAACGGGGGAGACGAATGAGAACGCCTATCACTCCTCCATCGAGACTAGAAGTGATGCCCAGAGAACAGCAGAATTGTTAAGAGATGAGCTACATGTATGAACACAAGTGTCTCTGTCATTTCAGACCAAGTCAAGCGGACAGGGCGTTGGACTCAGAACTCAGATGAATATCATAGAGCAACCAGGTCAAGTGAACTTTTATTACTAGAGATATTTCCCAAAGATCGGGTTCTGATCAAAAACTTTGCTCGTAAACGGCATCAGCCCAGGTTTAACAGTACTTTCATCGTAGAGGACTTCACGCCATCGGCAGTGAAGGTACTAGGAAGACATGCTTGGATATTCCTCAGTGACGTGAAAGTTTACACTGGGTGGCCCGCTCTACTCCCACCCCATTCAAAAGCAAGCCACAGAGAAGAAGTTCAGCATTAACAAAATGGGAATTAATAGGTGCACAACCAATTAAAGAGGAAATATTTTCTAGTAAATGGAACATCTAATGATTCTGCGTGCTGGGGAGGAATGCAGTCCCTGACATGGGGTTTGTGGAAAACATGAAACAGAACAAAGTGTCTAATTCTAAAGACACTCCCGTCCCCTACACACCATTAAAGCTGATACAAAATCAGTCAAATGTATTTGTCATTGTTACTTAAAAAAATCAATAGATACTTGTCAAAACAAGCAAATTTAACAAAAATACATTTTGGCCAGAAAACCTCTGGTTAACATTTGAGTATCAAAGAGTTCAAACACTTAATAAGGCCATCATGAGACAAGGCAGTCTACAAGTGTAATCCTCTTAGCAATGAAAAGATATAGCAAGGAACAGTATTCTTGCAATGAACTGAAGGGCTCTACGCGTTTCGGGGAACACCCCCTTCTTCAGGAGCAAAATGATCTGGAATTATATACATTAAAAAACCATTAATTTCAAACAATTAACATGACATTTAACGTGTTCACAGAATGAGAGAACACAGAAAATTTAATGTACAAATAATTGCCTAATTTGTGGAACAAGTAATGTATTGTCCACACCCATCAACATTTATTTAAATCCAGTATATACATTCACAATCAAACATATAAGTAAATCCACCTAACATCCTGTAGGTGTGACTCCAAAAAAAGAACATAAATAGCCTCAAGCGGGCACTAAAGTAGAAAAATATAGGGAAAAACAAAGTATACCTGTTTAAGCAAAAAAATGAAAAGCAGCGATGCTTGGCTCACAGCATCAATTGATCAATTAGACTTGTGGGATGAATCACCCAAGTGTAGGTAAGATATTAATGCAATGGCTCCAAAGTATGGTAAATACCCAGTTAGGGAAAACGGAAATGTATCAATCATATAATGTCACTAGCCTAGAACTCAAACGGTCACAGAGCATCTTTACAAGAAATTAAACGTGATGCTTACCAATAGTTGAAACCACGATCACTAAACAATTTGTCAGGTAATGCTATGTCACTCAGTAACCCTCAACTGAATGGTAGATGTATTCCCATGAAAGTCCACTTTCACTGTGTGCGATACCATAAAAATACTGACACAGGCAGAATAAACCACTGTATATAATGAATAAAGGAGAAGAAGAAAAAAAATAGACAAGCCATTTCGTCAATCTATTCATGTGACGAGTGTACTACTTGTAGTCTAAAAGGCATTTCAAAAGATCTTAATTGACCCAAAAAAAGGGCAGAGGGAAGAATTACATTAGCCGTGATTTTGTGCAACCCGAATGGGTAAGTATAGATAAACTCAACTTAACTTTTCCCACAAGATATATAAACACGGAAATAACCTGTCTATCCATCTGACTCACCTCAATGTAAAAACTACTGGCTCTGGTGATCACAACGGATCGTACTGCATAGTGTCTCACAGAAACTGACGCTTATTTAACCTCTGCTTAAAGTCATGTGACAAAGTCACGTGATTTGACAACGTAACACGGTAGAAATGTCTTTATGGCCAATTGAAACGCCTTTGTGAAGAATATATATCATGTGACAAAAGCACATGTACGGAAGTTGTAGCCTCGCGTAGTGACAGGTACACACTAAAGTGACTTTAAGTAATGATTGTCAAGATAACATGCCTCAACCAAACGGAAGATATGTATGTCGAGGAGCTTATCTGTAAATTGGGTAAAGAAATATAAATGTCATCTTCAACACGTGACAGAATCAAGTGCACGGAAATTTCACCAAATAAAAATAAAGAATAAAAAATCCACCTAAAGATCAATGTGCCATCACATAATTCTAGAAAAAAGGGGCAAGGAAAAAAGATGTAAAGAAAAAGTAAATAGAGACTTTATGCCCATACACACCGTGGAGCCCTGATAGTTGATAAGGGTCTCCCAACTACATTAATTTAAATCAGAAGTGTATAGAGGACAAAACACAAGATAATGGGCCCACCTATATGTGGAATTATTCTCACCAAACTGGGTGATAAAGAAAAAGGGAAAATGATATAGCAAATGAAAAAAATGAAAAAATAAATATTGGACCATGTCCGGGAGACTCGAAAGTAATTGAAAGAATGCAATGTTTGTGGAGTATTAGAACTTCAACAGTTCGTAGTATTGAGGTGCTAAAACGTAAGTAACCTGAGTCAGTGAAACAAAAGGAAACAATGAAAAATACAACTGAAGTAATAAGCTAAACAGATAATGTTAAAAAGGAAACAAATGTGAAATAAACTGAAGAATAGATATTAACTAAAAACAGGAGTCAAACCAATCAGGTGAGGATGAATGGTAGGTGAATAAAAATGTATAAAAAGAATATCAAAGTGGCAACTTGGGATTCATACAAAGCAATTGAGAGAGAACTCTTCAATGAGTCCTCTTGGTGAAATAGTATCCAAAGTGTCTATCCAAAACATCTCCCTTTGTGCTAGGGTCCTCATATAGTCACCTCCCCTGGTAGGTCATTTAACACCTTCCAAAATAGTCAATCTGATCTGGGCTATTGTATGACATGCTGCTGAAAAATGTCTCGCGACCAGGGATTTTTCATTGTTACATCTAATGTTCGATTTATGTTCAGTCCACCTCTCTCGGGCTACACAACTTACATACATGTGCTTTTGTCACATGATATATATTCTTCACAAAGGTGTTTCAATTGGCCATAAAGACGTTTCTACCGCGTTATGTCGTCAAATCATGTGACTTTGTCACATGACTTTAAGCAGAGGTTAAATAAGCGTCAGTTTCTGTGAGACACTATGCAGTAAGAGCCGTGGTGATTACCAGAGCCAGTAGTTTTTACATTGAGGTGAGTCAGATGGATAGACAGGTTATTTCTGTGTTTGTATATTTTGTGGGCAAAGTTAAGTTGAGTTTATCTATACTTACCTGCAGGGTTGCACAAAATCACGGATAATGTAATTCTTCCCTCTGCCCTTTTTTTGGGTCAATTAAGATCTTTTGAAATGACTTTTAGACTACAGGTAGTACACTTGTCATATGAATAGATTGACCAAATGGTTTATCTATTTTTTTCTTCTTCTCCTTTATTCATTATATACAGTGGTTTATTCTGCCTTTGTCGGTATTTTTATGTTATCACACACAGTGAAAGTGGACTTTCATGTGAATACATCTACCATTCAGTTGAGGGTTACTGAGTGACCTAGCATTGCCTGACAAATTGTTTAGTGATTGTGGTTTCAACTATTGGTAAGCATCACGTTTAATTTCTTGTAAAGATGCTCTGTGACCATTTGAGTTCTAGGCTAGTGACATTATATGATTGATACATTTCCGTTTTCCCTAACAGGGTATTTACCATACTTTGGAGCCATTGCATTAATATCTTACCTACACTTGGGTGATTCATCCCACAAGTCTAATTGATCTATTGATGCTGTGAGCCGTGCATCGCTGCTTTTCATTTTTTTGCTTAAACAGGTATACTTCGTTTTTCCCTGTATGTTCCTACTTTAGTGCCCATTTGAGGCTATTTATGTTCTTTTTTGGAGTCACAACTACAGGATGTAAGGTGGATATACTTATATGTTTGATTGTGAATGTATATACTGGATTTAAATAAATGTTGATGGGTGTGGACAATACATTATTTTTTCCACAAATTAGGCAATAATTTGTACATTAAATGTTCTGTGTTCTCTCATTCTGTGTACACTGTAAATGTCATGTTGATTGTTTGAAATGGATGGTTTTTTAATGTATATAATTCCAGATCATTTTGCTCGTGAAGAAGGGGGTGTTCCCCGAAACGTGTAGAGCCCTTCAGTTCATCACAAGAATACTGTTCCTTGCTATATCTTTTCATTGTTAAGAGGATTATACTTGTAGACTGCCTTGTCTCATGATGGCCTTATTAAATGTTTGAACTCTTTGATACTCAAATGTTAACCAGAGGTTTTCTGGACAAAATTTATTTTTTGTTAAATTTGCTTGTTTTGACAAATATCTATTGATTTTTTGAAGTAAAAATTACAAATACATTTGACTGATTTTGTATCAGCTTTAATGGTGTGCAGGGGATGGGAGAGTCTTTAGATTTAGACACTTTGTTCTGTTTCAAGAAGTTCAGCATTTGCAGACTAGATCTATGATGAGGAAGAAGGATGCAGAGACCGTCCAGTAAAGAGAGATGAAGAGTTCATCAGACTGTGATTCATTCTAGACACTCTTTGTAGCTGCTAAGTAAGGAGTGAGGAAAAAGCTATTGTTCTTCAGCCACAGGAGTTTGTTGAAAATTGGACTGAGTCATATTGAAGTCATGAAAGGAAAAGTAATGCCAGACCTAGAGTACCTCTTTGACGATTGGAAGAGGACAGTTCCCCGATTCCTTTCTCACAGAGTTTCTCTTTGGAGGTGCACATGATGGTACCTAATGGCAACGTTTGTCGGATCATTCTTGCTGTTGTCCCCAACATTCTTTGTGCATATCTGTAATTGGTTTGGAGAACTGTTGATGTTCATGCATTTTTGTAAGATCCTAAAAATGGTCCAATTGTGAGGAGACTGCTCACAGCTATAATTTAGCAAATCCTCCAGCTGCCTGAGTACAGTACAGCAAGTGCATATAGTCATGTCTGATGAAGATGCTCATTAACTTCTTGGTATGGTCTTTTATTTCTTCATTGAAGAACATCCTTATCTTGTTGGATGACAAACCAACACTCAAGTATTTATGAGGGATGCTAGAAATCGACCTATGATAATTTGGCTGATACATGAAATTCGCAGGCAGATCTGTTTATTTCCTGACACACTTTGAACGCATGAATGCGCTTGTCAAGTGACGGCATGCATAATTTCTTAGCCTTGGTCTTTTATTATTTGCTGGAAGCACTTCCGCATTTGGTTTGGAGAAATGACAACTCTTTTGTGTTTATCCAGAATCCTATCAACCGCTATGCAATCAACCAGCAGTTTGTGGTGCTTGTGGATCCAGCAATTGCCAGAACATTTTATGAGCTTGCCCGATTAAAGTTTGGTTTTTCCTTCCTTAAATGTAATCATAAGCACGATGGGCAACATTGATAGTAATAACAATGTGGCAAACAATGAGAGAGTGCCACAATGTGCAAGAGGTTATTGTTGTATACGATGGGCATACTGGTACATAATCTATACATGCATTATGTTTATTGGTATTCTACTTTCACTCACAGTATGCACTGTCTATTATGTAGATCCAAACAAAGCAGTAGTTCCTGTGTATCTTCCTATGAAGCAGGAGGGTACAGATGTGGCAATTATAAGGCCACCAAGCCCTTACGTGATTATTCCTACTTAAAGGGTGCCTATAAAAGCACCTAATCCTGTGACAGATAGGTCTAAGCTTCCCTTTGGAGGGAGGTCCGCATTGCAAGTTTTTCATGAGTCTTTATTTCCTGCGCATTATGCCAATAGGAAGAGACCTTGTGTGGCTAGTCCTACACCAGTAGCACATGTAAAGACACCTATTATACTGACACATGTCTCTATGATTCCCTCAGTGAGAAGGAATTATGAAGACATACTTCAAGCCATGATAATAAGAGCTCATGAGGCAAGAGGAGACCTAAGAGAAGTACAAGGGAAGATGATTATGACCTAAATGATTATCTAGACAGCACAGCACATTTGGGAAACAACATATGGTATCAGTACATGATAGAGTTAGGAAGGAAAATCTCAGAGGAGGAATGCTATGTATGTGCACGCCTGCCTTATAGCATGGGGAAATCTAAGATATTCATAGCCATTGAAATAAATGTTCAGACAGCCCATTGTTTATCTCACATTGCACTCTGCCGAATGAGAGGTCAGTTTATGGGCCAAACAGCCTATTTATCATGGGCAACAGAATGGACAGATCCAGAGGAAGATGATTATGTCCACGACACAGAGACGAGAGCAAGAGCCCACACTAAAAATCACGTGATAAGATACAAACAGCATGGAGTGAAAGGGGCTGGAATCAGATAGGAAGTGAACAGAAGACTTGAGAGTCCAGGAAAATCAGCAGACGACATTTGAAGATGGAAGAACAGAGGCCAAATGCAGATTTGTGGATCAGTACTTTCTCCATATGGATGGAAGGAAGGACTGGTCATCTGTAGAGTGTGGGTAGTAATGGGCCGCTACAAACCAACTATTGACAATGTAGAGAATGGATGCAAACCTCTATGGCCAAGGTTTGCCAAACTACTGACATGGGTCGAAGACAAAGGAGGGCCTTACAGATAGTGCCTCTGTATAGTGCAAAGCTATGGTTCAGAAATAATGGCACAAGCAAACTTGGAAAAAACAAGAATTGTGGCCGAATCTTGATGTGCCAGGAATAAGTATTGGAACAGCAGTGATAATGGGCCACTACTGGGTTTTTGGAGCCAGAGTTTACATGAAGCTGCCCAAGGATTGGGGAGGATTATGCTCTGTAGTGAATGTTCATGTTCCAGCATTGGTGATTCCATAAGGTGACCTGGACATTGGCAAGTTTCCTAAAGCAGATGCTCACCTGAGGAAAAAGAGATCTGCTGAACTCCTGAATCGAATGATGAGAGGGAACTATTTCTCAGCTAAACACAGATTGTTTAGTAAGACTTCATCGATATTCACAATAATGTTCATGCCCAGGATCCAGACAGATGCAAAAACAAAGTGGTTACAGATCACTCGCTGGGAGCTCCTGCAGATGATCAACACTACCATAAAGGGATTCAGTACTATCAAGGAAGATCTGAGAGCCATACGACTGATGACACTTCAGAATAGATATGTCCTGGACATGATTACAGCTATGGATGGAGACGTTTGTGCCCAAGTTGGAGAATGATGTTGCACATTCATACCTTTTCGTGATGATGAGAATGTCACCTTGACAGAGGTTATATCAATGCTGATGAAGTTACACATCCAGATGATAGACGAAGTGGAAGACATTGCTGATGACAGAAAGTTTGGATCAATCTTCTCATGGGTTCCACAATGGATGGCAAATATGCTCAAGTTCCTTGGAGCCCTGATAGTGATGACACTGCTTGGATTTTGTGTGATCAGAATAATCTTACAATGCAAGAAGACTGCAAAGAAAGCTGTAGGAATGAAGATCAACAATGATTTTGAATCAGTATGGAAAACTAAGGAGCACACAGATGAAGAAATCAGAGACTACGTGAAGGTCAGCATTCAAGCACCTGAAGGAACTTAGTTCCTGTACCCAAAAAAACATAAGAAGTACGTGGAGAAGTGGATTTATTGCCATCCAAGTGGACAATGCGTGTTTATGTCTTGGAGTACTGATGAGCATGTGAAATCAGCAAGATGCCTGAAAGATATTGCTCCCGAAGAAGCATTTCCTCAGCAAGGATGTCTTGATGTGAAGACTGATGAGAGAGTGGTCGATAAATCGCCCAGAGGGGGAGTGTAGAGGTTGAACCAAGTACCCCCACCCAAAGCTCCTCCTCCATGTTGCCTATATGTTGGGAGCCAGAGTGTGAAGATCGAGCACATTTGTTGGTGTTCGTTGTAACTCCCTGTTTTAGATAATTGATATTAAAATAGTTATACTTTGCCAACTTCCTGAGTAAGTTTGATTATTGATGTTTGAGTATATTCTGCATCTCCATCCATCTCAAAGTATTGCTATCTTGTCTTAAAGTGCTGGGTCAGACACCCCAGTTGCCTCTTCATGTGATACCCAGAATATTGCCACACAGCCAAGAGTATGTGACAAATGGTTGTACATAGCCCACACCACCTGAGTATATGTTTTACTTTGGATGGTAGTGAGTTAATTTCCCCAAATTACCAAGCACAACAGCTCCATTAGAAGGCCGTGCAGGATCTTGGTTTATTCCTTAGAAGATTCTATTCCTCGTCTTCTGGTCGGGCCTTCTCTTGTGTGAAATTCAGCTGAATGTATCAGAACCCCCACATTTGTTTGAAAATAGAGTTTGGATAAGCACACAAAACTCCAATAATAGTTACATCCATTCAAATATGTTGCCAACCACCCAATCAGTGGTGGTCACTTGGTTCAACCTTCCTACGCTTTAAACAAAGGAAAGCCCAGGATATGGATTCACTCCCACCTGAGACAGAACTGGCATTGCCTTCTGCTGCCTCTGAAAATCTCAGGAAGTAGAGCTAATATTACCTTATAGACCAAGGCAGGGATCGTTATCGCAGGGTAATGATGCGCCTTTGCTTCAGGCCATAACTTGGGGAAGGGTCATTATCCCAAGTGGCAATGACCCTTCCCAAAGTTTATAACGCTATTTGCACATAGTGGTAGTAACAATACATGTTTTGGAGTTTTGGTGGAAAAGTAAAAACATTACTTTAAAAGTGAGAAAAGTAAGTAGACAAACTCAGTAAATTAAATGTGGTTTTACATTGCAGTGTTAAAATAAGGTTGTGTTTATATGTTAAGTATTTTCATTACAAACTTTAAACTAGAGTGATTTTAACATGAGAATGCATCACGCGCCATGGAAAAGTGAAGAGTTTATGTCTAAGAAAGTGAAAGCATATTCCCATCTTTAAGCTTTCTTTCCGGTGTGTTAAATATGAAGTTATCATGAAAAAAGTTACTCACTGAGAGGAAGTGTCTTCCTGAAGGA
Organism: Ambystoma mexicanum; assembly: GCF_040938575.1. NCBI lineage: Eukaryota > Metazoa > Chordata > Amphibia > Caudata > Ambystomatidae > Ambystoma > Ambystoma mexicanum. The sequence goes on from NC_090931.1 coordinate 217,855,537, forward strand.
AATCTTGCCTGGGAATCGAATTGTTTCCCTGTCTGCTTATGAGGACTGAGGGCCTAATTCTGAGTTTGCCGGTCCGTAAATAAAGGTGCCGGTTGCAACTTACCGGCACCCCTTTCCAGACTGGCAAACTACTACTCCGCCTGCCAGGACTGATGCGTCCGGCAGGTCTGACCTGCCGGGTGCAACAGCCCTGGAAAGCAGAGTTGTCACGGTAGCACCACCACCATAAGTAACAGTGCCTGTGCTTCTGAGTCCCCATTCCCGTGGAATCCTCTGGGAAAGGGGACCAACATTTTCTGGCACCTGACTTCCCGATCCCTGGGACTTGTGATGTCCCGGTGGCAATGGGAAGTCAGGCGCCGTACTCGGTGTTATGAGGATGGCGGCAACCCGCGATAGCACCAAAGGGTTACTGCTGTCCTCGTAATGAGGTCCAGAATATCCAGAAAGCAGTCAGTACCGGTAGTTATTGACTGCACACTAAACATTCTAATTGGCTGAGAGGAGGTCACTAGCAAGCTGCATACCTTAATACCATTTACGGTCATATGTGCATCACTCTCACATCACTCTAAAATATAATTCCACAGGATTATGCCTGTCTGCAGGGCCTCTCACTAAATCTGAGAAGGGCGGATACAACAACGCTCCACTCCCCCAAAACAGTGAAACTTCCACCACCCAGAAGGCTTCTTAGCGACACCCAGACCATGGACCTACGGGAAATTCCAAGTACATAGCATATCAGTAATCTCATCACTGTTGAGCTCTTGAGGGCCTGAGGTTTAACAATGCAAAAACAGAGGTACAGCAGGGGTTGTTCACCTGAGCACTTTCAGTCTTCTGGCCCTAATTTGGCAGGCTTGGGAAATAATAATGGATACTTAACTTTCCTCTGATTTTTTAACTAATGTGTCCCAATGTTTCAATATGGTTGTGTACCCTAGTTCACACTGTTGTACTCTGGGCACAGGTTCAGTCTGTGTTGTAGCGTTGAAGTACCGCAACGTGTTCTCAAAAGGGTCTGTTGTGTTATTTGTGTTGGGTATAATCAGGGTGGAACCGTTTGATTGTTTCCCTGGAGTCTCCCTTTGTTTGACGTGTAGCGTTCATGTGACTGAAGCATTTCATGTAAGAAAACTCAAGCAATTCCTCTGTTCTCATGCTCGCTCATTCTGCTACTAACCCAGTCTTGCGTACCAAGGAGACATATTCACACGTCCATCCGAGGATCCTTCGTTGGCATGATATCATCATTCCTTGTGTAATTCCGTTGTATTTAGGCCCACACTAATTTAATTTTGGCAACATTTGTGCATAACCTAAATGAGCTGTTTTGAAAACAAAATAATGATGAGATGTGTGATTTGAACCTGTTACCGCACCTGATGCCCAAACCCTACAACTGGAGCACATCTGGCGATGCAGGGAGCATATTTGAGATGCTAATGCGTAATGTGATTCACAAAGATTTAATGCGATTCACAAAGATTTGCTCAAGGGCATCTCCGGATTTGCTCCAACTTGAAGCATTCTGCATCAGGTATGATGTTGCAGGGGCACATCTGATATGATAGCAGGCGTCTCAGAATGAGTCCCGGAGCCTTCTTCCAACTCCTGCCCTTGGTTCTATAACATGGCGATCACGTACGACTGCGCATCGCCGACAAATGTCACCAATTCCAGCTTATCTAATAAAGAGTTTGATAATCTATAGCAAACAAAAACCAGTGGAGTCTGAAACGAAGTCATCGAATTTGATTACATTTCCCCCAGTTCTAAATTTACCTTTCACTCGAAGGCTCGGGAGAAGCTCGTCGTAATGCTGAACTTGTACACTCTGGGAGTCAGCGAGACAGAGATATGGTGGGGGAGGAGACAGGGAGACAGGGGAAGGATGAGGCAGGGGAAGACGATTCTAAACAAGCAAGGAGGAAAGCGGGAGAGAGGCTGCAGCTCAAAGGGGGAAGGAGACATGCACGGAACGGAGGAAAAGAGATACATGTGGAGCAAACAATGCTATAGAGTAAGCAGATAGTGACAGGGTAAGAAGGACAGGGAGGATGGAACAATGGGCAAAAAGGAAGACGGAGGCAGTGTAAGAAGTTCAGAAGCAAGAAGGGGAAGAGGGAGAGAGGCTGGTGCTCAAAAGGGGAAGGAGACATGCAGGGGACGGAGGGAAAGAGATACATGTGGCGCAAACAATGCAATAGAGTAATGAGGTAGTGACAGGGTAAAACGGACAGGGAGGATGGAACAATGGGCAAAAAGGAAGAACGAGGCAGTGTAAGAAGTTCAGAAGCAAGAAGGGGGAAGAGGGAGAGAGGCTGGTGCACAAAGGAGGAAGGAGATATGCAGGGGACGGAGGAAAAGAGATAGATGTGGCACAAACAATGCGTTGGAGTAAGGAGGTAGTGACAGGGTAAGAAGGACATGGAGGATGGAACAATGGGCAAAAAGGAAGAAGGAGGCGGTGTAAGAAGTTCAGAAGCTAGAAGGGGGAAGAGGGAGAGAGGCTAGAGCTCAAAAGGGGAAGGAGAATGAGGCACGGCACGGAGGAAAAGGGATATCTGCGGAGGAGCAAACAGCGTGCTTGGGACAGGGTAATGACAGGGTATGGAGGACAGGGAAGATGCGTTAGGCGCAAAATTAAGGAGCCAGTGGAAGAATATTAGAAACAAGAAGGAGGAAATCTGAGCATAGGCTGGGGCTCAAAGGGGGAAGGAGAAAGAGGCAGGGGAAGGAGGGGGTGGGATATATGTATAGGGGCAAACAATGAGGGAGAGAAAGGAAGTGGTAGTGTACAAAGGACAGGGAGGATAAAACGGGCAAAAGGGAAGAATGGGGCAGTGGAAGAAGGTTATTACCATGGAAGGAAGAACGAGGGAGAGAGGCTGGAGCTCATAAGGGGAAACCAAAAGAGACAAGGCAAGGAGGAAAAGAGATATCTGTGACGGAGGAAACAGTGAGATGGGCTGATGAGGTAGTGACAGGTTAAGAAGGACAGGAAGGATGAAACAGGGACAACAAGGAAGGAGACAGTGGAAGAATATTAGAAGCAGGGATGGAAAAACAAGGCAGAGGGACCTGAGCATAAAAGGGCAAGGAAATGACAGGGTAATAAGGACTGAGTGGATGAAACAGGGGCAAAAAAGAAGGAGGAGGCAGTGGGTGAATATTGGAAACTGGAACGGAGGAACGTGGTAGAGAGGCTCGAGGTCAAAAAAGGAAGGAAAAGAGACAGGGCAAGGAGAAATATATATATGGGAGCGAGGATCAGTTTGATAGGGCAATGAAATAGTAGTGTAAGAAGGACAGGTTGGATGAAACAGGGGCAAAGGCGAAGAATGAGGCAGTAGAAGGTTAGCACCAGGAAAGGGGGATGATGGAGAGATGTCTTAGCACAAAAGAGAAGAAGACAGGGTAAGGAGGGAAACAAATATAAGTGAAGCATAAACAGTGAGATGGGGAAGGATGTAGTGTCAGGGTAAGATGGACAGGGAGGATGAACCAGGGGCAAAGAGGAAGAAGAAGGGGGAATAGAAACATGAAATGAGGAAAGAGGAAGAGAAGATGGAGATCAAAAAAGAAAAGCGACAGGGCAAGGAGGAAAAAGTATATATGGAAGGGAGGGTCAGTGTGATGGGGAATGAGGTAGTAGTGTAAGAAGGAGAGGAAGGATGAAACAGGGGCATATGAGAGGAATTAGGCAGCAGCAAGGGAAGAGGGATGATTGAGTCTTAGCACAAAAGGGCAAGAAGACAGGGCAAGGAGGAAAACAAATCTAAGGGGAACACATTCAGTGAAATAGGAGAATAATGTATTGACAGGGTACGAAGGACAGGGAAGATGAAACGGGGGCATAGGGGAAGAAGAAGTGTGTCGAGGGAGAATAGAAACATGAAATGAAGGAAGGGGAGCAGACAGAGGCAAGAGAAGGGCAAAGCAAGATCTGGCAGGGAGAAAACAAGGGCGACAGGGGAGTGAAGAATCAGGAAGATTGGAAAAGAGGAAACGCTGGAAGCAGATAGAGTAGGAGTAATATGGAGACAAAGGAAGGGGAATATAGAAGAAGTGGGAGACAGGGAAAGGGGGAAACAGTGATATAGGAGATGGAGGCAATGGGCTTCATTACGAGGCGGGTGGTAGCCACCGCCGGTATTTAATTTTTTCTGGTGCCCACGAATGGGTTATTACCGGGTCATTACGGCCTTGCCGGACCCGGTAATTGCCCGGAAAATATTCGTCTACATTCCCATATGAGCCCTATAGGACTCAATGGAAATGGGGAAGCTGGATACACTGGCAGCGTTATCAACAGTGCCGGTGCATCTGACATGCGCTGTTCTCGGGTGCCGGTACGGCCGCCAGGTTAGACCTGGCTGCAGCAATGGCACCTCCGAGCAGAACTCATAGTTTGCCGGTCCGGGAACTACCGTACCGGCATGTTTACCGGTACCATAGTTCGCGGACCGGCAAACTTTTAATAAGGACCAATGACCCAGTAAGAAAGACAAGGAGGATGAAACAGGGGCATTTCAGAAAGAGGAGGGCGTCGAGGGATATTATAAGCAGGGAAGGAGGAAAGATGAGAGCAGGTTAAGGAGTCAGGAAGGAAAAGGCAGGGAAACAGTGAAGGGATGAATCGGGTATAATGTAAAGCAGGAATCGCGGGAAGAAGTTAGAGATGGGGAAGGAGCTAGAGGGAAACACGCGCAAGTGGAGACGGAGGAGGTGGAAGACAGTGATTGGGAAATGAAGAGACAGCGAGGTTGGGGATCGGCATACAGAGATAGGCGATGGAGGCAGGAAAGAAATAGTGGAAGGTGGGGGAAGGAGACATGCACAAGAAAAGCACTATTGAGCAGCAGAAATAGAAGACAGAGAAAGGAGGGTGGACATAGAAGGAAAGGAGGAAACCGGGTATGTGCATGGCAGGAAGCAGGACATGGATGAACGGGAATGAGGAGAAGCACTGTGGAAAGAGCGTGTGCATAAAGGGAGAGGAGGAAACCGGGTGATATGCATGGCAGGAAGCGGGACATGGATGAAGGGAACAGAGGAGAAGAAGACTGTTGAAAGAGGGTGTGAATAGAAGGAAAGGAGCCACGGCAGGAAGCTGGGCATGGATGAAGGGGAAGGAGGAGAGGAGGAGACAAAGGCTGTGGAAAGAGGGTGTGCATAGAGGAAAAGGAGGAAACCGGGTGATGTGTGTGGTGTCCCTTTAACAGGCACACGTGGTGGAGTGGTAACTTCATTGCGTGTGGGTTTAAATAAACTGGGAGTGTCATGTGAGACCCAGATCATGCATGGAGCACGTATGGGAAGCAGAGTCTCCTGTGTCTTCTGTTGGCTGGGGGGCTCAAGGTGCAAAGGGTGGCCTCCTAGCAGGGGGGGGCTTCCACATTAGCGACGAGGTGGTTGTCAATGCCTGCACTGACCTGCTGGGCTACGGCAGTGAGATCCGAGCTGGCTGTTTGAAAGATCTTATCTCATGCTGCAGAGTCGGCGTGTGCAGTGTTTCGGCCGCCATTTTATGCCACATTGGGGAGGGAGGTTGCAGCTTCCTAGAGGAGTGCTCATACGCCTCCCATGCCGAATTGAAACTGCTTGGTGGGTACTCTTCAACATCTTGGAAGTTGGATCCCCCATTTTGACGATGGAAGGTGAGGGGACCGTATTGTTTGAAGTGGAGAGAGAAGGTTTTTTTCTTTTTCTCTCTTTTTCGATTCATTTCTCTTATTGGGTGCAATATTGACACCAGTTACTGTTTTTGTTGGTGCTGAGTGCTGCTGGGAAAGGAAGTGGGAAGGTTTGTTTTTGTAGGAGCCCACACGTTTGTCAGCATGCTCAATTTGTAGTGTGCCTCCTCTGTTCAGTGTGTAGGGGCAGGCCATTTTGGGAGCTATAGAACACTTTTTAGTACAGGATACCCCTGTTGGGTCTTCTACTCTGGTGCTGGTGTGGGTTGCAGTCCCTAGCAAGGTAGCAGTGCTTGTGCACTCAACATGACGGATGACCAGAATGCAGGAGGGCCCACTGCTGGAGCTGCACCGGCTGTGCCGGTAGGTGCCCGAATTCCAATCCAACTGGGTGTGCTAGCCCCAATCCCTGAGTCTAATATCTCAGGAGCACCATCAGGCGCAGTCCTGCGGTGGAAATGGTGGATCGACCCTATGGACATATATTTCAAAGCCACTGGAGAGACATATGAGGAGAGTGAGGTGGGTACTCTTCTGTACTCGGCTGGCCCAGCAGTGCATCAGATTCTTCCGTCATTGCAACCAGAGAATGCACTATATGAACATTTTATGCCTCTCACAAACGTGGACTATGAGAGGTTCATCATGTGTAGTGCGAGGCAGAAGGAGATGAGTCATGGGAAACTTTTCAGAGCCACCTCTGGCGCATGGCGATATTGTGTGCCTGGGACAATGAGCAGACCATGATTCGCAATCAGTTAATCCAGGGTTGTGTGTCTGGTAAACTCAGGTGTCAAGTTTTACATGAACCAGGTCTCATGCTGCCCTGCATCCTGGAGCTTGGCTGGTCACATTAGGTGGCGGAGACACGTGCATCTAGGATGGATGCTGAGATTCGCCCTAGGAAGTTTGAGGAGGTGTGTGCTATTGGTTGTGGCCAAGGGACGACCCCGTCGGCCCTCTGGACTGCAGAGGGACATGACCAATCGATCACCCGAGTCGTGCCTGAAGTGTGGATACGACCTGCCACACCCTGTGGATTGTCCAGCAAAAGGTAAAGCCTGCAGAAGATGCGGGACAGTAGACCACTATGCTTGCATGAGTAGGGCTCCATTACTAGTAGTAGTCCAGAGAGGCCCTAACAGGGCTGGGTTCTTCAGACAGTAGCACCCACCAAATGTGGCCCTCTTGGATCAGGAGGAGGAAGGGACTGCCCAGGACCACGAGGAAGCGGAGGATGATGAGAATATTTTCTTCGGTGGGCAGTCATAATTTCGAAAAAAAATGTCGACAGACAAAAATGTCGACAAAAAAATGTCGAAAAAAAAATGTCGACTTTGGTTTTTTTTAATTATATATTTATTTTAGGGGTTCGGGAGTTAAAAAAAAGGGAAAACTTAAAAAAAAATCAAAAAAAGGGGGGGTGGGGGGGGGAACCCCCCCATTTCGAAAAAGAAAATGCATTGAAAAAAAAAGTCAACATTTTTTTTTTCGACATTTTTTTTCGAAATTTTGACTTTCGACATTTTTGTAGTCGAAATTATCACTATGAACCATTTTCTTCATCTCGAGTGTGAGCTCCTCGCGGCCGAGGGCCAAGAGGCAGCCAAAATGCATGGTGCAGGTGGATGGGTGCCAGTGCCGGTGTTGGTGGACATGGGCTTGTCTGTCAATGTCATGGCCAGGGTGCATTATAAGGCCATGAGGGATCCCGCGACCCCGCAACATCCAAAGGCATGCATTTTCACCTTTAGAGGAGAGCAGCCGATCCCCCTGGTGGGGCGTTCATGTCGAGGGTGGAGCATGGTGGCAGTTTGATCAAAGCACATTTCTTTTTGACGGACATGAATGCCAACACTCTACTGAGCTGTATAATGGCGGAAGCACTGGGCATTGCCAGCTTCACATATAGTGTGTATGTGGAGGATGTTCAGGCGGTCTTTGAAAGATTTGATGGGCTGTTCATGGGGATCGCCCATATGGTTGGTATCCAGTGAGATTGCACATTGATGAATACATCTAACCAGTGGCCCTGAAGCACTGTAGAGTCCTTTTTCATCTACGAGAGCTAATGGACAAGGAACCAGAGAATCTTGTCAACTAGGACATAATTGAGAAGGTGGAAGGTCCGACGCCCTGGGTGTCACCCATCATAATTGCTCATATGCCCAAACAGCCTGACTTTGTCAGAATCTGCATTGACATGCGATTGCCCAACAAGTCGATTATAAGGTGAGCGAGACCTTACCCGATGATCAATGACATTATCGCAGAGCTGCAGTGTGCAAGGTTCTTCTCCAAGCTGAACCTGAGGGCTGGATACCACCAGGTCCTGTTGCACCCAAAGTCCATGTACATCAAGACAGTCACAACACACCAGGGGCTTTACCGGTACTAACGCCTCAGCTTTGATGTATCGTCAGCTGCTGAGGTGTTCCAGAACTTGATACGAGGGGCTCTGGCAGACTTGGAGGGCATCTTGAATATCAGTGACAACATCCTAGTGTTTGTCATGTCAGAGGTTGAGCACATGGCATGCCTGGTGAAGACCCTGGAAAGCATACAAGCACTGGGCTTAATACTACATCGTGAGAAGTGTGTGTTTCTGCGGACAAGCATTGGGTTCTTTAGATTTGTATTTAAAGAAGGAGGGGTGTCCCCTGACACCCACAAGGTCAAGGGTATAATGGAGCCAAGGCCCCTGGAGAATGTGACTGAAGTTTGCAGCATCCTGGGCATGCTGACCTACTGTGAGCGGTTCATAAGCAACCTGGCCCTGCAGTCAGAGCCCCTGAGGAGTCTCACACGGAAGGACACCACCTAGCAGTGGGGCCCTCTTGAGCAGGCAGCGTTCGAGGATGTTAGCAGAGTCTGCACGGCTGAAGATACAATGGCGTTCTTCGACTCGTCTCTGCCGTCTGAGGTGGTGGTTTTGAGGTGGTGGTGGACTCCAGTCCGTTTGGTCTGCGAGTGGTGCTAACGCAGATGGACACTAAAGGAGAAGTGGGACCCATTGCTTATGCCAGTCGCGCTTTGTCGTAGACTGAACAGATGTACTCTCAGATTGATTGTGAGGCCCTGGTGGTTACAGTGGGGGTGCCGGCATTTTTGGCTGCATGTGCTGGGCAGACCAGTGACACATCACAAGCCCTTGCTGCCCATCATGGCGGGCTCATCATTGAAGCTGCCAGTCTTTGTTGAAAGTTGTAACGTGGCACTGCTAGAGTATGGTGTATATTGCTGTTGTACCGGCCAGGGGCAAACAATGCAGCAGACTATTTGTCTCACCACCCCGATGACGGAATGGAAGGGGAGGGCACGTCCAGCATCGAGGAGGCAGATGAGCATGTGCAACTCATCATGGAGTTGGCCACCGCAAATTAGATGCCTATCCAGGAACTGGAGCGGGCGTCAGAAAGTGATGAGTGCTTCCGGATCCTCAGGGATGCACTGCAGAGAAGTGGGTGGAAGTCAGTCCTGGAGGGCCTGGGGAAGTCGACTGAGCAGGCTCATTTGACTCTGGAGAAGCTCTGGAGAGTCCAAGATGAGCTGATATTCACAGACTCAGGACTACTGCTGCGGGGGTACAGGATGTTTGTGCCTGCCAACAAGATATAGCAGGTGAATGATCTGATGCATCAAGCACACAAGGGAATGGCCAAGACCAAAGCCCGACTGTGGCTGAAGGTGTGGTTCCCGATCTTGGAAAGAAGAGTAGAGGAGTTTGTGGCGGACTGTGTGTACGGTGCCAGGCGTCATCGCTAGTACAGAGAAACCTCCACTCAAGTCCATGCCTCGAGGAACAAAGCCATTGGAGGCGGTACATGCAGGCTTTGGGTCCACAGGGAGAGACATCCATTTCCTGGTCATGTTGGACCAGTGGTCAAGGTACCCCGAGGTTTAATTCCTTGACTCTGTGTCATTCGAAAATGTGGCAGCATCGCTGGAAAAGATTTTTGCAACTCATGGTCTGCCCCAGACCCTTTGCTCGAACAATGGACTGAAATTCAAAGGGGAAAGCTTTGGACAGTTTTTGAAGACGTATGGCGTATACCATAGGAAGATCACTCCGGTGTGGCCACGGGCCAACGGCGAAGCAGAATGGTTTATGAGGAACCTCAATAAGGTGTTTCGATTTGCTCATGTGCAGGGACAGTGCCTTCGGAGGCCCTTATACCAGTTCCTCATGTGCAGGGACAGTGCCTTTGGAGGGCCGTATAACAGTTCCTCAGGAATATCAAGAAACTTCCCATTGCTCTACCAGAGTGGCCCCAGAAGAAGCAATGTTTTAGAGATGCCTGAGGGTAGGGAGGCACGCTTCATAGAACTTGCAACCCAACACTGCATCCCAAAGGTGGATTTGGGTGGGCTCACCAGCCCTTCATTTGGTTGGGAGCCGTGCACCAGCTGCAGTTGCTATTGCTTTGGGGAGAACTCTCAAGGCAGACAGATCAAACCAAAGAAGTATCTCTAGTGACATAGGATACTGTGTTTAAGGATGAGAAGATGAAGATGGGCCTTGCAGGAAGGTGGGAAAGTTAGTTGTGGCGACAGATGTGGTTGGCAGGTTAGTTAATATGAGACATGTGGGGAAAATTGTAGGTTATAGTGGACATTAGGAGGTGAAGAAAAGAAGGAGATGAGGGTGGGGAGAGGTTGATGAGCATAAAGAGGTAGGTGTGGGAGGAGAGATTTTCGGGTGGGGAGTTAGAAGGAAGAAAAGATGTGGTGACTGTGTATGTTAGTGCAAAGGAAGAGAGGGGATTTTATGCCAGTGACAGTAGTGCAGTGGGGGAATGTTGTATAGATTTTGATGGTTGGTAGGGGTAAGTAGGAGGATGGGGAGAGATTAAGGAGTGAGTGTGGATAGTAGTACCCGACTGGGTGGCAGTATGGGGTGAGATGTCTTGAAGGGTGGGAGGGGATGGTAGGCAGGTTGTAAACGTTGGGATGGGGAAAGAGGAGGTGTGATGAGGTTGGGGTTGGTTGAGTGGAGGTGGGGTAGATGTATGTGCCTGTTGACTAGGGATGGTTGAGAGGTGAAGTTGGGTGGTAGGGTAGAGTGGGAGCAGAATAAGTGGTATATGGGTGAGAGGTTGTGTTTGGCAATAGAGATGTGGAAGAGAAATGGTGTGGCAGAAGGTATGTGTGGGAGGGCAGAGAATGTTAGCAAGTGGTATTGTAGTTTGGTAGGAGGAATGAGGAGATTGAAGTAGTCAGTACATGCAGGTACAAGTAGGTGTCTAAGGTGGGTACAAGGTTGAGTGAATAGAAGGAAGGGGTGAACGGAAGTGTATCACGTTTGTGGATGTAGGTAGAGGTGAGGATTTAGGTGTATGTAGATTGGCATAGAAGGAGGTAGGCCAGTGTGGCTAAGTGAAAGGGGTGAATTACGTGTAGGTAAGTGGAATGAGTTAGCTGGCAAGCATAGATAGTGTGTCCGGTGGGGTTTTGGGGAAAGAAATGGGTTAGTTGGGGAAAGAGGTAGGTGAGAACGATTGGGTCGTAGGAGGGCCTCATCAGGAGTTTAATATGTAGGGAGTGCAGAAGATGTGGTTGGATATTGTAGGGGAGGTGCTAGATGTTGGGAATGCAGCTAGGTAGGCTGGTGAGAGTAAGTTTTGCATGGTAAGGGGGAAGAGGTGTGATCAGGGGGTGTTAGATAGTAGGTGGGTTGGTGGTATGAAAGTAAGAGGTTGAGTTGGATGTGGAGGTGTGGGTGGTATGTGCATACAGAGTACTTACTGGCTGGTTGATGATTAAGAGATTGTTTATAGTGGTAGAATGTTGGAAGCAGAATGTCTGTAGGGACTAGGATTAGGTGGGGGCATGTGTATGGTAGTGTTGGTTGCAGGGATAAATGAAGGGATTGAATAATAGGTTGCAGGCTAGGCATTAAGCTTATGTATAGGGATCAGGTGGGTTGTAGGTATGAGCAGTTCCTGTAGTAGTGGGTGTTCAAACTCTCGGAGGATGGTGGATACATGCTCTGGAGCGACAATGTGTCATGGTGAAATGTGGATGAATATGTTGGTTGGTAAATGAATGTGTGGTAGGTGGGTGGGGGAGGTGGATTTAAAAATAATGGGTAAGAAGTGGTTGCAAAGTGTTAATAAGCCAAGGGTAAAGGTAGCTCCTGGATATTGAACATAACTCAGTGAGTAGAAGCTACTTCTGGAGCTCAAGGAGTGTATTTACTGTGCAAGATATCCAACATCGACAAGAGATTCAAGCAAAGCCACTTATTCATAAAAAAATGTTTTTAAAGTGATTTAATCCAAGGGCTTGATTCACAGAAATTTGACCTGGAGCAAATCAGAGATGCCCATTAGTATCTCTGATTTGCTTTTGCTACCTCAAACCTGACTCAAAACCCCAAATCTGGAGATTTCTTGAGAGTTACATTTCCACTTGAGCATCTCATAGATGAGCCAGGCATCTCAAAATCTGTTCCAGTGTTAGCCTTTGTGAATCTGCTCTAAGGTAGTAGAGAGAAATCAGAAATATTCACAGGCATCTGTGATGAGTCAGCAATGAAACTAGGACACAAGGCTGCCATGTTTTTAGTTAAAGACTTATTGAAAAACAAAAGGGTTGGGAAAATGCCTCTCCGACCCTGCTCTAAGAGAAATTCCCCACCTAAAAGCAAAAACTAAGGATCTGTCTGTGTCAAGATGTCAAAATCAAAACTGTCCTTGTGTCCGAACATCCTGACCCTCACACTATAAATCAAACTATAAGGTGAAAAGGGGAAAGTCTTTAACCTTTGGTGATTTCAAAAGTGTTCATAAAGGAAAATAAACATCTCCAAAACAAAAGCTCTCCACGGCAAATGATCCTTGGTTCTAGAGGGTGGATCCCTTCCCCAGGATTCGTCATTGATACAAATGATTTTCTGTATTCTTCAACATTATAAATTATTCTCAAACACAAAAGTTCTTCAAGATCAAAAGGCTTTGGTTCCAGAGGGTAGTTCCTTTCCTGCTGCATTCTTCCTAGATATTAATACAAGTGGATCTTAGTTTAGCAGTTCTGTGTGTCTTTCTCGGCCTGCAACAATACTGTTATTTACAAGGCTGCCTAGCCTTGTGGTTTTCACTTCTTTTAAAAGTAATTGTTCTTATTTAACAAACACAGTTATGTATCTTTTCTGGCTATTTCTTGTAGATTTGCAACTGCTTGGTATTCTCCACTGCCAAGACCTCTTATGCACTTGTGATTGCCTTGTATACTCTCCTGCCAGAGCTTTTTATTGAGTGCCTGGTATACTCTCCTGCCAGGACGTCTGGTATTCACACTTATGCTTGTTTGGTATACTCTCCTGCCAGGGCTTTTTGTAGTCACACGCACTTGTAGCTGGCTGGTTTACTCACTTGCCAGTCTTCTTATATTCACACGTGGTTCCTCTGTTACTTCAACAGTTGCACATACCCTGCTTGGTATTTCACATCTCCTTGATTCATCATCCGATTTGGGTTCTCCACATATTTGCATACCATATATTCACATATGGCTGAAGTCCTGATATGCAATATGCCTTCTTGGCTTCTAATTTGTTTCTGTATTGTCTATGTTTCTCTGGCTTTACTGATTGTGGTTTGTACTTGGAGCCATTGCTGTAATGCCCAGGAGTCCTCACTATGCCTGGGCTGACTCACCAGCTTTGCCTGGCGTTCTCGAGCCCATTCAGGCTTACGTGGCAATTGCCTGCCGTCCGCATCCCACTCTGGACTGCTCTTGCATCATCCCGGTCTCAGTAGTTGAAAGGATGCCTTGGTCGGTTTCCAAATGCCTCGGAGTCTTCCACTGGCTCATTGCATGTCTGCAGCACATTTGCTTCCTCTCTGGTGAGCTGCTCGGCTCTGCCACAACGGTACATGCTTCCAAACTCCCCAACCTCACAGAGAGGAACGACGACTTCTCGAACACAGCAGCAGCCTTCCTCAAGAGTTTGCTTTCTAGTTGTTTTAAATGTGCCGTGCACAGGTGTATTCTGAAAACAACTAGAACTCTCATTGAGATTGAGGCTCCCTCTGCTCTGCATTGTTCTTTCCTTCCTCCTCGTCCCAGTACTTGGGTGATTTTGGGAAAAGGAGTATATGGATGTTGATTGATACAGGTTACTTGGAAAATCACTTTCAACCGTTCTGAATGAGCCACTTCTATATGATGGACTGGAAAAAGTAGATTTGGGTTCTTTTATATTTTAGACCAGTGAGGGAAGAGTGGCCTATACAGTTTTGGGAAAAGGTTTCTCTATTTTTCCCTAAAGTGGGGTGTAGATGAATGGCAATAGGCCATTAGGGTTTTGGTTATCAAGGGATTTTCTTAATCAGCAAATGGGCGATACAATGTCACATCCAATGAAATCATGACATCTCCACACAGGCTGTCTCCTTCCATGTGATCTTCCCTCATGTAGCCACCCCCAAGGTCAGGATCAGGTAGCGGATGCATCTCTGGGCCACAATGGTGGAGGTTACTGCCAGGGAATCAGTGATGACTCCATTGGATTCATCACACATCTCACATTTGTTCAAGTGCAAATCTTTAAGAATCAGGCTCATTATGTTTTGAGGTACCTTCTAGAGGATCACTTATGTAGACATGTACAAATAAAATGAATAATTTTAATCAAGTCTTAAAATATTGCATAGTAAAAAATTGAATGATATTGTATCTACTCAACATTATGTATTTGATCAACACCTGACATTGGGGTCTTGCAAATTGCAAAAACCACACCAAATGATGTGGTGATCAATATTGCACAATTGCATATATGTGATTAGGATGCACATTTGTTGGAATCCCAAATAGTCAACCCGGGTGCTGTGATGTGACAGCCATATAATATTATGCCACTACTGAATGGGAGTCAAAGTACCTCCATGCCTTAGTCAGTGATAGGCTTTCCAGACTCTTCAGAATTACAATCAGGGCCAAGTTGATCCTGGGTAATTTGTGTTCAGTTGATGTGTTGAGAAGCAGGTGGGGAGAAGAGGGTTGTAGGGCCTAGAGTGTGACACAAGCCAGACAGTAGGGCAATCCTAACACCTCTGCTTTACAATGCTTTTTAAAAAAAATGTAGTTTTGTCTTAGTGCGAGCAAAAAAGACAGACACAATCCAGCCAAATAACTCAATGCTGTGGACCTCAAAATAGCCATGCATTGCAGTATGAAGTGCCACCACACGTGCATGATATATACATGTACATCGGGTGGAACTCTGTGGTGTGATGAATGGAATATGTTTGCAGGATATTTCCTGGCAAAGCCGCTTTGTCAGAAATGTCCTGGCACTGCCAGGCTCAGAAGAGACTTGTTAGCAGTTAATGAAGCAGTCTTAGATACCTTCTGCTTGATTAACACTTACCCGCAGAAGTCGGTGGAGCCTACAATGATTTCTTATGGGAATTCAGGAAGAACATACTCTCTCTTAGCACTTAAGGGGTTAAACCCGTCCGGTTACGCTATTAACAAAACTTCGATCCACTGTGCAAATGGCAAATGATGTCAGCACATGTTGAAAATTGGTAATACAGAAAATGAAGCAGTCTCGTTTAATGCTGAATCCACACCCGCGTCGGCTGCGTGTTTGCACCTGGGAGGGGAGGGTGGTCTGAATAGGAATAAGAGATCCCTTAGTGCTGTTCTGAGTGTCAATTGATGCCAATATATTTACTTTCCACCAGGTTAAATGATAAAGTATGTACAGTTTAGGGTGGTAGGCCTCACCTCCTGCTATGGCTGCACAACAACAGACCGTCTATTCATGCCAACATCTATATTGTAGCCCTCATCCTACTTTATTGGAGTTGCCAAATGCATAAATAAATACAAATGCAAATACAAAATGTGATTAAATGCAATATGGAAGATAACATTACCATCTGTCTGTGCTCTTTATTGTGGCACACATCACTTATGGGTTGCATTTTAGCTGTGCCAGCCTGAAGATCACTTGATTCTCTAAGACAGGCTTGTCCAACCTTTTTGAATGTGGGGCCAAAGCATTCACTTTTTGTCACCCGGTGGGCCGGCGAGCCAAAAGTGAACACCCTGACCCAAAGCAGTATATTCAAAAGCGATGGTGTGTGACCTTTGACGCAATAGCATCACAGGCATAGCCATGCAGTCCCAAAGATAGCTTTTGGTGTCGGGGGCAGTGATCAAAGGTTAGTTTCTTGTGATTTCTTCCAGCGTGTATGTGTTGATATTTCTCGGAAATAGTGGGGGCGACCGAGCGTAGCGAGGGAGCTATAACAATCTAGGGAGGGTTTGGTGGGGGGCTGAAATATGGGGCTGAAATTGTGCATTTCACAGCAGGACAAGTGACCAAAAAGCTTACAATCAGTTCTAAAGGGGAACATGTACATTCCATGTCACTAACAGGAGACAAGAACATTGTAGAACACAACACATTTTAATGATCAATGTGTCCACAGTGTAAAACAGCACTGTCACTGATGTAACACTTTGACATGCTGGTTGTGCCCAAAATATGCCTCTGTAGCAACATGTCTATGCTGGCTGTTCCCAATCTAGGCCAGCATTATCCTCTACAAAGCATGATTGATGCTGCCTGAGCATGTGCAGTGTGCCCAATACATATGCCAGCTTATCTCTGTAATACACATTCATTACTTCTGTGGTAATGAAAGAAGCATAATCCAATTCCAGGGGGCACCTGAGGCAGTAAAAGTCCTCCGCCACAGCCCGGTTTATTGGTCGGAACCAACATTGCAGAAATAAATTAATTAATCGAGTCCACGGACCCAACAAACATTGAACAAATAAATAAATCGGGCAGGGGAGCCGACTTATGAATTTCCCGGGGAGTGCCCAAATATAGGAAGTGACATAACCAGCACTTATATGACCGCATTTGCACATAGTCGCCAACTTGGTTCCAGGGGACGGGGGGTGCAGAACAGTGGAAACATTGGCTAGCATGTATTGCATATACTAAAGGCAAGTAAGAAGGAGGTTTAAGCCTTCCAGTTGCATTCCAGTAGGCCAATATTGCCCCTACTGCACCCCTCTACAATCATCCAGGTTGTAGTAGCCCTCAAAAGGCAGAGCAACACAACTAGGATAGGAGAACGAAATGCCATCCCATCCTGTGAGTGTGTCAAACCTTAGAGCAAAGACTGTGCGTGTGCCTTGGAGCACAATCTCACTAATTTGGTGCAAATCTCGCAAGTAGATGCATGGGAATCCCATGCATGTGTGTGGGCTGCAGACCCCGGATCACTTGCTCACTTCTTCAGTGTGAAACTCTGTCGAAGGCAGTACTCTCCCAATGGTGAGAAGTGTCATATTTTCACATGAACTATGCTTAAGCACTTTGGGTTATTGAATAGTGCTGCTACATTCGGAGTAATTCCATCCCTTTAAATATATTAGCCCTTGTATAACCACAACAGTGTTGATTTATTCTGATGATGATGAAGATGATGTTAGACTTGCTCAATAGTTCTGGTTCTGTATCATTAAATGTACTTCAGATCTTCAGAGTCTCGGGAGGATAGCTCAGGGGCAATTTGCTCGCCTTGGAAGCAAGACGACAAGGAGCAACACAGGTTCGATCCCTCTGGGTATATTATACCTCTACATCTGGGCACCCCTCTTACCAATAGGGGTGCACAGAGGTACAAATACACCCAAACCAAAACGATTTTTAGAAATTGAGGGACAGACTTGCTTTGCATCTGTGCCTCCATTTCTAAAAATCGTTTTGGGTTGGGTGTACCTCTACATCTGTGCACCCCTCTTGCTAAGAGGGGTGCACAGATGTACAAATACACCCAACCCAAAACGATTTTTTAGAAATTGAGGGACAGACTTGCTTTGCATCTGTGCCTCTATTTCTAAAAACCGTTTTGGGTTGGGTGTACCTCTACATCAGTGCACCCCTCTTGCTAAGAGGGGTGCACAGATGTACAAATACACCGAACCCAAAACGATTTTTAGAAATTGAGGGACAGACTTGCTTTGCATCTGTGCCTCCATTTCTAAAAATCGTTTTGGGTTGGGTGTACCTCTACATCTGTGCAACCCTCTTGCCAAGAGGGGTGAACAGATGTACGAATACATCCAACCCAAAACGATTTTTAGATATTGAGGGACCGACTTGCTTTGTATCTGTGCCTTCATTTCTAAACATCGTTTTGGGTTGGGTGTACTTCTACATCCATGCACTCAGATGTAGAAGTATATCCAACCCAAAACGATTTTTAGAAATTGAGGGACAGATGCAATGCAAGAGCCTCTTGCTTTGCATCTTTCCCTCTATTCTTAAACATAATTTTTTCCCCGGCTTTCACCCGTGCCGCCAGAGAGAGACACAGAATGGATGGAACAAAGGGCCATCCATACTGCATCTCTTCTCTCCGGCCTGGAGGGCTGGAAGGGGGGGGGGCGGAGCACCCGCATACTCTGCGCCCCTGAAACCGGGCCGTGGCCTGTAACTGTCTCTGGTGCTGGGGGCACCAGAGGCAGTTACAGACCACGGCCCAGTTTATTTATTTATTTGTTCAATGTTTGTTGGGTCCGTGGACCTGATTAATTAATTCATTTCTGCAGAAATAAATAAATTAATCGGGTCCACGGACCCGACAAACATTGAACAAATAAATAAATAAACCGGGCCGTGGCAAAGGCAGTAACAGTCCTCCGCCACAGCCTGGTTTATTTATTTATTTGTTCAATATTTGCCGGGTCCACGGACCCGATTAATTCATTTATTTCTGCAATGTTGGGTCTGCCCAACATTGCATAAATAAATAAATTAATCAGGTCCACAGACCCGACAAACATTGAACAAATAAATAAATAAACCGGGCCGTGGCCTGTTACTGCCTCTGGTGCCCCTCCCTCCCCCTTTTAGGGGGCACCAGAGGCAGTAACAGTCCTCCACCATGGCCCGGTTTATTTCTTTATTTGTTCAATGTTGTCTGCACAGCCTCGCTGGCCACATGAAATGGCTTGGAGGGCCGCATTGTGGCCCGCGGGCCGTATGTTGGACAACCTTGCTCTAAGACATGACTGCAATTATCCCAAAAACAGTAATGTCCGGTCTAGGCCGGATGAGCACCTCGAAGCATGTGTAAAGGGTCAGACATAAGGCTCGGACACAATGGTGGAATGCTTTTTAGTATAAACTTTTATTTAATAAAATGTTGGGAAACTGCCTCTCTGTCCCTAAAGCTAAAATGGGTTTCCCTACCTCAAAGAAAAAAAATGAAATTGTCAGGAATTCAAAATCTTCCTCTCCCAAGCTATCCTCCCCGGTGCACCAGCCCGAGTGGGATTATTGTACTTTGGACGCACCACCTTGGCCCACGGGAAAGGTCTCCCACTAGTGGAGAAGGGAAGACATCCTCAGATTGGTCACTTATCTTTCCCCTTTCCTTAGGGCTCCTCCCATCAGAACTATGGCTCAGACACAAAGGTGGCAGGTTTATCAACAAAAGTTTGGAAAAATGCCTTTCTGTCCCTGAAGCTAAGAGGGGGTTCCCTAAATCAAAGAAAACTAATGAAATTGTCAGGAAATCGAGAACTAAAAAGTCTGTCACTGCAGTGTCTCAGACCTACCTCTCTACCTAACAATAACAATCTAAGGCAAATGTTCAAGGATGATCTCTTTACCAAGTAAAAAGTGTTCTTTATGTTTTCAGCCAACAGAAAACCTGCCAGTCTTTCCCCTAGACATCTTCTTATCTGAATGCTCATTCCTTTAGGTTCCTGAGCCCTTTTGATAAAATGTCCCTGGCAATTTACAAAGTAAGGTGTCTTGTGTCCCTGTTTATTTATCCTAGCAGCTAGGCACTGTTCGCTTTCAAGTGCACGACTCCTTTTTTTAGTTCCAAGGTTCTTACCCTCTTGCTTTCAATCTCTCATGTGGGTGCGAGTCCCAGACTTGCAATACTTTACAAAACTTGGTTAACATTCCTGCCAAGCCAGTGTTTTCTCATGAACTGTCTCTCTTTCTCACATAGGGTCCCAGCTCCTCTTTCTCACATATGGGTGTGTGTCCCAGACTTGCACTGGTGTACTGTATTCGCCTGGTTCACACTCCTGACAAACATACATAACTTCCAACTTTGCTTCACATGCATTCAGGTTCCCAGACCTGCGTATTCTTGACCTCTTGATTGGGGGCAGGTCCAAAACTCACACTGCTGCATTGCATTCACTTGGTTCACTCTCCTGCGAAGTACACAACTCGTTTACGGCCCCATACCATATTATTCTTTTATTTGGGTGGGGGTCCCAGACTCACATGGCTGCATTGTATGTGCTTGGTTCACTCTCCGGCCAGGTAAAACAACTCACTCAGGGTTCTAGACCCACTGCTTCCAGCTTGATAAACATCCACATTGCTTTCTCAGACGTCCTGCACCTCAAGGATAACTTCACAATGGTGGCATGCTTTTGCAAATACACTTTTATTTAACTGAAGGTTAGGAAACTGATGATCTGTCTCTAAAGCTAAAATGGGTTTCCCTACCTCAAAGAAAAAAACTAAATTATTAGGAATTCGAAATCTTTCTCTCCCAAGCTATCCTCCCCTGGTGCACCAGCCCGAGTGCAATTATTGTACTTTGGACACACCACCTTGGCCCACAGGAAAGGCCTCCCCCTAGGGAAGAAGGGAAGACATCCTCAGATTGGTCACTTATCTTTCTCCTTTCGTTCGGCTCCTCCCATCAGAAATAAGGCTCAGACACAAAGGTGGCTATCAACAAAAGTTTGGAAAAATGCCTTTCTGTCCTTGAAGCTAAGAGGGGGTTCCCTAAATCAAAGAAAACTAATGAAATTGTCAGAAGTCGAAAACTACAAAGTCTGTCACTGTCGTGTCTCAGACCAACCTCTCTACCTAACACTGACAATCTAGGGTAAATGTTCAAGGATGATCTCTTTACCAAGTAAAAAGTGTTCTTTATGTTTTCAACCAACAGAAAAGCTACCAGTCTTTCCCCTAGACGTCTTCTTATCTTATGCTCATTCCTTTAGGCTCCTGAGCCTATTTTCTCTTTAGATAAAATGTCCCTGGCAATTTACAAAGTAAGGTGTCTTGTGTCCGTGTTTATTTATCCTAGCAGCTAGGCACTGTTCGCTTTCAAGTGCACGATTCCCTTTTTTAGTTCCAGGGTTCTTACCCTCTTGCTTTCAGTCTCTCATGTGAGTGCGAGTCCCAGACTTGCAATACTTTACACAACTTGGTTAACTTTCCTGCCAAGCCAGTGTTTTTCTCATGAACTGTCTCTCTTTCTCGCATAGGGTCCCAGCTCCTCTTTCTCACATATGGGTGTGTGTCCCAGACTTGCACTGGTGTACTGTATTCGCTTGGTTCACACTCCTGGCAAACATACAGATCTTCAAACTTTGCTTCACTTGCATTCAGGTTACCAGACCTGCGTATTCTTGACCTCTTGATTGGGTGAAGGTCCAAAACTCACACTGCTGCATTGCATTCACTTGGTTCACTCTCCTGCGAAGTACACAACTCGTTAAGGTCCCCATACCATATTATTCTTTTATTTGGGTGGGGGTCCCAGACTCACATGGCTGCATTGTATGTGCTTGGTCACTCTCCTGCCAGGTAAACAACGCACTCAAGGTTCTAGACCCACTGATTCCAGCTTGATAAACATCCACATTGTTTTCCCAGACATCCTGCACCTCCAGGATACCACACCTACCTGTTTCTTTTTCTTTTCTTTTAAAGAATTTATTCGACATCAAGTCATTAGGTTACACATATAATATAAAATGCAATAAACACACACAATTATTTATCACAAATACGCAAAATTAATAACACTGATAAGATATATAAAAACAAAACTAATACATGACTCCTTGACAAAATATTCCAAAGAATCACCATATTGCCAAGATAACATAACAAGATGGCAGTTAACGGTCCCAAAGGGATTACTGGAGCAGCAGGAGAGCTATACTTGCAGCCTGTTTCCCAGTTGAAGTGCTACAATTTTTCTCCTCAAGATCCATGCTCTCTGCAAAAAACAGGCCATAGCACCCACAATTGGGGGGGGGGGATTGATTGGACCAGAAATTCCACGGCACAAGGCCAATGACTTGATCCCTGCCTCCAGCAGGATGGGTCTCAGGTGTACTGACCTTAGCCGCTGGAATGATTTATAAAATAAAATGAAATGTAATATTGACTCCTCAGGGGCATCACACAGGCGGTATCTGGCAGAACCAAGGCCATTCCATTCGGCGTTAAAGGCGCTGATAGGCAATATACCTAATCTTACTCAAATATAGTGATCTTGCGATCGCAGACCTGATCTGATCCAAATAGGATTTAAAACCATATATGTGTCTCTGAGCCAAATAGGCAGTCTCCAAATTAAAGTTTGAGGTCTCAAGAATGAGCGTTTCTCTGGGGGCTTCATTAGATTGCAGCTCAAATTACAGAGCCTGCCTGGCTCATTCCAAAACTCAGCCATTTTCAGATAGAATAATACATTTTTTATGATAGGTTAATTATAATGCGCTTACTACCCAGAGGTTTCTAAGCGTGAATCTGGGGATCGAACCTGTGTTTCTCTGTGTCGTCTTGCTTCCAAGTCGAGCACGTTGCCCCTGAGCTATCCTCCCGAGACTTATGTGGTGAAGCCATTCCAATCCACTTGCTACTTCCAGTGACATAATATGTTCCAATGCATCCGTACATGGCTCAAGAGCTAGTCTCATCCACAATCTAACCCACAGGGAGACAGGCTGATATATAAGAAATAAAGTGAAAGGGAGTGTGCCACATTCCAAATGCACTAGTGCAGTCGGCGCCCTTGATGGTAATTGCAACAGTTTCAAAATAAAGTTATTTTCTCTTATTAAAAGAGTCTCTGCATTGTCATGCCCCCATAGTTCTGGGCCGTAGGCGGCAGCTGAGACAGCCTGCCTCTGATATAGCTCTAATGCAGGTGAAATTGCACCACTCCCGTTATGACTAAAGAAAGCCAAGATTTATTCAATGTGACTGCTCCTCTGGCTTGCTGATGGGCCCATCTGGGACTAGCATGGATTCTCACCCCAAAGTAGTCAAAACTTTCAACTTGTTCTATTAACTTGTTGTCGATCGTAATTCACAGAGCAACCCTCTCCCTGCCTTTTGGTTTTATGAACATTGACTTTGTCTTGGCGATATTAATGCCAAGACCCAGCTCCCTAGATTTCCTTATGAAGATTGCTAGGGAATCCTTTAGGCCCTGTGGTGGCGTGGCTATTAGCACAGCATCATCGGCATAGAATAATGCCAGTAACTTGGTTGTAGCCAGCTTCGAGCAGTCCTGCCCCCCTCACTAACTCATCTACAATTCCTTGTATATATAGATTGAACAAACGGGAGGGCCAGGACACAGCCCTGTCTAACTCCCAAGGCCACCTCAAAGTCTGTAGTTTGTTCAGGGCCCAGAAAATAGCATACACAGGACACTGTGTTGTAGTGTGAGGCTGATTTAGTACCTATCAGATGCTCTGTTCGCAGGACACAGTCAAATGCTGTCATAAGGTCCATGAATAGTACACACAAGCACATCTTTAATAAGACTGTGTATTTTTGGATGATTAGAAATAGCATAAGACACTGGTCTGTGGTACGCTGTCCATTTTGAAACCCTGCCTGGTGGACACTAATTATCTGTTTATGGTCCACCCATGTCTGGAGATATTTCTAAATTATTTTTCCAAACAGCTTCCCAGCCCTGTCCAAGAGGGATATGGGTCTAAAATTGGCCAGGCTATCCCTACTACCTTCTTGTATACCCGTATAAGGACTGCCCTACACCATGAGTCTGGGATCCTGCCTGTGAATATCACTGCCCTGAAGACCTGGAGTAATATAGCTGTCAAGGTACTAGACTCGTCCTTGTAGAAATCCAATGGCATTAGATCTGGACCAGCCGCCTTGACATTTCTGGAGGAGGCAAAAACTTCTTCTACATCCTGCAGTGTAATACATAATGGATTAATACCAGTTCTGACTTCAATGGCCAACAAGTGGGTTAAAGGGGAATCTGCTGCATAAAGAGCACATAAATGTGCCCTCCATATCTCCCACTAATACTATCCAGCTTTTGGGGGTTCCCTTTAAGATCTCTATTGGAGATCAGTTTCCAAAACAACACATTGTTTCTCGACTGCCAGGCGTTGTGCAATCCTTCCCATGTCCATTTTAGATATATGGTCTTTCTTTTATAAAGTAATTTTCTCTAATGGGATCCCAATGAACGAAGCAGGGATCTATCAGTCCCCGATGAATCTCTGATGCACTTTTCTATATCTCTCTTTGCCTCTCTGCAGGAGCCATCAAACCATGTGCCCCCAGAAGTTAGTTTACTCTTACATTTCCCCCCAATCCCTGAAACATATGGTTTCACATTTATTTTCAACATTTCAAACTCGCCCAACACCCTAATGGGCTTAGTTTCTGGATTACAGATTGCCATGACATTGTCTAAAATTGATATTTATATGCTCTCCTTCAACTCGGGAGTAACAATCTTAGCACATTTCAACGGTCTTTGCACAAGGTCTTTTGCCCTGTTGGATCCCTTCATGGGGGCTTTCGTTCCAGAGAATTGATGTTCCAGTTTTAAGTGCATAAACAGCAGGCAGTGGTCACTTTCAGACCTTTCCATAACTCTAAACTCACCCGCCGTGCCGAGGCTGATGCTGAGATTAATATGTAATCGATTAATGACACTCCAAATATTTTATTTTTGGTCCAGTTGGTCTCTAACAAACATTCCATTGCAAGTTCTAAGCTCAAGGTTGTACAAGATAGACAAGGTTTTAGCTGCCAAGGGGCTCAATGAGATTGGGCCAGGTGCCACCAGTTTAGGGATATCCCAGGCCTCACGTTGATCAATCCACAATCCTTTAAGCAACTTAAACAGCATCAGTTGCAGGTTAAAGTTACCCACTATCATAAGAAAATAATGTGTTTGACCCGCAGCTTCATTGGCAGCTAGAGCCTCCTGGACGGATTCGATACAGGCCATGCCTGTCATGCCCGAAGGTCTGTTATAAATATTAATTAGGCATAATGTCTCTACATGACTATATTTAATATACAACATAAGGACTTCCGGGCACTGGGTGTCTACCTTCTTCACCTCCCAGCCCATAGAAGAATCGATCCAGATCAGCAGGCCTGCCTCGGCCTGCCTGTTAGCCCATTGGTGGCCAGAGTACAAAAAGACTGGTAACCATATAACATGACAGGCTACATGGCCCACCTCTCCTGCAAAGCAATTTTATTAAAACCACTAATAAAACCAGTCCATGTAGGATCGTCCAATTGCCTATTCACTCCAGCAATGTTCCAAGAGAGCAACCTGAGTCCCCGGGTTGCCTCCCTCTAAGCATACACCTTGATCATGTTAGGTGAATTCCTCTGGATTGAGTTGGCTCAGAGTCAGGGGCTGATGGTAGACAGCTGGGACTCGCTGTCAAATCTCCCTTGCTCTTCTCCCACAAGCTGGTAGCGGCTCAACACATAAGTTGGGGCAGGTAAAGCAGGGACCCTCAGGGCATCATCCTCCATTGCTGCTGCAGTCATGCCATTGTGGCAGGGAGTGATGATTTGTGGACCACAGTTGGCAAACTGAAAGAAATAAGCCCATAGACAATAGGTTTCCTGCGCACATCGCTACTGCGTATTGAACATAGCTGCGGAATAGGCCCACATATAGATAACAGAGTGAAACTATCGTATCTTGGTGCAAGTTGCTCCAATCTCACTGATCTGGAAATCAGAAAGTTTACTTGTGCCTCATTATGGCTTTTGTGGGCACCAATATGACATGCCTCATGGGGCTGTGATTTCTGGTTTATGCCAGGTAGGTTTAAAGAACCGCCCTCTAAGGAAAAGGGTTGGTGCCTTGGCAAAAACGTCAAGCCGGCCATGCCTAGTTGGCCTCACTTCCTCACTGGATGAAACTTCGATTCTGCTGGTTGCTGAGAAGATTTGGAATTACACAAGGGATCTGAATTGTTTGTGGGCCTTGGAGGATCACCTGTCTTGCTGTCTCATCCCCCTGGGCCATTGTAATAGACGTTTGTGGAAGCTCGGGGGAGTAGGGCCACAGCGGGGGAGAGGCGTTGGCATCTGTCTTTGTGCCACCCGAGACAATACCACTGAGGTACCACCTCCTCTGGGGGGATGTTTGAGTTGATTGTCCTAATTTTAGATGCCGGACGATGGACCTGTCGCAGTGGTCTCCCACTGGGAGTGCAAGCACACATCAACTGCTCCACTCGTAGGGCCTCAATCTCATCCTTCTCTGTTGCTGCCTCAACACTCACTTCTGCATGCGATCTGGGAAGGGCAAGAGCACCTCCCCTCTCGACGGCATTCCGACACTGTGATCAGGTCTCCAGACGCATGGTGCGGATCAATCGACCGCTCCATTTCAGCCTGCCACATATACTGCAAGTAAGCTCAGCCCTATATGTACGAGCCTTATTCTCTTGCACTGCAATATTGAGCATTAATAGCTCTTTCCCAGATGCCTCGACCTACCTAAGATGGCCGACCTATTTGCATGACTCCTCGGAGCACCGACGCCACTATCAGATGATTGACTGATTCAACCCATTTCCAGACGAGCCCCCGACCGGAGGCGGAAGCCGGCCGCTCATCACAAGGGTCGTGGTCTTAAAGGCCTGCCTGCGGCCGAGACCAGCACTCCTGCACGCGATCCGGGAAGGGCAGGAGCCTCTCCCCTCTCGAAGACCTGCATCTGGAGACCTGATCACGGCACTCTGAACCGTGATCAGGTCTCCAGATGCATGGTGCAGATCAATCGACCGCTCCATTTCAGCCTGCCACATATACTGCAAGTAACCTCAGCCATATATGTACGAGCCTTATTCTCTTGCACTGCAATATTGAACATTAATAGCTCTTTCCCTGATGCCTCGACCCACCTAAGATGGCTGACCTATTTGCACGACTCCTCGGAGCACCAACACCACAATCAGCTGATTGGCTGATTCAACCCATTTCCAGGCGAGTCCCCGAACGGAGGCGGAAGCCGACCGCTCATCACAAGGGCCGCAGACTTAAGGGCCTATCTGCAGCTGTCTGCGGCGGTTCGCCCATCGCCTAGACCAACTACTGCACAGTGCCCCACTCTTCATATTCATACGGCAGTAAGTACACAAACCCGCACCGATGGCTCATGCATCTGCCAGATGAACGGCACATCCAAACTCTTGCAAGCACCGGCACCTACCCGTCCCTCCAATGCATTGTACGCATTATATCGCCCATTTTCTACTAAGGTTGCATCATCATGTACCTGCGCCACACACACTAACTGATGCATCATTCGCACCCAACCATCACTGCAGCAATCAAGACGACCACCCCATCAACTGCAATCAGCAACCAATTGACACTCCTGTAGGGAACAGGACACTTTCTATTAAAAAAAAAATGTATGACAAACATGCCTCGCTAACCTGTTCAGTTAACCTATGCTCAGTAGCATAGTGATAAGCATGCATATGACCCTATCCTAGGTCGCCATCCACTGTATTCACCTAAGACCCTATGGTCGCTAGCCATTATGTTCACCTGAGACCCTATGGTTGCTAGCCATTGTGCCTGTTACTCACCTGAGACCCTATAGTCGCTAGCCATTGTGTTCACCTGAGACCATATGGTCGCTAGCCATTGTGCCTGTTACTCTCCTGAGAACCTATGGTCTAGCCATTGTGTTCAACTGAGACCTTATGGTCGCTAGCCATTGTGCCTGTTACTCACCTCAGACCCTATGGTCGCTAGCCATTGTGTTCACCTGAGACCCTACGGTTGCTAGCTATTGTGCCTGTTACTCACCTGAGACCCTATGGTCGCTAGCCATTGTGCCTGTTACTCACCTGAGACCCTATGGTCACTAGCCATTGTGTTCACCTGAGACCCTATAGTCACTAGCCATTGTGCCTGTTACTCACCTGAGACCCTATGGTCGCTGGCCAGTGTGTTCACCTGAAACCCTATGGTCGCTAGCCATTGTGTTCACCTGAGACCCTATGGTCGCTAGCCACTGTGCCTGTTAATCACCTAAGATCCTATGGTCGCTAGCCATTTTGCCTATTACTCACCTAAGACCCTATAGTCGCTAGCCAATGTGTTCACCTGAGACCATATGGTCGCTAGCGATTGTGCCGGTTACTCACCTGAGACCCTATGGTCTAACCATTGTGTTCACCTGAGACCCTATGGTCGCAAGCCATTATGCCTGTTACTCACCTGAGACCCTATGGTCGCTAGCCACTGTGCCTGTTACTCACCTGAGACCCTATGGTCGCTAGCCATTGTGTTCACCTGAGACCCTATGGTCGCTAGCCATTGTGTTCACCTGAGACCCTATGGTCGCTAGCCACTGTGCCTGTTACTCACCTAAGACCCCATGGTCGCTAGCCATTTTGCCTGGTACTCACCTAAGACCCTATGGTCGCTAGCCATTATGTTCACCTGAGACCCCATGGTCACTAGCCACTGTGCCTGTTACTCACCTGAGACCCTATGGTCGCTAGCCATTGTGTTCACCTGAGACCCTATGATCACTAGCCATTGTACCTGTTACTCATCGGAGACCCTATGGTTGCTAGCCGTTGTGTTCACCTAAGACCTTACTGTCGCCAGCCACTGTGTACACATTTCGCCCACCACCTACAAATGCCTCACACCACCACTATACACACCACCTTGCCTTTGCCTACATCACAATACGCCCGCCTCCCAACTCTGTCCAACCTCACCACACTCCTCCTACTACTCTGGACCTCACTACCCCCATTCTGCATGCTCCCAACCAATTTCCCCCCCTACTCTTCCACTGCTCCCCATCCCTCAAACATCTACAGTATGCCCATTCTACAAAACTCACTCCTCTCAGCAACCAACATGATCTCAAGATTGTCCAGACTCAGATCACGCACAATACCCACACCTTTTCTCAGCCTTCCCTCTGCCACGCCCATGAGAAACCTCAGGCTAGTCTCAGACACCCCCCACATCATTACACCTAAACACCGCCATCTCCCACTCAATATCTCTCCCATCACCACTCAACTTGCTACCACACCACTGCATACATCACCACTCAATCGGATACCATCTCACATGCTCAATGCGCCAGCTAAAACATCCATCCTACCACCATCCCCTCCCAAACCCTCCCACACCACAGCAACACCACCCGCTCCCCCCCTCGCAAAAAGCATCCCACCCTCACTCAAATGTGCCCTAATAAATGCACGATCCCTCTCAGCCCATGCTCTAGAGATCAAGAAGCTCATCTCCGCTCACAACCTAGACCTCCTCGTCATCACCGAGAAATGGCTCCATGAAGCATCTGGCCCTGCAATCTCCCTAGCCCTACCCCACGGATTCTCCATTCTACGCTCAGACAGACTCCTCTCAAAAGGAGGTGGAGTAGACCTCATCACAAGAGACTCTCTGTCTTTAAGACAATGCCACCACCCATGTAAGGGAAACACTGACCTTCTCTCAGCCAAACTTACCTTATCTCCCACCTGCACAATCAACTTACAACTCACCTACAGGCCACCAGGCTCACCACACAACTTCCAAGGACAACTCCTTCACGTAATCAGCAACAACCTCAAAAGTTTCACAAAAATTCTCCTTCTAGGGGATCTCAACCTAGGACTGGCGACCCCAAAGACAAAGCAGCCGCCACCCTAGCAAAAGAACTAAAAAACCTTAGCTTCATGCAAAAAGTCTCCGACCCAACACACTGCAAGGACTGCACCCTCGACTGGGTGGCTGACCACAACTGCTCCATCTCCATTACCTCCAACTCTGACTTCCCATGGACCGACCACAATTGCATCCAATTCAACATCCCTACCACACACACCTCCAAAACCCTCACCTATGCTCCCCCAGCTCAAGTCAGGAGCTCAAAGCTTCTAACTAAAGAAAACCTCAGACCCTTCCTTGAAATCCCAGAACTCAGACCACCTTTCTCCAAAGACCCCAGCACTCTTGCCAAAATCTACACTGAAATGCTCACCAAAGCTATGAACGCCATTGCCCCACTAGAGAATAAAAAGGAAAAAAAGTCCATTCATACCAACTCCTGGTTCACGTACAAACTACAGGCATTACACCTAACAAAAACTTGCAGCACTAACCAATTGGCAATCAACCCAAATGACTCCACTAAATTAGAATTTAAAAAGCCCACCAAACAATACAAACACGCCATATTTATGGCTAAATCTAACTCGTTCATCTCACGTATCACCAAGACTAACTCTCAATCGAAAGAAATGTTCACTATTTTTCGTGACCTCATTTCTCCCCCCACCAGCCAGATGAGATAGTGAAGGACCAAGCATGGTGCACCAGTATCCAAGCAGCCCTACTCAACAAAAATCGAACTTCTCCAACAAAAAATACGAGCGCACTCCTTAACCCTAACCATGCCCATCCCACAAACTCGGCAAAATCCCCTTACTCAAGCTGATCGTACCTTCTCATTCCGGGGCATCACAAAAAAGGAAGTCCTTGATCTCTTTATCCACCTTAAGCCAACCTCTTGCAAAGGATACATCTGTCCCCCATCCATCATTAAAGACTGTGACGACTCCCTAGCTCCCCTACTAACTGCATTCATCAACGCATCCTTCTCTACAAATACCGTCCCATCCAGACTCAAAGAAGCCTGGGTACGCCCGCTCCTACAAAAACCAACTCTCGACCCATCATCCCCTACCAATTAACTACCCACCACCACCGTCCCCTTCCTTCTCAAAATTCTAGATTAAGGAGCCCATAACCAAATGCAGCACTTCCTAGAAACAAACACCATTCTGGGGAAAAGACAATCTGGTTTCCGCAAAGGCCACGGCACTGAAACCGCACTCCTGGATCTCAAAAACCAAATAACCTCCATCTTTGATAAGGGCAAACCTGCCCTCCTCCTACTCCTAGACCTCTCTGCCGCCTTCGATCTTGTAGATCATAAAACACTTACCACTCACCTCACCCAGGCCACCCACTTCTCCAACAACGCCTCCTCCTGGATAACATTATTCCTTGAAGGCAGAGCGATGAAGGTATTCTCAGACCAAGCCAATGCAGACCCATCTACCAGCCACTGCGGAGTTCCACAAGGCTCCTGCACTGCCCCCACCCTCTACAGCCTATTTACTAAACCCCTTTTTGATAAACTTGTCTCCTTCGGCATAGCTTATGCAAACTATGCCGATGACACATAAGTACTCCTACCCTCACAGGCACCTATGACAAAGACGCTGCGGCCCTCACAAGGATCTACTCCATCATCCAAGCCTGGATGGCAGCAAATGGTCTGTGCCTGAATGTAGAAAAAATGGAAATCATCATCATGGGCCCAAAAGAAACACTGGCCAAAGTCAACCAACAATACTGCAATTTTTCCATAGACAACACCCCATCCCCGTCTCCTCCTCAGTCAAGACATTAGGATCTCGACT
This sequence comes from Ambystoma mexicanum, assembly GCF_040938575.1. Classification (NCBI taxonomy): domain Eukaryota; kingdom Metazoa; phylum Chordata; class Amphibia; order Caudata; family Ambystomatidae; genus Ambystoma; species Ambystoma mexicanum. Next base: position 217,886,781 of record NC_090931.1, read on the forward strand.
CCACGCTATCCATGACAAGACAAGTCAGCGCCATAGCCTCTGCATCTGCCAACACGACCAAACTCCTATCCGCAGTATCACCTTTTCTCTCTAACCAAAACTGCCTAGCCATAGCTAGAGCTACCATAGGGGCCAGGCTAGATTACTGTAACGTTCTCCTAGCAGGTACATCCAACAAAAACCTCAACCGCCTCCAAACAGTCCAAAATAATGCTCTAAGAGCAGCCCTCAGAATCCCCAAAAGAGACCACATCTCACAGGCCAGAAGAGACGCCATTGGCTTCCCATTAGCGAAAGGATCACATTCAAGACACTCACAGTAATGCACAAAGGCCTTAACTTCTCAGCCCCAACGTATCTCTCAGAAACCATTTTCAGAGACACCTTATCTCGCCCCAAAAGAACCAACCACACACCAAACTGTGCATACTATACATCCACAGAGCAAAAGCAGGAGGGATTGGTTTCCCGCACATTGCCCCCAAACTTTGGAACTCACTTCCGAACACACTCAGAGCAGAAACCTCACTCACAGCATTCCACAAATCTTTCAAAACCACTCTATTCACCTAACACTGCTGCCTCTTCAACCCAGAAACCAGATCTGCATCATGTAAAAATGTAACATAACATGTATATTTGTATATCTGTATGTATATTGCAACTACGCTCAAACTGTCTGTAACAAGCGCCACGATGCACCTGGGCTGATGTGCGCTCTAGAAATACTAAATAATAAATAAACACGCAGGAAGTCAACCAAAGGACAGGATTTTGGTTGATTTTCAGTGTCAGATTGGGGGGCTGTTCTCTTGGGTAAACAGGGGATAGGGCCTCCATCGACATCATGCTGGTTTGAACATGTTTCCCCTGTTGTTTCCCTGTTGCCCCTGTTACCGGGTGAAGCCCGGTATCTGGGGTTTTTGGATTGACTGTTGGATTGACTTTTACCTATAATTGCTTCTGCCACCTTTGCAAGTGTAAGCTGAAGGGATTGCTGATTCGCTGCCACCCTTGCGCAGAGAAAAAATAAGACCTCAGTTTTAGACAAAATAAAATTAATTGAGAAGGATGTTAGAACATCTGCTTGCATGGGGGAGGGTCTCTTTGGGGATATCGGGAATGTCACTATATCCGCAAAATCGGGTACAATGGCTCCTGGCTTAGGTTCGCCATCCGTTCATCATCCGTATAGGGAGCCTCCTGGCTTAGGTTCGCTGCCACCATGTTAGGGCCCAATGCTGTACTAGCACAAGTTGGCGACGCAGGATTAGCAGGCAGGGGCCATAGAATTCCGCCTTAGGTTCTCACACATACGAAGAAGAGATCCATAATTATCGATTTATGGCAGACTCTGATCTAGGTGGTTCCATGTGTTAAAATTGCGGCAAAAATGGCAGTGGACACAAAATATTGTGGCAAAAAGGCAGTGGTTTTGCTGCCGCAATCCATGTAATGGATGCTGGGGATACCCCCGCAACCCCTGGACCCATTATACCATTTAAGGCGAGCGAGGGAAACCCCCACAACCCCTACTCCCCTTAAATGGTGTAATGGGGTACACCTTTAACGGGTTAAACCACAGCATTTTTGCAGCGATTTTTTGTACAGGCAACATTTTTGCCGCGATTGTATCACTGCATACCATCTAGGTTATTCACAGGATCAATGACAGCAGCGGTAACCCCATCTATCCCACCTGGTATAACCGTGGCGCAGAGAGCACTAGGCAGGTTTGATAAAGAAAATTATGGGGGCAAGGCCAGTGGAATCACAAAAGACTCTTCCAAAATACCCCCTAATCTTCCTTTGGGCCTCAGTAGGGCCATCTTTGTTAGTTCTCTTAGATCGGACAGCTGATGTTAACTTGACTCTAGATTTGACAGGAGACCTAAGACGCTTCCCACCTGGGGGCACTCGCTTCGTAGGCCCTGCCTGCATGTTTTTTCATTATCGCAATAAAGCCTTGCGCCAGTAGGCAAAGTCAGGGGGCAGATGACTAAAGTCAGGGGGCAATAGATAATATTGTTGTTGCAATAACTGTAGCTACAGCTGAGAGAGTATGACTGTGGTATGAATGTAGCTGCAATTGTATTATAAGCTGCTCGGGTAATGCAGTCTAATCCAGAGGTACTATAACTCATTATTTTGTTTCACCACAGGGGGCCAAGGGGCGCCAAGGGGCGCTGCAGGGAGGGAATACTGCCACAGGCAGAGCCGAGCTCAGAGAAAAAACTCAGCTTGCTTGGGAAAAACCCTCTCCAGCTTTCCTCCTTGGCCCAATACTTTGGGGGGGGGGGGCAGATAACTCCTCCTTGTTACCTCAGGATGCAGAGTGCACTATCTGGGAGTCGCCAAGAAGGCCACTAGCCCACCAGTATTCCCCCACTACACCGCCACTACACCCCAGTACCTTTGCACAATGGTGGGACATCAACACCACAGGGGTTCTGTACAATAGCATAAACATTAGAACAAGTTGTGAGCCAGTTTATGAGAGTGTAAAAAAAGTGGCCCATGTACCAGGGGACACACAATGCGAAATGGTTGGCTTACAAAGGTATCATTAACCTAAGAAGGCAAGTGCTTCAAACTAAAGAGGAGTACTATATACACGTACAATTGTACATTAATAAGCACCGCTGGAGTCAGTGGTGGGTCAGTAGGGGGGATGGGTGCCGATTCCATCTGTTTTTATTTTAGGACCTCTAGGTTACAATTCTGAGGTACTGGAGCACCAAGCGGACATGTGATTGCCCCTGCACAGTAGCTTCAAGGCACCTGGTAGGAAGGCACAGCCTTTGGAGCAGAACATATAAGCCCAGATACTTACAGGCAAGAACTTCTCGGTGTGTTTTCAGGTGATGGCTGAGTGCTAAACAGGCGCCAGACACTTGCAACCCTCAAGCAAGGTGGAGGCACCAATTCCAGAGGGAGCGGCAACTGACCGATCGCCAACACTGACTACATGTCATACCCCGGAAGGTCAGTTTCATAGATGGAAAAGCCAGAAGGTACTCACCCACAAGAGTCTTGCAAAGCATCAAGGATAGCCGCGCACTCAAAAGTACCGGCATCTAATTGTACAGGCCCTACTCTTGGGATAGGGAAATAGTTTCTACAATGACCCAATCGAAGACACGATGAAAACAAACTCTGCCAAGACTCTGTGGCCCAGCCAGTACCTTCATGGATTTCTAAAAGTACTGCCCTGAGCTCTTTCAATAAACCAGTCGGGGCACCTTGTCATATAGTGCCTTGACGCCTTTGGGTCTTTGCCACACTTTATACATCTGTATACATACATACATGTACTTAAATGCACCAATCTGTAGAATGTGTCTTTCAATCACATATGGCTGGGCGGAAATTGCCTATGGGTGTGTGAGTAAAATGGTGCATTAGCACACATAGCTGCTCCTCCTCCATTACGCCCACTGAATTCAGGGTTTTGAGCCTCATGTATGGGAGTGGAATGTTGGCCAGTATGTTTGGCTAGTTCAGATACTGGCCTTTTCCATGTGTTGTTATTGGCGAGAACAGCTGCAATTTCTGCCAATCAGAGCTCATAATAAAAACCCCTTCGCCTAATTGGGTGACATTTCCAAGCGCCCATTGTCAAAAGCCACAGCATACATAAAGACGGCCTTTCCTAGGAATTCTGCTCCACTGTTGTGGAAACATGAGCAGATTGTTCTGATTCCGATGCACCAGGAGGCTTTTCCACCACGCCAAATAAGGAGTGTTACGTCTAGTGTAATATACAGGGTAATTCATAGAAATTCGCACAAAAGTGGCGCACGCGACTGGCGCACAGCATGCCCGTGCGAATGTCTGCGCCAGCCGCATGCGCTAAAATCAATTTCCGCGCACAGCGTATTCATGGATTTTCGCATCCAAAACCAGCCGTGGCGCAGCGTGGCGCAGCGACCCTGCAGCAGCGCCAGTTACGCCCCCAAGAACACCTTCGCACAAGGAAAAGCCTTCAAAATCCCCAAATAATCGCAAAGGGCTGCGCTAACCCTGGACCAGTTCACAGGGCTGGCAAACAGCAAACGCCAAGCGGGGAACGTGTATTTCAGTGGTTCGCGGGAAGTTCCACACGCGATTGTCCTGTGTACATGTGCATCAGGGGTGCGCGGGAAGTTCCACACGCGATTTCAGCAGGGTACGTGTATTTCAGGGGTGCGCGGGAAGTTCCACACGCGATTGGCCCCGTGCGAGCAGGGTACGTGTATTCCAGGGGTGCGCGGGAAGTTCCACACGCGATTTCAGCAGGGTACGTGTATTTCAGGGGTGCGCGTGAAGTTCCACACGCGATTCCATCAGGGTACGTGTATTTCAGGGGTGCGCGGGAAGTCCCACATGCGATTGGCCCCGTGCGAGCAGGGTACGTGTATTTCAGGGGTGCGCGGGAAGTTCCACACGCGATTTCAGCAGGGTACGTGTATTTCAGGTGTGCGCGGGAAGTTCCACACGCGATTCCATCAGGGTACGTGTATTTCAGGGGTGCTCGGGAAGTTCCACACGCGATTTCAGCAGGGTACGTGTATTTCAGGGGTGCGCGGGAAGTTCCACACGCGATTGGCCCAGTGCAAGCAGGGTACGTGTATTCCATGAGTGCGCGGGAAGTTCCACATGTGATTTCAGCAGGGTACGTGTATTTCAGGGGTGCGCGGGAAGTTCCACATGCGATTTCAGCAGGGTACGTGTATTTCAGGGGTTCTGGGGAGTACTACACGTGAATTGGCCGTGTGGGTCCTCCCAGGTGTTTGCTCTACAACCTCCACGGCCCCTGCAGGCAGCCCACACCACGGGGGACTACCCTGCACCCCTGCTCATGTCCCGCAGGCAGCCCATCCACCATGGGCATGCCCCCCAGCCAACCCACATGTCACCTTGCACTACTGATCAACAATGCATGTCGCACACCACCCCCACCCCCCAGCAGTCAGGGGCACACTCCACCAGGCCCCCACACATGTCTACCACCACCCCCATCCCCCAGCCACCAGGGGCAGATTCCACCAGGCCCCCACTCATGTCTCCCACCAACCCCCACCCCCCAGCAGTGCAGGGGCAGCCTCCACCAGGCCCCCACTCATGTCCCCCTGCACCCCCACCTCCCAGCAGTGCAGGGGCAGCCTCCACCAGGCCCCAACTCATGTCCCCCTGCACCCCCACCCTCCCAGCAGTGCAGGGGCAGCCTCCACCAGGCCCCCACCCATGTCTACCACCACCCCCACCCCCCAGCCACCAGGGGCAGCCGCCACCAGGCCCCCACCCATGTCTCCCACCACCCCCTAGCCCCCAGCAGTCAGGGGCACACTCCACCAGGCCCCCACTCATCTCTCCCACCACCCCCATCCCCCAGCCACCAGGGGCAGATTCCACCAGGCCCCCACTCATGTCTCCCACCACCCCCACCCCCCAGCAGTGCAGGGGCACCCTCCACCAGGCCCCCACCCATGTCTCCCAGCCCCCCCCACCCCGCAGCAGTGCAGGGGCACCCTCCACCAGGCCCCCACCCATGTCTCCCACCACCCTCACCCCCCAGCAGTGCAGGGGCACCTTCCACCAGGCCCCCACCCATGTCTCCCACCACCCAACCCCCCAGCAGTGCAGGGGCACCCTCCACCAGGCCCCCACCCATGTCTCCCACCACCCCCACCCCCCAGCAGTGCAGGGGCACCCTCCACCAGGCCCCCACCCATGTCTACCACCCCTCCACCCCCCAGCCACCAGGGGCAGCCTCCATCAGGCCCCCACCCATGTCTCCCACCACCCCCTACCCCCCAGCAGTCAGGGGCACCCTCCAGCAGGCCCCCACCCATGTCTCCCACCACCCCTACCCCCCAGCAGTCAGGGGCACCCTCCACCAGGCCCCCACTCATGTCTCCCACCCCCCCCACCCCCCAGCAGTGCAGGGGCACCGTCCACCAGGCCCCACCCATATCTCCCACCCCCCCACCCCCCAGCAGTGCAGGGGCACCCTCCACCAAGCCCTCACCCATGTCTCCCACCACCCCCACCCCCCAGCAGTGCAGGGGCACCCTCCACCAGGCCCCCACCCATGTCTCCCACCACCCCCACCCCCCGCAGTGCAGGGGCAGCCTCCACCAGGCCCCCACCCATGTCTCCCACCACCCCCTACCCCCCAGCAGTCAGGGGCACCCTCCACCAGGCCCCCACTCATGTCTACCACCACCCCCACTCCCCAGCCACCAGGGGCAGATTCCACCAGGCCCCCACTCATGTCTCCCATCACCCCCACCCCCCAGCAGTGCAGGGGCAGCCTCCACCAGGCCCCAACTCATGTCCCCCACCACCCCCACCCCCCAGCAGTGCAGGGGCACCCTCCACCAGGCCCCCACCCATGTCTCCCAGCCCCCCCCACCCCGCAGCAGTGCAGGGGCACCCTCCACCAGGCCCCCACCCATGTCTCCCACCACCCTCACCCCCCAGCAGTGCAGGGGCACCCTCCACCAGGCCCCCACCCATGTCTCCCACCACCCCCACCCCCCAGCAGTGCATGGGCACCCTCCACCAGGCCCCCACCCATGTCTCCCACCACCCCCACCCCCCAGCAGTGCAGGGGCACCCTCCACCAGGCCCCCACCCATGTCTACCACCCCTCCACCCCCCAGCCACCAGGGGCAGCCTCCATCAGGCCCCCACCCATGTCTCCCACCACCCCCTACCCCCCAGCAGTCAGGGGCACCCTCCACCAGGCCCCCACCCATGTCTCCCACCACCCCCTACCCCCCAGCAGTCAGGGGCACCCTCCACCAGGCCCCCACTCATGTCTCCCACCACCCCCACCCCCCAGCAGTGCAAGGGCACCCTCCACCAGCCCCCCACCCATGTCTCCCACCCCCCACCCCCCAGCAGAGCAGGGGCACCGTCCACCAGGCCCCACCCATATCTCCCACCCCCCCACCCCCCAGCAGTGCAGGGGCACCCTCCACCAAGCCCTCACCCATGTCTCCCACCACCCCCACCCCCCAGCAGTGCAGGGGCACCCTCCACCAGGTCCCCACCCATGTCTCCCACCACCCCCACCCCCCGCAGTGCAGGGGCAGCCTCCACCAGGCCCCCACCCATGTCTCCCACCACCCCCTACCCCCCAGCAGTCAGGGGCACCCTCCACCAGGCCCCCACTCATGTCTACCACCACCCCCACTCCCCAGCCACCAGGGGCAGATTCCACCAGGCCCCCACTCATGTCTCCCATCACCCCCACCCCCCAGCAGTGCAGGGGCAGCCTCCACCAGGCCCCAACTCATGTCCCCCTGCACCCCCACCCCCCAGCAGTGCAGGGGCAGCCTCCACCAGGCCCCCACCCATGTCTACCACCACCCCCACCCCCCAGCCACCAGGGGCAGCCTCCACCAGGCCCCCACCCATGTCTCCCACCATCCCCTACCCCCCAGCAGTCAGGGGCACCCTCCACCAGGCCCCCACTCATGTCTCCCACCACCCCCATCACCCAGTCACCAGGGTCAGATTCCACCAGGCCCCCACTCATGTCTCCCACCACCCCCACCCCCCAGCAGTGCAGGGACACCCTCCACCAGGCCCCCAACCATGTCTCCCACCCCCCCACCCCCCAGCAGTGCAGGGGCACCCTCCACCAGGCCCCACCCATATCTCCCACCCCCCACCCCCCAGCAGTGCTGGGGCACCCTCCACCAGGCCCTCACCCATGTCTCCCACCACCCCCACCCCCCAGCAGTGCAGGGGCACCCTCCACCAGGCCCCCACCCATGTTCCCACCACCCCCACCCCCCAGCAGTGCAGGGGCACCCTCCACCAGGCCCCCACCCATGTCTACCACCCCCCCCCACCCCCCAGCCACCAGGGGCAGCCTCCACCAGGCCCCCATCCATGTCTCCCACCACCCCCTACCCCCCAGCAGTCAGGGGCACCCTCCACCAGGCCCCCACTCATGTCTACACCACCCCCATCCCCCAGCCACCAGGGGCAGATTCCACCAGGCCCCCACTCATTTCTCCCATCACCCCCACCCCCCCAGCAGTGCAGGGGCAGCCTCCACCAGGCCCCCACTCATGTCCCCCTGCACCCCCACCCCCCAGCAGTGCAGGGGCAGCCTCCACCAGGCCCCCACCCATGTCTACCACCACCCCCACCCCCCAGCCACCAGGGGCAGCCTCCACCAGGCCCCCACCCATGTCTCCCACCACCCCCTACCCCCCAGCAGTCAGGGGCACCCTCCACCAGGCCCCCACTCATGTCTCCCACCACCCCCATCCCACAGCCACCAGGGGCAGATTCCACCAGGCCCCCACTCATGTCTCCCACCACCCCCACCCCCCAGCAGTGCAGGGACACCCTCCACCAGGCCCCCACCCATGTCTCCCACCCTCCCACACCCCAGCAGTGCATGGGCACCCTCCACCAGGCCCCCACCCATGTCTCCCACCACCCCCATCCCCCAGCCACCAGGGGCAGATTCCACCAGGCCCCCACTCATGTCTCCCACCTCCCCCACCCCCCAGCAGTGCAGGGACACCCTCCAGCAGACCCCCACCCATGTCTCCCACCCTCCCACACCCCAGCAGTGCAGGGGCACCCTCCACCAGGCCCCCACCCATGTCTCCCACCACCCCCACCCCCCAGCAGTGCAGGGGCACCCTCCACCAGGCCCCCACCCATGTCTCCCACCACCCCCACCCCCCAGCAGTGCAGGGGCACCCTCCACCAGGCCCCCACCCATGTCTACCACCCCTCCACCCCCCAGCCACCAGGGGCAGCCTCCACCAGGCCCATCCCACAACCACCAGGGGCAGCCTCCACCAGGCCCCCACTCATGTCTCCCACCACCCCATCACACAACCACCAGGGGCAGCCTCCACCAGGCCCCCACTCATGTCTACCACCACCCCCACCCCCCAGCAGTGCAGGGGCAGCCTCCACCAGGCCCCCACTCATGTCCCCCTGCACCCCCACCCCCCAGCAGTGCAGGGGCAGCCTCCACCAGGCCCCCACTCATGTCCCCCTGCACCCCAACCCCCCAGCACTGTGGGGCACCTGCCAGCAGGCCCCCACCCATGTCCAACTCATGTTCCCCACCCCCCACCCCCCAGCAGTGCAGGGGCACCCTCCACCAGGCCCCCACCCATGTCTCCCACCACCCCCACCCCCCAGCAGTGCAGGGGCACCCTCCACCAGGCCCCCACCCATGTCTCCCACCACCCCCACCCCCCAGCCACCAGGGGCAGCCTCCACCAGGCCCCCACCCATGTCTCCCACCACCCCCACCCCCCGCAGTGCAGGGGCAGCCTCCACCAGGCCCCCACCCATGTCTCCCACCACCCCCACCCCCCAGCCACCAGGGGCAGCCTCCACCAGGCCCTCACCCATGTCTCCCACCACCCCCACCCCCCAGCAGTCAGGGGCACCCTCCACCAGGCCCCCACTCATGTCTACCACCACCCCCACTCCCCAGCCACCAGGGGCAGATTCCACCAGGCCCCCACTCATGTCTCCCATCACCCCCACCCCCCAGCAGTGCAGGGGCAGCCTCCACCAGGCCCCAACTCATGTCCCCCTGCACCCCCACCCCCCAGCAGTGCAGGGGCAGCCTCCACCAGGCCCCCACCCATGTCTACCACCACCCCCACCCCCCAGCCACCAGGGGCAGCCTCCACCAGGCCCCCACCCATGTCTCCCACCATCCCCTACCCCCCAGCAGTCAGGGGCACCCTCCACCAGGCCCCCACTCATGTCTCCCACCACCCCCATCACCCAGTCACCAGGGTCAGATTCCACCAGGCCCCCACTCATGTCTCCCACCACCCCCACCCCCCAGCAGTGCAGGGACACCCTCCACCAGGCCCCCACCCATGTCTCCCACCCCCCTTCCCCCCAGCAGTGCAGGGGCACCCTCCACCAGGCCCCACCCATATCTCCCACCCCCCACCCCCCAGCAGTGCTGGGGCACCCTCCACCAGGCCCTCACCCATGTCTCCCACCACCCCCACCCCCCAGCAGTGCAGGGGCACCCTACACCAGGCCCCCACCCATGTTCCCACCACCCCCACCCCCCAGCAGTGCAGGGGCACCCTCCACCAGGCCCCCACCCATGTCTACCACCCCCCCACCCCCCAGCCACCAGGGGCAGCCTCCACCAGGCCCCCATCCATGTCTCCCACCACCCCCTACCCCCCAGCAGTCAGGGGCACCCTCCACCAGGCCCCCACTCATGTCTACCACCACCCCCACCCCCCAGCAGTGCAGGGACACCCTCCACCAGGCCCCCACCCATGTCTCCCACCCTCCCACACCCCAGCAGTGCAGGGGCACCCTCCACCAGGCCCCACCCATATCTCCCACCCCCCACCCCCCAGCAGTGCTGGGGCACCCTCCACCAGGCCCTCACCCATGTCTCCCACCACCCCCACCCCCCAGCAGTGCAGGGGCACCCTCCACCAGGCCCCCACCCATGTTCCCACCACCCCCAACCCCCAGCAGTGCAGGGGCACCCTCCACCAGGCCCCCACCCATGTCTACCACCCCCCCCACCCCCCAGCCACCAGGGGCAGCCTCCACCAGGCCCCCATCCATGTCTCCCACCACCCCCTACCCCCCAGCAGTCAGGGGCACCCTCCACCAGGCCCCCACTCATGTCTACACCACCCCCATCCCCCAGCCACCAGGGGCAGATTCCACCAGGCCCCCACTCATTTCTCCCATCACCCCCACCCCCCCAGCAGTGCAGGGGCAGCCTCCACCAGGCCCCCACTCATGTCCCCCTGCACCCCCACCCCCCAGCAGTGCAGGGGCAGCCTCCACCAGGCCCCCACCCATGTCTACCACCACCCCCACCCCCCAGCCACCAGGGGCAGCCTCCACCAGGCCCCCACCCATGTCTCCCACCACCCCCTACCCCCCAGCAGTCAGGGGCACCCTCCACCAGGCCCCCACTCATGTCTCCCACCACCCCATCCCACAGCCACCAGGGGCAGATTCCACCAGGCCCCCACTCATGTCTCCCACCACCCCCACCCCCCAGCAGTGCAGGGACACCCTCCACCAGGCCCCCACCCATGTCTCCCACCCTCCCACACCCCAGCAGTGCATGGGCACCCTCCACCAGGCCCCCACCCATGTCTCCCACCACCCCCACCCCCCAGCAGTGCATGGGCACCCTCCACCAGGCCCCCACCCATGTCTCCCAGCCCCCCCACCCCGCAGCAGTGCAGGGGCACCCTCCACCAGGCCCCCACCCATGTCTCCCACCACCCTCACCCCCCAGCAGTGCAGGGGCACCCTCCACCAGGCCCCCACCCATGTCTCCCACCACCCCCACCCCCCAGCAGTGCATGGGCACCCTCCACCAGGCCCCCACCCATGTCTCCCACCACCCCCTACCCCCCAGCAGTCAGGGGCACCCTCCACCAGGCCCCCACTCATGTCTCCCACCACCCCCACCCCCCAGCAGTGCAAGGGCACCCTCCACCAGCCCCCCACCCATGTCTCCCACCCCCCCACCCCCCAGCAGTGCAGGGGCACCGTCCACCAGGCCCCACCCATATCTCCCACCCCCCCACCCCCCAGCAGTGCAGGGGCACCCTCCACCAAGCCCTCACCCATGTCTCCCACCACCCCCACCCCCCAGCAGTGCAGGGGCACCCTCCACCAGGTCCCCACCCATGTCTCCCACCACCCCCACCCCCCGCAGTGCAGGGGCAGCCTCCACCAGGCCCCCACCCATGTCTCCCACCACCCCCTACCCCCCAGCAGTCAGGGGCACCCTCCACCAGGCCCCCACTCATGTCTACCACCACCCCCACTCCCCAGCCACCAGGGGCAGATTCCACCAGGCCCCCACTCATGTCTCCCATCACCCCCACCCCCCAGCAGTGCAGGGGCAGCCTCCACCAGGCCCCAACTCATGTCCCCCTGCACCCCCACCCCCCAGCAGTGCAGGGGCAGCCTCCACCAGGCCCCCACCCATGTCTACCACCACCCCCACCCCCCAGCCACCAGGGGCAGCCTCCACCAGGCCCCCACCCATGTCTCCCACCATCCCCTACCCCCCAGCAGTCAGGGGCACCCTCCACCAGGCCCCCACTCATGTCTCCCACCACCCCCATCACCCAGTCACCAGGGTCAGATTCCACCAGGCCCCCACTCATGTCTCCCACCACCCCCACCCCCCAGCAGTGCAGGGACACCCTCCACCAGGCCCCCAACCATGTCTCCCACCCCCCCACCCCCCAGCAGTGCAGGGGCACCCTCCACCAGGCCCCACCCATATCTCCCACCCCCCACCCCCCAGCAGTGCTGGGGCACCCTCCACCAGGCCCTCACCCATGTCTCCCACCACCCCCACCCCCCAGCAGTGCAGGGGCACCCTCCACCAGGCCCCCACCCATGTTCCCACCACCCCCACCCCCCAGCAGTGCAGGGGCACCCTCCACCAGGCCCCCACCCATGTCTACCACCCCCCCACCCCCCAGCCACCAGGGGCAGCCTCCACCAGGCCCCCATCCATGTCTCCCACCACCCCCTACCCCCCAGCAGTCAGGGGCACCCTCCACCAGGCCCCCACTCATGTCTACACCACCCCCATCCCCCAGCCACCAGGGGCAGATTCCACCAGGCCCCCACTCATTTCTCCCATCACCCCCACCCCCCCAGCAGTGCAGGGGCAGCCTCCACCAGGCCCCCACTCATGTCCCCCTGCACCCCCACCCCCCAGCAGTGCAGGGGCAGCCTCCACCAGGCCCCCACCCATGTCTACCACCACCCCCACCCCCCAGCCACCAGGGGCAGCCTCCACCAGGCCCCCACCCATGTCTCCCACCACCCCCTACCCCCCAGCAGTCAGGGGCACCCTCCACCAGGCCCCCACTCATGTCTCCCACCACCCCATCCCACAGCCACCAGGGGCAGATTCCACCAGGCCCCCACTCATGTCTCCCACCACCCCCACCCCCCAGCAGTGCAGGGACACCCTCCACCAGGCCCCCACCCATGTCTCCCACCCTCCCACACCCCAGCAGTGCATGGGCACCCTCCACCAGGCCCCCACCCATGTCTCCCACCACCCCCATCCCCCAGCCACCAGGGGCAGATTCCACCAGGCCCCCACTCATGTCTCCCACCACCCCCACCCCCCAGCAGTGCAGGGACACCCTCCAGCAGACCTCCACCCATGTCTCCCACCCTCCCACACCCCAGCAGTGCAGGGGCACCCTCCACCAGGCCCCCACCCATGTCTCCCACCACCCCCACCCCCCAGCAGTGCAGGGGCACCCTCCACCAGGCCCCCACCCATGTCTCCCACCAACCCCACCCCCCAGCAGTGCAGGGGCACCCTCCACCAGGCCCCCACCCATGTCTACCACCCCTCCACCCCCCAGCCACCAGGGGCAGCCTCCACCAGGCCCATCCCACAACCACCAGGGGCAGCCTCCACCAGGCCCCCACTCATGTCTCCCACCACCCCATCACACAACCACCAGGGGCAGCCTCCACCAGGCCCCCACTCATGTCTACCACCACCCCCACCCCCCAGCAGTGCAGGGGCAGCCTCCACCAGGCCCCCACTCATGTCCCCCTGCACCCCCACCCCCCAGCAGTGCAGGGGCAGCCTCCACCAGGCCCCCACTCATGTCCCCCTGCACCCCAACCCCCCAGCACTGTGGGGCACCTGCCAGCAGGCCCCCACCCATGTCCAACTCATGTTCCCCACCCCCCACCCCCCAGCAGTGCAGGGGCACCCTCCACCAGGCCCCCACCCATGTCTCCCACCACCCCCACCCCCCAGCAGTGCAGGGCACCCTCCACCAGGCCCCCACCCATGTCTCCCACCACCCCCACCCCTCAGCCACCAGGGGCAGCCTCCACCAGGCCCCCACCCATGTCTCCCACCACCCCCACCCCCCGCAGTGCAGGGGCAGCCTCCACCAGGCCCCCACCCATGTCTCCCACCACCCCCACCCCCCAGCCACCAGGGGCAGCCTCCACCAGGCCCTCACCCATGTCTCCCACCACCCCCACCCCCCAGCAGTCAGGGGCACCCTCCACCAGGCCCCCACTCATGTCTACCACCACCCCCACTCCCCAGCCACCAGGGGCAGATTCCACCAGGCCCCCACTCATGTCTCCCATCACCCCCACCCCCCAGCAGTGCAGGGGCAGCCTCCACCAGGCCCCAACTCATGTCCCCCTGCACCCCCACCCCCCAGCAGTGCAGGGGCAGCCTCCACCAGGCCCCCACCCATGTCTACCACCACCCCCACCCCCCAGCCACCAGGGGCAGCCTCCACCAGGCCCCCACCCATGTCTCCCACCATCCCCTACCCCCCAGCAGTCAGGGGCACCCTCCACCAGGCCCCCACTCATGTCTCCCACCACCCCCATCACCCAGTCACCAGGGTCAGATTCCACCAGGCCCCCACTCATGTCTCCAACCACCCCCACCCCCCAGCAGTGCAGGGACACCCTCCACCAGGCCCCCACCCATGTCTCCCACCCCCCTTCCCCCCAGCAGTGCAGGGGCACCCTCCACCAGGCCCCACCCATATCTCCCACCCCCACCCCCCAGCAGTGCTGGGGCACCCTCCACCAGGCCCTCACCCATGTCTCCCACCACCCCCACCCCCCAGCAGTGCAGGGGCACCCTACACCAGGCCCCCACCCATGTTCCCACCACCTCCACCCCCCAGCAGTGCAGGGGCACCCTCCACCAGGCCCCCACCCATGTCTACCACCCCACCACCCCCCAGCCACCAGGGGCAGCCTCCACCAGGCCCCCATCCATGTCTCCCACCACCCCCTACCCCCCAGCAGTCAGGGGCACCCTCCACCAGGCCCCCACTCATGTCTACCACCACCCCCATCCCCCAGCCACCAGGGGCAGATTCCACCAGGCCCCCACTCATTTCTCCCATCACCCCCACCCCCCCAGCAGTGCAGGGGCAGCCTCCACCAGGCCCCCACTCATGTCCCCCTGCACCCCCACCCCCCAGCAGTGCAGGGGCAGCCTCCACCAGGCCCCCACCCATGTCTACGACCACCCCCACCCCCCAGCCACCAGGGGCAGCCTCCACCAGGCCCCCACCCATGTCTCCCACCACCCCCTACCCCCCAGCAGTCAGGGGCACCCTCCACCAGGCCCCCACTCATGTCTCCCACCACCCCCATCCCCCAGCCACCAGGGGCAGATTCCACCAGGCCCCCACTCATGTCTCCCACCACCCCCACCCCCCAGCAGTGCAGGGACACCCTCCACCAGGCCCCCACCCATGTCTCCCACCCTCCCACACCCCAGCAGTGCAGGGGCACCCTCCACCAGGCCCCCACCCATGTCTCCCACCACCCCCATCCCCCAGCCACCAGGGGCAGATTCCACCAGGCCCCCACTCATGTCTCCCACCACCCCCACCCCCCAGCAGTGCAGGGACACCCTCCAGCAGGCCCCCACCCATGTCTCCCACCCTCCCACACCCCAGCAGTGCAGGGGCACCCTCCACCAGGCCCCCACCCATGTCTCCCACCACCCCCACCCCCCAGCAGTGCAGGGGCACCCTCAACCAGGCCCCCACCCATGTCTCCCACCACCCCCACCCCCCAGCAGTGCAGGGGCACCCTCCACCAGGCCCCCACCCATGTCTACCACCCCTCCACCCCCCAGCCACCAGGGGCAGCCTCCACCAGGCCCATCCCACAACCACCAGGGGCAGCCTCCACCAGGCCCCCACTCATGTCTCCCACCACCCCATCACACAACCACCAGGGGCAGCCTCCACCAGGCCCCCACTCATGTCTACCACCACCCCCACCCCCCAGCAGTGCAGGGGCAGCCTCCACCAGGCCCCCACTCATGTCCCCCTGCACCCCCACCCCCCAGCAGTGCAGGGGCAGCCTCCACCAGGCCCCCACTCATGTCCCCCTGCACCCCAACCCCCCAGCAGTGTGGGGCACCTGCCAGCAGGCCCCCACCCATGTCCAACTCATGTTCCCCACCCCCCACCCCCCAGCAGTGCAGGGGCACCCTCCACCAGGCCCCCACCCATGTCTCCCCACCACCCCCACCCCCCAGCAGTGCAGGGGCACCCTCCACCAGGCCCCCACCCATGTCTCCCACCACCCCCACCCCCCAGCAGTGCAGGGGCACCCTCCACCAGGCCCCCACCCATTTCTACCACCCCCCCCATCCCCCAGCCACCAGGGGCATCCTCCACCAGGACCCCACCCATGTCTCCCACCACCCCCTACCCCCCAGCAGTCAGGGGCACCCTCCACCAGGCCCCCACTCATGTCTCCCACCACCCCCATCCCCCAGCCACCAGGGGCAGATTCCACCAGGCCCCCACTCATGTCTCCCACCACCCCCACACCCCAGCAGTGCAGGGGCACCCTCCACCAGGCCCCCACCCATGTCTCCCACCCCCCAGAAGTGCAGGGGCACCCTCCACCAGGCCCCCCCATGTCTCCCAACCCCCCACCCCCAGCAGTGCAGGGGCACCCTCCACCAGGCCCCCACCCATGTCTCCCACCACCCCCACCCCCCAGCAGTGCAGGGGCACCCTCCACCAGGCCCCCACCCATGTCTACCACCCCCCCACCCCCCAGCCACCAGGGGCAGCCTCCACCAGGCCCCCACCCATGTCTCCCGCCACCCCCTACCCCCCAGCAGTCAGAGGCACCCTCCACCAGGCCCCCACTCATGTCTACCACCACCCCCGTCCCCCAGCCACCAGGGGCAGATTCCACCAGGCCCCCACTCATGTCTCCCACCACCCCCACCCCACAGCAGTGCAGGGGCAGCCTACACCAGGCCCCCACTCATGTCCCCCTGCACCCCCACCCCCCAGCAGTGCAGGGACAGCCTCCACCAGGCCCCCACCCATGTCTACCACCACCCCCACCCACCAGCCACCAGGGCAGCCTCCACCAGGCCCCCACCCATGTCTCCCACCACCCCCTACCCCCCAGCAGTCAGGGGCACCCTTCACCAGGCCCCCACTCATGTCTACCACCACCCCCATCCCCCAGCCACCAGGGGCAGATTCCACCAGGCCCCCACTCATGTCTCCCACCACCCCCACACCCCAGCAGTGCAGGGGCAGCCTACACCAGGCCCCCACTCATGTCCCCCTGCACCCCCACCCCCCAGCAGTGCAGGGACAGCCTCCACCAGGCCCCCACCCATGTCTACCACCACCCCCACCCCCCAGCCACCAGGGGCAGCCTCCACCAGGCCCCCACCCATGTCTCCCACCACCCCCTACCCCCCAGCAGTCAGGGGCACCCTCCACCAGGCCCCCACTCATGTCTCCCACCACCCCCATCCCCCAGCCACCAGGGGCAGATTCCACCAGGCCCCCACTCATGTCTCCCACCACCCCCACACCCCAGCAGTGCAGGGGCAGCCTACACCAGGCCCCCACTCATGTCCCCCTGCACCCCCACCCCCAGCAGTGCAGGGACAGCCTCCACCAGGCCCCCACCCATGTCTACCACCACCCCCACCCCCCAGCCACCAGGGGCAGCCTCCACGAGGCCCCCACCCATGTCTCCCACCACCCCCTACCCCCCAGCAGTCAGGGGCACCCTCCACCAGGCCCCCACTCATGTCTCCCACCACCCCCATCCCCCAGCCACCAGGGGCAGATTCCACCAGGCCCCCACTCATGTCTCCCACCACCCCCACCCCCAGCAGTGCAGGGACACCCTCCACCAGGCCCCCACCCATGTCTCCCACCCTCCCACACCCCAGCAGTGCAGGGGCACCCTCCACCAGGCCCCCACCCATGTCTCCCACCACCCCTACCCCCCAGCAGTGCAGGGGCACCCTCAACCAGGCCCCCACCCATGTCTCCCACCACCCCCACCCCCCAGCAGTGCAGGGGCACCCTCCACCAGGCCCCCACCCATGTCTACCACCCCTCCACCCCCAGCCACCAGGGGCAGCCTCCACCAGGCCCATCCCACAACCACCAGGGGCAGCCTCCACCAGGCCCCCACTCATGTCTCCCACCACCCCATCACACAACCACCAGGGGCAGCCTCCACCAGGCCCCCACTCATGTCTACCACCACCCCCACCCCCAGCAGTGCAGGGACACCCTCCACCAGGCCCCCACCCATGTCTCCCACCCTCCCACACCCCAGCAGTGCAGGGGCACCCTCCACCAGGCCCCCACCCATGTCTCCCACCACCCCCACCCCCCAGCAGTGCAGGGGCACCCTCAACCAGGCCCCCACCCATGTCTCCCACCACCCCCACCCCCCAGCAGTGCAGGGGCACCCTCCACCAGGCCCCCACCCATGTCTACCACCCCTCCACCCCCCAGCCACCAGGGGCAGCCTCCACCAGGCCCATCCCACAACCACCAGGGGCAGCCTCCACCAGGCCCCCACTCATGTCTCCCACCACCCCATCACACAACCACCAGGGGCAGCCTCCACCAGGCCCCCACTCATGTCTACCACCCCCCCCACCCCCCAGCAGTGCAGGGGCATCCTCCACCAGGCCCCCACTCATGTCCCCCTGCACCCCCACCCCCCAGCAGTGCAGGGGCATCCTCCACCAGGCCCCCACTCATGTCCCCCTGCACCCCAACCCCCCAGCACTGTGGGGCACCTGCCAGCAGGCCCCCACCCATGTCCAACTCATGTTCCCCACCCCCCACCCCCCAGCAGTGCAGGGGCACCCTCCACCAGGCCCCCACCCATGTCTCCCACCACCCCCACCCCCCAGCAGTGCAGGGGCACCCTCCACCAGGCCCCCACCCATGTCTCCCACCACCCCCACCCCCCAGCAGTGCAGGGGCACCCTCCACCAGGCCCCCACCCATTTCTACCACCCCCCCATCCCCCAGCCACCAGGGGCAGCCTCCACCAGGACCCCACCCATGTCTCCCACCACCCCCACCCCCCAGCAGTGCAGGGGCACCCTCCACCAGGCCCCCACCCATGTCTCCCAACACCCCCACCCCCCAGCAGTGCAGGGGCACCCTCCACCAGGCCCCCACCCATTTCTACCACCCCCCCATCCCCCAGCCACCAGGGGCAGCCTCCACCAGGACCCCACCCATGTCTCCCACCACCCCCTACCCCCCAGCAGCCAGGGGCACCCTCCACCAGGCCCCCACTCATGTCTCCCACCACCCCCATCCCCAGCCACCAGGGGCAGATTCCACCAGGCCCCCACTCATGTCCCCCACCACCCCCACACCCCAGCAGTGCAGGGGCACCCTCCACCAGGCCCCCACCCATGTCTCCCACCCCCCCACCCCCCAGAAGTGCAGGGGCACCCTCCACCAGCCCCCCCCCGCATGTCTCCCAACCCCCCACCCCCCAGCAGTGCTGGGGCACCCTCCACCAGGCCCCCACCCATGTCTCCCACCACCCCCACTCCCCAGCAGTGCAGGGGCACCCTCCACCAGGCCCCCACCCATGTCTACCACCCCCCCACCCCCCAGCCACCAGGGGCAGCCTCCACCAGGCCCCCACCCATGTCTCCCACCACCCCCTACCCCCCAGCAGTCAGAGGCACCCTCCACCAGGCCCCCACTCATGTCTACCACCACCCCCATCCCCCAGCCACCAGGGGCAGATTCCACCAGGCCCCCACTCATGTCTCCCACCACCCCCACCCCCCAGCAGTGCAGGGGCAGCCTACACCAGGCCCCCACTCATGTCCCCCTGCACCCCCACCCCCCAGCAGTGCAGGGACAGCCTCCACCAGGCCCCCACCCATGTCTACCACCACCCCCACCCACCAGCCACCAGGGCAGCCTCCACCAGGCCCCCACCCATGTCTCCCACCACCCCCTACCCCCCAGCAGTCAGGGCCACCCTTCACCAGGACCCCACTCATGTCTCCCACCACCCCCAGCCACCAGGGGCAGATTCCACCAGGCCCCCAGTCATGTCTCCCACCACCCCCACCCCCCAGCACTGTGGGGCACCTGCCAGCAGGCCTCCACCCATGTCCAACTCAAGTCCCCCACCCCCCACCCCCCAGCACTGTGGGGCGCCTGCCAGCAGGCCCCCACCCATGTCTCCCACCCCCCCCACCCCCCAGCACTGTGGGGCACCTGCCAGCAGGCCCCCACCCATGTCCAACTCATGTTCCCCACCCCCCCACCCCGCAGACTGTGGGGCACCAGCCAGCAGGCCCCCACCCATGTCCAACTCATGTTCCCCACCACCCCCACCCCCAGCACTGTGGGGCACCTGCCAGCAGGCCCCACCCGTGTCCAACTCATGTCCCCCAACCCCCCCACCCCCGAGGACTGTGGGGCACCTGCCAGCAGGCCCCCACCCATGTCTCCCACCCTCCCCACCCCCCAGCACTGTGGGGCACCTGCCAGCAGGCCCCCACCCATGTCCAACTCATGTTCCCCACCCCCCCACCCCCCAGCACTGTGGGGCACCTGCCAGCAGGCCCCCACCCATGTCCAACTCATGTTCCCCACCACCCCCACCCCCCAGCACTGTGGGGCACCTGCCAGCAGGCCCCCACCCATGTCCAACTCATGTTCCCCACCCCCCCACCCCCCAGCACTGTGGGGCACCTGCCAGCAGGCCCCCACCCATGTCCAACTCATGTTCCCCACCCCCCACCCCCCAGCACTGTGGGGCACCTGCCATCAGGCCCCCACCCATGTCCAACTCATGTTCCCCAACCCCCCACCCCCAGCACTGTGGGGCACCTGCCAGCAGGCCCCCACCCATGTCTCCCACCCCCACCCCCCAGCACTGTGGGGCACCTGCCAGCAGGCCCCCACCCATGTGCAACTTATGATCCCCACCCCCCCACCCCCCAGCACTGTGGGGCACCTGCCAGCAGGCCCCCACCCATGTCCAACTCATGTTCCCCACCCCCCACCCCCCAGCACTGTGGGGCACCCTCCAGCAGGCCCCCACCCATGTCCAACTCATGTTCCCCAGCCCCCACCCCCCAGCACTGTGGGCACCTGCCAGCAGGCCCCCACCCATGTCCAACTCATGTTCCTCACCCCCCACCCCCCAGCACTGTGGGGCACCTGCCAGCAGGCCCCCACCCATGTCCAACTCATGTTCCCCACGCCCCCCACCCCCCAGCACTGTGGGGCACCTGCCAGCAGGCCTCCCACCCATGTCTCCCACCCCCCCATCCCCCAGCACTGTGGGGCACCTGCCAGCAGGCCCCCACCCATGTCCAACTCATGTTCCCCACCCCCCCCACCTCCCAGCACTGTGGGGCACCTGCCAGCAGGCCCCCACCCATGTCCAACTCATGTTTCCCAGCCAACATGTCATCACAATCTAGATCTCTGGTCCCTATGGTCAGCCTCCAAATGCAAAACACCCACCTGAGTATTGCATCCACCCACTCATAATTGGCAATTACATCACAGAACACCAATTGCAAGTTCCGAAACAAACACATTTCCCTCACATACACCCAATGGGTGTCAGTGAATCTCAAAACCCATATCATGAAATGCATGAAACCAATGAGATACCACACATTGAAGTTCACTAAAAAAATATGTATTAAAGGAAACATAAATAGAATCAAAAATAAAGAAACAGAAATGTGAATGTACAAAAATGAAAAGAAGCATGTCCGTGAAAAAAAAGCAAAACCAAAAATCAAATTCCAAAGTAATGGTGCCCAAAGTCACTGTCCACAAAACAAAATCCAATGGGAAATAAAAAAGAAAGCCATTGCTCCATGGTTAAAATGTGAAAGAAAAATACAATCCAACAGTGAACTATGTACATGGGAACAAGCCAGGGTCCATTATCCCAACAAATGAAAGGAAACTATCTAACTACACTAACTAATAAAATAAACTATATACAAAAATGTGGCCAATGTCCGAAAGGCCCAAAATAAATCCCAAAAAAAATGAAACCTAACACTACCTACATAACTAGCAGCGGGCTAGTTTGACGGCTCACTTGTGGATGTCCCGGGCCAGGGCATCATCGAACTCCTGCTCAATGTCCCGGAGGCGGTTCTCCTCCATGGCCCCGAGGGTCCGCAGGGCCGTCGACATGTCCACCTCCAAACCCCCGCGGATTGCCTCGAGGCACTCGGCCCGCCTCAGGGCCCCTCTGCATGGAGTTCTCCGCCCTGACCATTGTGAGCCGTGCCTCTTCCGCCCGCTGCCGCTCCGCATCTATGGCGTGGCCCAACCGCTGCCACACGGAAGACACTCTCTGTCCTGGGTCCTCCTGCCCTCCGGCCGATGCCTGCCCCTCCGATGTTGAAGGCCCCGAGCCTTCATGGCTCCCACCATGTTGCTGCTGCTGCTGTGCCTCTGCCCGTGCACTGCCTCCTGCTGCCTGCACATCCTCTGCTGGCTGGGGTGCAGTCGTTGATGTGGCCACCCCTGCTGGACGTCCGACTCCCGACTGTGGCAGGGATGCCTCCTCCACCAGCCTGGCCGCAGCGTCAGAGGCAGCTCCACAGGGCACCCAGGTGACTGATGGGTGGGAAGATGGCACGGAGGACGACTGGCGCGTAGGGGGTTCAATTGAGGAGGGGGTCGTAGCAAGCCCCAGCAAACGGAGGAATCCGGCCTGGGTGACCTGTCCCAGCAGGCTGACGTGGTCAACGAGCCATTCGAGATGACGTGCAGTCTCCTCATGAAAAGAGCCACGTCCGCAGGCAGAGGAAGGCCAGTTGACGTGAGCTCATCCCCTGCCTGAAAACGGGTCTGGACGTAGGCATCCCTGCTGTTGCAAGATGATGCAGGGACAGGATCAGGGACAGGATTGCACACAGGCACCTCCGCGGCGGCCTGTGCTGCCTCCTGTCCCTGGTCCTGCACTGCACCACTAGCACCAGTGGGATCCCCACCTCCAGACCCCGTCTCTGTTGCTTGCACGGCCTCCTCTTCCACCAAACCCCCCACCAACCTGGATGACTCCGTGCCATCTTCCCCCGTTGGGCCCTGTGGGGTCCCAGCTGCCCCTTCTGCTGCCGAGGAGTCCAACTCCAACCTCCGCCTCTTGGACCTCCCCTCGGCAGCTGCGGCCTGGGACGCAGCACCGGACTCCTCACTCCCCGACGAGATGACAACATGGGAGGGGAGCCGGGCCTTGCGTCTCCGGCTGGCGGTGGGATCCCCGCCGCTGTGCTCCACAGCACCTTCTCCGCCCTCTTCATCAGTTGACGCTGCAGACAGGGAGAAATAAAACACAGGCATCAGGGCACTGTACAATGGACACATACACACATGACAGTTGTACATGAGTGGCATTGGCAAACCTCAGACATGGCATCACAATCCCCAACACACATGTCATTTCAACTCGCACACATGTGCCATACCATAGTCATATCGCAACTGGCAGCACCATCCATACACATACAACAGCATGAGCAGGCAAAGGTGAGCCAGACATCACATGCAACACAGGAAGTGCACCACACATGTACACACACCACCACACTTGCATGCATGTGTACACCTCTGCCAAGTGTCGCAGTGTTCAGATGGGCATCCATGTCACATCTGCCCATCAGGCTTCCACATACCGCTGTCACATGCATCCATGTTGCATCACTGTTGCACCTTTGTCAAATACACACACATGCACATGTACAAAGTGCTGATACATGCAGCTGAAAACAACATACATGCGTCACATCACGGACATGTCTACTTACATACACATTCATCCAAACATGTGTGCCCACACAACTGCATTTGGCATGCAAGCCTACACACACAAGCACCATCCATGTCTCACACTTTCCAGCCCTCGCATGTGTTAGCCCCACGGCCCTGTACACCCCCACCCATACTCGACCCCATACAAACAGATGTGCAACCTGCACACTACTGAAAATCAACACACGCACAGCTCACAATCAGGATGCATGTACACTTACCGCTCGACTCCAGACGGGTCTGCCTCTCAAGGACCTGGACGTGGAACGCTTGGGATGTGCGTTCCAGGACCCTCATCTGTTCTTCCGACAAGTGGCCCCGGCGCCCCTTGGCATCCGCTGCCTTCAAGAGGCGCCGGGCCTTGTTCAGGGTCCTGGACCTGAAGTCCTCCCAGCACTTCTTGACATGTTGTAAGTCGCGGACTGCCATCCCCTCCACGTTGATGGCAGTCACGATGTCATTCCAGATCGGAGTCCGTCCTTCCTTGTCGGCGCGGGAACTTCTGAAGAGGGCATCATACTGCCCCAGGACTTGCTCCACCAGGACACCAATTTTGGTGGCACTGAAGCTGGTGCCCCTCTGCCTCTCTGGCCGGGGGTTGTCAGTGGTCTCAGATGGTGTTTGCCCCGACATGACAACCCCAGAGGCAGGAGTGGGTGGGCAACTGGGTCCTGGGGCTGGGCTGTGGAGCGATGGAATCCCAGTCGGGAGTCTTCGGTTCCAGCAGGGGTGGTCACAGCAACAGCACCCCTGGCTGATGTGCAGGCAGCAAATGGCAGGGCACGTGGGCAGCAGGCAGTCAGGCAGCAGCAGATGGCAGGTGGGAGCGTGCTCGGGGCTCTGGGGGGCAGTAGTTCGGCCTTCTGGGCAGGAGCGTGGTCTTCCGTGTGCTTACGCGTGGCCAGCTTGATACGGAGTGATTTGGCACGTGAAAATCCTGCACTTCTGCGTGTAAATCGAGGAAAGGCCCTTAGCGCGTATGCACGTCAGCACGCATATGCGATTTCATTGGACCAAAGGCCCTTAGCGCGTGAGCGCGTCTGTGACGTGGGGCGCGCGGGTGTTTCCCTCATTACACGTGATGACAGAGCACACGTGGATCTCCACCAATCGCGCGTGGAACTTCCTGCGCACCCCAGAAATACACGTACCCAGGCCAATCGCGTGTACGCTCACTTCCCACGATTACACGCGATGACACTCGGACGTGCAGTTTTACCACGTGTGCTCGCATATGCGATTCCATTGGCCCAAAGGCCACCATGCGCAGCTGTGACATCACGCGCATGGCCGTAGAGAATGGCGCGTGTAAAAATAAAGAGATACACGTCCAAGTGTCAAAGCGCGTAATTGGTGGAAATGGCCTCATTGCGTATGCGCGTCTGTGACGTATGTATAAAAGGTACGTGTAGAACGCCATTTCCATGTACGTGCTTTTCGTGGAGAGCGAGTGGGTGAAATCTGTACTTCTTGTCGGTTCACACACGATTTACATCACAGTGTTTCCAGTTCGTACTCCCTGTTACCTCTGACAGCTTTTTCTCTTTTCCTCTTTTTCCTGGGCCTGTTTCCTCAAACAGCTTCCCTACTACTGTTGTCCTGTCTCCTCAGACAGCGTACAATTCTTCTTTTGGCGGGGGTGTTGCCAACGCGCACACGCACATATTTTTCACGCTTTTGTTCCTGGCAGACGGTGAGTCGCGCACGTATCTAACATCTGTGCTTGTCCCGTGTGTCGCGTACCCCTTCAGAGGTCATTCTAGGCTGCGTGTGACACGCATACGTTCATTCTTGTGTTCCTGGGTGCCACAGCGTAGTGCAGGTTTATTTTTCCACGCACGTGGTCTAGGAGGGGTTGCGTGTACCTTACTTCGCTTTTTTGGGGTGCCTGTGCGTTGGGTGACCCGTCATCTTTTCCCAGGGGTGACATACAGCCTTGCTAGAGCACTAGGGTACGATTACCATCTGGTACCCAACCCCTTTGACCCCCAATTGCCCAGGACAATAGTTCACATCGACTCCCATACGCACAATAACATCAGTGCCATGGCTGGGAGGCAAACAAGCCGTAAGGGTGGCAAAGGTGGCCGAGCCCCAAGTGGTGGCCGTGGTGGATCCGGTAGGGGACATGGCTGTGACTTGCAGGGTGCCCCTAGCCCCCCATGTGTGGAGGAGCAGTCAGGAACACCCATGCCCCCCCCCGGTTGAGGTTACCGTGGCTGACACCATCCATGCTCAGCCCTTGTTGGACCAGCCCACTGTGGAACCAGACCTGGCACAGGGTGACTCCATGGCTGACTTCCAGGTCAGCAGGTCTAGGCCACGTGCGCCGGTGAACGTTGGTGTCATCAGGCCACGTGGATCAGGGGCAGCTAGGTCATCTGCTGCCCCGCGTAGGCAGGCTGGGGAGGCTGCAGGGGCAGCTGCGGCTCCATCCACCCCACCTCTCACATACCCATCCAGGACAGTGTCGGTCCAAGTCCATCATGCTGACATTCCCCCTGACACCATCACACTTGAGATAATGCCTGCACCAATTCCCATGCTGAGTGTGCAATCCCACGCTCCTGCACCTAGTGTCCGGAGCGGCGCAGGACACTCCGGATCCCCACCACCTTCCAAGCGGAAGAGGAAGAGTGCTCGTCCAGTAGAGGCTGATGCCCCAGACACGGCTACACAGTACGGCCGGTCAAGGAAGCACAGCTTCAATGAGGCCGAACTAAATGCACTTGTAGAGTATGTGTCCGCTCATGACCGCGAAATGGTGATTGTTGCAGGATCCAAGACCACACCTGCACAACGTCAGGCACACTGGCAGACCATTGCGGACATCATAAGTGCCCTTAAAATCATGAGGCGCACAGCTAATGAATGCTACAAGCGCTGGAATGACCTGAAGCACAGGGCAAAGAATAAGCTGGCCTCAAGTCATGCCGCAACTCTAGTGACTGGAGGTGGGTCTCCAGCAGACGACATAGAACTCACTCCACATGAGCAGGTTGCTGGGACCTACGTCACGGAGAAACAGATCCAAGGCGTGGGAGAAGTGGCAGATTACGAGGCATTGTCCGGTGAGTGCACATGCATGTGTGTGTCATCCATGTGCATGGTGTGTGTGGGAGGGCTTCTGTTTGGGTGCCAGGGGAGGGTGTGTGTACCTGAGTGGTTCGGCTCACCCATGTGCCTCTTCCTAAACATTCTTGGTAACAGCATTTGGGTATAGCAGCATCCCTTCTGCCAACATTAGACATCCAGCCCAACACCACGCCAGTTTCCCTTGGAGTGTCATCTTGCCACTACACTGTTGCTTATTTACCTCTGTTTATTCAGGCAGATTGTTTGCATACCACCACTTTTACTCGGGATTTCTCAGTCCTATTGTCACATGTCTGACATGGCTATGGTACAGTGGACTGGCTCAGTTTCGTGGACATGATTAGTTTGGACATGTCCCTGTGCTATAGGACCATTTTTGACTGGCAGCTGCATGTTAAACATTTGAACCATTACAATGAAAATAATCTATCATATGAACAAACTGGACTGAATGAACAATTGGTGACCTCCTCTCCCTCTTCACTTCATGGCTAGGGTACATGCCATCTGTGTGATGGCATGTGCATTTGACCTGCCAATCACTGGCCAATGTGTGATGCCACTGCTAGGCAGCATGCAGCAAATGTGTTCATCTTCCATCTTGGTGTCATCAATGTGTGCCATCTGCCTCCCCATCACACGCAGTGACGGTGCATGCATGGGAGTGTTTTAGTCATGTGGGACATGTGTCAATCAAGTACTGTTTCTGTAGCCTCTCAGCCCT
Organism: Ambystoma mexicanum; assembly: GCF_040938575.1. Classification (NCBI taxonomy): domain Eukaryota; kingdom Metazoa; phylum Chordata; class Amphibia; order Caudata; family Ambystomatidae; genus Ambystoma; species Ambystoma mexicanum. Next base: position 217,914,258 of record NC_090931.1, read on the forward strand.
CATTGTGTGCCATAGTGCTAATGCCTGTTTCCATTTGTTTTCTTTATGTCTTTGCAGGGGAAGACGCACCTGATACTGCTGGGGTTGTGGAGATGGTGCAGACCCAGGAGGGGTCTGAGGGCCGACCGACCACCAGTGAGGGACGTGGTGTGGTGGTGGGTGAGAACCCACAACTGCTGCAGGTCGTGCTCTCAAGGGGTGTCTCTGGCTGCACCTCCCCCGAGCTCTACTCAGGTGTTGATTCGGATGATGAGACCTACGTGCCGTTGCAGGTGAGTGTTCCTGGGAGGGATTCTGTTCTGTCCGACCCACCTGCACCAGGGTTAGAACCCTCAATGGGGATGTCAGTGTTGGCAGGTACGCCTTTGGTGGTTACGGATGCAGGCTCACACTCCGCGACATCTGATCCTGTTCCTGGGCCAGCAGATCAGAGGGGGAATGCAGTCCTGCAGCCTCAGGCAGTGCCGGCACAGCAAGGCGCAGTTCGCCTTGCCCCAGACAGGTGTGGTGCTCGCCGACCTGGTGGCCGTACGCCACCTGGCAATACCGCATGGGAGCAATCCATTTACGGTATGGCAACCCAACAGGCAGCATCATCAGAGATGATGGCTCAGGCCATGGATAGGGTGGCCACTTCTATTGTCCCCTCCGAAAGGCTGATGGAGCGACTACAACAGGCAACCGACTCCATCTGCCAGTCACACAGGGAGGACATGTTGGCGTCCGACAGGGACAGGCGGGCGGCACTGGCGACTCTGCAGGAAGCCATCTCCATAGAGTCCCAGGGCTACAGGGAAGCCCTGAGGCTGGAACTCCTTCACCTCAGGACGACTCTTGTTGAGCTTGAGGCTTCAACAAACTGAAGGACAGAACAGCAGCTGGAGCGTCTCACCCGTACGCTCTCAGCTGAGATGCAGGCAACTAGGGCGGAGGTCCGGGCATCCCGTGAGTTGTTGCATGGGGACCTCCGCACACTCATCCTCCAGAACGAGACCTACCACACCCGCATGCTTGCAGCCATGGAGGACCAGACTAGGGCTTTGCGTGGGCTGCCTCCCATAGTGCCACCACCTCCGGATGCAGCTGCAGAGTGTGAGGATAGCGACAGCAGTGATACTCCCACAATAGGGTAGCCGTGTACGCCATGAGCCCATGGAGGTGTTTTTTATTCGCAAGATCCACACAGGTGGGTTTTGGTGTGCACCCTGTCCTCGGACCTCCTGGGTAGCCTCCCCAACCCCCCCGGGCCCATTGGCCATTATTGATATTTCTTTTTTTTTTTTGGGACAGTGTGTTGCCTTTTGTGGCTCCCGTGGGCATATGCTGCATTGTGGCTGGGCACATGCAGGCTTGTCATGGATTTGGTTCAGATGCTTGGGTTTTTGTCACACACACCCCTCCTGCTTACCGTTTCCATGGGCTTGCAAAGGGTGTGCCCAAGTGACATTGACGTACATGGTGACATTGGACTCCCATGAGCTGTGTGGACAGTCTGTAGTCAATACTGTGTATACATTCATAGTGCATATTGTTGTTGTATTGTACACTGCGTGGTGTATTGATATGTGCCTCTGCATCCATCTCATCCTCCATATTTGCAGGTCCATTCCTCATGTCTTCACAATGCGGTCCACCTTGGAACTGGAGTCCATGTTGTAAGCAATGCACCTACACTCTTGCGTGGCGCTAACACTGTATACTTGCAAGTGTTCGGAGGGCTGTCATCATCAGGTGGTGAGGCTAGCTAATTCTTAAGTCTGTAATGTCATGTTTAAGGTAGGTTGGAGGTTGTGTAGGTGATTGGTATTCTTGGTAAGTATTTGGTAATGTGGGTTGTAGGTCCTGCATTACTGTGAGCATTTCATGTGTGGACATGTTTCTATTAGGGACACTGTAGCTGCTGACACTTGGGGCATGTTGTGGGGATTCATTTCTTTCCTCTCACATTGCATGACTTGCCATGGTGTGTTGTGTGGCCGTGCCGGGGAGGGGGTGGGTGACATGGCACTGTTTTCATGTAGTATTTTGCAAGTGGGTATTCATTTCTGCAGCATGGAAGTGTCTTTTCATGACACTGCATTGGTGGTGTTTGTGTAGGTAGGGATGCACACATTGTGACACTTCCACATGAACAATCTCAGGCTGCTATGGTTCTGACAGTTGACAGTCCCTTTGTTCGTCTTTATTGTCAGGTCGAGTCATCATTGCTTATCAGATGGTATGTGCCAGGCCTGTGTGCACTCCACTGGGGTGTGATTTCTATGTGAAGTAATTAGCCACCAGCTGCGTACGGGCTGCCTCACCCCCTGCCCTCTCCCCTCCCATGCGCAGCGGACGTGCATGTGGTTGGGGATGTGGGGGCACCACCGTGTCCACGGCCAGGCTCCGGCGTGTTGCAACATTGTGCAGGACACATGCTGCCACTATGATCCTGCACACTACTGGGGGCGCATATAACAGCTGCCCGCCAGAACGGTCAAGGGAGCGAAAGCGTGACTTGAGCACTCCGAATGTGCGCTCCACTATGCCCCGGGTTGCAATATGGGCTGTGTTGTATCTTACCTCTGGAGGCGTGATGGGGTTCCGAATTGGCGTCATCATGTGGGTGCTCAGAGGGTAGGCACTGTCCCCTGGTGAATAGGTGTTGGGTATCATTAGTGGGGTAGTGACATAACTCTGCATCTGACATGCATGCATGTGCAGTGGCATTCATACTCACCAAGCAGCCATGTATCGCCATGCCGCCCAGCTTCTAGGTCCCGGCTTAGGGTAGACATTCGGTAAATGAAGCTGTCGTGGGTGGACCCTGGATAGTTGGCATATACTGAGGTGATGATTCCCTTAGCATTACATACTACCTGCACGTTGATGGAATGCTAGTGCTTGCTGTTCCTATAGATGTGCTCAGATGCCCTCGGGGGACGTAGTGCCACATGGGTGCAGTCAATGGCACCTAGCACTTTTGGAAATTGTGCCACACCGTAGAAATTGAGGGTGGCAGCCTGCCTTTCTGCAGGTGTCCTGGGCAGGTATATGTGCCTACGGACTGATGGGCGTGCAGTGATGATGTTCAAGACCTGGTGTAGGCAGCGTGACTGCGTGGCCTGTGACACCCCACCCACTATGGCACTTGTCCGCTGAAATGATCCTGTGGCCAAGAAGTGCAGTACATTGAGGACCTTCTCCAGGGGGCTGAGTGATTGGGAGCACAGGGTGGGTGATGTGAGGTCATCCTCCCACTCACTGACCAGGTCCAGTATTATGTGTGGGGGAAACCTTTACCTCCCATACACCTGGTCATCAGGCATCCCAAAAAGGCTGGTTCTGGGAGTGAAAATTCGGGCCCTCACTATCCTCCTCCTCCTTTGGTAACCCACGGCCACTGCTGCTAGGAATGGTATATTCATCCTGGCGTATGAGCTTGTTTGTTGTTTGCGCGCACTTTTATGCTGCGCGGGTCGACGTACGCCTGCTTCATGCTGGCGTACGTGTCTCAGGATTGGACTATTTTTCGGCACGTCGTAGGCGAACGTGTGAATCTTCCCGCCCACCCCTGGAATACATGTAACCCACTCTCACAGGCCCAATCGCGTGTGGAACTTCCCACGCACCCCGAAGTACACGTACCCAGCTAATCGCGTGTGGAAGTTCACGCGCACCCCGAAGTACACGTACCCAGGCCAATCGCGTGTGGAACTTCCAGCGCACCCCGTAGTACACGTACCCAGGCAAATCGCGTGTGGAAGTTCCCGTGCACCCCGAAGTACACATACCGAGGCAAATCGCAGGGCTGGGGGGTGGGGGTGGTGGGAGACATGGGTGGGGGCCTGGTGGAGGCTGCCCCTGCACTGCTGGGGGGTGGGGGGGTGGGAGACATGGGTGGGGGCCTGGTGGAGGCTGCCCCTGAACTGCTGGGGGGTGGGGGTGCAGGGGGACATGAGTGGGGGCCTGGTGGAGGCTGCCCCTGCACTGCTGGGGGTGCGGGTGGGGGTGGTGGTAGACATGAGTGGGGGCCTGGTGGAGGCTGCCCCTGGTGGTTGTGGGATGGGGTGGTGGGAGACATGAGTGGGGGCCTGGTGGAGGCTGCCCCTGGTGGTTGTGGGATGGGGGTGGTGGGAGACATGAGTGGGGGCCTGGTGGAGGCTGCCCCTGCTCTGCTGGGGGGTGGGGGTGGTGGGAGACATGAGTGGGGGCCTGGTGGAGGCTGCCCCTGCACTGCTGGGGGGTGGGGGTGGTGGGAGACATGAGTGGGGCCCTGGTGGAGGCTGCCCCTGGTGGCTGGGGGGTTGGGGTAATAGGGGACATGAGTGGGGGCCTGGTGGAGGCTGCCCCTGCACTGCGGGGGGTGGGGGTGGTGGTAGACATGAGTGGGGGCCTGGTGGAGGCTGCCCCTGCACTGCGGAGGGTGGTGGGGGTAATACAGGACATGAGTGGGGGCCTGGTGGAGGCTGCCCCTGCACTGCAGGGGGGTGGGGGTGGTGGGAGACATGAGTGGGGGCCTGGTGGAGGCTGCCCCTGCACTGCTGGGGGGTGGGGGTAATAGGGGACATGAGTGGGGGCCTGGTGGAGGCTGCCCCTGCACTGCTGGGGGTGGGGGTGGTGGGAGACATGAGTGGGGGCCTGGTGGAGGATGCCCCTGCACTGCTGGGGGGTGGGGGTAATAGGGGACATGAGTGGGGGCCTGGTGGAGGCTGCCCCTGCACTGCTGGGGGGTGGGGGTGGTGGGAGACATGAGTGGGGGCCTGGTGGAGGCTGCCCCTGGTGGCTGGGGGGTGGGGGTGGTGGTAGACATGAGTGGGGGCCTGGTGGAGGCTGCCCCTGGTGGTTGTGGGATGGGGGTGGTGGGAGACATGAGAGGGGGCCTGGTGGAGGCTGCCCCTGGTGGTTGTGGGATGGGGGTGGTGGGAGACATGAGTGGGGGCCTGGTGGAGGCTGCCCCTGGTGGCTGGAGGGTGGGGGTGGTGGGAGGCATGAGTGGGGGCCTGGTGGAGGCTGCCCCTGGTGGTTGTGGGATGGGGGTGGTGGGAGACATGAGTGGGGGCCTGGTGGAGGTTGCCCCTTGTGGCTGGGTGGTGGGGGTGGTGGGAGACATGAGTGGGGGCCTGGTGGAGGCTGCACCTGGTGGCTGTGGGATGGGGGTGGTGGGAGACATGAGTGGGGGCCTGGTGGAGGCTGCCCCTGCACTGCTGGGGGGTAGGGGTGGTGGGAGACATGAGTGGGGGCCTGGTGGAGGCTGCCCCTGGTGGCTGTGGGATGGGGGTGGTGGGAGACATGAGTGGGGGCCTGATGGAGGCTGCCCCTACACTGCTGGGGAGTGGGGGTGGTGGGAGACATGAGTGGGGGCCTGGTGGAGGCTGCCCCTGGTGGCTGGGGGGTGGGGGTGGTGGTAGACATGAGTGGGGGCCTGGTGGAGGCTGCCCCTGCACTACTGGGGGGTGGGGGTGGTGGGAGACATGAGTGGGGGCCTGGTGGAGGCTGCCCCTGCACTGCTGGGGGGTGGGGGTGGTGGGAGACATGTGTAGGGGCCTGGTGGAGGCTGCCCCTGGTGGTTGTGGGATGGGGGTGGTGGGAGACATGAGTGGGGGCCTGGTGGAGGCTGCCCCTGGTGGCTGGGGGGTGGGGGTGGTGGTAGACATGAGTGGGGGCCTGGTGGAGGCTGCCCCTGCACTGCTGGGGGTGGGGGTTTTGGGAGACATGAGTGGGGGCCTGGTGGAGGCTGCCCCTGGTGGCTGGGGGGTGGGGGTGGTGGTAGACATGAGTGGGGGCCTGGTGGAGGCTGCCCCTGGTGGTTGTGGGATGGGGGTGGTGGGAGACATGAGTGGGGGCCTGGTGGAGGCTGCCCCTGGTGGTTGTGGGATGGGGGTGGTGGGAGACATGAGTGGGGGCCTGGTGGAGGCTGCCCCTGCACTGCTGGGGGGTGGGGGTGGTGGGAGACATGAGTAGGGGCCTGGTGGAGGCCGCCCCTGCACTGCTGGGGTGTGGGGGTAATAGGGGACATGAGTGGGGGCCTGGTGGAGGCTGCCCCTGCACTGCTGGGAGGTGGGGGTGCAGGGGGACATGAGTGGGGGCCTGGTGGAGGCTGCCCCTGGTGGCTGGGGGGTGGGCGTGGTGGTAGACATTAGTGGGGGCCTGGTGGAGGCCCCCCCTGGTGGTTGTGGGATGGGGGTGGTGGGAGACATGAGTGGGGGCTTGGTGGAGGCTGCCCCTGGTGGTTGTGGGATGGGGGTGGTGGGAGACATGAGTGGGGGCCTGGTGGAGGCTGCCCCTGGTGGCTTGGGGGTGGGGGTGGTGGGAGACATGAGTGGGGGCATGGTGGAGGCTGCCCCTGGTGGCTGGGGGGTGGGGGTGGTGGGAGACATGAGTGGGGGCCTGGTGGAGTCTGCCCCTGGTGGCTGTGGGATGGGGTGGTGGGAGACATGAGTGGGGGCCTGGTGGAGGCTGCCCCTGCACTGCTGGGGGTAGGGGTGGTGGGAGACATGAGTGGGGGCCTGGTGGAGGCTGCCCCTGCACTGCTGGGGGGTGGGGGTGGTGGGAGACATGAGTGGGGGCCTGGTGGAGGCTGCCCCTGGTGGCTGTGGGATGGGGGTGGTGGTAGACATGAGTGGGGGCCTGGTGGAGGCTGCCCCTGCACTGCTGGGGGGTGGGGGTGGTGGGAGACATGAGTGGGGGCCTGGTGGAGGCTGCCCCTGGTGGTTGTGGGATGGGGTGGTGGGAGACATGAGTGGGGGCCTGGTGGAGGCTGCCCCTGGTGGCTGGGGGGTGGGAGTGGTGGTAGACATGAGTGGGGGCCTGGTGGAGGCTGCCCCTGCACTGCGGGGGGGGGTGGGGGTAATAGGGGAGATGAGTGGGGGCCTGGTGGAGGCTGCCCCTGGTGGCTGTGGGATGGGGGCGGTGGGAGACATGAGTGGGGGCCTGGTGGAGGCTGCCCCTGCACTGCTGGGGGGTGGGGGTGGTGGGAGACATGAGTGGGGGCCTGGTGGAGGCTGCCCCTGGTGGCTGTGGGATGGGGGTGGTGGGAGACATGAGTGGGGGCCTGGTGGAGGCTGCCCCTGGTGGCTGTGGGATGGGGGTGGTGGGAGACATGTGTTGGTGATCACTAGTGCAAGGTGACATGTGGGTTGGCTGGTGGGCATGGCCATGGTGGATGGGTTGCCTGTGGGACATGAGCAGGGGTGCAGGGTAGTACCCTGTGGTGTGGGCTGCCTGCAGGGGCCGTGGAGGGTGTAGAGGGAACACCTGGGGGGACCCACATGGCCAAATCACGTGTAGCATTCCCCAGCACCACCGAAATACACGTACCCTGCAGGAATCGCGTGTGAATCTTCTGCGCACATCGGAATACACGTACCCAGGCCAATCGCGTTTGGAACTTCCCGCGCACCCCCACCTAGCCAGGCCAATCGCGTGTGAAACTTCCCACGCACCCCGTAGTACACGTACCCAGGCCAATCGCGTGTGGAACTTCCCACGCACCCCCACCTACCCAGGCCAATCGCGTGTGGAACTTCCTGCGCACCCCGAAGTACACGTACCCAGGCTAAACGCGTGTGGAACTTCCCGCGCACCCAGGAACACGTGCACACGCTATTTTTCACACAGCGGTTGTCCGTGTTTGTCGAGGCCCCTTTGCACCTCATTTGTCCTAGAGGGCCACTGTATGGGCCATTCATCATGGCTGTATATGGGTGCTTTTTGTTAGCGCAAATTTTGGCGCACATTTTTTTCAGTCGCAGGGGCGCTACCGCCTGCTTTCTTGTGGCGTACTTGTTTGGCCCTGTGCGCGTCTTTGACCTGCGCTGGTTTGCCCTATTCGATTCCATGAATACAGGTTGTAGGCGAGCATGTGGGCGTTCCGCGCACTTGCCTCCTGTACTTCCCCCGTGACGCCCATATTTTCACGCGTTGTTCCCCATTCCGAGTGTTACGCCCCGTGTTCAGCCTACTTTTGTGATGTGCGCCGCGCTATGTGCGATTTCGCAGTGGCCGTGGCGCACGCTGTTGGATGACCTGTGCGCCGCGCACATTTTTAGCGCACATCCAATGTGTTTCTCGCGCACGGACTTCCCTGAATCGCTGTGCGCTGGTTTTCCTGCGATTTTCGCACTTTTCCTGCGATTCGCACATTTTGGCACCTCTACGCGGGAATTTTCGGCGCACATTAATTCCATGAATCGACCCCATAATGTTTACTGCAAATGGCGTCTAGGCGCAATATATGTTTCGCAGTCCACAAAGCTTCTTAACTACTGGAGCTGCACTTGGTTGTAAACTATGAAATAGACAGGATCCCCAGAGCCTTCCTTCATTTAATTGATTAACCGGTTACTCCGAAAGAAGTGATTTCGAGCAGAACCGCAGATGAGGTCTTTACTCTCAGGCTCAGTACCTCATCTCTCGCCAGCGCTCTTAAAACTGCGTCACCGAAAGAGAGCCTGGATAGTCACAGCGTGAAAGATGCAAAATCTGCCACAGTGCTGCAACCAATCCCATGACACTTCCTGAAGATCCTGGAATCTTCCGGATGGCTAGTTTAGGACATGAGACATAGACAACACTCAGCGGTGACTCTTCCGGATGGCTAGTTTAGGACATGAGACATAGACAACACTCAGTAGTGACTCACCCTATTGCAAAAGCGCCCTTTGCACATCCATATAACCTGTCACTAGAGCCTAAACCAGGTGTCTTCGACCTGTGCCCCTCCTGATGTTTTGGACTGCGACTCCCATGAACCCTCACCATTGTCTGTGATGACGTGGGCTGATGGGAGATGCAGTCCAAAACACCCGGAGAGACAGATTTCGCACACCGCTGACCTAGAAAGGTGTTATTCATTGGACCATGTGCTGTCAGCACCTTCCACTTATGGGACCATGGGCTAAGACAAAATAGTCATTCATGGGCCTTCAAGCACTTTTGTGTGCTAGGATGTCAGTAGAGCGTTTTGATTAACCCCCTGCTTGGCTTTGCCAGAACCCCAGGAAAGTCCAACCTTTACCTATCAGAGCAGGCAGGAGAAGGCACAGTGAGGACATTCATGAAAATTGGATGGCATGTCCATCTGACTGTCTACAGGAAAGCATTGCAACACTCACAGGTGCGGTCTAATACTGCATCTTTCTGACTATTAAAAGTCTGTGAAGGCTGTTTATTACTGTCCTCCAGGATTTACCACCTGACAACTAGGATTTACCTAGATGTCCAACTCTGGCCTCGCGGTTCTCTGGATATCCCTCATTAATATGCATGAGGAAATATGTGCATACATTTAGAAACAGTGCATACATATTTATCTCATGAATATTAGTGAGGCATATCCTCAAAACCTGGCATGGATCCGTCTCTCAAGGACTCTCTAGAGGCTCTACAATTTGTGTGAATACAGGAAGCGTGACAGGCCTTATGCAACTAGGTTAACTTTCTTTGTACTGGGGGGTGATTTCTGTTGTTATCTGTTTTTCTAACAGTGTGTTGATATTGATGGTCACAGAGCTCTCGCTGGGTACAAGAGCTGAAGGACACAAAAGCTCCTCATGTGTAGATGACTTCCAGAGTATAAGACATGTTTTCCAGTGTATATTTCTAAATGGTTCAACTCTACCTGACGTAGCTGCACAATGCACACACATTGGAGGGCTTGTCACTATACACCGGCACCTTGACAGGTCGCTCTTTGAGCTGTTATACTGAGTAGATGTTTGAGGAGCTCTTAGGCTGGCACTAAAGATACAAATGTACACAGATAGGAAAACTTGAGGCAAGGGGGGTTAATTCAGCAAAGCAGCACCCCACCTAAGAGCAGATCCAAGGATTTGTCCATACTCATCTGAGTTCAAGCTAGGCTACCAGATGCCATCTCTACCCAAAAATGACTCAGCCTGACTGTTCACTCTATCTAGCTAAGAGGATAGCCGGCGGGTCATAGGATACTGTTGGGGGAGAATGGGAGGGGTCATAGGATACTGTTGGGGGAGAATGGGAGGGGTCATAGTATACTGTTGGGGGAGAATGGGATTTCAAGGTTGCACTGGCATGGTGATGCCACTTTGGAACTAAGCTGTTCCATGGGATGTGGACAACTGGATACGGGTTTTGGCAAGTACCTAGCTGTCAATAAAAGAAGTATCATCAGGAGGGCAAGTGATAAATGCTTCTGGGTATGGAGTCCTCAATGCCTTTGGGAAGCCAGTAATAGTATCCCCAGACGGAATTTGGAATCCCCACATAAACATCTGCTTACAGGTGAATTACGAGAGCTGGAACTCAGGAACATTACATGCTTCTCCTTTCCCTTCTCAGAGCAAGGTTTGAAAGACAGATATTGATCCAACTTCTAATTAATGATACAAAAGAGGTGCATCTAGGATTCAAAGACTCAGTGCTTCCAAGCCCTAGGAGGCTGTGACAGAAAGTCAAAGATTTTGAGATAAGGGAGGGCACTTGCTTGGTTTCCAACATTGCACAAATATGTACATTCCAGACTGACAATGGTGTGAGGCAAAGGACTCTGGGAGTACTAGAATTAATTAGGTGGATTATGGTAATGCACTAAAAGATGCGATAATCCTAACACCAGCATCCACATGTCCCCGGTTAAATAATTGTATAGAAGGAGCTAAGTACCCCCACCTCAACCACCTTGCCCATATTGCATATATGTTGGGAACCAGAGTGTGAGAACGTGCAGTACCAGTGAAAATACCGATACCAAGGAGACTCCTGCAAGCAAGGTTCTGTAATTGTATTCACTCTCCCCTCTTGCTTCTCCACTCTTTTGACTGCTAACTCTCTGTTCTCTCCTCCTTTCCCTTCTCCCTTTTCCTATCTCCTCTACTTACTTTCTTCTATGCACTTACTCTATCAGAATTGTCCCTAGATCTAGTATGATAGCAACCTCGCCTGTATCCTCCTGTCTCCCCTTACTGTTTTTTTCATCCCCAACCCCCCTCTAGCACTATCTGAAATGTCGTCAGGCCTAATATGATAGTTGCTTGTTTTGTTCCTCCCCTACCTTTCTGCACCCCTCTCCCTCGCCTCTTGTTTTTTTTCCGGCTCTATCAGAAATGTCGTCAGCCCTAGTACGGTAGTCGCCTGTCTGTTTCCATTTCCTTCCCACTCTCCCCCTCCCTTCCTTATCTATGTTTTAGCTCTTGCACTATCTGAAATGTCGTCAGGCCGAATACAATAGTTAATTTCACATCCTTACTGTTTATGGCCTGTAAGTATGCAATTGATTTTTCCCTTGTTCCCTCCCTTGCCTTGAAGCGCTTTGAAACACATTGTGTATAGGCGCTAAATTAATAAACTATCATATATCATATCATATCATTGAGAAAGCAATACTTGCATACAAGACAGCATGATAGCCATTTGTATTAAATCCCGGAAGAAGTAGGAGCAATAAATGGAAGAAAAGAATGGTGACGTCATGGAGAGCCAAGCTGACGTACATGGAAGAGATGCAGAGACAAGAGAATGCAGATATTCTATAAGGCATCAAGAAAGTATCAAAGCTAAGTGACATCTTGGGATCAATATGAAGAAATGTATGCTGCAGAAACGATAAAGATATCAAGTTATTTTACACGTGTACATATGCAACGAAATGCAAGCAGACAAAGTATTCTTGAGGCTAGCGTTATAGTGAATAGATTGCGGCATGCGCCAACAATATACATATATATAAAGAATTGAGTAAAGAATGGATATTTTCACTACTTATTATGGCAAAGCTGTACCAGAGATGGAAGGCCTTTTTTCCAGTATGTCACAGTTAAAAAAGCAGTAGAATTACAGAAGCAGATCACAGAAAGGCGAGACTGGATGAGCCAAGAAGCCAAGGGCTTATCAGGCTGGGGTGAGCAGATATTGGATACAAATCGTGTGAAAGAATGAACTTCTTGTTCAGAAGACATGGACAAAAACAAGTAAGACGTTGGAGGTCTATTAGAAAACAGTATGTTAAATAAATTAGAGCTTGATTTTGTGGTCTTCAGTCACGTGGAAGGAAGAAGTTGGACAAACACGATGGTCACACCTATGCATGAGGGCAGAGCGTGCCTTCACTCCCCTGAATTCTCCAGAGCAAAAGAACACTCACAAAGACTAACTCAACAGCACCTGGAAGTCCAGCATGCGTGCTGCTAACGTAGGTGGAAAAGTACTGACAGAGGTAAGAATGCCAACCAATTATAGGGGGCTGCATGATTAAGGGTCCTATAGTTTGTGTAGCCAATGGGGCGTTGTGTATTTAGTGATGTTCATAGTGACCTGTTTAAGGGGAGGGCTTAGTTGCCCCACCTGACTTTAAGAAACCTATCACTTTTCTTCACTCTTATAGACGAGTATAGATCGTATACTTAGAGGTTCCTTAAGAGCCTATCACATTTGCCACTAGGTTTTTGTAATTTGCCACATAGGATGACGTTAGTAATACATAGGGGACGATTTTTTGCTATAAAATAATGCTTTTTTTAAGATACATTGAGAGATTTTACGCTGAGACGTCCGTTGATGTTAATGACCAAGTTGAACATGACAATTTTGTTCACTGATAAAGGCATAATGTGATCAACACCAGGAATGCATTATTTAAATGTGAGTGAATTTATTAAGGCATTTGCGTGACAAATAGCTGTGAGAGGAGTACCATTAGAACCAGAAGTCTTTCACTATTGGGTATGCATTCTGTTGACATGGCTGCCAGGTTTAGTGGGCAGAACGATGAGAATACCTGATGATTTTTTATTCAGGACAAAAATACCTATGGATGAAGAGGAAGGATAAATCTGTCCGTTAGAATTACAAGCAGCCATAGTGCGAGGAGACATGGCTTTGCTTGATGGGAATGATTATGAAGGCAGACAATGGTGCACAGTGATTGCCATTGGGGGAGGTTACTGATTAACTGACGTCACTGACAAGGATATGTTTGGAGACCATCTATCAGATGAAGAAGTAGTATTTGAGATGAGCATTACTTATTGGGTAAGGGCAATAAAACGTGAGGTTCCTCAGAAAATGTTGTTAGCACAGAAACGCATGGCGAAAGTGCCAGTTTCATTATGGACAACAGGCCCTTATGACGTAGGACTATTGAAGGGAGCTGGAGAAGTGAAGATTAAAGTGAAACCAGGAGCAATTTCACCTCAAGCACCACAGTATCCCATGTCTCGAGAGGCAGATAAAGGTATCTTTAAGACGATATCTGTTATGTTGGATCAGGGTATCCTAGTGACATCAGAGTGACCGTGTAATATCACAATTTATCTGATTAAAAAAGGGAAAGGGGATTGTGGCGTTTAATTCAGGATTTACGCCCAATTAACCCGATTACAGAGGCCGAGTTCGCTCTAGTTCCTAATCCTGTGACAATCTTATGTAATATCCCTGTTGAAGCATGATATTTTACTGTGATTGACTTGAACAATGTGTTTTTTTCAATCCCATTGCATAAAGACTCACAAGATCTGATATAATTTATGTTGAGACAGACTCATCTGAAAAGTACTCGCCTACCCAAAAGGTACTGTGACTCTCCATCGATTTTCAATAGAGTCCTACAGATGGACCTTAGTTATATTGATGTGGAAAGTGTTGTGTTGCAATACATGGATGACATATTGGTCTGTAGCACCTCAGAAGAAGAGTGCAGATGACATTCAGTTTTGTTTATGATTATTCTTGCAGACAAAGGATATAAAGAAGACAAGGAGAAATTACAGTATTGTCAAAAAGAAGTGTTGTACATAGGTCAGCTAATTTCGCATGAGGGTAAGAAAGTTACTCCAGAGAGAGCTGAGACTATTTTGAAAACAGTAAAGCCACACACGCTAAAGCACATGCAAAGATTTTTGGGACTATGTAATTATGTGAGAGCACGGGTCTTTGATTACAGTACATACACAAGACCCTTGTTGCAAGCTCTGAAGAAAGCACAGGCACTTCAGGAGAAAATTGTTAGGACTGAGGAGATGGAGGAACGGTTTGAGGAATTGAAAAAGGCAATTTGTACAGCTCCAGTTTTAGGGATTCCCAATTATGCTGAGGAATCATTTTTGTTGCCGCACACGAATGGCACTGTTGTGACAGCTGTACTTACACAGAGAGCCACGTTGGGGTACAAGCCCCTTGCCTATTATAGTGGGAGTCTAGACCCAGTAATGAGGGGACACTTTCCATGTGAACAGTCTTTGGCTGCCACCTCGTTCGTCATTGAGAAGTCTGCTAGCATAGTAATGGGGTGTTTCATGATGGTGTTTGTTGAACATGCATTGTTTGCCATTTTGGAAAGACCTACAGGCACGTTGACTTCTCAAAGGGCTTCTGCCTACGAGGTTGTCATATCGAATCCAGCGATTAAAATAGTCTCATGTAAAATTGTGAACCCTGCCATGTTTGTAGCAGAATCACTGGCAGAGGACGAGCATGTGCATGATTGTTTGAATTATGAGGATTTCTATGATGAACTCCAGAGGGTGAGGAAAATGCTTTGGAAGCTGGGGAAATTCTGTTTATTGATGATTCTTGTAGAATCAATCAAAATGATGGACAAAGATATACAGGTGCCACTGTGGTAAAGCACAGGGCCAATGGAAAGATTGAAGTATTGATAAGTGCACGACTACCGTCTCACTTTTTGGCACAGGCTGCAGAATTTGTGGTGCTGATTATCACACTCAAGAGACATGCAGACCAGGAAGTAACGGCGTACAGCGACTCCGCCTATGTGGCTTCAACGGTACACACAGGGCTAACACATTGGAAAAGGAGGGGCTACCTCTGAGCAGACGGTACTACAGTGCAGCATACATCTTTATTGGATAGACTTATTAGAGACTTACAACTCCCAGTAGCCATCGCAGCAGTTAAATGTGCAGCACACACTAAGAGGGCAGACTTTATCGCACACGGTAATCAAAAAGCAGATGAGGAAGCAAAGCAAGTTTGAATGTACAGAAAATATTATGTTATTTGATACGCCTGATGTGAATGAAAGCATGGTGGTGATGATGAGTGTATCTGAATGTTATAATAACTTGTCTAGGTCTCAATTGGCAGAGATTCAGGGGGAAGCATGTCAAGATGAGAAAGACTTGTGGACGCGGGGAGGGTGTTCTTTAAACCACTCTGAAGCATTGTGGTGACAAGATAGCACTGGTAAACCGGTGATGCCTGTAGCCCACAACGGATGGCAGACATGTTCAAGTTCCTTGGAGCCCTGATCGTGTTAGTGTTGCTCAGATTTTGTGTGATCAAGGTAATAATCACACAATGCAAGAAGACAGCGAAGAAAGCCATATGTGTGAAAATCATGATTGATGTTGAATCAGGATAGAAGGCCAGAGACTTGACAGACGAAGAAATCAGAGACTTTGTGAAGGCCAGTATCCAAGCACCTGAGGGAATGAAATTCCTGTATCAGAAGAACCATAAGAAGTATGTAGGAAAGTGGATCTATTGCAGTCCAAGTGGACAGTGCATGCCCATGACCTGGAACAAGGGTGAGCATGTAAAATCAGCTGGATGCCTGAAGGGAGTCATAAAGATATGGATCCCAAAGAAGCATTTCTTCAGACAAGGATGTTTAGATATGAAGGATAATGGGAGAGTGGTCGATGAATCGCCCCGAGGGGGGAGTGTAGAGAAGGAGCTAAGTACCCCACCTCTACCACCTTGCCCATATTGCCTATATGTTGGGAACCAGAGTGTGAGACATGTGCTGTACCAGTGAAAATACTGATACCAAGGAGACTCCTGCAAGCAAGGTTCCCATTGAGAATGCCATACTTGCATACGAGACAGTATGATGGCCATGTGAATTAAATCCCGGAAGAAGCAGGAGCAATAAATGGAAGAAAGGAATGGTGAAGTCATGCAGAGCCGAGCTGACGTACATGGAAGAGATGCAGAGACAAGAGAATGCAGATATTCTATAAGGCATCAAGAAAGTATCAAAGATAAGTGACATCTTGGGATCAAGATGAAGAAACTTATGCTGCAGAAACGATGCAGATATCAAGTTATTTTATACGTGTACATATGCAACGAAACACAAGCAGACAAAGTATTCTTGAGGCTAGTTTTATAGTGAATAGATTGCGGCATTCGCCAACAATATACAGACATATATAGATGTGAGTAAAGAATGGATGTTTTCACTACGTATTATGGCAGAGCTGGACCAGAGAAGGAAGGGCTTTTTTCCAGCGTGTCACAGTTAAAAAAGCAATTGAATTACAGAAGCAGATCTCAGAAAGGCGAGACAAGATGAGCCAAGAAGCCAGGGTCTTATAAGGCTGAGGTGAGCATATATTGGATACAAATCGGATGAAAGAACTAAACTCTTGTTCAGAAGACATGGACAAAAACAAGGAAGAAGTCAGATGTATATTAGAAAACAGCATTTTAAATACACTAGAGCTCGATTTTGTGGTCTTCACTCACGTGGAAGGCTGAAGTTGGACAAACACGATGGTTACACCTCCTACGCATGAGGGCAGAGCGTGCCTTCACTCCCCTGAATTAACCAGTGCAAAAGAACACTCCTAAGGACAAGTTCAAAGCCTTAATTGACAGCAGACCACTGAGCTGATGATAGATGAATATGCTAATTGGTGGGAAGCTATGGTTAAAGACTAGCTCACCAGCACCTGGAAGTCCAGCCTGCGTGCTGTTAACATAGGTGTTCAAGTACTGATGGAGGCTAGAGTGCTAACCAATTATAGGGGGCCGCATGATTAAGGGTCCTATAGTTTGTGTAGCCAATGGGACGTCATGTATTTAGTGCTGTTCATGTTGACCTGTTTAAGGCGAGGGCATAGTTGCCCCACCTGATGTTAATAAACCTATCACTTTTCTTCACTCTTATAGACGAGAATAGATTGTATATTTAGAGGTTCCTTAAGAGCCTACACATTTGCAACTAGGTTTTTGTAGTTTGCCACGTAGGATGACGTTAGTAATATGTAGGTTAACGTCAATGACAATTTTTTGCTATAAAAGAATGCTTTCTTAAAAGATGCATTGAGAGATCTTACTTTAAGACGTCAGTTGATGTCCGTTGTACTCCCTGTTTTAGATAATTGATATTAAAACAGTTATCCTTTTGCCAAATACCTGAGTCCTTTTGATTATTGATGTTTGAGTAACTTCTGCATCCACATCCATCTCAACGGCATTGCTTCCTCGTCTTAAAGGGATGGGTGCCTCCAGTTCATAATGTTACGTTTAGCAATAGGAAAATAAGTTTGGGGCATGTTTGGGATAATTTAACTGAGATCAGCCAGAAGGATAGCTCCAGTGCTAAGTGCTTGTCTTCAAATCTATCATGGGTTCAATGCCCCCTTGGGTTGACACTGCCCTTCATTTTCCCGCCTGTACCGACTAGGCCAATACATCTATTACCACATTGTGGGTAATAATGGGTCGCAAAAAGTAATATTAGAAAATGTGTTCTTCTCTTTAGACCAGTGCTTAACTTGTGGGTGGGCTTGCCAGGGCTCAACCCTAGCACTTATTTCGGATCCCATCTTGAATATGCTGCATTGTTTTGGCAACTTTATTATTTTAACTGTCAGTAAGGCCTAGTAATATAAGAGTGCGATGATTTTAACTGTCAGTAAGGCCTAGTAATATAACAGTGCGATGATCAGGTTCTAAACATACTCAGCTGGCTCACTGTTATTCATTAACCTGATGACCCAATTTGGCAGTCCAAGGATATTTATCAATTTTCACAAATAACAATGAGTTGGAGGTGGCAATGCTGCGCACTGATGCTGGCCAGGCCTGCGCACTGCGCCAATCAGCTGGAATGACATTGCTGCAAGTTCTGTACTTGAATAACTGGCAGGGTGAGTTGACAATAGGCCAGTTACCAGCCAACAGGCCCAACACAGGGGCAAGGTCAGTGAAAAGAAACATATCGAAAGGAAGTGCCTGTCATGAGTCGCCACCTATACAGAAAGATCTTGCTGCAGTGTTTAACAGGCAAGTTCATCAGTTTAATAATGGTTTTTCCAGCATTTGTCCATCAATTTAACACAGGAGGAAAGCATGTGCATTATGTGGACAGATTGTTAACATGTTCTACCTGCCACCAATAGGACCAGCGCATAATGTTAACGATGATGTGTCTCAAAGAAACACTTAAACATTTATTATATTTCAAGACACAACTAATATGTTACGTGGATTGATATCTGTAAATCGCACAGTGCATCAATCAACCTTAATGAACCAATGGGAGTTGCAGCTTAAACCTCAGATATGTTGACATTGTATGGCACAGCCATGGGTGGTGTCAACAGTGGGCAGGGCATTGTCTGCCCTGTTGTGTTACAGGCGTGATAGAAAGTGTTTGGGCACTAGCACTTATTTTCGTACAAATTAAGCACTGCTTTAGACCAGTGTTGGGCAAACTGCAGCCCTCCAGATATTCTGGCCTACAACTACCATCAGCCCTAGCAAGCAAGTTAATGGTGAGTGTTCATGGGCATTGTAGGCTATAACAACTGGAGGGCTGTAGGTTTCCAGCACTGCTTTAGACAATTGGAGGGTCTGAAATCCAGGCTTTAACAACACTAGAAGACTGCACTCTAGGCTACTTCTTTTTTCTTCCCAAGGCTTCCAGCTCTGTAGAAAAAAAGCAAGTTCGGAAAAGAGGGTCTAACTGCCGGAAAAGTATGCATTTCAAGTGTGCCTTTGCGATGTTACACACTGGGCACTGGTCAAGGAAGGATGGACAAGATGGGTCACATGATGCTCAGGTGAGACTTCCTTCTTCCACTCAAAAATCTTTAGAGCCCTTTCCATCAGACGCTATTTAGTGCCAGGTGCCTTTGCTGTCATTAGAGACTCTCATCTTTGCCTCGAGACCACTAACTGGGGCAGTGCTTACCTCTTACACAACACACACTAGAGCCCCTCGTGCAGGCACAAGCCCTTAATTCTAACTCTGAGTGGCTTAGCCATTTTCAAGCATTGAAAAGTGCAAAGTGCCAAACCAATCCTCGTGCTAAAATATACTTTGGAATTATTTTTTTTTATTTTTTTTAAACCAATTTATTAGTCTTTAGCACAATACAAATACAAATCATCGCAACACTTTTATGTATACACACATACTTGAACTATTAAAGTAGTATGGAATGAAAGATGAGGGAAAGGAGGAGGGATAAAGAAGGAAAAAAATAAATAAAAATAAAAATAAAAAAAGTAGGGGGCACATAAACCAAAGGTCATAAAAAGCAGAAAAGAACAATTTGAGACATTCAAACGAATTTCATATTCCACTTACAAAGCATAATATATCCTAGAGTTTATCAAACATGAAGCAAGCGAATATTAATACTAACCTTTAACAATTAAAATAAATGTTTACTTATCTCACAAAAGGCCAACCCGATACTGAAAGCAAGTTCAGGTTAAGTCTGCATTCAAAAAGGCCTTCCAGATCCGATCATAAGTAGGCCTTTTTTTCTGCACTGAATATATCACATTTTCAACATTAGATATACGGTATCTCCTCCAACCAATTGTTTTTTGTCAGATAATTAGCAGACTTCCAGTTCCTTAAGATTAACCTGTTTGCCACCATGGCCCCCTCTTAAAATCCATCTGATCTGATGTTGATTCAAAGATTCTATCTGGGTGGTTTCACCCAAGATCAAAGTCTCAAAATCCAAGTCCAGATTTCCTTTGACTACTCTATTCATCGTTGTGGCGAGCTCACACCAGAAATCCCTCACTTTATGGCACTCCCATAGCATATGTTCCATTGTGCCACGAACATGACCGCATCCCCAATTACTGTCTGATGCTATCAATTTTCGTTCCTTCATCTTGACCGTAGTCCAAAAAACTCTATTTAAGACCATGACTTGACGGGACCTTTCTCCTACATTCACGGACAGTCTTTTGATTTTTTCACACAGATCACTCCATCTATCCAATGACATCTCCTCCCTCAGACAACTAGAGCAGACATGCAGGATCTTTCCATTTCTTTTTACGAAAATGCTCAGCAAATTGTACATCTTGGACGCTGAATGCTCACTTTCACCAATTTTCTTAACTGCAGACCATAGCTCAGATTTGACCAAAGGCAGAATGCTAACTGCTTTCTTCAGCTTTCTGTATTCACCATACTTACAAGCCGATAGATCATATTCAAGGTTGACCTCTCTCCAACGGTCCAGTTCTGAATGTATCTTCTGCATCACCACGTCCAAATTCAGGTTCATCATGTCTCTCAAATTCACAGTAATTCCAAATACCTAGATATTTCATTTGTGTCGGACACCATCTGAAGCCCAAATCTTTCATCAGTTTGCTGTTTGTCAAGTGGGAACACGGTAGAGCCTCTGATTTACTCCAATTGACTTTATAGTTTGATATTAGACTGAATTCTTCGATCAAGTTGTTAAGATGGATTTCTGAACTCTGTCCTGGAGGGGAAGAGGTCAGAAGGCCAGCCTAGTTTCTTGGAACAGGGTAACCTCTGGACAAGCCAGACCAATCAGGGTAGCGATCGTGGCGGTCAATACTAGGTCTCAAGAGGGGTGAGAGTGACTGAAAGCCCGCAATGAGCACACAAAGCAAGGACACTTACAAATTACTCCAAGCAGGTGTTATATTAAAAATATATACACATTGATTACAAGGCCTTTGTAACAATTGACCGTAGCGAGAAATCACAATAAAACTCAAGTAAACCAACACATACCAATCCAGTTCAATATATATACAAATACAAACGAGTCTAACGAGTTAGACGCACAAAATGTGTAGACCACCTAGATGGGGAGGAAAACAGGCAGTGCGAATAATAATTAGACTCAGTCCGCCTTCAGAGGCACCTAACTAAAAGGAAGTCCAAGCCCTACGAAGAATGGAGCCTTGTGCTCAAAGGTACCTGCACACGCTAGTGCCAACGGGCAAAAGGGGAGTCTCTTCGAGGGAATCAGGCAGTTTAGTTCGATGAACAAATGAAGATGAACAGAGATCCGCGACTCAAGCGCAGCCTCCACTGTGGGCAGAAGCAGAGCGCGAGTACGGAAAGGCGTGCTGTTAGACACAGCGGGGAAAAGCGATGGGCTACTGCAGGAGGGCGACCAGTTCCTAGCGATGCTACTCACCGGTCCCCGATGCAGGCAGACCCAGGCTTCTCCGCGTCAGTTTCAGTGCTGGCAGGTTCAGATATGAGCAGGGGACTTCTCGGCGTCATGTAGATTCCACAGCAGCAGAAGTTGAGTTGAGGATGTCCCAAACGCAGTGAACCCGCACAGTTTGTTACCACAGCAGGTCAACGGAGCGGCTGTGTGTATTTCAGCCCAATGTACACTACTCACTTCAGACCTGGAAATGCCAAGTGTACGAATCCTGTGAGAGGGACAAGGACTCGTAATACAACACAACCTGACTGCGGTTACAGATCAAGACTCCTGGGTAGGCTGGTCAGTCTGCTGGATGGCCCAGAGACACTTCCGAAGGCTTACTTGCAGGAGATGGTGAAGATGCCGAGAATCTGAGGTAGAAAGGGTTTCACAAAGCGACAGCAGTGCAGAGGAGCAGTCCTTCAGCGGGTCACCAGCGATTCCTCGGTTCAGCCTCGTGGTTGCAGGATACTTGGCTCCTGTATTCCTTTGTTCGTGAGAACTCAGGAGATCGACCTGGCAGTGGTGCTTCCAGCCCCCTCTTATCCACGGTTCCCTTCGCACCAAAACGGAGGGGACCCAAAGGGAGATCCGCTCCTAAAACACTCACACCATATGTGGACCTATCACGGACCACGGGGGTCCCAGGCATTCACACCACCCTAGACTCTCTTGCGCCCAGGATGTGTATTGGGACCAGACAACCCAGCCCACATCCTGGAGGCACACACAAGGCCTGTAGAAGCCCGCACAAGCATCTGTGTTTCGTGGGAAAGTACATGCCCAAATAAGGAAGGCCCCGGGTCGGCTCGACCTGGGGGAGGTGAAGGGGGCAAGACGGTCAGCGGACAGGACAAAGAGCCTCGTGGTCTGGCCATTTTGGGAGCCAGGCCACCATTTTCGGCTAAGCGCGAGAAACGCGCTTAAATGCCAAAGGGAGCTCAAAAACACAAGAAACGATCGCTGTCACCAGTCCCGTCCGTGATTCACTTGCACCGTTCATTATCAATCCAAAGAGAGTATCTAGGGCCTGTAGAAGACTAGAGACCCAAGAGAGCAGTAGCTTAGCTTACAGTGCCCTCTTTTGCCATGTTGCGTGAAAGCTGCAACATGATAAAGAAACTACGGAAAACAACATTCCCCGGTATTGACTGTCTTAAGGGCATGTCAGTTTCCCCGTAAGAATGAAGCGAAAGCCCAGAGGAGTGCGGCAGAAGGCTGCACGTCTCTGGCAAAGTCTAGATCCTGGTGAAAACAAAGAGCAAAAAGTTTAGGGGTTGCCACATGGAAGGAAAATTACCCACAATTAAGAAATCTTTCCTAACACTCGCCCCTCCCAGACTATGGACAGGGGGAACTAATCCACCCCTGGATGAGTCTCTTGTTCAGGTCGGTTAAACATTCTGGACAACCCATCAGCATTGCTATGTTGGACACCTGGCCTATGCTCAATAGTGAAGTCGAAGCCTTGTAGACTTATGGACCACCTAAGCAACTTTGGATTCTCTCTCTTCATGTTCATTAGCCACTTTAAGGGCTTATGGTCAGTTTGCACAGTGAACTGGGTCCCATAGATGTAGGGCCTCAGCTTCCGTAGGGCCCACACAACAGAGAAACATTCTTTCTCCACTGTGGACCATCTGAGCTCTCTGTCCTTAAGCTGGCGACTAATAAAACCAATAGGGTGTTCCTTAGCCTTCTCATCCACTTGGACACTGACGCTAGTACAGCTCTTATCCCAGTGTCAGAGGCGTCCGTCTGCACAATAAAAGGTCTTTGATAATCAGGGGCCCTGAGGACAGGGGCCTGGCACAAGGATTCTTTTAAGCTGTTGAAGGCCTTCTCACACTCGTCGGTCCAAGATACCTTCTTGGGTTTCTTCGGAGTAGTGAGGGCAGTCAGAGGGGCAGCTATGGTGCCATAGTCTGCCACAAAGCTGCGGTAATACCCCGTGAGTCCCAAGAAGGCTCTCACTTGGGTCTGTTTAGTGGCGTTAGGGCAGTCTTGTACTGCTTGTACTTTACTGGGAAGAGGCTGTATCCTCCCTCCACCTACTTCATGTCCAAGGTAAACCACTGAGCCTTGTCCAATCTGGCACTTACTAGCCTTTATGGTCAAGTGTGCTTTCTGAAGAGCCTGGAGCACAATCCCGAGGTGTTTCACATGGTCTTCCCAGGTGGCACTGAAAACTGCTATATCGTCCAGATATGCAAGACAGAATTCGTCCAACCCATTCAACACATGATTCACAAGCCTCTGGAAAGTGGCAGGTGCATTCTTCAACCCGAACGGCATTACCCTGAATTGGTAAAGGCCGTCTGGAGTAGAAAATGCTGTCTTCTCCATGGCATGTTCTGCTAAAGCTATTTGCCAATAGCCAGCAGTGAGGTCAAACGTGCTGAGGTATTTGTAGGCACCCAAAATATCCACCAGCTCATCTGTTCGAGGCAAGGGGTGCATCTGTCTTGGTGACAGCATTCAGAGCCCTGTAATCCACGCAGAACCTCAATTCAGAAGTGCCTGCCTTTGTAACCAAAACCACAGGGCTGGACCAAGGACTACTAGAGGGTTCAATCACCCTAAGGTCTAACATCTTGTTGACCTCGGTCTTAATGTAAGACCGTACTTTGTCTGACATCCTGTATCCCCTACTCTTGGTAGGTACACTGTCTCCTGTGTCTATGTTATGTTTGCACCAAGGTGTCAAACCAGGCGACTGTGAAAACAGGGGGGAAAACTGCCTAAGCAAACCTTTCACCTCACACTGCTGATAACAAGTCTGGTGAGGGGCCACTCAGACACCCTCAAAGGAGCTATCTGAAGGACCGCTTTGGAACAGGTCGGGGAGAGGTTCAGACTCCTCTTCCTCAACATCTGAAGCCAGTAGCAGTGCTGCGATTTCGACTCTTGGGACGAAAGACTTCAGCCTATTTACGTGGAACACTTTTGGAGCCTGTCCAGGCCTTCCAAGGTCCACTAAATAGTTAACCTCACCCAGGGGCTCCACCACTGTGTAAGGGCCGGACCATTTGTCCTGTAAAGCTCGAGGCCTTATGGGATTCATGATCAGGACTTGCTGAGCAGGTGTAAAGTTGATGAGGGAAGCTTTCTGGTCGTACCAATGTTTCACCATTGCTTGTCCTCCCTTCAATTTATCACTAGCCAAGCCCATCAGAAGTACCATCCGTTTTCTGAGCCCCAGCACATAATCTACTACGTTGGTAGTAACAGGGGGAGTGGGCATCTCCCATCCCTCTTTGACTATGGCTAAGGGTCCCCGTACAGGATGACCGAACAGAAGTTCGAAGGGGCTGAAGCCAACACCCTCCTGTGGTACCTCTCGGTAGGCAAACAGTAAGCATGGTAAAAGAAGATCCCATTTTCTTCTCTGAGGTTCTTCCAGAGCCCCAATCATGCTCTTTAACGTTCTGTTGAAACATTCCACCAGACCATTGGTCTGGGGATGGTATGCAGAAGAGAACTTGTAGATGACCCCACATTCTTTCCACATAGCCTGCATATACTTTGACATAAAGTTGCTGCCTCGGTCAGACACAACTTCTTTAGGGAAGCCAACCCTAGTAAAGATGCCAAGTAACGCTTTTGCAACTGACTTGGCA
The DNA here is from genome assembly GCF_040938575.1 of Ambystoma mexicanum. Lineage (NCBI taxonomy): Eukaryota > Metazoa > Chordata > Amphibia > Caudata > Ambystomatidae > Ambystoma > Ambystoma mexicanum. The sequence goes on from NC_090931.1 coordinate 217,939,036, forward strand.
GTTACAGTTTTCAATGGGATGGCCTCAGGATATCTGGTAGCATAGTCGACTAGTACCAAGATAAACCTATTGCCAGAGGATGTCTGCGGGTCAAGGGGACCAACGATGTCGATCCCTAACCTTTCGAATGGCATTCCCACAACTGGGAGTGGTACCAATGGAGCTTGGATTGTTGACCCACTCTTACCAGATAACTGGCAGGAGGCACAACTCCTGCAGTGACTTTCTACTTGCACCCCCATCTTGGGCCAGTAGAAGTGCATGGATAACCTTTGCTTGGTCCTCTTAATACCAAGGTGACAAGCAAGGGGTACTTCATGCGCCAACTGCAGGAGGAAGGGTCTTACAGCAAGGGGAACCACCAACCTCCTATGGTCTCCTTCTGTAGACTCTGTGGGCTCACTATACAGGAGTCCACCTTACCAATAAATCCGATGCGTCCCAGGAGGTTCACCCTCAAGCTGGGAGCAGGCCTGTCTCCTTAGGCCTTCCAGAGATGGGCACTCACGTTGGCCTTTACTAAATTCTCCCCTGTCAGTACCACCTTCTACTAACAAGTCTTTTAGTTCAGGATGGTCGTTGGGGTCAAATACTTCAGGCATCGCCACCTCGTCGTCAGGCCCGGGCGATTGACCAACTTCCTCCACCGCAGTGGTAGGCGAGTTCAGGGGAAGGTTCTCTTTCCCTCGTCTTGAAGTGTTTACTCCTTTCGCCTTGGGTTTCCCCTTCGGCTGGGGCGGCGTATTGGTCTTGGCCAATGCTGCCCGTCTTTGAGACTGTGTGCAGGGTCTGTCGGCAGTGTCTCCTACGAGCCCTAAAGCTCTGAGATCGTTGCCTAACAAGACCTTTCCTGGGACGTTTCCCTGAATGCTTACTGGAATCCTGACTGCTGTACCATTTAAAGTAAGATTTACAGGCATTACTGGGAACATGCGAGGTGGGCCGTCAGCCAACTTAGTGGGCATCAGAGTAGCTCTGGCAACTTCCTCTGAGTCTACCAAGGTAGAATACACTACAGTTCGACTGCACCCACTATCCCTAAGAGCTGGAGTATCCGGTCCATTGATCAGTACACTGTCTTTAAAGTAGTGCTTGGTATTATCTGGAATCCTAGCATAAGCCTCTGTGACTTTAGGCTCCCAGGAACCCAGGGAAACTAAAAGTACCTCAGCTTTTATCCCGCTGGGGAAGGAGTCTGAGGAGAAGGATGCTCATGTAATCTCTTCTTCCTTGTAGGAGGAGAAGGCCAGATTAGCGGAGTGGACCCCCAAAAGTTTAACCTTACACCGGGGATCCCCCTTCACGTGGTCAGTCGCTCCACAAGCAAAACAAGATCCATTGGGTCTGTTTACATAGGGAGGCTTATTGTAACCAGAGTTCTGTTTCGGAGGCTGACCTCCACTACCCTGTGAGTTCTCTTGTGTCTTACCCTTATTTTTCTTTTTGTGGCCCTTTTGAGAAGAAGATTTATCAGATTCTCCACCCTCCTTATCTTTGGACTTTTTCCCTTCCTCCTGCTTACCAGGATGAGTTTTGTCCTTATGGGACACTCGATGTGACACCCATAAATCTGCGGCAATGGCAAGCTTCTTAGGATCTATCTCCTTTGAATCGGCCAAATGTTGCTTAAGCTCCGGGGAAGAAGATGCAAAAATATGTTCCAGCATGACAAGACTTATCATGCCTCCAAAGGTAGAAACCTTATAACCTTCGACCCAGCCAGTCAAGTTTTTTAAGGATTCGGTTAAATAAGATACCCAAGTACCTCCTTTTTTCTTATACTCTCTGAATCGTTTTAAATATTGGGCAGGAGTCTTTCCAAACTTTAAAATGAGAGTTTGCTTTAACATTGCGAAATCCGCTCGCTCAGCCTTCGACATTTCCATAATGGCACTACAGCCAGAATGGGGCAGTCTGCTGAGTAACCAGGCAATCTTATCAGCATTTTCAACTTGTTGAACATCGCATGCATACTCAAACCTATTCAGCCAGTCCATAATGTCATTCTTTTCCTCATACACACTGAGCAGATCTTTTGAAACCGTGGATGAGAGGAGGCCCAAGACCCATGTCCTTGACCCTTGGATCCATTTGCAACCTGAAGCTTGGCCAGTTCCAACTGGTGATCCCTGTCTTTCTGTTTTTCGGCCTGTTCGATTCTTAGTTTGGTTATGTTGAAATCAAGCTCCTTCTGCCTAAACAGCAGCTCTTGCTTCTTGAATTCAAGCATGGCCTCACCATCGACACTGGCAAAGGAAACATTAGACATCTCATCCTCCCTTTCCTCGTGGTCGCGGTGGGCCAGTGCAGCGGCAGAACCGTCGGTTCTACCAGTGAGAGCAGCCCCACCTCCTTTCGCACTGTCCTCAGAAGTTATAGTGTCAAGCTGTGCTTCTTGCCACGCCACAATTCTTTGGATCATATGCATTTTGGTGCCTTGAGAGGAGACACCTCTCTCCGCACACATCTTTTTCAATGTTTCGGATTTAGAAGCATTTAAAGTTAACAAGGTATTTGTTTCCATACTGTTAGATAGGACTATGGCCTTTTAAAAGTTATACTATGACAATTCACTATGTGTCCTGGTAGGAATAACTTGAAATTCCTTCGCTCGTGCGCAACACTGGATACCTTCAGTCATATCCCACTGCTGTACACTTTTGTTAGGATGGATTTCTGAACTCTGTCCTGGAGGGGCAGAGGTTCAGAAGGCCAGCCTAGTTTCTTGGAACAGGGTAACCTCTGGACAAGCCAGACCAATCAGGGTAGCTATTGCGGCGGTCAAGACTAGGTCTCAAGAGGGGTGAGGGTGACTGAAAGCCCGCAATGAGCACACAGAGCAAGGACACTTGCAAATTACTCCAAGCAGGTGTTATATTAAAAATATATACACATTGATTACAAGGCCTTTGCAACATTGACAGTAGCGAGAAATCACAATAAAACTCAAGTAAACCAACACATACCAATCCAATTCAATATATATACAAATACAAACTAGTCTAACGATTTAGACGCACAAAATGTGTAGACAACCTAGATGGAGAGGAAAACAGGCAGTGCGAATAATAATTAGACTCAGTCTGCCTTCAGAGGCACCTAACTAAAAGGAAGTCCAAGCCCTACGAAGAGTGGAGCCTTGTGCTCAAAATTACCTGCACACGCTGGTGCCAACGGGCAAAAGGGGAGTCTCTTTGAAGGAATCAGGCAGTTTAGTTCAATGAACAAATGAAGATGAACAGAGCTCCGCGACTCAAGCACAGCCTCCACTGTGGGCAGAAGCAGAGCGCGTGTACGGAAAGGCGTGGTGTTAGACACAGCGGGGAAAAGCGATGGGCTACTGCAGGAGGGCGACCAGTTCCTAGCGATGCTACTCACCGGTCCCCGATGCAGGCAGACCCAGGCTTCTCCGCGTCATTTTCAGTGCTGGCAGGTTCAGATACGAGCAGGGGACGTCTTGGCATTGTGTAGATTCCGCAGCAGCAGAAGTTGAGTTGAGGATGTCCCAAACGCAGTGAACCCGCACAGTTTGTTACCGCAGCACGGCAACAGAGCGGCCGTGTGTATTTCAGCCCAATGTACACTACTCATTTCAGACCTGGGAATGCCAAGTGTACAAATCATGTGAGAGGGACAAGGACTCGTAATACAACACAACCTGACGGCGGTTACAGAGCAAGACTCCTGGGTAGGCTGGTCAGTCTGCTGGATGGCCCAGAGACACTTCCGAAGGCTTACGTGCAGGAGATGGTGAAGATGCCGAGAATAGTTGTTCCCACTATTCCAAGGGTCGAAGTACCAGTACAGGCCTTCTCGTTCGATCCGAGGTAGAAAGGGTTTCACAAAGCGACAGCAGTGCAGAGGAGCAGTCCTTCAGCGGGTCACCAGTGATTCCTCGGTTCAGCCTCGTGGTTGCAGGATACTTGGCTCCTGTATTCCTTTGTTCGTGAGAACTCAGGAGATCGACCTGGCAGTGGTGTTTCCAGTCCCCTCTTATCCACGGAGGGGACCCAATGGGAGATCCGCTCATAAAACACTCACACCATATGTGGACCTATCACGGACCACGGGGGTCCCAGGCATTCACACCACCCTAGACTCTCTGGCGCCCATGATGTGTATTGGGACCAGACTTCCCAGCCCACATCCTGGAGGCACACACAAGGACTCTAGAAGCCCGCGCAAGCATCTGTGTTTCGCATGAAAGTACATGCCCAAATAAGGAAGGCCCCGGGTCGGCTCGACCTGGGGGAGGTGAAGGGGGCAAGTCGGTCAGCGGACAGGACAAAGAGCCTCGTGGTCTGGCCATTTTGGGAGCCAGGCCACCATTTTGGGCTAAGCGCGAGAAACGTGCTTAAACACCAAAAGCAGCTCAAAAACGCAAGAAATGATCGCTGCCACCAGTCCCATCCGTGATTCACTTGCACCGTTCATTATCAATCCAAAGAGAGTATCTAGGGCCTGTAGAAGACTAGAGGCCCAAGAGAGCAGTAACTTAGCTTACAGTGCCCTCTTGTGTCATGTTGTGCGAAAGCTGCAAAATGATAAAGAAACTACGGAAAACAATGTTCCCCGGTATTGACTGTCTTAAGGGCATGTCAGTTTCCCCGTAAGAATGAAGCGAAAGCCCAGAGGAGTGCAGCAGAAGGCTGCACTTCTCTGGCAAAGTCTAGATCCGGTGAAAACAACAGCAAAAAGTTTAGGGGTTGCCACATGGAAGGAAAATTACCCGCAATTAAGAAATCTTTCCTAAAACAAGTTCATTAACTCTGAAACTGAGAAGCAAGTTCCCAGACAACCAGCAGCAAATCATCTGCATAGAGACAAAACCTTTGGCATATTCCATTAAAATCGATCCCCACAATCCTGTCATTTGATCTAATGGCTTCTGCCAGGGGCTCTATCGAGATCACAAAGAGTAGAGGTGACAATGGACAACCCTGTCTTGTCCCCCTTTGTAATTTGAATTTACCAGATATGACCCCATTGGTGTTGATCTCAGCTGTTAGCACTTTGACCCAACTCAGGAACTCTAGGCCAAAGTTCATTCTTTCCATGGTACCTAACAAGAGGCCCCATTTCACACGATCAAATGCCTTCTCGGCATCGAGAGATAAGGCCACTGAGTCCAGATTAAGCTTTTAGCATTTCTCAATGGTAAGAAGCAACCTCCTCATGTTCATGGCGGAGACTCTGCCCCTAATGAAACCAGCCTGATTTGGATGAATTATCTTAGGGAGAATCATCTCCAGCCTGTTGGCCAAGATCGTGGATATTATTTTAGAGTCACAATTTATCAGGCTGATTGGTTTATAGCTACCTGCTTCAAATTTTGTACAGCCTTGTTTATGCAGAAGCAAGATTGTTGCATGTCTTACAGTCGTAGGCAGCAATCCTTTTGTCTCACTGTTCAAAAACATGTCTCTTAACAGCATTAATAATTTTTCTGGCATTACACAGTAGAATTCAATCAGAAGCCTGTCCGGACCCAGACATTTCCCCAGGTTTAGCTCCCAAATTTCATTTCTCACTTCATCCAGAGAAATCTCTGAATCCAAAAAGTCTCTTTCTGCAGTTGACAATTGCTTGATCTCTAATGATTCGAAAAACTGGTTCAACCGTCTGAGTCCACCTGGGACTGATCGCTGTCCAAGTCCTCGTAGAAGATTTTAAAGACATTATTAATTTCAACTGGATCTCTGGCCCCACCCTGCTAACCATTAATGGCATCTATAGTTCTACCTGCTTCCCTCTGCTTCATTCCATGGTCCAGTAACCTAGTACACTTCTCACCTCCTTCATAATATTTACATTTAGACCTGAAAATTGTGAATTCCGCCTCTTCACTTAGAATCTTGTTCAAGTCGTATTTCAATTTTATCTTTTTTTTTCTTTTTTATTTTCCACATCATAGCACATTAGGTCTTTTTCCAAACTCTTAATCGAAATTTTACATTTTTCAGCCTTCTCCTCTTCTGTTCTCTTTCTAACCCGGACAATTTCATTGCCACTCCATGCATCACACATTTGAAGGCCTCCCAAGCAGTGTCAGACCCCACCTCTCTACTTAGATTTGCTTCAATATAGCGCTCAGCTTATTTTTATCAGCCTTTCCTTTAAACCCTCCTCCTTCAAAATCATAGTATTAAACCTCCAAACCCTACATCTTTTTGATGTGTAGCTGAGAGAGAGATCTAATGTCATGCGTGTATGGTCAGAAATGATGATGGTGTTAGTTTCACAACTCACTACATTTTGAGTTACCACGCCAGATGTTAACACGTTGGGCCTCATTACGACCCTGGCGCTAAGTGAAAAACGATGGCGGTAAATGGTTACCGCCATCGTTTTCCGCCAGGTCCGATCATGACCTGTGACTGTTAACTACGATGCCATTAGCGGCATCGTAGTTAACGCTGCCGCTAACTGCGCTAAGGGTGCGCGCACGCGACCGGCCACACCGTACTTAGCGCCATGGCGGAAAGGTACGCAAATGCCAACCCAAGCGGACATGCACCTAACGCCATCACCCAGCCCGTTAAGTACCTTACCGCCATGGTGCTAATTACGCCATCGCGAACCAACCGTAAAGGGCCATGTAAAGTGAATGCAGCGGCCACAGGTGCACAGAAACAGCACAGGTGAAGGCAATACAGACTCAGGAAGTACAAAAAGAGCACACCCCACCCCTTCCCACACCCAGTCACACTCCACAATGATACCAATACGACTAGCAATGTTGGGGCTGGAGGACCTGATAGTAATGCATGTGCTACAACAGCAACAACAACAACAGGCAGCACAGAGGAGACGCAGGAGGAGAAGGAGGGCAAGGCAGGCCCAGCAAGCCCCACCAGCACAGTCAGTGCCACCACGCAGGCAGCCCCCAATCCCACGCATCAGAGCCAATCCATTCAACCTCACTGCTGAGCAGATCCACACCCTGTACCGTTTGGACCGGGACACCATCACCGCCATCGTAGACATGATACACAACGACATCGTCAGCATGATAGAAACTCCAACCGCCATCCCCCCCCTACTGAAGGTAGTGTCTGTACTCCACTTCCTGGCCACAGGCACCTACCAGCACACAGTGGGGCACTTGCATGGCATTTCACAACCATTATTCTCACAAACACTCATCCAAGTGCTCGATGCCCTCCTCAAGCACACAGACGACCACATCTCATTACCACGGACTGCCCAGGACATTGCAAACACTAAAGTGGGTTTCCATGCACTAGCCGGCATACCCGGTTGCATTGCTGCCATCGACTGCACCCATGTGGAATTGGTGGTTCCACGTGCCATGGAGGTACCGTACCGCAACCGGAAACAGTTCCACTCAATCAACGTGCAAATGCTCTGTGACTCCAACAAGATCATTACACATTGTTGTGCCCGATTCCCCGGATCAACCCATGATTCTATGGTCCTGAGGAACTCCACAATACCACGCTACATGGAGCGACATGCAGGCCCAAGATCCTGGCTACTCGGTGAGTCCAATGTCATGGAAGTGGGCAGGTGAATGACGTACCGATGCATACTCAACCTGGCTGAAAGGGGGGGGGATGATGCATACTCCACCTGGCTGATAGGGGGAGGGAATGATGCATACTCCACCTGGCTGAAAGGGGGGGGATGATGCATACTCCACCTGGCTGAAAGGGGGGGGTGATGCATACTCCACCTGGCTGATAGGGGGGGGGATGATGCATACTCCACCTGGCTGAAAGGGGGGGGGGAATGATGCATACTCCACCTGGCTGTGAGTAACACAGAGAACGGAGACAGAGGATGGGCACTCACAATGCACTCAACCCCTCTGCATACATTGGGTGATGGCATGCAAAACAGGCCATGGGAGCCATGAGCATATACTGGTTGCATTGTGTGAATCAATTAGTGCATGTAGAAGTGAGCCAAAGTAACAGTTGGATGCAAGCCATGGTGGCACATCATGTTCTTGATCAGACGACATGACTGACACATACATTCTCGCCTACATACAGGTGATGCAGGCTACCCCCTGAAGAGGTGGCTCCTTACACCAGTCCGGAACCCGCAGAACCAGCACGAGGAGGACTTCAACCGTGCACATACACGTACTCATGTGGTCATAGAGCAGACATTCGGCCTATTGAAGGCACGGTTCCGAAGCCTCAGCAGGTCTGGTGGGGCACTCCTGTACCACCATGAGAAGGTGGCAAAGATCGTCATGGCATGTGTCATGCTACACAATATGTGCGTCAGACGGAATGTGCCCCTGCCCCCTGACGCAGAACTGCAACCACCTGACGATGAGGATGAGGAGGGTGCAGATGGGGCGGCACCCCATGGAGGAGGCGACGCACAGGAGGGGCGTGCAATGCGCCAAAGTATCATCGACCACTGCTTCTAGCACACACGGCTGGTGTGAATCACATGGAGACTGCACTTGGGGCACTGTGTGTCTCTGGGACATGCACACTGTGGACTGTACACCAATAAAGCACACATACGCAATGAAAATGTCCACACATTTCATTTTGGGAAAGAAAAAAGTGTATTTAAACTATGAAACATCGTGACACACCCCCTCCCCCCTGCACACCCCAACACACCCCCTCCCCGCTCCCCCCTGCACGCCCCAACACACCCCCTCCCCCCTGCACACCCCAACACACCCCCTCCCCCCTCCCCCTGCACACCCCAACACACCCCCCCTTCCCCCCTGCACACCCCAACACACCCCCTCCCCCCTCCCCCCTGCACACCCCAACACACCCCATGTAGTTGTCAACAGATGCCTGTGACATTGGCCACAGGCTGTTACAAGCCCCCTCTCCCGGGGCACCCCTGGCTGTGGAGCGCAGGTTACGTCGGACAGGGCTGCTCTGTGCAGAACTGGCAGTGGAGGATGTCCCTGCCTGCCCCCGTGCATGCACGTCCTGTAGGGTGTGGGTGAGCTCAGTGAGCGCACGACGCAAGCCGGCAAGTTCAGCACAGATGTCCCTGGACATGGCCTGCATGGCATCCCTCAGGGTGGCAGTGCTCTGCGCTACTTCGTCCCTTAGGGTCTCCGTGGCCTGTTCAATGGTTGCCCTAGCCCCCACACATTCCGCGGCATGCTCAGCCAGCATCGTGGACAGTTGTTGCTGCCGTTCTGTGATGTCCTCGAGGGACTGCTGCCCCTGCTGGCCCATGGCCAGTGCTGGTGGTGTGATGGAGGGGCTGCTCCCCTCCTGTGGACTGAGGACTGGGCATGGGGTAGAAGGCCACTCCTCTACCTCTGTGTGCCCCTGTGTGTGATCCTCATGGGGGCTGGCGTCTGACAAACAGGGGGAATGTAGTAGGTCAGTGGGGCTTCTGACTTCGTGCTCCTCAATGTCTGAGTCTGAACATGCAGCTATTGCAGCTGTCTCACCCATGTTGCTGCTGGCCGCTGACCCGGTGCCTTCTGTGGCAGGCAATGTTGGTAGAGGTGGAGCAGCTGTGCTGGCCTGCTGACTACAGGGGTGCTTGCCGGTGGGACGTCCGGTATGCTTGCAGTGGGTCCTGCTTGTTGTGGGGTCTGCCTCACTGCAGCTGAGGTTGAGGGTGCGGGGACGGTATTATTGGCCTTCTTGGCTCTCTTCGTCGCAGGGGTGTCCTGGTCCTCGGGGTGTGAATCTGTGCCTGTGGTGGAGCAAAGGAGGGAGGGCATTATTGATGGGTCTGCGGACTTTGGAATGACAATGATAGACATTATTCTGGTCAGTAGATGAGGCAGATTTCAGGCAGGGCCATGCAGGTTGTCTCCTTTTAGTGTGGAATGTGGATGCAGGTATGCGGGTGCCAGCAGTGTATACAGGGTGGTGCTCGCATGTGGCTATGGGCAGTGTGGAAATGTGTTGCATTTACACTCTAGGGCAACCTTGTGCTACACATGAATGGACTGCAGTGACTATGGCATGTCTTGTTTGAGGCACCTACCTTCATCGCCTGATGTCGGAGCTCCCCTTTCCATCCCTCCGACGCCTTCAATGGCTTCCATGCCAATCGTGGTTGCACAAATCTCCTCCCACGGTTGGAGTTTTAGTGGGGATTCCGACCCTCCACCGGTACCCGGGGCAAGGTTGCGGTTCGCAGAGATGACGGCTCTGACCCGTATGCGAAGATCGTCCCAGCGCTTCCTGCACTGCTGTGGGGTGCGGGGTACGGTCCCCACCGCGCTGACGCGCTCGGCCACCAGGGCCCAGATGGCCTTCTTTTTCCCTATCGCTGTCCTGGTCATTTCCGGGGAGAAAACGACAGCTGCGTTGTCTTGCAGGGTCTCCGCAAGCATGCAGAGTTCCTCCCGGCTGAATCTTTCCTGGCGCTGGCGGTCACATGCCTTCTTAACAGCTTTAGGCATTTTTGGGTAGTTGGATGGGTGGGTGATTGGTTGGGACAGGTGTCAGGGTTGGATCTGGTGTTGTTCGGTAGGATGGCAATGGATTGTGTTTTTAAAGATGGCCCGTTCCGGCGCGATGACGCTATTTCCGGTTCTGCTTTTTACGGCCACCGCAAATTACGGTGGACGCTAATTACGGTGGCCGCTAATTACGGTGGCCGCTACTTACGGTGGCGGAAGTGCACCTTGCTCGCTTTACGATGCCGGTAGGGGCCTTTTCCGCCATGGCGTTAATTGCATTACCGCCATGGCGTAATGCTCGTGCGCAATGGGTCGTAATGTGGCGCTCTTTACGCCATCGGCCCACGGCGTAAATGCTCATTACGCCATGGCGGTAATGACGGAAGATTACCGCCTGGGTCGTAATGAGGCCCGTTGTCTATGCGAGAGTAAATGTTATGGGCTCCCGAGTGAAAGGTATATTCCCTTCCAGTGGGATGTTTTAGCCTCCAAACATCGGATATGCTGAAATCATTCATCAGTAAGTGCAGAGTGTCCCTGTCCTTTTTTCTGCCATCCCTGCCCAATCTGCTGCTCCTATCCAGAGCTGGGTCAACCACCAGGTTAAAATCCCTGGAAATTAAATCTTTTTTCCGAGCATCCAGCAAACAATGGCCTAAACATTAAAAAATACACTGCTGTTTATTTTTGCGGCATATACATTACAAATGGTGAATTCCATGTCTTGGATCTGGAGTGTAAACATCAACCAACGACCTTCCTTATCCGTTTTAGAATGTATAATTTCCCTTGGAATTTTTTTTTAAACAAGGCCGACATCCCTCTCCAGCTCAGTAAGTTGAATGGAGCATCTGCCCCGCCCAACATTTCTCAAACTTAATGGCCTCGTCCCTTGACAAATGAGTCTCCTGTACGAGGATTGTATCTGCCTTTAAATGTCTCAAGTGTGTTAGAACTTTCTTTCTTTTAATGGGGTTATTCAACCCATTAATGTTCCAAGACACCACTCACACAAAATCTTTTGACAAATTACCCTGAACTGCGATACTTGACCAATGGGAACTATATCCACAAAAATTATAAAAGAAAATATAAAGGAATGAAACATACAAAAAACCCAAATAAACAAAAAAGAGGGAGCCAGACAGGCTATGTCATCAGTGATGTCATCAATGACATTTAGTATTAGTCTTAGCAGTGCACAGTGGTAGCACAAGTTTTGGTTGCTTAGCTTACCATAACTGCCAATTTTCTCGGGGTTTTCGGTTTTACCTGTAACCATAACGTCCCTGTAACAACATTTGTCCATTGAATTGCATAGGTTTTTACTAGTGCAATTTAACCATAACATCCCTTTAACAACATTTTTTGTCAGTGAATTGCATAGGTTTTTAGTAGGGTACTGTAACCAGAACGTTCCTTTAGCATAGTTTTTTCAGTAAAGGTGATAGGTTTTTAGTGGCGCAACTTAACCATAACGTCCCTTTAACAATGTTGTTCTCACTGAATTTCATAGATTTTTAAGAGGTTACTCTTGTTTTGTATAGATGTACTGTAAAGCATACTGATGCCGGTGGCTCCATACTAATAGCCACAGTGATTGCGAACAGTGCGTTTGTTCGGGGACAACGGGTGGCGTCCAACCTGCAGAGAAAGGGAGGGGTTGTCATACGAAGTGGTACCATGCAGCTAAGACAAAAAACATATACAAATAGCAGCAAGTGCTGGAAAGGTAAGGGAAAATGCAGTAGGTGCACAAAGTCAGTACTTTGGAAACAAACACAGCAAAGGCATAGGGTATGCAGTGTAATGGAATGCACCAACAAGAGAAGTAACATCTGCTTTCAGCAATCTAACCACACACCGGCTTCACATTCCAACAAAGGACGAAGAGGCAGAGTTAGGGACGCCAACTACTGAGAGCAGAACGTAAGTGCAACGTACTAAGCACACCAAAGTGTATGTTATAATTGCACAGGTCCTGTAGTGTACAATAGTAGGAAAGCATAATGTTTTCTTTTTGTGTGCAGCAATGGCAACCACCATAGAATGGGTGGAAGAGAATTTTCTGCATGAAAAAATGAATGCGGATGATAACACGATTGGTAGGCACTGCAGTGCCAAAAGGGAAAGATTTACTGCAAGTGCAAGCACCATAGAATGGCTGGAGGAGAATTTCCTGCATGACGAAATTAGTGACCATAGTAACCCCATATGTAGGGAGCACAGTGTGAAAAGTAACAGAATTACAATATATTGCTTCTTGTATACTAAAAACATGTGTTTTTCTTTAACAGACCATACGGGAATACAAAGGAGTAGACCTGAAGAAGCACCTCTTCCACAGCAACATACTGCCACAGAAACTGAAGGAAATGCTATAAATATGGAAGTAGGCCGCCTGGACGCCAAAATGAATGAATTGCTGAACAATGTTGCTGCCTTGCATCATTTTGTACAAGAACATATTATGGAGAAAATAAAATACCACTGCCCCACCTGCACATGGCCCCTTCCCTATTTCCGAGCCCCCTCACCCCCACAAATTGCGTGTCATGAGAGACGCTTCAATAAGACCTTAATCCCTTCCTCCTCTCACCACCAATTTCTAGAAATGCCGAAATCTCCAGTATATGTATCCGTTTCTGGTCCCCCTTCTATTTCCGAATAGTGCCTATGAATGTGTGTAAATAAAGGTTGATATGTAAAGTGTCACTGAATTTATGTCCCTTTTCCTTTGCTGTAAGAACCCCATTGAAACTCTGAAAGGCACAGTACTAAATGATTTGGCAACAGTACCACCAAAGAAATTGAAATGAGCTCATACTACATCAACTACCAAAAGCACAGAAAAAAGTAATAAAAAAGACATACCCTACTCCACACACAAAAAAGTGCCTCTTCAAAAACACCACGTACCCTTCCATCAAAGTACTCAGACACACAAGGAACTGGTCCATTCAAATTGTCTAATACAACAGGTGTTAATTGCTATGAAAATGTCACAATAAATGTTCTATTCCAAATGCCAGCAATTGTGCAAACATTTATTTAAATGGTGCAGACCAGTTAATAATAATAATAATAATAATAATAATAATAATAATAATAATAATAATAATAATAATAATTTAGAGCTACAAACCCTCAGGTATCTGAGCGCTGCTTATTATTACCCACGGTAAAGTTGTGTTTACAGATGCTCGTCCTGCACAGAGATGTAGTAAGTAATCCTGCCAACATTTAGTGTCTCATGAGTAAGGGAAGAGGTTGACTACTGGAATGGTGTAATTCACGTTAAACCAACAAGAATATCCACAGGAATTTGTATTGGACTTACTGCGAATACTGGAAAGGAAAAACATACCCATGAATTAAATCTTTCACATTTCCTACACGTGGAAACATACATGCAGTTTGTGCAACCATCTAATTCAGGAGCAAGTCCCAAGCAAATGCTTTGTGTATATACCAATACCTAACTGTGACTCCATTCCATTTCAGCAGCTGTTGTACAATGCAAACTATAGAATATTGTGTGCATCATGCAATTCTGATAATCGGTCGACACTACATATACTCTCACATAGTCAATATGTAATTGTAATGCTCTTAAGATACAATAGTGATGGAACCAAAAACAACTGCAAACGTACGGCCTTCGCACATGGCCAGGTGTCACTTGGCAAGAAAACCCTCACAACAGTAGCCACACAGGTGACACAAGCAGTGGAGGCCACTATACCGCATACATGAGAAAGCAATGATACAATGATAATGATGGGAATACAATGATACTTCCATCATTCCAAAGCAGAGATTACCTGCAAATCTTGCAAATGCCTACTTAATATTGTTGAAGGCAAAAGGTTGTCATTGCTGTACAAAAGTACTATACCTTACTCCCCAACACCAACCAGTATCCTCGTAAAGGCACAAATAAAGAATTACCTTCTACACTATCGCCCTAAAGCACGAATTCAAGAAATGCATTAAAGAGTGCATTGGATAATTTTATCCCCAACGAACCCAATGAGTACACTCAGACAAACAATACGTGTACACAAATGACAGTAGTACTATTTTCCACATGGTACGTAAAAGGGAAAGTACTAAGTATGAGGGTTCAAAACTATACTCAGTAACCTCTGAAACCAGGTAAATTAACAAATCTTTTTTCCCAGCATCCAGCAAAAGTACACAAATGAGTCACCACCTCTCTAAGAATACACATACAAATGCTATACAGGTGGAACTATCACTACGTAACCCCTTAGTGGTACACCACCACTTCAGAATGCACACAGATGTGAAAGTAGCAACACGAATGCACAAGCTTGTAAACCTACCCTACAGGAATGGGACACTGTAAACAGTTACAATACGCCACGTGATGCGTACCTTAAACCATAATACTACAATGTTATTTGCAGCATTACAACAACCCAACTCAACCTTCAACAACCACTGTGCTCCAAACATATCCTTAAACACTTCCAAAGTATGAGGAGTTACAGTACGCCAACAGGTAGGTAACTACCATCACAATTCTGCAGAAGCACAGTACAATGCCACAATACTTGCAAAACTGTAATGCTTACCTCTGGTGCACTGCAGGAGTGCCTGGTCCGGACGGTTCTGACGCATTGCCCCCTCACTCGGCTTAACTGTGCACTGAAGAATACCCCAGCCACTCTCTTCCCCAGTGGTCTGCCGGTGGCTTAAGCTCCAGAGGATCGTGAGACTGGGAGGGACCTGGATGAACTTGGTTCCTCTGGAAAATGGTGTTCGGGGGGTCTGGATAACCTAAAGGTAAGTGTGTGTATTTAGTATTGGTTTCTATTGCTTTCTCTCCCTCCTCCCATCTCTCCCCTTCCCTGAGGTAGCTGGCTGGCTGGCATGTTGTGGCTTTTGCTCACCGTAATGAACTGAGGCCTGAAGGCCAAGGTTAGCTGGTAGCTATCCGACTCCAGTTACTTCACTGAAGACTAGTGGTCCAGGCCAGCTGCGACACACTGGATTAAGGATGATGAGCAGGTAAATTCTGGTGAGGTCTCATTCTAGATCTTGGCCGCTTCTCATTATGAAATATAACTTGTATGTACAATGTCTTTGTTGATGCGTTGAATATTAATAGTCTCTTTATTTTGTCACTTCTAGCCGAAAGAGCGGCAAGCTGTCTAGAAGAAGCTGGAACTTATAGGCAAGTGAGTCCAAGTTAAACCGGGTACGGGAACTGGGAAGTATGTGGTATTTCAGTCTCTTACTATTGTCGTTTTTTGATTTCAGGTTCCCATGAGCTGTGATTGCTGTGGATGGCACACGAAGGACCGGAGACACTGGGTTACCAGGAGGGGACGCCACAAGGTGAAGGTAAGGATCAAGACCGAGCACGAAGCAGAAGCTGGCCCGGGCAAGTAGTGCATGCATTGTGGGTGAGAATGCTACAAACCTGCGTGGGTGCCGATCGCACATTCAAAATAAACAGGAGCTGTAAGCGTAACACTGCTTTGTTAGGAAGCAGACGAAGTGCTAAGGGCTGGGTGTGATCCGAGGCATGGTTTCATAGCCGCGGACCAGGCCCTGTCTGCACTAGAGCACCTAGGATGTCAGATCCATGTATCTATCCGGTGCCATGTTGGGTTCAACAGTTGGTTCCTCTTTGGCAGCCATGTTGGGATGGGGGCCACCTTGTTCCATATACGCCTCTGTCAGCCAGCCATCCCACAAAACCGTTGTCTCCCTACACTGTCTTGGGGGGAGATCCTCCTGGCTCTGACCCATCTGCCTTGAACCGGCACTGCAATCCTGACAGCACTCCCCTACAAAGCCCCCCCGCCCCCAAGGAGGGCCGACTCAGGTCCTGGCTTCGTGAGATGATTATGGTGGTAAAGGGCTAACAAACAGGGTGCATGAATGTTTTCTACTGGTTCCCAAGTCTGATCTAAAGCGCTGTACCCCTTTCAATACATAAGGTAATTTTCATCTAATAATCTTGGAATCTAAGATATCCCGTACCTCGTACTATTTCTCCCCATTTACAATTTGTGCTGGAGGAGGATTAGAGATTGATTTTCGTGTGCCGGGTGTACTGGTTTCAGTAACTATGCATTGAAGACAGGGTGAATCTTCAACGAGGGGGGTAGCCGCAGTTTAGTTTAGTTTAGTTTGTTTATTTATAAAGCGCGTCCAAACCCTCAGGTAGCTGGGCGCATAATCATGTGCACAGCAGAGTTACATATCGTTACACGATCATCATAATACAACAGACAGAGCACACATTAGTCCAGGCTCTGAATGTTAACATACAAGAGTAGAATATACCGAGAAAAGTATGTACAGAGAATAGGCACAAAAAAAGTTACAGTGGCTAATGCGGACCGGGTTACAGGTTGGTCCTGAATAGACTGTAGATAGAGTAAACATTACTACAGGTAGAGAGCGGCGGCTGGCCGGTCGTGTCAGCGAGAGTCTGGATGTTTAGGTTAGTAGCCATGATTTTCCCATGGCTCTGAATGGCCAGAATGCGGCTTCCGATCTAATTGTAGTGGTGAGGGTGTTCCAACATTGTGCTGCGAGCACTGGAAAACTGGAGCCTCCTGCTGTTTTTAGGTTATAATTGGGGATCTTTAGTTGGTGCAGGTAAGGTGTTCTGGTGGGTCTAATGGGGCAGTGTCTAGAGAATTTGTCAGAAAGGTAACGTGGGGCAGTACGTGATAGGCACTTGTGGGTGATGACCAGTGTTCTTAGCTTAATTGTGTCACCGATCGGGGGCCAGTGGACTTATTTTCTAACCGTGGACATGTGTGCCTTGCGCGGGAGGTTGAGGGCACATCTAAGTTTAAGTACAACAGGGTTAATGATGACTGTTATAGGGTAGGGTCCAATGAATTTAGGGTGAAACCTTTTTGGGGCTTTTAACTGAATATGTTCAGTGGAGAGCCAGACTTGGTGACTGACTTCATTAACTGGTGCATTTCTTCTTTTGTTATTGGCAAAATGTTTCTGAGCAGCTGAGGCATCGTGCAGGGTTTTGGCGGCTTTGCTTAAAGTTTCTCTGATACTAGTATGCAAAGATGTTACAGTTGGCATTTCAAAAGCAGTAGTGGGATCAAGAGCTGTGGTATGTGGATGCTTCCATGTAAAAAGTGGAAGAATGAAAAACCGGTGGCACTGTGAGTACTGTTGTTGTATGCATATTTCGCAGCCCACAGCAGATTATCCCAACTGTCCACCTGGGTAAACTTGCAACGCAGGTATTGCTGAAGCATTTGGTTAGTTCTCTCTGTCTCATGATTGGTTTGTGGGTGATGGCTGGTGGATAGTCTTATTTCAATTTGAGCCTTATCACAACAACTCCTCCAAAATTTAGATATGAATTGACTCCCTGGGTCGAGATGCTTACGGATGAAAACCCATGTAATCGTACAATGTTTGTTAGGAAAACTAGAGCAACAGTCCTTGCATTTGGTAAGACTTTCAACGCGATGAAATATGCCATATTGGTTGGGAGGTCTACTACTAAAAGGATGGTGATGTACCCGTTTGAAGGAGTTATATCGGCAATAAAGTCCAGTGATATTGTATGCCATGGAGCAGGTGGTATGGACAATGGTCTAAGTAATCCTGATGGTTTTGTTTTGAAAGTCTTGTTACAGGCACACACATCACAAGTCTTTACATATTGGATGCCGTTCTTTTGCCACTTTTGCCACTTAGGCTACTAAAAATGTTGCCGAATTTGCACTAGAGTTTTGGTAAATCAAGGATGGGCAGCGCTTAAAGCATGGTAGTAGTTGTGTAAAGTTTGTCTTGCATGTTTGGCTCCAGTAAATACAGGCGTCCTCGAGGGTACAGTAGGCCATCTTCTATGGTTCGTTGAGGGTCTTCGGAAACCCAAACCTGTAACTGTTCTGTTGTTAGATATTGCCTAATTTCAATGCACAGCTGATCTAAAGGAAGCAGCATTCAACTTGTCAATCCCAACAACTTACTTCCTGGGATAATAGCCACGGGGTCTGGAACTGCATAAACATCTCTTCCCTCCAGATTCCATCCGATTCTGTTTTTGACTCCTGGACGGAAGGTTATGACAAAGTCATATTCCGAGAAGAACTGGACCCATCTAAGCTGACGGGGAGTTTGCGCCTGTGCTGTTTGCAGATATTGTAGATTGCGATGGTCGGTGTAGACAGTATGCATGTTTTGCGCCTAACAGATGATGACGCCATTCTCTGAGAGCAGCTTTAATGGTAAGCAACTCTTTGTCACTATTATGTATGTCAGTTCCGCAGGTGAGAATTTCTTGGACCAAAACGCCACATGATGTAATTGATTAGTGGTCGTATCTCATTGGGACAATACAGCTCCCATCGCCACGCTGGACGCATCAGTTTCAACGATGAATGGAAGTCCAGGAATCTGGGTGTTTCAAAATCGGTGCTGAGGTAAACTGTGCCTTGAGTTGTTGAAGCGCTTGTTCAGCTTCATCAGTACACATGAAGGTTTTGTGCCTTTTCAGTAATGCCGTGTTGGTGTGTGCAATGTTTGAAAAGTAGGCTATGAATCGCCTATAAAAATTACTGAATTCTAAGAAACTTTGCACGTTTTTCACAGACGTAGGCGAGGGCCACTTTAAGATTGCTTCCATCTTGCGATTGTTCATTTGGATGCCGTGCAGTGTTAAGAAGATTCCTAAGTACTCCACTGTGGTCACGTGAAAGTAACATTTCTCCAACTTTGCATACAAACGGTGTTCGCAGAGTTTTCCTAGGACAGCTTTAAAGTGAAGCACATGTTCTTCTTCGGTTGCTGAGTAGATCAATATATCATCGATATAGACCATGACATAAACATCCAGGAGTTCTCGTATAACTTTTGTCAGAAACAACTGGAAGGCCGCTGGTACATTACACAAGCCAAAGGGCATGACTGTATATTCGAATATCACAAATTTGGTGAGAAAAGCAGTTTTCCATTCATCCCCCTCCTTTATGCAGACTAAATGGTAAGCTCTGCGCAAGTTCAATTTGGTGTATATCTTTGCCTCTTTAACCTGGTCCAACAATACGGGAATGAACGGTAGAGGGTACCTATTTGTCACGGTTAGCTTATTGAGTCCCCTATAATCGATGCTAGTTCTGAGGTCTCCTTCCTTCTTTGGTGTGAAAAAGACAGCAGAAGAAGCTGGACACTTGGAGGGTCGAATAAATCTGTTTGCCAAGAAATGGTCAAAGTACTGTCGCAAGTGCTGGTTTTCTTTTCGCGTAAGAGCAGAAATGCGGCCACATGGAACCTGCGAGCCTGGTATCGAATCGATTTGACAATCATATGGCCGGTGAGGAGGAAGGGTATTGGCTTGTTCTTTTTGAAACACGTCTTCAAATTCCTTGTACATGGCAGGTAGTTTTTTCTCTCCATTGGGCTGTATCATGGCCCCCAACTTTTGTGTTGTAGACGCTGGCTCCTTGGCCACAACCGGTACAAATGGGTAACAGGTGCGAAGGCACTCGGATGGAAAGATTACCGTATGCGTTTTCCATTTAATTACAGGATTCTGGTACTCCAACCAAGGCATGCCAAGTATACGTTGAAATTGTGGGGCATTAATCAGGTCGAAGGTTATACGCTCTCGGTGGCTGTCTGCACAATAGTTCAACCTCTTCCGTACACTGCGTTGCTGGCCCAGATGACAATGGTAAACCATCTACCGAGACTATGTTGTCCACCTTCTTCCTTTGGTGCCCCGGTATGCCAATTCTCTTTGCCACTTTCATATCTATATAATTACTGATTGCACCACAGTCGATATAGTCTTCCAAGGCATACCTCTTTTGGGGTTGTTCTAGTCTGATCAGGATGACAGGTACTGTAAGGTGTGAGACTCCTCCCTCGACAAGCCGATGCCTTCTCTTGTCGAGTCTTGGAGATTTCTGATGGTGAAGTGGGACGTTTTGGGTTCACTGGGAGCACATCAGCTGCTCCCAAGGGCTGTTTGCATGGTTTGTTAGTACAGTCCTTCAGAAAGTAGCCTGCTCTGCCACCTTATAAGCACAACTGGTCCTGCCAACGTCTCTCTCTTTCCTCCTTGGATAGTGGCCCCCTCACACTACCCAACTGCATGGGCTCTGGGGTAATCTCTTGAGCACGGGGTTGCGTTTCGTTTGTGCGATGTATAAGGGCCTATTCTTCGACTGAGCACGCTCTATCTTTCTCGCCTGTAATCAGTGATTTAGCTGTACTACTAAATCTATGTATTCTGAACATCATTCCGGCGTATTGACCACTTGTGCCAACACATCTTTAAGTTCCCCAGGCAAACACCAATAGAAAATGGTGCTTCTTTTTTGTTCGGGCCAATTGGTTTCAGCTTTGAGTCACTTAAATGCTGTGATGTTTACTAGCAATTCCTGTGGTCCCCACCATAAGGCCAACAACTCCTCATGTAATGCTTGCCCCTGGCTCCTGCGAGCAAGAATTCACCAAAATTATGCAGGAGGGGGTCATCTCGATTCACTAAATGCACTGACCAAATAGCAGCATGGCCACCCAAATATGACAGCACTGAGGCCACCTTCATTTGCTCCGTAGGAAAGGCCCTTGGCCGACACAAATAATATAATCTAAAGTGGTTCATAAAAATAGCTTCCCTTTGTGGGTCCCCTAGAAATTGTTCAGGAGCGGCAAGGGGAACGGTAGGTGTGGTGGATATATGGATATGAGGCGCCCCAGCTATGGTCCCATCAGATGAATGAGGTAGTGGCACCTGGCCTGCTTGTGCTACCAATTGGAATTTGGCCAAGTCATTGTTTTTTTCTCTATTAAGTACTGCTTCTCGACTCACTGAGTTTGTTTCTGAACGGGCTGCATGCACCTCTGCTCGCAAGTCCCCCAAAAGGGCTGCCAACTGGTCTACCCCTGATTCCATGACACTCAGTCGGGGCTTGTGACATGGGCTTAGCATTCTGTAAAGCTTACCTCTGGCGCCCTACGGGAGTGCCTGGTCTGGGCTGTTCTGACGCGTTGCCCCCTCAATCGGGTAACCTCTGTGTTAGGGAGAATTCTCAAGAATGTGCTAATTTCCTCCCTTACCTTTTGAGACCCCAGCAAATTTGCTGAATTTCTGGGATTTCATTTTTTACCTGGGAAGAGTGTGAACCTTTTTTCCCACTCTCCCATGTATTTTGTGTGTGTTTACCTTTGTGTTCTTTGGGTTATGGAGTTTTAAAGCAACTCCAATGGCATCATTTTTTTCAGTGCAGTGCAACAGGGGAGTCTTTTCAGACTCCCAATGTTTAAATAACTTCTGCAAATAAAGTTAAATTGGCTGTACTAGTCTTTTTAAATGTACTGACCCAGCGCACACTATCTTCCAATAGAGTGCTAGAGGAGTTGCCTAGCTTCCCCTGAGTCAAAACACTCATGTGACAGTAAAATGTTACTTTTTCCTATTTTAAATGGCTGATAGCAGTGGTTTTGATCAACTACCATTGCCCTAAAAATCAGGGGCAGCCATCTTTTTCAAAATGGCACCCCAGACCTATCTTTAAAAACAGACTCCGTTCATCTTATTTTGCCATTTCTTTTAGGAAAAGTTCTTCTTGTGTGTAACCAGGTTTAGTCCCTTTGTTCGTGCCCTTTGGCGGGCTTCTGTGCTGAAGCCCTCCTCTGGTGCAAGAGTGTCTGGGGTGGACAGGACGTGAGGAAGGTACCCAAAACTCCCTGTGCTTAGTCTCCTAGGAGACCTGAATGCACTCTGGTGTGATTGGCTGGCTGACTGTCCGGCAAGGACAGCCACCCTGCTGGGTGAGTGACAGCCAGGCTGAATGAATGGGGGAAAACTGTTTAAAAGCAAGTCTCTGGGACTTGGAAAGCAGAGTCGAACACTGGGACGAAAGAACCGAAGATGAACTGAAGGAAGAGGACTGCTGCAACTCCTGGACGACCGGTGAAGCCCTGCTGCAGGTCTGAATTACCTGAAACTCCAATCGACTGAAAAGCCCTTCATGGTTAACTTCTTCCCTTGTGTTTGGTGGGAACAACCAACTTGTAAGCCACCTGAACACTGTCCCTGACTGGTCGAATTTTCAGCAGAGTGCTGCTTGAAAACCGGATAGCCAGTGGGAAGGAATCCAGCTCATGGACTTTAAGGCACTCACACCTTAAACCAATGTCTTGCTACAGCTTTTGGCATCCGCCCTGGGTAGTGCAGGAACCTCTCGACATCCTCCTTCTTGTCCCAATGACTGAAGCTCAGGAAATGCGAGAGCTGCTCGGAACTGCCAGGAACAACTGCCTCAGTACAGCTTTCTTTGTTAAAAAAAAGGTACTGTGCAAACGCCGTCCGGACATATTTAGGCTGTCGAGAAAGTGTGTGAAACTTTCCTCAACTTCAAAGGCCTGTCCTTCTCTAAACATTTGTCAAAGTGTTCTCCGAGCCAAATCCTTTAAAAATCTGTGGCAAAGACCTAACCGTTATGTACCAGAACTGTGCTATCCTATACAAAAGACTCTGAACCATTGACTTTGGCCCAGGCCTGTTGAGAAGAATTGCTGGTTGTATTTAACTGAAACCCTTTGCCCTGCATATGAATGTTTTTGGGCTGTCTATTCTTATAACCTTGTCTTTTCCTCCCTTTTATAAGTATTTGAAGTGCCATTTTGCTCCCACTTCATTTTGGAGCTAAACTTGTTCATTTACTTCCCTGTTGGATTTTTGTGTTTATTAGTGTGTGATATGAAGCTGCTGGTGCTAGTGTAATGTTTTCTAACTAAGTGTGTAAATAAATGTATATCCTTTTACCTAGAAACCTTGAGTAAGTGTATATTTGAATCACTGTATTTGTTGATCCTTTGTGTAACTTGTTCTACTGCTCACTTAAACTCTTGAGATAAGTCTGGCTGCTCAGCCATCGCTACCACTTTACTGTGTAGTACGGGCTTGTACCAAAGGTGAAATTTTGCTTACACTTGTAGTCCTAATTGCATGTAGTGTTCCCAAAGGGTACTGCATGTGATTCTGCCTAACACTCTGCACTCAAGAACACCACACCCACTCTCTTCTCCAGCGGTCTGCTAGTGGCTTAACCTCCAGAGGAATGTGAGGCTGGGAGGGACCTGTATGAACTTGGTTCCTCTGGAAAGTGGTGTTCAGGGGGCCTAGATAACCTAATGGTAAGTGTATGTAGTTAATATTGGTTTCTACTGCTTTCCCTCACACCTCCCGTCTCTCCCCTTCGCTATGGTAGGTGGGTGGCTGGTGCGTCGCAGATTTAGCTCACCATAATAAACTGAGTACTGAAGGGCAAGGTTAGCTGGTAGGTGTCCGATTCCAGTTACTTCACTGAAGACTAGTGGTCCAGACCGGCTACGACGCACTGAATACAGTCAATAAACAGGTAAGTTCTGGTGAGGCGTTATTCTATATTGACCGCTTCACAATGTAACACGTAGTTTGTATGTGCAATGTCTTTGTAGATGCGTTGAATATTAATAGTCTCTTTATTTCTTCACTTCTAGGCTAAACACCGGCAGGCTGTCAGTATTCAGAGCGGAGCGAAGAAGCTGGAATTTGAATGCAATTGAGTCCAAGTTGAACCGGGTACTGGAACTGGGAGGTATGTGGTATTTCAGTCTCTTACTATTGTTGTTTTCTGATTTCAGGTTCCCAGGAGCTGTGATTACTGTGGACTTCAGACAAAGGACTGGAGACACTGGGTTACCAGGATGGGACGCCACAATTGTTTTGAGGTCAAGGTAAGGATCAAGACCAAACTTGAAGCAGTAGGCCACTGGGGCAAGTAGGTCTTCCATTCCGGGTGAAAATGCAGCAAACTCACGTACATGCCGATCGCATGTGCAAAAGAAACAGGAGCAATAAGCGTAACACTGCTCGGTTAGGAAGCAGAGGAAACGCTAAGCACAGGGCCTAGTTCGGGGCGTGGTTTCATAGCCGTGGACCGCGCCCTGTCAGCAGTACACCATCAAGGATGTCAGATCCCAGTATCTACCCGGTGCCATGTTGGGTTCCACAGTGGGTTCCTCGTTTGGCAGCCATGGTGGGATGGGTTGACACTTTTTCCCATATAGGCCTCTGGCAGCCAGCCATCCCACAAACCCATCGGCTCCCTACACTGTCGTGGGGGGAGATCCTCCTGGCCCTGATCCATCTGGCTTGTACCTACACTGGAATCGTGACAAAAACACCAGCAGCAACCAAATGCATAAAGAAATATTGCTGCAAAAAGGAAACAGGTAAACATTTACAAAACACCAACTGCTATAAAACGCCACCCATCCTACGCACATGTACTACGCACATGTATATGCCAGAAATCGTAAACCACTACATTTGCTCCTACTTCAAGAGCACACCTTAAAAGTTGCTGGAAACACTCAAATGTTACTGTAAATCAGTGTGCACCATAGCAGTGATGAAATTTTGAAGTTGTTTTTTTAATGCAGCTTGGATTATTTTTTCCCCACAGACCCAATGATTATGCAAAGAAACACAAGAACTGAGCACATTGCACAGTACACTGGTTCAGGGTATAGTACTTATGAAGTACTAGTTGTAAGGGTCTGCAAACTAAAGAAATATATGCAATGTTCTGCACTACAAAATAACAAAATACCTGCTCTAACATATTCTTTTCTCGTTCGCCACAGATAATGCAACGAGTACTACAGCATTTCACATTCCATACACAAAAAACAACACAGGTCCTCCCCAATCCAAACAGTAAGTATGAAGTTATTGCTATTATACGTCTGTGCAATGTCCACACTACAATGTGTGCACTTACTTCTGCAATACACATACCAATGCCACAATTTGCAATGTACACCCATTAAAGACAACACAGCTTGTGGCTATACCCTACATGCTTCACTATACCCAGTACAGTGTATGGGCTCCAGCCATGCACTCAATATTGTAGACCCTGCCCACAACTAACTACAGTCCCAAACATGTTCATACTGCAAGGCACCAAACTGCGTGCAACGGCGCAGCCACCCACGTACACTGATCCACACGCTTTCTCGTAACACAATGCACATATAAATGTTCCTTAGGGACTGGAAATGGACATTTTATGTATTTTGGCATCTGTGCATTCAGTGCAGCATGTATACGGCACCAACATTTCTCCTTATACGTCATACTAACTTCACCGTAATGACACTACCAACATTCGGAAATGCATAGTACAATGGAAACACATTTTTTTGTCCAGCATCATCTCTGGAAAGCAAGACCTAACATACGTCTCGTTCAACAGGACAAATGCTCATTGTAAAACAGCCTTGAGTGGGAAGCATGATTAGCGCCAAGGGTAGAAATTGTATGGAATTGTACAAAAAAAGGAAAGACAACTTACACTGCAGTCGCTCTACCCATGTGCCCCAGAGGTTTGTCTGCAACGATTGAATACACCGTACACTGCAATTTGTCATGCACTTAATACACGCATGGAAATTGCTGAAGTTATGTAAGTACAACTTTACATTACATGCGTATTAGCATTAAAATGTATGTGGCTGCAGTTCTGTGTGCATAATTATGAATTTACTTTAGAGCACACTTTCTCTGTGTGCATTGTACACAGCTTTGTGATGGCAGTATTCACACGCTGCTACAGTGCCATGTCTCCACCATTCCCGTGCATTGCAACTGAGATGGAACTTTGTTTTTTTTTGCCATTCTTCCCCAGCGCCTGCATCTCCAGACACAAAAGGCAAGACGAAAGGGAACGTATATTTTGCTCTCAAACAGCACCCCTTATGCTCACTCGTGCAATGCTACATCCCCTGTTTTGCCTTCACTATGCCCTTTTTCACAATCACCAGTTCTACCCACCCTCATTGTAGTCAAAGTAATAACGATCAGAGGTGCACTCAGCAGTCAACTGGCACACAAACTTGGACAGGTCACATTTCAATGTTGCAAGTTTTAGCAAAACAGCTCCTGCATTCTCATACAATCCAAGAGGAAGCCCATGAGTTTCAAAAAAATAATAATTTTTCCTTTGGGCACACATAGCGACATTGTGGTGTGGATCTAACAACACTCTCTAGCATTGTCACTTTTAATAAAAGGGAAACACATGCAAGAAGCGTCTGGTGGGGACGTTTGAAAGACATTTCGCTTGGGTGGCCCTGTACAAGGACACTATCACGTACACAACAGGGAGCAAAGCAGTGGGTTAACAAATGACGCTACTCAATAACACTCACTACATGGTCCATGAGGCAGCCACTTATGACGACATCCTTCCCGCAAACTCTTGTCCTGTGCGCTGCCACTAATTACACCTACTTACATCTATTCTTATTCCTGTTTCCGCTTAGATACCCTGCACCTTATTGCGCATGCCACCCCTTCCACTTCCAACTGACAGGTGGTGGACCAAGCATATCAAGATTAGCATACGCAATGTGTTTTTCTGCCGTTGTTATCTGGCCCGACCGATATGGCCCTGTTTGTCCATTTGCGGTTCCGGCCATACAAACCAACCTGCAAACGTTTTGGATATAAGGCAACACAGAGGCAACAACTGGCACCTTCTTTACCTTGTAAATAAAATGCCTTCTTCCACACGGGCCACCAAAGACCACACGTTGTTCCTTTTTCCACTGTGCTACAAAACAAAAGGACAGAAATGCACAGACGACATTGCACACTGGATTTTGTTTGCAAAATAAAAGAACGGTGATAGCAGCCACCTTACACGTTCTCATGATTATTCTGTAGCAAAATAAAGCTCTTGCAACAATTCACAGTGCTGGTCGTAAAGTATGAGAATGTTCTGGAACCGTATGCTCTGTGTGCGCATGTGTGCTTTTGCTTTTGTTTATGTTGTTCCTTTCCGGCACAAGGTGCTCACATGACAGAGTTCCCTAGGCTTGGCACGCACGTAAGGAAAATGCCTGGAGTGAAAACCGTGAGCAATGAATCTGCACAACTGACGTCAGCTATGCCAGTGCCTATTGCGATGGTGCATCGTGCAAACACATATCGGCAATTGAAGCGATGCACACATTCGAATTGCACACAATAGGCACGCCAACCGCATTCGTTTGCCATCTCAAGCAGTACGCAAAAGAAAGCTAACAGTCAGACGGCCTGCTTTCCTATATATAGCGGGACTTATCAGCGTACATGGTTTTGTTCAGTGCAAATGTATGTGAGTTGGCCTATACATTATCCATACTTAAAATGTGTGCTGCCTAGTTACGCGTGTCACGTCGCAAAGTCTTTCTTCACTCTCAAAGCACAGAGTTTTATCAGGGGCCCACCATACCAAACAGAAATGGTGGCTTGTCAGTCTGTGAACGGCAACATGTCCAATGACGTACACCATATGCAAGTGCAGGCACAGAATGCCACCTGTGGCGGTGCACCAACTGCAAAATGTCCTCCACACCCATTCCGTAATAGTGACCACCCACAGCAGAGATAAATACTTCCAAGAGTTTACGCTAGAGTTACATATCTGTATAGGAACTGGCCCAAAGGAGGCAACATTCTGAAATCTACTTCCAACCAGTTGCCAGACTGTAAGTTCCAAGGGCCTTAGCCATGCACACAAGGCAGTAGGGGCTTGACACTCCCAACACAACATAGTACACCGAATGGAAATATCCCAATCTCATCTGCAATAGTCTCCCCATCCCCAATGGGCTCTGAAGGTAGTCGCCTGTACAGGTACCCAGGTACCCAACAACGATTTATGTATGAGAAGCTGTGTAAATGGTCCATATGTCAAAAGTGTGACAGTAAAACAATCCTTACATGTCCCAATGTCTTACTACACTCCCTGAAGAAAGGCTCTGTTGACGGCCACCCCATTCCAAAGGGAAATACTTGCATGTCTCACCACTGCTGCTGTAGGAAGGCTAACATGTCTTCCACAACAATTCTACAAACATGGACACATACATATTTAAAAGTGTGTGGGATGTAAGAATGTATGGTTATAATAACTTATCCAGGTGAGTTAAGGCAAAAGTATTCCACTCTTTATACATAAGTGTGCAATTCACATACCTATACCACTGTGCTCCCATACATGGCTGCATTGTGTTGCGAGGGTTGTGCCCAAGACCTAGACCCAAGCTCCTAGTCTTTGGGCACACCCACTACAACACAATAGAGGCATGCATGGGAACATGTGGCCACGTAGCTTTCCCGAGTACAGGTACGCATGGGTATAGTAACAAACCCAAACCAGGCAACATTCTCAAATCTACTTCCAGCAAGTGGCCAGACTGTTACCTCCAGGGGCACTAGCCATGCACACAAGGCAGTAGGGGTGTTGCAGGCACAACACAACATAGACAACCGACTGCAAATATCCTCATAGTGTCTCCAAAGCACTGCCCATCCCCAATGGAGTCTGCTTGCACTCACCAAAGAATGATTGTCGCCTGTGCAGCAACCCACCAATGAAGTATATGTGAGTAGCTGCCTGAATGGTGCATATCGCAAAACTGTGAAGTAAAAAAAATCCTTACTTGTCCCAATGTCTTACTACACTCCCTGAAGCAAGGATCTGTTGACTGCCACACCATTCCAAAGGAAAATACTGGCATGTTGCACCACTGCTGCTGTACAAAATCTACCATGTCCTCCAAAATGATTCTACAAACGTGGACACTTCCATATTTAAAAGTGTGTAGGATGTAAGAGCTTATGGTTATACTAAATTATCCAAATGAGTTTAAGCAAAAGTCACCCACTCTTTATACAGGTGTGTGTGCAATGCATATACCTAGACCACTGTGCTACCATACATGGCTGCATTGCATTGCGGGGATTATGGCCCAAGGCCTAGCCTCTTGGGTACATGCGTAGGCCTACGGCCTCCGCCCATGCACCTAAGTGCCTAGTACTTGTGCACACCCACTACAAGGCAATAGAGCCATGCATGTCAACATGTGGCCACATAGCTTTCCTGGCTACAGGTACATATGGGTATAGTAACAAACCCAAACAAGGCAACATTCCCAAACCTACTTCCAACCAGTACCCAGACTGTTACCTCCAAGGGCCATAGCCATGCACACAAGGCAGTAGGGCACAACACAACATAGTACACCGACTGCAAATATCCTCATAGTCTCTCCAAAGCACTGCCTATCCCCAATGGAGTCGGCCTGCACTCACCAAAGAATAATAGGGGCCTGTGCAGCTACCCGCCAATGAGGTATATGTGAGTAGCTGCGTGAATGGTGCATATCACTAAACTGTGAAGGTAAAAAATCCTTCCATGTGGCAATGTCTTACTACCATCCCTGAAGCAATGCTGTTCCTGAGCTCTAGCCTCTTGGGTACATGTGGAGGCTTACGGCCTCCGCCCATGCACCCAAAAGCCTAGCCCTTGCCCACAAAAACTACATGGAAATGGAGGCATTCATGGCAACATTTGGTCATGTACCTAACTCACCAAACCTACCGTTGCCCTACCCACCGCTACAACACAATGGAAACCCAGAAAGACGACATAAGCACTGACACCCATAGGCAACAGAATAATACATTGTCAATTTCTTCGCATCATCTGCAATGCAGTTCCCGTTCCCAATGGAGTGTCCATGCAGTCGCCACAGAAGTTGGTCACCTGAGGAGATATCTGCAAATTGCTGCATTGCTTGCATACACGCCTCGCACACCACCATCTTCTTTACCAAAACAAATGTATCATATTTTCCACTTTTCACTCCCTCGACCTTCTCTTGCCCTTTTTCAACCACCCGATCCTGCAAACCATGTTTTGCAAGCCCTTCAGGCGTGGCACAATTGCTGCACTGCTCACATACACCAATCACACACCAGTGTATTCATCGACCCAAACAAATGCATCATATTTTCCACTTTTCACTCCCCTAAACTTTTCATCCCCTCTTTCACCCTCCCGATCCTGCTAACCATATTTTGCAACCCTTTATGGTGTGGCAGTAACCTCGGATACACCACGGCAGCGTTTCCCAAAAACTTTGATGCACAACACGCTTCCCTCCAGCCATCCACCGGTCGAGTTCAAAGTTCGTCGACAGCATGGCGTACTGCAAGCCAATGAGCCTTCTGTCCATGGAGTAAAAAGGGAAATGGGTCTGCGGGGTGGAGCCAGATAACAGACATTTTTTGAGACGATTTCCACCAAAAACACAAAAGCACACTTTCTGACCCAAAGCACCGCTCTGTTAAATGACTTCAATTCAGCACTCCAACTAAGTCAATGCCTAGTCTGGGATGCCCAAGGGAAGCCCTTATTTATATATTTTTATGACAAGTTCATAGATCTGGATGATAAACCCTTGTATAACGCCCCTCTCTTTGAATCCCCCTGACCTCACTGAGCCAAGAAGTAGGTTTGTTTTGCAAATTAAAAGATTTATTTGAAAAATTAAACTATATATTTATATATATATACATACATATATATATATATATATATATATATATATATATATATATATATCACACTTTTATGAATAAATTAATATTTGATAGCACACTTATGAATATAATATTGATCAACAATGGGTAATGTTACAATTGCACACTCTTTTCAATCAGTGAGGAGTTAGTATAGAAAGGATGAGATAGCAGAGAATACTTTTATGGTTTCAAGGAAATGCAATGATGGAAAAGAATGCAGCACAGAAATAAACCGATATGGTTTCAACAAGAGATAATATTATCACTTTTTCCCTTGTGGAAATTCACTCCCCCCCTATGCAATATAAGGAGATGGAAGAAGAGCACACAGTTTTCAGGAATACAATCAAATTCAATACAAATTCCAGTTCCCCCCTAGCAAGCCTAGAGCAACCGGTAAGCTTTTAAACAGGCAAAAATACTTGTACATGTTATTTGCAAAGAAGTGAAAATATGCTAAAAATGATTTTAATTCCCTCTAGGAGATTCAGGGTAAGTGACAGCTACTTTGAATTAGTTCAGGTCAACACTAGCGATGATTCATGAGGGATTATCAGGTTGAAAACGAATTTCAGCAGTTGCAGCAAAAGACAGCTATGTTTGACAGGTGGGGAAATTGAGTCAAATTGCAATTCGCGGCACTTTTTCCGAGTGCATCGAGCGCGATTACGTAAAAACTATAAGGAGTAGAAAGTCGGGCTAGTTGGAAAGCTTAGATTCTTAGCTTTAAAATGAAAGTTAAATCTCGCTCCTAGGACACGCCGTTCAAAAGATATGGACCATTTAGTGGTGGTAGATTCTCTGAAATGATGTAAGATTCAAATGACAAATGACACTTTCACAGGTTTGAAATCACAGAATGGACACACAATTTCTATCCAGTTCTAAATAGGTTGAAATGGATGGGATGAGATTATTTTAGACTAAGAGATTGGTTCTGCACAGTTCTGGCTGGATACTCACACTATACATTTGAAATAGGTCGTCAAGATCTGATCAACAGGTTTAGACTGGACTTCTTAGAGGGTGGTTCTGAAGTCACAGCTATCTGGGTCAGCACAGCTCTGCCGGTCTGGATCTCTGGTTCTGGCAAAAGTTCTTGGCATTGCACAGCGGTCTGGTCTGGTCTGGTCTCAGGATACAGCACTGCTCTCTGGGTCTGGTTCTGGCAAAAGTTCTTGGCTAGAATCAAACAGCACAGCCTGGCTGTTTTATTCTGATGTGCCCCCTTGGAAGTCTGGGGTAAAATCAGTTTGCCAGATTGTAAGGCCAGCTGAGAATACTTTTAGCCTGCAGCAGGCCTTCTGCTTCAAAGTTCTGGAAAAGTGCTTTGCAAGAAAGTGGAAAGTGAATGTGTCTACCTGGGTCTCAGTGGCTCTTTTTATGTCCTTTGAAAGTGGGTGGGAAGGCTGACTTTCTATGGCCAACCCTCTGATGATCCTGATAGGCTATAGGATTCTCTGTCGCCTGACTGGGGAACTGAATTGTGAGTCATCCTGTGTCATCAGGCATCATTTCTATGGCATAGAGAAAGAACACTCCCCTTGTCACTTTGCACACAAATCTATTTTTGACTTAAATGCATATGTATCTATGTACAATTTTTCTGATAGTATATGTCCAGTTAACATATTTTCTGTAGCGCCTAACCATCCGATCCCTGTCTTTGTAAGATGTTGTGTTCACTTATGACAGAATTCTGCGCTTTTCATCCAGAACACAACCTCTAAACTTTTCCAGAATTTACACAAATGTGCGCAAGGAATATGGGCATCAGATGATGAAGTGTCAGATTTTTAACATACAGACATTTGGAGTAATACCCTATTTTCCACTACTACCCCCCCAGAACATACCACAGAGACCTAACTCCTCTTAAAATGTGCACAGAAAAATCACAGGAATAATGATATTATTGATATAATTTTGACAATGTTGACAATTATGTACTATGAATTATCCATCTTTTCAAATTTATGCTCTGGCCCAGAGGGGTGTGGTTTCCCAAAGCACATGGGGGAATTTCTGGTTTGTCCACTTCCTCTAAGCTCAGCTGGCTCACAGAGGCAGTGCTCCTCCCATTTCCTTCCAAGAGGAAGCCATTTACGACCCCCTGATTTAGCAATTGCTCGGAGCAAAGGGAAGTTCATTGTTCTGTTTCGCTGCTCCCAGGTACCCCTCTCCTGATTCAATCAGAGAGGTGTGATCTCCTTTTGGTGGGGCAGCAGAAGGCAGGCCAGGCCCGTGAATACAGTTGCTGGGCAAGTTTCAACTCTTGTCGGGGGTAATTGCCGGGCAGAATTCAGTCCCTTTAAGCCAGGCTTCAGCCAAAGGTCACTTTTGTTCCCACTTTTCTTCATTCAAATCAAACTTACAATTTTGACACATGCAGCTAGAACGCTAATTCTAAGTTCAAAACCATGACATTTAAGCAGTTGCAACCTACGTGACACTCAAAAGTAGGTCACTCATTTATTTTAAACATTTCGATTTTAGTGGCTTTAAATCCCATTTCACTTAAGCTGCTGACATCCACAGCTCAGCCAGTTTTGTTATGAACATTATTTTAGGCTCTTCATCTTTCCAGATTTGGTATGCACACAAGACTTCATTCTACCAGACGTCTGCTGGTTTTCAGTAAGATTTCTGAATATCTTGCAATGTTTGGAATAGGGATTTTGAGCTTGCATTCAGAGAAACAAAGGTGATTTCAAAGCGCTTTTTGAGCTAACAGGGACTGCTGTTTCTCTGTTGGTGTCACGTTTCACTCATGGCGCTTCTGGCCCATCACGCTCACACTGGTGGGTGGCAGGTCGGGCGACCATTTTGGTGTGTGCAAAAACTGCACGGTTTTCCTGGATTCCGGCGCAGAATTGGGCTTTTCAGCCATCTTGGATTTTCTAAGCCCACTGCACCAAATGTTGCAGCATAATAACTTGAACGTGGGTCAATACACCTAACAAGCCCCCCCGCCCGACTGCACTTTGATTTCGAGTCGAGGGGGAGTCGGGTGCAAAGGATGGCTTGATCCACGCGCTGGGATGTCCGCATCATCTTCTTCTGATTCCGCAGATGGCACAGCTCAACATCTTTTCCTCCATCAGGGTGGATCGCTCAGTTCTCCTCTCCAGTCCTGATGGGAGTTTCGGGCGGTACCTAGGGCCCCTCGGATCTTGGCTCCCGGTCCCTGGGTCGTCCTTCTTGGGCAGTCTCCATGATTTATCTCTCTTTCTTCTCACCTAGGATGACAAAGAAAAAGCAGCAGAAACATATTCGTAGACATTTCCCCACCACTATTAATGGTGGGGTGAACATATACATTTTATACATCAGGATACATTTGCATTCCAGAATCATAGAATTTTATAGACTATATGTGGAATATTTTAGGTTTGGACTTGTATTAATCTGGAAAGGTCCCCTCTGGGATTGCAGAGGACTCCTCCAGTTGCTGCAGAGTGTCCCTGGGATGGCAACACTTTAGCTGATTTATATGGACCCACTTGTCTTCCCCTTCCGTCAAACTACCCTTGGGGATGCGGATCTTGTAGGCGACTGGGGAGATTTTGTCTACAATTTCAAAAGGTCCCTTCCATGTAGGCAGAAATTTCCACTGTTTGGCCTGGTTCCTTTGGAAATTGTGTAGATAGACCCGGTCTCTCACATTGTATTCTTTCCTAGTAGTCTTTAAATCATAATGAGTCTTCATGCTATCGGCTGATCTTTCTAGGTTTCGCTGAGCATAGGCAAAAGCATGTTGAAGGTGTTTCTTTAAATTTTCAACATACTCGTGAGTTGTGGAGGCATTGATCAATGTTTGCTCTTGGATCCTGTAGAGCAAATGCTGGGGAAGCACCATCCTGCGTCCAGTCATCAGCTCAAACTGTGACATTTTAGTTGCAGATGAAGGGGTAGATCTGATGGCCATTAGGACCAGAGGTAATCAGATATCCCAACTTGGCCCAGAATCTGCCACAAACTTTTTTAATATACTCACAATGGTTCGGTTGTAACGTTCTAATGCACCAGAAGACGCGGCCGGTAAGCAATATGTAGCTTCCTTTTAACCCCCAGTATCTCCCACATCTTTGTCATTACTTCACTGGTAAAATGGCTACCTCTGTCTGACTCAATCCTTTGGGGTAGACCAAAACGCAAAAAGATGTGGTTGATCATCAGGGCAGATGCTGTTTCTGCCTTGCAGTTTGGGGCTGGGAGACATTCCACCCATTTAGTAAATAAGCATGTCACCGTCAACATGTACTTATTCCCCCTAGAGGAGCCAATAACGGGCCCTATGTAGTCGACTTGCAAATCTGACCATGGCAGTGTCATCCCCGTGTTTTGGAGGGGCGCACGGTATGTGAGGGATGTTGGCCGAAATTGTGCACACACAAGACACCCCTTCAAGTATTGGTTGAGGTCCTGCCCCATGTGTGGCCAGTATGCAACCTCTCTTAAAATCTCAAGTGTTGTATGAAACCCCCTATGACCGGCGTTGGCCGCATCATGGGCGTGACTTAACATCAGGCTTCGGAATGAGGTAGGGACCACCCACTGATCATGGCCAGCCTGGGATTTCCTTACCAACAAATCGTCTTGGATTCGGAACATTTTTGGACATTTCATCAACACTCTGAGGTCCTCTTTCCAAATGTAATCGGCATCCGTCAGGGGAAAGTCCTCAGGGTCCTCAATGTGTTGCTAAAACTTACCAATTATTGGATCCCCCTTTTGAGCCATAATCAAATCAGCATCTGGGGTCTCCTTACTCCATTGTTCAGTTGAAAGATCATTGTGAGCATTTGTCTGGGACCTAGTGATAGCAGTGACCTGGATTTCCCCCAACAGGGACTCAATCTCTATTAGATTCCCTTGGATGGCCCCGGTTCTGGCCAGCTGATCAGCTAAATCATTTGCAGTTTTGTCTGGTCCCTCTACTTTGGAATGACCCTTGATCTTTTTCCAGTAGACGGTCATCCCATTCGAGATGACCAGATCATCAATATTTTGGATTAACTTCCCATGTTTCAGGGGTTTGTTATTAGCACATAACATGCCTCTGGTTTTCCAATTAACCAGGTGCTCCACGAACCCGTTCCGTACATAATCCGAGTCTGTGATTATGACCAGTTCGTGGAGTTGATGTTAGAAAGCTTTGAGGATGGCTTGATGCGCAGCCATCAACTCTGCCACCTGACTACTTCGGGGACCAATCTTGTACCCAGCGGAGGGTTCTGGGGACTCATTCACCCATGCATTCCCTACGCCGGCCACAAGTTCTTTTTCCCCGTCGTTGTCAACATGGTAAGAGCATCCAAACACATAGACAGTGGGCATTCCCTCACACTTGTCGTCTTCAAATACTTTGTGTGGGGAATTAAAGTATGCCTCCATGTTGTCCTTGATTTTTAGACTTTCGTCCTCGAGACAGTTTTCTCTGGCACAATCATGCAAGTCAGCCAGACCTTGCGCAAGGGGACTCTTCTTGTTTTGGCCATATCTGACCTCCACAGGAAAGTCTTGCATTGACAGAATTCAGGAAGTAATTCTGGAATTACTCACATTTCCGGCCTGGATTCTGTCACTTTGGAGATATTGCTGAGGCTGGTGTGGAGTCTCCACTATGATGTGTTCCCACTGGATAAACGGGCGGTAATTCTTCAATGCCCACACCGTTGCCAGGAGTGCCTTCTCACAATCCTTGAATTTTTCCTCCACAGAGGATACATTTTTGCTCGCATAGGAGATTACTTTATTGACCTTGTCATGCTTTTGATATAATACTGCAGTCAAGCATGTATTAGAGAACCCTGTCTCCAAGAAAAACTCCTTGTTTCTGACAGGGTAGGCTAGGCAGGGCGCTTGTGAGAGGCTTCTTTTGAGCTGTCTTACTGCCTCAGATTGTTCTGGACCACATTCCCACTTGACCCCCCCCTTCAAAAGATGAATCAGGGGTCTGGTGATCTCTGCGTAGCCCTCAATGAACTTTCTGATGTAATTAGTCAGTCCAAGGAGGCTCCTTAGTTCCCGCAGTGTTGTGGGGTCTTTCAGTTTCTGAAGTGCTTCCACTTTCTTTTCCTGGGGACAGAGACCCTGAGGAGTAATCTCATGCCCCAAGAAATTAACACGGGTTCTACACCACTGTGCTTTCTGAAAGGAAAGTTTTGCTCCGGCGGCCCTCAACTGTGTCAGAACACAATGGATCTCCGCCATGTGTTCCTCCACAGATGAACTTTTGATGAGGACATCATCTACATAAGCCAGGTTACCCCTCGCACCCAGGTCGGGCATGGCCTTATCTAGGAAAATGTTGAATTCATTGCCAGAGTTGAGGTATCTGAAGGGAGTCCGGGTCCATGTGTACTGCTGGCCCCCAAAGGTAAAAGCCAGCTTGTATTGGTCCTCACTACTGACAGGCACAGTCCAGTATCCATTGGCCAGGTCTATTGCAGTGAATACCTGTGACCCCTGGATCTGGGCCAGCCCTTGGTTAATGTAGGGAAGAGGCCATCAGGAAGTATGGACCCGTTTGTTGAGCTCCGTAAGGTCGGCGCAGAGTCTCCACTGGCCGTTTGGCTTCAATATTCCCAGCACCGGATTATTAAAGGTGCTGTGTACTGGACGGATTATTCCCCCGGACTCAAGGTTCTTAATTATTTCAGTAAGGGACTCCATTGATGCAAGAGGCAAGCGATATTGCTTCACAAACACTGGAGTCATGCCAGGGTCCATGGGAATTGTTGTTGTGTGGATGTCGGTGCGACCACAGTCATATGAGTCCAACGCAAAGAGATCTTGTAAATCCAAGAAAATTTGTTTCAACTTTTGCTTCTGCTCCAGAGTCACACAGGCATCAGCTAGGTTGACTCTCTCTTCAACCATCTGCCTGAAGCCTGGAAAGACTTCTGGTTTTGCTATCTCAGCGGCCTCCTCCAACTGGGTGGAGAAGTCCCTGGTCAGAGTGCTGATTTGGACTGGAGGCTTCAGGTGGGAAAGGCAGCCCTTATGGACCTGGAAAATCACCTCTTCCCTTCTGAAGCCACAAGTCACATCTTCCTTACCATAAGGGCAGGAAGTGTACACCAGGAAGTTCCCCCCATGCCGGGTAAAGATCCTGTCTGGTGTTGTGTTGTCATCACTGTCAAAACAGTCCTTGGGGATTGGTCCTAACAGTTCATTTCCTAAATCAATGGAGAAATGTCGGTCATCAACCGCCATTCCAATAATGGTGCCTGCAGCTAGAGTGATAATCTTTAAGTCGCTGTTATCCACCTCTATTGGAATGGTGTCATGTTCTATGTTGACTAATGGTGTTGGGTTTACCCCCAACCCTTGCTGTTGGAAAGAAGAATTTAGATGAATATAAGCATCAGGGTTTTTCAATTTTTGTCTTGTTTTAACTTTCACTTCCAGGGAGAATTGTCGGGTCCTTTCTGGGATGGTGACTTCCTCTTTAACCTGAATTTCAACTGCATAAGGTAGCAATTGCGCTGACCCAAATGCTTTTTCTGGATCATCAAAGCCCGTGGGATTGTCCGCTAATCGGGACCACGCTTTGAAGTTTATTAGGTCCAAACTAATGGCAAAGCGATTAAGAATGTCACTGCCTAAGTAAACGGCAGCAGTGACGTCTCGCACGATCCAACAATTATGGACCATGCTCTTGTTGCCAATGGAGATTTTGAGCATACACCTGCTTGGCAGGAGATGTTTGGAATTGGGTGTTTCCAGATCCATTTCTCATTTGTCTATCAGTTTGAATGTGGGAATGGCTGGATCTTTTGGGAGTTGGCGGAAAAAGGCTTTGCTGACGAAGCTCTTACTGCTGTTCACACACACTCAGGTGAGAACAGAGTCCTTCCCATCATTTAACTGAACAGGGATGAACAACTGCTCTCCAATTTGCTGAATATCAGCCAGGCTCTTAGCTGATTTCACATCTTTCTGGACTATTGGAATGGGAATGTCTGATTGTGGATTAGTAAAGAATTTCAGAGTGTTTCCTTCCAGTGTGGAATACCACCTTAAACTGGAAGGAACGTTGATTTTCAGAAATAGAGTGGACCCCCATCACCAGTCTGTTGTCCTACTGCTATTACTGTCACGTCTGGAATTTGGTTGTTCTGGAATTGAAATTCTACTTGGTCAGATTTTTGTTCAACCATGTGGCATGTGCCGTTTAAACTAACATGGTTGACACTCTGTTTTACTTTTATTGTTCGGCTAGTCTGGGTCCAGAGGACCTTGTTTACGCAATCTATTGGGGGTGACAACCTTCTCAGGAGGTCATTCCCTTGTAAACAAGGGGTGCCCTCTGGAGTCATTACTATGACCGGGTGTTTCACCTTGTGTCGCCCAGTTTTGATGTCCAAATCTGCAGTCCGCTTGACAGGAATTTCCTTCCTGTCAAAGTTCTGCAGTTGTCCAGGAAGAGAGGTGAGAGGAATACTGTAATTCTCCCCCCTTCCTGCATTCAGTTCATCAAAGGCCTTTTTGGACAGAAGAGTAGCTTGGGATCCAGCGTCCACCAGTGCCAAATTGTACCCTGACCCTGTACTTGTACCGGGGCATAGTATCTTCCCTCCTACTCCTCAAGGGGGCACAGATAATACACATTTTTGGACAACTGGTGGGCTAATTTTTAAGTTTTGGACATTGCGAGAGAAGAGATTTGGGCAGAATTCTGTC
Organism: Ambystoma mexicanum; assembly: GCF_040938575.1. NCBI lineage: Eukaryota > Metazoa > Chordata > Amphibia > Caudata > Ambystomatidae > Ambystoma > Ambystoma mexicanum. The sequence continues at coordinate 217,978,551 of NC_090931.1, forward strand.
GAGAGTCATGGGAATCTGCAAGAAAAAGTTGGCAACTGGAAATCAGAGCCGTTGAGGCTTCCCCTGGTTCCGGTTCTGGGCCGCCCCCCCCCCTTTTTGGAGGCAGTCACCAGAATGGGTTTGGACCAGGGGATTTTGATGCTGTTGGTTCTGGGATGAGATGATGGGCGGTGCTAGCTAAGTCCCCACATCTACCCAGTCTGGATTTGGATCCCTTGGGACCCATTTTTCAATGGGAGGAGTTCCCCCATCTCTGAAGGAGAAGATCCTTTTCCCAGGATCCTTTGAGGATCCCTCTCCCTCAATTTGGAAGATTTGTACCTCCTCCAAAAAATGGGTCTGTTTGGGTCCTTTGTTTCTCCTACCTCCTCTCTGCTCCTTTGGTGGCAGACTTTCCGGGGTAGGAGATTTTGTTTCCGGTTCCTGGGTTTCCAGGGGCTGTTTTACAAGTGGAGATGGACGCTTCCTCCAAGTCTTTACACCCCCCTTCCCCTTGTGCCTCCTCCCTGGGAACCAGTGGATTATCGGGGTGCCGTCCCCGTCATTGTTCTGGAGCACCAGGCCCAGATTTTGGGGCATTCTGCGCCGGCATGCTCATCTGAGGGTTTTGTTGGGCCCTCAGCATGTGACCCAGATCCAGTGCCATATTTTGGACCTGGCGCTCTAACTGTGAAACCCGCTCAGGCTGATACGGGGTTCGGTTTTCTCCCCTGGTCTGATCCCGGAAGGGTAGCTATCCCTTCTCTGGTAATACCCCGGGTTGGGAAGATTTGGGTACCCCTCCACCCTTGGCCTCCCCTCTCCCGGATTAAGTGGTCTTGGCTCAGGGAATTGGGGAAAGAAGGATGGATGATTTTGGGGTTGGAAGTAGGGTGGATACTTGGGGAAAAAGTTCAGCCCAGGGTTTGGTGAATTTCTGCCCTCCTGTGGGAAGTTAGGAGGGAAGTTCCCTGGGTTGGGTGCCTGGTTGGATCCCCCCTTGGGCTGGAGGAGTCCACACATACCCCAGGATGGGTCGGTTTCCCTTGTAACAGGGACTTACATAGTCCGGGGAGTGAGGGACCCCATTTGTGGCACTACCTCCTTGACTCCCTGTCTGTGACTGGCCTAAGGGCCTTCTGGGCTTAGAATTATTTTGCGCAGGCAAGTTTTTAGGCCCCCCCTTTCTCCAAATCCAAAATGGGGGCAACCTTTACCTCTGCCACCCTGGCAGCAGCAGGGGTGCTGGTCGGTTTGGGGCTTTTCTGTGCATTACTTTGATTTTCTATGGGCTTCTGCACCTCATAGATTCGGGTAGCCTGTTCAATGACCAAGTCTAGTGACCTTTTCCCATTAAAATCTCTCACTAGCTGGGTCATGATGTATTTGGGCGAGGCATGGAAAAAAGTGTTAACAAATTCTTTGCTGTCCGTGCGCACCCTTTTGGTAGTCTGCGCAAAGGCACGCTTCAATTCCTGCACAAATTCTTGTGGGGCCTGATCCTCACCACATTGCAAATTGTAGGCTGCCTTGCGAGCCTCCTGGGGATTCCGGTGAACAGAAAAATGTTTCAAGATGGCTGCCCTATATGTGGACCATCTTGAATGGTTTTGGTCCTCCCGCTCCGCAAAGAAACTAAAATATTCTGGGGAGAATGTCCATTTTACATACTGGATGCAGCTACTGCTGTCCTTCAAATGGAAAGTCTCCATCATTTGCTCGTAAAGCTCCAAGTGTTCCCAAACAGAATACTTGGCGTTCTTGTGACAAGGAGTGATGACACTCCTTATTGCCTTAATCTGTTTTAAGGGGTCCTTAAGCAAGGCCCTTTTTACCATATTGGCCTTTTTGGTTCGGGTAACCCTGGTCCATACATCCTCTGACTCAGAAGCACTGCTCCAGGAGGTGCCCGTCTGATCTTCCAGGTTTTCCCGGATTCTGCGAGCCTGGGAATGGCTGGCAGAATGTGGGGACCTGGTCTCTTGTGTCTTGGGACACGCGGAGCTGTCTTCAGATTCCTCCTTGCTGCCCGGATTTGATGGGTACCCCCCCACTGACCTAACTGGGCAGAGGTTTTTAGGATGCCCTTAGTGGGCCTACTCTCCTGGGGTTCCCCACTAAATTGCACTGTACTTAGGTGCCCATACCCGGATGCCCGCCCATCCAAACCTGGATGGTACTGGCCTATGAGCCCCATACTTTTGGCTGGATAGTAATCTGCCATCCCTGTGGCCCTATGCTCACGTGCACCAGGGGACATGGGGGTGGCAGAGTAAAGGAACTGGGAGAGATGAAGGCCTCTGGTACTAGGGCTCCTGAGGTTATGCTCAGGTGTTTCCCTTTCCCAGGAAACCTCATCTCTATCAGCCTCTGCTCCCTGTTGCCATGCAAGAGTCTGTGCTTTCAGTTCCTCAGTCAAGGCCTTACTAGACTCTATCAGTCTCTCCTGCATGGCTACCTGTTGCTGGAGCCTATCATTGTCCTGGCAGAGAGCCTCATTCTCTCTCTGTGCTTCCTGGTTTGTCTTGGAGTACAGGGCCAGTCTTTGCTGCAGGAGGGTTACCTCCTGAGTCCCATCCATACTGGCCTGCTCCTTTCTTGCCAGAGCATCTTCTACCCTCCTGGTGTGCTCCAACAAGTTCTGATGCTCTTTTTGGAGGTCACCCAGTCCCTGGAGGGCCAGGTGATTTTCTTCCATTTTTCTTTTTATGTGGCAGACTTCCTGGCCTAAGGTGTCCCTTTCCTGACTAAGAGCCTGCATCTGTGCCGGCAGGTTGTCCCTCTGCCTTTGAAAGGCACCAGCTTTCTGGCGCTCCTCCTCAAATTCTGTCTGGGTGTCCAGGTCTTTCAGAATCAGTTTGTTGCTCTCTGCCTTCTCCCTATCTAGGTGGCTTTGCAGGGTGACTACCTGCTCTGCGCATGCCCTATTGAAGTCCAGTTGTTGTTCCAGCTTTTTCTGGCTCTGCAGTAGGGAGTCCAAACCTTCTTGGTACTCCTTCTGCAAGGCCATAAACCTGGTATCCTGGTCAAACTTTTCCTGTTGCAGGATACCCATATCCTCTTTGATTTTAATGAGATACTGTCTACTCTCATTGTCTGACTCCTGGCTCCTGTGCAGCCTCTGTTCAGAAGAGACCAGGTCAGATTGGGCCTTCTCTAATGCCATCTGTTGCCTATTTGCCAAATGTTGGCCTTCAGCACATTTGTCCTGTATGGCTCCCATATATAAACATAAAGATGCCGCTATCCTGACAATCTTGTCATGCTCATCTTTGGCTTTAGGGGCAATATATAGTTCACTTAGGGCCACATGTAATGGACCCTGATCTCTCCATGTGTCTGACCCTGTTGCAGTGATCTGGGGTGCGATTGCCTGCAACCGCACCGTCTGTTCCTGTTGCGTCTATTCGCTTCTCACAAATAGCTTATGTAAGAGGTGCTCTCTGGCTATTTTGATATCTACCAAGGTCATCATTCTGGAAATTGATTTCCTTCCTGACTTACAGAAGTTAGTATTTTATTTTGCAAAACAGACCGTCTCCTTAGAGTGTCCTTCTTTTGAGGGGTGCTTTTACAGTGTAACACAGCGTGGTGATCCAACAGGATTTATGTATCCTGTCAGATAGCACACTGTGTTAAGCTGCACAAGTGGTAGATCTAATCCAGACGTCCCGGCTCGAGCCCTCACTCTGTTAAGCGACTTCAATTCAGCACTCCAACTAAGTCAATGCCTAGTCTGGGATGCTCAAGGGAAGCCCTTATTTTTATATTTTTATGACAAGTTCATAGATCTGGATGATAAACCCTTGTATAACGCCCCTCTCTTTGAATCCCCCTGACCTCACTGAGCAAAGAAGTAGGTTTGGTTTGCAAATTAAAAGATTTATTGGAAAAATTAAACAATATATATATATATATATATATATATATATATATATATATATATATATATCACTTTTATGATAAATTAATATTTGATAGCAAGTTTATGAATATAATATTGATCAACAATGGGTAATGTTACAATTGCACACTCTTTTCAATCAGTGAGGAGTTAGTATAGAAAGGATGAGGTAGCAGAGAATACTTTTATGGTTTCAAGGAAATGCAATGATGAAAAAGAATGCAGCACAGAAATAAACCGATATGGTTTCAACAAGAGATAATATGATCACTTTTTCCCTTGTGGCAATTCACTCCCCCCCTATGCAATATAAGGAGATGGAAGAAGAGCACACAGTTTTCAGGGATACAATCAAATTCAATACAAATTCCAGTTCCCCCCTAGCAAGCTTAGAGCAACCGGTATGCTTTTAAACAGTCAAAAATACTTTTATATGTTATTTGCAAAGAAGTAAAAATATGCTAAAAATGATTGTAATTCCCTCTAGGAGATTCAGGGTAAGTGACAGCTACTTTGAATTAGTTCAGGTCAACACTAGCGGTGATTCACGAGGGATTGTCAGGTTGAAAACGAATTTCAGCAGTTGCAGCAAAAGACAGCTATGTTTGACAGGTGGAGAAATTGAGTCAAATTGCAATTCGCGGCACTTTTTCCGAGCGCGATTACGGAAAAACTATAAGGAGTAAAAAGTCAGGCTTGTTGGAAAGGTAGATTCTTAGCTTTAAAATGAAAGTTAAATCTCGCTCCTAGGACATGCAGTTAAAAAGATACAGACGATTTAGTGGAGGTAGATTCTCCGAAGTAAAGTAAGATTCAAATGACAAATGACACTTTCACAGGTTTGAAATCACAGAATGGACACACGATTTCTATGCACTTCTAAATAGGTTGAAATGGATGGGATGAGATTATTTTAGACTAAGAGATTGGTTCTGCACAGTTCTGGCTGGATACTCACACTATAAATTTGAAATAGGTCATCTAGATCTGGTCAACAGGTTAAGACTGGACTTCTAGTGGGTGGTTATGAAGTCACAGCTATCTGGGTCAGCTCTGCTCTTCTGGCCTAGATCTCTGATTCTGGCAAAAGATTTTGGCACTGAACAGCGGTCTGGTCTGGTCTCAGGATACAGCACTGCTCTATGGGTCTGGTTCTGGCAAAAGTTCTTGGCTAGAATCAAACAGCACAGCCCTGCTGTTTTATTCTGATGTGCCCCCTTGGAAGTCTGGGGTAAAATCAGTTTTCCAGATTGTAAGGCCAGCTGAGAATACTTTTAGCTTGCAGCAGGCCTTCTGCTTTAAAGTTCTGGAATCTGGAGTCTAGGTTCTGGATATGGTCCTTCTGGATATTGTCTGGTCCGGCAAAGTGATTCGCAAGAAAGTGGAAAGTGAATGTGTCTACCTGGGTCTCAGTGGCTCTTTTTATGTCTTTTGAAAGTGGGTGGGAAGGCTGACTTTCTATGCCCAACCCTCTGAGGATCCTGATAGGCTATAGGATTCTCTGTCGCCTGACTGGGGAACTGAATTATCAGTCATCCTGTGTCATCAGGCATCATTTTTATGGCATACAGAAAGAACACTGCCCTTGTCACTTTGCACACAAATCTATTTTTGACTTAAATGCATATGTATCTATGTACAATTTTTCTGATATTATATGTCCAGTTAACATATTTTCTGTCGCGCCTAACCATCCAATCCCTGTCTTTGTAAGCTGTTGTGTTCACTTCTGACAGAATTCTGCCCTTTTCATCCAGAACGCAATCTCTAAACTTTTCCAGAATTTACACAAATGTGCGCAAGGAATATGGGAATCAGATTATGAAGTGTCAGATTTTTAACATACAGACATTTGGAGTAATACCCTATTTTCCGCTACTACCCCCCAGAACATACCACAGAGTCCTAAAACCTCTTAAAATGTGCACAGAAAAATCACAGGAATAATGATATTATTGATATAATTTTGACTATTATGTACTATGAATTATCCATCTTTTCAAATGTATGCTCTGGCCCAGAGGGGTGTGGTTTCCCAAAGCACATGGGGGAATTTCTGGTATGTCCACTCCCTCCAAGCTCAGCTGGCTCACGAAGCAGTGCCCCTCCCATTTCCTTCTAAGAGGAAGCCATTTACGACCCCCTGATTTAGCAATTGCTTGGAGCAAAGGGAAGTTCATTGTTCTGTTTCCCTGCTCCCAGGTATCCCTCCCCTGATTCAATCAGAGAGGTGTGATCTCCTTTTGGTGGGGCAGCAGAAGGCAGGCCAGTCCTGTGAATACAGTTGCTGGGCAAGTTTCAACTCCTGTCGGGGGTAGTTGCCGGGCAGAATTCAGTCCCTTTAAGCCAGGCTTCAGCCAAAGGTCACTTTTGTTCACACTTTTCTTCATTCAAATCAAACTTACAATTTTGACACATGCAGCTAGAACGCTGATTCTAAGTTCAAAACCATGACATTTAAGCAGTTGCAACCTACGTGACACTCAAAAGTAGGTCACTCATTTATTTTAAACATTTCGATTTTAGTGGCTTTAAATCCCATTTCACTTAAGCTGCTGACATCCACAGCTCAGCCAGTTTTGTTATGAAAATTATTTTAGGCTCTTCATCTTTCCAGATTTGGTATGCACACAATACTTCATTCTACCAGACGTCTGCTGGTGTTCAGTAAGATTTTTGAATATCTTGCAATGTTTGAAATAAGCATTTTGAGCTTGCATTCAGAGAAACAAAGGTGATTTCAAAGCGCTTTTTGAGCTAACAGGCACTGCTGTTTCTCCTTTGGCATCACGTATCACTCATGGCGCTTTTGGCCCATCACGCTCACACTGGTGGGTGGCAGGTCCGGCGACCATTTTGGTGTGCGCAAAAACTGTGCGGTTTTCCTGGATTCCGGCGCAGATGTGGGCTTTTCAGCCATCTTGGATTTTCTAAGCCCACAGCACCAAATGTTGCAGCATAATAACTTGAACGTGGTCGATGCACCTGACAGCTCCTGCCGCAAATTTGGTGCAAATCTGTCTAGCCATTCGTCCTGTAGCCATGTGCAAAGTTTTCGCCCATTCAGTCTATGGGGAAAAAAACATTTTTGGAACCCCTTCTAGAATTTCCCCTTCCAGCACGAAACCTCACTAAACTTGCCGAAAAAATTCAGAGCGGGCCATATACTTTTTTTTCAAAGTTTGATGAGGATTTCTCCAGTGGGAGCGAAGTTATAAGCTGCCGAAAAAGTGGTCTTCCTATGAGTTTGGCAACTCAACCATAACTACACTGCCGCTACCACGGGCCGTGTAATAGATATACATATATATTAAAAACAAGCTTTAAAATTGTATCAGGCACAGGTAAGGACAGCAGTAATGTTAGAGCTGAAGTTTGGGGTCACATAGATGGTCTGTCCTTGACCGCCACCGAAAGTACATTTCTGAAAAGCACCATGTTGTTCCCTCAAATTACGCCCAACGCGACAACTCACATGGAATGCTACTTGCCCCCACTCGGATTAGAAGTTGATATCAGACCGTTTTACTACTGACTCCGGGTGTGGGGAAGACAGGAGCTGTTGAAATATCGGGAGTCTCTAAAATATGTAATGTCACTGGAGTGCTGGCAAAAGATATGCTGGTTCGGCCATGTACGAAAATGGCTTGCACTTCTGGGTTTGTCCAATTTTTGGGACAATCCAAGCGCCATGGATGGAGGTGCAAAGGCCAAGGTGAAAGCTGTGTTTGTGAGATAAAAGAAAAATAGGGCATCAACTATGTGTCTCGCCTTGGCCAGCGTACCAGACTATCTTACCCTGAAACCAACCCCAGGCTTTGAAGTATTCTTGCATACAATAACTCCAGCATATGCTCGTTGTTTGTATCTGAGATCCTGACTATGTTGCCTTCCAGTGCTGGATTATACCAGCCACTGGGGCAGGAACATCAGGGGTAATTGCCCGCTATATGAGGCAAATGCGGAAACTACTCTCCATTTCACGCTAATATGTGAAGGCCTAAAAGACCTTAGGGTAGGGCATTTGAAGACCCTGTTCCGGCTTTTCAGTATTTCGACAACTGGTGATGTCATGCAGTTATGCAGATCGTCTGGCAACTTGAATGCAGTTCACTTTGCAGCAAAGTACATCCATAGTGCCTGGCTGCAAAGGGTCAAACCAATGACAAATGACCGGGTGAAATCCGCTTTGAGGGCCATGTTTAATTCACCCGTATTGTGTTGCTGTGGTGCGCCCTAATTAATTAGATATACCACTGTATTGTGGCAGGCCTCCATGTGGCTTGTGTGAAGCTCTCCAGAACTCTTGTATGAAACATGAATTATGTCTTGTACGGCTGGAACCTGCCATGTGCTTATGTTTATTTTTTATTGGCCTAACGTGGAATTCTAAGACTTTGATTTGTGTAGACAACAGCTAGTGATGGGTTTTAGATACTTTATAGGAATTAATGTTTTATATTATGGTCTGTACTTTTTTATTAATGGTGACGGGATTTTGATGGACTATCGTTTTTAACAACTACAAATTGTAAGTTTTATGCTTCAATGGCAACTGCCGAATAAAGCTGTGTTAAAAAAAAATATTTAATTATTATTCTAAAACCTTCTAATGGCAAGACTTCAATATAATACATTCAAAAAATAAACTATGAATTCTCTATATTATATATTCTGGTCAGAGTCTTGCAAAGCACATGTAATTCCAAATGCCTAAAACAAGGATGTTATTCTAAACATGGGTGACAGTGTCATCTTCTGGGGAAGGGCAGTATTGTCACTCTCCATCTTGTCATTGATGTTTAGCACAGGTAATTAAAGTCTTCCAGATCCCTGGCTTGAGAGACATGTTTGTGCCCTGCCGGCGCTGAGACTTGGCAAGCTCCAGACCACTTAAAGCTCTGGTTGTATCTTTTCACTGGGAACTCCAGCGATGTCACTGCTAGCGGGAGAAGTTTCTTTTGTTGTTACACTATTTCCCTTTTAAAGCAAAGGAGCATAATCAGTGCACTTTCCAACTTAAACAAATGAATCTGATTACCTCCTCCCGACCGTACCCCTCTTCCCACGCAGTCACCGCGAAGAGGTGCTGGCACATTGCACAGTGTACCAACTTTCAGTTCATTGTTGTGGCTTGTCGGTTTTTTCTATGTTTTACCTCGTTAATAGCAATCTTGTTCGGTCATACTGCAATAACACGGAGCAACTGGAGCTTGGACATGAGAACATGTTTACCTCACACAGGTGTAGCCTGCAAAGCAAGGGCAGCAACAGTGTAAGCTTCCTCTAAGCAACACACAAACACACCCAGACCCCACCCCCTACACAAAAAGCCCCTTTTCATTACCTATACTACACAACACATGTACAGCATAGCCTGGCTCCAGTTTCAAGCCACTAGCCTCCACACATTCGAGCTGATAACCTGTTCACACTGGAAAATAGGTTCCTAGTTGGGAAATACCATGGTATAACTGACGTCCTGTTTCAATCCCACCACCAAACCCCCGTCCCCCCACCTCCCTCCTCTCTCATTCCTCGGGGAATTGCTAGAATCCAGTGCAGTCATGAAAGGACACCTGGGCAGGCGGGTTCCCAAGTGCTTTCTCACGCAAGTATTTGGTATGTTATGAGCAGCATGTATAACTGGGCAGCTGTTTATGTGCAAATCGCCAGATGGGGTTTTGAGTGGGGAATCAGTCATTGTCTGTGAACCCCCTCCCCCCGGCTCCCACTGAACGTCAGATGGTAAGAAGTGGATGGGTGCATTTGTGCTTGAAAGACCCTCCCCCTCTCCAGTTTATGACTCAATATGTGCATTTTTTCATGACGCATGCAATGTTTTAATAATATTGCAAAACCCAGAGGAGGTGTATAGGTTGGCATTACTCGGGATTCAGGTAACTTGCTTCTGGACGGAATAATTACCACAGTCATATTCCTTTTGCTTAACACGAGGATTTGTTTATTTGTCAGTTTGATTTATGGTCTGATTTGGGCACTTTTCAAATAATCGACATAAAAAAGAGTCTATTATTTATGCTCTTTAAAGTCATATATCACAGCTTATTTTGTATCTGGTAGAGCTCTGAAGATATGTGGTCTAGTTTGAGTATACACTACAAAGCTCAGATTCGCCTCATGAAGGAAGTGTGTGATCTTAGGCAAATCATTTTACCTCATTTTACCATATCTACCAAAATCGGAGCACCAGGTGTCTGTTTTGTGCTGTGAAGGATGAGAAAACTGGTCAAGAAGGATGTGTTTTGTATTGTGGGGGTGAGATGGAAGTGTTAGTGGGCGGGTGCACCCCCGGCTGCCTCACACGCATCCGTACATGCATACAGGACACAGACACGGGACGTGTGTTGCTGGTACAAGCATCCGGTGGCAACTGGCGTGCACGGACCTCCTTTATTAATTTACGCATGCGTGAGCCGGAATGAGCCTCGCGCATGCCCACAACCTTGCGTACTGCGCAACATCCCTCCTTTTTCCCAAAGAAAGAACACATGTAAACATTAACAATAACTCAACCCATCATGAGTCAACACGGACAGTTCTCTGCCCCTTACTGGACCGGGTCCATAATATAGTCTTGGAACCTCGACAGGTGCTGGCGCCACTCCCTGCTCGGGTACCTTCTGCCATCTTCTCTGGATGGTCCAGGTGTTCCCGGCATAGCCGGGGCACCTTCCTCCTCTGGTGCAGTTGCCGGGTGGGTTCCTTCTGAGGGCACCTCCGCACGAGCCATTGGGGTTTCTTCCGGCGGGCTGGCCCCTATCCTTTTGAAGTAGGACACATTCCTTGTGATGGTTCCTCTCTCGTTGGCTGCTGTGACCATAGACCCTTTTACATGAGTCACTCCTAGCTGTTGGGCCTCATACGTGAGGGATAAGTTCCCCTCTGGACGCCTGTTTCTATCAACACAGTATCCCCTACTTCGATGGTCTTTTCTTGGAGGTTCCTCCGTACTCTCTCCTTCTCATTCTTGTCCAGGTGTTCTTGGTGGACCCGTTGGTCGTCGATCACCCCTGGGGTTCACCCTTCTAACTCGGGCAGTAGTCCTCTGGGACATCGGCTAAAGAGTGCCTCGGCCGGCGCAACCCCCGTGGACTGGTGAGGGGTCATCCGACACTCTATAACGAATTCGAAGCGGTTCTATCGCAGTTCCCCTCCCCCATTCAGCGACATCCTGAAGACCTTGTTGAGCGTTATCATGAACCGCTCCACTTCTCCGTTTGCCCTCGGCCAGAGCGGTGTAACACGCCTGTGCTTGATACCCTTTTCTTCCAGACACCTGGCGAACTGTTGTCCCTGGAAGGGTGGGCCATTATCGGACCATAGTTCAATCGGGAAGCCATGGTTGGCGAACATTTTCTCCAGCGCCAAGATGGTGTGGTCACTTGCTGTGGAATCAACTGTTTCCACTTCAGGGTACCTAGACCATTGGTCCACAACCGCCAGGAAATACATGCCTCTTCCTGTGGAGCCGAAGTCAGCATGCACCGTACCCCACAGCCGATCACTTCTCTCCATGGCTCTTATCGGTGGTCCTCTTTCTGCCAGACTGGTCACTTGACAAGGAATGCAGGCACGCACAAAACCGTCCACCCTTTGCTTCAGGTCTGGGAACCACACTTTGAGTCTCAGGCATGCTTTCGTTTTGGCCGCCCCTTGATGTCCCTTGTGGGCCAATTGCAGCACCTTGGTCACCAGAGCCCGCGGGACAACAATATGTCGGCCTCGTAGCAGGAGTCCATCCTCGGGCACCGAGAGCTCATTGTGTGCCTTCCACAGAGCTTGAAGGTCCTTCTGAGTGCCGGCCTCCCCCCTGGCATTGTTGGTGAGCACGTCCCTCCATTCACCGTTGCTCACAGCTTTTCTGATGACCTGATATACCTCGTCTTCCTCTGACGCCTCGGCTATTTCCTGACGAGATAGCGCCGCCGACAGAGCCTCCTCCACAACATTTCGGATCATAGCAACGCAATCCACCACCTCGACGTTGTCTCGATCATGCCCAGCCCCTGGCTACCTGGACAGGTAATCCGCCGGATTATGGGTACCTGGACGATATTGCAACTGCACCTCATACTCAATCAATGACAGCATCCACTGCTCAATGCGTGGAGGTGGTTTGGAGGATGCCCCAGCCATGATTGGTATGAGTGGCTTGTGATCAGTGATGACAACCACAGGTTTACCTAAGATGTACAATCTGAAATGCTTGCAGCCCCACGGAATGGCAAGGGCTTCCCGCTCAATCGGCGAGTATCATTTTTCAGTTTCTGTGAGCACCTTGCTCGCATACGCTATGGGGCGCATGTGTCCATGCGAGTCCGCTTGCATCAGAACTGCACCCAGTCCCACGGGGCTAGCATCTACAATGATTTATGACTGCCTGCCTGGGCTAAAGTATGCCATTGTCTCCTGGCCCAACAGTGCATTTTTAATGTCGGTGAAAGCCCTGTGTTCCTTGGACATTCACGCCCACGCTACGTCGTACCTTGTCAATGCTGGTAGGGGCTCTGACAATGACGCCAGATCACAAATAAACCTCCTGCAGTAGTTCACCATACAGAGAAAGCTTCTTACCTCCGCCGGTGACTCTGCGGCGGCCGCTTCACGAATGTCTCGCACCTTCTCCGGGTCGGGAGAGATGCCTCCAGCGTGGAAAACAAATCTGAAGAATTCGATGCGGTTCTTGAGTAACTCACACTTCTTCCTGTGTAGTGTCAGACCCAGGCTTTTAAGCCTTCCCATCGCACGTTCCAGCCTTTTCAAATGCTCAGACTCTGACTGGGCAAAGACCAAAATGTCATCGGACATGTTGATACCACCTTTTAGTCCCGCCAGGGCTCCATGGACGACGTTTTGAAAAACCTCTACCGCTGACGAGACACCAAAACGGAGTCTTTTGAATTGGTATAGCCCTTTGTGGGTGGTGAAAGTCGTCATACAACGTGATTCCGGGTGTAGTTCTAATTGGTGATACCCAGATCTTAGATCGAGCTTGGAAAACACTTTCGCCCCTTGCAGCTCAACCACGATGTCGTCAAGTGTGAGGTGCCTTTCCCTTGTTATGGCAGCGTTTGGCAGCCTCATATCCACACAGATGCGGACAGCTCCTGGCTGTTTGGGCTTGGGCGCTACTACTATAGGAGAAACCCATGGTGGCGGGCCCTCTACCCTTTCAATGATGTCCATGTTGATTAGAGACTGGAGTTCCTGCTCCACTTGTGCCCTTAGGTGGAATGGTATCCTTCTGTGCTTGAAGGCTGTAGGTCTCACTGACCCATCAATGTGCAGCCTGATAGGATCACCTTTCAAATTGCCCACCCCTTGGAAGACACTTTCAAACCGGTTCAGCAGGCGGTCAATGTCTGTCTGGTACACTGCCATAGTGAAGTGCGCGATGTCCAAAGCCTGAAGCGGCACAGCTCAAAAGGCAGTGCGGGCTTACATTGGTCACAAAAAATCTTGCTTTGATTGTATTCTGTCCATGTGAAATGGGTGCCACGAAGACTCCCTGGATCGGCAGCGGTGTGTCTCCCCCAAAAGTGTAAATTTGGCCCTTTGACTCTTCTAACTGGGGAGGACCTGGAAAGGCCTCACCTCATAGTGTTCTGCTGCCAGAATGCAGACCAACGCCCTTGTGTCAATCAAAACAGGTGATGGCACCACCCCAAAGTTCACCATGCAGGTAGGTTATCTTCTCTCTTTAGTGCCTGTAGCAATGTTCAAGATGAAGAAGACCTCCTCCTTATCCTCTTCTTCCTCTGCAATGTCCAACTCTTGCACACCATGTTCTATCATCGACACACTCCTGAAATGCCTGGGGTTATCCCCACTCACTCTTGCCGGCCCCCTTGAGGCTGCCACCGGCACCGCAGCTCTACATACCCTTGCATAGTGCCCTGGCACACAGCACTTCCGCAGACTCTCATTTGCGCGGGGCATTCCCCCCGTGTGCGGCAGATCATACCCGCAGTACTGACAGGATTGTGGGCATCCCGGCAAGGGGGGGCTATCCGCCTGTTTCAGTCCCCAGCTTGCCTTGCATAGGGCGGGACAGCCAACCTCAAAGGCATCCTCGCTCCTTCCTGGGTGCACATCCGCATCCATCTTGGCACCCCTGTTTTCAGCCAGTTCATATGCGTGCCCTGTGTCCAGGATTTGTGTGAGCATCAAGCCTGGCTCTCAAAGCACTTGCCTCCGCAGCTACCCTGAGCTGCAACCCTGAATCAACTGGTTACGCACCATCTCCTCCCCATTCACCCACTTGCAGGTGCTCGCGAGGAGTCGCAACCTCGCACAGAACTGGTCCAGGAATTATTTACCCTGTATCTTCTCCGCACACATCACAAATCTGTCGAAGTCCACATTTGCCATGGGGAGGAAGTAGTTCTGGAGGGCTTGTTTGACAGCGTCATAAGTGTTCACCTGAAGATTTAGCGAGTCATACATCCTGTGGACTTCTGTGCCTGCTGAGTATACCATCGTGGCCACCTTTGCATCGTCATCAGTCTCTCCAGTGGCCCTGAAAAACATCTCAAGTTTCTTAACCCACAGCAGCCACTTAGGACCCAGTTTGGAGGGTGGGCCTGATGTGTCGAATTCTGGCATGGGTGCCAGAGTGCTGCTTTGCCTGCCTGGAATTGGCATGGGTGCACCATCCCCTTCTTCCTGCTCACCCATTATGATGATCTGTGTGAGGACCCAGTTGCAGAAACAGCCCTGGTACCTCTAACTGGCACAGCCTGAAGTGCTCTTCACTGATCCTCTCTTACTAGGAGCTGTGGTTGTGGTCTGGTGGCCCAGTGATATAGAATGGGCCAGGTTGTGGCACAGGTAGTCCCTCAGCCCACTTGGGGTGATTCCTGCCCCCTCACCAAGCAGTGGCCATGGCCATTAGTTCACTAATGGCCATGGATTGTCCAAAAATTGAAGAAATATAGAGCACAGACGGCACACAAGCACTCTTCCGAGGCGCAACCATCGTGATCAGCATTGTCAAGATGGCCGCCGGCTAATTTCGTCGGGATTCGTAGCCATGTGGTGGGCGAGAACACTTTCTCCAACAGGGAGCGTAGCTGGCAAAATGTCCCGCTCACACACCTACGGCGCCTCCTTGTCGCCGATGTTAGCAGGCGGGTGCACCCCCAGCAGCCTCACATGCATCCATACTTGCATATAGGACACAGACACGGGACGCGTGTTGCTGGTACGAGCGTCCGGCAGTAACTGGCGTGCACGGATCTCCTTTATTAATTTACGCATGCCCGAGCCGGAACTAGGCTTGCGCATGCCCACAACAATGCGTACTTCGCAACAGGCAGGTATGCATCTTCTGTTGAGGAAATGGGGAGGCAGGACACAATGAATGGGTCGTACGTTATGGAGTGGCAAGATGCCAAGGTATTGTGGTGGAGGAGTTTTGAGGCAGGTCTGGGTCTTTTGCCGACTTGGCTAATCTTTGGCTCTAAAATCCAAACTAGACCAATAGATAGGCTTCTAGTTTGCTCTTCTTACGGAATATAATTAAGCAATATGCCCCGAGAGGTGGGGGCATTACTGAGTCAGGTAATGCCCCGGGGCCCATAGTTATAGGCCCGAGCGAGGGGCAAATTGTTATTAGCACCCTGGCCCAAGACTGGGGTACTAAAAGCTATTTTTCTGTCTCGAAATGCTGCAGCGTTTCGGGACAGAAAAAAAAATGGACACAGAAAATGAATGCTGGGAAGGGAAAACACAGTCCGTTTTCCCTTTCCATGGCGGCCATCGGGAGCGAAAGCCCTGGGAACAGAAGTGTTCCCAGCGCTTTCGCTCCCAAAAGACAACAGAAAAGAAGGTAAGTGGGGTTGGGGGTGGATAAAGCGGCTGGAATCCCTGCCGAGAATCAAGGGATTCTCGGCCGGGTAGCAACCCGGCGAGAGCCAATCAGAATGTGTGTTACATTCTGCTTGACTCTCACAGGGTACTAATGTAATATAGCGCCTTTCTGCCATGATAGAAGACCTTGCTGCACATTGATCTTTAAGAAAAAAAGGCAAGTGGGGTTCATTAGGGGGACAGTGAATGAGGCAAATGTGAAACTTGTGGTGTAGATGGGTGCAGGTTGGAAGTACCCGGTTCCTGAGTGTCAATCTGCTTTTTGCGGGTTTGGCACAGAAAGTGGGATTTTTTGATCTATCGCGAAGAGATCAAGATCTGATAAACTACAGTGCTTTCGATTATGCTTAGCCACTGATGTAAGAGAAGGCAATAGAGCTAAAGAGGAAAGCTTAGTCGTGGCTTGGTGTTGATGTGCAAATCTCTAAGCCTGTGGTGGCCATCTATGGGTTGTCTGTGTATATTATAAGGTGGTAGAAGATCTTAGAGGGGAGTCAGTTATTCGAGGAAGGTGGTAGTATGCCATATAAAGTAAAACAGCCTGCCTCCCTGGTTATTTGCAGACAGGTCCCATTTCTCAAGCTCACAATCCCACTCTCTCTAAACCAAACATCTGGGAGTGAGCAGATGAGGCTTATGAATGCTCTGGTTCACACACACACACCACAGCCCCTCCTTCTTGACTCGGGTCCTGGAGAAACCAGCACCATTTTTAGAACTCAGTCCTGAATAAGTGCCACCTCTGAAGGCACAACACTTGTTTAGACTGCTAAAATCCCCGAATAAGCACTAGAATTCCATGCAACATGTATACTTTGATTAAACAGGCTTTCACACCAAAAATGTGCCAGATCACTAGATTATCACCAGAAACATTATGGGTGGCACAGAAGAACACAGACAAACACACACACACACACACACACAATGTATAGCAGCAATTTAAGCCGTACCCGGTGCAGTGCATCACATGCAGCAGTAATGCAGTATTTGCTCATAAACAGAACAGTTATAGCAGGTGTCACAGGTACGCCTAAGTAGAATTACCAGATGAGATGTATACAGGGATGAAGTTCTCAAAAGCTCCTTGCATCCGCCTTTAGCAATCTATGCTCCCAGAGTCATCTCAACGCTGATTGGACACCAAACACATTGGGAGCGCCAACTCGAACTGTCTCAGCGCCATCTCGGAGCAACAGACTCAAACCATCTCAATGTCAACTCGATCTATTGCAAGCACTGGCTCGATCCTTACTCACCCCCTCTGGGGGTAACTGATTCTAACTGCCTCAACACTGACTTTATACATGTTTGGTGCCTAGTCAAACCAGCTCAATGCTAACTCCACCCATCTGGGAGCACCAACTTGAGCCAACTTCATGTTGACTCCACCCATTGGGAAGCCTGACGCAACCCATCATGACACCTTCTCGACCAAGAGAAAGTGTCTGCAACCCATTGCCTGGTGAGACTGAACCCTCAGACCAAGACTGAAAGGTATTTGTAATGGTTCTGCCCCTTTTGCCAAGTTTAGAGAGTTCTTGTGACACTTAAGAGTCCACTCCTGTCACAGGCCGTTCTAGTGGGGATTGCAGATGAGGTGTAGATACGGATGAAGTTCTCAAAAACCCCCTGCATTAGAATGTAGAACCATTCACTTCCTGGGTCATCTCATTGTTGGCTGGGCGCCTAACCGATTGGGAGCACCAACTTGAACTGTCTGGATGCCAACTCAGCACATTTGGGAGCAACCGACTCAAACCATCTCAATGCCAACTTGCCCTAGTGGGCACACCTGCATGATAACTGCTCACCCACTGTAGGGGTAACTCATTCTAACTGCCTCGACCCTGACTTGATTAATTTTTGGTACCTATTTGAACCATTTCAATGCTAACTTGACCCATTTGGGGGCCCCAACTCAAACCACCTTCAAGCTTACTCAACCCATTCTAAAGCCGGACTTGGACCATGGCAACATCTTCTTGAACAAGTGAAAGCGTCTGGAAGCCCTGCTTGGTGAGATTGAGCCCTCAGACCAAAACTGGAAGGTCTTTGTAGTGGTTCTGTCCCTCTGGCCTGGATCAAATGGTTCTTGTGACACCTATGAACCCACCCGTCACAGGTCAGACTAAGTGGGATGCCCAGATAAGGTGGGAACAGGGATGAAGTCCCTGGATCAGACTTTAGCATTCTAGACTTCTGGAATCATCTCAATGATGATTGGGTGCCGAACCCATTGGGATCTTCAACTCAAAAGGCCTTAATGCCAACTCAGCACATGTGGGAGCAACAGACTCAAACCATCTCAATGTCGACTCAACATCTGTACACATCCAGACACAGGCACAATACAAAAAGGTAATCCTGGTCTTTGTCTTTGGGTTACAGATTAACCAGTTCCAAAACCACAGGCAAAGGCCTTCCTGTGCGAGTTTCAGGAATTAGAGCTGTCTATAAGGCAGTCATTGCCAAATACATCAGGGTCAGCTTGGGTGATATCAGAGTTCTGAGGGGTTATTCTTGTTCTAGGGGCTTTTGGTCAGTGTTCCCAAGCCGCTTCCTGCAATAACCTCCCGGACCTGGAATGAGACAGCACCCTACTCAAGTCTCCACCCACCTCTATCACTGGCCTAGTCCAGGCTGGCCAGCTAGAACCTTTCTAGACACTGATGTAATGGGTGGTTCCTGCTCTTTTCCCTCTTCCTCTGGGTATGGGGTTGGGTCACACCCTCTAGTTTTGACTCCTTCACTCCTACATTGTTAAGTAGCTACGGTTGACCTCCTCCAACCTCCACTATCATATACCCGATGGCAACCTTCCTTTTCTCCCATGACTCATCTTTCAGATTGTATCCTTCCTCCACACACACTTTTTTGTCCCTAATGACTCTTACTTTAGATAGTATTCTTCTTTCTCAAATCTTTCCTTTGCTCCCTCTGACAACTCTTCTCCTAGATGACACACCTCCTCCTTCAATCTCTCATTTACTCCCTCCAACCTTCAACAATCTCCTTCCATCTCCCCTCTCAAATCTCCTCTTGCTTGTTAACCACCTCGAGATTCCTTCTAGGTGCTCCTCATCTGACACCCCACAACAGTGGACTGAAGAAGCATGCTTGTATATGTTTGTGTCCCCTCCCTCTGGGTGGTACTTGTTCTCAACAGTTGCACCTGTGGGTTGGGAGTTATGCTGATGTGCAATTGAACAAGGTGCCTATAATCATGTGGGCTTCCAAGGGCATGGCCAAAGGTGGTTCATCGGATAGCCACCATTTTGTATTCTATATGATTCCTACTTTTTGGGAGGTCTTCATCTCCCGCGCCTCCGCCTTTGGCTTGTCATCCCCACTCTGCTTCCTTGCATGTGTTGGTGTGTCCTGGTAGACATGCCGTCCTTTGGTCACAGGGAATAGAATGTCCCGGCTTTCTTGTGATGCAAGCACCCGCTAGCATGTCCTCCTCTGTCTGGGAAGAGATTGGGCTACATAGTCACAGGTCCGTGGGCCACTCACATGAGTTCTTGGAAATCTGTGGTGATGACCATCCTGAACAAAACCTTCTTCCAGTCACAGTGCTAAAGGCAGCAGTGTTTGGCCGATCTCAATAAAAGACCTGTGCATTTTACCCATCACTCCCTTAAAAGGCAGCGCTGCTATTACTCTTTTTCATGTATCTCTGTGAGTCTGGCCAGTATAGGCAATAGAGTACCTTTTGCTAATGTCATGGCGGTCCCCAAACAGTTTTGGTCTTTCGCCTTCTCTAAGATGGCTACAATTTATGAGTGATCCCTTTTATTATTGCAACACATAAAGCAACATGATTTCCTATTAAAACCTATTTGGGTCTTTTTTTGAAGAGCATACAGTGCTTTAACTGAATCACTTCTGCAGTCTCCAATTTTTAAAGATAAGGCACTGTGAGATTAATTTACCTATCCAACCTTAAACACTGTGGTTAAGGTGGGAAGCTGTAATTAGTCGCCATTCTACAAATTGGACAGTTGGCTACATACCTTTCTAGTTGGCACAAACATGTATTTAGGTCTGGCTTTCAAGAGCCACAACAATATGCATAAATGACATTATAAAGCAACCTGACCATATAGAAATCGGTATTGAAACATGTTCTCCACAAAAGGTATGATTGTAGCTTAATTGTCCACCTCCTGAATAGAAACCTACAATGTAAGACTCCTGCGAATGTCCCAAGCCATGAGGGATCCAGTGAAGGTGGTTTGGGAACCCTCATATAGCACCTCCAGGACCAGCAGCCACCATCATGGTGTGGCACCTGGCCCCTCGGCCACTACACTGCCAGTCCCCAGAGTAAGGGAATGGACCTTGTCACACAGGAGCAGCAATATTGCAAGCTAACCACATACAATTACACAAGTGCACACACTATCACACACACCATGTAAAGCAGAGAGCCACCCTACAGGCTCTCCACTTAATCAGAAGCAATAGAGAATGTGCGGCACTAATGCATGCTTCTATCACAGACACACGGCTTAGTTGATCACATATGCGTCCTTCAGGCCTAACGCAGCCAGAGCCCAGTCTGGATGTCTACCCACCAGACTGCACACATCCAACTGACATCTCCAGTAGCACACCTACATTCTAGGACGCAGCTATCACCTGGAAATTACATCAGCTGCACACTCATCTGGTGCACCAACCCACTGTACAACACTATTTCTCTCTACTGACCAGAACTACGGTTCCCGAGGGCGTTCAACCTACCAGCGCTTTGAGGTCACACCAATGATCTATAGAGTGCTATATAAATGCCAAATAACATAACATAACACAGAGCAGCTGCAGCAATGGCAGCATCATTGTTCACTTCACTTTCCTCAAACACAAAGAATAAGTGAAGTACGTGCAGCAGCAACATTTCACAGGCTTCTCCTGCATGTGTAAGAAGCTAGGCACATTTAGCAAACACGCAAGCTTCACTCACCCACAGAACAGGCACAGGAGGGACAGTATCAGTACACGTCTCTGTGCCCTCATAAACACACACACACATGCACACACACACACACATACACACACTATGTTTAGATGCAGCACCCACTTCACACAAGACGGGTACCACAGTGGCAGAAGCAATGCACGCTTGACCTAAAAACACCTCTGGTCCCACAGAGGCAGTGGCATCCCCCCTCTTCCAAACGCTGTTCAAGTACAGCATCGTGAGAATCTCTGTAAAATTCCCTCACATAGTACAGGCATAGTATAGGTAGGGATTAAAGATGCACCTGCGCACTACAAGTACAGCATTGATTAAAACAGTACACCTTTTACTCGCATTGAACAGTGATCAACACATTGAAAGCAATCCAAGTATGTGTTGCATAACTTGGGGAATCTAATCAATTGGTATTAACGTGGCAAATATGAGCAGCACATATGCTAGATGGTTTGCAGAAAGCACACGTACCTTAGGTGCGTTGTAGATGGGTAAACAGCAATGACCGCTGGGTACCCTCAGACCTGGGTCATCTAATAGATTTATCTGGGTGAACATTGTAAACCTGTACATCCAATTAGTGAAGGACTTGAACGTCATTTGTACAGACAAACAACTTGTGAGTTTCAGTGGAGTAGACCTCTGGTCTTCCAGTAACTGGTCACTAGACATCACTTTCGTACAGATTTCTTCAGGGAGACAAACTCGTAGACACATGCCCAAGACCGCAATCTATGCACACTTCCAGCCTTAATGGGCACAGCTAAGGCTGCTTTTAGGTGTCGCTTTAGCAGTCCCACTGTTGAGATGAACGCCTTAAATCCCACATATGAGGGCAAATATTAATGAAGAAAACCTATCAAGCACGAGGCAGAATGCACATCCAAGACCAAAATTCCAGGTCGCAAGCAGATCACCCTGTCATACCCAGTGTAGAGAAGGAGCTAAGTACCCCAACCTCAACCCTTTCGCCCATATTGCCTATATACTGGGAACCAGAGCGTGAGACACGTGCGGTACCAGTGGAAATACTGATATCATGGAGAATCCTGGAGGCAAGGTTTCCTTTGAGGAATACAAGACAGTACGATGGTCATTTGAATAAAATCCCGGAAGAAGCAGGACCAATGAGTGGCCAATAAGAATGGTGACTTCATGCAGAGCCGAGCTGATGTACATAAAAGAGATGCAGAGACTAGAGTATATAGATATTCTATAAGGTATTAAGAAAGTGTCGAAGATAAGTGACATCTTGGGATCAAGATGAATAATTTTCTGCTACAGAACTGATGAGGATGTTAAGTCAGTTTACACGTGTACAGATGCAAAGAAACGCAAGCAGATGAAGTATTCTTGGGGCTAGCTAATTAGTGAATAGATTGCGGCATGCACCAATATATACATATAGTTATAGAAGTGAGTAAAGAATGGGTGTTTACACTACTTACTATATCAGAACTGGGCTAAAGAAGGATAGCCTCTTTTCCAGTGTGTCGCAGTTAGAACACAAGTGAATCACAAAGTGAATCTCAGAAAGGCGAGACTGGATGAGCCAAGGTCTTATCAGGCCTTGTCAGGTGAACAGACATTGGATACAAATCGTGTGAAAGAACAGAGCTCCTGTTCAGAAGGCATGGACAAAAAACAAGAAGACGTCGGAGGTCTATTATAAAATAGTATTTTAAATACACTAAGGCTCGATTTTGTGGTCTTCAGTCACGTGGAAGGATGAAGTTGGACGAACATGATGGTCACACGTACAGAGCATACTCTTCACTTCCCCAAATTCTCCAGAGCTTAGTAAATTCCCAAGGACAAGCCCTAATTGACAGCAGACCACTGAGGTGATGATAGATGATAATGCTAATTGGTGGGAATCTATGGTTGGAGACTAGCTCACCAGCACCTGGAAGTCCAGCCTGCGTGCTGCTAAAATAGGTGGAAAAGTACTGACAGAGGTTAGAGTGCCAACCAATGGTCTGGGGACGCGTGATTAAGGGTCCTATAGTTTGTGTAGCCAATGGAATTTTGTGTATTTAGTGACATTCATAGTGACCTGTTTAAGGGGAGGGCTCAGTTGCCCCACCTGATGTTAAGAAGCCTATCACTATTCTTCACTCCTGTAGACAAGTATGGATCGTTAGAGGTTCCTTAAGAACCAATCACTTTCTTTACTAGGTTTTTGTAGTTTGCATAGGTTTACGTTAGTAGTATGTAGGTTGATGTCACCTATGACAATTTCTTGCTATAAAAGAATGTTTTTTTTAAAGATGCCTTCAGAGATCTTACCCTGAGACATTCGTGGATGTCTGTTGTACTCCCTGTTTTAGATAATTGATATTAAAACGGTTATCCTTTTGCCAACTAGCTGAGTCGTTTTGATTATTGATGTTTGAGGAACTTCTGCATCCCCATCCATCTCAAGGGTATTGCTACCTCATGTTACAGGGCTGGAAGCCTCCAGTTCACCACCATATCACTTCACTGACAGATAAATGGAGAATTGAAACACACACACACACACACAGAAATAGCTGGAAGCGGGTAGGCCCAAAATACAGGGAGCAAGGTTGGTAATAAGTAATCATTGATTAGGTAAAGCAAGCATTCATAGATCTTGGCAATGAACATGATGTATCAGAGGTAGTTATAGTTCCCTTTGTGACACGAGATAGGTAGAAGCCAGCAAAACTCATGAACACAGATAGCTGCACTTATAGATAGCAATGACAGAATAACATAGAGACTGAGGTTAGCCGTAACTGTATATATACACTCAATATCTTCAGGACAAACTAAAACCCTACCATCCACCACGCATCCTAAGATCAAGCTCTGCCCACCTCCTAGTGATACCAAAAACCAACTCAGTCAGGATAGGTGAATCTTCATTCTCAGCCCTGGCCCCCACTCTGTGGAATTCACTTCCACCCCACATCCGACTCACCGAAGACCTCATGTCTTTCCGCAAATTACTGAAAACGTGGCTCTTCCCCTAAAAATCGACCCTTAACACAAACAGTATAACAGCAAAAATAAACAGTAGCCCAAGGTTGCTGTATCAAAAATAACAATCCAGCACTGAGACCCAATTGCGAAAAATGGAAAAACTAAAACTGCTAGTGTAAATTAAAACAGAAAAACTGAATAGAACGATTGAAGTGGATGAAAGAAATGCAGTGGATGAAACAAATGAAGTAGATGCAATGGGTGAAACGAATGCAGTGGATGAAACAGAGGAAATGGATGCAGTAGATGAAACGGATGAAGCAGAGAAACCGGATGAAGTAGGTGTAACGGATGAAGCGGATGGAAGGGATGAAGTGGATGGATCGGATGAAGTGGATGGATTGGATGAAATGGAAGGAACCGATGAAATAGATGGAACGAATGAAGTGGATAGAAAGATGAAGTAGGTGGAGCGAATTAAGCAGATGGAATGGATGGAGCAGATGATGTGGATGGAACAGATGGAACCGATGACGTGGATGGAACGGATGGAACCGATGAAGTGGATGGCACCGACAAAGTAGATGGAACGGACGAAGTAGATGGAACGGATGAAGTGGATGGATTGGATGAAGAGGGTGGATCGGATGAAATAGATCAAATGAATGAAGTGGATGGAACGGATGAAGTGGATGGAAATGAATGAAGTGGATGGAACTGATGACGTGGATGTAACGGATGAAGTGGATGGAACGGGCGAAGTGGATGAAGCGGATGAAACGGTCGAAGCGGATGGAACGGAACGAGCGGATGGAACGGAACAAGTGGATGAACCGGAACAAGTGGATGGTACGGAACAAGTGGATGGTACAGAACAAGTGGATGAAACGAAACAAGTGGATGGATCCAGAATGAAGTGGATAGATCTGGAATTAAGTGGATGGAACCGAAAGAAGTGGTTGGAACAGAAGAAGTGGTTGGAACAGAAGAAGTGGTTGGAACGGAAGAAGTAGTTGGAGCGGAAGAAGTGGTTGGAATGGAAGAAGTGGTTGGAACAGGAGAAGTGGACAGAATGGAAGAAGAATTCGATAGAATCGAAGAAGAAGGGATTAAAAGAAGTATCCGAATTGATGAATTGTAACTGACGGATGACATATATAAAGTATGGACCAAGTAAAGGAAACAGAAAAGTAGATTGAACGCGTGGAAAGGATTGAGGGGACAGATGAAGAGGATAAATGAATGAAATGGATGGAAAAGGTGACTGAACTGAGCGGCGGGAGTAGATGGAAAGATGGAGTTGACAGAACGGATAGAGTGGATCGAACGCACAGAATGAATCAAACAGATAGAGTGAATGCAAAGGATGGAGGGAAGAGCTAGCAGGAATAAGTCCACTTGTCAAAACGAACGGATGAAGTGGATGGAACAGACGAATCCGATGGAACGGAGTAAACGTGCTGGCTAGCCGAGAAATGGAACAGACGAAACATGTTGAATGGTTAGAACGGATGGAGTGGGTGGAACTGATGGAGTGGGTGGAACGGATCGAGTGGGTAGAACGAATAGAGTGTGTGGAATGAATGGAGTGGGTAGAACGGATGGAGTGGGTAGAACGAATGAGTGGATGGAACAGACTGAACGAATGCTAGGAGTCGAACAGATAAAACGGATGAGTGGATTGAACGGGTGAGACTACCGAGCAGATTGAACAAATGGAAAATTAGTAGCCTTAACAAATGGAACGGATCAAATGGACTGAACGTATGCAGTGGATGAAATGTATACAGTAGACAGTACAGATGGAGTTGATGAAACAAACAGAGAGGGGGAACAGATGGAGTGGCTCGATCTGATGGAGTAGATGGAATAGATTAAGTGAATGGAACAGGTAGAGTGGATATTACAGGTATAATGAATGGAACATATGAAGTTGATGGAACAGATGGAATGGATGAACAGATGGAGTTGATGGAGCATAAGGACTGGATGCAACAGAATGAGTGGATGTTACAGATGGAATAGATGCAACTGATGGAGTTGAACAAAAGTTGGAATTAATAGAACAGATGGAACGAACAGAGTGGACAGGAGTGGATGGAACAGATGGAGTAGATGGAATAGATGGAACAGGTGAAGTGGATAGAACAGATGGCGTGGATGGAACGGATAGACCAGATGGAACGAATAGAGTGGATGGAGCAAACCGAGTAAATGGAACAGGTGGAGTGGATGGAACAGATGGAATGGATGAAATGAATGGAGTGGATGGAATGGATTGGCGTGGATATAACGCATGGAATGGATGGAACGGATAGAGTGGATGGAATGGATGCATTAGATGGAACAGATGGAGTGGATGGAACGGATGGAGTGGAGGCAACGGATAGAGTGAATGGCACGGATAGAGTAGATGGAACGGATAGAGTTGATGGAACGGATAGAGTGGAAGGAACGGATAGAGTGGATAGAACGGATGGAATTTATGAAACGGATGGAATGGATGGAACAGTTGGAGTGGATGGAACGGTTGGAGTGCATGGAACGGATGGATTGCATGGAATGGATCGAACGGATGGAGAGAATAGAACAGAGAGAATACATGGAACAGAGGGAGTACATGGAACGGAGGGAGTGCATCTCATGGATGGAACGGATGGAGTTGATGGAACAGATGGAGTGGATGGAGTGGATGGAGTGGATGGAGTGGATGGAGCGGATGGAGCGGATAGAACAGATGGAGCAGATAGAATGGATGGAACTGATGAAGTGAGTAAAACACATGGGACAGATCGAATGAATAAATAATGATGGAACACAGTAGACAGATGGGAATGATGAAATGGATCAACAGACTGGATGGCGTAGTGTATGTAAATAAAGGATCGGATGATGGAATGGATGAAATACTAGTAAACTAAATGACGAACCAGACGAAATGTATGAACAGACGAAGCTGAATGAATGGACAGGGTGAATAAAATGGATAGAATAGATGGTACAGACGAGCGCTCGATCTCAAGCACCTTACTGAAAACCACCATATCACACCACCATGCTTACTCTCTCCTACACACCACCACTCAACTAGAACACCGCGATACTATGACACATTCGGTATAGCCATTTTCATACTAACACCCGCCTCATACTCTTCATCATCCTAATTAAACACAGCAAGCTGAGCACACAATGCTTGCCTAAGCATCTCCTCAGGCCTAACGCAGCCAGAAATCAGTCTGGGTATCAACTGACCAGAATGAACACATATTACTGACCTCCCAACCACCACACCTACCGCTAAGAAGCAACTATCGTGCAAGTGCCACACCAGCTGCACACATATGGGTGCACCCATGCACCTTATGACTTTCCCTCTCTCTCAACTGACTTGAACTACGCTTCCCAAAAGCGTTCAACCTACCAGCGCTTTGAGATCATACCAATGATACATAAGGCGCTATATAAATGCAAAGTAACATAACATAACCTAACATTAGTCAGCAAATACTACAAGAAATGAGAAACACATCAGGTAGTAATGAGTATGGAGTAGAAACACTAAGCAGTAGCAAATGTAACACATGATATATATCTATATATATATATATATCCAAACTCCTCTGCACTGACTTAACGGCGTAGTCCTAAGCCGCACTCCCGGAGTGAAACACCACTTTAGAATTCCACAAAATTGTGCTCCAAAAATCGTACCACAGTCCAAGTAAATTTGATTTAAAAATATCCTTTATTCAACAAACTATTAAAAAGTAGCATGGACACTTCCAGCCCTCGCCCAGCCTAACGGAAGTCCACCAGAGATGACGCGTTTCGCTACTGTTCGTAGCTCGGTCACATGATTTTTCTTACAAGATAGACACACCTTTTATTCCCTTTCCCCACAATGGTATTGCCCTCAGAGTATAGATGGAAATAGAGAGGGGTCTGGCAGCGGTTTGTGGCAATCCTGCCTAACATCGTAATGCAGCCCGCCATTACATAGTTAACTCTTTGTTATCCCTTAGTTCACCATATGTGTGGTCCTCCTTATGATGCAGTGCCTGAAGTTAGTCCATTAACTAATCCATTTATCTTGCACTCCGATGTAAGGGGTGCATGATGAAAAGTACCATGCCTCCATGGAATTAGTGGCATGGTACAAAAGGGGGAAAGAAGCCACTACGAATGTGATCGACTCACTATATATTGTGTTGTGTCTGCTCTGAATATACGGTACCATCAAGTGCATAATGCAAAATCATGGTTCCGACAACAACTCTACTAAATGTATGGAGAGAAAATGTGTACTGTGTTGTCATCCCATATATCCAATATATCCTGTCAGAGCACGATCACTGTGGCAATCAATCCATTATAAAGTGATTAGTGCATTTCATAAAGAGCCATTCCCTATATGCAAACTACTCGAACATATCAGTGCATGTTCGCTGTGCCAGTCCCGTCATTATAAAGTGCTTAATGCATTTCCTAAGGTACCATCGTTGTGTGCAAAACTCCAGATCAGACTGACGGCGTACCACATTATTTCATCATGTACGCTTACCATAAAGTGCATAGTGCATCCCCTATCTGATCTATGCTCATAAGGGTGTCCCTAATATAATATTGTCTGTATTGACGACAGCATTGTGTCTCCCTTTAGAGCACGCCCACATTATATATGGTTAGGGTAGGGTGGGCTGTGCAGCATCCCCAGACAGTATATGGGTCTAATTCAGGTGTCTAAAAATTATCTCAAAGGCTCCGTACCCTCAATTGAATGGTGGGAGTAATTAAAATGTTACACAAATTAGAAAAAATATGTGTGGGAATTGGATATCCAAAAGTTAACGATAGAATAATTAACATTAGTTTTACACAAGTTACACAGGATCAATTTAAATTTCATTAATCATTCTCCAAGGAAAGTATATAGTTCCTCGTCAATGTTGTGTCCTAACGGGAACTTGCTCTCAAAATCAATGATATATTAAGTCTCTCGTTGTCTCAACAGTTTTTCTCTATTTCCTCCCCTTGGCCCAGTGTTGATTTGTTGTAGCCCAATAAATGAAAAGTCACATAGTTTACCTTCGTGTTTCTCCCAAAAGTGTTTTGCTATAGGGTATGCAAAGTCATGGTTCTTAATGGCTCTGATATGCTGTTGAATGCGTATCTTCAACTTGCACTTGGTACTTCCTATGTACCACTTGTTACATGTGCATTTCAGTGCATACACAATGTACTCTGATTCACAAGTAATTCTGTCCGTGATGGTAATAGTTTTTTTGAATACTGTATGTAAATATGTTGAGCACTCAGACGCAAATTCGAGTATCTTGCATTTTGTACATGTGTAAAAACCCTTCTTTCTGCAATTTAGCCACATGGATTGTTGGGAAGTTGTTTCCGGTGCCATGAAGCTGCTGACTAACTTGTCTTTGATGGAATGACATTTCTGGAATGAAAAATTGGGGTGGCTTCCCAGTGACTGTTTCAGATCTGAGTCCACAACCAGTGAGTTCCAGTGTTTCTGGTTGATGGCCTTGATAGTCTTAGCTGATTGTCCATACGTTAATATCAGACGGGTTGTTTCTTCTTTATCCGCACTCGGTGTCATGGTTGTGCGATCCAATAACAACAGTGATCTATCACTTTGACGTGCCTTCAGATATACTCGTTGGATGATTTGTTTGGGGTAGCATTGTTTTTGAAGCCCCATGCTGTCATTTTGCTTTCTTCATCATAAGTACCCACTTCAGAGCAGTTCCTACGTAAGCGGATAAACTCGCCATATGGAATACTCCAAATCAGATTTTGACAATGCGCACTTTTGGCATGTAGTGGAGCATAAACTCCCGTAGGTTTCTGAAACAATTTTATTTTAATCTTCCCATCTTCTATTAGGACTCTAACATCCAGGAAGGCCACTTGTGTCTCAGTAAATTGTAAATTAAATTTATTGATATTCAGATGTTTCACAAAGTCCATCCATTCCCCGGGCATCCCTTTCCAAATGACAAAAAGGTCATCAATGTAGTGATGCCACATGACGACTTTGCTTGTAAACCTTTAATTTCCTTCTTTCCAGGCCTCATATGTCTCCCAATATCCCATTGTGAGGGTTGCATAGTCCAGGGCAAAGGTAGTGCCCATCGCAGTTCCCTGTTTTTGCCTGTAGTATTTTTGATTGAATAAAAATACATTGTTCGTCAAACACATCCGGATCATGGCCATGATCATTTCTGAGTGTCGTGTATAATTCAAAAACCTGGTCCTTAAATAATACGCACAGGCATTCATTCCTTGTTCATGTGATATTGACGTATTTAGGGAAACCACGTCCATTGTCGTTAAAAGGAAATCCGGATCACATGGCAATTCATTGATGTTTGACAGAAAGTCCTTTGTGTCCCTTACATACAAGGGTGGTGTAAGAACAAAGGGAAAAAGAGATTCATCGATGTATTTGGCCATGTTTACTAGCAATGAGCCTGTGAGTGTGATATATATATATATATATTACAGCGGGCGTGTAGTTATGGTTAAGTTGCTAAACCCATAGAAAGAACACTTTTTCGGTGGCTTATAACTTCGCTCCCCCTGGAGGAATCCTCACCAAACTTTGCAGAATAAGTATATGGCCGACTCTGAATTATTTTGTCAAGTTGGGTGAGGTTTCGTGAAGGGGGGCAAAGTTATAGGGGGTTCCCTTTTTTTTTTCCCCATAGACTGATTGGGCAAATACTTTGGACAAATGGCTGGACAGATTTTCACCAAATTGCGGCAGGGGCTTGGGTCAGAAAGCATGCTTTTGTGTGTTTGGTGGAAATCCAACCAGTACATTTGTTGCAAACAACGGATATGTACGTCCCAAAAAATGTGTGGTATCTGGGGCTGCTCCACAGACCCATTTCCCTGTTCGAGCCGCGGACCAAAGTCTCATTGGCCTGTGGCACATCGTGCTGTCGGCAAACATTGGACGCGGCTAGTGTTTGGCTGGAGGGAAGCGTGCTGTGCGTCAAAGGTTTTGGGAAATGCCGCCATGGTGTATCGGAGGATAGTGCTGTGGTGTGTGTGGCAAGGCTCTAAGCCATTGTGTGCGTGGGTGGGCCACTTGTACGTAGCAGTATGTGCAATCAAAATTAGTCATATCTGGCTGCGCTCTGGCGTCCCACTTTCCTGTTCGCTGCATGGTCAAAATGTTGATTGCAATGCAGTGTGCAGTGACGGTATGTGCGTCAAAATTGTTCCATGATGGTGGCATGTTGTATCGCAGGACAATGGGGCGGGAAAGGGGCTGAACAACATAGTTTGCGGCATCTGGAGGTGGGAAGAAGGCTTGGAAAGGGTGCAGGAGCGAGAAATGCTTCATGTGATATATCTCATTAGAAGAAGACGGTGGTGTGCCAGCACTATCGGTGCATGCTCCACCAATGCCCGGATACCTCAACAGGCAACATTCTTGTGTGGTCATTGCAGGCAGCCTTCATTATGGCATGCCAGCTGCAGTGGCAATGGCCCTCATTAGGACCCTGGCGGAAAGGGGTTTACGCCGGCGTAAAGCATGGCGTACCTTTCCGCCTGACTACGAGTTTCCGTAGCGCCATGGTGATTTTTACGCCTGCTTTTTGCAGGCGGAAAAATCCATGGCGCTACGGGACTTGTTGTTAATTACGCCACCGTAATTTACGGTGGCGTAATTAACGCCTTCCCCACTCCCATTATACCCTATGGGGCAAAAATGGGAATGGGGAAGGGTAAATGGGGATTGGGGACTTACCGCCCCGCCAAGGTCGGAATGGGGCGGTAAGTACGCCAACCACCATGGCGGAGTTGGCAGCTTAGCGCCATGGACCATGGTGCAAATTGCACCATGGTCCTCCGCCAGGGTCGTAATAAGGGCCAATGTCTTTTTGTGATGAGTGGTGGCAGGCACATTTGCAGAAGAGGACTGCATTCCACGAGACATGCAGATTTAAACATAGCGTGTACAATGGTGTGC
The DNA here is from genome assembly GCF_040938575.1 of Ambystoma mexicanum. Classification (NCBI taxonomy): domain Eukaryota; kingdom Metazoa; phylum Chordata; class Amphibia; order Caudata; family Ambystomatidae; genus Ambystoma; species Ambystoma mexicanum. The sequence goes on from NC_090931.1 coordinate 218,010,261, forward strand.
TGTGTGAGGTAAGTTCATAGCCCCAGCGATGCATGGCTGCAGCTGAAGCACAGACAAGTATGTCCACTGGTTGAAAAGGTATGTCCACTGGTTGAAAGTAGGTGCCACATTGTTGTTTTTTGTGTGTGGTTCGGCTGCAGTGCACACAATGTTGGTTGCATGGGTGTGGTGATTGGTAGAACAGCCTACAGTTGTCGGTGTATGGGTGGAGATGCTGCCAGAATAGTGTACATATGGATGAGGTTCTGGTGCAACTGGTTCTTATATGTGCTTGCGTAGTGTGCATTGCGCAGATTAGTAAGTATTGCAGTGCACTACGCACCATTTGTTCTATGCACATACTCGAGTGTTGGGAGCAGGCCCAATGTTTTGAAGATTGTCTTGTTTGGTTGGCATGCCTATAATGCTTTGTGATTGGAAGTAGGTAGCAGTGCCAAATACAGCAATATGTTTCTGCATTACGGTAAGTGGAACATGTGACCTTGCCTCCCTCCTTCATGGTGCAGCGGTTGGGTGCTGGTGCGTATGTTGTCTTTATGATTTCTGGCACATGCATACATGGTCGCCTACATGGCTCTGTTATGTTGTGGTGAGTGTGCCCAAGGCCGTAGGCCATGCACACAACAGCCTAGGCCTTCATCACAGCCACCACAACACAATGCAGCGATGCAGTTGTCACTCTGCATGCATTTCAAGTTGGTGAGTAGCACACAATGGTTGCGGAGGACATTGTACACTTGGTAGAACAGCAGAAGTGAGCTGCTATGCGTACATTAGCATATGGTTCACCATTGCCCCTGTTGCTCAATAGTGAGCCACATATCACCATTTGCGTTTGCAATGGTTAGGCCCTTATAAGACCCTTGCTTGAGAAAGTGTTTCACCACATTGCCCCATGAAAGGAAGTCAGCAACATCAGAAAGTTGCAATATGGACAATGTACAGAGGCATGCACATACCGTTCAGCACAGGCAACCAAACATCATGGAGCCATGCATGCAAAGATGTGGCCAGGGTGAAGGATGGCAGGCACAATTGCAGATGGGGAATGCATTACACATGACATGTCCAGACGACCTCCGATGAGGGTAGAGGGCAGGAGCCCCCCCCTCTTCCAGCAGACCACCCACGCAGCAACTGCAGACCCGCTGCAGAGCACACGGCGGCCTGCCTGACCGTGTCCCTCCCGCCTGCCTGACTCCTCCATGCCGGGCGCGACGCGGCACCACAGCGAGGCTGAGCCTCATTCCGAGCACATCATAGCCCCTTGCCTCCGCCGGTAGGCGGATATGCCGACCTGAACGAAGGCCTATCAAGGCATTGTTTGGCCCCCAGGATCCCCCTTCCAGATGACCTCCGATGAGGGTAGAGGGCAGGAGCCCCCCCCTCTTCCAGCAGACCACCCACGCAGCAACTGCAGACCCGCTGCAGAGCACACGGCGGCCTGCCTGACCGTGTCCCTCCCGCCTGCCTGACTCCTCCATGCCGGGCGCGACGCGGCACCACAGGGAGGCTGAGCCTCGTTCCGGGCACATCAAAGCCCCTTGCCTCCGCCGGTAGGCGGATACGCCGGCCTGCACGAAGGCCGTACAAAGGCCCTGTTTGCGCCTGTTAGCGCAATGGTTGCGCACAGGCGCTGCACCTTATATACCTCTCCGGCTCCACTGAGACTTACACGGTAAGGCCCTAGGGGCATTTACTGCAGGACTCATATCACTATACTGTACCTGACCCGCAACTCTTGTAATATTGCATCTGCCATTCAAAGTCAGTTGCTGTTGGCGCTATGTCTAAAACCAGCTCTCATTGATAACCTGAAATGCATGTCCTACTGAATGCATTCCAGCCCCGCTAACTAACTACTGCTCTGCCCACTAATAATCACCATGTAATGACACTTGGACTATGCCTGTATATGTTGCAATGTCCATTACCTATTAGGCCCACATCTGACGCTAACATTAGGATAACTATAGCCGAACTCTGTTGCGCCTCATAACTTGAACTTGAGTCTGATCGCCCCCAATTGCTACTAGCCTTAGCACACAGGTATTGCCTAATTTTGTTTCTGATGACCCTTTTGCCTATGCACCCTGCTAGTGACCTATGCTTTAGTGCCTTGATTGCTAAAATTGAACCTAGGTGACCCTTTTGCCTATGCACCCTGCTAGTGATCTATGCTTTTGTGCCTTGACTGCTAGTGACCTATGCTTTTGTGCCTTGATTGCTAAAATCGAATCTAGGTGACCCTTTTGCCTATGCACCCTGCTAGTGACCTATGCTTTTGTGCCTTGATTGCTAAAATTGAATCTAGGTGACCTTTTGCCCATGCACCCTGCTAGTGATCTATGCTTTTGTGCATTGACTGCTAGTGACCTATGCTTTTGTGCCTTGATTGCTAAAATCGAATCTAGGTGACCCTTTGCCTATGCACCCTGCTAGTGACCTATGCCTTTGTGCCTCGATTGAAAAAATCGAATTTAAGTGACCCATTAGACTAGGCCTTACGCTACTGTATAACAACTACACTGTACTAGCCTTATCTTGCCCAATATCACAATGTATATCCATGCGCTTTACACAGTGTTACTGAGATCAATACTGCACATCTTGAACAGCCAATACCTAACCATGCTACCCAATTTACCAGCACTTGAGTCCGCATATAACCCATACACATCAACTGAAATGACCTCCACAGCTTGCCCTGTTCTCATGAGGAACTTTAGATTACGTGCCAGGCTCTCAAGGCTCCATGACCCTCTATCTAAACTAGCCCACAATAAGGTGACTAGGACTCCATCCCTACACCCTCTTCAACTGAACAGTAGACTCCACTGTGAGCCCATCCGTGACCAGAAAAGCACGCACGAATCTGCGCCACCACCCCTATACCCAGTAGATCTCGGGACTAAGGGTGCACTAATAAATGCCCGCTCCATGGTAGCCCATGCTTCAGACATTGCCGACCTGCTACACAACGAAGACTTGGACTTCTTAGCAGTCACCGAATCTTGGCTCCACCCGACGGCAGGCCCTGCAATTATGCTAGCGGTACCAGATGACTACACGCTATTAAGACTTGATCGTACCACCTCTAGAGGCGGAGGTCTTGCCATCATAGCCAAAACTAAATTCCCTATTACAATTGAATCACCCACTAATGTTACTTCCTGTGAATCTCTAACCGCCAAGTTAACACTATCTAATACCCAATCCATCTCCATTCACCTTATCTACCGACCGCCGGTCCCCTTAGGGTCATTTGAAGAAGACCTCATAGACATCCTATCAAACAAACTTAAAAATTCCTCACAATGCATCTTACTAGGAGACACTAACCTAGGATTTAGCGACCCCGCAGACGCCAATGCCAGTACAATCAATAACACCCTAGAGGAACTGGGCTTCACCCAGAAGATCACTGAGCCCACCCATATCAAAGGGAGAACTCTGGACTGGCTAGCTGTGCACAACTGCCCAGTCCTAGTCTCTGCCATACTCCTTCAGCCTTGGACAGACCATTACTTGATCTCGTTCACCCTAGAGGCAACCCCAGCACAAGCTAACAGCATAGCTCCAGCTGTCCAATCCCGAAATAAAAAAAACATCACCCCCGAAAACCTGATCCCGCTAATCACACCAACCTTGAATGCCATCCCGGCTCATACAGATCCATTTACGATGGTGGATATCTATAATAAAATCATGCTCTCATCCCTTGATGCCATAGCGCCTTTAAAGCTAAAAAAGAGCAAGCCCCGGAAACACATCAACTCCTGGTTTTCGCCTCATCTTAAAGCCCTCAGGCAGGAAAAGCGACGCTGTGAAAAAATCTGGCGAGCTTACCCCTCAGAAAATAATAAAAAAAACTTGAGCAGTCTAGCTTCCCAATATAAAAAAGAAATTATATTGGCCAAACAAACGTCTTATAGTACGCGAATCTCACAAGCTAAATCTAACACTAGAGAGCTTTTCACAATACTTAAAGAGGTTGAATCCCCGATCCAAGTGCCCGACTCATGTATCAAAGATAAAAACTGGTGCACGGGCATACAAAATGCCCTAGCGAACAAAATCTCCTCCCTTAAGACTAAAATTAGCACTAAAAAAGAAACTCTGCTCTCCTCTACTAAGCCGAGTACCGCCTCCCATAAAAAGACTCACCCGACTCAATCATCCCCCCCAGCACACAACCCCACCTTTAACTTCCATAAAGTATCCACTAAAGAGGTAGAAAATACTATTCTCACCCTCAAACCTTCAAATTGCCACAGAGACCTATGCCCCGCTCAACTGATTAAGGATGCAGCCCATGATCTCGCACCATTTATTACCAAACTAATAAATGCGTCTTTCACATCAGGCACCGTACCTAATATCTTAAAACAGTCCTGGGACCTCCCTCTGCTTAAAAAAACAAACTTAGACCCATCCACTCCAACTAACTACCGCCCCATCACCACAGTACCGTTCCTTCTTAAAATCATCGACAAATCAGCATACCACCAGATCCAACATTACCTTGAGCACTTCCATCTCCTAGGCGTCCGACAATCGGGTTTCAGGCCACAGCACGGAACCGAAACTGCACTTATAGATCTCAAGGCACAGATAGACGAGCTGAGAGACCAGGGCAAGACAGCACTATTGTTACTCCTCGATCTCTCTGCGGCCTTCGATCTGGTCGACCATGAGATCTTGTGCAACCACCTACAAAAAGCTGCCCACTTCCCTCAAGAAGCAACCAACTGGATCCAATCCTTCCTCAATAACCGCACGATGAGAGTCTTCTCATTGTCAGCAGCAGCCGACCCTACACCTATCACTTGCGGCGTGCCTCAAGGATCTTGCGTCTCCCCTACACTTTATAACATTTTCACGAAGCCCCTTTTCGATGATCTAGACGATCTGGGTATCACCTACACTAATTACGCCGATGATACCCAGATCCTCATCCCATTGTCGGGGGATTACGACAAGGATTTGGCCTTCGTTAATAAAGTGTACCTCATCATCCAGGCATGGATGGCCTCACACGGTCTATGCCTGAATGATGACAAAACGGAACTCCTTATTCTAGGATCTACACACTACCTCAGCAAACTGGGCCACAAATACTCATCGTTCATAATTGACGACAACAAGATCAAAGTAGCTAAGGAGGTTAAAACCCTCGGTTTCTATCTAGACTCCACCCTCACCTTTAACAAACAAGTGAATGCAATGGCCTCCGCCACCTCCTACACTTGCAAACTCATTAGGGCAGCCAAACCCTTTCTCTCCCCCACCAACTGTACCACCCTGGCCAGGGCGCTGATCCTGTCAAAGTTGGACTACTGTAACGCTCTATATGTAGGTTGTAACAAATATATCTCAAATAAAATCCAAATCCTCCAAAATAATGCCCTTAGAGCGGCCCTCAGTATCCCAAAGAAATCCCATATCTCAGTTTTCAGAAGATCTGTCAACTGGCTATCCACCAAGGACAAGATATTCCTTAAATCGGTATCTCTGATTCATAAATGCCTCCACCAAGCAGCCCCTCAATACCTCATCGCCAGATTTACTAGACCCACCCTCTCTCGCCCCTCGAGAACGGCCAATTCCAACCTTCTTCTGGTGCCCAGGTTCAAACGTACAAGGTCTGGAGGTAATAGCTTCCCAGTAAAAGCAGCGCAATTCTGGAACTCTCTTCCTCCTACCTGCAGGGAGGACCTACCCTACCACCAGTTCAGAGCCAGGACTGTCCACTGGCTCAAATCTCTCGACGCATAATGACTTCCGATGCCCAGATTCGCCACTACCATGTGGCTCCTTACCTCATTGAATGTAAATTATGTATATAGTACAGCCTACAATGTTTATGTCCTACCCTTCCTATTTGGTGTGATACGTCCGGCACTGTAACCACAGCTGGACCTCACCCTACTGTATGTAACTAAGCTTTGCAACCCTCTTGCTGCCTTTGCGCCTGGCTACCCCTGGGTTTGGTGCTCATTATAAATAAATAAATACTAAAATACTAAATACTAAATACTAAGGAGTACAACATGGGGTGCACTAGGGAGTGCTATGTGTGGTGAGGGCCTAGCGTCTTGGATGCATGGCTGGAAGCCTTACACAAACAGCTATGTGGGTTGCTTGCAACTACTCTTCAGATTTCTGCATTTTGTGTGTGATTTGTGAGTTGTGCATGCATTGTTGATTACACGGGTGTGCTCATTGTTCACACGTGGTACATTTGCCAGTGCGTGGCAGGAGTTTATGGAGTGACCAGTTCTGCAGTGTGTCCACTGAGTGCTGGGGTGAGAAAGTGTGTGTACCAGTGCATAGGGTTCATCTGCATAGTGTATGTGCTTGAGTAGTGTGCATTGCACAGATTACTAACTACTGTAGTGCACTTTGAAGTATTTTATCATTGGAGTTGATGGAGTGCTGGGAGGAAAATAAACTATGGCTACCTGCAGTTCGTGGTGCTGGGTGCCACTCTGGGTGAATGTGGACGCTGAAAGCATGCATCGGTTTGGAGAGCTGTTACCTGGAGGTGCTTTCACATGACACAAGACCTGTAATGTGAGTGTATAAATGTACGTCTGCAGTGCAGTGCAGAAATGGTAGTGTTCGATGAGGAGGTCTTGGATGTGAATGCTACATGCGTGTGTGACTATTGCATACTACCTAATGTGGGAGTGTTTCACATACAATAGTGGAAACGGAATAAGGATTGCCTGTGCTGTACTGAGGTCTGACCCTCGCTGTAGCTGGGAAGGCGCACATGCTACAATCTGCCCCTTTGAGCATGGTGTCTTTGCAAATGGAACTGTGGGGTTTATCCAATCAGTTGGCGAGGTTGTGGGTCACAGGAAGTGGCAGTGATATATTTCCCAAAACCTCGATGCAGCGAGATTGACAGAGATGGACAGACGCAGAGTGCTCATCATGGGTGAAACCTTTGTGCAAGATCTGCACAGGTATGCCGTGGAAAGAGGCATTGATACTAACCTTCAGTTGGAAGGAGCAGAGGCTTTTTTGTGCACAGTGTATGAGTGGGGTTTCAGTGCCATAGTTCTCCTTTGTACATGTGTGGCCTCTGTCGGCAGTGTGGATGTTGTGTTCGTGCATTGTGGAGCGCTACATTTGGGGTACATGTCATGTTCGCATTTGCTCCGTCACCTCAAGAAGTTGATGACAGCAGTGATGCAGATTTTTCCCACTGCCAAGGTGATTTTCTCCTCCATACCACCAAGAGGTGCATGGGACCATGCCGGTGTAATTTGCCAACAGCAAGAGGTCGGGAGGTGTTTCATACACAGAAGCAGGTGTGACTTTATGTACAGTGCTGGGATGTTCGGAACCGACTATGACAGCATTAACGGCTAAGATTTGCAATGGTACCAAGGAAATGGCATTTTTTTTACCTCCATTGGCAATGCTGTTTTGTTTGCTATTCTGCATGCAGCGTTACAATCATGTAGAACTGTAAAAGAACCGTTGACGTTCAGTCCATACAAATGTGAGGAGAAGCAAACAGAAAGTCACTGAAAGAGATACAAAAGAAATTTTATGCAAGCATGTATATAACCAAAACAGGACAAAAAAATACCTTTTGTTTTCTGAGACAGTACTACAGACCCAAACCACTACCATGTTTTACATTTATACTCCCTAACATTCCCCCCCAACACCCCTCCCTCCCTAGCATGAAAACTCAGCCGATTACGCTGTACTTTCACTCTTCCACGTGCCACATGCAGCCATTTTCTGGATGGGAGCCATGGAAAGGAAATTGTGGAGCGAAAGACACTGCTCTATAAGGTTGGTGGGTCTGGTGTGTATGCAAACCATGTGCCAGAAGGTCTTTTTGCAAAAAAAGGTGCAGGAAGGTATGGTGGAAGTGTGCAAGGTAAGAGGCAGACATCCTGGGTGTATGCATGAACTTTATGTATTTATTTGCAGTTCGTAACATGCATGCTGTGCTGCGAGTGCACGATATTATTTGAGAAGTGTGCAGTAAGTGGGGTACTGTGGAAAACAAAAAACAACTTTGCAGTGTTCACAGTAAGTGGCAGGCATCCTACTGTGGTGCATGCATTGTGTGTATTATATCATAGGATGTGCAATTGTATGCTATGGCATTCGTAATGCGCCTACACGCATGTCTGCCAAAGTGCAACGAGGCAAGTTAGGGGATATAGAGGGGAGATTCAGACAAGCACCCTACTAGACCAGGTGTGACTTACAGCGCCCAAGTGCATGGTTGGAGGGAGGGGAAGGTACAGTACATGGGAGGAAGAACAAATGACAATAAGTAGAAATAAGGGCCTATTGTGCCAAGTGCACATATAAGTGCACACAACAGGTTGTGGATGTGCAGGGGTTTCCCTGGCGGGGGGAAGTGACATGGGCCCAACATCACAGAGTCACCAGGTAAGTAGTGCAGAATCAGTTCATGTCAGGCAGTTAGCCGGGGAGAGGAGCAGAAACAACAGACGCTAAGAGAAAGTCTTTGAGGTGCTTCTGGATCCAGCGATGGTTCCTGTCAAGTGTCGGGGAGCCAGGGAGGCTGTTGCAGATGGAGGCCGCAAGCGAAAAATCACAACTACCACCAACAATTTTCTTTCAGAAACGACGGACCCTGAGGGATTTGGAGGTGGAGGAGGGAAGAGCTTGCACATGCAAATATATAGGGAGTTACAGTTGAAGGTATTGAGGTCCCAGGGGCCAGAAGGCCATCCGCATAATGCAGAGTCTTCTCATGTTATTCCTCACAACCACGGGGAGCTATTGGTGACATTTCAGTGCAGGAGAGATACCATCCCAAGTCGTGCACTCCTCTTCTGAATGCGTTCCAGAGGGCGGACAGTAGAAGGGGGCAGATTTAAAAAGAGCCTTTTGCAACAGTGCAGCATAGCCAGAAGTACAGCTGTGCAGACAGTGATCTTTTGGAAAGTTGCTTTCGCTTGGTACCATACATTCAATGCTGCTATTGGTGGCATTTTTTTTACGATTTACACAGGAGGTGGGTTAGTGGGGAAAACATTTTGTAACATTGTCGTAAGTAGAGGAGAGAGTTCCTGTTTCGATTTTACACTGTATGATATGGCTAAATGGGAACGTTGCAAGCACATATCACTGAAGTGCCACTTCATGGTAGGGTATGAGAAAAATAACAGTATGCTTTTAAAGAATTTTATGGCCACTCAGTGGCAGACACCGTGCACAGAGGCACTTCTAACCCAGTAATACACATAGTGCAGAAACATTTTCCGTACCTCCTTTTTGCGGTGATGGGTGTGCAAGTGGATGAATGTGGATGCACAAATCTTGCAACCTTTTTACTGAACTTTCTACTGGACGTGCCGTCCAGTGACAGCACACTAGCAGGCTGAATTTGTAACAGTACTTATGAAGCGTTGTGCAGAACTGACAGTGTTAGAGGCTAGCTTCTTGGATGGCATTGGTGGAATCGTGTGTGCCCATTTACCCGTACCCAATGAGGTCATGCTGGACAAAAGGTAGTAGAAAGGGAAGAGGGACTGCTCCTGCTTTACTGGGGTGCAGCCCTTGCCGTTCTTTGGACACTGCATATGCCACAATCTGAACTTCTTACCTTTCTGGCCATGGCCACGGGATTATCCAATCAGGTACTTGGGTTCACAGGAAGGGGTGGTCAAACTGCTGTACATTACACTCTGCGTAGTGAGGCTGGCTGACATGGCAAAATGCATTGTGTTGCCTATAGGTGATGCCTTTCTACTAGATCTGCACAAGTATGCCCTGGAAAGAAACGTTTCTGACAATTTTGGATTGGAAGAAGTGGTCGTATTGTGTAACAGTGTCTACGAGCTCAGTTTTGCTGACATGGATGCAATTTGCAAAGACCTGACCACTTTTGCTAGAGCGGATGTTATCGCCATCCACTACGGCGGCATGCATATGGGCTACATGTCTTGTTTACGCTTGTTCCGTCGACTGAAGAGGTTGCTAAAACTAGTGGAGGCTTTTTCCCATTGCCACAGCGCTTTTCTCACCCATAACACCACGAAGAGTATGGGACACTGCTCCTGGAAGTTGTTCTGAGCCAGTGGCAGGAAGGTGTCTGATCAACAGAAGCATCTATACTTTTTTGTCTGCTGCTGGGATGTTCATCTGCAACAATAACCTCATTAGTTGTGGAAATACAGAATTTTTCCATGCAAATGGCATTTCTTTGTCGCCCATTGGTAATGCTGTTTTGTTTGTTTGTCTACAAGATGCAGTAAAGAGTTTACTGTAACAATGTCCGTACAAAAAAACACAAAAAAGCAAATAAAAACTGAAAAAAGGTGTTTCTCTAGAAGCATCTAAAAAAGAAAAAAGCGCTTTTCAGATCCGCCGCTTAGAACAAACTCCCCTTAGCCTGGTTGCAAGTTATTCCCCCAAGCTTGCATGCAACACGAAAGCCACATCCGGGGACTTTCAGGATGGCGCCCATGGAAATGGGTCTGTGGAGCCACAGGTATTGCGCAACATTTCTGGCTGTGGTGTGTGCACAGAGGAATGTTGTACAGAACTGATACTGTTACATGGAGAGCTCTTCAATGTCATTGGTGGAAGCATGTGGAACATTTCAACAGTACGCAATGACGGCGTGCTGCAAAGAAGACACTGGAAAGGTAAGAAAGAATGTTTCTGCTTCATTAGGACACAGCGCTCAACGGCCTGGGGGAAATGCACGTGCTCATACTCCACTTTGCAACTAGCTACCCATGGGATTGGGACAATGGGGACTATCGCAGCTGCGGGTGTGGGTCACAGCAAGGCCCGTTAATAATGTTCTCCATTACTGTGCGTACTCAGCTGGACTGACATGGTTGTTATTAGTTGCAGACGTACTTTAGCACAATAGATTTGGTTCTACCATGACTTACAGGGCAAACCTATGTGGCCTGCTACTCTGTTCTGAAAAGCTGCAAACAGATTGCACAGCACCTCTGCGGTGTGCCCTTTTGTAGGGCTGCAGTGGACAACTTCCACCTAGAAAGCAGGCCTACATTGTTCCAAAACATACTACATATGCAACAGCACATTGTAGTGGAATCTCTCCCATTCCTTAACTGTGGCATGTCCCATGGCTACAAATTCATGGAATCGTCCATAAAGGACTTTCATCACTGAATCTGGGACGAGTTATGAGGCAGTGCACCTAGTAAATGCGCACTTCGTTATGATACCACTGTTGAAGTTTAGAAAAAAGGGGGGGATAAATTGGCACTTTAAAAAAAAAACTATGACAGGTAATCTGCGATTAAATTCTGCCATTCGTTAGATGTGGCATCTTCCTTAACTACCAAGTAGCAGCATTTTGTACACATGACTTTCATCATGGTTCGATTGGGTGTAGTTAAGAGACTGGTTTTTCTACTGGATACCACTGCTGAAATGGAGGCTTCATTTGCAGTTGGAGTTGCTGATGCACTCATGGATGAAGGTTATGTAGGTGGTGCTGATCACCTTCTATGCAAGTAATGGGCCCCATGCATTTATTTTGTAATGTTCATCTGCTTTACGATGGTCATCATCGTCCTCATTCCAATGGATTTGTACTAGATGGTTAATCATAACAGATGCTCCCAGGATTTGAGATGGAACATCTGAAGGTCCCCTGTGTAGAGTTTCATTACAGAAAGTGCACAGTACCAACTGTGGCTCTTTTCTGGAGCAGTGTTCTTTCACTTTGAAGAAGCGCCAACTGTCCGTTTTTTTTCTTCATATTAGTGTACTTCTTCATTGCTGGTGAAGGATTGTCGACCAAATTGATGATGTTGTCACTACTGGAGCTCTCATGTCCAGACATGTTGGAATGTCTTAGTAGGAAGGAAAAAGTAAAACTTTCAAAAAGGTAAGTGAAAAAAGACAATGCTGCAAAAAAAGGAAAAGTTTAAAAAAACAAAAGGAAAAGTAGTTTGATAAACTGTTTGGTGACTTGTTTTCCAAGTTTACTTTTCCCACCCTATTTTCTCTCATTCTCCAAGTTTACTTGACCTTCCCATACTTTGGCCTGCATGCAACTGGTAGTATGTTCTTTGTTTATTGTCATCCAGTTTATATATCCCCGTTTGTTTTTGTAGTGGTATGTTCTTATATATAGTTTTTTTTTTATTGTTGTATGTTTTTTTTTTCATCCAGTTTGGATTTTTTTCCCCAATGACCAAATGATTAGTATGTGCAAAGAGAACAACAGTGTACTATGCACTAATGTTGTATCTTTTATAAAGCGCATGTGATGGACTGCATATAAAATATGAGGGTCATAAAAATGTGTGTATTAAATTGTGTCTATTAAAGTGTGTGTGTCATTGAACTGATTATGTTTTCTTTATTTCAGATAGGATATTATATATTTTTTTAAACATAGATGTATAGCCACGGCTACGATCCAGCCCAATGAGTCATTGTCATTTGGAGACGCGGGTAACCACAGTAACGACCCGGGGGTGTCCTATCTGCGATTTTCATGACACATAGCCACGGCTTTAGCGGTAATGTGTTAATAGTGCATTCTTCACGTACTCCCTTTTTACTGTGTATTTTGTTATTAAATTTTGTATTAAATTTATGGAAAGAAAGACACGCAATCACATAGCAGTGATTATAAGATTTGGGGCATAATTTAATATTTGGTAACCATGGCTATACATATTTTTTGAAGAAAAAAAATTAAATGTGGTACATTTTTTAAATATGTATTGAGTGTAGTGTTTGCAAACAGTGTAACATTTGAAATACGTTTTAATCAATAATAATGCATATAAGTATACATACTTGAAAAGGGTAAATAAATATTAAAACGCAGTATGTTGAAAACAGGTTTATTTGGAAGGGGATGTGGTTTGGGGTTTTCTTTCTGTTTTAGTTAGAACAAATTATATACCTTGTTCTGTAGCCACATTTTCTGGATTTGTACTGCCCATGATTACTCTTAAATGTCCAATGTCCTTTTGCATTGATTGCATGTCTTTTTAATATTCATTAATAGTTCTTTTAATTCTGTCAAGGAATCCATAATTAGATGTGTGGGTCATTGTTGTGGTGCTTCCTTTTTGGATCTTCTAGAGACTTGAATCACTTCTTCATTCTGTTTGAAATGATTTGAAATTATTTGAAATATTTTTAAACAATTGAAGATATACTACACTTTCAAAATATGTGTGTTGGTTGTATACGCATTTGATAGTGCGATAATAGGTAGATCAATTATATATTTATGATGACCTATATTTGTAGCTTTAAATAAAATTGTTAGTCTCATTTTACATGGATATATAGAATGTACTTACAACATGCTGATTGTGGTGTATTTTCTTCTGGGGCCTTGTTTTGAGCATCTTCTTTTTTAAACTTTTCCTCTGTAGGGTAATTCTCCCCGAGCCATTTCATGTACTGTTCCATTTTAGTAGTGGTACAGAGAATCACTTCTTGTGACTTCAGAGTTAGATTTTGGAATGGAGGACGATTAATCTGGAAAGAAGGTGGAATGTTTGTGTTTGCTTTGTGATTGGTTGGTCATTGTGTGGTGGGTGATTGCCAATGGGATTTCAGGTACCTCGGATGCTGTTGAATTGAAAAGAGTCTTTGAGAGAATGTATATATTTTGAGTGATGTTTATATATGCCAATAAATGTATAGATAATATTGTATTATTATATTAAGAGTTTTTGTGCATAGTACATTTTTATTGTTAGAAGGTGAGGTGTACCCTTAGGAAATAGTACTGTTTTGGGGTTTCATTTGATATTTGAAACATGGAGCCAATTTCAGAAAGAGAGGAATCTCTTTTTTCTGAAGGTCGTGGAGCATTTTTTGAGAATGTGGTTAACAGTGATGTTGAGGACATAGGTGATGAGTACTCAAAGAATTGGCTTACAAGGATTTTTTGGTTTTATAATATTATTTTAGATAGAGTGCTTGAAATGAGAGGTATATGCTGCGATTGTGGAGAAATATTTTTGACAGGGAGCGCAGGTTTTTTTCTCTTTGGGAAAAGAGCATTAATTAATCATCTAAAGAAAGAGCACAGACACATTTTTCAAAATGTTTCGAGTAATCATAGAGGCAAAGAGTATTTCACTGATTCAATATGTTGGTGTTATGCTGGTAAAACAACCCCAAGGCACTTTTAAGAACCACCCAGAGGACTTTAAAATTATATTGGAAAAGAAAAATACATTTGATGCCTTTTTTTAAAAAATAGCTGAAGCTACAGTAGTAGTCAATGAAACATTGTGTCCTGTCAGGTTTATTGTGGGTATGAGCATGCAAAAGTCACGTTGTGAATTTTTGGTGGGTGCAGCCACGGCTATAACTGTTGCGCTTTAGCCACGGGTTTCCACCATTCCAATTTCTATGCTTTTATCATGTTGTTTATTGATTTTACACCACACAATTTCACATGTGTTTCTGATTATATGTCCTCACATGTATCTTTATGTTGTTTGAATTGTTACTACTTGTCAGTATGTCTTTTTGAATCTAAAAATGGTATGGGTAGCCACGACTACTGGCGCTCGATGCAATTTGCGAATATGAACAGGCCAATCACATGTCTTGCTTTTTGACGCTCCATGATAGCCGCAGGTACCGCTCACAGGAAGGGATATAGCCATGGGCACGAGCAGGCAAATGGCACATCCCGTCGTATTATTGAGGAGGTTTGTTAAGAACGTTTTCTGGGGCTGGTTAGGGCATATGGCCATTTAAACCTTAGTAGAGTGGGGATGGACAGTGAATGGAAGGCATACATGCTGATATCTTTTTGTTGATTAGCAGTAGTAGTTATTAGTTTGTAGGGGAAAGGTAGGATAGTGCATTAGGCTATTGTATTATGATGCTGAAATGGGTGGAATCGGGAGAGGTTATTAATTGTGCATTCTTTTTGTTGAGGATGGCTAAGGAGGAGTAATTAAATGAGTGCTGGGAGAAGCAAGGGTGTGGTAGTGCCTAGTTATGTGAACAATAATATACTTAATACTGAATACTGTGTACCTGGAGTTGTCGTTTAGCTGTTAAGTATAGGTTTGTGAGGCGTTTTAGGGTGCTGCTTCGGGACTTTGCTTTTCAAACTGTAGTGATAGTGGGGATGGCTAGTGGAGGGAGGGTGGACATGCTGATATGTTTTGTTGAGGAGCAATAGTAATTTTACTTTAAACGTTCCTTTTTGTAATTATGGTGGGCAATTTGGAACAGTTTTTTAATATGTTTGCTTTCACCTGAAAGGAGAACAAGTGTCTGTTTGATTTAAATCGTGGTGGTATATTTTTCTTCCGGTGGGAGGTGTACTCACTTTAGTATATACATTGTCAGGAATTAAAAAAAAGAAAATTATCTTTACCCAGGAAAATTCCCATGGTGCGAATATCTATTACACTTGGGCTGATGGGCAGACACAGGCTTTTCTGTTCTGCAGCTTTGAGTCAGTGCCTTGTTTTGCTTAGCCCTAAAAATCCTGGGTTCATCTCCACCTGTTAGCCTGGGCTTGAAAGTTATACTTTATATTGAAAATATAAAGAAACACAATGCGTATACTTAATCATTTCAATTTTTTTCATGCAGTTTTTATTGTATGATGCCATCAAGAAAACACAACAACAAACTGTAAGAAAGGTTTGTCTGCAGAGAAGTAGACTTAAACAGTATACTGTTTTTTAAAGTAGCGTTTTTAAATCTGAATATACAAATTCTGTAGATAATTCAACAATTCTAAGTGTTGGCATAGTTTTAAAAATGTTGAAGGTTGAAATAAGAGATATGCCAAAACAAAGTTTTACTGGAACCGATAATGTTTTTATTGAAACTAAAAAAAGAAAAAAAAATCAAATGTGTTACTAGCTAGTAAAAAAAAAGACTTTTAGGGAAAAAAGCAGTGAATGTGCTCTCAATTTGAAAAAGAGGAGAATGATTATATAGGAAAATTGTAACGCTCACCTGGCTCCCACGGAGGCGCTGGTCTGGTCTGGGTTGCTGTGGCCTCTTCAAGCATGATGCGCAGAATGCGGACCACCGATTGAACTGGACCCCCAAATCTTGCTTGTCTGGCCCGTAGGAATATCCTTCTGCAGATGAGAAAGGGGATTAACTGTCTGCTGAATAATGTGCTTGCTACCCCCTTTCCCCCTTCGTTCTCCTCTGACTTCCTCCAAAACCCCCGGTTTAAGCTCACCTTATGGTTTGGAAGGATGAACTCTCCATCCTGCTTCTGGTGCAGGGGCGTGTGTTCGTCCAGTTACTTCACTGGTTTTCAGAATGGCACTGGCAAATCCACTTGACTTTACTGAGCGATACGCCGTAAGTATGAAGATGCAAAAGTTCAAGTGTGAGCCTCCTTTTATGTTATCTTTTTCTGTCCTTTATTTCAGGTGCAGAACAAAGGCGATGCGTTGTGGGGTTAAATTGCCGAGAAAAATCAGGTGAGTCAGTGATGAGGGCGACCACTCTAAATGTCTTTATAATTCCCCAGTAATGTCTTTTGTCCTTTCCCCATAGGGGCCGGGGTGCGGTACCTGCCAGAGATGTGGCGCTGACCCGAGATGTGGAATGGCTCACCAAGAATAGCCGGTAAGTAATATGGCTGAAAATCCGGCTTTCCTCATGTGTTCCCTTGCTCACCTTTTGTCTCTTCTTCTCTCCCTTAGGTGCGGTGCAGAGATGTGGCGACCAGCACTGAGAGCCGCGATGGAGCCGGGCGGCGTCTCGGGAACAGGTGAGTGAAGCGCGGCGCTGCAGTGAGCAACGCAGTGCTTTTAAATGGAAGTCTTCCTTCAGGAATGCTGGCGTGAAGATTCCGGATGCAGGTAAGAAGGTTGAAATAGTTCTTGGTTTTCACCTTTCTCTTCTCTTATTCCCTTACAGGTGTTCCAGATTCGAGGCGGGCGTGGCTGGAGTCCAGGTGCAGGAGCAGACATGGTGAGCGTTCAGCTGCTGGGATGCAGAACAACGCGAAGCACGTGTGGCTGTCCGGGTGTGGCTTAAATAGCCTTGGAAGAAGTTCCAGGTGAGTATTCTTCCACAGCCCCACCCAAGTAACAAAATAGTTCCTTCAGAAAAATAGTCCCTCCTAAGCCTCATTTGGCTTGGTTCTTCATGCAGCATGGTCTGCATCAGGTGAGTGTGCAGCATGGTCTGCTTCAGGAAAGTGCACCAAACACTTCCCTTTATGAGCCTGGCGCCTATGGCGCCAGGACTGATGTCCAACATGAGCCTGGCGCCAACGGCGCCAGGACAGAGTCCAAAGAGCCCCTATAAAGGGCCGCTGGGCTTTTACCCGGGGGCGTGATGCCTGCTCCCGGGGGTGCTGGGCCTGGCCTGGTGCTCCGGGGGTAGGCCTCATGACAAAAATTTACCACTCATGAGTTTTTACCAATCTTTGGAGAAGTGTGAAGCCAAAATCTAGATATGTGGCCAAATATTTCTTGCAATAGAAAAAAGTAGAAGCAATCATTAAGAAAGCTTTTGATATGAAAAGCAAATTGTTAATTCTCGTATTAAATAAACTTAAGGAATTGCTTAAAGTGACTACACCATTCTATACAGATATACAAACAGTTCATGTGCTAACACGTGACAACTTTTGTGACATCTTTGGTGGAGAGTGAAAACACACTTCTCATACTGAAAGATTCTTTTATGAGAAGAGTTACATTCAAGGAAAGCATGTTCCACTAGCTATTGATGAGAGTGGATGTAGCTATGAAGTATAAAATGGTGTAATAATACGGAAATGGAAACTATAGGTCAGTCAAAAATGAAATGAAAGAAGGATTGTAGGTATGAACCTGCAATCTTTTGGGCAATATTGATACATTTTCTTGTATAAGTAAGTTTTAAAGAGATTTTTGCAAGTATTGCACAAAAATGATATGTTCAAAGAAAGATCAAGAGGCTACAAAGAATAGATGACTGTGAAGTTTGTGAAAAACAGGCCTTTTGGGTCACTCCCTATCTTGTCTTGATAAAAGTAGATGTAAGAATCAGTTTCATCATATAGGGATGCTGGCTGCACATCAGACTAAAATTAGATACCTTCTAGTTAAACTGTATGAGAGAAAAACACCAAGTATGTCTCTTGCAGTTTTAAATCAAATACTTTTGATTGGAACTGTAGAAAGCTTAGTTTCTACAATGCAAATGATAATTATGCTGCATTTTGAAGAGTATGTGTACGTAGATGAAACACTTACAGGAAGTGGAAATGATGATCCTATGCTTTCAAAGGAACAGTGTAAAAGAAGTATTGCAATGTTTGAGTTGTCTTCTGCTGAAAGACCTGACATTGTTTGCTCATCTTGTCAACGCATGTTTTGTAAGTCTCAAGTGCAACTAGTGTATGTTGAGAACAAAATTAAACACACCGTAGAAGATGTTTGGCAGTAATTTTATCTGTATTTGTTTGTAGATGAATGATTTGACACAAGTGAGGAACTTTATGTTTGTAGAAACTGTTGGATTTTACAATCAACACATATTCCGCCTAGAAGTGTCTTAAAAGATATGGTAGTGCCTGATATCTCTCCAGTGTTTGAAAAATGCTACATGTTTGAAGTGATTGTATCGCAAACTGTACATCCTTTTCAAGTTATTGTTAGACTACAATTAAAGATGTCAAATCTGCCTAAGAAGTTATTAGTGCAGGGTGTGAGAGGCAAAGTTGTGTATTTACCCCTGAATTTAGAAGTAAATGTTAATACTCTAGGAGTAAAGAATAACATTGCAGATTCTTTGTTTGTTTAGTAAATGGTGTTGCCACTAAAGATAAGAGAATTTGGCAACAGCTTATCAATAATGGAAAAGTGAAAAATGCAGTGGCATTTCTATTGAAGCACAATGATTTAAACAACAGAAGCCTGACTGTTTAGACGTGTCTATGCTTGATGTTGAGTCAACAAACAAAAGCAGTGAAGGGAAGGTCAGTTTCAGCATCTCTCTGTTGCAGAAGGGAAAAGTTACACAATTCATCCTCTAAACTCATGTGAAGTCATGGGCGACAGTTTAGAATTGTATCAAAAGAAAACAACGAAAAGTGCCCAAATTAGTATCTGGGAAAAGACATTAGAAGCCTGTTGTTTTCCTATGCTTTTTCCAACTGGTAATGGAGGGAGATTGGATGATCGGAAAGGTGCAAATCTCTGCTTCAGAATATCATTGTACAAGAATGTATTCAGAAGATTCACGATTCAGCACCAAAGTTGAATATATTTTTTTCCTATTGTATGAAAGTGAATATTCAACATTATGTTATGCAGTTGCTTATACACTTCAGACTGAAACTAGATTTCAAAATCTTTCTGCATGTGAGATGCTTCAACAGGTGAAAGATAAAAATGAAGTTTAGAGGGAAAACATACACATTTTCTTACTACAATGAGAGGAACTAGAGAATATTGGTATAGGAGACACTCCGAGGTTAGATGCATGATCGGAAACGTGGGATCTCCAACCTTGATTGCGACTTTAAGTTGCACTGAGTATGGTTGGGATGATCTTGCCGAGTGGATCCGGGAAACTAATGCAGAGAAAGACAACATAGAATGCATGACACCCGGAGAATTGTGTTCTATGGACCCTGTAAGTGTATCGTGTTTTTTTCAGCACAGATGTTTAGCCATGTTACACATTATTTGTAATAAAGAAAATGGTCAACTAGGCCCTGTAGAATATTTCTTTAGGAGGAAAGAGTACCAGGCATTTGGGGCTCTACCTATGCTGTTATGGATTAAAGAGGCTCCTCAGTTTGGTAAGGAAAGTGAGGGCTGTTGTGGGATGTATTTACCCATGCATCCGGGCCCTACCTCAAAACTGTGCAGTACTGGCATTGAAAACATCATAATGGCCAGAGCTCCCCAGAAAATGCACAGGAAAATCCCATTTTGCCTATATTGTGAGTTCAGAGATGCAATGCTGATTGCCAAAAGCAAACCCATACTGTTGGGAATTCGTTTTTCTTGAATGTCAAATATGGCAAAATCATGGGCACAGAATTACTTTACTGCAGAAACACACCAATGCCATGTCCTGAACATGGACAATCTACTCCATATAATATCACTTGCTGAAAGGAATCAATCTAAAAAAAAAAAAATCCCAAGGATGGATGCAGTAACCACAAAATCCTGATGGTGGCGCTAGCGGTCTAAACTCTGACAGGAGAGCTGTCTTGCAAACTGCATGAGTGCAAAGAAAGGGGTCTTATTTCATCAAAGGTTCAAAGGGGTTGCATGTCCTGAGAACTCTTGACACTTCAGAACTCAACACAAGAAGCCAGGAAGTAACAGGGTTCTGTTAATTAAATGCAAAGTGGCCCCCTGGCCTCCTGATGTGAGCTTGCCAGACACCACACAAAGGACCCTTTCCTCTGAAAGGAATATGTTAATTCTGGATGTTTGCTGTCAACAAAGATCTGCCAGCCAGCAGAGATCTGGGACTGACCCACCCAAGTCTTGGAGGCGGACTTCAACACTCTGAGGACTGAATTGAAAGTAAAATATATATTTTACAAAAACACTGATAACTCTTTGTAATCAAATGACAGAAATGTATAATTTTGAGAGCTTTAATTTAAAAAATGTACCTTTAATTCAAGCCCAAACTCCAATTTGTGTGATGTTCTGGGGCAAAACCCCATTGTTTATTAATATTACAGACTCCCTGTTTCAGCTAGACAAACGAAAATGCATTGGTATGTGGGTAGATATGTGAGGAACAGTTGTATAAAATTTAATGAAGATCCAATGTTGTTCAGCACATGAAAAAGTGCTAGAAGTTGCCATTTTTGAATGCAAGCTCCTAGAAAGAGCAGATTTGGACAGAGACATGGCTAAATTCAGCCACACCATGTATATGTAATTTCAAGCAACTGTGTAACTGTGAAATATGTCTTTTATTATCAAATATAGAATGTGTGCAATCCGACAGAGGAGTGTCCTATCTGCAAGCCATAAAATGACATCCCTCTGACTCACAGTTCATTCCCCAATCAAGTGACAAATGGAAGTTTGACCAATTAGAAGCTGAGAGAGAGGTAGGGTCAGTGATGCTAGAACACACCCACATTAAAAACACATAAAAGCAGAGAGTCAGGACAGATAGAGACCTTCAAATTCCATCTGCAGCGGGACGCTCTGCCGGAAAAATCCATACTTTACCTCCATCAAACCTCCAGAGAGCCAAACTAGAGACTTCAATCTATCCAGAACTAGAGACCAGACCAGAGGGAGAAAGCAGTGCTGTACCCAGAGAGAAAGCAGTGCTGTGCCCAGAGAGAGACCCGAGCCCAGTCCAAAACCCTGACCAGATCCATGGCGAGGCCCATTTCACTCAAGAATATAGTGTGAGTACCTAGAAAACTGTGCAGAACCAATCTCTTAGTTAAAATAATATAATTCAATCTATTTAATCTAAGTAGAACTGCCTCCTAACTGTCACCTGTCATTTGTAAAGCTGTCACTTGTCATTTTCTAGTCGCAAGCTGCACTTGTCTTTTCGAACTTTAAAATTTCAAATCTGAAAAACGACCTTCACAAAATCGCTCATATCTCCGCAACCGTTTATGCTAGAGACTTGCAATAACTTTTATTTGAAAGCTTAGAATCTTAGCTTTGAATCGCACCTAGAACCGCATTCCTACCCCTTATAGTTTTACCGCAATCGCGGAACACGCATCCGCGAATTTTACCGTGATTTGCAAATTTCTCCACATGTAAAAAGACAGCAGTTTTTCTTCCATTTGCCAGAAATTCGTTTAACCTGCTAACTATCCCTGCATCATTGCTAGTGTGAGCCTGGACTAATATTAACTAGATACCACTCACCCTGAACCTCTGAAAGGGAATTAAAAGCATTTCCAGCATATTTCTCATCCATTGCTAGCACATATCAAAGCATTTGCCTGTGTTTTAAACTTCTGTCGTGTAAGCTTGCTGGGGTGAACTGATTTACATTGATTGCATTTCTGAGAACTGTGTGTTTTCCTTCCATTTCCTTGCCTTGCATCAAGGGGGGGAGGGGATTGCCAGAGAAAAGTGATTACATTGATTTGTTGAAATCATATTGAGTATTTTCTATACTGCATTTCATTCATTCAACCTTACATCCATTTGAACTCTATAAAGCATTTTGTACCACTTTCTTCTTTTGTTCCTATTTACCAGTGTGCTACCTTATCCATTTCATCTCAACTCCTTAGTAATTATAAAGAAGTGTGCTAGTGCCAGATTCTCTGTTGTTAATCTTCATCATATCAGATTAAGTGTGCTATTCAATTATTAATTTATTATAAAGCGTGATATATATATCTATTTTAAATTATCAAATAAACCTTTTAAACTTGCAAAACAGAACTACTTCTTGGCTCAGTGGGGTCAGGGGGATTCCAAGAGAGGGGTGTTATACAGGGGTAGTCATCCAGAACGCATGAACTGGACCTAAAGATATATCAATAAGGGTTTTCATTCAGTATTCTAGACTAGGCGTTAACTTAGCTGTAGTGCTGAATTGAATCCTCTTACAAATTGGGGGCTCGTCCGGGATGTTGGGTTAGATTTACCACTTGTGCAGCTTAATACAGTGTGCTAACTGACGGGATACATACATCCGGTCGGATCACCACGCTGCATTACGCTGTGAAGCATTCCTCAAAAGGGACACTCCAAGAAAAGTTCTGTTCTGCAAAAATAAAATACAAACTTCTGTAAGTCAGGACAGAGACCAATCTCTAGAATGACGACCTTGGTAGATATGAAAATAGCCAGAGAGCACTTCTTACATAAGTTATTTGTGAGAGGTGAGTGGACTCACCAGGACCAAACAGTCTGGTTGCAGGCCATCATGCAACAGGTCACGGAAACAGTGTCAGACCTATGGAGAGATCAGGGTCCATTACATGTGGCCCTGAGTGAACTATATATGGCTCCTAAGGCCAAAGATGAACACGACAAGATTGTTAGGATAGCGGCATATTTATATTTATATATGGGAGCCATACAGAATAAATGTGCTGAAGGCCATGATCTGGCAAAAAGGCAACAGATGGCGTTAGAGAAGGCCCAATCTGACGTGGTCTCTTCTGAGCAGAGGCTGCAGAGGAGCCAGGAGTCAGAAGATGATAGTAGGCAGCACATCATTAAAATAAAGAAGGATATGGATGTGCTGCAACAGGAAAAGGTAGAACAGGATACTAGATTTCTGGCCCTGCAGAAGGAGCACCAAGACAGTTTGGACTCCTTACTGCAGAGCCAGAAAAAGCTGGAGCAACAATTAGACTTTAACAGGGCATGCACGGAGCAGGTAGCCACCCTGCAAAGTCACCTAGATAGAGTGAAGGAGGAGAGCAACAAACTAATTCTGAAAGACCTGGATACCCAGGCAGAGTTTGATCAGGAGCGCCAGAATGCTGGTGCCTTCCAAAGGCAAAGGGACGACCTGGCGGCACAGATGCAGGCTCTTAGTCAGGAAAGGGATACCTTAGGCCAGGAAGTCTGCCATTTAAAAAGAAAAATGGAAGAAAATCACCTGGCCCACCAGGGACTGGGTGACCTCCAAAAAGAACACCAGAACTTGTTAGAGCACACCAGGAGGGTGGAGGATGCTCTAGCAAGAAAGGAGCAGGCCAATAGGGACACAGCTCAGGAGGTAACCTGCAGCAAAGACTGGCCCAGTTCTCCAGGACCAACCAGGAAGCACAGAGGGAAAACGAGGCCCTCTGTGAACACAATGATAGGCTCCAACAACAGGTAGCGATGCAGGAGAGACTGATAGAGTCCAGTAAGGCCTTAACTGAGGAACTGAAGGCACAAATGCAGGCTCTTGCATTGCAACAGGGAGCAGGGGCGGATAGAGATGAGGTTCGCTGGGAAAGGGAAACTCCGGAGCATAACCTCAGGAGCCCTAGTACCAGAGGCCCTCATACCTCTCAGTCCCTGGACTCTGCCACCCCCATGTCCCCTGGCGCACATGAGCACAGGGCCGCAGGGATGGCAGATTACTATCCAGCTAAGAGTATGGGGCTCATAGGCCAGTACCACTCAGGAATGGAGGGGTGGGCATCTGGGTATGGGCACCCAAGTACAGTACAGTTCAATGGGGAACCCCAGGAGAGTAGGCCCATTAAGGGCATCCTGAAAACCTCTGCCCAGTTAGGTCAGTGGAGGGGGTACCCATCAAATCATGGCAGCAAGGAGGAATCTGAAGACTCCTCTGAACTGCGCAGGACACAGGAGACCAGGTCCCCACATTCTGCCAGCCATTCCCAGGCTCGTAGAATCCGGGAAAACCTGGAAGAACAGACGGGAACCTCTGGGAGCAGTGCCTCTGAGTCCGAGGACGATTGGACTAGGGTTACCCGGACCAAAAGGGCCAATAAGACAAAAAGGGCCTTGCTTAAGGACCCTTTAAAGCAGATTAAGGCGATCAGGAGCGTCATCACGCCTTACCATAAGAACGCTAAGTATTCTGTTTGGGAGCACTTAGAGTTGTTTGAGCAAATGATGGAGACTTTCCATATGAAGGACAGCCAAAGCTGTATTCAATATGTAAAGTGGACCTTCTCCCCGGAATACTCCAGTTTCTTTGCGGGGCTGGAGGACCAAAATCATTTAAGATGGTCCACCTATAAGGCGGCCATCTTGAAACATTTTTCTGTTCACAGAAATCCTCAAGAGGCTCGCAAGGCAGCCTACAATTTGCAATGTGGGGAGGATCAGGCCCCACAAGAATTTGTGCAGGAGTTAAAGCGTGCTTTTGCGCAGACCACCAGAAGGGTGCGCACAGATAGCAGAGAATTTATAAATACGTTTTTCCATGCCTTGCCCAAATATATCATGACCCAGCTCGTGAGGGATTTTCACGAGAAAAGATCTTTAGACTGGGTCATTGAACAGGCTACCCGGATCTATGAGGTGCAGAAACCGATAGATAGCAAAAGTAATGCCCAGAAAAACCCCAAAGCCAACAGCACCCCTGCTGCTGCCAAGGTGGCAGAGGTAAAGGTCACCCCCGTTTTGGATTTGGAGATGGGGGGGCCTAAAAACCTGCCTGCACCTAATAATGCTAGGCCCAGGAGGTCCTCGGGTCAGTCACAGACAGGGAGCCAAGGAGGCAGCCCCACAAATGGGGTCCCTCGCTCTCCTGATTATGTAAGTCCCCGTTACAAGGGAAATCGACCCATCCTGGGTTATGTGTGGACTCCTCCAGCCCAAGGGGGGGGATCCAGACAAGCACCTAACCCAGGGAACTTCCCTCCAAACTTCCCACAGGAGGGCAGAAATTTACCAAACCCTGGGCAGAACTTTTTCCCCAGATATCCACCCGACTTCCAGCCCCAAAACCATCCATCCTTCTTTCCCCAATTCCCTGAGCCCAGACCACTGAATCCGGGAGAGGGGAGGCCAAGGGTGGAGGGGTACCCAAATCTTCCCAACCCGAGGTATTACCAGAGGAGGGACAGCTACCCTTCCCGGGATCAGCCCGGTGGAGAAAACAGGGCCCCGTATCAGCCTGAGCGGGTTTCCCAGTTAGAGCGCCAGGTCCAAAATATGGCACGGGATCTGGGTCACATACTGAGGGCTCAGCAGAACCCTCAGATGGGCGTGCCGGCGCAGAACTCACCCAACTCTGGACCTGGTGCTCCAGAACAATGACGGGGGCAGCACCCCGATAACTTACCGGTTCCCAGGGAGGAGGCACAAAGGGGAGGGGGGTGTAAAGCCTTGGAGGAAGCTTCCTTCCTCACTTGTAAACAGCCCCTGGAAACCCAGGAACCGGAAACGAAATCTCTTGCCCCTGAAAGTCTGCCTCCTAAGGAGCAGAGAGGGGGTAGGAGAAACAAAAGACCCAAACAGACTCAGTTTGAGTAGGAGGTACAGATCTTCCCATTTGAGGGAGAGGGATCCTCAGAGGATCCTGGGAAAAGGATCTTCTCCTTCAGAGAGGGGGGAACTCCTCCCAAAGAAAAATGGGTCCCTAGGGATGCCAATCCAGACTGGGGAGAGGTGGAGACTGAGCTACCGCCGCCCACCATCTCATCCCAGAACCAACAGCAAGAAAATCCCCTGGTTCAAATTTATCCTGGTGACTGCCTCCAAAAAGGGGGGGGCGGCCCAGAACCGGAGCCAGGGGAACCCACAATGGCTCTGAATTCCAGTTGCCAAATTTTTCTTTCAGATTCCCAAGGCTCTCCCCCGAATTCTGCCCAAATCTCTTCTCTCGCCATGTCCAAGACCAGAAAGTTAGCCCACCAGTTGTCCAAAAATGTACATTATCTGTGCCCCCTTGAGGAGAAGGAGGGAAGATATTATGCCCCGGTACAAGTACAGGGGCAGGGTACAATCTCGGCACTGGTGGACACTGGATCTCAAGCTACCCTTCTGTCCAGAAGGGCCTTTGACGAACTGAATGCAGGAAGGGGAGAGAATTACCAAATTCCTCTCACCTCTCTTCCTGGACAACTGCAGAACTTTGACGGGAAGGAAATTCCCGTTGAGGGGACTGCAAACTTGGACATTAAGATCGGGCGACATAAGTTGAAACACCCGGTCATAGTTGTGACCCCAGAGGGCACCCCTTGTTTACTAGGGAATGACCTCCTGAGAAGATTATCACCCCTAATTGATTGCGTAAACAAGGTCCTCTGGACCCAGACTAGCCCACCCATAAAATTAAAACAGAGTGTCAACCATGTTAGTTTAAACGGCACCTGCCACATGGTTGAACAAAAATCTGACCAAGTAGAATTTCACTTCCAGAACCACCAAATTCCAGACGTGACAGTCATAGCAGTAGGACAACAGACTGGTGATGGGGGGTCCTCTCTATTTCTGAAAATCAACCTTCCTTCGAGTCTAAAGTGGTATTCCACGCTGGAAGGAAACACTTTGAAATTCTATACCAATCCACAATCTGAAACTCCCACTCCTATAGTCCAGAAAGATGTGAAATCAGCTCAAAGCCTGGCTGATATTCAGCAAATTGGAGAGCAGTTGTTCATCCCTGTTCAGTTAAATGATGGGAAGGACTCTGTTCTCGCTCGAGTGTGTCTGAACAACGGTAAGAGCTTCATCAGCGAAGCCATGTTTCGCCAACTTCCAAAAGATCCAGCCATTTCCACCTTCAAACTGATAGACAAATGGGAAATGGACCTGGAAGCACCCAATTCAAAACATCTCCTGCCAAGCAGGTGTATGCTCAAAATCTCCATTGGCAACAAGAGCATAGTCCATAATTGTTGGGTCGTGCGAGACGTCACTGCCGCCTTTTACTTAGGCAGTGACATTCTCAATCGCTTTGCCATTAGTTTGGACCTAATAAACTTCAAAGCTTGGTCCCGATTAGCGGATAATCCCATGGGCTTTGATGATCCAGAAAAAGCATTTAGGTCAGCTCAATTGCTACCTTATGCAGTTGAAATTCAGGTTAAAGAGGAAGTCACCATCCCAGAAAGGACCCGACAATTCTCCCTGGAAGTGAAAGTTAAAAGGGGACAAGAGTTGAAAAACCCTGATGCTTACATACATCTAAATGCTTCTTCCCAACAGCAAGGGTTGGGGGTAAACCCAACTCCATTAGTCAACATAGAACATGACACCATTCTAATAGAGGTGGATAACAGCGACTTAAAGAGTATTACTCTAGCCGCAGGCACCATTATTGGAATGGCGGTTGATGACCGACATTTTTCCATTGATTTAGGTAATGAACTGTTAGGACCAATCCCCAAGGACTGTTTTGACAGTGACAGTGAGGACAACGCAACACCAGACAGGATTTTTACCCGGCATGGGGGGAACTTCCTGGTGTACACTTCCTGCCCTTATGGTAAGGAAGATGTGACGTGTGACTTCAGGAGGGATGAGGTGATTTTCCAGGTCCATGAGGGCTGCCTTTCCCACCTGAAGCCTCCGGTCCAAATCAGCACTCTGACCAGGGACTTCTCCACCCAGCTGGAGGAGGCCGCGGAGATAGCCAAACCAGAAGTCTTTCCAGGCTTCAGGCAGATGGTGGAAGAGAGAGTCAACCTAGCTGATGCCTGTGTGACTCTGGAACAAAAGCAAAAGTTGAAACAAGTTTTCTTGGATTTCCAAGATCTCTTTGCGGTAGACTCATATGACTGTGGTCGCACCGACATCCACACAACAACAATCCCCACGGACCCTGGCATGACTCCAGTGTTTGTGAAGCAATATCGTTTGCCTCTCGCATCCATGGAGTCCCTTACTGAAATAATTAAGAACCTTGAGTCCCGGGGAATAATCCGTCCAGTCCACAGCACCTTCAATAATCCGGTGCTGGGAATATTGAAGCCAAACGGCCAGTGGAGACTCTGCGCCGACCTCAGGGAGCTCAACAAACGGGTCCATACTTCCCGATGGCCTCTGCCCTACATTGACCAAGGGCTGGCCCAGATCCAGGGGTCACAGGTATTCACTGCAATAGACCTGACCAATGGATACTGGACCGTGCCTGTCAGCAGGGAGGACCAATACAAACTGGCTTTTACCTTTGGGGGCCAGCAGTACACATGGACCCGGACTCCCTTCGGATACCTCAACTCCGGCAATGAATTCAACATTTTCCTACATAAGGCCATGCCCGACCTGGGTGCGAGGGGTAACCTGGCTTATGTAGATGATGTCCTCATCAAAAGTTCATCTGTGGAGGAACACATCGCGGAGATCCGTTATGTTCTGACACAGTTGAGGGCCGCCGGAGCAAAACTTTCCTTTCAGAAAGCACAGTGGTGTAGAACCCGTGTTAATTTCTTGGGGCATGAGATTACTCCTCAGGGTCTCTGTCCCCAGGAAAAGAAAGTGGAAGCACTTCAGAAACTGAAAGACCCCACAACTCTGCGGGAACTAAGGAGCCTCCTTGGACTGACTAATTACAGCAGAAAGTTCATTGAGGGCTACGCAGAGATCACCAGACCCCTGATTCATCTCCTGAAGGGGGGGGTCAAGTGGGAATGGGGTCCAGAACAATCCGAGGCAGTAAGACAACTCAAAAGAAGCCTCTCACAAGCGCCTTGCCTAGCTTACCCTGTCAGAAACAAGGAGTTCTTCCTGGAGACGGGGTTCTCTGATACGTGCTTGACGGCAGTATTATACCAAAAGCATGACAAGGTCAATAAAGTAATCTCCTATGCGAGCAAAACTTTATCCTCTGTGGAGGAAAAATTCAACGATTGTGAGAAGGCACTCCTGGCAACGGTGTGGGCATTGAAGAATTACCGCCCGTTTATCCAGGGGGAACACATCATAGTGGAGACTCCACACCAGCCTCTGCAATATCTCCAAAGTGACAGAATCCGGGCCGGAAATGTGAGTAATTCCCGAATTACTTCCTGGATTCTGTCAATGCAAGGCTTTCCTGTGGAGGTCAGATATGGCCAAAACAAGAAGAGTCCCCTCGCGCAAGGTCTGGCTGACTTGCATGATTGTGCCAGAGAAAAATGTCTCGAGGACGAAAGTCTGAAAATCAAGGACAACATGGAGGCATACCTTAATTCCCCACACAAAGTCTTTGAAGAAGACAAGTGTGAGGGAATGCCCACTGTGTATGTGGATGGATGCTCTTACCATGTTGACAACAACGGGGAGAAAGAACTGGTGGCCGGCGTAGGGAATGCATGGGTGAATGAGTCCCCAGAACCCTCCGCTGGATACAAAATTGGTCCCCGAAATAGTCAGGTGGCAGAATTGATGGCTGTGCATCAGGCCATCCTCACTGCTGTCCAGCATCAACTCCACGAACTGGTCATAATCACAGATTCAGATTATGTACGGAACGGGTTCGTGGAGCACCTGGTTAATTGGAAAACCAGAGGCATGTTATGTGCTAACAACAAACCCTTGAAACATGGGAAGTTGATCCAAAACATTGATGATCTGGTCACATTGAATGGGATGACCATCTACTGGAAAAAGATCAAGGGTCATTCCAAAGTAGAGGGACCAGACAAAACTGGAAATGACTTAGCTGATCAGCTGGCCAAAACCGGGGCCATCCAAAGGGATCTAATTGAGATTGAGTCCCTGTTGGGGGAAATCCAGGTCACTGCTATCACTAGGTCCCAGACAAATGCTCACAACGACCTTTCAATTGCACAATGGAGTAAGGAGACCCCTGATGATGATTTGATTACCGCTCAGAAGGGGGATCCAATAATTGGTAAATTTTACCAGCACCTTGAGGACCCTGAGAACTTTCCCCTGACGGATACCGATTACATTGGGAAAGAGGACCTAAGAGTGTTGATGAAATGTCCAAAAATGTTCCGAATCCAAGACGGTTTGTTGGTAAGGAAATCCAAAGCTGGCCACGATCAGTGGGTGGTTCCTACCTCATTCCGAAGCCTGATGTTAAGTCACGCCCATGATGCGGCCACCGCCGGTCATAGGGGGTTTCACACAACACTGGAAATCTTAAGAGAGGTTGCATACTGGCCACACATGGGCCAGGACCTCAACCAATATTTGAAGGGTTGTCTTGTGTGTGCACAATTTCAGCCGACATCCCTCACACACCGGGCGCCTTTACAAAAGAGGGGAATGACACTGCCATGGTCAGATTTACAAATCGACTTTGTAGGCCCCGTGATTCGCTCGGCTAGGGGGAATAAGTACATGTTGACTGTGACATGCTTGTTTACCAAGTGGGTGGAATGTCTCCCAGCCCCAAACTGCAAGGCAGAAACTGCAGCTGCCTTGATGATTAACCACATCTTTTCCCATTTTGGTCTACCTCAAAGGATTGAGTCAGACAGAGGTAGCCACTTCACCAGTGAAGTAATGACAAAGATGTGGGAGATACTGGGGGTCAAAAGGAAGTTGCATATTGCTTATCGGCCAGCTTCTTCTGGGGCATTAGAGAGATATAACCGGACAATTGTGAGCATATTAAAGTAGTTTGTGGCAGATTCTGGGCCAAGTTGGGATATCCGACTACCTCTGGTCCTAATGGCCATCAGATCTACCCCTTCATCTGCAACCAAAATGTCACCATTTGAGTTGATGACTGGGCGCAAGATGGTGCTTCCTCAGCATTTGCTCTATAGGACCCAAGAGCAGACACTGATAAATGCCTCCACTACTCATGAGTATGTAGAGAATTTAAGGAAACACCTCCAACATGCTTTTGCTTATGCTCAGCGGAATCTAGAAAGATCAGCTGATAGCATGAAGACCGACTATGACCTGAAAACTTCCAGGAATGAATATCAGGTGGGAGACCGGGTCTATCTATACAACTTCCAAAGGAACCAGGCCAAGCAGCGCAAATTTTTGCCTACATGGAAGGGACCCTTTGAGATCGTCGATAAGATCTCCCCTGTGGCCTACAAGATCCGCATCCCCAAAGGCGGTTCGGCAGAGGGGGAAGACAAGTGGGTCCACATAAACCAGTTGAAATGTTGCCATCCCAGGCACACTCTGCAACAACTGGAGGAATCCTCTGGAATCCTAGCGGGTACTGTCTCAGACTAATTCAGTTCCAATCATAAAACATACCACATCTAGTCTCTAAAATATTGTGATTTGCATGAAACTGTCTCTTAGTTATACTGTTTTTTTTTTTTTTTTCAAAATAAGAATGTAATGTTTCGTTATGATAAAATGCATATGCTGCCCCACTATCTCAACAGTGGTGGAAAAACGTCTATGAGTAGGTATTGCCACTCTTCCTTTGTCGTCCTAGGAGAAAGAAAACCTGAAGACGGGCCAAGGAGGACGATCCGGAGACCGGGAACGAAGATCCAATGGGCCCAGTGGACCGCCCAATACTCCCATCAGGACCGGCGAGGAGAACCGATCGATCCGACCGGATGGAGGAAAAGATGCTGAACTGTGCCATTTATCGGAAGAAGAGGAGAACTACATCCCAGATCTTGCGGGTCCCACCAGTGAAGGATCAGATGGCCACCGCAAGAAGGGGGGCTTGTGGGATGTATTTACCCATGCATCCGGGCCCTACTTCAAAACTGTGCAGTACTGGCATTGAAAACATCATAATGGCCAGAGCGCCCCAGAAAATGCACAGGAAAATCCCATTTTGCCTATATTGTGAGTTCAGAGATGCAATGCTGATTGCCAAAAGCAAACCCATACTGTTGGGAATTCGTTTTTCTTGAATGTCAAAGATGGCAAAATCATGGGCACAGAATTACTTTACTGCAGAAACACACCAATGCCATGTCCTGAACATGGACAATCTACTCCATATAATATCACTTGCTGAAAGGAATCAATCTAAAAAAAAAAAAATCCCAAGGATGGATGCAGTAACCACAAAATCCTGATGGTGGCGCTAGCGGTCTAAACTCTGACAGGAGAGCTGTCTTGCAAACTGCATGAGTGCAAAGAAAGGGGTCTTATTTCATCAAAGGTTCAAAGGGGTTGCATGTCCTGAGAACTCTTGACACTTCAGAACTCAACACAAGAAGCCAGGAAGTAACAGGGTTCTGTTAATTAAATGCAAAGTGGCCCCCTGGCCTCCTGATGTGAGCTTGCCAGACACCACACAAAGGACCCTTTCCTCTGAAAGGAATATGTTAATTCTGGATGTTTGCTGTCAACAAAGATCTGCCAGCCAGCAGAGATCTGGGACTGACCCACCCAAGTCTTGGAGGCGGACTTCAACACTCTGAGGACTGAATTGAAAGTAAAATATATATTTTACAAAAACACTGATAACTCTTTGTAATCAAATGACAGAAATGTATAATTTTGAGAGCTTTAATTTAAAAAATGTACCTTTAATTCAAGCCCAAACTCCAATTTGTGTGATGTTCTGGGGCAAAACCCCATTGTTTATTAATATTACAGACTCCCTGTTTCAGCTAGACAAACGAAAATGCATTGGTATGTGGGTAGATATGTGAGGAACAGTTGTATAAAATTTAATGAAGATCCAATGTTGTTCAGCACATGAAAAAGTGCTAGAAGTTGCCATTTTTGAATGCAAGCTCCTAGAAAGAGCAGATTTGGACAGAGACATGGCTAAATTCAGCCACACCATGTATATGTAATTTCAAGCAACTGTGTAACTGTGAAATATGTCTTTTATTATCAAATATAGAATGTGTGCAATCCGACAGAGGAGTGTCCTATCTGCAAGCCATAAAATGACATCCCTCTGACTCACAGTTCATTCCCCAATCAAGTGACAAATGGAAGTTTGACCAATTAGAAGCTGAGAGAGAGGTAGGGTCAGTGATGCTAGAACACACCCACATTAAAAACACATAAAAGCAGAGAGTCAGGACAGATAGAGACCTTCAAATTCCATCTGCAGCGGGACGCTCTGCCGGAAAAATCCATACTTTACCTCCATCAAACCTCCAGAGAGCCAAACTAGAGACTTCAATCTATCCAGAACTAGAGACCAGACCAGAGGGAGAAAGCAGTGCTGTACCCAGAGAGAAAGCAGTGCTGTGCCCAGAGAGAGACCCGAGCCCAGTCCAAAACCCTGACCAGATCCATGGCGAGGCCCATTTCACTCAAGAATATAGTGTGAGTACCTAGAAAACTGTGCAGAACCAATCTCTTAGTTAAAATAATATAATTCAATCTATTTAATCTAAGTAGAACTGCCTCCTAACTGTCACCTGTCATTTGTAAAGCTGTCACTTGTCATTTTCTAGTCGCAAGCTGCACTTGTCTTTTTGAACTTTAAAATTTCAAATCTGAAAAACGACCTTCACAAAATCGCTCATATCTCCGCAACCGTTTGTGCTAGAGACTTGCAATAACTTTTATTTGAAAGCTTAGAATCTTAGCTTTGAATCGCACCTAGAACCGCATTCCTACCCCTTATAGTTTTACCGCAATCGCGGAACACGCATCCGCGAATTTTACCGCGATTTGCAAATTTCTCCACATGTAAAAAGACAGCAGTTTTTCTTCCATTTGCCAGAAATTCGTTTAACCTGCTAACTATCCCTGCATCATTGCTAGTGTGAGCCTGGACTAATATTAACTAGATACCACTCACCCTGAACCTCTGAAAGGGAATTAAAAGCATTTCCAGCATATTTCTCATCCATTGCTAGCACATATCAAAGCATTTGCCTGTGTTTTAAACTTCTGTCGTGTAAGCTTGCTGGGGTGAACTGATTTACATTGATTGCATTTCTGAGAACTGTGTGTTTTCCTTCCATTTCCTTGCCTTGCATAAAGGGGGGGAGGGGATTGCCAGAGAAAAGTGATTACATTGATTTGTTGAAATCATATTGAGTATTTTCTATACTGCATTTAATTCATTCAACCTTACATCCATTTGAACTCTATAAAGCATTTTGTACCACTTTCTTCTTTTGTTCCTATTTACCAGTGTGCTACCTTATCCATTTCATCTCAACTCCTTAGTAATTATAAAGAAGTGTGCTAGTGCCAGATTCTCTGTTGTTAATCTTCATCATATCAGATTAAGTGTGCTATTCAATTATTAATTTATTATAAAGCGTGATATATATATCTATTTTAAATTATCAAATAAACCTTTTAAACTTGCAAAACAGAACTACTTCTTGGCTCAGTGGGGTCAGGGGGATTCCAAGAGAGGGGTGTTATACAGGGGTAGTCATCCAGAACGCATGAACTGGACCTAAAGATATATCAATAAGGGTTTTCATTCAGTATTCTAGACTAGGCGTTAACTTAGCTGTAGTGCTGAATTGAATCCTCTTACACTGTGTGATGGGGTTCATTGAAACATATATGACTTGTTCTATTCCAGCTCAGCACGTGAATGCTGATCTACAGAACAAGGTGGAAACGTTTCAAAACATTCATGTGGAAAGTACTGTCAAAGAAAACACAAACATAAAGACAAGTACTACACTCAGTGCCAATTTGGCTTTCCAAGGCTTAGGACACCGGTTGCTCGAGTGAATGGTTTAATGTCATCTGTTAGACACCATGTTACAAGTAAGTCACAGAGAAATATCTACCATTTAAAAAGAAACAAGGAATGCCAATGTATTAATGATTCCAATCCTGTCATTGCTTAGCTATTGAATCAAAATACTGATGTACAGTTTATTGCTGATAATTCAACAGCTGTTGCTCGTTATGTTACAGCATACATGACAAAAGCAAAAAAGAGCAATGCGGATTATGGTCTTTGCATCGAAAATGATGCATCGAAATTGAAATGCATCGTAAGAAATCCATCAAAACTAGATTAATCGAAATCCTATTGTTTGCATTAAAAGTACATATCCATCGAAACTTGTCCATTAAATATAGGAATGGACAAGTTTCTATGGATATGTACTTTTAAATGTAAAAAATAGCATTTCAATGCATTTTTTTTAACGTTCAGATGTTACATGGAGCTGTCCAGTGCTGAAATGCCAGCTCCTTGTAACATTTTTTGTGTTTATTGCAGATTGGGGGGTTCCCACCAACCCTCCCAACCCCAATGCAAACCCCCCCTTAACCCTAACCCAAGCCTAACCCTAACTTTAACCATAAATCTAACCCCTAATCTAACTCTTAATCTAACCCTTAATGTAACCCTAAATCTAACCCTTAATCTAACCCTTAATCTAACCTCAACCCTAACCCTAATCCTAACTCTAACCCTAATTTGAACCCTAAATCTAACCCTTAATCTAACCCTTAATCTAACCCCAACCCCAAATCTAACCCTAACCCTAATTATCCATCGAAATTATCCATCACAATTAATTCAATTAATATGCTTTTTGATGGAAAAGCAATTCAATTAATACATTTTGATGGATAGGCATTTCATGGATAGGAATTAGATGGAAATACCAGATACCGAGCAATGCAACTGAAGTATGGGCAGATTTATCATCAGAGAAAAGTCTCAGTCAGAAACTTGTAGGCTTTGGTTTGAAGATGCTTTCACATAGAGAGTGTGACAGCTATTTAGCTGTAGGATGGCTAACTAGTTTGTCTCTTTATGGATATAGCGTTAATGTAGTTTGGTTAAGTCTTGGACCAGATAGTACTAGAAATCAGGTATTGCAGCCTTTAACTGAAATTGAGCAGTTAGCTGAAGCAGCACCTGATAGTACAGAGATTTTGAAAACCAAATACATATTATCCGAATCGATCTGAATTGTTGGAGGATCATTGCTTATATGAAGTAGCACAACGCTATTCATATCGAAATATTGCAGCAAACAGTGACAGAGGACGGTTTAAAGTACATGGATGTAGTGGTTGTCTAGTGAGACGTGAAAAGGCAAGTCTCATTAGCCACATGGAACTGTCTTGCCAAAGTGCAGAGAAACATTAATAATTTAATTACTTGGATGTTTTGAAACTTGTGAAAACTATTTTTTTGCAAAAAAATACTTAAATAGATATCCAAAATTTTAGCAGTATTTGGATTTACTGGAGGAAGAACTTGGATCAAGAAGAACTGTTGGAAGCTGACTTGGCAAAAGAGACTCCTGGGGCAGTCAAGATTCTGCAGCAGGAAGTCAACATGTCCTTGGTGAGCCAATTATTCAAACTAATGTTGTGCTTACTATGGAGGAAGTAGAAATTGCAATGGAACAAAGTAAAGTTGCAGATGTGACTTGTGAGAATTTGTTAATGAACTGAATAAAGAGCAAAAAGAAGTTTTCAATAAAATTAAAGATAGGTTCTTACATTGTTAACTGCATGACAAGCGTGAATGCTCTTGTGTGCAATACACACCTGTATTGTTGTATGTTAGTAGACAAGCAGGAACACGTCAGTCTTTTTTGATTAATGCAATAACAGCTATCATCCAAAATATAACAAAATCCTCTTTGTCATGTATTGTAGGTGCTCCAACAGGTTTACCAGCATTTAATATAGGAGGTGGTACTTTACATCACCTGTTGTTCTTGCCAGTGGAGCATGACAACAAACTAGAGTATCAGAATCTTGTATCAAGTGCAGCACAAGAGGTAGGAAATGTTCATAGAAAATGAAATACCTTAATTGTATGGTGTCTTACTTGATGCTAGCATCCATTCACCAGCAAACGCAAGAGGTTTTGAAGACTGACTACAACATTTTGTTTGGAGGTAAACATGTAGTACACACGTACTTGTTTTTGGAGGCTCTGCACAATTTATGCTTTTTAAGGATACCTTTGTGAAAAGAGCACAGTTTCCTTTGTACTCTGCTTGTGCTTATGCAATAACTATTCCTAAATCACAAGGGTTGACTTTAGAAGCAGCACTTATTGACATTGGTCTTTCAGTGTTCAAAGAAGGAAAGTGATATGCACCTTTCTCATGGTGAAAAATACAGGTTTATGTTTAATAAGCTTTGATGAAAGGAAAGTGACAGCCGATAATTCTTGCATTGAAGAATATAATAGGTTGCATGCACTATATGCTCCTCGCCCGAACCTTATACCTGCCCCTATGAAGCACTCATCCAGGAAACGTAGGACGTCAGTGAAAGCACATTTAAATGAAATCAGTCCTTGTAAGAGTAAAAAACAACCAAATTTAATGGATTTGGAGAGTCGTTCAACTGTAACAAACTCTCATTGGAGCTTTAGTAATGGAACAGGAGTTGAATGCTATTGCAATGCAGCTTTGCGTGTCTTGTTTCAAAGGACTCCATTGATGCAAGAAATAGCTTCTACAGAAGAGGAGCAGCTATGTGTTGAACTTTCATTTCTTAAAATATCTGTAGATGAAAATACACAAAGTTTACATTCGGCAACATCAATCCGAAATGTAGTTGCTGTTGCAAGTCAAAATCAACAATTTTCTCAAAATATACAGGAAGATAGTAAAGAATTTGTAATGAATGTCTTTGAGATATTAGTGAAAGAAACTGTTAATGTAGATAGGTATGTCAGAATTAGTTACAAGTGGAATCATATCTGTCCAAAATGTAAGAAAGTGTATTCTACTCCAGATCTTTGTTAAAGATGTGTCTATCTGCATGTGCCTGATCAGAAAAGTCTACTATTTTCTGATCTTGTGAATCTAAACATGCAAAATAAAAATGTGAAATAGAAAAATAGGCTAATACTTGTTTTATGTAAAGTAGGACATGATCTGTAATTAGGATGTTTTTACAAATAGTACTAAATACATGCAGTGGTAGTATTGTGAATATTATATCATTTAGAAGAGAAAATAGCATTCTGCAATCTTCTACTTTTTTTATTGTGTAAAACACTGCGGGCCTCATTACGAGGTTGGCTGAATGGGTTTACCGGCTCTCTATTACGAGGTTCCCTTGCGGGACCCGCAAAGAACGTCTGGTCAAACCAGACGTCCTTTGCGGGTCCCGCAAAGGGATGAAGGAGCTAATAACGGCCCCGGTATTAACGGCCCTTTATTAGCTCCATCCCATTCCCATCCCATTGAGCCCTATAAGGGCTCAAATGGGAATGGGGATTGGTTTTATGAATGAGGAATTACCGGGTCCTCCAAGGTTGGAATGACCCGGGAATTCCTCATTCACAGAACCCAAACCCGGATCCAATTTTGGAGGGAGCCATGGCGCTAACAGCACCATGGCTACCTCCAAACTCGTAATGAGTCCCTGTATATTTCAATATGAACAATTGTTACCTATATGAGTGAGGTTACATATATGGTCCCATGTACATTATTTTGAGTGTGAGGGAGTGTAGAAGCTGATGACTGTTTACATCCGTAAAAGGTAAACAATAGGTTGTAGATACACACACACATAGTGCAATTGAAATACAAAATCAAAATAACTGACTGAAAAGGTTACTTTTGTTAAATGTATAAATATGTTTTATGTGCAGTGTGGAGTTTTTAGAAAAATCAGACAATCTATTCAGTCATTAAACAGTGCATATTCTTTCATTTTGTATGGTAGGTTTAAGATAATTGTGATTAGCTTCTAAGGTGTGCAGGTGGCCAGAAAAAGGATGCACACCGAATTATGAAAGAAGTTATGAGATGGCAATGTAGATATAATTTTTATAATTTGGAATACATTTGATATAGTTAAACAAGGTATTCCACACTGTGTAGCAGTATCAGTGGTAAGAGAAGTTTAGATAATAATGTGTTTATTCAACATTTTTTATTGTCTAAACATTATTTATATTATAGGTATGACTATAGTTTAAAAAGATTAATACTCAAAATAATGTTAAAGTGTTGGCATGTCTTCATTTATTTCTTTGTAAATGTTATATGCCTTGGTTTCTTAGTAAAGATTGCATAAAGTAATCTGTAAATTAGTCATCATGTAGCATAAAATAATCTTTGTGTAGTATTGTACTATCTGTACATTGTAGTGAAAGGCATTTACTGGTGTACAAGCTATGGATGCTGTAGGGAATTCTTTTCCGAATTTGCTGATTCAAAAAGTAGTTTGTAATGACTTAAATATTAAGTATTTAAAATAACAGAACAGAGTTTATTTTTTCCATTGAGAAGTTTTTTCCTCTATAGCATGTTTAATTAACACAACTTGGTAATGGTTGTGTACTTGAAATACAATCAGTATTTGTCTAACATCATTATGAGAAAAAAAACATAAATCATTTGGTATTTATTTTGTTATGATGTACACCATAGTACCGCTTCAGGGGTGATAGTGGATGGTATAAATGGCCTTTACCATTAATATTAAGTACATTTTATTTGTTTTTAGAGTTCCTATATGGAAGAAAGTGGCAAGGACATATAAAGGTATTTGGTAAGACTCTGTTATGTTATTTTTATGGTATTTGACATTTATATAGTGCTCTATATATCATTGGTATGGCCTCAAAGCACTTGTGGGTTGAACACCTTTGGGGACCGTAGTCCAGGTAAATCGAGAGAGTAGGGTATCACAGGGTGCTTTGGAGCACACAATATGTGAGCAGCTGATGCGATTGCCTGATGGTAGCTGGATCCTAACATTTGGTGTGGTGGTATTGAGAGATCAGTTGAATGTGTGCAGTCTGGTGGTTGGTCTCCGAGACTGCATTCTGGCGGCATTAGGCCTGTGTGGGACACTTATGTGTCCAGCAAGGCAGATTATTTTGTGGGTTAAAGCTGGGTTCTAGCAGGATGTTGAGGGGTTCATGGCATATTGTCCGTATGTGAGCAGCTAGGCCGAAATTGATCATGGGGTGTAGCTGCGCTCAATTGTGTGTTGGTGTAGAGTAGAGAGTGAGCATAGTGATAGGAGAGGTGAGTGTCTGGAGTGGATGTTTTATTGTTACAAGCCCACTTTTCCGGATTACAATCACGCGTTTCGTGGTAGCTGCACTCAGAGGGAGATGGCACAGGAGGCAGCTAGAGATGTGTAGTAGACTCAGGAAGCGGATGGTCAGCAGTGATATATATAGCGCCTGTAGGACGCTAAGGTTGTTATCTATGGTAACCGTTTCCTGATTCTGTCTTGGTGACTTATTAGTCACTTTCTGTGGAGTCATAGCTCGGTATCTCCTCAAACATTTGTCCGCAGACTGTAATGACTTTCCAATGTAATGTCATTGAAGTCGTGCTCCATGGTGTTTCTGGGTTTCAGCAGACCTGAATGGTCTTAATCAGGTTTTACGGAAAGAACCAGGTTTTTAGAGCTTTGCGGAAGGCCATGTAGTCTTGGGTGTGTTGAATGTGTGGGGGTAGTGATTTCCAAAGAGCTGGAGCCAAGGTTGAGAAGGCGGATCCTCCAATGCTGTCGGAATTGAAGGTTGGAATCAATAGTAAGAGGGCAGTGCTTGATCTTAGGGTGCGTGATGGGAGGTAGGGTTTAATCTTCTCTTGTAGGTACATTGGGCCGGTCTTGTACACTGCTCAGTGGGTAATGCATAGGGTTTTGAAGGTGGCTCTTCGCAGACAGGGAGACAGTAAAGGGTGCGGAGAGCAGCGAAGATGTGGTCTCTCTGTCCCGGGGCAAGAACGAGTTGGCGGCAGCGTTTTGGGATCTTTGGAGTTTGTTAAATTGGTATGCCAGTGCTCCCAGGTATAAGGAGTTGGCATAGTCCAGTCTTGACATAACAATGGACATAACAGCTGCAAGTCTGTTGAGATAGGTTAGGTAAGGAAAAATGTGTTTGAGGAGTTTGAGGGGGAAGTGACAGGATTTTCATTCATTATTGATCTGACGGGAGAGGGTTAGGCTTGAGAACATAGTGCAGCCAAGGTTTATTTTGGAGTTGGGGTGCCAAGAGACGGGGGCCATGGGAGTGGTTGCAGGAGAAGGGCAGCATTGCCGCACACCATGATTTAAGTTTTATCTGGGTACAGAAGGAGGTGATTTCTTGTCATCCATTGGTCAATATCACTGAGGAAAGGTTCAAGGCCGGGACATGGGTTGGGGATTGTTTTGGGGATTCTTAGGATCATTTGAGTATCGTCAGCGTAATTGTAACAGGAGAGGTTGGCCGTGTGGATGAGTCCTGGTATAGTGGTCAGATAGAGGTTGAAAAGGAGAGCAGAGAGGCAGGTGCCTTGGGGTACTCCAGTGCTCACAGCGTAAGCAGTTGAGACAAAAGGGGAGAGGAAAGTGATTTGTTTCCTGTTGCTGAGTAAGGAGAAAATCCATTTGAGTGCCAAGCCATGGATTCCTAG
This sequence comes from Ambystoma mexicanum, assembly GCF_040938575.1. Classification (NCBI taxonomy): domain Eukaryota; kingdom Metazoa; phylum Chordata; class Amphibia; order Caudata; family Ambystomatidae; genus Ambystoma; species Ambystoma mexicanum. Next base: position 218,051,806 of record NC_090931.1, read on the forward strand.
GGAGTAGAGGCGGTCAAGGAGGTTAGAATGGTTAACGGTGTCAAAGGCTGCTGACAGATCAAGGAGAATCAGCGCTGCGCAACCCTAAGAGTCTGCTGCTACCTTGAGATCATCCCAGATTGAAATCAGAGTGGTTTCTGTTCCATGGCATGGCCGGAAGCCTGAAAACATGGGGTTGAGTAGTTTGTTGGATTCTACGAAGTGGTTGAGCTGGGAGTATGCAGTGCGGTCAATACGTTTTGCAAGAAATCTGGTGTTGGAGATCAGCCTGTAATCCTTAGGGTCAAGGGGGTTGAGGGATGCCTTCTTTTTAGAAGAGGTTTGACGCGCTATTTTAAAGGCCTCTGGAAAGGAAAAGCGAGACAGGGGTGGAGGGGAGAACCAGAGGGTCTGCCGCTGGATAGTAGATCTAGGAACTCGTCTCTCGAGATGGGTTAAAAAGGGTTGAATGCTGGCATTGTGGTCGTCAGGGCAATGGGATCGGGAGGGGTAGGTGTGGGGCAGGGGTTGAAGGTGGAGAGTTTGGTGTTAAGGCTTACCATCCTGTCAAGTGCAGTGTTGTAGAAATGTAGAGAGAGGGAGTCGTAGAGCATTTGCATGTGAGTGATTTGGGCAGAGGTGCAAGTAGGTTTCATGGATTCAGAGATGATCTTCTGGATTTCTTTGCTGCTGCTGCCACAGTTCAGAAATTGTTTATTGTAATAGGCCTTTCTGACCTTTCGGATCTCGGATTTGTAATTATGGTGGTGGTGGACGAAGATAGCTCTGCTGAGAGCGGTTTTAGATGCTCGCCGTTTATGCTCAAGAGAGTTATTTTGTCTTCAGGTGGGGCGTGAACCATTTGGGGGACAGTCCTTTGCGTGAACCTGCTGGGCATGAGAGGAATTAGTGATTCTTTCAGCCAGGACTCAAAGGATTGGATGGTTAAGGGTCTGCCACAGGTCAGCACTGCTGGGGGACAGAATAGCTGGGCTTCAGCTAGGTTGGGGAGTACCTTGACTTTGTTCCAGCATTTGTCATCAAAAGTGGGGGCAGGGGGAGCCGTGGGAGGAGGGGCTGGTGTGTGAATAGAGAAAGTGATGGCAGAGTGGTCTGTTCAGATAAGCGGTTTGGGACTGTATATGGAGACAATGTCATAGGAGATGAAGATTGCGTCAAGGGTGTGACCACCTGAGTAATTTGGTCCCGGGAGTATGCAGGGAGAGGTTAATTGCCTCAAGACTGTCAACCAGAGGTTGGGTCATGGGGTTGTTGGGCATATAGAACCATATATTGAAATCTCCCAGTAGTGTGAGTGTTGGGTGATTTACCTGAATGGTAGCTATTGAGTCACAGAGATTGTTGGCAAAATGTCTGTCATATCCTGAGTGAGTGTTGATGGTAGCAAGAGTTTTACTAGAAGGGATTCATAGGTAGCATTGCATGTCTGGGTTGCGACAAGTGAGAAAGAGAAATTAGGTTTGTAGAGAATTGCCACTCCGCCACCTCTGGAAGGTCTGTTGTGGACAACAAGTGGGTAGTCAGGGGGGGTGGCCTTATGCGCGACTGGTGCAAAATCGTCGGAGAACCAAGTTTCAGTGATACAAATGAGGTCAGGATTGTCAGAGGATAAGAGGTCAAAGATGGTGTGTGTGTTTCTCACCACGGAGCGGGCATTGAAAAGGAGGCATGTGACTACATGAAGGGAGTTGATTTTCATGACGCTCATCGCTGGAAGTGCTCGGTGGACAAAGGTGCCCAGTGAGATGGGAGGTGTGGTAGGATCAGTGGGTGCACTCAATATGTGAGCAGCTGATGGTGGGCAGGGGGTAGTGGGAGATCTGGATGCATGTACTCTTTGAGGGTTGGGTGAGTGGATTAGGTCAATGGGGAGCGGGAAGAGTAGGGGGGTGATGGTAGGTACATGAGAGATGTGGTGGGAAGGATCAGGGGGGAGGGTGGTGAGTGGTGCACATGTGGTGTGAGGGGTTAGGTGAGTTGTTTGTGGTTCGAGTCTGGAGGGCCCCGGGGGTCTAGGTGTACTGGGTGAGAAGTCGAGAATAAGGGGTTGGAGACCGTGGGAAAGGATGGGAGGTTGGACCAATGGACAAGTGGTCAGATATGGAGAGTCAAAGGAGAGGGCCAGTCACCCTTTCTGTGTTTTGTGTGTCTGGCTGCCAGAGGAGTATGAGAGAGAGTAGGAGGGCAGGGGGAGTAGAGAATGAAGTGACTGTTTTAGAAAGGGTGAGACGTGCGACTTTCAGAGAAGGAAAAGGGTATCAAGGGGGAGATCTGTGGGTGGGTTTTGAGTAGGAGCTGAGGGGGGAGAAGGTGGTGTGGGAGGTAGGGTGAGAGGGTATCACAGATGAAGATAGGGGGCGGCAGGCTGTGCCGAATTGTGGGGTGTGGTTGTCCTCGAGGGATTGCGCTGTCAAGGGGATGCTGGGTTTTTGAGGGAGATGTGGTGGGGGTGAGGACGTGTGGGACTGAGGTGAGGGGGTGGATGGGGAGCATGTTGGTAGAGGTGTGACGATGTTGGTGTAACGCAGAGCTCTACATGAGTGGGTGTGTGGTAGTGCGGGTATCAGAGGGGGATTGGCAGTGGCAGGGAGGGCTGAGGAGGGGGTCTTGGTCTGGGGGAGGAGTTCCTGAATGAGCACAGTGATGCTGTGGTAGTGGCAGGATAATTGTGATATTTGGAGCGCCAGAGAGATCCTCTGGCTTGTGAGTTTGAGATTGCGCAGGGTGTATGGACGGGGAGAAGGGGGTCGTTCTCAATGGTTTCCAGGGGGTAGAGGGAGGGGTGAGGGTTTGATGAGTGGGGTGATTGGTGCACCAGAGTTCTCCTCTGATCTTACGGTTAGAGGCAGAATGATGATTGGGGGGTGGGCAAAGGGGGGTCAGAGTGTATCAGTGTTTGGAGGCAAGGGTCGTAAGTGGTGAACCAATGTGGGATATAGGGGAGTTCATGAAGTTAAGTGCTAAAGCGGAGGTTATGCACTGGGAGGGGTGAGTTAAAGGGTGTTATGGGGGTGGGTATGTTGCAGAAGGGCCAGGGAGGAGGGGTCGGAGAGGCAGTCTTTGTTAATGTGGTATCTTGATCTGGGAGGGGAGGTCAGTCACGTTTGTGGGATGGAGTAGTCTAGCAGCAGTGTGATGTGGGGGTCAGAGAGTGGCTGCTCATCTAAAGGGCAGGGAAGGAAGGTATCTGTGGTAAATAACCAAGACTAAGATGGCAGAGGCTGTACTGAATGGTAATTCAATAGCAGCTCGTTGACAGGTGACAAGACTGAGATTCTGGTTGTTGGTACTTCTTCAGTTTCTTCTTCTTGGTCTCCTGTTTTCTGGCCCTCTTCTTTCGGTCCCTTTCCCACTGCTGCCTGAGTGGCAATGAACTTGGGGGTAAAGCTTTCTGCTTTCCTGTCGATGGCCCCCCAGGTTGGTGCGGTTTGTCAATCTGGCCATTTTCAATTGAAAATTCTCAAGAAGGTCCTTCCATTTATTCCTATCCATCTGCTAGCCCCAGTGGTCTCTACTTTAGTTCTTAGCAAGATTGATTACTGTAATTCTCTTTATTTGGCTCAACCATACTACTTGATACGGTGCCTCCAGGTTCTCCAGAATTCGGCCGCTCGCCTTGCCATGGTCACCCTTTTTTGGGAACATACTTCCCCTGTTTTGAGTTTGCTCCATTGGCTTCAGGTGGCCAAACGTCCCCATTTTAAGTCTTTAAGTGGTACATCTGGCTTTCTATGGTGTTAGCCCAGAGAACCTGCAGCAGAAATTCCAGTCATATGTTCCTGCTTGTGCTTTTTGCTCTCGGGTCCGCTTTCTCCTGGCTGTCCCCAGGGTTAATCGTGCCAGAACTGATGGACGTTCCTTCTCCTTCAGAGCTGCTGTTCTCTGGAATGCTCTGCCTGCATCCTTGCGTATGGTCTCAGCGCTTCTGCAATTTAGGAAGGCGTTAAAAACCTTACTATTCTAGTGCTTCCTCTTTTTGCTTTTCGTGATCATTGCTTTTAGCTTTAGCGCCAGGTTCCCTTTTGGTGTTGGTTGCGCTACACTCTCGGGTGTGAAAAACGTTAACATAACATAACATAGAATTTGGGTCACCTGGATAGAGGGGGAAGGGGCCTAACGCGGGGGAAACAGTAAATGCAAATACAGAGATGTAGCACCTAGATTGGGAACACCCGGAAAGCAGCACCTGTATTGGGATCACCTGGATAGCAGTACTTGGATTGGGAATACCTAGATAGAGGGAGAAGGGCCAAACATGGATGGACCACAGTAAATGCAATAACCATAGATGTAATAACAGCGCCTCGATTTGGGACAAATGGACAGAGGGGTAAAGGGTCTAAAATCCAATAACAGTAAATGCAGTAACAGAAGATGCAATAGCAGCACCTAGATTTGGGGCACCTGGCTAGAGGGAGAAAGGGCCTAATATGGGGAAAAAAAATGCAATAACCCTAGATGTATACTATACTAGATGCTAATTTGATGCAGACTATGGCTATTGGGGCTGATTACGTAAGGCAGTATTTGGTTAGAGTCAAATCTAATAGCAGAAAGACTCAATAGGAGGGGTTACAATGAATTTCGATGAGTTTGTACACTTCACAGAAGAGCAGCAGGTGCAGGTCTCCTACCTGGTCGGACATTGCTGGTTGACGGCTGCAAGGATCACAGGCTAACACGGGCCAACACGGTCTGGAGCTTCCACTTCAATAGCTGGTGTCCTTTAGCTCAGGCCCTTCACAACGGTAGCTGCACAGGCAGGGGCTGTCCTGGATGTGTGCTCTAAGTGGGTTCCTGATGACTAATCAGGGGAGGGAAGGGGAGCAGGGACGAAAACGAGGAACTGAGCCCGGGAGAGGTTCAGGGTAAGGAAAGCGCAATCGGGGGCGTGGGGTCTTTGAAGAAACATATAATACTAAGTGCCTGCAAACAGGGCCCAGGAGGGCCAACACTCACCTGCAATGCCTGGAAAAGGTGGCGTGCAGGGAGGGATGCCGAGGCACATGGCCAGGCAAGCTCAGGCCAGATGACCAATCAGGGGTGGGGGTGGAATGGGAGGCCGGAGCAGGGAGGGGAACGAGGAACTGAGTCTGGGAGAGGGTTGGGGTAAGGAAAGTGCGATTGGTAGTCTTTAAAAAATAGGAATAAATGCTAAGTGGCTGCAAACAGGGCCAAGGAGGGCCAATACCCACCTGCAACACCTGTAAAAGGTGGCGTGCAGGGAGGTATGCTGAGACACAAGGCCAGGCAGATTGCAAGCATGCTTTGCAGCCGTCGCCCAGCGGCGACCGCAAGATAAGACAGTTTCGGGTGGGAGATGCAACCTTTACTGTGGCCCACTGAACTGCCATACTTCATGCTTACCTCCATTCTCAATGTGTATCTCGCCTTGCATTAGGCTATTCCGCTGCCGGGTAGTCGTACTTTGTTTTGCTGTTCTTGCAAGCTGTTTCTCTGTTTTTCGGTTGCTTCTGCTGCCTTTTCTCCCTGTCCAGGTGTTTGTTTAGGCCTCTATGATTGTTTCTCTGCATTCCTCCGCAGGCTTGCATTTTTCCCTCTAGGTGAATGTATTGGCCTCTATCACTCTGCCTTGCATCTCTTATGCTGGGATCTCTACTGTTGCCCTTCAGGGCTCTCTTGGTTTAGCTGAGCATGGTAGCCACCCATCAAATTCTCCATGCACTACCTGTTGTTACCCATGCTTTGTCTCTGCGCTCTGCTGTTGCCTGCTGCTCCCTCTCCCCACCCCGTTCTCGACTCCCCTCCTTGTGCACTTGTGGAATGCAGCTTTGGGCAGTGTTTTCCTTCTCCTCCCCTCCTCTCGTCTCTCTTTCTCCTCCCCTCTATCACACACACTAAGTTGGTCTCAATTTCCCCCATCTTTTCTTACTGCTTCTCTATCCCCTATTCTTCTCTTCTCACTAAGTCTGGAAGGAAGAAGATCAAGAAGGACACCCTTGTCTCCAATCCAGGCCTTTCCATCGCTGACACCTATTTCAGTTCCTCTTCCAGATATACTCTCACTGATGTCCTCTTTGTCGTTCCTTCACCTGACCTATGGACCCTTCATGGCATACTGTCATTTTATCGCCGCACTTTTCATTGCAGGGTTTTTTGCCGCGATTTTTTTTTCGTAAAAAAAACCATCACATTTTTTGGGGGGGTAAATTTAAAAAAAAATGGGTTTGGGTGTTCGGGATGTAAAAAAAAGAAGAAAAAAAGGGGGGGGTTGGGAGAGTTAACCCCCCAAAAAAATAAAAAAACATTTCGATGTTTTTTTCAGAACAAAATCGCGGCAAAAAACCCCGCGATGAAAAGAGCGGCGATGAAATCACGTAGAACCCCCTTCATTTGGTTGCACTTCTCGTTCCTTCCTCCTTCTCTCGCATTAATGGTGGCACCCGGTGCAAAGCCCCCTTCCAGAGTCATCATTAATGTATATCTAGATGAAACCATCATTGTCCAGGGCCCTCAGCCTAATGTCCTTCTATTTGATAGGCGCTTACCCTTTCTCATCAACTTCCTTCCTTCTGCTATTCCTTCTGCCACTTCTCAGGCCACTATGCCCCCTCCTCCTTCTACTGCTCTGGCTCCCTTGCCATCCACTACATCCCTGGCTCCCCGGCCACCTCTGCCCTACTCCCCCTCACCTCTCAGGCTCCCTTGCCATTCATTCACTACCTCTATGGCACCTTTGCTGACTCACACTTCCACCTCTCCTCGGTCACCTCTGTTCTCTACCTCTCAGGCTCCCTTGCCATCCACTACCTCTCTGGCTCATTTGCCACCTCCTCTTTCCACCTCTCTGACTCCTCTGCCACTGCCGTTGGGGAATCCTCTCTCCCCTGTGCTCCTACCCCCTGAAGTCTTTCAAAAGTGGTAAACTGCTTCATGTCGTTACCCTTAACTCTTGCTCTGCTGTCAAACACTCCTCTGACATCTGCCACCTCCTTGAGCTTCTGGACCTGGATGTTCTCGCTCTTAGCGAGACATGGTTCATGGAAAGCCCTGTCACAAGCTTTGACAAACTCCTTTCTGAGGGCTAGAAAATCCTTTCTGAGCACTAGCCCAACAGGTCTGGATGCGGAGTGGCCATGGTCTTTCCTGAGTTGATCACTGATTCCATCATCCCCACTCTGTCCTACTCCACCTTTGAATGCCTGGTCTGCAGGCTCTCTATCTCTCCTGGCCTCTCTCTGACCTTGGCCACCAACTACAGGCCACCTGGCCTGGACACCCTCTTCCTCTCTGAAAACTCTGGTCTCTCCTCCTCTCTCCTGTCCTCCACCTCCCAGTTTCTCCTCCTTTGGGATCTCAACATCCACCTGGACTCCCCAGACTCCTCCGTGCTTTTGAAGGCTTAGACCACTGAACGTACACTCCAGAGTAAATACACCCCGGTAGGGAATAAAAACAAGAGATAGTTTTTGCAAGAATAACAACCTTTATATAATATAAATGCCAGCAAAGAACTCTGCTGCCCGAGATCGCTCTGCCAAACATTACACGGGCAGCACATTAAAAAGGCCTGAGGCATCCTCCGTGACATTATCATATAGGGTAAAAATCCACATTGCTTGTTGTTACAATACATATACAAGTACCTGCTCCATAGGGGACGCCAGGCGGTAATTGGCTGATTCATCCCTGTCAATCGGGCTCCACGTGGGTCAGCTGGGCTCGTCTCGGCGGTAAAGGTCAGGACAAAAATGAGACACAATCTATCTAGTCTAAGCTAAACAAATAAGACAGGCTATTCATTCATTCTGGACAAAACAGGAAAGGGGTGTCATGGTGAGAGGAGGGTAAAATACAGTTGTACTGACTCCCACATTCAGGGCATCGTTAATACTGCAGTTCCCGCACCCAATGCCTCCCCTGTGGATTTGATCTATGATTTACCTTCCCCAGTGCTTCATGATACGAAAAGATATGTGCTGCCCTTGCAGAGATATATGGCCGCACAGCTTCAGATCTGTGTTTGGCATCTTAGAGTGGTCAGGATCAGAGTGTTGGATGCTTATCAAGAAGTGGATAGGTAGGGGGTCGGCTGCTGGTGTGTGGCCGGCTCTGGCCTGACTAGGTGGTGGTCAGGGGCACAATGGCAGTTTAGTGGAGATGGATGGATGCCATGCAGGGGCCTGGTACAGTCTCACGCTCTTCGCAGGGCACATTCTTGGTAGCAATACTAGATATTTGCAACATTGAAAGGACAGGAGGAAGATCGACTTCCGTGGGAACAAGGCTCAAGCGGAACAGGCTTGGTGTGCCAATGTCGGCCTGGGAATGAACAGGGGATGCGCACATTTGCAGGCCATCAACAAGTCTGGTCTTGGCATAATACAAAATGGAGTCGAGGAGCAGGGGCATGGCTAGCGCTATTCGCCTACTTCTACGCGCTATGGGGCTTTTATTTCTGCCCTAAGGGTGGGGATACTCCCCGCTTGTAGGTTATATCGCCTTGTGGGTGGTCCGCCTAACTTGAAAGTGCCTAGGGAGATGGGATAGGTTCATTTCCATCCAAACACTCTTTCACAACATATGCAACTCGCTTTCTCTCCCATTCTTCCTTCTGTCCCGACTCACTCTGTCGGCCACACCTTGCATGCTCTCCTCTCTTCAGGCATACCCCTCTCTAATCCTCTCACTAGTCCTCTCTCCTGGCCTGACCACTTTCTTCTTTCTTCACACTTGAATCTTCATGTGTCCTTTCCAAAGGCCCTCCCAGCACTGTCACCTTCCTTCGTGGTCATTCGACCTATGAAGCGCGCGTCAGTGGTTGCCTTTGCCTCCACCTTCTCCCCTACATCTACACCTGTAGCTGACTCCCATCGTGACACAGCCCTTTCAAACCTTCACCTCTCCATCTCTAACACTCTAAATATATTTTCCCCTGTCATGAGGATCCTCCTGATGCCTGCCACTAAGTGCAACTCTTGGTACGACTCCGATTTGGCTGTTTTGAAATGCCAGTGGAGGATTGCTGAGCAGAAGTGGGGAGCTCTGCGTGTACCCCCTGGCAAACTGTCCTGTCGCCTGTCGCATTCTCCAAAGGCAATACTCTCTAATCTCTAAGAAGAAGGTCCACATTCAAGCCTGCATCTCTGCAACCTCTAACAACACAACCAAACTTTTCAAAATCTGCAAGGAGATGGCCAATCCCACTGCAGTATCCTCCACTCTTAACCTTCCCAGACCCTCTGCATGGCTCTGGCTTCTCATTTAACCACTAAAACCCAGGACATCCTGTCCACACTCTCCTACGCTTCCCTCAGGCCTGCCTTGGCCACCCCCCCCTCCTTTTCACCCCCTTCTCTCCTCTAACACCTGTAGATATTTCCAGACAAGCCTGGCCGATGAAAGTCTCATCTAAACAGGTGACCTCCTGCTCCTCCAGAACCATCAAGGACAACATTGGTTCTCCTGCTCCACCCTTGGCCAATCTATGTAAGCACTCCTTCACCACTGGCACTTTTCCCTCTCTTCTCAAGCACTAGCTTGTGCACTCCCTCCATTCCACCAAACTATCGCCCGATCTCTATCACTCCTTTCCTGGGCAAACTCCTGGAGAAGTTGGCTATATCCCAGAAAACCCTCCACACCGAATCTGTTGGTTGTCTCCATGACCATCAGTCTGGCTTCAGAGCAGCTAGAGGCATGGAAACTGCACTACTGAACACCTGTGAAGATCTGGTCTTAAATCTCGACTCTAGTTCTCCCTCTGTCCCCATTCTCCTCAACCTTTCCTCTGACACAGCCAACCACAACATCATGATTACTCGTCTCTGCGAGACCCTTGGCATCTGGCTTGGCTGACCTCCTGGTTCTATGTGAATAGACCTCTTTTTAAATGTCTCAAGAGAAAAAGACCGATTTACATTGACCGATTTTCTTTTAATCGGAAAACCGGTATTGTAAAGGTATTTTTCTCTTGAGACCTTTAGAATGTGGCTTTGGTATTGATTTTTACATGTTCGGGGGTTTTTATCCCACAAGCCCCACATTGTTCCTTGCTGCCCCACCCCCACCATCCCCCAGTCACCACTACCCCGAACCAAAACGCATTCATACACACAGCGCACACACCAACACACACACACCCACAAATCCCCATCTCTTAGCCCCCTCCCACCATCCCCCACTCCCCCAAACCAAAACACATACATACATACATACAAAACACATAGAAACACACACACACCCACACACCCATTCTCATGGTCCTGCGCTTCCGTGTCCCAACCTGCCAGTCAGCCCCTACGCACACTCGTGTGTGGCAGAGGCGTGACAGTTGGATTAAGAAAGACCGCTCTGTGACCGCCCAGAGTGGTCTTTCTAAATTGGTCTTTAAGTGAAAAGATATTTGTTTAAAGATCTTTTCACTTAGGACTTATCTCCTTCCTCCTGGACCGACCCTCCCAGGTTCAGCTTGTTTCCTTTCTCTCCACCACCTCTCTTTCTACACGTGGTGTTCCCCAGGGCTCTATCCTCTTCCCTCAGCTCTTCAATGTCTATCTGGCACCTTTGGCTCTCCTTTTCTCTACCTTCACCGCTAACCTTTAGTGTTATGTGAATGACATGCAGCTCTCTTTCAGGCTACCCTCAGCCTCCTACTCGCTCATCCATTACTGTCTATCTGCTGTTCAGTCATGGTGCGCCTTTAACGATCCCTGCCTCAACACAAGCAAGACTGAGATCCTTCACATTGGAACCCCTGTTCCCGCTTTCCTTCTATCACTCTGGCCGTCCTCCTTGGGCCATCTGCCCTCACTCTCTGGTGAGTCAAAAAACCTTGGAGTGATCTTCAACTCTCCTTCTCTCCACACATCACGGACCTTGGCAAGAAGGCTCACTTCCAACTGTACCACCTGTATTCTCCCTTTTCTCATCTTCCCCCAGATGCTCACTGTCTCCAGAACTCTGGTTCTCTCTATGCTAGACTACTGCAACAGCCTCTTTCTCAATCGGCCTACCTCTACTCTTCGCTCTCTTCAGCTCATTCTGAACAGGACCGCAACACTTATCATTGGCCTCAAGCCCAGGCACTGCATCTCTTGAGCCCTGAAATCCCTCCATTGGCTCTTGGTGGCTGCAAGGGTCAGGTTTAAGACCCTCTGCATCATCCACAAGGCATTTTGGGGCAGTGGCCCTCACTACCTTCAACTATCTCTTCCTAAGTACCTTCCTCCTAGAGCCCTTTGATCGTCTACGTCTAACTCTCTGTGGGTGAGTCGATTTTCCAAGCAGGGATTGGGTTTAGAACTCTCTCCTCTACAGGGGCCTCCCTCTGGTATGGCCTCTGTGCCTCTCTCCACATTGAGCCAGACCTTGTTAATTTCTGCAAACTCCTCAAGACCTACCTTTTCTCCGCTTATTTCTCTCTCCCTCTAACCTGCTAACCTTCCCTTGATCCTGCTCTGTCTGCTGACTGGCTGCCTGGTTGTCCCCTGAGTCTTACCGGACAACAGTCCCCTCCTGACCTGTCCCCCTGCACTTGCCGCCTGGCCCTACCAGCACTGCCGCCTGGCTAACCTTGTATTACTGGATTGGGATTGTCCCTTTTAGTCCCAGCCTCCAAGCACTTTACTCAGGGCTCTGCTGCTCTGGGTGCACTTCTCCCTGTACCCTCCTGCCTGCACTTCTTGTTTGTGCAATTTGACAATCTGAATGACACAAGGCCTAGTATAATCCTTGTTGTGTCCTCCCTCGCCTTGTTGCGCCTTGAAACAGTTGTTTATAGGCGCATAGTAAATAACCAACCAATCAATCAATCAACACTCATGGAGAGACTGGCTACCCCACCCGCTTGCACACTTATCTTACAACCTGCAGAAAAAATGCAGGTGAACTAGGTTCTGCAGGTTGTAAAATAATTGTCCAAGTGGGAAAGGTAGCCAGTCTCTCCATGTGTGTTGTGCTTTTCAGTTCTCTCCAAGTAGAGGCATCCCCCCTGTGAACAGAAAGTTGGGGATACCCAATAGTGTTTGGGAGCCATGTCTGATGGACACTAATTCAACAAATTGGAGGTGTAGAATATGCACTTAAATGTTGTGATAATTGAGTTGTTTCCAGGACAGATTTTTAGAATTGTAAATTAATTGCATGGATTGGTTCGCCTATGTTTGCACATTTGTACACATAATTTGCCTATGTGCATTTTTTGTCTTTGCACTATTAAGTGCAAAAGAGAGATGTAAAATGCTGCCGACATCACCCTTACATCTCCCTTTTGTACTTTGCAGCGCACATTGAGTACACCTGCCTGGAATCTGCACATACTAGGCAGCATTTACAATGGATTCCTGTGGGATCCACCTCCTTTTTGCTGGTGTAAATGGCAGGCCTATTGTACAGGAATCCACAGCATTTACTTCAGCATGAAAATGTCACGCTGGTGTAGAGCTGCCACGTTTGTATAGTGGTGGTGGAAACGTGTGTTCCGTTCTGGGTCACCTCTCTCCACCATAAACATTGACACCCAATGTATTGTTGGATGCATGCAGGACTCGAGAGTGTGCTCAGCAAATCCTGGACGTTTGGTGGCTTATATGCCAAGGCCTTTCTCTCTGTTGTGCCCCGGGTCACATTCTGGGGTTTTAATTCTGGGACCGGCAAACCTGAGGCAAGAGTGGCCAAGACAAGACTAGACTGTATGCACAGGTGAATGCTGTTGGAAACAGAAAGTCAGGGAATGGAGTTGGCGTTCTCATTTTCTTTCTACTAGCAGAAGAAGGTCTGTATACCCCAGGCTGGGGCACAGTATGCCACTCTGCGGACAAACTGAGGCGATCTGAAATTCCTACAGTGGTGATTAAATGCAGCATAAAAACCTGTTAACACAACATCATCTTGTGTCTGTCATTGATTTCCTTTATTTACACTTCTGTGTGGGTCATAATTTGGTTATGCTGTTCTTGCATAGACTACATTTTGATAGTCTGCAATTTGGCTGTGCACATTTGGTCCATTTGACCAAATACACACATCTATGTATGTGTGTGTGTGAGGGTAGAGGATATTGGGGGGTACCCCGAAATAATAAAACAAAAGTGTTGAAGTTGGGTCGACCAAATATGTACACGCAAATTGTAGGCTATCAAAGTAGAACTGATAGTTTGTCTTTGAGCAGTGGCATTTTTAGTTTTGGCTATGAGGTGGCGCACGCCAAAACTAATGCATTGGAGTACAGTTGGGAAGAGATGACATCCTTGTACACAATGCTTAACACAATGCGTGTAGGTGCTGTTTGGGTATATTTAACCACCCATTGACTTCCCATAGTCTTGTTAATTTCTATGGCCATTCCCACCCACTTGCTGCCCTTCTCTGACCAAACACACCCTCCTGGGATTTATTTTGGCTCACACCTTAAAATCAAGCATTGGACTTGAAGTGCCTGCCAGTTTTTTTAATTTTCTTTTAAAAATATAATTCTTCTGTGAGCTAATGGTCTAATTAGTGCTGTAAACTGCTAATGGTGTGATACAAATGTTATAACTATGTCTGCCTTTTGCCACTTGATTTGTAATCAGTATGTGTGTCCCTCACTGATTCCTGTTAAAAACAAACATTAGCAAAGCCAACAGTTTTACTTTGAGTACAGGCATTAGAAAGTCACTTTTCAGACACTGCTAGCATATGCCCAGGTACTGCACTCTTTTCAAGCTGCTACCATTAATGGCCAGTTAGTACCATTATGCAATGCATCGTAAATACCTTTCCCACATCTATATAAAAGCCAAAACAGTTGGAATGGTCAGTGTTTGTTTACATTTCTCTAGGTCACCTTGGGATCTCAAAGTACATTTCTGGATGTGAAATCACAGGACAGGGCCAAACCTCGAAGCGGGTCCAGTGGCATGTTTTTATATTAAAAACACATCGCACAGATTTTGAGAAATCCTTGGTAGCAAAAAAGATGAACTTGTTTGGTTGTTTTGCAAAATTGTCTACATGCCCTAAGGGAAGTGCTGGAGAATGAAAAGAACCATTCTCTTGTAATGGAATAGATCTTGCATTAAAGCACTGCACATGGCCATCCTCGCCCATTGTGAAGGAAATGTGCACAAATTCCCCTTCTAACAGGGTGAGCTTTTTAAAGGCTCTGCTCCTACTCACAAGGACAGGCGCTACTCTCTGAGAGGTGTCCTTGCGCACAACCAATGCTTAATTTGTAAAAAAAATAAGTGCCATCGCTCAGCATTTTTCTATGTTGGCTACAGGTGCTTTATATGGCCCTACCCGTCAGGAAGGTGTTGAAGACTTTAATGCTTGGAAAATTGTGGGGATTTGACAAAAAGATTACCATTTTTATTAAAGGAAAGGCAGTGACCACTGGTGAATTTGAAAAAAGACAGAGGTGTAAATCACATTAACGGGTGACGCGAGCGAGCAAGACTCACTTCTTCACTGAGTTTTGGAGGGGTTACCGATCCATGAAAAAGTCTGAAAATATGGGCATTATGGCTCATTTTATAGAATAATGTTCTAAAAAAATGGCTAAGTGGTTATAGGTTTACTTACACTTATGAAGGGAACATAAATAAGATGCATAATCTGCAACATACATGCAGCCTCCTTTGTAAAGAACTGGTCAGCATAGAAAGGGTTCTCGCTCAAGAAGAATTCATCCAGCACCAGTGCAAGCTTCCGTCACAAATAACAGGTAAATCTGCAGATGCAGCTGATCAACGTTCATAGAACAGGCACCACATGGTCCTCAGCAATCCAGGCTTCTCACTCAGGAAGAATTCATCCAGCACCAGTGCAAGCTTCCTTCACAAATAACAGATCAAGTTGCAGGCGCAGCAGATCAACGTTCATAGAACAGGCACCACATGGACCTCAGCAATCCAGGATTCTCACTCAGGAAGAATTAATCCATCTCACACATGTAGAATGTGTCCAGTAGCAGTGCAAGCTTTTAAATGATTCATTCAGTCAGAAAAGGTCAGATTGAGCTGTGGTGCTCTTCTTTGATAGCTAATGTGATTATCCTAACTTCTGCTTGACACGTGTGGGGATGGAGGCTGTGGCAATAGACCTTTGAAGGGGTGGTGGGCCTGTCTCTCTAATCCACATTTGGTGCAGTTTTGAAGATTTCCTCGGTGTATGCTGCAGTGGCCTCTGTGGGTTTGGTAGGGCACGTTTTTCACACACAGAACAGACACATTATGGGCAGCAGCACTGCAAGTTTTAATGACAAACCAACTAGTCACATCATGTGCAACACTAACGTAAGCAGAACTGCGCATTTCAGTTTTTAAACACACACACAGAATGGGTCAATATGAACTTCCCTCACGGAATACATCAAGAGCTAAATTCAAACAAAACAAAAACAATGATCTCCCCTCCGGAAGCCAATACAACACAGGCATACCTGACCTGGCCATCGGGCATGGGAACCCAACCAGAGACATCGATAGTGATAAATAAAATCTGGGAATTCTCATGGACAATTCACTCTCTTTGGAACCACAAGTAAACACAATAGCAAAAAAAGAATTCTACGATTAATAAGAGGTATCCTCCCTCTCCTCAATTTCCCACACAGAACCTTGTGATCATCTCCTTGGCATTTTCAAGAATTGACAATGCAAACAATCTCAACCTTGTGAATGCTTGAACGCCTCGTGAAAAAACAACAAGGCATCCAAAATACCACAGCAAGATTACTCCTGAGACTAAATAGAAGGCACTACATCACACTGGCCCTGAGAAGTCTACACTGGCTGCCAGTAAAGAAATGCATTAACTTCAAAGCCCCCTTCAATGCTCATAAATCACTACACAGAGGAGGAGCTGAATTCCTCCAAGATACAATCAACTGTTACCAACCAGCAAGAAGCTTAAGATCAAGCAACAACCTCCAAATAGAAACAAGTCATTACCAGAAATGGACATTTGGAGGAACCACCTTCTCCTATCTGAGAGCCAAACTATGGAACTTGATACCGAAGGAAATAAGAATGATGGAAGACCACCTAACATTCACAAAATAACTAAAACATGGCTAGTCAACTCACTGAGTTAAACATAGACGCACACCCAACAAACCATACTCCTGGACCCAGCCCTCCAGATAAGGAGCGTATTGGTGCTTTTTACGCATTAAAATAATGTAAATATGCCACATTTTATTTTTATTTTCGTACCATTTACGCAGGATGGCCATAGTACTTTGTTGAGAATTCCCCTATTCTTTCATTCCAGTAGATGGTGCTGGAACACATATTTAGCAAATGCTAGCATTCATTTCCTCCTTCTACAGTGACCAGAGCGGCTGGAACAATGTGTTCCTCTTTACATCCTGAGGCCCTGCATTAACTTCTGTAGGTAAGCCCCCTCCTGGGCTCTATGTTCCGGTGCACGATGGCGCCACAGTTGACTTTGGGACTCTGGCTAAATTGAACTCTGAGGTGTGGCATCTGCTTCATGTTATGATTGTGTACTTTTTGAGAATTTTGGCAGAGTCGTGTGTCTGCTGATGTGCTTTTTTGTGTGCTGGCCTCACTGACCCCACGAGGCATGGCCATTCCAAGGTCGCAGTTTCCTTCCATCAGTGCCGGTGTGCTTTTGTTTTCAACGCTGGGTGCCTGTGATTGGGCATGGCCTCTTACAACTGGGCAATGAGGAGGCCGGCAGGCTTGGCCTGCCCTCCTCACAAGGCCCACTCGGACACTCCTGGCCCTGTCTACCCCTGTCCACCAAGGTACGCTGCTATGCCGCCCCGTAAGTGTCTGTGTGCCCCCACTGCCCCTCGGATGTGCCTGTGTGCCCCCACTACCCCTTGAATGTGTCTGTGTGCCCCCACTGCCCCTCGAATGTGTCTGCGTTCCCCCACTGCCCCTTGAATGTGTCTGTGTTCTCCCTCTGCCCTTGAATGTGTCTGTGTGCCCCCACTGCCCTCAGTGTGCCTGTGTGCCCTCTCTGCCCCCCCCCCAGTGTGCCTGTGTGTGCCCTCTGCCCCTCGAATGCATCTGTGTTCCCCCTCTGCCCCTGAATGCGTCTGTGTGCCCCCACTGCCCCTCGAGTGTGTCTGTGTCCCGCCTCTGCCCCCGTTAAGCATGTCTGTGTGCCCCCACTGCCCCTCGAATGTGTCTGTGTTCCCCCTCTGCCCCGTAAGTGTGTGTGTGCCCCCACTGCCCCTCGAATGCATCTGTGTTCCCCCTCTGCCCCCGTAAGCATCTGTGTGCCCCCACTGCCCCGGAAGTGTCTGCGTGCCCCCACTGCCCCTCGAATGTGCCTGTGTGCCCCCACTACCCCTCGAATGTGCCTGTGTGCCCCCACTGCCCCTCAAATGTGACTGTGTGCCCCCACTGCCCCTCGAATGTGTCTGTGTTCCCCCTCTGCCCCTGAATTTGTCTGTGTGCCCCCACTGCCCCCCAGTGTGCCTCTGTGCCCCCTCTGCCCCCAGTATGTCTGTGTGCCCCCTCTGACCCTCGAATGTGTCTGTGTGCCCCCACTGCCCCTCAAATGCACCTGTGTGCCCCCTCTGCCCCCCAGTGTGCCTGTGTGCCCCCTCTGCCCCTTGAATGCATCTGTGTTCCCCCTCTGCACCTCAAATGCGTCTGTGTTCCCCCTCTGCACCTCGAATGTGTCTGTGTGTTCCCCATCTGCCCCTGTGTCTGTGTGCCCCCACTGCCCCTTGAATGTGCCTGTGCTCCCCCTCTGCCCCCGTAAGTGTGTGTGTGTGCGCCCCCAATACCCTTGAATGTGTCTGTGTTCCCCCTCTGCCCCGTAAGTGTCTGTGTTCCCCCTCAGCCCCCCTAGTGTGCCTGTGTGCCTCCTCTGCCCCCCTAGTGTGCCTGTGTGCCCCCACTGCCCCTCAAATGTGTCTGTGTTCCCCCTATGCCCCCGAATTGTGTCTTGTGTGCCCCTCTGCCCCCCTAGTGTGCCTGTGTGCCTGTGTACCCCCACTGCCCCTCGAATGTGTCTGTGTTATCCTCTGCCCCCCAGTGTGCCTGTGTGCCCCCACTGCCCCTCGAATGAGTCTGTGTTCTCCCTCTGCCCCCAAATTTTGTCTGTGTGCCCCCTCTGCCCCTCTAGTGTGCCTGTGTGCCCCCACTCCCCCCCAGTGTGTCTGTGTTCCCCCTCTGCCCCCGAATGTGTCAGTGTGTCCTCCCTGCCCCCCCAGTGTCTGTGTTCCCCCTCTGCCCCCCGAGTGTGTCTATGTTCTTCCTCTGCCACCGAGTGTGTCTGTGTGCCCCCTCTGCCCCCCGGGTGTGTCTGTGTTCCCCCTTTGCTCCCCCAGTGTGCCTATCTGCCCCTACTGCCCCCCTAGTGTGTCTGTGTGCCCCCTCTGGCCCTTTTTCCCCTCAGGGCACCCTCATCTCTACCCTTCCCTTCTTGCAGTCCCCTCCTCTCCCCTTCCCCCCTTTTCTCTTAAAGTCCACCTCTCACCCCCCCTTGCCCTCCGTGATGTTTCCCTTTCCCCCTTACCCCTTTCCTGCCTTGCATCCTTTCCCCTCTCCTCCCCCCCTGTCTTCTCTTACCGTCCCTCCCTACACCGCCTTCCCTCCCTTCTGTAATCTCCGGCACTACCCCAATTGCCGTCAGGCATAGTAAATTGTAGTCGCCTGTCTTTTTGAAGCCTCTCCCCCTGCCCCCCTCCTCTGTAACATTGAAGCTGCACTGGAATAGTCTCATTACAATGAGTAATGTAGTTAGATGCCCCTACACAAGTAAGTTTGCCACTTCTCCACCGTCTCTGAAGTTGGTGCCCCTCCCAACATTTGAAGGGTTAGCCCCACCTAAATTTTAGCCTAGGTGCACCCCGGATGTGCGCACTTGCATTTTGTTAGGCAGAGAGGCGAGGGAAGCCTTTCCCTGAAGCTGGCAGTGTTAACTTTTTACTGTATTTGTTCAGAAAAATGTACTTGGAAGAAACGCAGTAAAACTTTAAAGCTGTTACTTTCAAGAAAGACTTCCATCACCTCTCTGCATATTGCGCTTTAAAATATACTATTCGATAGTATGTGTTGGATACGTTTTACTCTCTTGCAGAGGAGAAAACACATTTTTACTCTCTTGATATTACATTTACTCTCTAATTTGAAAAAACATGCGTAAAATACTCCCACCTCAAAATCTTATCTGGAGCACTGCCTGGACCAAAGCAAACATTGGACAATAGAGAATGGAAAACCGACAATTAAACTACTCAACACCCAGAGATCACTGGAAGGCCAACTAACCAAGCCTCCCTTCTCTCTTTCACACAGCCACAATCTCTTACATACTAGACACGCTCAGAGGGCTAGTGAAAAAAACAACCAAAATACTCAAACTACACTCCCATTTATAATCATGCAGCAAATCCAATATCTGCAAACAACAAACAACTAGACACTAGACGCCACCTTTCACGACACAACCAGCCCAGTGCACATCAAAATAGCTCACACACACAGATGACAGTTTCTCCTGGTTCTGCACACATCAATAGATGAGCACAACCTTTATCCTTTCCCTCTGTCCCTTTGTAAACAACCCCACCCACCTTTCTTACAAAGCCACTTGAGTGCCTGGAGACCATGCAAATGGCCACAGTGCACGGTATAAATCAACATAACATACCGATAGCCATCAGTAGAAGGGAATTTCCACAAACAGATCGGGTACAGAATGTACTACACTTGTTCATGTTATTTCAAATACAGTATGTCAACATGAGCTGCAGAAGTGAATGTTTCGCTCACAAACAAGTGACCATGAACTTCAATAGTGCAAGCTTCTCTTGCACAGAAGAAATCAACATCAGCATCAGCAGTGAAACCTTTCCCCAACTAGAAAAGGCCTTTTGGGCTGTACTGGTGCAAGGTAACCATCCTCCAACACAGAACAGTAAAGTAGCAGTGCAAGCTTGCATACAAAAAATAGGTACTGCATGGGGCTTAACATGCAAGCTTCCATTAGGTAGAATGGTTGCAGCATGGGTCTCAGCAGTGCAAGCTTCTCTCACATACAATAATCTTAGCATTGTCCTTAGCAGTTCAAACTCCACTCACAAAGAATGTCACAGTAATTGTCTCAGTAGTGCAAGCTCCTATTATGTAAAACATCATGTCTGTCCCAAGTGAAAGCTCACTGCAAGAAAAAAAGGTTATATGTTGGCCTCAGCAGTGACCCCACATATATTCATCACAGTATGGACCTTTGTAGAGCCTGCTCCCTTCATGGGCAACAGTTGCAGCATGGGCATTTGCAGTCTATGCTCCACTCAAAAGAACAGACACAATGGTATAAGCAGTGGCAGTTCAATCTCTGCTTATATGGAACATGCATAGAATGGGCTTCCACAGTGCAGGTGTCCCTCTAATGTAACATGCATTGCATGTGGCTCAGCAGTACATTCACTCTTCATGTAGAATAGGCACTGCATGGGTTTTAGTTCCCGTCTTGTATCCAGGTCTTCTGTAAACTTTCCAACATCATGCTGTGCTCCTAGGCTACCACATAAAATCGGCACAATTGGGACATTGGTAATGCCTGTTCCCTCACATATAATAACCACAGCATGAGCCTCTGCAGTGTCCCCTTCAGCCAACTACATCCCCTGCAAACTTCCCAACATTATGTTCTGGTCCCTCACATATAATAACCACAGCATGAGCCTCTGCAGTGTCCCCTTCAGCCAACTACGTCCCCTGCAAACTTACCAACATTATGTTCTGGTCCCTCACATATAATAACCACAGCATGAGCCTCTGCAGTGTCCCCTTCAGCCAACTACGTCCCCTGCAAACTTACCAACATTATGTTCTGGTCCCTCACATATAATAACCACAGCATGAGCCTCTGCAGTGTCCCCTTCAGCCAACTACGCCCCTGCAAACTTCCCAACATTATGTTCTGCTACCAGTCTGCAACCTGTAATGGTCACAATATGAGCCCTGGTAATTCCTGCTACCTCACATGAGATAGCCAGAGCATAGGCCTCTGCAGTGCTGCCGTCATGCATTAGGTGCCCTGTAAACTTTCCCACACCATTATGTTCTGCTACCAGACTGCCATATATAATGGTTACATTATGGGCCTTGGGAGTGTCTGCTACCTTCACCTAGAATAATAACCACAGCATGGGCCTCTGCACTGCTGCCGTCATGCATCAAGTGCCCTGCCTACTTTCCCACACCATTATGTTCTGCTACCAAACTGCCATATATAGCTGTCACAATACGGGCTAGTTAGCGTCTGCTACATTCACCTAAAATAGCCAGAGAATGGGCCTCTGCAGTGCTGCATTCATGCATTAGGTGCTCCGCAAACCTCCCCACATCATTATGTTCTGCTACCAGACTGCCATATACAACTGTCACAATATGGGCCTTGGGAGCATCTGCTACCTTCACCAAAAATAGCCAGAGAATGGGCCTCTGCAGTGCTCCTTTCATGCATCAGGTGCCCAGCAAACCTCCCCACATAATTATATTCTGCTACCAGGGTGCCAAATACAAATATCACAAAATGGGGCTTGGGTGTGTCTGCTACCATTACCACAGCATGGGCCTATGCAGTGCTCCCTTCATGCATCAGGTGCCCAGCAAACCTCCCCACATGATTATGTTCTGCTACCAGGGTGCCAAATACAAATATCACAAAATGGGGCTTGGGTGTGTCTGCTACCATTACCACAGCATGGGCCTCTGCAGTGCTGCCTTCATGCATCAGGTGCCCTGCAAACCTCCCCACACCATTATGTTCTGCTACCAGACAGCCATATATAGCTGTCACAATATGGGCTAGGTAGCGTATGGCACCTTCACCTAGAATAGCCAGATAATGGGCCTCTTAAGTATTGCCTGTATGCATTAGGTGCCCGGCAAACTTTCCCAGACCACTATGTTCTGCTACCAGACTGCCACATATAACTGTCACAATATGGGCTATTTAGCGTCTGCTTCCTTCACCTAGAATAGCCAGAGTATGTGCCTCTGCAGTGCTCCCTTCATGCACCAGGTGACCTGAATACTTTCCCACACCATTATATTCTGCTACCAGACTGCTATATTTAACTGTCACAATATGGGCTAGTTAGCGGATGGTACCTTCACCTAGAATAGCCAGAGTATGGGCCTCTACAGTGTTGCCTGTATGCATTAGGTGCCCTGCAAACTTCCCCAGACCAAAATGTTCTGCTACCAGACAGCCACATATAACTGTCACAATATGGGCTGGTTCGCATCTGCTACCTTCACCTACAATAGGCAGAGAATGGGCCTCTGTAGTGCTCCCTTCATGCATTGGGTGCCCAGCAAACTTCCTCACATCATTATGTTTTACAACCAGAATACCATATATAACTGTCATAATATGGGTCTTGGGTGTGCCTGCTACCTTCTCCTCGTATAGCCACAGCATCGGCCTCTGCAGTGATCTCTTCATTCATTTGGGTCCTCTGCAAACCCCCCACTCCAATATTATATTGTGCAACTCGTTCTCCCAGAGTTGCACTAACGAAAAACCTATGAAATTCCATCAAAAAACGTTGTGAAATGGACGTTATGGTTACAAGTGAAACCGAAAACCCCCAGAAATTTGTCAGCTATGGTAAACTAAGCAACCATAACTCGTGCCACCACTGTACACTGCTAAGACTAACAACCAGGACATGAAAGATAACATCGCAAATGTCATTGATGACATCACTGACATCACACATGTGGCCCACTTGTTTTTGTTCAATAACATGTCTAGGTTTGTTTTTTTTACTGACAATGACATTTCCAAAAATTCAATTTGTGCTATGTTTCTAGACATTAATCTTCTTATATATTCTCAAAGTACTTTCCTTAGAATTTGATTTGAGCACATGGTGCACATAAATGTGGCAATAAGCAGGCCTCTAACACACAATTAATCTGTGTACACGATGACCAACTATAATGTTATTGTCATTTTGTGGTGCTGTATTTATTTCTTCCTTGCTTTAGTTTCCCTGTATGCGCCTCAAATTTGTATGTATTCTGGGATTTTATATGTATTTTTTCTACTAACACAAATGTGTGGTAAATTTTGAATGATCTGTTTATGCCATGTTTAATATTACTCAACACTCTCATAAAGTATCATTTATTATTTTACTATCAGAAATTACCAGATAGAAAATATTGTACTGCTATGGTGCATGCTGCAGCCATTATCTATGTGTGAGTATGATTAGGTTCCTGTATTAACAACACTTGAATATAATATTTTGTGTACATGAGTCATTCTTTAATATATTAATTAGTTTGTGATAGGTCTCCCATGACCCCTGATATCTTCTTATCAACATTATAAACACAACCCCTTGTAGGGACAGTTCATCCAAATTAATTTAATATGTGATGTCATTGTGATGTCATCAACGATATTTGTGATGTCATCTGTCATGTCCTGGTTGTTATTCTTAGGTGTGCATGGTGGTGGTGTGAGTTATGGTTGCTTAGCGTGCCATAACTGGCAAATTTCTGGTGGTTTTCGGGTTCCACTTGGAACCATAAGATCCCTTTAACAAAGTTTTTTCATTGAATTTCAAAGGTTTTTATTAGTGGAAATTAACCATAACGTCCCTTTAACAAAGTGTTTTCACTGAATTTTATGGGTTTTTACCAGTGCACCCTAATTTGCTACAACTTCCTCATATCACACTTCCAATATAGCCGCAATTTTGGTTGATGTAGAACTGTGCCATTCTCCACCTCTAAGCAACATTTTTAACACTTCTATAAACTTTTTGTAACTTTTTCCAGTGTTTTTGTGTTCGCCGACATTCGCAAACATCTGAAGTCAAAGTAGACTTTCCAGACAGTGTCACCTGACCAAGCACACGTGCGGCATGAAGACATGTATGCAAACGCGTCCCCACTTTGCAAACGGGTCCATGCTTCTCGAGCAGTTCGAAACTGGATTTCCAGCTGATCTAGGAAGTTTGAAGCTGAAAATGTACCTTTGCACAGCGCCTACACCTATTCTTACTCATTATCCATTAACAATCTAGCACACAGCAAATGCTTGGAAGAATATTAGCAAAACTGCTATTTATCTTCAGAAAAGGCATCAGCTATTGCCATCCCTCCTCCCCAGGAGCCACTACCACCACCACCATCTGAAGAGCCTAGACAAAGGAAGAAGCGCAATAATTCAGAGAACAATGAAGAGGCCCAGGAAGATGATTTAGAGGAATTTCCTACCTCTAGCACCCAGAGAGAATCATGGGTGTGGCAGTTCTTTACCACTGTTGGGAATGTACCAAAGGCTAAGGCTACCAAAGTGAAATGCACTAAGTGCAACGTTTTACTATGTCGCAGACAACCTGGGCAGTACTCCTATGGGACCCGCTCCATGTGCTGCCACGCCAAATCCAACCACCGGGATGCTCTCAGAAAATCTGTTAATTTCCCAGGAAGTAGTAGGCTGTCTTCCTCTGCCTCTTCTTCCTCAGCCAATACTGCCACCACACAGGCTACTTCTGTGGGGCACAACATTCCACCAGCTACCTAGGAAGCCATAAAAGCGGCTGGTGATCCATATATTTTGAAGACAACAGTACTCTGTATATACTGCAACAAGCCACTGTGCAGAGGGGAGCATTTTCGAAGTGCTTTCGAGGCTGTAAACAAGGAGCATGAGAAACACTGTCCCCTAACTTACATGTAATGCACGCCCAAATTCTTCCCCATTTCACCTGCCCCCCAATAGCTCTGCTTGCTGGCCCTTCCCGTATTTCCCTCCCCACCTTACTTGCTGGTCAAAATAAAAAAACACCCCAAAAAAAGGTTCCTTTAGGAACCACCTTTTAAAGTTCAAAGATAGAAGTACATAAAATAAGCTTATAGACTCAAACTACTTTACATTTTTCAGCAAAGTAGTTAGACTCAATAAGATTCTCTAACATTCCCATTAGCTTTTTCTACTATGCTAATGGAAAGGATGGGCAATTGTATACTAGAGAAAAAGAACATTGCACATAAACAATATTCTGTCCCAAATACTTTTCTCTAGCATACGATAAGGACCCTAATCCATAACCCTTCATGACTATCCGCAGTCTCCGCAGTCCCCTCTCCAGTCCATGCATTGTTAAAAAACCCATATTGCACATGCAGAGCATTGCACAAGACAGCCCTCCACCCTTTCTGTTGTTATGTTTGTAGCACTCCCTCATTGCCTGCTTTGAAACAGTCACACATATATCTACCAATCAGTTGAAACAAGTCTACATATAACCCTAACAACATATCCAACTTCCACACACCAAATGCCACTTAAAATGTTCTACAAATCGTATGCATGTGCATTTCACTTGCTTATCCAAAACAATTGTACCCACGGCTGCTATAAATCTACATATGCTTTGTTCAGTTAAAGAAGTGCATGAATGGAAACAGGAGTAGGGATTACCAAGTGCTCAAACAAGCCCACAAGGAAAGTGCCAACACATTCCAAACTGGGAGGCCACTAGCACCCTGCTGGGGCAGAGGAGTCCCAAGGGTGTGGTACACATCCACCAGACACTAGATCTGCAAGTGCAGTGCTGAACGGGGTGGGAGGTGACCTGGTGACGACTAGATATAGGGCCTGGAAACTGTGAGGTTCATGAAGAACTTGGCCACCATTCTCAGTGGCAGGGGTATGAGTTAGCAGGGAAGGGATTAAGTAAAACAGGAACACAAAAGTAGAGTTTTCCGAAGTTTCTGGAACTTAAGGAAGTCCAGCTCAAGTATAAGAGGTGCAGGAAGGCTGTTCCAAAGACAAGCACCGGCTGAAGAGAGAAATATGCCTCCCACTCTCTGTTTCAAAAAGCACTGACAAGCAGAGTATTGGAGTTACAGTAGCGGAGGGCTCTAGCAGGGCAGTATTTAGGGAAATAAAGTTGGACATATTGTAGGTGTTGCAATTAGAAGAAGCCTATTTACACATTTTAGTGCTGCAGCGATATGATCCCTGGGCTTGAGGCCAAAGATAAGTCTTGACACCCTATTCTAGGTTATCCGAATGGGGCATAGACAACAAAGGGGGAGGTTAAGAAAGAGGCTGCTGCAGTAGTCCAGCCTACACAGGACCAGGGCTCTACATGCGTTGAGCTTCTGGGTGAAGGCCAGGAATGGTGCAATGGCAGTAAGGAGCTCAGGATGAAAGCATGGGCTTTCTTTTACAAGCTCTAAAATGTAAGGAGTAAAGGAGAGAGAGGACTAAAAGAAACGCCCAAGGTTTTTGGCCTCACAGGATGGTAAGAGTAGAGGGCCCAAAGACAGCAACCAGAGGGTAGAAGAAAAACAGGGCACGGTGTCACAGTAAAACATATCTCCATCTTACTGGCATTGAGTTACAAATTGTTAGCCACACACAATGCCTCAATGGCGATCAGAAAATTATAGATAAAAAAACAAGGACAACAAATTAGTTCAGGGAAGTTTAAGGAAACCTATCTGTCATTAACATAATGCTGGAAATAAGAAAATAAGAAGGGTATGAGGTGAGCCAGAGGGATGAAATATATATGGAAGTTCCACACTTGTAGGATAAGACCCTAGGGTACTCTTCAGGTATACAATGAGGTGGTGGAATACAAACAGCCAAATTGCAGCTGGTAAGGGTGGTTAGTGAGGAAAACAAATCAGCCAGTCCTGCGCCTGCTCCATGGTGCTAATGGTATCATGTAACCATTTAATGAGGATATAATTGTTGACCTTGTGAAAGGTGGGGGAGACACCAATACGCACTGTCCTCAATTGTACTACAATCAGTGGTCAAAGTAAGTGGGGGAGGTTGGGGGCGGTGCTCATCTACTTTTTTAAATAAAGTGTTACTGTTCCTATACTTTTATTTTAAAAAGAAACCATTCCGGAATAGTTTCACTTTCAAATGAAAGTGTAGGAATATGTTGAAACGTAACTAAATGTTCCCTTAAACAGCAGGTGAATGTGTTTGGTGGTTTGTATTTTGAGTGGGTCGGGGAGTGGTAAAGGGGTGTGTGGGGAGTGGGTGCAGGCCAGCAGGGAACATAGTGCCACTACTTCTTTTCGTAAACTTCGAACACTGCTACAATCATAAATACCATATGGACTTTAATGATATCATTCCACCATATTACAAATACAGTGTACTCCCACTACATTACCTATAATTACTATACAGACATTACTATTGTGGTGGGTGTGGCCAGTGGGCCTACGTCCATGCCCCCAAGAATCTGGCCACTGGCCACAAACACCACACTAAAATTAAACCATATAACAAATATGTACATTACACCTTCAAATAACAAAACTGGCCCTGCCCCCCCACACCACCCAGGATTTGCAAACCCTTGTTTCACCAATAAAAACAGCTCCATGTTATATTTATTGCACTGTTTTACCATTACTATGCCCTCTTTCGGCCATCAAATAACCACAAATGTATTTCCCAAGTTGTTTGCTCACAGTGCTGCCCACGCACTACCGGGGTGTCAGCCAACTGGGCGGCACCCGCACCCACATTTTTCACTTATAAAAACAGCTCTGTATCATCTTTAGTCCACTGCGCACCCTTTCCAGACCCTCATTTGTCCACCAAATAACCCCAAATGTGTTTTCCAGACTTTTTCCCCACCGCGCTATGCACGGACACGAAAGCTGTCCCGGATCCAACATGGCAACCGTTTCAGAAAATATGACTCACCTCACACTTTTTAGCATCCAATGAGGGGTGCGTACGATGTTCATGGACATCATGCCACCCCCTGATTGGTCCAAGGGGGTGCCCGCGAATCGTACCGGGAAGTGACTCAGAATAATTTCTTTTTACCTACTTTTTGGTGGATTTAAAAATAAACTACTGGACGGAATCATACCAAATTTACAAAAGCACTGATTTTGGGACCAAGCAGGCATTCCCCTGCGGGCCTATGGTAGCGGCCCTGTGGCTATGTTTAAGTTGCTCAACTCACAGAAAGTGCACTTTTTGGGTGGCTTATAACTTTGCCCCCTCTGGGACGAATCCTCACCAAACTTTGTGAAAAAGGTACATGGCCCCTTCAGAATGATTCCACAAAGTTTGGTGCGGTTTCATCAAGGGGATGCAAAGTCATGCGGGTCCCTAAATGTGTAGAAAACCCACATAGACAGAAAGGAAAGAAAATGTTCTCACGCCTACAGATCAAACCGCTGGATGTATTTTCACCAAATTTGCGCAAGGAGAGCGGCTTGGTCCCAAACGTATGTTTTTGTAAATTTGGTGTAAATCTGTCCAGTAGCCTCCAAGTAGGTCCGAAAAAATGTTTGTGATATCTGTGTCTGGTCCACGGAATCACTTTCCGTGGACACCCCTCAGACGAATCAGAGATCCCTGTGATGTCCACAGACATCAGAGGTGCCTGCTGATTGGATGGAAAAATCGTGAGGTTTGTCATATTTCTTTAAATGGTTGCCATATTGGGTCCGCGGATAGCACGGTGGGGAAAACGTCTGCAAAACACATTTGGGGTTATTTGATGGTCGAAATAGAGGCTGTAAGTGGTGGGGGGATAAAGATGATATGGAGATATATTTCTAGCTGAAAAAAGAGGGTTCAGGTGCCACCCAGTCCGCGGACACCAGGCTCATCCATGGACATCGCTGTGAACAAATAGTTTGGAAAACACATTTAGGGTTATTTGATGGCTGAAAGTGGGCAAGGTTAGGGGAGTAGAATAAAGATGTATGGAGTTGTTTTTATATGTGAAAAAAGGGTCTGCTGATGTTAATATTGGTGTCCATGGACATCATTTCAATTGCTGGGGGAGCAGGCAAGGTGTATTGAACGTATTTGTTAAATGATTTAATTATATTGTGGTGTTTGTGGTCAGTGGCCACACAGACTATAGTAATAGGTGTTTAGTAATTATAGGTAGAGTAGGGGGAGTATACAGTATTTATAATATGTTGGAATTATATAATTGAGGTGTATATGGCATTTATGATTGTAGTACATTTGAGGATAGTGCTTATGGAATATGTATTTGTTTATACTTGGTATGGCTACTTAGTTGCATACATTGATGAAGCTGGAATCTCTGGTTCTTTTTCTGTGAAAAGAAAATAGTATAATGTGGTAATCAGGATAGTTTGAAAGCTTTAATTGTATACAATTTTACATATACATTTACTTTTTTTTACCCTCATAAACAGTATATTCTATGTACTATGTTTGGTAGAACATTATTGTGTGCTTCACTGTTGTTGTATTGACATCAAATAATCATTGGGCCATTGGGAAAACAAAATCTATAAAGGTTTTTTAAAAAAAATAAACTATCACAATTATGTGAGTCTAAGTGTGATAGTATAATGTAGAGAAGGTCCCAACCCCTTCTGTGGGTCTTGGCAGCCCGGCATCATGAAAGAGACTCTGAAGCACATCAGGACAGAGACTGGACTTCAAAAGACATCAGGTTTATTCTTTTTCAGCAAGGCAGGACACATCATACAGCATCAAAGACATTTCTGGAACTCTCCTTAAAGTTATAAAATGTCCCTCCATATATACTCTTCTTGGTTGGATGAGCTCCCTATTTATGTTGCAGTGCACTCTCATAGCTTCAAGCACTCCAAGACAAGCCCCTTCCCCTTCTAGGGTTGGTTGACTGAACTGTCACTTCCCAAGCTCCAATGTCATACCTACGTATGAAGCTGATTAGAATTGTGTGTGATGTACCTGACCTTTAAAATGCGAACACTACAGACGTCAATCCTGAGATAATTTTAGCAACATCATCATGCCTTCCTGTCGCTGATGCCCAAATATGGGCATCAGCTGTGCCCTCTCTGCTAATTGAAACAGCTGCATGCAACTATTACTATCTTCCCTTGACTGCTACCTCGCTCCCACGGCTCGTCACTATCAAGATTAGAGCTGAGAAATCTAGATACCATGTCCTTGACTACTGAACTCTCACTGAACTACCATGAGGTAATTCTTTCCTCATTTCAGCATGGGTTTACAGAAATCCACTATTTGTATGCACAGCATTATCTCAGAGTTTGCCTTACTTTGTCCCACCCCAAAATGGCTGTTCACCTATGAAATGCCTGACCAACCCAATTTTTACTTAAAACTTGCTACCTGCTCCGATTCAAATCTAGTTTTTTAGTAAATTATGATAAGCAAGTACTACTTAACATACTTTCTATCGCACAAGACATTTCTAGACATTCTGACCCCATAAAATAGATCATCCTTGAAAGCGCTTTTCTGCAAAGCACTATAATTCTGATTCTTGCAACATTTAAAGTCATTGTTCAACCCGATAAATTATCAACATTCGGTTTGAGGTGGAGGGGGTCTATCTCCACTACATTCAGTTTGCGGGGGTATAACCAGCTCCTGTACAATGTGTGTTTGAAATGTGTTGTAAGCAAGGGAATGCTTAAAGTAGTTAGATACCTGTTGGCATATCTTAACTATATTAGACCTTACAAGAATATTTGCAGTAACAACAACTGTCATGGCGTGTTTGAAGTGTATTGCAATTTAGGGTATTTTTGAAGTAGTTAAATACCTGTTGGCATATTCTAACTATCTTGACTTTTAAATGTACTATTGTAGTATTTGGGATGTAGTTAGGTACTTGTTTATGCATTCAAACTGTTTATTGTGCTACAGTTTACTTAGTAGATTTGGGTTGAAGGAATTTTAAGTAGACATTTGTTAGATTTGCTGGAAACCTATATTTTGGAGTGATGAAGGTGTTGTTACATTGCAACCAACCACTTCTTTTTTTGACACATGCAGTATGGTGGCCTGAAGTGGCTGTGGCACCAGTGTGGTATATTATGCCTACTGTTGTAAAGGTTTTCTTGCCAAGAGATACTTGGCCATGTGTAAAGCTAGTGACCTTACAGTTATGTTTGGTACCATCTGAATTGTACCTGTCTTTGCACCCTCTTTCGTCGCCATCCTGTGAGGCCAAAAACCTTGGGGTCATCTTTAAGTTCCTTTCTGATTTACTCTTTACATGTTTGAGCGTGTAAAGAAATCTCATGCTTTCAGTTTGACCTCCTTACAGACATTGTACCATTCCTCACCTTCCCCAGAAGCTAAACGTTTGTAGAGCACTGGTCCTGTATAGAATGGAGTACTGCAACAGCCTCTTCCTTAACCGCCCCGTTTGTTGTTAATGCTCCTTTCTGGTAATCTAGAATAGGGCTGCAAGACTTATCCTTGGCCTCAAGCCCAGGGATAGTATCACTGCAGCCCTAAAATGTGTGCTTTGGCTTATGCTAATCGCAAGGATGAAATTTGAGATCCTTTTTATGCTTGACAAGGCTTTCTGGGGCCTGGGACTACAATATGTCGAACTTTGTTTTCCTAAATGCTGCCTTGCTAGACCCTTCTGCTACTGTAACTCCAATACTGGAAGGCATTCATGTCTCTTCAGCTGGCGACTCTGTTTGGAACAGTCTTCCTGCTCCTCTTATACTTCAGCTGAACTTCCTTAAGTTCCAGAACCATCTGCAAACCCTGCTTTTGTGTTCCAGTTTTTCTTAATCCCTACCCTGCTAACTCATTCCACTGCCGCTAAAACTGCAGTCCTGGTCCCTCATGAGCCTCGCAGGTTCGAGGCCCTATATCTAGTCGACAAAAGTAAAACACCCTGCCCGTCTTTAGCACTGCCCTTATGGATATACCGCCTGGTGGCCGTGTACCACATGCTTGGGACTCCACTGGCACAGCAGGAAGCTAGTGTCAGGTGTCCCACCTTGGAATGTCTTGCCACTTTCCTTCTGTGCTCCTATCAGCTCTTGATAATCCCTACTCTGCTTTCCATTAATGCACTGCCTTTACTGCACAATGCATATGTGTATTTATAGAAGCAGTGTGTCCAATTGTGTTGGATAAGCAAGGGCAATGCATATGCAAAAGATTTGTAGAATATTCTTAAGTGGCGGTTGGTGTGTGTAAGTTTAATGTGTTGATAGGGATACATATATAGTTATTTTTACTGATTGGTGGATAGATGTGTGACTCTTTGTAAGCAGGCAACGAGGGAGTGCTACAAACATAACAGTTAAAAGGGTAGAGTGGCTGTCTTCTGAGATGGTGTTCATGTGCAATCCAGGTTTTTCTAATGATGCATGGCATGGAGATGGGACTGCGTAGACCGCGGATAGTCATGAAGGTCCATTGATGATGGTCCTTATTGTATGCTAGAGACACGTGTTTGTGATAGGAAATTGCTTCTGAGCTATTTTCTTTTTCTCTAGTATACAATTGTACATTATTTGTATTAGCATAGCATAAAATGCCAATGGGGATGTTGGAGAATCTTATTAAGTCTAACTACTTTACTGAAAAATGAAAAGTAGATGGAGTCTACGAGCTTATTTTTTTAGTTCTATTTTTCAACTGTGAAAGGTGCTTCCTAAAGTAAACTTGTTTGTGATTTTTGATCATTGATTCTTTTGCAGGAACGTTTAGCAAGTAAGGTGGGGGAGGGAAATAAGTGAAAGGACACCAACCACAGATATGGAGGGGCAGGTGCACAGGGGAAAATGTTGTGTGTGCTTTAAATCTAAGGTAAGGGGCAGTGTTTCTCGTGTTCCTTAATTACAGCCTCGAAAGTACTTTGAAACTGCTCCCATCTGCAGAGTGGTGTGTTGCAGTATATGCAGAGTACTGTTGACTTGGAAAGATATGGATCAACAGCCTGTTTTATGGCTTGCAAGGTAGCTGGTGGGATTTCCTGCCCCAGAGAAGTAGCCTGTGTGGTGGCAGTATTGGTTGAGTAAGATGAGGTGGAGGAAGACAGCCTACTACTTACTGAAAAGGGAACAGACTTTCTGAGAGCATTCAGGTGGTTGGATTTGGTGTGGTGGTGCATGGAGCTGGTCCTGTAGGAGTACTGCCCAGATTGTCTGTGACTGAGTACAGTGTTGCACTCAGTGCATTTCAACCTGATACCTTTAGCCTTTGGTACACCCCCAACGGTGGCAGAAAAACCGCCACACTCATGATTCTCTCTTGTTGCTAGAGATAGGCATTCCTCTACCTCAGCTTCCTGGTCCCTTTGATTCTTTTCTGCATTATTGTGCTTTTTCCATTGTCTAGGCCTTACAGCTGGTGGTGGTCCTGGGGAGGAGTGATGGCAATAGCTGATGCCACTTCTGAATATAAATAGCAGTTTTGCTAATATTCTTGCAAGTATGTGCTCGGTCCTAGATTACAAATTGATAATAAGTAGGAATAAATGTTGGAGCAGTGAAAAAGGTACATTTGTATGTTGAAACTTCCTAGATCAGCTAAAAATGCAGTTTCAAACTGTTTGCGAAGCACAAGCCTGTTCGCGAACACGTCATCATGCCGCACGCATGTGGTCTTTTGACACTGTCCCAAATATCAGTGATTGTTAAGATGGATTTCTGAACTCTGACCTGGTGGGCAGAGGTTCAGAAGGCCAGCCTGGCTTCTTGGAACAGGGTAACATCTGGACAAGCCAGAACAATCAAGCTAGCTATGGCGGCGGTCAAGACTAAGGGTGAGGGTGACTAAAAGACTCAATCAGCACACAGAGTAAAGTACACTTAAAATTACTCCCAGTCAAGTGTATATATATTAAAAATACAAATACATGTATTCAAGGCCTTTGAGTTTCAACACAATAGTTATTAACAGTAACACATCTAAACCAATACAATCCTACTGAAATATATATATATATATTCAAAACCATTGATCTAAATGGTTAAAGCACAGAATGGGTCCCCAACCTAGAAAAGGGGAAGGAAGCAGGCAGTGCAAATAGTCTTTAGGTAGTTCGGCATCAAACACAAGCCTAACTGAAAGGCAGTCCAGTCCGTAAGAAGAGGGGAGCCTATTGCTCAAATGTACTTGCAATGCTGCTACACGCGGTAGTGCAGATGGACGCTAACAGGGTCTCTTGTAGGGTCTGTAGCAGCTAAGCAAGGTGGGTGAGGTGATCCAGAATAAGTTCCCACTATTCGTGGATGGTCTCCCCGTGAGGGCAGAGCAGGTTCCAGGAGTTGGGAATAGTTTGCTAGTTTGCACTAGCAGTGGAAGGGAGAGGGGCCCCCAGGGGCCACACATGCGTAACAATGGATGGATGTGCTAGGGGCCACCGGTAAGGGTTGCAATTACTCACCGACCCCCGGCGCACTCCAGACCAAACTTCGTCAGTTGACTCCACTTCGGTTGCAGGTTCAACTGCGGCAATTCTGCGGCTCTGCGGCTTTCAGCGACAAAGTTACAGCGTTTATTCCCAAAAGGGAAAGTGGCGATTTCTCTGCTCCTGTTGGATGGATGAGGCCAGTTTCGCTGTAGCATGATTCAGGGTGCAGGGGAGCACAACAGCAGTGCGCCTGAAAAGTTTGTTACCAGGGCTGGGTGACAAAGTAACCGCGGATACTTTGTTTCGGGTGTTCTCTCTTTACTCCAGACCTGGGAATGCCAAACGTGTGAATTTCAATGTGAGAGTGCCCTGAACAGAGCGTTTGTGATTTGCCAAGTTTCAGGGGTCTCCTCGAAATGGCAGCACTGTCAGAGCAAAG
Source organism: Ambystoma mexicanum (assembly GCF_040938575.1). Classification (NCBI taxonomy): domain Eukaryota; kingdom Metazoa; phylum Chordata; class Amphibia; order Caudata; family Ambystomatidae; genus Ambystoma; species Ambystoma mexicanum. Next base: position 218,086,323 of record NC_090931.1, read on the forward strand.
GACCTGTGCAAGCTGGTCAGCCCATTGGTTGGCCCAGGGACACTTCCGAGAAGACTTACTTGCAGGGTTTGATGAAGGTGCCGAGAATAGTAAGTCCCACTATTCCAATGCGTCAAAGCGCCTTCGCAGACTTTATAGTTCGATCAGATGCAGAGGGGTCCAGTGGGACACCAGCGGGCTCAGGGTGCCAAACCTGCCAGCGGGTCACCAGCAGTTCCTCGACTCGCCTTCTTGGTTTCAGGATATTTGGATCCTATCTTTCATTCAGCAAGAACTCTGGAGATCGACCTGGTAGGGGTGTTTGAAGCCTTCTCTTATCCAGAATCTCCTTTGCGCCAAAAGGAAGAGGACCCAAAAGGAGATCTGCTCACATACAGGCAGACCATACGTGGACCAATCATGGACCACGCTGGTCTCAGGCATTCACAACACACCAGACTCTCTGGCACCCAGGATGTGTATTGGAACCAGACAGTCCAACCAACATCCTGGAGGCACACACACCAAGCATGCAGAAGCCTGCAAAAGCTTGGCTTTTCACAGGAGAATGCATGCCCAAATAAGGACTGACCTGGGTCGACTGGACCTGAGGATGGTGAAGGGGCAAGATGGCCAAAGGACAGGATAAAGAACCTTGTGGCATGGCCAGTTTGGAGCAAGGCCACCTCTCTGTGCCAAACACGGTAAACACTGTTTGCATGGCAGGAAAGGGTTAAAAATATACGAAAAGATAAGCTGCCACCAGCCCTGTCCAAGGCACATCCGCACTTCTCCTAAAAAATCCTTTCAGATTATCTAGGGCCTTTAGAAATAACAGGAAGACCTAATTGCACTGTAATGTAAGGTACATTGTGCACTTGCAACATGTTGCAGAAAGGTTGCAACATTGGCAAGGACTAAGGGAAAACAAGTCGTCTTTAAGGGCGTGTCAGTTTCCCCATAAAAAAAAGTGAGTGAAAAAGCCCAGGGGAGTGCAGCTGAAGCCTGTGCTCCAAGTCATACTATGGTGTTTAACGGCAACAAAAAGTTGGGGGGTACACAACTGGAGGGAAAATTACACATGAAATGGAAATCTTACATTACATAACTGGTGAATTGGGGGGTTTCTGTTTTACTTGTAACCATAATGTCCCTTTAACAATGTTTTTTCATTGGATTTCATAGGTTTTTATTAGTGCAACTTAGTCATAATGTCCCTTTAACAAAGTTGTTTCACTGAATTACACATCCACGGTAGTGGCTGTGTAGTTATGGTTAAGTTGCTAATCACATAGGAAGAGCACTTTTTGGGTGGCTTATAACTTCGCTCTCCCTGGATATATGGCCCACTCTGAATTCTTTTTGCAAAGTTTGGTGAGGTTTGGTTCAGGGGGGGCAAAGTTTTAGGGGGGGGTCCCAAAATGTATTTTTTTCCCATAGACTGAATGGGAAAAAAACTTTGCTCATGCCTACAGCCGAAACTGACAGATTTTCACCAAATTTGCAGCAGGAGCGGCGCTTGGTCCCGAAAGTGTCCTTTTGTAAATTTGGTGAAAATTCGTCCAGTAGTTTTTTTAAAAAACGACCAAAAAGTACGTCACAGCAGGACGTTGTGACGTACTTTTTGTACGTCACAATGAACAGGACATCGATTGGCTAATCGGCTTGCGTCATGTCTGCGGACATGCGACGTGTTCACTGATTGGATGGAATGATGCGTGAGGTGCATCGTATTGTTTCGATGGGCCTGCCACCTTGGATCCGCGGACATCCGCGGACAGCGCGGCGACAAACAGGGGAGGAATACAACTTTGCAAGTGTGCTGTTGTGTAAGAGTGCTTGGGGAAGGTGGGGGAGTAAGAGATGGGTCAAATGCTGTATTTGTTTAGGTGCCGGGCACCCCTGGTGTGTTCGTCATGTCCGCGGTTACCGCGGCTCTCTGTGGACATACAAAATGCAATGCAGTAGCCCATATAGCCAGTTAAAATGTTTGATTCACTTTAACCCTCTTTAGGGCAGACTTTATAAAAGATAAAGCGACCTTCTTGACCAATTCCACCTCATTGGATCATGCCCAAGTGTTCCTGAAATGCATATTATTTTGCATATTATTTATCCAAGTCTGTTCTGTCCTTGTTGAGCGACGTCTTGAGAGTAGAGGATGTGATGATTCATCTGATTATATTTGTGCCTATTTCTAATCCCATTTTACCCCTCAGATGATTCTTGCAGTGTCGCTGATGAACCAACATTTATAGTGTACTTGTATTCCTTTCTATCTGTCATCATCTCCTTGGTGTTTTACGAAACTGTTATGCACAGTAGTACATTTTAGAAGGTAAAGGGAATATGCCTGGTCATTAATCTCAATGATATATATTTGATGGGCAATTCCCTAACAATGGACAGGCAGCTTTAGGTCTTAACATCTGTTCGTACACTGGGCCTTCTGCACAATTTATGGGTTATGCATCCACTCTATCTTTATTTGTGGACAGTTAAGATTCTAGGCCCTGGCCACAACCACCTCAGCATATCACAACCATAGATCACACCCATAGAATCGAATATCTATCAAATATTTGCAAATCTACAGTTTGTGTACTGTTTGACTTGTATAGTTTGTATGTGAAGTTTTGGCTACGTCATGTCATTAAGATTGTAGAGTTTGATAACAAGCACTGCAGTATAAAATTTCCATGGAAGTAAACATTTTGTGTTGTGGTGTATGGTTAGATGTTTGCTTCAATGGTTCTGTTATGCATGAGTTCTATTATATTATACTTACTGTTTGATTTTTTGTGATTGGATATATTTTTTTCATGAGTTGGGTAACTGGAGCAGATATTCTTTTTCAATTTCTGTGATAAAAGAAAAGAGCATGTTAGTGTAGGTATTTTATGAAGACTTATTACTTTGCATAATAGACATTTCAGCTTTTTTTCGACCCTCATATTTAGTAGTTTACAAACCAGTGTACTGTGCAATTTGCTCAGTTTCTGTGTTTGTTGCTTAAATCATTGGTTCTGTGGAGAGAAAAAAATCCATGTTGGATTAAAAAAAAACTTTTTTTTGTTATGGTACAGTACATTTGTTTGTTTCTTTTCAGTGTTCACTTGTTGTTTCTGGCTAATGTTCTGACTGTTGGCTTGTTGCAGATTGTTAGATACCTGTTGTTGAATTGTAACTGGTTATAGTTTTTTATTTATATTCTCAAGTTGCTGATCTATCTGTTGGGTTTTTGCAGATTTTTGGGGCAGTTAGGTACATGTTGGCATATTCTAACTGTTTATTTCTTATAATTTAGTGGTATTGATTTATCTGTTTGGTTGTTGTAGAATCTTGGGGCAGTTACATACTTGTTGGCGTATTCTAACTGTTTATAGTTTTTTAATTGAAGTTTTATTAATGTTTATGCAGAGATTAGTTATTAGTGGTATTGATTTATTTGTTTGGGGGGCGTGGCCAAGACGCATGCTGTAAGGACGCGTACTCGAGAAGCTCCTGCCCGAGATCCTACAACGGGTGGAATCGCGCTGTAAAAACAGCATAAATTGCTACAGGAATAACATCTGCGGAAGGGGAACCTCTCCCCTTTGACTCGACGCCACTCCGAAAAGAAATCGGAGCCGGCAAAGCCCTGAACGAGACAGAGGAAGAGGTGCCCCTCGGCCTCCCAAAATGGCGGCACCCACTATACTCCCTGGCGATGGGGCCTGGTGCTCCTGAGCAGCGAGACCTAGACGAGCCCAGAGGGAACTACCCCCACTTGCCCGCTCCTCACACACCCAGCGAGCGGGCGGGCACTGGCTCGCCCCTGGTCCCAGGCAGCCCGGCGGCGATGCCCCAAGGTTCTGGAAGAGTTGGAACTGGGTGGCTGCCTGCAGCAAGATAAGAGGCAGGCCCCCGGAACGAGGGGGCGGGGGACCGCGGACGAGGACTTTTTTGTGCCGCCTGAGGGAGTCCCCCGTCGGGGAAAGAAAGCGGCGGAGCACGGCTGCTTGCGGGGGATCGGCGACGCGACTGTGTAGTCCCGCTCGACTGGACCCATGAGGGAGAGGACGCCCGGCCACAGAGAGAGAGGGACGCGGCCTGAGACCCGGACGAGGGCCCCTCGAGGCAAACAGTGAATCCCTAGACCAGGACCTTCTCCCACATACAGACACTTCATCAAAAGACCCGGGGGCAGGCTGGGCTGGTCAATCGGTGTGCTGGAGGGGTTGAAACTCCTGAGCGGACTATTAAACCAAGGGCCAGCACAGCAGTAGGAATGATCATCCTATGCAGTAGACAGACTGGCATAGCGCCACACGAGGACACGACCCGGAGAAGCACATAGAGACCCCCTGGCTAACGCATAGTGGGGGTGACCAGACACACCTAAAGCGAGACCCATCCTCAGCACAGCCTGGAGAAATAAGCACGCGCACGAGGGGCCCTACTAAATTCGCCCAAGCCAAAAACATTAAACCGCAACGCCAAACAGGGAGGCGACTGTGCACTCCATACGGGACCCCATGTGCATCCAATCTTGAGTAAGGCCTGGTGACCCACGCACTCTCCACAGAGGATCCCCCTGACCCTGCATAGCGCAGAGCCTGCCTGTAAAGATGCATCAACCTGAAGCACAATGCACAAAAAAACCTGACACACACTTGGATCAACACAAGAGAAGACTTAAAGACTAAGATCTAACCGAGAATAATTGTACATCTGATGACTAAAGTGCCCTGCCCAATATGCGGCACTCACCGAACAGAACCACAAAACCACCTACTGCGCAGGAAGAGCAGTAAACTGGACCTAGTGGCTGAGATGTCCCCACTCAAATCCAAGACAAAAACAAAAACAATGGACTGTTACACGACGGTCAGGCCCAAGCAGTTGCCGCAGCAAGAAGCCACAGCCAATGCAGTATCACCACAACTAGAAACAGACCCCAAAGACACGCAAGTCCTCCAGGCCATTGCAGCACTATGCACTTCCATTGAAACCAAGATAGAAGAAATGAGGGCGGACATGCAGCTCATGCGCCAAGATGCTCGCAATCTAACGGAAAGAGTGAATGCAAACGAAGCTACGCTGCAGGACAATGTCGCAAATACCTCAGACCTGAAAGCAAAGGTCCTGGATCTGGAGCTGAAAGTCGTGATACTAGAGGTGAGATCTGAAGATGCAGAGGGGCGCGCACGGCCCAATAACATTAGGATTTTGGCTGTCCCCGAAGACATGGAGGGCCCTGACCCAACGGATTTTGTAGAGACAATGCCGCTACAAGAAATAGGGGCGGGAAAACTCTCGCAGGGGTTTTCAGTTGAGCGCGCCCACAGAGCCCTCCAAAAGCGCCCCCCGCCAGGCTAACACCCCCGTCCGATAATAGCAAAAATTCTAAATTTCTGCGACAGAGAATCAATATTACGATATTCCAGAGAAGGCGCAGAAATTAGAAGACAAGACTCCAGAATAGTCATGTACCCTGACTATACCCCCATGATCCAGCGAGCCAGGAATTCCTTCATACCAGTGAAAGATAGGTTGCGAACACTCAACCTCAAGTACATGTTGCTCTACCCGTCTCGCCTCAAAGTTCTGTATAAAGGAAAGGCAATCTTTCTAGAGACCACTGCTGCAGCAAACATGTGGCTTGAGCACAATAACCTAGCAGAGGATGGAGAGGAACCACAAAAAAGCAGATAAAAGATAAACAAGTACTGTGAACACGAACACCAATGGAAGGTCCCACGCTGAAGAAAAGATGGTTAATTATATAACACGAGGATCCATATCAAGAAGATAGCAACATCGGGCAAGAGCACAAAGAACCACGAGCAAATACATTGCTGACCCACCCCCACAAGGAAAGTGCAGGTTGAATGCCTACCCACTACCCGTACCAAAAGGCCTGGAGTGGCCCAGAAGGCTCAGGAGCCCCCGAGCGCTGCAAGTTGGAAGCAACAGCTGGGGGCAGTTTGCAGTTAAATGTTTTGGTTTATTCATTCATCCGAATGAAAGTTATAAAAGTTGGTAAGTCTCCATATTACATTAAGATGGAAGCAGGGGTGAAGGTGGGAGATGGGGACACACTGTGGGTAACCTCCCTATGGGATAGCGAAACAAGAACGAACACCCCCCGAAAGTGACATGGTAGGGAAAATAAAAACAATGACATGGAACGTGAGGGGCCTTGGTACTTATCTCCGAAGGAACAGAATCAAGTCATACCTGCACAGGAAAAGGGTGGGAATAGCGCCGTAACAAGAAATGCACTGTACTGAAGAATCAATGGCCAAACTTCAGGAACACTGGGGCGGGCAGGGGTTTGGAACTGCCTATTCCAAGTATGCCAGAGGGGTATATACCTGGATTCACTCCCAACTCCCTTTTCTACTATCTAAATTTTAAAGTGACCAAGAGGGCAGATATGTGATACTGTGGGGACACATCGAACAACAAGAGCTATGCATAGTGAACTCCTACTTACCTAACAATAACATCCCAGCTCACCTGGCCTCCATGTACGCTATAACCACACAACATAGGAATGGCTTGTTTATCTGGGGTGGAGATTTTGATAGCGTGCACAACCCAACACTAGATAGGTCATTACCACCACCAACAACCACAATGGCGGCCACGGCTGCCTTAAAAATTATGATAAACAGATTAGACCTGGCTGATATATGGAGGGAGCTTCACCCCCAGACCCGAAACTATTCGTACTACTCGTCCCCACACGGCCTCCATACGAGGCTAGATTACGTCTTTGTAGGCAGAGAACACCTACCCCAGATGGAAGAGGCACAGTATCTGGGGAGAACGATCTCAGACCACTCCCCCTTAGTAATAGAATGGAACCACACTGGCCCTAGGCCCCCCATCCCCATGTGGCGAATGCCTGTAGAAGCCCTGAAAGATCAAGCATTCAGAGATGAATTGCAGGACTCGATTGATGACTACATAGAATTGAATAAGGGAAGTGTAGACCATGTGAGTATATTATGATAAGCTAGTAACTAAGGGAGTGATTATGGCAAAATCAGGAGGTATCAGAAGATTGCTACGCGAAGAACTGGCTCAAGGGGAAGCAGAGATCGAGAGGCTTAGCACTGACCCCACCGACCCACAACGACACAAAGACAGGCTTAGAATACTTCGAGATGAATGCTCAAACACCTGGAGTAGACTTGCTAAGTTTGACTATGCCACCAAAATGAACAGGGCACACATAGAGGCGGATAGACCCAGTAGGCTGTTGGCCTGGCTCTGTAGAAAGGAGCACCCAAGGCATACCATCACCATAATACAAGACGTGCAAGGTAACCCACATCAGACCCAACAAGACATAAATGATACCTTCAAGAACTATTATACACACTTATACTCTCACAAAATCAGAGTCCCTGCAGACCAGATAACAGACACCTTGGAAGAGATAGGGTTGCCCAGGCTCTCCCCAGCACAAGCCGAAGCCCTAGAGGCAGACATCACAACAGAAGATATTGCTGAAGCAATTAAGACACAAGCTATGTGCAAGGCCTCAGGGAGTGACGGGCTACCCTCAGAATTTTACAAAACATATGGCCCCTCCCTGAGACCACCCTTACATGAGGTCTTCCAAGAAAAGTACAAACGAGGAGTCCTACCTGATAGCATGAGAGAAACCCTAGTGATCCCAGTTCTTAAACCAAACAAGCAGGCTGAGCACTGTGATTCGTACCGCCCGCTAGCTATGCTCAATTATGATGTCAAACTGCTAACTACAATCCTAGCTCAGAGGCTGTCCAGGCTGATAGGTGATATTGTACACGTAGATTAATGCAGGTTTGTCCCAGGCCGAAATACGACCTTGAACTTAGGCAGACTTCAGCACATTATAAAACAAACAGACACAAGCATTGAACCCTACGCCCTACTATCGCTCGATGCCATTAAGGCGTTCAATTCTATATATTGGGAGTGGCTGCTCGCGGTCCTAAAGAATTTGGGTTTGGCCCAAGATTTATTAGGTGGATTCGAATACTCTACACCAAGCCAAGAGCACGAGTAAAAACTGGGAGACACGTGTCAGATGTCTGGGATATATGCAGAGGCACCCGGCAAGGTTGCCCACTATCTCCCATGCTTTACATACTGGGCTTAGAACCCATTGCCATCTATTTCCGAAAACTATTTTTTGATGCCGGGATAAGGCTAGGAGAGATAGATCACATCATCTCGCTTTACATGGACGATGTCCTACTGTATGTCAGGGACCCGCACCTTAATGTCCCAACCATGCTAGAAGTTCTCGACAATTTCTCTAAAGTCTCAGGCATACAATTCAACAGGGCAAAGTCTTGTTTATTCCCGCTGGCAGGTCTTAAAGACAAAAAGCGCGAAGGTGCCCCCAATGCTAGGGATAAAATGGCAGACCACCAAGTTCCGCTATTTAGGTATCCAGGTCATGCACACCCCACAACTGATGCATGAACACAATACAAAAGCAGTAGTACCCAGATTGTGCAGATCAATGACCTTCTGGGCAAATCTTCAATTTTCAGTGATGGGGAGAGTTTTGATAACTAAAATGATTGTCCTCCCTAGACTCCTGTATAAATTCCAAAATGTACAACATTATATCAAGAATTCGTTCTTCCGCCTACTAGAGTCAATAATACGCAAATTTATCTGGGGACAGGGCAGGCATAAAATAGCACACTCCACTCTAGTCCTACAATACGTCCAAGGTGGAATTCAACTTCCGAATTTCGAAAAATACTACTTAGCTGCCCAACTCAGCTTTTTGTCCAAATGGCTAGCCGATGAGACCACATCCGAGACTCCCCTGTTACAGTCCTCGATCTCTCCACTGCAACTAAAAGAACTTATCTGGGCACCACATCACCTACTGAGAAACACACCCTTCATAGCCACCCTGGGAAGACAAATTTGGCAAAGAGTGAAGTCATTAAAACACCCAACACACCTGTACTCCCCAGAAATACCAATGATCTGGGACCTGTGCAAAACAGACTTGGATCTGCTACACCTCAGGGCTTGGGAGAAGAAAGGGGTTTACACATGGGGAGACCTATATGACAAGGGCTCCTTCAGGGAGTTCAGTTCACTGCAGAGCAAAGATGGGATATCCACTGGGCAATATTTATGGTATCGAAGGATACGCGAAATAGCACGACATAAATGGGACACCTGGCCAGAAGAACCCGAGTCGGATCCTCTGACAACTCTACTATACAATTTAGGCGAGGGACAGAAACTGGTCTCCCAAATGTACAGCCACCTCAATGATAACCCCAACCCAAAAGGAGAGATACTGAAAAGCAAGTGGGAGACGGACACAGGACGAGAAATGTCGGAAGGGGAATGGACCAGGGCACTAGCATTTCTCAAAGCCGTGTCCAGAAACCACAGATTCCGCTTTATACAACTAAACATCCTGCACCGGACATACCTGACTCCATACAGGCTAAAGACATTCAACAAACAAGCAAGCCCCAACTGTCCATGGTGCAAAGCGGACAAGGCAGACTTCATACATATGTTTTGGGAATGCAACACAGTACAATCCCTATGGGCAAAAGTGAAGCAGACATATGAGAAAGCGGGCACCTCCAATTACAGATGGTCCCCCGAGTAATGCTTCTTGGGAACATACCCCAGACCGGCCATACTCAAACATTGCGTGAAGCTAATGGACTTAATGTGCATAGTGGCCAAAAGACATATTGCCATGTCCTGGAAAAATCCAGCGGGGCCCAACTATAATGCTTGGCACAACGAACTAGTAAGGTGGGTTAACGCAGAAACATGGGCATGGGAGGATAGCATTACCAGGTCAACCGACGAGTCAATCGCTACTCTGGACGCATGGAAGGAGATAACCAGAACTATAATCTATCCCTCAGATGATAAACCCCCATGAGCAAATATGGTCTGGACTACACAGTACTGCAAGAACATAGAATCCCATAAGGGAGACCCCTAAACACTTAATGGAGCTATTGAACTTAGGAATCCCCCCCATCCCTACATCACGCCCTGCTGAGAACCCAGAATCTGAGTGATGAAGACCAGACAAGGAGACAGTTAATGTTATTATGTTGACTTTTGAAAATGTTTTTCTCTTTTTTTCCTTTTTTTTCTTTTTTTTTGTGTTGTTTATTATGTAACACCAATGATCTTGCAATGGATGGCACGCTTAATATGACGTGTACTACGCTATGATAAATGCCAATAAACAAATTTAAAAATAAATTGATTTATTTGTTTGGTTGTTGAAAAATCTTGGGGCAGTTAGATACCTGTTGGGGTATTGTAACTGTTTATTTCTTCTTATAATGTTGTTGTATTGATTTATTTGTTTGGTTGTTGCAGAATCTTGGGGAAGTTAGATACCTGTTGGCGTATTCTAACTGTTTATAGTTTTCTAAATGAAGTGTTGTTAATGTTTATGTTCAGATTAGTTATTAAATTTTGGTTTTAAGAAGATTAAATAAGCGTTTGTAAGATTTGCTGGTAATCTCTGCTTTAGAGTAATGGTATTATCATTACATTCGAACCATCCACATTTCTTTTTTATATATGCAGTGTAGTGACCTGCATTGGTTGTGGCTCCTGTGTGGTATATTATACCTATTGTGGTGAAGGTTTTCTTACCTAGTGATATTTGACCATGTCTGAATCCAGTCAGCTTGCAGTTGTTTTCGGTACCATCTGCATTGTAACATAAAAGCATCAGTATTACGTATTTACTATGTGTTAGTATTTGTAAGGTGGAGCGATTATCTGAATTACAGGTAGTGCATAATCTGCCATGGTTTGCATTTTGTACAAGTTGCTCAAATGGAACGGATTCACAGTTAGGTATGGATACATACACGAAGCGCTCATTAGGGATTTGTTCCTGCGCCACATTGTTGCAGAGAGTGCATGTGTGTTTCCACATGTATGAAATCTGGAAGATTTCATTCATAGGTATGCTTTTGTTTTCCAGTACTTGTAGTAAGTACATTAGACATTCTTGTGGATCTTCTTGTGAGGTTATAGTGAATTTCACCATTCCAGTACAGTAGTCCAATTCTTGTCTTATTCCATGAACACTGTGTGCCTCATTACGACCCTGGCGGAAGACCATGGTGCTATTAGCACCATGGTCCATGCCGGTAACTTACCGACTCCGCCATGGAGAAAGGGGGATTTACCACCCCATTACAAGGTTGGCGGGGCGGTAATTCCCCCTTCCTCCATGGTCCTTCCCCATTCCCATTTTTGCCCCATAGGGCTCAATGGGAATGGGGAAGGCGCTAAGTACGGTGCCGCAAATTGCGGCACCGTAATTAGCACCAAGGTCCCTTTGCGGGTCCCTACTTTAACGGCTGGTGTAGACCAGCCGTTAAGGTCGGGTCCCGCAAAGGGACCTCGTAATTAGGCGCTAATAGGTTAACGGCACCGCAGCCTTTTACGGCGCCATTAACCCATTAGCGCCTGGGTCGTAATGAAGCCCTGTATGTGTTGTCAGGATTGTTGCTTGCATTTCTATGAAGGACTAACATTTGCAAACACAATTGGTCTGTATTGTGTAGGTAAATGTTGTGAACAATTGGTGGCAATTGGAATGGAATATTTATTGCTACATTTGCATAGCAAATTAGACCAGTTATATTTGAAAATTTGAATGGACCAGATAGTCTGTGTCCAAGTCATTTCTTCGGAGTGTGTTTTGCTTCTTTGAGGAAGTACCTGAGTTACATTGAGTAGTAGATTCTTCTTTGGGTATAGTAATTGATGAAGTATTACCTTCTTGTACTCTCTTTGGAGGATTTGCAGTGAGATCCTGTTGCATTTCTGTTTGAAGTAGTTTTCTTTTACAATGTTTTCTTTTTTGTGGAACAGGATACTTTTTTAGATGGGGGTGTACAGTGAACGTAGTCTATTGTATTCTAAAATGCAAGGAATATCAGCGTTTATTTTACTTGCATCAAAGTTGATTAGAAATAGACCGTCAAGTGTACGTAAGCGTAATAGTGCTATGTAGCTCATACCTTCTTTAAAGACTGTGTTCCCAATATCTATTAATGCTTTATCTATGGTAAGACCTTGTGATTTGTGAATGGTGACTGCTTATGCTAGAGTTAGAGAAAATTGCTCTCTGCGTACATACATGTCTTTGAAAAGAAGGAATGGAGCTGCTGAGCGTCCTATTCTGTTTACTTCTGATAGTTTGTCAAAAAGAATATTGACAAACTGAATGTATGTTTGAAAGCCAACAACTGTACCAAGTGCTCCATTAACTAGTCCTTGCTCCACATCCAGGTTACATTTAAGCATTACTCTACAGTTTAAAGATAATTTTAATATTTTCTCCAATACCTTTCTAAGGTATTTAGTCTTGCTGTGGTTTGTTGACACATGGGTAGTGTCATACCATGTACGTCCAGTTTGTCTGAGGAGCAAATTTCAATTATTGGTTGCATTTCTTTTTTCAACATTGTTTAATTGATTTTGGAACAGCTTGCAAAAGTTGGCATCAAGGACATACAAGTGACATTTTTGTGTGCTAATTTTTCCATTACATCAGTAGCACATGAATTATGGCCATGCAGTGCATGGATGTGCCGGGTTTTTAATATTGATTGTGCTTCTTGAGGTAGTACACCAACTCTAATACTTTTTAAAATGTTGGCGTATGTGAGGTCTGCAGACTGGTGCATATTTTCAGTTAATTCTCTGTAATGGAAATGTTGCCAAAGTTTGACATTTCCTTTGCTGTCAACAGTTTTACGACAGAGTTTGTGTCCTAAGGTTTTAAAAATAGGTTCACCTTTCACTCGTGTTAATTGATGAAGATCTCCGAAAACAATAATGTGTTTTCCTCCTAAGAGCTCTTCGTTGTTTGTTTGGAGCACTTCTTGTAATCTGAGATGAATCAAAGCCAACATTAGGATGGAGACCATGCTCACTTCATCTATTAATAGCATTTTCATTTGTTTTAACACTCTGCGTAGTTCCATTGTAGCTTCTGTAGAAAGTTTGCAATAGTCAAATGTGTTTTGGTGTTCTACTGGAAGGAGTAGTAATCGATGTAAAGTGACACCGCCTATGTTGTAGGCCGCTAAACCTGTGGGGGGCAGTTACAACAGCTGACAGTTTGTTGTTTGTCAATTGTTGAAGGAACTTGCTGATGATTTTGATTAAGAATGTTTTACCTGAACCAGCTTGAACACTGACGTATAGTAGTATAGGTTTGTAATTTTGGCAGGTACATTCTTTATTTTCATGTTGTACACCATGTGCAATTTCTTTAGTTACTTCTTGAAAAATACTACGCTGCTCATTGTTCAGTTTTGATTGCAGTACAGTTAGGTTTTCTGTATCTTCTTCATAGTGAGACATGGCGTTTTCTACTTCTGTCATAGCTAATTCTGCCTCATTTGCTATTAGTGGCTGCCCCAGTGGTTCTTGGCTTCCTGTTACAGAAGGTTGAATACTGTCGGGAGTGTCCTTATCTAGTTGGGCCTGGAGTTCTTCTTCGTGTTGCTGTTCATTGTGCAACATTGTTTTGTACTGTGTAAAGTTTACATCGGTTATAGTGCTTTCATTTGCTTTGAAAGCGTCTTCATAGGAGTCATAGATATCTAGTAACTCTTCTTCTTTTCTCCATGGTTTAAAAAGTTATAGTAGGGACATGTAATATAGTTCTTTATGTTGAGGAGTTTTTAATGACAATTTGATATGATTAATTAAGCTTCGTTTGGTAAGTTTCACTAAGCTGCCTTCACAATTTGTCACTATGTATCTACCTTTATTTTCATTGGATTTTATATCATTTTTGTATGTGAAGTTTTGGGCTATGTGGCACAGACACATGGTTTCCAAAGTGGTACTCCTGTTTGGGTAGTATGTGTCTAGTAAATTGTTTTTCAACATTTCTTGGCTGTTGGGATAATTTTTGGCTATTGTTTCTATGTTGTCGTATGATTTGAGAACTCATTTTCTAGATTTAGCAGGACCAAGGCCCTCATTACACGTTGTGCGGTAAAAATCTCAAAATACCGGCATAGCGCTCCTAACGTGTCCGCTCTCGCAAGAGGGCGCTAATAGCGTACCATTACAAGTACGCGGACACAAGCATAGCGCCATGCCGGTAATGACCCTACCGCCATGCCGCTAAAGACCCCAAAAAGTCACTTACCGCCCTCGACGAAAGTGCAGATAGCACCTCCGCCCTCACGCTGCATGCAAATAGCGGTCACCGCTATTAGCGGTGACTGTTAAATTGCGGAACCGGAAATAGCGTCATCGCACAGGAACGGGAAAGAGCACGGCGGCCATCTTTAAAAACACAATACATTGCCATCCTCTGCCCCCTGGATCTGTTTGGAGTAGCTTGCAGTTTGAAATCATCAGGGACACCGTCAACATGCCCAAGGCATTAAAAAAAAATACCGACTGGCAGCGGAAAGAAAAATCCACCTCAGAGGAGCTAATCATGCTCACCCAGACCCTAGCCGACAATGCCGCCGTTGTCTTTGCCAACGAAATGCGGCGGGAGACACTCATTAAAAAAAAGGCAATCTGGGCTGATGTTGCGGTGAAAGTTAGTGCAGTGGGCACCACCACCCGCAATGTGCGTTAGTGCAGGAAGAGGTGGGACGACCTCAGACTCCGGGTGAGAAGCATCCTTGCCGAAAACCACAAAATAGCCACTGCAGGTGGATCCGGTTCACCCATCAAACTAAAGAATTGGCAGGAGACCTGTACGAACCTAATCGGAGTGGAATCCATTGAGGGAGTCGGCACTATGGAGCATGGCGTGGCAACCACTTCAGATGGAGGTGAGTGTACACATGACAGGATGCTATGTGAATGTACTGGTCCCCCCAAATGTGATCCCAGAATCATCTTATGGATAGACAAACATCCACACATGCATCCATCCCTGCCCATGTCAGTGTCAGACCCAAACACACACGCATGGACACATCACCAGAGACAAGTGCCAAACACAACCATGCATGGATGAGGTACTGAACTGACGCATCACCTGCATCCCCAACAATGAAGTCCCAATGGCCACAACTGCATTATTGATGTATTCTGCATAAAGTACATAGAAACGTAACCAATGCCAGCCACCTTCTTGTCCCTGACAGGCTCACATACAGACAGTGAGGATGCCGGAAATGCATCCCAGGCACCCCCTGCAAGTAAGAGAACAAGGGCACAGGACTCTGAGGACATCCCCACGACATCAAGGGGCAAGGGGGGAAGGTTCCACATGATGAGTGTCAAGCATCGGAGGAGTGCCACTGCCAGGATAGAAGTAGCCACACCACCAACTACAGCCCCACCACAGGAGGTGAACCCACCACCACCAATCCCAGCCACGGAGGGCCCACCATCAGCTGCGCCAAGCTCCGCAGCAGAGGCAGCAGCCACTGGCCCACTATCTGATGTTGAGGACACAACAGATGTCACAATGGAGATGCACACCCCAACCCACCCTGGAAGCCCTGAGCCATCACCACTCCAGACACCTGGGTCTGATGCCACTGGCGAGGACAACATTCTAGGTTCTATGACCCCCCCCGGTGGCTTCACCTGCTGACAGGGATGCATCAGAGGGCACAGCAGCCACTCCACCAGCACCCAGCACTGCCCTCGACCTGGCCACCATCAGCCAGCGGCAAAAGGAACTAACTGTGCTGGTTGGCCAGCATGTGGAGGAGACTGCCCGTCTCAGGGCGGAGATTGTGGAGACAGCGAGGCACTCCAGGGAGGGGATGGAGGCCTGTACAGACAGGTTGTGTGAGGAGATAGGCAGACTCAGGGCGGTCCTCACTCGAATAGCAGACACAATGGACCGCCACTTCACACCACCAGGACAGTCAGCCACGTCGTCATCCACCGGTTCAACGCAGACAAGCCCCCTCCGCCGCTCCACACGCACCACCAGGCGCATGTCTAGCCAGCCTCCAAATGCTGCTGCAGACAATGGCCAATAGGGAGTTCATGGTGAAGCTTCTGCATTCATGACCGGACGGAAACATAGTGGCAGACACATGAGGAACTGTTGTGGGGGGTGGGGGAAAGGGTGTTATGGGTCTGTTGTGGGGGGTCGGGGAAAGGGTGTTATGGGTCTGTTGTGGGGGGTGGAGGAAAGGGTGTTATGGGTCTGTTGTGGGGGGTGGGTGGAAGGGTGGTGGGATGTTTGGGGACATGCACTTTTTCAACTTTCCGTTACTTAATACACTGGTGTCTGATCAAAACACAGGCTTGGACATCTTCATTGTGTTTGTGTACTTTATTGGCGACAGGGTCCATTGTGTGCTTCCAAACATACACCAGTGCATTCATACCCATATCCATGTGACAGTAAAAAACCATGTAACTCAGAATATTTGGTTGATCAGATGTTGTCTCACAGCACGTCCCTCCTGACCATCCTCTCTTGCATGTCCTGCATCCCCTTCACCTCCGTCCTCATCACCATCATCATCCTCATCAGGTGCTTCCATTTCAACGTCCGGGGGCAGTGGCACATTCCGTCTGATACACATATTGTGCAGCATGACACATGCCATGGTGATCTTGGCCACCTTCTCATGGCCATACAGGAGAGCGCCACCAGACCTGCTAATGCACCTAAACCGTGTCTTCAAAAGGACAAACGTCTGCTCAATCACGTTGCGGGTACGGGTATGTGCACGATTGTATTCCTCCTCGTGCCTGTTCTGTGGGTTCCGTACAGGGGTAAGGAGCCACCTCTTCAGGGGATAGCCAGCATCACCTGTATGGGGGGACAAATGGGGACCTGTTACTGTTCAGCTCAAGTCCGGCCAGTTCATTTCAGGCTTTTTTAATTTGCATTGTGATTGAAGTGCACAATTAACAGCATACATGCAGACTGTCTGTGTGACTGGAATGTGCAAAGGTAAGGGCGACCCTGCAAGTACACATGCCCCATCAATGCCTACAACAGTAATTGACATGTCCTGGCTGAAGCCGTGTGTTAGGGGTTCCTTGGTCCTAAGTAGATTTGGTATCACACTGCTGGTGTACTGCCATTCCAACATTGATGTTGCCATGCTGAGAGGCATCACTTGAGTTGTACTATAAGTGGTGGTGTAATGCTATGGCTAGGGGTGATCCCTTCGCATGCATTCAAGGCCACAATGCATTATTGATGTTGTGCTGCGCTCATTTTGTATGACTATGTTGGTGGCATGTATGAGATTTGTGTATTTTGTGGTGTGGAATGTTGTGCAATGTGGATGTGGACGGATGTTTGATTTTTCTAGACCTTGATTGTCACCTATGCTATGTAGCTCACACTTGCATGTCCATTCATCTCTGGTACGTTTTGGGCCTACCCAGATGGATGTTGGCGTACATCTGTATGTGCATTTGTCCAACAGACAACAAGCTACACCCAATCGGAGTATGTATGTCTCCGCCCCCCAATCACACTGCCATGTGCTTGCCCTGCTACTCACCAAGTAGCCATGAACGTTGTCCGGCTTGTCGCTCCATGTAGCGTGGGATAGTTGAGTTCCGCAGGACCATGGAATCATGGGTTGATCCAAGAAATCAGGCACAGCAATGAGTGATTATCTTGTTGGCGTCACATACCATTTGGGCATTGATGGAGTGGAATTGCTTCCTGTTTCTGTACACTACTTCATTGTGATGTGGTACCACAAATTCCACATGGGTACAGTCGATTGCCCCGATGCAATTTGGGATGCCTGCCAGTGCATATAAGCCAACTTTGGTGTTTGCAATCTCCTGGGCAGTCCGTGGCATGAATATGTGTTGAGGTGCATGCTTCAGGAGGGCATCGAGTACCTGGGTCAGCGTGCATGAGAATACTGGTTGTGAGATGCCATGCATCTGCCCCACCGTATGCTGGTAAGTGCCTGTGGCTAGGAAGTGGAGCACAGTCACCACCTTGAGCAGAGGGGGGATGGCAGTTTGGATGTCTATGAGGCTCACAATGTCGTTGTGTATCATGTCTACAATGCCGGTGATGGTATCCCAGTCCAGACGGTACAGGGTGTGTATCGGTTCCGGGGTTAGGTTAAATGGACTGGCTCTGATCCTGTGGATTGGTGGGTGCCTCTGTGGTATGATTAGGTGCCGTGGTGGTGCTTGCTGTGCTTGTCTTGCCCTCCTCCTCCTGCGTCTCCTCTGTGCTGCCTGCCTGCTGCCCATGTAATGCTGCTAGTATTGGAACCATCTTGGTGTGGGAAGGGGTGTGGTGTGCTCCTTTTGTGTACCCTGAGTCTCCATTGCCTCCACCTGTGCTGATTGTGTCCACCTGTGGAAGGTATTAGCATCATGGCGGTAAGAGGTTTTGGGTGCTTTTCCACGCCGCTATTGGCACGTCCGCCTGGCTTGTGATGATGTGCTAATAGCGGCATGGCGTAAATTACGGACTCGAGGGTCGCGCGCCCACGGACTGGCCGCTATTAGTGGCACCGTATTTAGCGGTGCCGCAAATAGCGGTGAGCCAGGTCGTAATTTGGATGGGGATTTAACGTTACTGGTATTCCATTAGCGGTAACGTTAAATCCCTACCGCCTACCGTGTAATGAGGCCCCAAGACTTAGCCATACTATATTTTCAGATATTCCATACTAAGCAGTACCGGTTAAACGATCTGCAGCTTCATAGCATCCACATTCTCTATGAGAGAGCATTTTTATGCCTAAGCTGTACAATTTCTGAGACAGTGTTTTGCCTGATGATAGGTCATTCCAGAGGTCTTGAAGCTCTGTTTTTTCTGCTTTGGTTAGGTAGGCTGTAACATATCGTGCAACTGCAGGGGACTTGTCTGCAATGTACTGCACATCTATGTTTGCATTCCATAAGAGGGCAATGATTGCATTGTAATAATTGATATATTTTGCTTCTTCTGTTCTTTTTATGTAATATGTGTTCTTAGCTGATTTACCTTTCACACTATGTCTAACTGAAGACATGAAGTTGTTCACTTCACCTGTTTCTGTAACTGGTCTAAGGAAACCTAAGCGGCATTTGGTGAAGTATTGCCCTTTGTTTTTGTATTTGCGCCGACAATATTTCCCACATTTGTGTCTTTGAAATTGTACAATTTGTGCATGAAGATCACTATTTGTTGCTTCTGATGGAATTTCACAAGTGACATATTTTTCGATAAACTGTAAAACAGTGGCATCACTGTCTTGACCAAATTTAGAAGCATGTTTAATCCATAAAAGCATGAGGATATGTGGTGCTCCTCTGGCTTGGTATTCTTTTCTCCAAAAGAAGCGTTGCACTTCTCCAAGGGGAGGAACAGTTTTATTACAAATAAAGTGTAGCATAGCAATGAAGCGATGATGGAAATATCTTGAAACATTAACAGGTTCTAGAGAGCAAAGTTCTCCAGATGTTAGTATATCTATGTTTATTTTGTTTTTGTTTGATATGCGTAGGAAATCATGTAAATCTTCCCATGCATATTCTGCAAAACTTAATGTAACAAACCAAGTGGGTGGGCCAAGGTTTCTTATCATACAACGTACATCTCTGTGACGTTGGAACCAGTACTCTTTAGTACCACGCATGTTTGCTAACATTTGTAATGCTTGATTGTAAAACCTCATCTTTTTCTTGCACTTTTTGTAGTAATTGCGTATCTGACATATTTTGAAAGTGGGTACCTGATTTCAATATGTGTGCAACTCCATAGCATAGAGTTGCTAGTTCCCTTTCAAAGAGTAGGTGGAATATGTATTCCACATTTTGAATAAATGTGGGATCTTCAGAATACATTCGTAATGAACGGTATTCTGATGCTGTTATCTGAGTCGGTCTATCATCGTACCTTCCTCCTTTCCCAGTAGGAAAGAGTAGAGGAAAAGCATGTGCTTCTATACATTTTTCTCATATGCTGATTGGTGATCCTTTGGTTTGTCGTATTTGGTACATTTCTAGTGCATCATCTATGGTGTCTTTAGAGTGTAATGGATGAATTATATAATGGTCTAAAATATTGGATACTGTCGCACGATCTAGAAGTTCAAATGGACCAGTTTCTGGTGACTCTTGAACTATTTCAGTGGTTTCCCTCAGGTTTTCCTCAATATTGATTTCTTTGTGGTATTCATTATTGTGTTTCAGATACTGCAACGCTTTTCTAAATTTATGTAAGTCTACGAGTTGTTGCCATT
Organism: Ambystoma mexicanum; assembly: GCF_040938575.1. NCBI lineage: Eukaryota > Metazoa > Chordata > Amphibia > Caudata > Ambystomatidae > Ambystoma > Ambystoma mexicanum. The sequence continues at coordinate 218,106,497 of NC_090931.1, forward strand.
TGTTTTGTCTTTTGTAGGTACACCATTTACTAAGACAATTTAAGATTGCTCTATTGGACGTTGCACTCCCAGAGTGTGCACATTTTATTTCAGATCTAATGGTAAATAAACTACTTTGCCACAAATGCCTTTCACTAATTCAGAGGGAGGTAATTTTGCTGTTTTTGGTTGAAGGCGTATTATTGCTTGACATGGGTGCACTGTTTGAATTATGATGCTTTCATATAAATTGAGTTGTTGCAGGGGTTTTGGTAGTGGGAATAATTCCAAGACATTTGTGATAGCACGTGAAGGAGTTTGGTTGTTGTCAAGTTTTGTAGTGCAGTAACTGCAAAGTATTAAGAGGTCAGTTATTTAGTACTTGTTTTCTGCTATAAGGGAGAGAGCTAATTCAAACCATTTGGAATCTTCATTGTCTTCTATTTTGTATTTTACGTCTACAGTTTTTGTGTTACTTTTATAAAAAGTTCTGCGGCAACACACACACACATGGTTTGGTAGTTCTGCAGATGTACGTTTAAATGTTAGTATTTCTTTTTTGTATGTTTGTAGTAGAAAGTTGCCATCTGTACAATTGTTGCTAGTTTGTTGTAAAGCTATTGCATTTTGTAAGTGGCTCTCACTTCCAAAATATTTGCTCTGGATATGCTCTATTTCTTCAAGTAGGCCTTTGGCTGTACCATGTAGAAGATTGTTGTTTGAATTGGCTAGTGCTAAAGCAGGACTTTTAGCATAATATAGTTTATAGGCTAGATTTCAGATTTCTTATAGTTGGATGATGTGTTGATATCATTTTGATATGATGGAAGTGCTTTTGCAAATAGGTCCTGATGCAGGCTAATGAATGTCTTTGTAGACCTGTGTATTTGCGCACTGGACAGGTATCCATATTTTGTAGCAGTTTTATTTTGATTTTGTCTTTGCCTTTCACATACTGATTGAGGAACTGGCGTAAAGATTTGAAATATTTTTTTGGCAATGTTACACATTGACGTGCACGGCCATTTGTATACTGGACGTTCTGGTTCACTCGAATGGAGAGGTGATACTGAGTTTTCTAGGGATATTTTTGTAAGCAGTATTTCTTGTTCCATTATGGTATTATTAAGTTTTTCATACCCCCGGCCACTGCTACTTATGGCAATTGTGTTTGTTTGCTTTTGTTTGTATGCTTCTTCATTGAAATATGGTTCTGTGCTCGTGGTGTGACTCCATTCACCTCTACAGATATTTAAGAAGTTATTTTGGTTGACATTCCGTTTATTGCGAAGTCTTTTTTGTAATTTAGTAGTTAGTTTTGTTAGTGGTTTCATTCTGTTTAACACTAAAATAAATAACTTCTTTTTGAGAAGGATTGCACTGTCTATGAGAGCTTCTAAGATTAATTTTCTGCGGTAGGTTTTAAGGGTTGTGCATGATTTGTCTCCTGTTTTTATAAGATTCTGAAGGACTCTGTGGCAGAACATTTTTTCTAAAAAACTTTTTTTGGTATAGTTACTTGCCACTACATCAGGATTTATAGGAGCAGTGTTAGTAGAAGTGGTAGCTGACTTCTTGTTAATCACTTTCTGTTTTGTTTTATATTTTGAAAGAGGAGGGAAAGTTTTTATACTGGAAGCTTGTTTTGTTTCGCTTAATGACTTTATTATATCTTTTGTTAGAACTTTTTGTACAAATTCTGCTAGAGATGGATGCTTATTTTGGACACTTTTATTTTCATTTTCTCTACTTCTGCATTGCTTTCTACGGACTTTCTTTTTGGTAGGCAGTATTTGAAAAAAAGAAGATATGGGTTGGGCTGTTCTGCAATGTTTGTGTGGTGTGTGCATGAGTGTCTGAGTATGATGGTAAGGATGTATGTGGTGTTGTCTGATTGTGTATTGGGTATCTACAAGTAGTTGGGAAGGCTATTTTTCGTATGTGTGTGTTACTATACTGGGGTTCAGATGACAGTAGAAAGTATGTTAGTGGTGAGGAGAAGCACACATACTAAATCTAATGGTATAGAATTAAAACAGTTCTTTTTCTGCAATACTAACATTCTAGGGGCTGAGTTATGTTATTTGAGCACCGGAAAATTGGGATTTGTGCGCCATTCCCCCTGCAAATCCCTGTTTAAGAAATGGGGATTTGTGGGCAGAATGGTGCACAAATCTCTGTTTTGTGGCACAAAAATATCATGAATCAAACCCACAGTGTGTTTGAGTAACAGTAAGAATATTATGGTAGTATTGTACTTACTTTTTTGTGTGGAATGAGCAGGTTTCTTCTGAGTTGTTGTTTGTACTTCAGATGCTGCTGCTTTTCTTGAGAGTGGTCTTCACTGCAATTGTAAAGAAAAGAGGTTAGTAATTTTCTGTGTTTATAGCAGTGATGTTAATTTAGACGTTGATTTTTATGTTTTTGTAGTAGTATTCTTGTTTGATATCTGAACATAGTGTGTGCATGCAATTTCCTTTGACTATGTGCAGTCTTTATATTTTACTTTAAATATGTCAGTTCAACATGATTTGCAAATGAGTAGAATAGTAAGTGTATGAAAGTCGCTTGGTTTCTTAAGGCCGTGTTATTAAATGTTAGGAGATAGAAGAAATAATGATATACTTATTTTGCAATTTTTATAAGGTAAATGGCAGAAACTGTATAGAAAAGCTTTGGAATGAATGAATTTCTGAAGGTGTGGGTAATAAAGCAGAATGATGTGATTTGCAGGCAGTGGTGTTATTTCAGCTGGGAGCTTTTCAATGATAGTGTCTATCTGTGTGAGTGTATAAAGATGCATGAACTTATGGTGGCTGTGTGTAATTTTATAATACACTACTAAGTGTTTTTCTACAATTATACTGTTATTTCTCCCATCTTATAATATTATATTTTTTTAGATAGCTGTGTGTAAAAAGAAATTAGATAGAAGATATGTTTGGAAGTGACAGTTGATTACAGCAGATGGGAAACATTACAGTAAGTTCATTTTATAGGTTATACAGGTTAAGTGGCAGTTACTCTGTTTATATGCATCCATAAGAGTTGTACATATACTGTGCAGAAAATATGCATACCTGTAGTTTGTATTCATGCATGTGGATATGCATGCAGCTGCAAGTAGAAATCTTGGAGACTTGTAGAGCAGTTTTTGTAGTAGGTGCTTTCCAATGATATGAGACTTGTACTCAGAGTGATCAACAGTACATTTGAAGTGCTGAACTCTGATGATGGAGTTAGATGTAGAGGTCTTGGATGTGATTGGTGGATGGTTGTGTGACTGCTTAGCTTTATCCAATGAGGGAATGGCACAGAGAGTGATGTGGAAAGGGTAGAAGGGCTGTCAAATATTTACACAGTCCGTGGACACCGCGCCTGTCCACGGACAGGGCGTACCACATCCGGGGTTTTCCAGCAAATCCAGCATTGAAAGGGCACTGTAGGGATCAGCCAATCAGATATTTAGGTTGTGGATTTGTGTTGAAAGAGACTGTGTGTAGTGAAGATGGCAGAGATGGAGAAAGTCAGGGTTATGGTGCTTTGCATTTGGGCTATGTTAGTGCCCCTACTTTGTTGGCAGATTTGGAACACTTGGTTCAAGTAGTAATGAACATCTTTCCAAATGCCAAAGTATTTTTTTCTGGATTAGTACCTAGGGCAATATGGGACAATAGTTCTGTTTTCTATCGTCAACAAAATATTGCTGGGTGTGCAATCAACCGAGGCATGTGGGCTTTCATGCTTAGAGCTGGTATGTTCTTCTGTAATAATGAGAATATTGATTCCAGTAATGCTGTTTATTTTAAAGAAGATGGAATTTCCTTATCTTTTCTGGGAAATGCCATTCTGTTTTGGAACGTAAGGGTTGCCTTGGAGAAGGTTACGTGAAGATTTTAGGTGTAAAGTAAGAAAAAGAAATACAAAATAACAGGTGTCTGTCAAGCATCTGTAAAAAAAAAACGGCTCTTTTCAGAGCCAACCTCAAAGGGGACATGAGGTACACTATTTAAATATACATTCACCACGCTCAGATTTTCGATATGTCTGCGGACATGGCGGTAGTCCGCGGACATCGCGTATTACATACAGGGATGGGGGGGTGGAGAGGCATGCAAATGAGAATGAGCAGATCAACGGATTGGTCAGTAAAGTTTAGAGTGTGTTGTGTAAGGAGAGAGTTTGTCAGAAAGTCTTTTTCCTGAGAGAAGACCAGATAGCTATGGCTGTGTGTTTTAGAAAACAGATTATCTGGATTTTGGGAGACTCATGGATAGATTGGTTGGAGGTGCAAGCGGAACGCTGTGGAGTAGCTGCAGATCTTGGATTCCCTCAGGTGGAAGTGCACTGGCATGGAGTGTATGGAATCAAGTGGCTCGACTTGGTACCTCTCTGTGCTACTTTGAAGACAGAGCATCATCCAGACATATGTATAATTCATTGTGGAGGGAACAGTTTAGGACATGTGTCTGCAATTTCTTTGCAATATGCAATGAAAGAAGGACTTGGGAAGGTCATGGACATGTTTCCAAATTCACAAGTAATTTTTTCTCGTATTGCGCAGAGACAAATGTGGCTGCGTTCTTCTTCATTTGGTCCACAAATGGAGAAAGCGAGGCGCAATGTCAATAAGGCTGTTTGTGCCTTTCTAAGAGATGTTGGCATGTCCTCTTTTCACAATGAAAATGTTATGTTTCGTAGCACATACATTTTTCGCAGAGATGGAGTCCATCTTACTTATACTGGCAATCAGATTTATCTGAGAAATCTACAAAATGCATTGCGACCTTTTTGGGAGTTACAGCCATCCATTTTGCAGTAGGTGTTGACCATTTCAAATTTTTCAAACACAAAAAAACACCACCAAAAAGCTCTTTTCAGAGCCACCACTTCCTCCCAGAGCTAGGGCAGCACCCCAAAATGTAAGATGTCTGTGAACTGTCCGCAGACTTCTAAACAATTTACAGGGCCATGCTCCATTTATTTGCCACTTCTATTTTTAAACTGTGAAAGGCAGCTCTGAAAAGAGCCTTTTTTTGTGTTTTTTGTTGTTTTATATTTTTTTTGTTTTTTTACACACACACTAGGAGAGGAGGGGAAAGGAGGGTAAGGAAGGGACACCAACCACAGGGATAAGAAAGGGCAGGTGGAGAGAGTAAGATGTAGGGTGGGCCTTACTTCGGTAGGTAGGAGGTCTTCTGGTGCTCTGTGACCGCAGTCTCGAAAGCACTCTGAAGTCTCCCCCCCTGCAGAGTACTGCGTTGCAGTACTTACACAAAACTGTGATCGTCGAAAGGTAAGGGTCAGCAGCATCATAGATGGCCTGTGAGGCAGCTGGAGGGATGCGCTGTCCCACAGGAGTGTCTCTTGTGGTGACAGGAGCGGAAACAGAGGATGTGCTAGAGGAACTCAACCTACTACGTTGATCACAAGGTACAACCTTGCGAATGGCCCCACCGTGGAACGACCTTAGGTGTCGCTGCATAGATGTTGTACCAAAGATGTACGAACCAGGCCTCCCACGACTCAGCACCATTTTGCACTGGTTGCAGGTGACCTTGCTCGCATGTGGTTTTTGTACGTCACCATGAATGGTAAACAACCGCCACACCCAAGACTCACGGCGAGTGCTGGTAGTAGGGACTTCCACTACCTCATCCTCTTCATCCTCTTCATTCTCCTCTACATCCTCACTCCTGTTCCCCCCTTCAGGCCCTTGGGGAGGTGGTGGTGGTGGAGGGGGTGAGGGTGGTGCTGAGGCAGATGTAGCACCAGGTGGAAGAACAGCAGCCATGGATGCCATCAGGTTTCAGCAAAGGCAGCACAGCAAAAGCAGTTTATCTTCAATAGTAGGAAGACAGAATGAAGATGAGCTCTGGGGTGTGGCCTTTTATAGGGGTGCAGGGGTGCGCTTCGCGGACACCCGCGCTGTCCGCGGACAGATCAAATACCCCAAAAAGGCACAAAAAGTTCCAAAAAGTATGTAGAAAGCCAGGGTCATTGGCTGGGACATGTGCACTGGTGAATTTTTACTATAAAATAATGTGGATTGCCTGAAAAAGTACTTTTAAAATGTTCAGGGACCCGGACAGTGTCTGCACATCAGGACACAGGAACGGCCGTGCGCAGGCATGTGGGTGTTCTACGGACAGTGTTCGGGTCCTGAAAGTAATTAAAAGTGCGACACAAGTGAGACGGACAGTTACGGACAGGCGCGATGTTCATAGGACTTATTTGGTGTGGTGCGCATGTGCGTAGATGTTCTACAGACAGTATGGACAGGTATAGTGTCCGTAGGACACTTCCATTTTAGTTAATTACGGACATCCCGGGCATCGCGCGTGTTCCAAGAACAGTTCCAACTTGCCTGCGGACAATATGGACAGGTATAGTGTCCTTAGAACACCTCCATTTTGGTTAATTTCGGACATCCCGGACATCGAGTGTGTTCTAAGAACAGTTTCATCTTGCTTGCGGACAATACGGACAGGTATAGTGTCCTTAGGACACCCCCCTTTTGGTTAATCACGGACATCCCGGACACCGCGCGTGTTCTAAGAACTGTTCCTTTTTGCTTGCGGACAATACGGACAGGTAGAGTGTCCTTAGGACACCCCCATTTTGGATTATCACGGACATCCCGGACACTGTGTGTGTTCTAAGGACAGTTCCTTGTTGCTTGCGGACAATACGGACAGGTATAGTGTCCTTAGGACACCCCCATTTTGGTTAATCACGGACATCCCGGACATCTAAGGACAGTTCCTTTTTGCTTGCAGACAATACGGACAGGTATAGTATCCTTAGAACACCCCCATTTTGGTTAATCACGGACATCCTGACACTGCGTGTGTTCTAAGGACAGTTCCTTCTTGCTTGCAGATAATACGGACAGGTATAGTGTCCTTAGGACACCCCCATTTTGGTTAATCAGGGACATCCTAGACACCCGTGCTGTCTGCGGACATTCCAGCTGCCTTTTTTAAAAAAAAGACACAAAGGACTGATTTAAAACACACATAATATTTTTTTAATTATATACAGATGTAAAAACGTATGACAGAGACGGGGAAGCAGAAACTGACACAAATGCAGGTGAATTAGGAGTTTGGAGAGGATGTATGGGAGGGGATGAAGGGATGGAAGTCTCACCAAAATGTTTTTCTTGGTGTTGAGGGTTTGGCGATAGTTGACTGGGACATGGAGAAGGGGAACAGGTGCATGTTGGAAAATGATATTTATTTTTTTCTTTTATGTGGTCTTCCACAAAATGTTTCAAAAGATTGAAATTGTGCATAAACATGTCAATTTTTTGATCCATGCGCTGCATAGTATTTTCTAATGTCTCCTTTGGTGTATTATTTTCAATGTTTGCATGGTCTGTTAAAAAAAATATATATGTTAAGTACTCATAAAGTGAGGATTATTAATTTGCTTATATAGAGAAGTGTCTACCATTAGTATCACTGTCTTCAGACATTTCCTCACGTGGGACATTTTCCTCAAGCCATTCCAAAGTACTGGACATTTCTGTGTAAAGAAAAAAAAATATTACTTTAAGTGTACCAAATACAGAAAGTTTAGAAATATATAAGAAAAATGAAGTTTACTTACTAGTTTCTGGTAAATTGTGTTCTTACTGTTGTGTAGGTCTGCTGTTGCTCCTAGTTGTGCAGTTTCTGTGAGGTAATTATGTTGGAAGCATATCTTTTTTGTTTTGGTATATTCCATTTTAGTACATATGGTATTTAAACGGATGGTTGATGTGTTACATATATAGGTTGCAATTCTTATTTATTATTAAATATAATGTGTTTCTGTACTGCTAAGATACCCCCTATGTTTTTGGGTAGTGTTGATGTTGTCCGCGCCCGTCCGCGGACATCTGCACAGTCCATGGACATTAACAAAAAGCCCTAGCAAGGGGTTCAATATATTCTATGTTACATGTATATAAAGTAAGGGAATCCTAGTAACCATCTATCAAATTAACACTATGTATATGTATATGTATATTCAGTAAAAGGGACGTTATGGTTCAATGCAATGTGAATATTTCACCTTGATATGCAAATTTCTGGTGACGTCCCATCCCATTGCGTTTGTTGGTGAGTCCCCCCACTTTAATTTTTAGGACCTGACCCCTGATTCCAATGATCTTTAACACTTTATTTGTGAACATTATAATAAGCATCCTTGTACAGACTTTTCATGAAAAGTACATGTACATGTGATGTCATCAGTGATGTCATCAATGAGATTTGTGATTTTATCTTTGATGTCCTGGGTGTTAGTCTTAACAATGCACGTTGGTGGCGTGAGTTATGGTTGCTTAGCTTATCATAACTAGCGAATTTCAGGGGTTTTCGGTTTTACTTTGAACCATAACGTCCCTTTAACAAGGTTTTTTTACTGAATATATATATATATATATATATATATATATATATATATATATATATATATATATATATATATATATATACATATTCATTGAAAAAACTTAGTGAAAGGGACATTATGGTTACAAGTAATACTGAAAAACCTTAGAAATTCGCCAGTTATGGTAAGCTAAGCAACCATAACTCGCGCCACCACCGTGCACTGCTAAGACTAACACCCAGGACATCAAAGATGACATCGCAAATGTCATTGATGACATCACTGATGTCATCACATATCTGCGCCACTTGTTTTTGTCCATTGACATATATAGGCCAGGTGGTTTTGTTCACTGACAGTTAGAATATTAAAATTGAAAAGGTGCCATATATCTAGACGTTAACCTTATCATATGTTCGTAAAGTACGTTCCTAAAGGTTTAGTCTCAGCTAGTGGTGCACATACATGGGGAAATATGCAAGCCTCAAACACACAATTCATTTGTATACATGAAGATAAACTTTAATGTTATTAACATTTTCTGATAATGCTGTTTCTTTTTTCCTTACTTTAGTTTCCCTGTATGTGCCTCAGATGTCTATGCATTGTTGTTCTTCATGTGTACTAGCACAAGTGTAGTAAGTCTTGAATTTTCAGCTAGTTATTACATGTTTTACATTACTCAAAGCTTGCATAAGGTAGCATTCATTATTGTACTTTCCAAAATTACAAGATTATAAATATTGTACTTCTATGATGCATGCTGCAGCCATTACCTATGTTTATACATGATTAGGTTCCTGTATTAACAACACTCCAATGCAATGTTGTTTAGATGAGTACATTCTTTAATACATCAAGTAGTTCATGATAGGTCTTCCGATCAACACGGATATTTTGTTACAAACATTATAAACATGACCCCTTGTAGGGACTTTTCATCAACATTAATTTCACATGTGACGTCATCAGTGATGTCATCAATGACATTTGTGATGTCATATTTGATGTACTGGCTGTTAGTCTAAGCAGTGCACGGTGGTGGGGCGAGTTATGGTTGCTTAGCTTACCATAACTGATGAATTTCTGAGGTTTTACGGTTTTACTTGTAACCATAACATCCCTTTAACAAGGTTTTTTCAATTCATTTGATAGGTTTTTATTAGTGCAACTTAACCATAATGTCCCTTTAACAAAGATTTTAATTTGATAGGTTTTTATTAGTGCAACTTAACCATAACATCCCTTTAACAAAGTTTTTTCATTGAATTTCATAGGTTTTTATTAGTGCAATTAACCATAACGTCCCTTTAACAAAGTTTTTTCAGCGAATTTCATGGGTTTTTACCAGTGCATGCTATTTTCCTACAACTTACAAATATCATACTTACCCAATATAGCAACATTTGTGTGCAAATTACAAATTTTCACTTTAAAACTCATTTCCCATCTTCTAGCATCATTCTTAACACTTCCATACACTTTTTGCAACTTTTTCAACAAATTTTGCGTCCGTAGACGTCCACGAACATCTGACTTAATCGTGGACATTCCGGACAATGGCACGTGACCATATTCTGGCGCGCGGCATGATGACGTGTCCGAGAACACGTCTGCACTTCGCGATCAGATCTGTGCTTCGTGGACAGTTCGGAACGGCATTCTCTACTGATCTAGGAACTTTCAACTTCAAAATTTCCTTTGCACAGCTCCTGCACCTATTCTTACTCATTATCCATTAACAATCTAGTACACAGTACATACTTGGAAGAATTTTAGCAAAACTGCTATTTATCTTGAAAATGGCATCACCTATTGCCATCCCTCCTCTCCAAGAGCCACCACCACCACCTGCTGGAGGACCTTCACAACAATAAAAGCGCAGTACTTCCAAAGACAATGAAGAGGACCAAGAAGATGAGGTAGAGGAAGTGCCTACCTCTAGCACCCAGAGTGAATCATGGGTGTGGCAGTTCTTTAACACTGTTGCGAATGTACCAAAGGCTAAAGCTGCCAAAGTGAAATGCAATGATCTCAGTCGCAGATTCCCCGGACAGTATTCCTACAGACCACCTCCATGTGCTGCCACTCCAAATCCAATGACCGCAATGCTCTCAGAAAGGATGTTCCTTTCTTAGCAAGTAGGAAGCTATCTTCCTCCACCTCATCTTCCTCAGCCAATACTGCAACCACACAGCCTATTTCTGTGGGACACAAAATCCCACCACAACCTTGCAAGCAATAAAAGATGCTGTTGATCCATATTTTTTAATACAACAGTCCTCTGTATATACTACAATACATCATTCTGCAGAGGGACGCAATTTCGAAGTGGTCTTGACATGGTAATCAAGGAGCATGAGAAACACTGCCCCCTACCTTAGATGTAACCCATGTGCAACATCTTCCCCTGTCCACCTGCCCCTCCATATAAGTGCTTGATGCCTCTTCCCTCTTTTCCCTCCCCACCTTTCGTTCTAAGCTCTCCTGCCAAAAAATAAATACATCAAAAACCAACCAAAAGAAATGTTCCTTTAGGAATCACCTTTCACAGTTAAAAAATAGAACTAAAAAAAAATATATATACTCCACATACTTTACATTTCTCAGTAAAGTACATAGACTAAATAAGATTTTCCAACATTTCCATTAGCATGTTGTGTTATGCTAATGGGAATATTGTGGCATTCATCCCCTGTTCCAGGGACTGGAACAGTGGATATCAGCCCGGCAGCCCAAGTTATCAGCCCAAGCAAAGCGAGGGTGGATAACAAGGTCTCTGGACCATTATCCCCCCATTCCAGCCCCTGCAATGGGGGCTGAAGGCCGTTAGAAGCCCAGGTTCCCAAAGCGGGAACCCGGGGTGCTATAAAAATTGATTTTTCTTCCTACACCAGGCTGCGGCGACCCCGTGCAGGAAGGAAAATCCTTTTCCAAGATGGCCACCAGGGAAAGGGAAGGCGGGGTTCCATACAGGGCCCCTCTTCGCTTTCCATGGCAGCCTGCAGAATGTGAAAGAGAAACCTATGACCATATTACCACAAGCACATTTTTCTTCCCTTTCAAAACTATCCCACTTGCGAATAACTTTACCACAAAGCCAGTCCCAGGTTGACATGGCCACTTTAACCCCATGTGTTGTCCCTCGTGGTCATGGCCAGTAGCCAGATTATCCAGATCATTACCTTATTCTATGACCCAGACAATGTGGCCTCTGCCCATGGCCACAGGCTACACCTCAGTCACCAAAGGTATATCGCTATCTTTTGTATGACACTTGTCAAAAAATAAAACACGGGCAAATTTGCAAAACCATGCTTTAAGGTCCTTGCCAATGCTCCTTAAACAAGTTTCCTGGAAATCCACCCATGTTTTATTTTTTCAAAAGTGTCAATACACTACAATAGTCATATAACTTAGCCCCCACTTGACAAAATCCATTCAGACTTTACAAAAACATTTTTTGTCAAATTGCACCACATTTAAAAACCTTTACAATATTTTCAGACCCCCCCTCTAATTTTGGCCCCTCTTGACAGAATCCCACCAGACTTTGCAAAAACATGTATATCAAGATCTATAATCTTTTTTGCGAACCTTGGTGTAGATTCATCAAATAACACCACATTTATAAGCCTTTACAATATTTTGGGACCCCCCGTTACTTTTGCCCCCTCTTGACAAAATCCCACCAAACTTCGCAAAAACCATTTGTATCTAGATCTTTTATCACTTTGCCAACTTAAGTGTAGATTCATCAAATGGCACCTCATTTATAAGCCTTTACACTATTTTGGGACCCCCCTCTAATGTTGCCCCATCTTGACAGAATCCCACCCAACTTTGCAAACTCATTTAGAATCAGGTCAAGAATATAATTCCAACATTTCATACGGTTTCATTAAGTGTTGCCAAAGTTATAAACCATCTAAGAACTGCTTTTCACCAACCCTGTAATGCAGAGGTGTCCGCAAACTTCACAGGACTGTTTGCGAACATCTGGACTGTTCGCAGACTTTTACGACGGAAAACACCAGTTTTGTTGCTTCTTGCATATCACATCCCATCCTCATCACCCCTGCCTCCAGAGAGATTATTTGATAAGTTTGAGAAGAGCAATGTTGTGTTTTTTAATATGTTTTTACCGCGATGTCTGCGGACACCGTCAACTGTCCGCGAATCCAAGATGGTTGACATTTCCAAAAATCTGATGCACTTCATGCGTTTCGCCATCCAATCAGTGGGCGAGTCTGATTGTCTGCAGATACCATGTTGCCTCTAAGCCAATTGGAGCCCTATCTGCGGACCGAACATGGAAATGGGTCACCGGACTGAACCCAGATATCAGTACGTTTTTTGCACCTACTCTTTGGTCATTTAAAATAAAACTACTGGACGGATTTCCACCAACATTTTTCTCCATTCAGTCTATGGAAAGAAATATATATTTTGGGATCCCCCCTATAACTTTGCCCCCCCCTTGACGAAACCTCACCAAACTTTGTGAAAACACATTTATATCTAGATCTATAATCAGTTTGCCAACTTAAGTGTAGATTCATCAAATGGCACCTCATTTATAAGCCTTTACATTATTTTGGGACCGCCCCTCTAATGTTGCCCCCTCTTTACAGAATCCCACCAAACTTTGCAAACTCATTCAGAATCAGGTCAAGAATATAATTCCAACATTTCATGCAGTTTCATTAAGTGTTGCCAAAGTTATAAGCCATCCAAGAACTGCTTTTCACCAACCCTGTAATGCAGAGGTGTCCGCAAACTTCACAGGACTGTTCGCGAACATCTGGACTGTTTGTGGACTTTTACTGCGCCATATCCTATCCCATCCTCATCACCCCTCACCTCCCCAGAGATTATTTGATAAGTTTGACAAGTGCAATGTTGTGTTTTTAATATGTTTTTACCGGTACCATTTTATTGTATGAAACACTGCAAAAACATGTTGAAAACATTGGTGGCATTTATTAGTAAATATACATTTGCAAATTGCTTTTAAAATATTTAAGTGTGTAACTGTTTGAATTGCTGGCACCAGTACACAAGACAAGACCTGGCTTTTAAAGAGTGCATCGGCATTATCAAAGTCCATGCTGGAAGTCCGAGCAGTCCGAGCAGTGCTACAGAACCTATCTGACTGAAGAATCAAGAAGCGACGGAGAGGGGATGAGGGGCATGGATCATAGTCATCAGGAGAAAGGCCTGCATGTTTAGAGGCTGCTGCAGAGCTTTTGCAATCTTCAGAAGTGCTGGTGCTCAGCCCCAGCCCTGTAACAGAGTGAACTGCATGTGGTACGCATGCGCGGCCCTCGTTCAGGGTCGCGCATGCGCTTGGAATAAAGTGGAGCCTGTGCGCACCAGTTGCTGCCGGGAGCCCATACAAGCCAGACGTGTGTCTGTGTCCTTCTGTAAGGTACTGGGGACCGGGCCTGGATACCGGGTGTGCCACGGGGCATATTACTATTTACAACACTGGCAACGAGGACGCCCCCGAGTGGGGAGGGATTCTCTGCTGCGACCAGTTCGTTTCATGAGCAATTTCTCAGCGCCCACTGGCTGCGTCATCCGCACGGTGCATGCATGACTGCCATTTTGTTGTTTGCCTAACGGCTCGGCCCTCATGGGTGCTCGTGCGCTGTTTGGGCAATTTGTGGAGCCTCTAGAGGCTCTAGCCACCTAAATCCTGCCATCCTGGAATGTTTTTTTTTCTCCATAAGACTCACAGCCATCCCTCCACGCTATTCCACGGCACAGCAGCAAGGGATCTACTGTGTCTTGTTTGGACATTCATGAGTCAAGGTAGGGGCATTCTATCTGTCTGCTGCTCACCATGAAAAGAATCCTCCACCCTTGTATAGGGTCATTTGTCAGTGCCATCGCCTTGCACCAAACTTTTAAGTGTTTTCTTCCCTGTAAAGGGGATAGATTCCAGGGGCCATCACCTATGCACACCACACCAAGGTTGGGGCGCACCTGGCACTGGGCATAGTGAGGACAACTATGCTTGGACCCGAGTCGACTCGCACACTCTGTGCTGGTGCAGACTTGCAGCCTCTGTGGACGTAAGAGGTGCCTGTGCGTTCCGCAGCCATGGTTGACAACGGCCAAGGGTACCTATTCCCAGACAATAGGGCACACTAACGCCCATGCCAGAGTTTGACATGTCCGGTCCTCCCTCTAAACTAGGCCCCAAATGGCTTTTGTGGGTCAAAAAGTTGGAGATGTACTTCAGAGCTACAGGGGAGACGGACGACGATGCGAATGTGGCAACACTACTCTATGCTGCTGGCTCAGAAGTCCATCGGATCTTTGAATCACTGAACTCACCTGCGGTCACGTACCAGGCAGTAAAGGACGCCATCAAAGAACACTTCTTACCCCTGGCCAACCAAGACTTTGATAGGTTTGTGATGTGCAGCAAGAGGCAGCAGGAGGACGGATCACTTCTGCGGCAGGTTGCGAGAACTGGCCAGCACATGCCAATGGGAGAATGAAGAGGGGATGGTCTGGAACCTGGATATGGGTATGTCTTATGAACTGGCAGACAGTCGCGCCACCAGAATGGACGCAGCAGTCAAAGTGGGGAAAGGTGAAGAGGCCTACGCCGTCGGGTGTGCAGCCTACAACACGCACCAATGCCCGAAGTGGACCCAAAGGAGGTCTGAGTCATCACAGAAGCCAGATTCGACACAACTGTGTCAGAAGTGCGGGTATGACCTTGCGCATTCCAGCGAATGCCCCGCAAAGGCGAGGGTGTGCGTGCACTGTGGCACAGCAGGACATGTTGCCCGGATGTGCAGAGCGGCCACTCCAGTAACCATCTCGCGAGGCCTGACAAAGTCCAACAGTAGTGGCTGCTGTGGAGCAGGATCTGCAGGAGCTGGACATTGCTGAGGAGGAGGATGAAGATGAGGAAGTATTCTTTATATCAAACATTGACACATTCTCCAGGAACTGCTGTCAACCCACATGTGTGGTAGATATCTGCAAGACCCCCACCCCGGCATTGATAGATATGGGTGCATCGGTGTGCGTGATGGAAACAAGAAATTATGAGGCGCTGCCGGGACCACCAGCGCTAGCTGAGACCAAGGCCAAAATATACTCATTTGGGGGTGACCACCCACTTCCACCACAGGGAGTGTTCACAACATCCATCAACCACGCCAACTGCTACATCAAGGGCAAATTCTTTGTGACTAATGTCAGTCCACACTCACTCCTGAGTTGCGTAGCGTCCGAGGCTTTGGACATAGTACACTTTGCGCTTTCAGTATACCAAGCAGCCATCGAAGGCATCACAGAAAGATTTGCAAACCTTTTCAAAGGAGTGGGCAAGCTGCAAGGAGAACCCATCCGCCAACACATCGACGAGTCCGTGAGACTAACCGCGCTGAAGCACCGCCGGATCCCATTTCACCTGGGGACTCAGGTGGAACAAGAGTCTCAGAACCTGGTACTCTGGACATTATAGAGAGGGTAGAACGTCCTACTCCGTGGGTATCTCCCATAGTTGTGGCAACCAAACCCAAGCAGCCGGGGCGGTACACATCTGTGTAGACATGCGGCTGCCCAACCTGGCTGTCAAGCGAGAATGTCACCTGACGCCGACGCTCGATGATGTGGTAAGGGAACTGCAGGGTGCAAAGGTATTCTCGAAAAAGGACCTGCGATCGGGCTACCACCAGCTCGAGCTGCACCCAGATTCCCAATACATCACCACCTTCACCACTCACAACGGCCTTTATCAGTACAAAAGACTGAGTTTCAGGATCTCCTCAGCCACAGAGGTGTTTCAAAACGTGATCAGGGGTGCACTTGCCGGACTAAAAGGTGTGATTAATCTAAGCAATGACATCCTAGTGTATGCATCCTCGGAGACAGAACACATAGGAAGACTGGAGAAGGCGTTGGAGAGGATCCGTGATTTGGGTCTGACCCTACATCAGGAGAAATGTAAGTTTTTGAAGGACAAGATTGAGTTTTTTGGTTTCGCATTTCACTCTGGAGGTATGTCACCTGACCCGCAGAAAGTGAAAGACATTCGGGATGCCACACCCCCCGAATCCCCCTCGGAAGTGCGCAGCTTTCTAGGGATGGTGAAATACTGCGGGAGGTTCATCAAGGACCTTGCCTCCCTCTCGGAACCACTCAGAGCCCTCACTAAGAAAGAAGCCATTTGGTCATGGTCGGCCATAGAACATAATGCATTTGATACCATCAAGGCTGCACTAACAGGAGAAGAAACAATGGCTTTTTTTGACCTCAAGAAGGAATCCGAGCTGGTCGTCGACGCCAGCCCCGTGGGTCTTGGAGCAGTGTTACTACAACCTGACTTGCAGGGACAAATGCAGCCCATTGCATATGCCAGCAAAACCCTGACAGACACTGAGCAAAGATATTCGCAAATCGAAAGGGAAGCCCTGGCCATCTTGTGGGGCTGCAAACACTTTCGGATCTATATCCTTGGTAAACCGGTCTCAGTCATCACAGATCAACAGCCCTTGATTCCCATCCTGTCAGGGGCATCCTCCAAACTACCCCCAAGGTTACACAGGTGAATGCTCACCCTAATGGAGTATGGGGTGAAGTTACAGTACAGGCCTGGGACGAACAACCCAGCGAACTACCTGTCCCGCCACCCCAGGAGTGGCAGGTCGCTGACTGGACAGCAAGGAGTAGACTGCGCTGAAGTGGTTCGGCATGTGGTGGAAGCAGCCATGCCAATAGCGCTAACTCTGGTGGAACTGGCCCGACGCATCAAGGGCCGACAAGTGTTTTCAGCGTATCCAAACTGCTATGGGCAATGGAGACTGGAAGTCGGCACTAGCAGACATATCCCGGAAGGCGAAAGACACTCAACAGGACCTACAGGCGCTATGGCGTGCCCGTCATGAACTGTCCGTGTCCGATGAAGGCCTGTTATTGAGGGAAAGGCAGATAGTAATCCCTCGAACACTGGTGAACAGGGTGTTGGAATTGGCCCACAACAGCCATAAGAGCATGGCCAAGACAAAGGTGGGACTGAGGGCCAAGGTGTGGTTCCCAGACCTGGAGAGGAGAGTAGACAAACACATACACCAGTGTCTCTGGTGCCAGGACGCAGCACCCGTGGTGAGAGAACCCTGTATCGAATACATGGAGAGGAGTGATAAACCCTGGGGCACAGTACATGCAGACTTCAGATCTACCAGGAGGGGCATGTATTTTCTAGTCCTCATGGACCAGTGATCCCAGTACCCCGAGGTGGAGTTGGTCGAGTCCACGTCCAGAGACCACACCATTCAAGCACTGGACACCATTTTTGCCACCCGCGAGTTTCCCGTTGAGCTGTGTTCAGACAATGGTCCCCCATTTCAGGGCCGTCAGTTTGCTTCTTATATGGAGGAGTGTGGAGTAGTGCACCAGAAAGTAACGTCAGGGTGGCCACGGGCCAACGGGGAGGTGCAATGCTTTATGCGCACTCTAGACAAGGTGTCCCGGATCACTCAGGGCCAAGTCGGGAATTGAGGAGAAATCTGTACCAATTCCTCCGGGAGTATAGATCCACACCCCATCAATCCATGGGGGTGACCCCAGCGGAGGCCCTGTTCAATCGGTGCCCCAAAGGCCTAATACCAGAAGCTGAAGGACCAGACACTGGTCTCATCAATGATCAAAGGACGACAGAAGAACGGCGAGCGCGCAACGAGTGTGAAAATGCCCGGAGACATCTCAAGCCGGCAAGCATTGCAGTGAGGGACACCGTCCTGGTGCACAACGTCACCCCGAAGGGAAGCTATCCCTCACCTAGGAGCAAAGTCCCATGGGTGTGACTCATGTCAAAGGTTCAATGGTGACCGCCGCTGACCAGAGAGGGACCATTACAAGGAACTCTTCTTTCTTTAAGAAGGTCGACACCAGACCCACTGCTGACGAACTGTGTACGGGCGGAGCTTCGCCCTACGCCTTCATCACCGGGCCAGGACTCAGTAAAGACCCAAGGGATCTGACACCATAGGAGCCTCTCCACGAACCGACGAGTGGGGAAAGATGATACCCCCGCCAGGAAGGCCGCAGATACCCTGCCAGATCAGTGACTATATTCTGGACCCTAGTTTGTGAGGGCCAGAGAGGACGGTAACAGTCAAGGCTGGGCCATGTGTTGAGCTATGTGTTGTGCATGAATTAATGTGTCACATTGACACCATATACCCCGTTAAGTTATGACAATGTTTTGTTTGTTATGAAAAAGAAGGGATGTTACGGAGTGAACTGCATGTGGTACGCATGCGCGGCCCTCTTTCTGGGTCGCGCATTTGCTTGGAATAAAGGGAAGCCTGTGCGCGCCAGTTGATGCCGGGAGCCCGTACAAGCCAGAAGTATGTCTGTGTCCTTCTGTAAGGTACCGGGGACCGGGCCTGGATACTGGGCGTGCCGCGGGGCATATGCTATACATTATGTGTCAGGGCTGGACAGCAGCACATATAAAGCACTGCGTCCAAGAATGTTCTGGGTAAATCGTGGAGGCTCATAAAGCATTCGCACCCGTCCCTGTTCATTTGCACGTGTGCTGGACCTGGACTGTCCCAGTATTTGGTGCTCTGTCCTCCTTTCTCAAGATTATGTTCCCAATGGAAACTGCAGTGGTCCTGGTTTTTCGTAGCAGGTCTTTATCGCTGGCAGGAACGCAAAATCTTGCACAGAGGAAATGCTGCATTTTGCAAAATAAGATAGTGTTAATTTGTGATAAATTAATAATATGTGTTCATTTGAACAGTAACACGTAAATCCCCTTCTTCTCCAAACACTACTGTATTAATGCCTTGACATCAACTTCAAAGAGCTACAAAAGTCCTCTTTTTAGGGGCTGTGTGGGTGAGGACAGTGAGAACCAAAATACAAAGAGTCCCACAATAGAGCTTCCTTCCCTTGCTGATCAGAATGAGTCACCATAGATGCATGTCAACTTGCTTGTGCTCGCCCCTTACCCAAAAAGTCAAGCAAAAAACCATGTACTTATCAAAAATATACACATATTTTAATGTCTATCAAAAAACACATCACATTCACAACTGAATTTTCTTAAAAGTAACACATCATTGTGGTCTAGACATATCATGAACCACATATATCCATGTATACATATTTAACAACTGGCATAGAGACTGATACTTCCAGAGACACCTTTTCTATGTCTCTATGTGGGGTATTTTTATGTTTTATATTTTAGCCACCACTATTATTCATGCCCTCCTTAGTTTCTACCGGCACCAAGGCTGTGCCAACACTTCAACAATGTGTTTATAGAACCAACATAGAATTGAACATGTGAAATATACATAGAAATTCATCCACTCTGTATATTCTGTTGGTGCTGTCCTCAGGGCACTCAGTCTTTGTATATGTTCTGGTATTCTCCCATCACATTTCAGTTTGCCAAAATCTCAACAATTCTAAAAAACAAACAAACATTGATACTTAAAAACATGGTTTCTATTCTTTTGTGCATCACAAGTAATACATAGCATCTATTCCAACTTCATCTCTATTTTCCATAAAAACCGCAGGGAATTATGATTTTGAGCTATTTCTTTTCCCATTTTTACTAAACGTTTACAAGTTTTGCATATTTCAATTTTCTTGTTACAACATTATTTAGACAAAGTGTTTGCCCAATTTACCTCTTTCTACACATTTAGTTTATTAATCCTAAAACGGGAGTTACCAATGTCTGTCTCTCAAAGATTTTTTGTAGTCTATGCACTTAATTGCTATCTCGATTCTCCTGAATGGATTCTATAGGGAACAATTCTTATTCTGTGTTTCCCCTCGAGTAATGAGAAAGCAACTATCCCAACGATCACACTAAGTAAGAGCTTACCTATTGGGAACTCTGTAATTATATCCCTCTATGATCCTAGCTTCGAAGGATATCTGCTGTGCTTTTACAGCTGGGACGGCAGAGGAGTCATCTATCTAGACGCCTTCACCAATCTATTATGACAAAACGAAAATGCGTTTTGAAAAACAGGGTTTTATTCCTGAATAATGCTGTAATTATACTTATTAACTCTTGGGGCTTACCTCTTAATTATTCACCCATAACCTTATTATCGGGAAGAGATATTAGATGACCCACTGCAGACTACGATATTTTCTTTGCTGCAAAGTCTATATGGCCAGAAACGAGAAGAAGGAAAACAGGGATGATTAGATTCCCTTACACGATACGTTAGTAAGTATTCCCTTATTGGGCATCCGTCTTACCTCGCACTTTCAGTCGTGTCCTTGCAGTTAAGCTTGCACACCGTCTTAAATAGACAGCCTCGTTCACTTGCGTCCGCACATAGTAGCATATATGTGCCGCTCACGTGACCCGCAGCCATGTTGTTATAGTGTTTACATCCGCCATGCTGGAGCAGGTTTATCAACTAGGAACACTGCTTACTTAAAAGCTGCATGGCCACATCTGTGTGCCGCTCAGATGACCCGCAGCTATGTTATAGTGATGTATACATCCGCCGAGCTAGAGCGGGTGTATCAACTGGGGGCAATATTTACTTAGAAAAGTTTGTGTGTGTACCTTTCGTAAAAGCAATTGTTATCTCTACCAGAATTCGTCAATGTGCGGTGTGGCTGTCACACCATATTTATCAAGTGATAGTCTACCCGGGATGTTAGCGGAATCGCTGCATGTATTCCTTGAGGGGAATAGACATTTCCTGATTGCAGCAGTGGCGCTGGAACACTGCATATATTCCAACACTTCTCTTCCCAAACTACCCTACATTTATGTTCATTTTTTATGATGAATAAATAGGGACCATTCAATGGAAATGTTAAGTCCATTCCTTACACTGTCTAGGGAATAAATCCATTTCTGTTCGGCCTGTCTTAATTTCAGATCTCTGTTACCCCCTCTAGGTTGGGGAAGTACCATCTCAATGATGAACCAGTATATGTCATCTACCCCATGGCCAACACTCTTAAAGTGTGCTACCAGGGGTTTCTCTGGTACCTGATTTTTCACACATGATCTGTGTTCGCAGATTCTCTGACAAATCGGTCTTTTAGTTTTCCCAATGTATAGTAAACACATGGGCACCTAATGCCATAGACTACCCATTTGGAATTACAATTGGTGAAGTTTTTTAACACCCATTTGTTTCCTTTGAGATTGACAAATTTCATATTGGATGTTAATTTGCACACTGAGCAATGACCACAGGTGAAGTGGCCTACTACCGGTGGTAAATTCCACAGGGCCGGCTGGGTCATCGACTTCTCTTCTATGGGTGTTCTGTAAGTATGCACCAATTTGTCTCTCAGGTTGGGCATACGTCGAAATGCAAACCGTGGTTTACTAATGGAAAAGTCGTCAGTGTTGATTATATTCCAATTTTTCAGGATACACCTGCGTAATTCATTACTAACAGGAGAGAATGTGGATACACACGTAATCTGTTGTGAATGTGATGTGTTTTTTGATAGACATTAAAATATTTTTGATAAGTACATGGTTTTTCGCTTGACTTTTTGGGTAAGGGGCGAGCACAAGCAAGTTGACATGCATCTATGGTGACTCATTCTGATCAGCAAGGGAAGGAAGCTGTATTGTGGGACTCTGTATTTTAATGCCTTGACAGCCACTTTCAAGGGTTAGTCCTACTTTTATGTCAGTTGCCTTGTGCCGTTTTTTTACTTTTTTAATCTGGTCTCCCTATCCTGACGTCCTTTTGCTAGGAGACTCTTGGCACCTTCTGTTACAGAAATCAGTCGTTTTAGTTACTGTTTGCACATTAAAGTCAGGTGAGTTTTCCATGCGAGGGGCAGAGTCAAAGGATGGATGAAGTCAAAGGCACCACCCCGTCCCGCCCACTCACTTCTTCTGAGAAGGGGGGTGGGCATAGGCTATGTACACTGAACACTAGACGCTGGCAGCAGAATTACCACCGGTGAGGGCTGCCCTCCCTCTTTCCGGCATCAACAGCCAGACTAATTTAGCTTCATTTTAGCAATTCAGCCATGATTACGGAAAGCAATCTGGCTGAAATTAAGGCTTAAGAAACTACCTAAGTGTAGTTTATAAATGCATGTAATATTTGAGGCTATCAGTGCCACAAAGTCAATGCATTTTGGGTCCTAAATAACCTTCATCAGGGCGAAGTGGTGGCAATCAGATGTCCATGAGCAAGAATAAACAAAACATCACTAACGGAATGACTCATCGTATCTCCACGGTCTACAGCGGTGTCCCAACAGCAGAAAGAGTAGGCTATGACGTACAGATCAGCAGTCAGAGGCCTTACAGTTCTAGGGGGAGGGGCTTATTTGAATAAAAAACATTCGTAATCCAGTTTTGCAAACACATTTAAATTCCAAACACGTTATAGTTTGGTCACCTCTACCCTCCCTCCCTGCACTTACCGAGCTGGCACCCGACTGCACTTACTTGAGCTTCTGCATCCCCCCACCCCCCTTTGCACTTCTCCCCCTCCTCCCCCGTAACTTGCACGATCTGAATGAAATATCGTTTGTTTTGTCCTCCCGTTGTCACCCTGGGCCCTGCCTTGTCTTTTTGCGCCTTGAAACTCTTGTGTACAGGCGCGTTATAAATGACATATGATGTCATATCATATTAACACATTTCGCACACATGCAGAAACTGACCCCCTCCTGTGCGTGCGGTGAGGGGAGGGAGACCCTCACCTTGGTAAATCGTAAAGCAGACATTTTAACTTCAATTGTGGAAAACACTTCCTGGAAAACTTACTGTCACTCAAAAGATGTCCCACCCAATCACCCTCCTGTGCTCTTAACAATGATAAGGGACTGCTAATTCACATGAAGCTGATGGACTGCCAGTGTTTCAAATGATGGTTGGGCTGATTAACTTGATGACTGTTTATAACAGTGGGACAGGACAGCACGAGAAAAAGACCCCCGCCCCCTGCCCACCCAGATGGCATAGGTACATTCCATTGCAGGTGTTTCCATCGAAGGAGAAATCATCTGAATTGTTTCAATGATTTTTACTTCAAATGCATGTGGTGGGTGGGGTTAGAGTAGTAAACAAGGTAGTGGGGATTGGGGTGTCTCCCCCTTGCATACATTTGCAGTAAAATGTCCTACAAAAAAAACATATATGAATCTCGAGGAAATCTCTATGAACCCACCGGTATCAGTGCACGCAGGTCTACTCAACCTAGCAGCACCTTCCGTGCTCATGAAAGAGTGGGGGCTAGGGCAGCCAGCTTTCTGAAATCATTTTTCATGGAAACGTCCAGGCAGAGCAGCGGTGATGGCACGTCATCATTCAACTTTGACCTGCCTACAATTGTTATTGGAACAATTGGTGAATGGGGTTTAAGCCTCTAACACCAGGCTTAATTGCAAAGCTAATTGCTTGTCGTGGGAGCTGATGGTCACATATTTTTTAGTTTTTACTGTAAACATGACCATCAGAGCCGGACAAACAAGCATTAGCACTGGAGTTAAGCCAGGTGTCGGAGCGTTAACAGTCAGCAAGACTGGAAGCTCAGGGGCACCCGAAAACAAGGGGCAGCACTTTGCATGGTCCAGCACGGGACAAAGACCTCCAAAATGAGACAGTCCTGCAAAATATGGCACGTTTTTCCACCCTATCGGGGATGAGGGGGCATCAAGTCATATTGCACTCCCTAAATGAGGAACGTTAAGGGGTAGATCCCTCCAACCCTTATGTCACAGCTTCTGGGCCACGCCAGCCTGTCCATGGTAGAGCAAAACGATTTTCCAAACCAGAAACCAGACCATTTTGTTGAGTCAATAACAGTAATCATTAAAAAGTACATCAAAGGCTGAGCACTGAAATATATATATATCACAGATCAGAATCTCTAAGTGCCAAAATAGAGGTGGAGGACTTGTCTAGCCCAGGATTTAAAAAAAAAATAACATGTCAGGCAAGTATAGTCAGGGTATCAGACTCCTTCACAGATGTGCTCGGTTATTTCAAAGATTTAATTTGTATAATTTCACCTTTTTCTTGGATATGTGGGGTCTTTTCCTGCCGGGTACTTGTGTGCACTCATGATGGTACATTCTGATGATGAGGCCCATTTCACCAATGTTGAGGTAGAGTGTGTACATACATCGTCTGTCAATTCTGTTTCTTCCTCTCCGTTGAACCCCCCCCCCCTTTTGTTACTTCACATGTTATTCCCACCTGTATTATACCGTTTCCTCTCTTCTACTCCTTCATATCCAGTGGTGGAAATGGGAAAAAATTGGTGGGGGAATCACACAAGGGTGGGGATGAGGGCAGAGTTTGGGGGGGTGGTGCCCGAGGAGGCGGGTTAAGGGGGCAGATCTGGCAGTTGACCTCCGATTAAAGAAAATGTCCAAAATAATAGTTTAAAACGGCGAAATTTCTTTCATGTTGCTTCTTTTCCAAACTATATATTAATTCCACTTTAAACCACTTCCATGGCACTGGTGATGAATTACTTCATTATGCGGATAACAGTTCTGAGCAGTGTTGCTGATTAAATATTCTTTAAAATGCACGATGTGTATCCCATTTTATTTGAAAAACGTCCCCTTGGGTACTATTCAAACAGGGTGATTTCTGTTTGCTATAAGGAACGTTTCCTTTTACTTGAACCCCAGCCCGCACAGCTCCTGCAGCTCCCCTCTGAAAGCAGTTGGGTGGCTGCATTGTGTGTGATGTTAATAGGGGTATTTATTTATGAAATGTTTGGCGGATACTTGTATATTTATATATGTATGACATGTTTGCCGTATACAGGTATCCGACAAACATTGCATACATAAATAAATAATCCGGGCCCACGTATCCAACAAACATTGCATAAATAAATAAATAAATAATCCGGATCCTGGCTGAGGACTGTAACTTTCTCTGGTGACCTGTTGCATGGGGTCACCAGGGGAAGTTACAGTTTGCTCACAGGCGCTTTTTTCCCCCTTCTCCCCAGCGCAGAGCAGCGGTTTAGGGTGGCTGACTCTGGCCGGATCTCAAGATCCGGTGACACATCTGGTGCCAGATCTCGGATCTGGCGAGAGCTGGCCCAACGACCAGCGCTGTTCCTATCACTCTGTCAGCTGTTCTTTCCTCTTTTGCCCTCTCTTTATTTTCTGCACCACTTTGTCAGCTGTTCTTTCCTCTTTTGCCCTCTCTTTATTTTCTGCGCCATCTGATCTTGTGTTTATTTATTTATTTAATATACATGCAGCTATCAAGCTTTGTATATTCAATATTGATACATGTAAAAACAATACAACACATATTACAATAAACAACAGTCCCACATTTTACAAATGTAATCAATGCATACCTAAAACTCCTATTTTACACAAATATACATTTTTCATCATTATGCTAAACATTTTAAAATCTCAACAATTCTCAGATCAAATTTTACCATAAAATACATAAGAATAAGATCATCAACTTGCATGAATGCATTCCATATTTTGTCTAACATATACATATTGATCTGGTTATTATACGATTTAGAACACTTAATTCTCAAGTTTTCTAGGCTTTCACAGCATTTCAGCAGGTGATATAGGGACTCAATGGTTGAACATCCACACAATCTACAGAGTCGTCTACTTCTCTCAATACCTGTCCATGACCCCTTTGTCTTGAGTGCCTCAGAGAGGTTGAACTTCATTTAAATATATGATCTAAAAATGTAAGGACTAGGAAATGCTTTAATGTATTTCGGTTGTTAAACAGTAATTATATAGTGCCTCCTTTATATTTATATTGGCCTAAGCCTAGTCGCGCTGCATGGAAAACCACATTGCAAAGTTCCGATTTTGGGTGACTTCGCCGCCATTTTAAGATTCATCTGCCATTTTGATTTCCACTTGTGTGTTTCTTCATTCTAAAATGGTGGACTATGTTTTCAACTTGCAACCAAGCTTCACGACCTTTGAGTTCTGTTAATATTTAGACTGTCCAAGAGCTGACTGTTTAGACTAGGCAATAAGGCCTTGCACTGCCTATGAACTGTTGTTTAAGTGTTGTCAGCGCTCACAAAGCTCATGCTTGAATACACATTGGGGACAATGTAGAACAAACCTCGAGCGTAGACACAGGCCGAACGCAATTGTAAAGGGATATTGAATGATGCTTACCGTAGGATCTGAGAACAAACATCACCATTGTGCCTCCATGGAAATGCAAACATATGTATTCCCTTGCATAACATTGTACAATAAGTATGTGAACTAGGCACAAGCTCTAGACCACGAATAATTAACGTGAAGAGAGGCTGGACAATATTACTCAAAAACTGTATAAAAGTACGAACGCTTAGGCGTCCAACACTCTCTCACCTCTCTCTGTTGGGCTGGTACACATTGCGGGGTATAGGGAGCCAGATAGATACCTGTGTTATTTTGTAAACTGTACAGTAATAAAAGATCTGTGAATCTTTCGAGCCAATGATTGGTGTATTTCCTTCGTGGTACTCAGCCTCAATATTTCCTTGTACTTTCAAGGTGGTAGCTTTTGAATTGCCTAATATTGACAAAAATGTCCACTATGAACTTAACATGCTATAGAAACTAAATGGCACTCATTAAAATATGATGTAATTTTTCTCTTGAGCCACCACCTAAAGGAACTTACAGGTACATTATTAGATGTTAGAACAAAGCCTATTTTCCAATACTCAAACATGATCTTTATAGTGCCCAAGATTCCCAATGAGTCACACGTATCAATTTTCATTAAGGCATGAATGTAAGCTCCCACGATTGTGCCATTATCTAAATGCATCAAATTAGCGTAACTCATCACAGGCCAATGTAAATATTCTCCTTTAATGCATTCATATTGAATTCTAGGTAGAGATATACAATTGATGTATTGGGAGGGAGTCGCATCAGCTTTCTTAAAATTAATGCCTCAAGTTTAACTAAGCGAGATAAAAATCTATGTCCCCATACCTCAATTGCATACATTAACATTGCACGTACCTTTGCGGTATACATCAGTAAAACGACCCGAGCTGAAAAAGCTAAATTTGTGCCTATAAAGGCACTGAGAGCATTGGCAGAAACCAAGCAGCGCGCCTTAACAGACGACCATTGCAATTCCCAATCAAGTCTACAAACCACCAGAATGCCCAAATACTTGTAACTATTAACCTTTTCTAATTTTACATTATTCATCTTCCATTCGTATTTTTTTGGAGAATTTTTAGCTGGAAAAACATTATTTTACTTTTCTCAATGTTAATTCGTAATCCATTTTTATTTGAATACACCGCTAATGCATCTAGTAACTTTTGAAGGCTGGCTTGCGTATGATCAAGAAGTAACAAATCATCAGCATATGCCAGCCATCCGATTGATGATTCACCACACTTTACTGGACATGTTGAAACTAAACTATTAAATTCCATTGCCATATCCGCCAGGTATAAGTTAAACAGGGTTGCTGCAACAATGCAACCCGCTTGACTCCACAACATGTATGTAATACAACAGACAGCTTCCCCCTCGCATCAAGGCGTATCCGCACATACATATTGCCATATAAGAGTATCAACATCTTTAATAATCCCCTAGGAATATTCCAAGCTTGTAATTTCAGCACAAACGATTTCTCAGCACAAAATCGAAAGCAGCTTAGAAATCTATCAGGGCACAATATACATTCAGATTTCTGTGTTTACATGCATATTCAACGCTAGACGTTAACACCATGAAATTGTGGTTGGTGCTGGATTTTTCCCTAAATCTAATTTGATTGTGGGGCAATATGCTATTAGTTTTTATTCACTCATTAAGTTCGATTAATAAGACTCTTGCCAGGATTTATGAGGGAATATTTTGCATGGCTAGCATTCTGTAGTTTTTTGGCTTGGCCCAAGAGCTTTTTCATATAAGGTTAGGATGTGGCTTACATGCCAGGATTTGGGGGTTATGCCAAACATTCCAAATTCCGTGAACAGCATGTGAAGGGCATCAGCCCAAAGAGCAGGATTGAGCTTAAATAGGAGATTACAAGACCCATCGGTCCCGCTGCACGTGAGTTTTTAAGATGTGCAATAATTAGTGCTATGTCTGGGACTGAGGATTTGCATATCCATTCTTCATTCGAAATTTGGCATCTCTCACTTATGATCTTTTGACAGAAATAAGAGATGTTCAATTGGACACTATTTCCACGTCCCGCTCGCCTTTCCTTGCAGCTGCAACCTGCCCACCATTCAGTCTTCATCAGAGAAATCCTCTGACATGAATCCAACTCCTCAGCCTTTCCTTATAACAGGGACATTTCTCTGTAGAAGCTTGTAGGGGCAATTGGACATGGTGTAAAAAATTAGGACGGTCCCCCCAAATCCTTGCAGTATGGTAACCCTAGTCAAGCCTTGCCCAAAGCCTGCAGGAGGACCGACCTTTGGATAAGGGAAGCTAGCAGAGTTGGTGGCCAGGAAATGTTTGTATGTGATATGAAGCTACGCAACTGGTGTACTGATAATACACTGGTCCAAGTCTGTGGGATGTTTTTACCCATGCATCCAAGCCCTACCATAAAACTGTGCAGTACTGGCATGAAAAACATCATGATGGCCAGAACTCCCCAGAGAGTGCGCAGGGAAAGCATAAAGAATAGGCTGCCACCCATTTTTGCCTATATTGTGAGCACAGGAGGGCACTGCCTAAAACCACCATTGGGCTACACACACAGTAGCCTGAAACCATTGGGAATGGCAATGCTGATTGCCAAAAAGCAACTCAGAACTGTGGGGAATTCATTTTCTTAATCCCAAAAATGGTTGCAATACCGGTACTCACCACTATCAGAAAGCCGGCGTTTTAAAACCACCAGACTTTTGTGTAAAACTGAACAGAGGAACCCAAACCAGACCAAGGAAAGACTTGCTAAGAGGTGGATACAATGTAAAACTATATTCTGAAATGACTTGAAGGAAGTAATTATTTAATGTATAGGTAAAAATTGTAAGTTTGATTTAAACTGGGAACAAAAAGTGACATTTAGCTGAAACCTGGCTTAATGAAACTGGATTCTGCCTGACAACTACCCCCGACAGGAGTTGAAACTGGATCAACAGCTGTGTTCCCAGGCCTGGCTGCATTCTGCTGCCCCCACAAAAAGGAGGCGACACCTCTTTGATTGAATTACCTGGGGACTGCAGGAAACTGAACAATGGACTCAGGCAAATGTTATATTGGGGGGGGGCGTAAAGTGGCTTCCTCTTGGGAGAAGTGGGAGGAGAAGTGCCAGTGAGAGCCAGCTGATCTTAGGGGAAGTGGATAAACCAGTTCTTCCACCATGTGATGTGTGAAGCCACACCCCTTTTTGACCAGGGCATAAGTTAAAAAGATAGATAACTCATAGTGCGGACTGGTCAAAATTATATAAGTAATATCATTATTCTTGTGATTTTCCTGTGCACGTTTTAAGAGGCGTTAGGACCCTGTGGTGTATTCTGGGGGGTTGCTAGCGGAAAATAGGGTCTCACTCCAAATGTCAGCATGTTAAAAATCTGACACTTCATCAATTAATGTCCATACTCCTTGCGCACATGTGTGTAATTTTTGGTAAATGTCCGATATTAGTAAACCAGTCAAAAAGTGCAAAATGTTGTCATTTTTGAATGCAAGCCCCCAGGAAGATCAGAGGCGGACAAGCATGGACCATAAGGAATATATAATGTGTACATGTAATTTCAACACATTGTGTATCTGGGAAATATGTATTTGAATCAAATATAGATTTGTGGGCAAATTGACCAGGGGAGGATCCTCTGACTCATAAACAGACCTCATCATGATGACAATCCATTTCCTTCCCCCAATCATGGGAGAGGGGAGAATTGGGCCAATGACAAGTAGAGAGGGGCAGGCTCAGTTAGGCCCAGGCACACACCCATTTTCAAAACACATAAAAAGAGACTGCTGGGACAGGTAGAGACATTGAATTCCATTTACCGCGGGACGCTCTGCTGGGAGACTCCAGACTTCACATCCATCAATCTCCAAAGACCAGAACTTTACTTCAGAACTTAAAGCAAGGGCCTAAACCCACAAACTGAGAACTCTTCTCAGCAGGCCTCAGCATCCTTAAAATCATCTGCAAACTATTCCACAGCCGGGAGAGCTGTTTGAATTCTGTGCCAAGAACTTTTGCCGGAACCGCAGACCAGACCCAGACCGCTGTGAGCAGAACCAGAGATCCGAATCGCTGTGAGCAGATCCGGTGCCTGATTGACCCGCCGAGCAGAGAGAACAGCAGCTGGACGTGTTGACCAGATCCGTGACGAGGCCTATAACAAATTTATATTGTGAGTACCTAGCAGAACTGTGCAGAACCAATCTCTTAGTTAAAATAATCTAATCCAAACTATTTTAACCTAAGTAGAACTGCCTCCTAGTAATCCTGTCATCTGTCATTCTAAAGCTGCGAGCTGTCATCTGTCATTCTAAAGCTGCAAGCTGTCACCTGTCATTTTGAGTTTTACTTTAAATCCGAAAATCTACCTTTATTAAATCGTCCGTATCTCTGGAACCGTTTGGACTAGGAAAGGAATTTAACTTTCATTTTAAAGCTGTGAACCTAGAATCGGCTTCCTACTCCCTACACTTTTTCTGCAATCGCAATTTACGCACTTGCGAAATTTACCGCGATTTGCGATTTTGGCTCAATTTCTCCACTTGTCAAAATAGCAGCTCCATTCTTTCCTTTGTTAAAAATCCATTTGCAATCTGGTAATAACTCATAGAGCATTGCTAAAGTGAGCCTGAACTAATACCAACAAGCATCTCTCACTCACCCTGAATCTCCAGAGGGAATTAAAATCAGTTAGCACATTTTCCCATCCATTGCCATCACATTTAAAAGCATTTTGGGCCTGGGTTTCAAACTTCTGCCTGTTTCCTCTAAGTTTGCTGGGAGGGGAACTGAATTCCGTATTGTATTTGATTGTATTCCCAAAGACTGTGTGTGTTACTTCCATCTCCTTGCATTGCATATAGTGGGGGCGGGAAGGGGTGAATTGCCACCAGGGGAAAAGTGATTACATTGTCTTTTGTTGAAGCCATTTCAAGTTATTTTCTGTACTGCATTTCATTCATCATTGCGTTTCCTTGAACCATATAAAGCATTCTTTCCCACCTTATTCTTCTGTTCCTATTCATAAGTTACCTCTTGCTGATTACTGCTCATATACACCAGTGTAATATCCATTATCAATTTATTTATAGAAGTGTGATATATATATATATATATATATATATATATATATATTGTTTATATTTGTCACGGCTCGCTCCCTTCGCTCCCGTTCCCGCCACTTCGGGGCATGTTTTGGGGTTTATTCCCTACTGGACATTTCCTCCGAACCTTATGCTACAGTGCTGTGATGAATTGGGAGCGCTAAAACCTTATTTTCCAAGTTACTTCCCTTCCGGATCCATTCCAGGTTTTTGGCAACCAGCTTGCTACTTTAGTCTAATGACTATGCTTCCCAGAATGCCTGGCTCACTGCTTCACCTCCTGCCTTGCAGGACAAGGTTGGGTGGAGGATAGGCAACACCTGTGGCTGCAGGTGCAGCAGCGGCACACCTCAGGGGTGTGCTCGTTAAACAGCTTTAAAAGCCTCAGTTTGCATCAGTCCAGCGCTGATCATTGTTGCAGTGTTCCTGTTGTGACTAGTCCCTTGTTCCTGGTTCCTAGCCTTTGTGCCTAGTTCCTAGTTCCTGTTTCTTGTTCCTCTGCCCTGGATTTCGAATTTATGTGCTTAATTGATTTCTGTTTTCTGGATTTTCCTTTCTGTCTTCCTCTGTCTGCAGGCAGCCTTTCTCTGTGCTTTACCCTATGATGCAGCCCAATTTGCCTGTGTTCTCTGTTTCTTTGATGCTGTCCTTTGCTACTGAAAAACTTGATGCATTAGTCTTTCCCTTTATAGATTTAGCTTCCTGCCTTTTCTCCTTGGATGGGTGGGAGAGGTTTCCTTTTGTGATATCATTTTCCCTGCTCCTGATCCTTACTTTCTATTGGGATCCATTCCATGTTTTCCATTGCACTTCTGCATTTATTTCCCATTGATTATTAGGTGTGGGGTGCTGTTGTAACTAGCCCCTGTGTGAATGCCTTTTGTTTTCCTCACTATTCTATAATCACAATTCCTACTTGCCCCTTGACTTGGGTCTTATGTGTTTAGTTATCCTCCTCCCTTTGCTGTTATAGCCTTCTGGGTCCCTGTTTGATCAACTGGGTTTGTGGGTTTACTGACATTCAAGTGGTCTTTCCGGTCCTCGTGAGTACTGTTTCTAAGTTCCTTATTCAGTATCATCCAGAGTGTCAGCTCACAGATCCTGTCTTTGCTTGCCCTCTACGTGGACTTAGCGCTGTCAGTATCTGTAATAGCATAGTGGGTAAGGAGTTTGCCGACTTACCTTTCAGTCATAAGGAGGTTCTAAGTGCTTACCCCACATCCCTTTTCATATATAGGTATTATTGTTTCACTCTATTTGCACTCCTGGGTTTTAGTATACACGAGTCTTGGGTATTGTATGCACGTTGTTAGATTCAAAGTTGTTCACTGTGCGATTCCGTGCACATTTCCCTTGCCATATTCATTGCCTTCCTCCTTTCTTAACAGAATGACCAGCCGTTATTCCCGTTTGAATATGGCCAGTTTAAGAAAGAAAGGCAGCAAGGCCACTAACAAGTTTGTACAGAAAGCTTCCCTTACGTTTACCTGTGACAATCAAATCACTGATCCTGACTTAAATGAACTCCTTGTCACGAATGGGTATTTACGTGCAAAGTATTTTTCCCACATGATGGCCCATCGTACATTGCCTGATCCTAGTTCTGGCTTTAATTTTGATCCAGATTCTATGTCCGCACAAGCCTTAGCAGCGGAAAACAACACACTGCTAGATTTACTACACACGAGTACCTCTGTTGTTGAACCCCATGATTCCAATTGTGCTTTACCTCAGATTGAACAGTTTCATGATTCAAACATAAAGAATGGAGGGGTTCCTTGCATATCTTCTGTTTTCAGCCCTCAGTCTACAGCTTACTCCTCTGCACAATTACTTACTGTAGTCTCTAATGCCAAGAGGTCTGATGTCAATAGTCTGCTTAAGGGAAACACATACCAAGTCGGTAAGAGAGAGTATAGATCACAAAACCTGCAAGCAGTAAATGACAATGTACAATCAGTGCACATCCGGATGGCTAGGGCAGGATCCAGCCCTGATGCCACCATGCTTCCCCTGTGCCTACTGATAGGGATGTACAGTTTAGGCGGGGCATGCTAAAAGCTGAACTTGAGGAGTTAAAACAAGAATACATTACTTTACAAGAGGAGAATAAAACCTTACAGTCCTTTCTGAATACACCTCAAACTTTATCCGTTGATGAAGTGAATACTGTTCAGTCCCTGAGTGCGGAGATTTTTGTAGATCATGATACTTGTCAATATGTAAAATCTATTGGGAGGGAAAGTCTTTTTTCTAGCAGAGCACTTATTCAGGGCACAGGTTCTGACAATTGTCCTACCGTTTGTCAGGAATTGCTGTTAGCTGAAGATTTACAAGCCACTCCTTTACCTAAGATTTCCTGTGTAGCAGTTTGTCATAATTCTGAGCTTGAACACATACATGCTTCTGATTTCCAAACACAATCCACAATGGTGGCATACACAGAATCAGTCACTACTGTAGGCTTAGGTTCTGCCCTTGATCTAGCTGCTGAGACTGAAGTAGACATTCAAGCTGATGTGGAAAACGATGATACCTCTGTGTTCGCTCCTTCTTCTGCCAATTTTTGTCACAACGAACAGTCAAAGACAGTACAGAATTCATGTTTTGATGGACTCATTCCACAGTATACTGAACCAAAGACCCGGCAGGCGATTCCTGAACTGTTGATTGTTAATATGCCACTTTCAGAAGCTAAGACAGAGGAATGGACATTTGACGAAATCCTGATTAACAGAGACTTTACTATGGTGATTCCTCTGGTTGATTTTGACTTCTACAAAGGAAGAGACTCTGTGTCATCCACTAAGGAGAGGGACGGCAGGGGTACAGCTCAGTCTTTGGTTACTGGTGCCAAGGAGTCAACCGCCCTAAAGGTGCTTTCCATTCCTGAGCCACAAATGTGTATGTCGACTTCTGGGACTTCAGTCTGTCCTCCTACAACCATTGACTCTTCGATTATCCAGTCCACGGCTCTGCAGTCATCGTTGACACACGTGTCTTCAATCAATGAACAATTGCTATGTCTGCCAGTCACTCAAGAGCCTTCACCATGTACGTGGTCAGAGCCAAAGACCTTGACAAGTCTGTCTTCAGCTAACGAGACTGCTCCAGCTTGCATGCCCTCAGCCTCAGAATTTCCTCTGGCATGCCTGTTTTTGGCTACAGTGACTCATCCAGCGAATTATCCTTCAGCCATGGAGCCTCCGGTAGCACATTCTGAGTGCATGTCTTCGGTCCCAGAGCCTACTGCTAGTTTGGCTTCAGTTCATGAGAGACCTGTATCCTGCTCAGCCTTGCTGCCAATATCCGGAGGTGCACCTGTCTACTCTGTCTGATCATGTTGCATATTCTTCTACTTCAGAGTTACCTCCTGAATCCCAACCATTTATCACTGATGAAAGTCCAGCCTGCCCTTCTTGTGCTTCAGGGGGATCACCAGAATGCCTGCCTTTTACACAAGTTGATTCTCCCAACTGCTTGACTGTAGCATCAGCGCCTCCCGAATATGCAACATCTGAGTCTGAGACTTCTGCCAGCTCTCTCTTCAGAAACATCAAGCTGGATCACGACTCGGTAGGGCCTTACATGCGAGGCCATTGGACTTGCCTGGAGTGTTACAAGAGGGAGACGGATACCATCCGCCATGGCCCAGTACCCGAACAAGTAGCCGACCAGGATAGCGGGCTGGACGGTTCGCATTTGGGGGCCGGTTTGGATCAGCCGCTTGACAGCTTTTTTGTTGCCGGATCCCACATGAGCCTGATGCAGGGGACGGGCACGGCCCCCCAGCTGCAGCACCAGTCTGGTGCTAGTAGCCAAAGGAAGGGTATGACTGCTGCAGTTCAAGATGTGCCTGTTATTGCTCCTGCTGCGAGTGTGCCTGATGTACCAAGTACTGCGTCTATCACTCCTATCGGTATGCCAAAAGTCCCTGCGGTTGTATCCCACATGCAACAAGGTGGCTACATGACTGACACCAGCAGTGCCAGCCTCGTACAACCCATTGGGCTTCCAGGCCCCCAAGGCGTGGAACAGGTGCAGTCAAACCTTAGTCACCCTCAACCACAAGCCTTTACCCAGATGGATGACGGGAGAAGATCCGAACCTCTACCTCGGCCGCCACCTTCTTTTTCTGAACATGAACATTTCCTGAAACCTGCTATTTGCTCACCTCCTGTGTGTCCGCTCTCGGCAGGGAGGCTAACAGAGCATCTACCATTGTCTAAAGCATGTTGCACCAGCCTGCCTCCCTCCTCAATGATGTATGAGTGTTCGCTCCCAGTGTCTGAGCTTCCTGGACCTTCCAACTCTGCTTCGGGTCCTGCAAGTCCTTCATGCCTTTCTTCGACCCATGAGTCTCTTCCTCACCGAAAACCTCCCTATGGCTCTTCTAGACTGCGGCCTGATTCTATTCATTCCAGTCCTTCTGCTTTTGCCCATGGGTCATCGTTTCCGTCAGTACCACCTCCGAAGACAAAGCGCTCCTGTCATGGAAGGAAGATGTTTTGTGCGGGTGACGGTCGCCTGGAGTCGGCCGTGGGAGGGGGTATACTGTCACGGCTCGCTCCCTTCGCTCCCGTTCCCGCCACTTGGGGGCATGTTTTGGGGTTTATTCCCTACTGGACATTTCCTCTGAACCTTATGCTACAGTGCTGTGATGAATTGGGAGCGCTAAAACCTTATTTTCCAAGTTACTTCCCTTCCGGATCCATTCCAGGTTTTTGGCAACCAGCTTGCTACTTTAGTCTAATGACTATGCTTCCCAGAATGCCTGGCTCAATGCTTCACCTCCTGCCTTGCAGGACAAGGTTGGGTGGAGGATAGGCAACACCTGTGGCTGCAGGTGCAGCAGGCGGCACACCTGAGGGGTGTGCTCGTTAAACAGCTTTAAAAGCCTCAGTTTGCTTCAGTCCAGCGCTGGTCATTGTTGCAGTGTTCCTGTTGTGACTGGTCCCTTGTTCCTGGTTCCTAGCTTTTGTGCCTAGTTCCTAGTTCCTGTGCCCTGGATTTCGAATTTATGTGCTTAATTGATTTCTGCTTTCTGGATTTCCCTTTCTGTCTTCCTCTGTCTACAGGCAGCCTTTCTCTGTGCTTTACCCTTTGATGCAGCCCAATTTGACTGTGTTCTCTGTTTCTTTGATGCTGTCCTTTGCTACTGAAAAACTTGATGCATTAGTCTTTCCCTTTATAGATTTAGCTTCCTGCCTTTTCTCCTTGGATGGGTGGGAGAGGTTTCCTTTTGTGATATCATTTTCCCTGCTCCTGATCCTTACTTTCTATTGGGATCCATTCCATGTTTTCCATTGCACTTCTGCATTTATTTCCCATTGATTATTAGGTGTGGGGTGCTGTTGTAACTAGCCCCTGTGTAAATGCCTTTTGTTTTCCTCACTATTCTATAATCACAATTCCTACTTGCCCCTTGACTTGGGTCTTATGTGTTTATGTATCCTCCACCCTTTGCTGTTATAGCCTTCTGGGTCCCTGTTTGATCAACTGGGTTTGTGGGTTTACTGACATTCAAGTGGTCTTTCCGGTCCTCGTGAGTACTGTTTCTAAGTTCCTTATTCAGTATCATCCAGAGTGTCAGCTCACAGATCCTGTCCGTGCTTGCCCTCTACGTGGGCTTAGCGCTGTCAGTATCTGTAATAGCATAGTGGGTAAGGAGTTTGCCGACTTACCTTTCAGTCATAAGGAGGTTCTAAGTGCTTACCCCACATCCCTTTTCATATATAGGTATTATTGTTTCACTCTATTTGCACTCCTGGGTTTTAGTATACACGAGGCTTGGGTATTGTATGCACGTTGTTAGATTCAAAGTTGTTCACTGTGCGATTCCGTGCACATTTCCCTTGCCATATTCATTGCCTTCCTCCTTTCTTAACAGAATGACCAGCCGTTATTCCCGTTTGAATATGGCCAGTTTAAGAAAGAAAGGCAGCAAGGCCACTAACAAGTTTGTACAGTAAGCTTCCCTTACGTTTACCTGTGACAATCAAATCACTGATCCTGACTTAAATGAACTCCTTGTCACGAATGGGTATTTACGTGCAAAGTATTTTTCCCACATGATGGCCCACCGTACATTGCCTGATCCTAGTTCTGTCTTTAATTTTGATCCAGATTCTATGTCCGCACAAGCCTTAGCAGCGGAAAACAACACACTGCTAGATTTACTACACACGAGTACCTCTGTTGTTGAACCCCATGATTCCGATTGTGCTTTACCTCAGATTGAACAGTTTCATGATTCAAACATAAAGAATCGAGGGGTTCCTTGTATATCTTCTGTTTTCAGCCCTCAGTCTACAGCTTACTCCTCTGCACAAGTACTTACTGTAGTCCCTAATGCCAAGAGGTCTGATGTCAATAGTCTGCTTAAGGGAAACACAGACCAAGTCGGTAAGAGAGAGTATAGATCACAAAACCTGCAAGCAGCAAATGACAATGTACAATCAGTGCACATCCGGATGGCTAGGGCAGGATCCAGCCCTGATGCCACCATGCCTTCCCCTGTGCCTACTGATAGGGATGTACAGTTAAGGCGGGGCATGCTAAAAGCTGAACTTGAGGAGTTAAAACAAGAATACATTACTTTACAAGAGGAGAATAAAACCTTACAGTCCTTTCTGAATACACCTCAAACTTTATCCGTTGATGAAGTGAATACTGTTCAGTCCCTGAGTGCGGAGATTTTTGTAGATCATGATACTTGTCAATATGTAAAATCTATTGGGAGGGAAAGTCTTTTTTCTAGCAGAGCACTTATTCAGGGCACAGGTTCTGACAATTGTCCTACCGTTTGTCAGGAATTGCTGTTAGCTGAAGATTTACAAGCCACTCCTTTACCTAAGATTTCCTGTGTAGCAGTTTGTCATAATTCTGAGCTTGAACACATACATGCTTCTGATTTCCAAACACAATCCACA
This sequence comes from Ambystoma mexicanum, assembly GCF_040938575.1. Classification (NCBI taxonomy): domain Eukaryota; kingdom Metazoa; phylum Chordata; class Amphibia; order Caudata; family Ambystomatidae; genus Ambystoma; species Ambystoma mexicanum. Next base: position 218,145,055 of record NC_090931.1, read on the forward strand.
ATGGTGGCATACACAGAATCAGTCACTACTGTAGGCTTAGGTTCTGCCCTTAATCTAGCTGCTGAGACTGAAGTAGACATTCAAGCTGATGTGGAAAACGATGATACCTCTGTGTTCGCTCCTTCTTCTGCCAATTTTTGTCACAACGAACAGTCAAAGACAGTACAGAATTCATGTTTTGATGGACTCATTCCACAGTATACTGAACCAAAGACCCGGCAGGCGATTCCTGAACTGTTGATTGTTAATATGCCACTTTCAGAAGCTAAGACAGAGGAATGGACATTTGACGAAATCCTGATTAACAGAGACTTTACTATGGTGATTCCTCTGGTTGATTTTGACTTCTATAAAGGAAGAGACTCTGTGTCATCCACTAAGGAGAGGGACGGCAGGGGTACAGCTCAGTCTTTGGTTACTGGTGCCAAGGAGTCAACCGCCCTAAAGGTGCTTTCCATTCCTGAGCCACAAATGTGTCTGTCGACTTCTGGGACTTCAGTCTGTCCTCCTACAACCATTGACTCTTCGATTATCCAGTCCACGGCTCTGCAGTCATCGTTGACACACGTGTCTTCAATCAATGAACAATTGCTATGTCTGCCAGTCACTCAAGAGCCTTCACCATGTACGTGGTCAGAGCCAAAGACCTTGACAAGTCTGTCTTCAGCTAACGAGACTTCTCCAGCTTGCATGCCCTCAGCCTCAGAATTTCCTCTGGCATGCCTGTTTTTGGCTACAGTGACTCATCCAGCGAATTATCCTTCAGCCATGGAGCCTCCGGTAGCACATCCTGAGTGCATGTCTTCGGTCCCAGAGCCTACTGCTAGTTTGGCTTCAGTTCATGAGAGACCTGTATCCTGCTCAGCCTTGCTGCCAATATCGGAGGTGCACCTGTCTACTCTGTCTGATCATGTTGCATATTCTTCTACTTCAGAGTTACCTCCTGAATCCCAACCATTTATCACTGATGAAAGTCCAGCCTGCCCTTCTTGTGCTTCAGGGGGATCACCAGAATGCCTGCCTTTTACACAAGTTGATTCTCCCAACTGCTTGACTGTAGCATCAGCGCCTCCCGAATATGCAACATCTGAGTCTGAGACTTCTGCCAGCTCTCTCTTCAGAAACATCAAGCTGGATCACGACTCGGGAGGGCCTTACATGCAAGGCCGTTGGACTTGCCTGGAGTGTTACAAGAGGGAGACGGATACCATCCGCCATGGCCCAGTACCCGAACAAGTAGCCGACCAGGATAGCGGGCTGGACGGTTCGCATTTGGGGGCCGGTTTGGATCAGCCGCTTGACAGCTTTTTTGTTGCCGGATCCCACATGAGCCTGATGCAGGGGACGGGCACGGCCCCCCAGCTGCAGCACCAGTCGGGTGCTAGTAGCCAAAGGAAGGGTATGACTGCTGCAGTTCAAGATGTGCCTGTTATTGCTCCTGCTGCGAGTGTGCCTTATGTACCAAGTACTGCGTCTATCACTCCTATCGGTATGCCAAAAGTCCCTGCGGTTGTATCCCACATGCAACAAGGTGGCTACATGACTGACACCAGCAGTGCCAGCCTCGTACAACCCATTGGACTTCCAGGCCCCCAAGGCGTGGAACAGATGCAGTCAAACCTTAGTCACCCTCAACCACAAGCCTTTACCCAGATGGATGACGGGAGAAGATCGGAACCTCTACCTCGGCCGCCACCTTCTTTTTCTGAACATGAACATTTCCTGAAACCTGCTATTTGCTCACCTCCTGTGTGTCCGCTCTCGGCAGGGAGGCTAACAGAGCATCTACCATTGTCTAAAGCATGTTGCACCAGCCTGCCTCCCTCCTCAATGATGTATGAGTGTTCGCTCCCAGTGTCTGAGCTTCCTGGACCTTCCAACTCTGCTTCGGGTCCTGCAAGTCCTTCATGCCTTTCTTCGACCCATGAGTCTCTTCCTCACCGAAAACCTCCCTATGGCTCTTCTAGACTGCGGCCTGATTCTATTCATTCCAGTCCTTCTGCTTTTGCCCATGGGTCATCGTTTCCGTCAGTACCACCTCCGAAGACAAAGCGCTCCTGTCATGGAAGGAAGATGTTTTGTGCGGGTGACGGTCGCCTGGAGTCGGCAGTGGGAGGGGGTATACTGTCACGGCTCGCTCCCTTCGCTCCCGTTCCCGCCACTTGGGGGCATGTTTTGGGGTTTATTCCCTACTGGACATTTCCTCCGAACCTTATGCTACAGTGCTGTGATGAATTGGGAGCGCTAAAACTTTATTTTCCAAGTTACTTCCCTTCCGGATCCATTCCAGGTTTTTGGCAACCAGCTTGCTACTTTAGTCTAATGACTATGCTTCCCAGAATGCCTGGCTCACTGCTTCACCTCCTGCCTTGCAGGACAAGGTTGGGTGGAGAATAGGCAACACCTGTGGCTGCAGGTGCAGCAGGCGGCACACCTGATAGGTGTGCTCGTTAAACAGCTTTAAAAGCCTCAGTTTGCTTCAGTCCAGCGCTGGTCATTGTTGCAGTGTTCCTGTTGTGACTGGTCCCTTGTTCCTGGTTCCTAGCTTTTGTGCCTAGTTCCTAGTTCCTGTTTCTTGTTCCTCTGCCCTGGATTTCGAATGTATGTGCTTAATTGATTTCTGCTTTCTGAATTTCCCTTTCTGTCTTCCTCTGTCTGCAGGCAGCCTTTCTCTGTGCTTTACCCTTTGATGCAGCCCAATTTGCCTGTGTTCTCTGTTTCTTTGATGCTGTCCTTTGCTACTGAAAAACTTGATGCATTCATCTTTCCCTTTATAGATTTAGCTTCCTGCTTTTTCTCCTTGGATGGGTGGGAGAGGTTTCCTTTTGTGATATCATTTTCCCTGCTCCTGATCCTTACTTTCTATTGGGATCCATTCCATGTTTTCCATTGCACTTCTGCATTTATTTCCCATTGATTATTAGGTGTGGGGTGCTGTTGTAACTAGCCCCTGCGTGAATGCCTTTTGTTTTCCTCACTATTCTATAATCACAATTCCTACTTGTCCCTTGACTTGGGTCTTATGTGTTTATTTATCCTCCACCCTTTGCTGTTATAGCCTTCTGGGTCCCTGTTTGATCAACTGGGTTTGTGGGTTTACTGACATTCAAGTGGTCTTTCCGGTCCTCGTGAGTACTGTTTCTAAGTTCCTTATTCATTATCATCCAGAGTGTCAGCTCACAGATCCTGTCCTTGCTTGCCCTCTACGTGGGCTTAGCGCTGTCAGTATCTGTAATAGCATAGTGGGTAAGGAGTTTGCCGACTTACCTTTCAGTCATAAGGAGGTTCTAAGTGCTTACCCCACATCCCTTTTCATATATAGGTATTATTGTTTCACTCTATTTGCACTCCTGGGTTTTAGTATACACGAGTCTTGGGTATTGTATGCACGTTGTTAGATTCAAAGTTGTTCACTGTGCGATTCCGTGCACATTTCCCTTGCCATATTCATTGCCTTCCTCCTTTCTTAACAATATTTCTCAAATAAAGCTTTTAAATTTGCAAAACAGACCTACTTCTTGGCTCAGTGGGGTCAGGGGGATTCTAAGAGAGGGGTGTTATATAAGGGTTGTCATCCAGAGTACATGAACTGGACCTAAAAATATATCAATAAGGGTTTCCCTCAGCATCCCAGACTAGGCATTGACTTAGCTGTAGTGTTGAAGTGAAGCCGCTTAACAGAGTGGGGGCTCGGAGCCGGGATATTCTAGGTTAGATTTACCACTGTGCAGATTAATACAGTGTGCCAACTGACCAGATACACATATCCGGTTAGATCACCACGCTGTTTTACACTGTGAAAGCATCCCTCAAAGGAACGCTCTAAGGAAACGGTCTGTTTTGCAAAATAAAATACAAACTGGTCTCTTCTGAGCAGAGGCTGCAGAGGAGCCAAGAGTCAGAAAATGATAGTAGGCAGTATATCATTAAAATAAAAGAGGACATGGATATACTGCAACAGGAAAAGACAGACCAGGATACCAGAATTCTGGCTTTGCAGAAGGAGCACCAAGACAGTTTGGACTCCTTACTGCAGAGCCAGAAAAAGCTGGAGCAACAGATCAATTTCAACAGGGCATGCACAGAGCAGGTAGCCACCCTGCAAATCCAAAAAGACAGAGATTGGGTGACCGCCAAAAAGAGCATCAGGGCTTGCTAGATCACACTAGGAGGGTGGAGGAGGCTCTGGCAAGAAAGGAGCAGGCCAGTAGGGATGGGACTGAGGAGGTAACCCTCCTGCAGCAGAGACTGGCCCAGTACTCCAGGACCAATCAGGAGGCACAGAGAGAAAATTAGGCTCTCTGTCAGCACAATGATAGGCTCCAGCAACAGATAGCCATGCAGGAGAGACTGATAGAGTCTAGTAAGGCCTTAACTGAGGAACTGAAAGTGCAGGCTCTTGCATTGCAACAGGGAGCAGGGGCTGATAGAGACGAGGTTCGCTGGGAAACGGTAAGAGCTTCATCAGCGAAGCCATGTTCCGCCAACTCCCAAAAGATCCAGCCATTCCCACATTCAAACTGATAGACAAATGGGAAATGGACCTGGAAGCACCCAATTCTAAACATCTCCTGCCAAGCAGGTGTATGCTCAAAATCTCCATTGGCAACAAGAGCATAGTCCATAATTGTTGGGTGATGCGAGACGTCACTGCCGCCTTTTACTTAGGCAGTGACATTCTCAATCGCTTTACCATTAGTTTGGACCTAATAAACTTCAAAGCTTGGTCCCGATTAGTGGATAATCCCATGGACTTTGATGATCAAGAAAAAGCATTTAGGTCAGCTCAATTGCTACCTTATGCAGTTGAAATTCAGCTTAAAGAGGAAGTCACCATCCCAGAAAGGACCCGACAATTCTCCCTGGAAGTGAAAGTTAAAAGAGGACAAAAATTGAAAAACCCTGATGCTTATATACTTCTAAATGCTTCTCTCCAACAGCAAGGGTTAGGGGTAAGCCCAACACCATTAGTCAACATAGAACATGACACCATTCCAATAGAGGTGGATAACAGCGACTTAAAGAGTATTACTCTAGCCGCAGGCACCATTATTGGAATGGCGGTTGATGACCGACATTTTTCCATTGATCTAGGAAATGAACTGTTAGGACAAATCCCCAAGGACTGTTTTGACAGTGACAGTGATGACAATACAACACCAGACAGGATTTTCACCCGGCATGGTGGGAACTTCCTGGTGTACACTTCTTGCCCTTATGGTAAGGAAGATGTGACTTGTGACTTCAGGAGGGATGAGGTGATTTTCCAGATCCATGAGGGCTGCCTTTCCCACCTGAAGCCTCCAGTCCAAATCAGCACTCTGACCAGGGACTTCTCCACCCAGCTGGAGGAGGCCGCTGAGATAGCCAAACCAGAAGTCTTTCCAGGGATCGTGGAAGAGAGGGTCAACCTAGCTGATGCCTGCGTGACTCTGGAACAGAAGCAAAAGTTGAACCAAGTTTTCTTGGATTTCCAAGATCTCTTTGCGGTAGACTCATATGACTGTGGTCGCACCGACATCCACACCACAACAAGTCCCACGGACCCTGGAATGACTCCAGTGTTTGTGAAGCAATATCGTTTGCCTCTCGCATCCATAGAGTCCCTTACTGAAATAATTAAGAACCTCGCGTCCCGGGGAATAATCTGTCCAGTACACAGCACCTTCAATAATCCGGTGCTGGGAATATTGCTGGCCAAACGGCCAGTGGAGACTCTGCACCGACCTTAGGGAGCTCAACAAACGGGTCCATACTTCCCGATGGCCTCTGCCCTACACTGACCAAGGTCTGGCCCAGATCCAGGGGTCACAGGTATTCACTGCAATAGACCTGACCAATGGATACTGGACCGTGCCTGTCAGTAGGGAGGAGCAATACAAACTGGCTTTTACCTTTGGGGGCCAGCAGTACACATGGACCCGGACTCCCTTCGGAGACCTCAACTCCGGCAATGAATTCAACATTTTCCTACATAAGGCCATGTCCGACCTGGGTGCGAGGGGTAACCTGGCTTATGTAGATTATGTCCTCATCAAAAGCTCATCTGTGGAGGAACACATAGCGGAGAACCGTTATGTTCTGACACAGTTGAGGGCCGCCAGAGCAAAACTTTCCTTCCAGAAAGCACAGTGGTGTAGAACCCGTGTTAATTTCTTGGGGCATGAGATTACTCCTCAGGGTCTCTGTCCCCAAGAAAAGAAAGTGGAAGCACTTCAGAAACTGAAAGGCCCCACCACTCTGCGGGAACTAAGGAGCCTCCTCGGACTGACTAATTACAGCAGAAAGTTCATTGAAGGCTACGCGGAGATCACTAGACCCCTGATTCATCTCTTGAGGGGGGGATCAAGTGGGAATGGGGTCCAGAACAATCCGAGGCAGTAAGACAACTCAAAAGAAGACTCTCACAAGCGCCTTGCCTAGCTTACCCTGTCAGAAACAAGGAGTTCTTCCTGGAGACTGGGTTCTCTAATACGTGCTTGACGGCAGTATCATACCAAAAGCATGACAAGGTCAATAAAGTAATCTCCTATGCGAGCAAAACTTTATCCTCTGTGGAGGAAAAATTCAACGATTGTGAGAAGGCACTCCTGGCAACGGTGTGGGTATTGAAGAATTACCGCCTGTTTATCCAGGGGGAACACATCATAGTGGAGACTCCACACCAGCCTCTGCAATATCTCCAAAGTGACAAAATCCGGCCCGGAAATGTGAGTAACTCCCGAATTACTTCCTGGATTCTGTCAATGCAAAGCTTTCCTGTGGAGGTCAGATATGGCCAAAACTAGAAGAGTCCCCTCGCGCAAGGTCTGGCTGACTTGCATGATTGTGCCAGAGAAAACTGTCTCGAGGACGAAAGTCTAAAAATCAAGGACAACATGGAGGCATACTTTAATTCCCCACACAAAGTCTTTGAAGAAGACAAGTGTGAGGGAATGCCCACTGTCTATGTGGATGGATGCTCTTACCATGTTGACAACAACGTGGAAAAAGAACTGGTGGCCGGCGTAGGGAATGCATGGGTGAAGGAGTTTCCAGAACCCTCCGCTGGGTACAAAATTGGTCCCCGAAGTAGTCAGGTGGCAGAATTGATGTCTGTGCTTCAGGCCATCCTCACTGCTGTCCAACATCAACTCCATACTTCACAGATTCGGATTATGTACGGAACGGGTTCGTGGAGCACCTGGTTAATTGGAAAACCAGAGGCATGTTATGTGCTAATAACAAACCCTTGAAACATGGGAAGTTAATCCAAAATATTGATGATCTGGTCACATCGATTGGGATGACCATCTACTGGAAAAAGATCAAGGGGCATTCCAAAGTAGAGGGACCAGACAAAACTGGAAATGATTTAGCTGATCAGCTGGCCAAAACCGGGGCCATCCAAGGGGATCTAATCGAAATAGAGTCCCTGTTGGGGGAAATCCAGGTCACTGCTATCACTAGGTCCCAGACCAATGCTCACAATGATCTTTAAACTGCACAATGGAGTAAGGAGACCCCTGATGCTGATTTGATTACAGCTCAGAAGGGGGATCCAATAATTGGTAAGTTTTACCAACACATTGAGGACCCTGAGAACTTTCCCCTGACGGATACCGATTACATTGGGAAAGAGGACCTATGAGTGTTGATGAAATGTCAAAAAAGGTTCCGAATCCAAGACGGTTTGTTGGTAAGGAAATCCCAAGTTGGCCATGATCAGTGGGTGGTCCCTACCTCATTCCGAAGCCTAATGTTAAGTCACGCCCATGATGCGGCCACCGCCGGTCATAGGGGGTTTCAGACAACACTGGAAATCTTAAGAGAGGTTGCATACTGGCCACACATGGGGCAGGACCTCGACCAATACTTGAAGGGGTGTCTTGTGTGGGCACAATTTCAGCCATGATCCCTCACACACCGTGCGCCTCTCCAAAAGAGGGGGATGACACTGCCATGGTCAGATTTGCAAATCGACTTTGTAGGCCCTGTAATTCGCTCGTCTAGAGGAAACAAGTACATATTGACCGTTACATGCTTGTTTACCACGTGGGTGGAATGTCTCCCAGCCCCAAACTGCAAGGCAGAAACAGCAGCTGCCCTGATGATTAACCACATCTTTTCCCATTTTGCTCTACCTCAAAGGATTGAGTCAGACAGAGGTAGCCACTTCACCAGTGAAGTAATGACAAAGATGTGGGAGATACTGGGGGTTAAAAGGAAGCTGCACATTGCTTACAGGCCAGCTTCTTCTGGAGCAGTGGAGAGATACAACCGAACCATTGTGAGCATATTAAAAAAGTGTGTGGCAGATTCTGGGCCAAGTTGGGATATCCGATTACCTCTGGTTCTAATGGCCATCAGATCTACCCCGTCATCTGCAACCAAAATGTCACCATTTGAGTTGATGACCGGACACAAGATGGTGCTTCCCCAGCATCTGCTCTACAGGACCCAAGAGCAGACACTGATAAATGCCTCCACAACTCATGAGTATGTGGAAAATTTAAGGAAACACCTTCAGCATGCTTTTGCCTATGCTCAGTGGAATCTAGAAAGATCAGCTGATAGCATGAAAACCCACTACGACCTGAAGACCACCAGGAAGGAGTATACTGTGGGGGACCGGGTCTATCTATACAATTTCCAAAGGAACCAGGCCAAACAGCGAACATTTTTGCCTACATGGAAGGGACCGTTTGAAATTATAGACAAGATCTCCCCTGTAGCGTACAAGATCCGCATCCCCAAAGACAGTTCGGCAGAGGGGGAAGACAAGTGGGTACATATAAATCAGTTAAAGTGTTGCCATCCCAGGCACACCCTGCAGCAACTGGAGGAGTCCTCTGCAATACCAGAGGGGGCGCTCCAGAGTAAGTCAGTTCAAACTCTAAAATATTCCACATATCAAAAATATAGTAACGTAATGCAAATGTTCCCTGTTATATATTGTTTTTAAAATCAGACTGCAAAATGCATTCGGATGTATAAAATGTACATGTTCGCCACACCATTAATAGTGGTGGAAAAATGTCTAGGAATGTGTATTGCCGCTTTTGCTTTATCATCCTAGGAGAGAGGAAACCGTGGAGACTGACCAAGGAGGATGACCGGGGACCGGGAGCAGAGATCCGAGGGGCCCGGGCTACCGCCCAATACTCCCATCAGGACCAGCAAGGAGAACTGATTGATCGACTGGAGGGAGGAAAAGATGCTGAACTGTGCCATCTATGGAATTGGAAGAGAGGAGGCGAACATCCCAGATCTTGCAAGTTCCATCAGTGAAAGGACAGAATGGCCATCGCAAGAGGGGGGCTTGTGGGATGTTTTTACCCATGCATCCAAGCCCTACCATAAAACTGTGCAGTACTGGCATGGAAAACATCATGATGGCCAGAACTCCCCAGAGAGTACACAGGGAAAACATGAAGAATAGGCTGCCACCCATTTTTGCCTATGTTGTGAGCACAGGAGGGCACTGCCTAAAACCACCATTGGGCTACACACACAGTAGCCTGAAACCATTGGGAATGGCAATGCTGATTGCCAAAAAGCAACTCAGAACTGTGGGGAATTCATTTTCTTAATCCCAAAAATGGTTGCAATACCGGTACTCACCACTATCAGAAAGCCTGCGTTTTAAAACCACCAGACTTTTGTGTAAAACTGAACAGAGGAACCCAAACCAGACCAAGGAAAGACTTGCTAAGAGGTGGATACAATGTAAAACTATATTCTGAAATGACTTGAAGGAAGTAATTATTTAATGTATAGGTAAAAATTGTAAGTTTGATTTAAACTGGGAACAAAAAGTGATATTAAGCTGAAACCTGGCTTAATGAAACTGGATTCTGCCTGACAACTACCCCCGACAGGAGTTGAAACTGGATCAACAGCTGTGTTCCCAGGCCTGGCTGCATTCTGCTGCCCCCACAAAAAGGAGGTGACACCTCTCTGATTGAATTACCTGGGGACTGCAGGAAACTGAACAATGACTCAGGAAAATGTTATATTTCGGGGGCCGTAAAATGGCTTCCTCTTGGGAGAAGTTGGAGGAGAAGTGCCTGTGAGAGCCAGCTGAGCTTGGGGGAAGTGGATAAACCAGTTCTTCCACCATGTGATGTGGGAAGCCACACCCCTTTTTGACCAGGGCATAAGTTAAAAAGATAGATAACTCATAGTGCGGACTGGTCAAAATTATATAAGTAATATCATTATTCTTGTGATTTTTCTGTGCACGTTTTAAGAGGCGTTAGGACCCTGTGGTGTATTCTGGGGGGTTGCTAGCGGAAAATAGGGTCTCACTCCAAATGTCTGCATGTTAAAAATCTGACAGTTCATCAATTAATGTCCATACTCCTTCGCTCATGTGTGTAATTTTTGGTAAATGTCCGATATTGGTAAACCAGTCAAAAAGCGCAAAATGTTGTCATTTTTGAATGCAAGCCCCCAGGAAGATCAGAGGCGGACAAGCATGGACCATAAGGAATATATAATGTGTACATGTAATTTCAACAAATTGTGTGTCTGGGAAATATGTATTTGAATCAAATATAGATTTGTGGGCAAATTGACCAGGGGAGGATCCTCTGACCCATAAACAGACCTCATCATGATGACAGTCCATTTCCTTCCCCCAATCATGGGAGAGGGGAGAATTGGGCCAATGACAAGTAGAGAGGGGCAGGCTCAGTTAGGCCCAGGCACACACCCATTTTCAAAACACATAAAAAGGGACTGCTGGGACAGGTAGAGACATTGAATTCCATTTTCTGCGGGACGCTCTGCCGGGAGACTCCAGACTTCACATCCATCAATCTCCAACGACCAGAACTTTACTTCAGAACTTAAAGCAAGGGCCTAAACCCACAAACTGAGAACTCTTCTCAGCAGGCCTCAGCATCCTTAAAATCATCTGCAAACTATTCCACAGCCGGGCGAGCTGTTTGAATTCTGTGCCAAGAACTTTTGCCGGAACCGCAGACCAGACCCAGACCGCTGTGAGCAGAACCAGAGATCCGGATCGCTGTGAGCAGAACCGGTGCCTGATTGACCCGCCGAGCAGAGAGACCCGCCGCTGGACGTGTTGACCAGATCCGTGACGTGGCCTATTTCAAATTTATATTGTGAGTACCTAGCAGAACTGTGCAGAACCAATCTCTTAGTTAAAATAATCTAATCCAAACTATTTTAACCTAAGTAGAACTGCCTCCTAGTATTCCTGTCATCTGTCATTCTAAAGCTGCGAGCTGTCATCTGTCATTCTAAAGCTGCAAGCTGTCACCTGTCATTTTGAGTTTTACTTTAAATCCAAAAATTGACCTTTATTAAATCGTCCGTATCTCTGGAACCGTTTGGGCTAGGAACGAAATTCCTATTCCCTACACTTTTTCCGCAATCGCGATTTACGCACTCGCGAAATTTACCGCGATTTGAGATTTTGGCTCAATTTCTCCACTTGTCAAAATAGCAGCTCCATTCTTTCCTTTGTTAAAAATCTGTTTGCAACCTGGTAATAACTCATAGAGCATTGCTAAAGTGAGCCTGAACTAATACCAACAAGCATCTCTCACTCACCCTGAATCTCTAGAGGGAATTAAAATCAGTTAGCACTTTTTCCCATCCATTGCCATCACATTTAAAAGCATTTTGGGCCTGTGTTTCAAACTTCTGCCTGTTTCCTCTAAGCTTGCTGGGGGGGGGAACTGAATTCGGTATTGTATTTGATTGTATTCCCGAAGACTGTGTGTGTTACTTCCATCTCCTTGCATTGCATATAGGGGGGGGTGAATTGCCACCAGGGGAAAAGTGATTACATTGTCTTTTGTTGAAGCCATATCAAGTTATTTTCTGTACTGCATTTCATTCATCATTGTGTTTCCTTGAACCATATAAAGCATTCTTTCCCACCTTATTCTTCTGTTCCTATTCATAAGTTACCTCTTGCTGATTACTGCTCATATTCACCAGTGTAATATCCATTATCAATTTATTTATAGAAGTGTGATATATATATATATATATATATATATATATATTGTTTATATTTCTCAAATAAACCTTTTAAATTTGCAAAACAGACCTACTTCTTGGCTCAGTGGGGTCAGGGGGATTCTAAGAGAGGGGTGTTATATAAGGGTTGTCATCCAGAGTACATGAACTGGACCTAAAAATATATCAATAAGGGTTTCCCTCAGCATCCCAGACTAGGCATTGATTTAGCTGTAGTGTTGAAGTGAAGCCGCTTAACAAGTCTCTCCTCCAAACCTTATTGGAAGTTTGTCTTGTTCCTCTGGTCCTGACTTGGCATGTGCTGCGCCTATGCAATGGAATTTCCATTTTTGTAATTTGCTCTCTTAGTGTTGTGACTTTTAGTTGGATGTGTGTATCGGGGAACTAAAGTTTTGGCTCATGCCATAACTATGGCGTGCATCAACCATTCTATGTGATTTGCTCAAAATAAATCCATTCAATTTTTTGAAGTACATTTTGCTGCAAAAATATGCAAGTGACCCCCACCCTATAACCACCCACACTAGTTAATACCCTAAACTCACCACCTGCATATATTTGGGGCACAATTCGTTGAACATTTTTGGATAAAATCGAATTTGATGAATTCTCCTGTGGCAAAACCTCCCTATCCCTGATCCACTACCCGGTTTATGGTGAAACTAGCCGGGACTAGACTTCCTAGCCACTTTCAGAAGTGCAGGTGTGCAGTGCGCACCTGCAGACATGATTTTTCACGGTATCAGGTAATAATATCCCCAACAAAAATATTGCCGTAAATATGGCCGTCTGGTTCGGCATAGGTGATATTTTTATTGGGGATATTATGTGGGAGCGGGGGATGCGGGGGGGTATCCCACACACATTCAAAAATGATGCGGAGGTTGCGGGGGTGTCCCCGCAGGGTCCATTGTGAATTTCGCCCCAAAATATGGTGATATTTTTGTATCGCGATATTTTTGCGGCAGAATTATCACATGGAACCTTTTTCACATGTGGAATACCAGAGACATTCTGTTCAGTAGGGACCAGATGCATATCCTGACACCCTTTAATGTTCTCCAGGCTATGCGGGCCGATGACTCCTAAACACAGGCATGTTCTGTAGCGACCGGAAGCACTTCCTGCCCCCTATGAATGTTCTGTGTTGTCTATTGGCCACAGGGTTTCTTGTTAGTGCCGGATGAAAGGTCTGCCTTCCACTGGTGCTCGATGGCAGCCTCCTAAAGGCGTGTTCTGTAGCCACCACATTCACTCTCTTCCATCCACTGATGTCCTATGTTGGCTCCAAGCTATAGGTGTAGTGACACTTCTGGCCATCAATTTATGTTCTTTGATGGCCACTGACTCCAATGGTGACGGAATGCAGAACCTGCCTAGTACTGATGTTCCATATAGGCCGGTAATAAGCGTTGCCAAATATTTGGCTCCATTACATTATATGTTGAGTCACTAAGAAAAAGTGCAGCGTGAACATTGTGTAACCCTTTCACTGCCGGCAGTACAATGCATTCCTATGGGAAGGTGGACATGCGTAGGCACATCCCGAGGGAAGTGAAAGGCGTAACAAGTGGCTTAACCTCATTTCAGAACATGGAGGCTCTGCCCTCACTGCCCCTATTGGGACATGTGGGCATTTTGCAGACAGGACCCTAGGACAAATGAGGGTATCTACGTACATCAACAGGTGAGATTTCATTGGTCGGGTGTGCCATGATCAGAACTCTCGTTATGATATGAAATGATATGTTATTTATTTCGCGCCCATACACAGGACAGGTGTTCCAGGTGAGGAGCATATACATGGTTATGATGCATGGTTGCATTGTAAGTTAAACATGGTAGGCACATGCATCACCAGTGACTTCCACGTGCACTTAGTACATGATCATTTGGAGGCATTTCCTAGTTTGCATCTTATTGAAGAACAGCTATTTTGGATCGCTGTAGTGCATTTCTGCACATGTCTTTTACTTTGCGAACATTGCATTGTATTTAAGTTGTTTTCAATGGTCTCACGGTGCTCAGCACTTTTCTTTCTTATTTGTCTGTTGCTAGCACTGTTCTGTTTGATTTTCTAACTAATTAAGCATTCATGCAAATGTCATGCGTGACACCTTCGTGCAGTTCTGGTGTTTCACATGACCTGTATTTTTATGTGAAAAAGGAGGCAGCATATTGCAGAAAAATAAGAGCCCTCTCTAGGAATTAGCTGCATTGTAAGATCCAGAAACTGCCAACAAAGCTTTTGAATTAGCCAACTGTTTTTATGTATGTCGGCCCCGGGTATAAATTGCAGTTGATTATAAATCTAGCAATGGCCAATCACGCACCATTCTTCCAGGTAAGGATTCACTCTGAAACTACTACAGTGGTGATTTGGTGCAGTATAACACTCTGTTGACATAGCATACAACAGTAACTTGTCTTTTTAGGGATGTAGTCCAAACTTTGAGGACGAACACAAAAACGAGTGTAAATGTCTTTCCCCATTGCTTGTGCAGAGGCAAATTCCAGCAGCATCATTAGTTGCACCATGTCAGTAAGGTGTCTCCACATGGGACCAGGCAACTAGCACCAGTGCAACAGCGGCACAAACTATGGCCAGCTCACATTCAAATTCCCGCCGAATCGGTGGAATTCCGCATACTGAAATCCACAGGAGATTGATGGTCGCCACTGTTGTAGAAGCGGTCATTGCTGCCGCTGTGCAAATGAAATCCGATCACCATGACTACATGCATAAAGTTAACGGCACCTTTTTGATGTGCATACCGGACCAATTGCACCAATTGAGTGGAACGTGATACCTAAGAGAGGCCAAAACCAGTATCTCAGCAAATGACTCCGAAGGATATTTAGACTGAACCCCATCGGATGAAAAAGAGTATGAAGACTCTTTTTGAGTTGACCTCCTCCAACCTAAGACTGAACCAATAGACCGAACATACCGTTGCAGATTCATTTTGGATGTGGAAGTATGTTCTCTGCATTTAGTGCACCATGGAAGTGGAACAGCGAGCAAGAAGCCTGATTTAATCGCCATGACACCATGTTTACATGGTCTTCACTTCCTATGCCGAGGGGGCCCTCGGTCTAAGATTCTCTTCAACGTACTTTAGAATTTCCATCCTGGTCCTAATGAAGGCCTAATGCTAAATTACTCATTTCTGGCACGTCGAAACATGTACCTCGAGCACTATGATTTACAACCACAGTTCCCAAATGCCTCTGAAAACAGTATTGATTCATTGTAACTATTCAAAGAAAATGAGGCTTTACGCTCTTCTGATGATTTTCTTATTAACCCCCATGTGCATTGCACCAATATCTTTTTCAAAATGATATCACTTATCATGCATTGCTTTTTCTCCCTCTGTGATTGGCTCAGATACCAATCTGAGCCAATATATATGAATTTGTATATTTAATAATGTGATTATATTTGTTTTGTTTTGTATAATTTAATCAAGTAGTTAAAAGGTATGGCTGATAACAAGTACATAATGGCTGCAGTGGGTTGATCATCCTAACACATAAACAATTTAGCTGCTACAGAACAGTACTTAAATACATTTGGTACTTGAAAGTTATGACTCTTTTAATGTTCACAATGAGAATATTCAGCGGCAATAAATCACATTTTGCATTGATCTTAGTTGGGATGTCCTTTTCATCTTTTGTCAATTTATTGTTGGTATTGGAATAACAATGTTTTACGTTTAACATGTGTGTCCCGATCGTTTTTTGAAGAGGAGCATTTTAGGGGGGGGCTCTTGAAAATGATGAGCCATTAGTGCATGCTGTCTTCTCTTCAGACAATCTGAAAGTGTGGAATCCAGGCTCTAACCAACCGCAAAGCCTGCATTCTGTGCTTCCCTTATGTCTTCTCTCAGGTTCCTGCTCCTCAGTCTCTGAGTAATGGAAGCTCTAACCACCCGCAAAGCCTGCATTCTGAGCTTCCCTTATGTCTTCTCTCAGGTTCCTGCTCCTGAGTCACCTAGGAATACAGGCTTTAACCCCAGCAGAAGCCTGCATTCTGTGCTTCAGGTTCCTGCTCCTCAGTAACCTAGGAATGGAGGCTCTAAGCAACCGCAAAGCCTGCATTCTGTGCTTCCCTTATGTCTTCTCTCAGGTTCCTGCTCCTCAGTCTCTGCGGAATGGAAGCTCTAACCACCCACAAAGCCTGCATTCTGAGCTTCCCTTATGTCTTCTCTCAGGTTCCTGCTCCTGAGTCACCTAGGAATCCAGACAGCAGAAGCCTGCATTCTGTGCTTCAGGTTCCTGCTCCTGAGTCACCTAGGAATGGAGGCTCTAACCACCCGCAAAGCCTGCATTCTGTGCTTCCCTTATGTCTTCTCTCAGGTTCCTGCTCCTCAGTCTCTGAGGAATGGAAGCTCTAACCACCCGCAAAGCCTGCATTCTGAGCTTCCCTTATGTCTTCTCTCAGGTTCCTGCTCCGGAGTCACCTAGGAATCCAGACAGCAGAAGCCTGCATTCTGTGCTTCAGGTTCCTGCTCCTGAGCCACCTAGGAATGGAGGCTCTAACCACCCGCAAAGCCTGCATTCTGTGCTTCCCTTATGTCTTCTCTCCCGTTCCTGCTTCTGAGTCAACTTGGAATGGAGGATCTAACCTCCCGCACAGCCTGCATTACAAGCTACTCTGCTCTTTGTGATGTGTATGCACTGGGCACTGGCCAAGGAGACATGGAGAAGCTGTGTCTCAGAAAGCCACATGAGAGGCTGTATGTGTTTCCTTTAGATAGTGGTCGAAGTGTAAGAAAAAAAAGTAGTGGAACTATTTTCCCTCATGGCCTGCCCCCGCTCTCCACAAACCCAATCGCTGCACCCCCTCCCACACATAATCTAAACCCCCAAACAAACACACCTGCTATTTAAAGGAATGTTCAGTGCACTGCACCGAAGTGCAAGATTCAACTTCTTGCTACACTTTTATTTTAAAACAAAACCATTCCAGAACGGTTTCTATTTAAAACTAAAGTATAGGAACAGTGAAACTTAAAAATAAAAAGTATAGGAGCACCGCTCCCGACCGCTCCGCCCACTTCGTCCTCTGCCTTTAGAGCCCTTACACCAGGTTCTATTGTTTGCTAGGCAACCTTTGCACTCAGAGGCACTCGCCTTCCGCTTGGGATCTCTAATTTAGGTGGCAGTCACCTATCAGTCAATAGTGCCCTCTGGTGCATTTTTTAATGCCTCATGAAAGGCCGCTGCAAACACATTTTTGTACACACACACTAAACAACAGGACCCATTCTGGGATCAAACAGTGGCAGTGACTTACGTACTGACTTGGCATGTATTAAACAATATGACAGAGCAGACATTGAGATCCTTTGGCTATGCAGAATTTAAGAGACGTGACTCGTTCTTTCATTCTTTAAGGGTTTGGCTTTGGAGGCAAATGCCAATTAGGGATGGGGATGTATTTCATCAACAGCAGGCAGACTTCAGGAGCGCTCTCTGGATTTGAAATGAGACCTGCAGTCTTCTGGGATGTAACCTTGTAGCCTGCCCGGTGGCACACCACAGGTGTTTTAATTTCAGTCCTATTGTTAGAAATGAATTTTCACCATAGGATGCAACTAATATGGTAACACAGGAGAGTGGAGAATGTATTAAGAGGTGGAGTGTGTATATATGAGTATTCATGTGACGAGCTGGTCTACTTCAAGCGTCGAGGTTCAGGGGAACACATAATCAGATCTGCTCCATATATCTTTGCTGCCTAAGGGTTAGTGACATTTTGTTCCCCGTTGTTCTCTGGAAAGGGGACAACATTTGCTGCCTGAAGGGGCAATTGTCTCCCCTCTCCACCATAGGCTGCAACTTAGTATTGCTTTCCCCTAGAACCATTGGTGCCAAGAATGCTGACATTCGGGTGTTAGATATAAGAACAGAAAAGAGGAAATGGGCCCGAGGGGTTTAAAGGAGTAAATGCCAGGGGACACATGAGGAAGAATGCAAAGATAGCAGAAAAGAGGCTGCCCAGTGCTGTCATTGAAGAGGGGTCAGTTGCTGACATGGAAGCATGGTTTAGTGCTCACAGTGAAGAGTGGTTAAGTCGAAGTGCCAACTTTGAAGAGCACTCCAGTGCTGACCTTGTAGAGGGGTCTAGTGCCCATGGCGACGAGCGGCTTAGTGCTCATAGTAGGGTGACCAGATAAAAAAAAAAGAAAAAAAAAGGACAGCCAGTGGAAATAGAAGTAGGACTAAAGTAAATACACATACAACTTTAGTCCTACTTCTATGTCAGTGGTCCATTGCAGGGGGACGGGGAGGGTGTGTGCTAACAGGCACACTCCTGCCATTGGAGGTGAGCGCCCGGGAGGGGAAAGGGGGAGGAAATGGGGGCGTGAAAAGCATTTCACGCCTTATTCGCACAGGAAGAGATGCGCCAGGACCCAATTTCGGGATTTCGAAATTGGGTCCTGGCAAAAAAAGGGGACCGTAGGTGAAACCCCGGATGGGGTTTATAAAATAAAAAAAAACTCCCGGGACCCCAGGACATCGGGTGATTTCCTCAGACTGTCCCGGGAAATCCCGGACGTCTGGTCACCCTAGCAATTAGTGAAGAGCGGTCTAGTAATCACAGTGAGGAGTGGTTCCTTGCTCTCGATAAAGCATGGTTCTTTCCTCACAGTGAAGAGCGGTCTAGTGCTCACAATAAATCTCTCACGGTGAGGAGTGATCTAGTGTTCTTTGTAAAGAATGATTCAGTGTTCACAGTGAATATCCATCCAGTGCAAACTTTTTGGAAGCAAGTGATGAGATGTGCTAATGTATCTCTTTGTGTCTGCCAAAAAAGTGCGCACCCGATTCTCAAAGGGCCTTAGAACCAAAATGCCCTTATTCACCCCCTTTGTGCATCAGCACAAGTCAAGGCACATTTCTACACACAATTCTAGCCTACAATTTACACAGAAAACAAAGGTATACACCTGTACATGTTTGGAACAGGTGTAGGGGGGTGCACAATGCATGCGAGGATCATACCTGACACCTCAATGCATTTCGATTTCAATGGAAACGTGGCTGTGAATGGCTGCTGTCCCACTTGCATTTCGATCCTTCAAGCAAGGATGCAAAAGCATTTTTATTTGTTTCACATTTTATAATGACAGGCCCCTTAAAGGACGTCATTTGAAATGCGCTCCCAGTACCCATGTGGTTGCTGCACGCCTCTCATACATTAGTGGCAGCAGCATGTGCCCTACACTCAGCTCCCCTTAAATGTACAGGTCATCTTTGAGAGTAAGGTAACCCGTGAATTTCTCAAACTAAAGCTCATAAAAAAATCCCAACCTTTCTGCATTTTTTAAATTTGTAGTCGTTTCGGGGAATGCTCCCCACAGAGCAGGGGGCCAATACTCACAGTGAGTAGTAGTTCACTGCTTGCAGTGAGCAGTGCTCCATTGTTCAAAATGGACAGTGGTCTACTGCTGATACTGAACAATGGTTGAGTGCTTACATTGAAGAGTGGTCAGGTGCTCATGGTAAACAGTGGTCTAGAGCTCATTTTCACACCTTTTCAGCCAATCAAGTGTCTGGGACAGCGGGCAAGAGCACTCTGTGTATCACCCCAGATGCCTAAGAGTACCATTTTGGGATCTAGCCATCCAAGCCCTTTCCCCGTGTGGCGCCATCTTTTTTTTTTTTATAACTCTGTTTATTTAGTTTGAACAACACAACATAGAGCAACAAACATGGATCATCGGCATACATAGGGTAAAGGCAGCATGGCATTAATAACAGCTAGAAGGGGCCCACAGTGCCGAGGACCGTAAGACAGTAATAAGACAAGGCAGGCAACCAATCCTAACAGTGATACTGATCTACCCCCACCAGCGGATCTCAGTGAGCATCTAGCCATTTACCCCATATTTTTTCAAATTTACGGGGGCAGCCCCGTGCGTTATAGATCTGGCATTCTGAAGCTGCGCACATGTCCAGCTCGTTACTCCAACGGTTCAGGCACAGTGGGTCGGCAGATCCCCAATTAGCTGCAATAAGTCTTTTGCCTGCCCCCAACGCAATTGCCAGAAATATTTTCTCATATTTTGACAGGCAACGTGCACATGCATGCGCCTTGTATTCTCTTGTGACATTCAAGGCCCGTCAGCCACTGTCTCACTCTCATGCTCATTGCCTTACCCCGCACCCACCTTGCCACCCTCTTGCCCTCCACTTCCAGCCTCGCACTCAAATACTTTGATGTACTCCCGCCAACATACAACCCCATTGCATATGAGTTGTGTGGTGCCCCATGATCGCCCCCAGACCACACTTGAACTGCGTTGTGCCTTATGGTCGCCCCCAGACCACACTTGAACTGCGTTGTGCCTTATGGTCGCCTCCAGACCACATTTGAACTGTGTTGTGCCTTATGGTCGCCCCCAGACCACTCTTGAACTGTGTTGTGCCCTATGGTCGCCCCCAGACCACACTTGAACTGCGTTGTGCCTTATGGTCGCCTCCAGACCACATTTGAACTGTGTTGTGCCTTATGGTCGCCCCCAGACCACACTTGAACTGTGTTGTGCCCTATGGTCGCCCCCAGACCACTCTTGAACTGTGTTGTGCCCTATGGTCGCCCCCAGACCGCATATGACTTGTTGTGTGCCTACCGTATGTCACCAATGCCTCATACTCGCCAATTTCCCGCAAGTCGCCCCTGCCATAGCATGCTTTCCTACCTCTTCGCAATCATGTTCCCCTTCTGTGTCATGCAAAGTAACATACCCTGCAATGGCAATAGCTACATAGCCTATAAAAACGGTCTAGCCAGGCCGGCTTGCCCAAGACATTACCCCATTATATGCCCCACACCTTTCTTGCCTACCACTCCTGCCTTCCTCCCAGTCTCACAATCCGCCTCTCCGACCCATTACCACGCATACTCTTCTGATGTCCCGGCTACTAATCACCTAGATACCTCCAAGCGGAACCCTACCAATATAAGTACCTCAAGCCCCACCTCTGGTCCCAGTACCTCTACAACTGCTGACCTTACTGTCTCTAGAACCACCACCCTCACCCCTATTGATCGGAACAAAAGACTCGGTGCCAGAACCCACCATAAGACCAGCATACCCCTAGTTAAGCGACCCTGCAAGACTATCAATCACACTGCAATACCTAGCAATTCTACCCTTTCTACTCCTAAAGGAGCTCTCCTAAATGTTAGATCACTAGTCGCCCATTCCATAGAAGTAGCCGACATCATTCTAACAAACAATTTGGACTTCCTTGCTGTTACTGAAACTTAGTTGCATGTTGCTGCAGGACCATCTCTCACCCTAGCTATACCAGACAACTATACCATCCTCAGAGCAGATAGACCTAACGCACGAGGAGGCGGTGTAGCTATCATCTTCAAGTCCTCGCTTAATATTAGACTAGCCTCGTCTCCCCCACTTAAATCATGTGAACATCTCACATTCAAATTACAAACGTCCCCTAAGAACACCATTACGATGCACTTAATTTACAGACCCCCGGGCCCACCAGGCTCCTTTGAGGAAGACATCACCTCACTAGTTGCCGAAAGCTCCAAACTTTCAGCACAAATGATTATACTTGGAGACTTCAATCTTGGGTTTAATGACCCCCTCGACGTCCCAGCCACTGCCCTGGCCACAGCATTAGAGGAGCATGGCCTCCAACAATTCTGCTCCAAACCTACCCATTCGAAGGGCAGAATCCTCGATTGGGTAACCGCCCTTAACTGCAACATTACCATGAAGGATCCCATACAGCTCTTATGGACTGACCATCATTTCCTCCCATTTGACTTCAACACTAGCAGCCTAGTGCATAACAAGCCTGTTACCGCACCAGCCTGCCTAACTAGGAAAAAGAGTAACATCACAGCGGAAGCCTTAATACCCTTGGTAACCCCTATCCTGAACGCACTACCAGCCACAACCGACCTGAACCAACTGGTCAACATCTACAATAATTCCATGGCCATAGCTGTTGACACTATTGCCCCACTAAAAATGCGCAAAGGGAAACCAAAAGCGCACCTGAATACATGGTACACCCCAAAACTTAAATCCCTCCGGCAACAAAAAAGTAAACTTGAAGCACTATGGAAATCAGCGCCCTCAGCAATTAACAGAACGAATCTCACTAATATCTCCACTTTCTACAAAAATGAGATTATACGCGCAAAGAAAGAATCGCTCAACTCCAGGATCTCGGAGGCAAGCTCCAGCTCAAAGGAGCTCTTTAAGATCCTAAAGGAACTAGAAAACCCCATTCCTCCCACGGATACTTGCACTAAAAATAAACAATGGTGCACAGGGATCCAGAATGCCCTTGTTAACAAAATTTCAGGGCTCCAGTCTAAAATTGACAATAAACAACAACAACTCACCTATGTTCCGACCTCCAGTCCCACCCCTCCCCCTCCTACAGCCTCCAGCCCAGGATTCACCTTCAAAAAGGTATCCATACCCGAAGTACAGAAAATCATAGCGTCATTGAAACCTTCGAACTGCAAGGGGGACAGCTGTCCCGCTCAGATTATAAAAGATGCTGCAAGGGATCTCTCCCCATTCATCACAAAATTAATAAACCTGTCTTTCTCTGATAACTCGGTCCCTAGTAATCTAAAACAATCCTGGGTCCTACCACTACTAAAAAAAACTACCCTCGACCCAGATATACCCACAAATTACAGACCCATCACCACTGTCCCATTCCTACTAAAAATTCTTGATAGAGTGGCCTATCTACAAATCCAGGATTACCTTGAGACAAACCATCTACTAGGAATTCGCCAGTCCGGATTTCGTCCACAACACGGGACAGAAACGGCCCTGTTCGATCTCAAGTGCCAGATAGACGACCTCAAAGACAAAGGTAAAGCTGGCATCCTTCTTCTTCTTGACCTATCCGCTGCCTTTGATCTGGTTGATCACAAAATCCTGTGCAACCATCTGTCATCGGCAGTACACTTCTCCCACTCCGCAATTTCATGGATCCAATCCTTCCTGGACAATAGGACCATGCGGGTCTTCTCACCCCTAGCAGCGGCCGACCCTATTCCTATTACTTGTGGTGTCCCACAAGAATCGTGTGTATCACCCACTTTGTATAACATTTTTACAAAGCCCCTATTCGACAAGCTGGACCATCTGGGTGTCACCTACACCAACTACGCAGACGACACCCAGATACTCCTCACCTTAACCGGCAACTATAATTCGGACGCCATTTGGATCAATGAAGTCTTCTCCATCATTCAGGCATGGATGGCCACACATGGCCTCTGCCTGAATGATGACAAGACTGAACTGCTCCTTGTCGGCTCACCCAACACCATTCGGAAACTTAGTCCTAGCTACACTAGCCTTACCATTAACGGCAACACCATCACTATCGCCAAGAGTGTAAAAACCCTTGGTTTTTACCTCGACACGAACACTAACCTAGCCAAACAAATTAATATGACTGCCTCAGCCACGGCCTACACAGGCAAACTAATCAGGGCCTGTAGACCGCTGATCTCCCCTAACAACTGCCTCACCTTAGCCAGAGCACTTATACAATCTAAACTAGATTACTGCAATAGTCTCTACGTAGGTGCCAACAAAACGGTAATCAATAAACTGCAAGTTATACAAAATAATGCACTCCGTGCCGCCCTGAATATTCCCAGAAGAGAACATATTTCGGCTACCAGAATCGCATGCAAATGGCTATCCATCCAACAAAAAATAGATCTAAAAACTATCTGCCTCACCTATAAAGCACTCAACGGCCTTGCCCCGCCCTATCTCACCAACAAATTCACACTAAGACAGAACACTAGAACCACTAGATCCTCTAATACACTACAATTGACTGTGCCCAAATTCTCCCTCAAAAGAGCTGGTGGTTCCAGCTTCCCAGTTCTGGCTTCACAACTTTGGAATACCATTCCACTGGATATCAAATCTACACCCACCTTCCAACCTTTCAGAACTAAGGTCATCACCTGGTTACTCAACAATTAACCTACCACGATTGAATGCATACCTCCTGCTTGATTGTATTTTGCACCATGCCAGCATATTACTGTCTATGCACGAATTGCTATATTACTGTCTATGCACGAATTGCTATCCTGTCTTGTATACCTTTGCTTCATCACTGTATAATTGTACCCTACCTTGCCTGTAACTCGAAGATTAAGCGCCCATATACCTTTGGGTCAGGTGCGCTATACAAATTAATAAACAAACAAACAAACAAAAACAGGTCTACTTCACCCCAGATGCCTAAGAGTACCATTTTGGGATCCCTAGGGATTGGTGTCGCCAGGGCGGCAGAGATTGTGTTAATACAGTCCTCCCAGAAGGCCTGTAACACCCGACAGTCCCATATCATATGGTAGAAGGTGGCAGGTTCATTTTTGCATCGAACGCATGTCCCGTCTTCTAGTCCACCCCATCCGGCCATTACAGCACGTGAGTAGTATGAGCGATGAAGGATTCTCAACTGTATTAGTCTAAGCTTGGATTCTATACCAATTTCTATGGGGGACATTAATGCATCAACCCAATCTTCAGGTTCCAGGTGACCTACATCCCTTTCCCACTTTGCTTTGAGCCCGTCTAGCTGTGTAGCCCCGAAGGAGTTAAGGGCCTGGTAGAGAGTGGAGGTGACCTTAGAGGAGATGGGTTGCGGGAGGATATTGGTCTCGATGGGAGAGCAGGGGGGTATGATTGTCGTGTTAGGGAATTGGGTACGGATGGCGTGGGCCAGCTGCGCATGCCGAAACCGGTCCATGGGTGCCAGGTCGAATTGTTCTCGGATGGTCTCAAAACCCAGGAGGCGACCCCCTTGTATCACATGCGCTAGTGTTTGTATTCCTTTTGCATGCCAGTGACCAAAGGAGCCCATTTTCACTATTTCCGGGAGGAGCGCATGATTTGGAGGACCTGCCGTTCACCCTCACCGTGGCCTCCGGGGATGCATAGAGAAGTTTTACCCATGATATAAATGTCTGCCCCAGGTTCATCCTAGCCATGATCGCCCAGAGAGCATACCACCCCACAGAGTTAAACGCCTTTTCGAAGTCCACCGCCAGGAGGGCGAGTGGGGCTGGTATTTCTTTTGCTCTACTCAGCGCCAATTGGACTCTGCGTAAGTTCATTCGAGTTGATTTATTGGGCATGAATCCACATTGGTCTGGGTGGACGAGGGTCTCAATCACCTGCAGTAGTCTGTTGGCAAGTGTTCTGGCGAGGACCTTGGCTTCGCCGTTGATCAGGGATATCGGACAATAGGAGGCACATTCCTCCGGGGGTTTCCCAGGCTTGTCTATGACTACTATGCATGCCTTCCTGAGTTCTGGGGGGAGTGCTCCTAGTTCTCTGCTGCGTAGGAACATGCGGTGCATGTGGGTAGATAGTGTGCCACCGAGGCATTTCCATGTTTCCGCTGGGAACCCGTTGGGGCCCAGAGTTTTCCCGGGTTTGGAGCTGTGCCAGCGCCTCTTGCACCTCGGTGTCGGTGATGTCAGCATTCAGGAGATCTAATTGGTGCTGTGGGAGTATCGGGATCTCTATTCGGTCGAGGTAGCGTGAGCGTTCAACTGGCGGGTTCCCGGTGGGTGGGGTATAGAGATTTTTGTAGTAGACGGCGAATGCCTCGACAATGTCAGAGTCCTCTGTCAGCAGTGTTCCATCTGGAGATCTAATGGCCCGTACATGTCCCCTGCTTTGTTCTCGTCTCTCTAACCAGGCCAGAGTCTTGTTAGCTTTGTCGCCCCATTCATATATTTGGCTCCGGACTAATTGGTGGGCAGTTCGTGCATTATCTAGAGATAGGTTGCTAAGGGCGTCTTGCGCCGTGAGCATCGCCTCTTTTGCTTCTTGGGTGCCGTGTACTAGGATTTGACATTCACACTCCAAGACTCGTGCTTCTGCTTCTCTGACCTTCTGGACTTGATGTTGTTGGTAGGTGGAAACCGCTGAGATAGCTTCCCCCCGGAGGACTGTCTTGTACGCCTCCCAGATCGAGATCGGGCAGTCCACGGAGCCTTCATTGAGTTCGAAATATTCAGTTGTCTTTTTTTCAAGCTCCTCAGTGATTTCAGGGAGACGTAGATGGTATGCGTTTAAGCGCCAGTTACGGTCCGGGCGGCAGCAGGAGTTTTTCATGGTTAGAAGGAGCGGAGAGTGGTCCGAAATTCCTCTTTCGAGGAATTCAGCGTCGAGAAGCCTGTGATTTATGTTGCGGGGGATAAAGGCATAATCAATCCCGGAGAATGATTTGTGGACGCCCGAATAGAAGGAAAAACCAGCCTCGTCGTTATGAAGTGAGCGCCACATGTCTGTCAATCCAAAGGCCTCGGGGAACGCGGCTTGTGGTGTGGAGGTGGGGCGGGTTCCAGATCTCCTATGGGATCTATCGACTGCGGTGTCCATTACTTCATTAAAGTCCCCCCCAATCACCCACCTATCAGCCTCTTCTTCCAGGAGCAAACTCCGTAGTTCGGAGAGTAGTTCTTTCGTCAGCGTGGTGGGGGCATAGATTGCTGCCAGGCCCCATTTATTGCCCCAGATGTCAGCTAGCAACAGTACATAGCGGCCCCGGGGGTCAGTCTCCTAACCTGGAGGGGGACTCGCTTGTGGACGAGTATCATCGTGCCCCTGGCACCTTTCGTGAATCCGGCATGGTAGGTATGCGAGTAATTGGATCTTTTAAAAAAGTTGGTGGGGGCGTGGCCTGATGTCCGAGGAGTGAGGACGCAGGCTCGCTGAGCTCCGGCTAAGCCACAGCAGTCCGATCCTTTTCTGGGTGCTTCTGCCCACAGACACCATATATACTGCAAACCACCGACGACCGAGGCGAAGAACCGCGCTTTCCACCCTACTCTGACAAAAATCGGAGCCTGAGAAGCCCCTGCTGCGATCCGGCCCGGCTCCCCCTCCTCCCCGTGCGAGGTGCACAAGATGGCGGCCGCCGGCGCTGACGGACCCGTGGCGCATAGCGGGGCCGGGAACCAGCGACCACAGACCCAGGCATACCCAGGCTGCTTTCGAGTGCCCCCCTGCTGATGTCCTTCCCCGGGGGCACGGGGTGAACCCACGGGCCGGCCGCTAGGGCCCACAAGGACGCCATCGGGAACCGGAGGGTGCCCCTCCCCCCACGACCCGAGCGCCCCAGATAACGGCTGAGGGCCCGCGCTACAGAAGATCATTGTGCGGCTGGCACACACAAAGACGACGGAGCCGGCGAAGCCTGGGGACCGATTCAGACGGACCACACTGACTGCGCGCCGAGGAGCGGCGCCGACCCCCATCCGGGAGGCGGCGCCCCTCCAACGCATCTGGTGAGTGTACCCCCCCGATCCACGACCTGAGAGCCCGGTGCACCTGTTGGGGGGAGACGCTGCTCCGTGCCAAGGCGGCGCGTGAACACACGGTGACGGACCCCACCAGGACCACCCACCCCACCACCCGACAGCCACCTCAACATCGGGGAGCCGCTCCCCGGGACAGAGCCTCCTCCATCAGCGGTGCAAGTGGCCGTCGACCAGCTGCCTCACGTCACTGCATCATGATACCGGGCTCCAGGACGGTCACCTCGGCATAGGGGAGCCGAGCATCCGCTCCCTGAAGAAGATCCTGCTTTACCGACGGGGCCGGGGTCACCATCCAACCACCCAGCCCCACAGCACCAGAACATTGGAGCCCATCCGCGGCGCTCACTGACAATCCCCCTTGTGGCCTGCGCAGGTCCCATTGCCAATCCCCTCTCCCTGCCAAGTGAGCCCACAGCCGTCAAGGATTACGGCCACTCCATAGAGGACGAATTAATCAACCGGACCCCGTGGACCCACGCTAAGGAGCCCCCCCACCGCTCCAACCGTATATCACACCACTTGAACAGTGTCATTTCAAGAGCCCCCACAGAGGCCCTTCAGCAGCATACACCACCCCAGAAGGGGCATGTCCATGGTCCCTGATGCCGCTACTGCCACTGACGCAAGATGCTACCACACCTTAAGGTCCAGACCATCACGGTGAACGGCAGAACCATACAATCGTACACTGGGCCGAAACAAGCTCTGAGAGTCCACACACGCTACTTCTCTCAAGGGGAGCTACAGACACGCCGTATTACCTAGCGCGACCAGGCAAAGGAGAGATGGCCGCCGCAAGGAACAAAGCCAAGAACGCCACCCTGGACCCCTTCATAACAGCCAAGCCTCACCCCACCGCCCAACCCACCCCGAAGAGCTCAGCAAATCACGATGGCCCAGAGGAAGAGGTCAGGCATAACCAACTGCTTGAAGCGATTGCAGCCCTGAGAACATTCATCGACACGAAAATAGGGGAGGTTAAGGCCGATATCCAACTCATAAGGCAAGACGCCCGCAACTTAACGGAGCGCGTCACCATCATTGAATCCTCCCAGAAAGACATTTTGGACGAGACGTCGTCGCTGCAGAAAGAGGTTGCAGAACTCAAACGTAAAGTGAGCTCCCTGGAGGCGAGGTCCGAGGAAGCAGAAGGCCGGGCCAGACGAAATAATATTAGGATTCTGGGCGTACCGGAGGGGACAGAGAATATGGACCCGACAGCCTACGTAGAATCCCTAATACAGCAGGAAATAGGGGCATCGAACCTCTCACAGGGTTTTGCCATAGAGAGAGCTCACAGATCTCTTCAGAAGAGGCCTCCTCCTGGATCCTATCCCCGCCCCATCATCGCTAAGGTCCTCAATTTCCGCGACCGCGAGGTGATCCTGAAATTCTCAAGAGATGGAGGAGAAATAGAGCGGGGCAACTCAAAGATCACCATATACCCTGACTATACCCAATCGGTGCAGAGAGCAAGAAATTCCTTCGTCCCCATCAAGGCCAGGTTGAGGAAACTAAACCTGAAATACATGCTCCTATATCCCTCACGATTGAAAATAATCCACAAAGGGCGTGCGATATTCTTAGAGTCACCAGAAGCAGCTACCATGTGGATGGAACACAACAACCTGGCTGAGGTCCCCACAGAATCCACATCTGAGGAACATAACGAAAGCAGCCAAGGTTGATCGCTTACTGACATGGCTAGGGCACCCATGCCCCTTGCATCGCACCCTAAACTAGATCGAAGCTACACTTCTACTGAAGCAAAACTACTACATGAGAATGCTAAATGACTGCAGGGCTCACCTGACCTCCCGCCCATGGACACAGACCACGGACCCGCCGATGACCAGTGCAGGCCAGTTGCCTGCACGCAACCACTCGCGCCAGAGACCCGGACTAGGTCAGACAGCGCGAGAGCCCCCGAGCACTGCACCCCGGTGACAGAAGCTGGGTGCGTTAGTTATAGTTACTTTTTTCAAGTTGTTATTGTTTCGACTGTCCCACCTCAGATGAACAGTAGATGGTCTCGTCTGGACTTCGGACCAGAGGCTAGGTCTGCCCATCCCACACAGGCGGAACAACATGTATCATATGATGCGACACATGTAACACAGGAGGAAGGGGAGGTGCTCCCCGCAACAAGGAACCCACTCATGCAATGGCAGCAAGACTCAAGTTAATCACATGGAATGTCAGAGGGATGGGAACATACATACGGAGAAACCGAATATATTCATACCTGAAGAGAAAAAGAATATCACTGGCCCTCCTTCAAGAAACACACCTCACCACGGAGGCCACAGACAGGATGGTGAACTACTGGGGGGGCCAGGGCAACGGCGCATCCTTCTCAAAGTACGCAAGAGGAGTCTTCACGTGGGTGAGTCCAGAAACACTGTTTAAACAAATGGGGGCAGAACTGGACAAAGAGGGCAGGTATGTAATAGTGTGGGGCATGCTTGAGAACTCCCCCCTGTGCATAGTAAACTCATACTTCCCTCAACACAACATACCCTCTCACATCAAGGAGCTATGCGCCAGACTGCTGCACTACAGAGAATACACGTTCATATGGGGGGGAGACTTCAATTCCGTCATGCATGCTGAACTAGACAGATCAGTAACGCCACGCATACCTAACATCGCTTCCCCAGTGCCCCTCTCCAGGATGGTGGCAGACCTACACTTAACCGACATTTGGAGAGACCTCCACCCCTTCGACAGATCATACTCATTCTACTCGGCTCCCCATAACCTCCACACCAGGCTAGACTATTTCTTCATCGCCAATGAGCTAACCCCACAAGTAGAATCGGCAGAATACATGGGCAGGTCAATATCGGACCACTCCCCTTACTGCTGCAGCTCTGCTTCAAGGGCCCTCGCCCACCTATCCCGATGTGGCGAATGCCAGTAGACGCCCTGACCGACCCCGCATTCAAGGAAACCTTAGGAGAAAAGCTAGAAGAATACTTAATGACAAACAAGGGCTCCGTCGGGAAGTGGAGTACACTCTGGGAGGCGTTGAAAGTAGTGACAAGGGGAGAGATAATCGCCGAAACAGGCGGGATCAGGAGGCAACTAAGAAAGGAACTGGAGGCAGTGGAGGAGAAAATCAAACAACTCGAAAGCGACGGCCCATTGACCACTGAAAAGGAATCAGAACTGAAATCGATCAGGGAAGACTGCAGGGCGGCATGGGAAAGACTCTCAAAGTTCGACTTCTCTGTGCGCACCCTGAAGGCCCACAGGGAAGCAGACAAGCCGGGCAGAATACTCGCATGGTTATGCAGAAAGGAACACCCGAGACAAGCCCTCAAGGAGATCAAAGACAGGAACGATATGACCCACAGGACACAACAAGAGATCAATGATACCTTCACGGATTTCTATAATGAGCTATACACTCACAAGATCGAGATTCCCACGGCAGATATAAAAGACACGCTGGCCGAAGTAGGACTACCCAGGCTGAATTAAGAACAATGGGACAAACTGGGAGAACCCGTCAACGGTTGAGGACATCACGGATGCGATCAGATCCCTCTCGAAAGGCAAGTCCCCCGGGACAGATGGCCTCATCCCAGAATTCTACAAGGCCTATGAGGAGACCTTGTCCCCTGTTCTACATGCAGTATACACGGAGGCATATGAGTCGGGCACTCTCCCCAATACCATGAGAGAAACCCTTATCGTCCCAATGCTCAAGCCAGGCAAACCAGCCGACAAGTGCGATTCATATCGCCCACTGGCGCTCCTAAACTACGACGGCAAAATATTAACAACCATATTGGCCAAGAGGCTCTCGAGGGTGATCGGATCTCTGGTGCATGAGGATCAGAATGGTTTCGTTCCGGGACGAAACACCTCCGCAGACCTCAGGAGGCTCCAACACATAATAGCACAGACGACCGAAAGCGAGGAAGACCTAGCAGTACTCTCACTGGATGCCATAAAAGCCTTCGATTCTATTTATTGGGAATGGCTGGTTGAGACTCTGAGGGAGTTCGGGCTCGGAGAACACTTCATCCGTTGGATCAAGGTCCTCTATAGCGACCCAGTAGCAAGAGTAAAAACAGGCGCCGTGGTATCGAGGGCCTGGCCCATCCAGAGGGGTACCAGAGAGGGATGTCCGCTCTCACCAATGCTATATATCCTAGGTCTGGAACCAGTGGCAATATACTTTAGGAAGCAGTTTTTCGACGCTGGCATTAGCATTGGTGGGTCGGACAACATTATCTCTCTATATGCGGATGACGTCCTCCTATATCTGCGTGACCCCCTGGAAAACGCCCCGATTGTACTTGATGTCTTAGATAACTTCGCAAAATACTCGGGGATAAGATTCAGTAGGCAGAAGTCATGCTCGTTCCCACTTGCAAGACTAAGGGGTAAACCTGTGGAGGAGCTCCCTGAGATCGGGATCTGTTGGCAGCTGGACGCCTTTCGATACCTAGGCCTTGTCATCACACACACACCAATATCCACCCACAAGTCCAACACGGAGGCTGCAATGAGCGGAGTGCGTAGATCCATACAATTCTGGTCAAAGCTCCCGCTCTCCATGATGGGCAGAGCTGCAATATCCAAAATGATAATTCTCCCCAGGTTCCTCTACTACTTCACCAACGTGACATACTACATTCCTCCATCCTTCTCCAGGAAGCTGGAATCCCTGATTAGAGACTTTCTCTGGGGACGAGCTAGGCACAGACTCACACTAAATGTCCTCACACTCACCCACGCCGAGGGTGGCATCCAACTCCCGGATTTCCAGAGGTACTTCTTGGCGGCTCAATCGACACATCTAGTAAAATGGCTTTCAGACGAACCTACAGCAGAGTTGAATCTTCTATCCCAATTCTCCGCACCGCTACACCCCAAGGAGTTAATTTGGAACACCAGAGTGGGGCCGCCCAACCCACCCATGATACTAGAGGTGGGGAGACGGGTATGGACCAAGGTGAGATCCATAGTAGGACTGCAGCACTCATACACACCCGACATTCCCATGCTGGCGGACGTTTGCAAAACCCCAAGTGACCTAGCAACAATGAGGAGATGGGAGAGTCATGGCCTCTACACATGGGGGGACATGTTCTGCGACGGACTCTTCAGGGACTTTGAATCACTCCA
Source organism: Ambystoma mexicanum (assembly GCF_040938575.1). NCBI lineage: Eukaryota > Metazoa > Chordata > Amphibia > Caudata > Ambystomatidae > Ambystoma > Ambystoma mexicanum. Next base: position 218,177,579 of record NC_090931.1, read on the forward strand.
AGAAAGGGATGGACTTCCACCGGGTCAATTCCTCTGGTACCAAAAAGTGAAACATGTAGCCAAAGAGAACTGGGTCGAATGGCCCGAGGAGCCAGAGACACATCCCCTCCTGAGGGAAACATATGAACTCAGTGACGGATGGAGACCGACATCAAGGTTGTACACCCAAATAAACAACAGACCCAACCCAAGGAGCGCACGGCTGAAGGAAAAATGGGAGACAGACCTGCAGATCGAAATCACAGAGGGCGAATGGTCGAGAGCCCTGATATACCCAAAGGAGATATCTACGAATGCCAGGTTTAGACTGATCCAGCTGAACATACTCTACAGAACATACATGACCCCACACAGGATATCCACGTTCAACAACACAGTCGACCCAAAATGTCCCTGGTGCTCCTCAGACCTGGCAGACATGATCCACATGTTCTGGACCTGTCCCAAATCTCAGAAACTCTGGCAGGCCGCGGAACAAACCTGCAGGAACGCTGGCCTAGAGACATACGAGTGGACACCCAAGGAGTGCCTATTGGGCACCTACCCAAGACTAAGTAAAATCAAGCACCTGGCAAAGCTTATGGACATGGCCTGCGTGTTAACCAAGAGGACAATTGCCATGGCCTGGAAATCCCCAGCAGGCCCCAGGTATGAGCCCTGGATTAAAGAGATGGAGAGGTGGACCACGGCTGAAACCAGAGCCTGGGAGGAGGGGAACAGACGGGGAGGCGACGACGTGAGCAACGCGCTAGAGGCTTGGAGGGCCCTTCTGAGAAACATGATCTTTTCAACGAGCTATAAACCTCCCTGAACCTGTCCCCCTCGAACACCAGAAGACAACAAGCAGAAGAGAGCAGCCCATCACACCTATGCGCTTCACTATGTCACCGCCCTAAGTGGGCAAACGCAGAGAACTGGCTCCGGACCCGCGCCCCTAACCTGGAAACATGGAACACGAGGCCCTAGTAAATGGTGGGACAGTCAATGTTGTTACTTTGTTTATTTATTTATTACTTTTTTTCTTTTTTTTTTTTCTTTGCAAGTTAATTGGCACACAATATGTGCATCAGATGATACAACCCAAGGTAATTGCCCAACAGTTTTTTCTGTATATGCATATTTATAAATGCCAATAAAAACATTTAAAAATAAAAATAAATTAAAAAAGTTGGTGTTTATCCCTATCAAGTGCGTTTCATTTAGGAGGGCAATGTCCGGCGAGTGCCGGTTTATGTACTGGAGCACCAATCTTCGCTTTATGCTGGAGCCGAGGCCGTTGACGTTCCAGGACAGTATGGTTACCTTGTTGGAGTTCATTCTATCTGCATGAGTCTTCTTGTTGGGGCTTCTGGGAGGATTAGTGGCAGTTGCGCTTTTTCCGGGGACATATGGTGGTGTCCTTTCAGGGGAGACATCCAGGGGTTCCTTCGCATTGAAGTGCCTGCTGACTGGCTGATAATTGCGTCCACGGTCCTGGCCAAAGACAGTGTTTGTTTTCCTTGCCTGCGTTTGTCGGCTTCAAGCCTTCTTGTCCCGTGATTCCGTTTCCTTAGGTCCCCAAAACTCCCCCCACCCTGTACTTCCCCCCCAACTGGGAGCACCCGTCACCCAAACATTAAACTTATAACTTGGTAAACTTCCTCGGGATAACCCTGACTGCGATAACGCCCGCGCCGCAATAAGAGCGGCGGCCGCTAGGTGAGCGCTCCCATGTTATTACGTTGCAGATTAGTCCCCCCATTGCGTGGGCCTTACCCCTTTTCCGTGGGGGTCCCCGTCATGTCGTTGTCTGCATTGGTCGGAGAGCGAGGGGGTGAGGGCCGCTTGGACCAGGGCCTCTGTGTGGGGGGGCCCGGTTAGAATCTGTGAGAACTTGGGTTTCCAGCCAGTCCCATGCATCTTTGGGAGTGTAGAATAGATGAGTGGTGCCCTCGTAGTGGACGTTGAGCGATGCCGGGAAGAATAAAGCATATTTGATAGAAAGCAACTGAAGTTTCTTCTTGACTGAGTCAAAAGATTTGCGGGCCTTTTGGACTTCCTTGGTGTAGTCTGGGTAGAACCCGACCCTATAGCTGGTGTATGTAATCGGGCCGGAGGCGCTTGCCATTTGTAGGATCGCATCTCGGTCGCGGTAGTTCAGCAGGCGTGCGATTATCTTTCTGGGTGGGGAGCCCGGGGTAGGTGGGCCGGTGGGGACTCTGTGCGCTCTTTCTATGGAGAAGAATTTGGACAGTTTTTTGGGGGCGAAGACATGAGCTAGCCAATCCTCCAGGAAAAGTTCAGCGCTGGGGCCTTCCTCCTTCTCCGGTATTCCGAGGATCCTGAGGTTACTGCGCCGCGCTCTCCCCTCGCTGTCCTCAGCAAGGTATTCCAGTTGGGCAACTTTTTGGGTGATCGCGGCAAGTTGTTGCTCCAAACGGTGCACCGTGTCTTCTGTGTCCGACACTCTCTGTTCCGCCTCACCAACCCTGGGCGATAGATTGCGGAGGTCTTGGCGTATAAGGGACACCTCAGTGGATAGGCCACCTATTTTAATTTCCAGTGATGTCCTCGAGTCCCCAATCGCTCTCATGAGGTCCGTCAAGGAGACTGGGGGTTCCTGGGGCTTGTCTCCAGCCCCATCATCTTCTGGGGGCTGAGTTCCACGGCGTGGAGCAGCCTCCACGGTGTAGAGGTCAATTTTGCTTTGTAGTGTTTGCCACTTAGTCTTTTCCTTCCCCATGTCGCGGTTGATCAACCCCGTGTAGTGGGGGTCCGGCTGCTTAACGTAGTCACCCAAGGGGTGGATGTAGGGTTTGGAAAAGGGCTAGCGTGAGCCAGGCGGGTGTGTAGATGCAACGCAGGGGCCCGTCGTATGTCCGTGTGCTGGCTGCGCCTAGAATAGAAGAACGTGGCCGCTGTGGATAATAGTCTCTTTTCCGGGCCGTCGGGCATTAGTGGGAGGTAAATCCTGCGCAGGGGAGAACGCGGGGGGTGGTCTAGCCAGATGCGCAGAGAAGTGACTCTTACCTCTTCAATCGCGGTTCAGGGCCACTGCGCCTAGGCCGCATGGGGGGGGCCGTGCCGGTGTTCCATGCACTGGTATGCCTCTGGCCAGTGCCCTTCTCTGTCCCCTATGGTCACCCCCGTTGGTCTTGTTGTCCGCGCCACAGGTCTGAGTTGAATGGGGGGGAGGCCTTTAGGGGGAGAAGGGGAGCTGCGCGTACCTTAACATAGTTCATTGGTAGCGTATCTCCGGTGCACAGGGGAGCGCAGCACACGGTTCTCCTTGTCCTGCTGCAGCTCGACCCCGGGTGCTGCTATCTCGCTGACTGGGTGGGGGGAGGCAGGCAGCGTGGGCCCAAGCCACGGGCAGGCAATTGTGCGGGCCTTCGAGTCGTGGAGCTTCACCGGCCCACAGTGCCGACGGGGCCAGGAGAGGCGCCTTGAGGATTGGGCCCCTCGCAGCTGCCTCGTGTCGCGCCCACTGCCAGTGCCGGCCGATGGAGGAGATTGCGTTAGGTCTCCGGCGGTGTCTGTAGGGCACCACCGGTTCTTGGAGGCGGGTTGGCCCTGTGTGTCTTCTCAAGGAGGATTCCCCACGTCCGCCGTGTCGTGGAGGGGGCGGGCACTACGCCAGCACCTCAGCGGCAGCGACTCGTCCATCTGCAGGCTTCGGGGAGGATCTTGCGTCTCCTGCTCCGTTTTTCTTCAGGGTTGCAGGCACTGGTTCTCTGCTGCATCCGCTGCCCTGGGGGTGCAGCTGGGGTGGGAATAGTACTCTTTAATGGGAGTTCTTGCAGGATAATTGTAGCAGCCGCCGGGAGCCGAGATAGTTAGGTCTGCCTGCGTCGGGCGCGCATGCACATTGTGTGGTGCCATCTTGATTGTGGGGAGGCAACCCTGTTTCCCTCCACATCTCCTCCCTCCTGCCAACCCCCCCACCCACACACAAAGACAAACCATACCCTTTTCCTATCCCTCTCTCCCTCCCTCCCCACATACCTGCTGGACCAGGGATTTGTACTGCGGTCCCAGAGCTCCTTCCAACCGCGGCCACCATAGAATTGTAAAAGGAACTAAGTACCTTTTACTATGGTGGTGGCAATCTTGTTTTTATTTTTTATGAGAGATTGGGATTGCACAATATGCGTGCAGCTCATCCACTGTAAAAAGGAAATTAAACCATTTGCACCCCAGAGGAAACCTGGGGTGCAAATGGTTATCACCCCCAGTGTCAGGGCAGACATGGCTAGTAACAGCCCACAGCCCTTGCTGAAGGCCACGCTTCGCCTGGGACAGCTTAGGCTCGGGCTGGAGGGTCATTACCGGACCTGCCACCATCCGACAGGGGGATGATTGCCATATTGAAGAGTGCTATGCTGATCACACTGAAAAGTGGACTAGGGCTCCAATTGAAGAATGATCTGGAACTGACATTGAAGATTGTGACAGTACTGACATTGAAGAGTGGTCTAGGCATCATATTGAAGTGTTGTCTAGTGCTAGGTTTGAAGAGCAGTCTAATGATTGTGATGAAGAATGGTCAGGTTCTAACATTGAAGAGACGAGTGGTCAGGTGCTCAGTTTGAAGAGTGGCCTAGTGATTACAGTGAAGAGTGGTCTGGTGCTTGCATTTAAGTGTGGTCTGGTGCTCACATTTAACTGTTTTTGGATAGCCCTCCCTTTGAAGTGTTTTCTGGCGCTCACATAAAAAAGTGTACTATTGATCAAAGTAGAGACTAGTCTAGTCCTCCCACTCGTGAGTGTTCAGGTGCTCACATTGAAGAGTAGTGCTCACATTGAAGAGTTATCTGATGCTCACTTTGAAAAGTGGTCTGGTGCTTACCATGTAGAGTGGTCTGTTGCTGAAATTGAAGTATGGTCTAGTGTTCACATTGAAGAGTGATCTAGTGCATACAGTGATACGTGCTCTACTGCTCTGTGTAAAGAGTGGTCCAATGCTCCGAACATAGAGTAACCTAGTGTTCTAAATAAATAGTGGTCTAAAGCTCACATTATGGAATGGTCTTGTGCTCACATTGAAGAGAAGTGCTCACTTTCAAAAGTGAACTAGGTGCCCAGTAAAGAGTGCTTTACAGCTCAAATTGAAGAGTGGTCTCGTGCTCACAATAAATAGTGGTCTAGAGCTGTGATCTGCTGCTCCCATTGAAGAGTGGCCTAGTGCTCACATTGAAAAGTGGAATTGTGCTCATAGAAAAGAGTGGTATCGGCTCATACTGAAGGGTGGTCTCATGCTCACATTGACGATTGGTCTGGGGCTCCTTTTGAAGAGTACATTGTGCTTACAATGAAGATTGGGCAGGGGCTCTGCTTGAAGTGCAGGGTAGTCCTCCAATTGATGAGCGGTCTAATGCTCATGCTGGCGAGTGTTCTAGTGTTCACATTGACGAGTGATCCAGTGCTTACAATGTTGAGTTTGTTTGTTTGTTTGTTTGTTCACTTGTAAAGCGCTCCAGACCCAAGGGTATCAGGGCACGGCAGTTACAGGAAGGTTCTCAGCGTGGTTGCACATATATATACATTAGCAATACACGTATATACAAATACATTAGCAATACAAGTACATACATACATACAAAGAATAGGCACAGGTAGCGGTGGACATAGAGGTAATACTTTTTGTTTCTGTCCACTTGAGGTTGTATGGATCTAACGGGTGCATGGCTGGAGTTAGATATCGGAAGATTTGAGTCAGTTCGTGCATTTAGATCTGAAGTGTTGATATGGTTGATCTTCTCGGCTAGCAGGAGGCAGGGAATTCCATAGGTGGGCCTCTTTGGTGGGGAAGCTATTGCCACCTGACTTAGAGAGTTTGAATCTGGAGACAAGGAGGGAATTGCTGTGGGCTAGTCTAGACGGTCTAGTGGAGGTTCATTTGCGGAACCTTTCCGCCAGATAGCTAAGGGCAGCGTTGTTCAGGGATTTGTGAGTGAGGGATGCAGTTTTCAGTTTGATTTTGTCATAGGTTGAGAGCCAATTGTTTTGCCGCCTAATCTCAGAGATATGATCTCTCTTGGCCACTCCAAGGGCCGCTCTGAGGGCGTTATTTTGGAATGTTTGGATCTTCCTGACTATTGTTCTGTTTGAGCCCATGTAGAGGGCGTTACAGTAATCAATCCTGAACAGGATGAGGGCTCTGGCCAGGATGATGCAACTGTTGTTTGAGAGGAAGGGTTTACCGGTTCTGATGAGTTTGCAAGTGTAGCTGGTAGTGGAGGCTAGCATGTTGACTTGTTTGGTGAAGGAGAGGGTGGAGTCGAGATAGAATCCAAGAGTTTTCACCTCACTGATGAGGTTGCCATCAATTATGAAGGAGGCGTATTCAGTCCCAGGTTTTTTGAGGTAGATGGATGTGCCCAGAATCATGAGTTCTGTTTTTATCATCATTCAGGCATAGACCATGGTTATCCATCCATACCTGGATGATGAGATACACCCTATTCACCAAAGCCAAGTCCTTACCATAATCCCCGGAAAGTGGGAGGAGAATTGGCATAACTAGTATAGGTGATACCAAGATTGTCCAAATCATCGAAAAGGGGCCTGGTGAATATGTTGTATAGCTTGGGAGAGACACACGATCCCTGGGGGACGCCACAAGTAATGGGGATAGGGTCTGCAGCTGCTGAGGGTGACAATACCTGCATGGTCCTTTCACTGAGGAAGGATTCAATCCAGGCTATGGCCTCCCTAGAGTAGTGAGCATCTGAGTCTCGGTGTCTGCAAAGGACCTTGTGGTCAACCAGGTTGAATGCAGCCGAGAGGTCAAGAAAGAGGAGGAGGGCTGTTTTCCTTTTGTCTCTTAAAGGAGTCTGCAGTTTGGCTACCTCCAAACTCGTAATTACCCCCAAAATCTTGCTTGCAGTGAAAAGTCTCTAATGCCTACTGTGAAGAGTGGTCTCAAGTTCACAGTGACGAAACATCTAGTACTTGCAGTGAAGAGTGTCCAGTGCTAACAGCGAGGAGTAACTTGTGCTCACAGTGAGGAATGGCTTAGTGCTCACAGGGAAAAGTGTCTAGAGCCCATTGCGTAGAGTGGTCTAGTGCTCTCAGTGAAGAATGATTGTGAATAGTGGTTGAATGTTTTAAGTGAAGAGTGCTTGCAATTGAGAGTGCTCAAGAGATCTGCGTGAATATTATTCCATTGTGCATAGTGGAACAAGGTCTATTTCTCACAGTGGAGAGTGGCTAGTGCTTGCAGTGAAGAAGTTTGGCAGTGAACAGTGTTATAGAATGTACAGTCAAGTGTGCTCAAGAGCTTGCAGTGAAGAGTGGTTGAATGCTTTAGGAGATGAGAGCCTGCAACCTACAGTGCTCAGGTTCTAGCAGTAAAGGTTGGTGCTTTGCTGCTAGTGAAGAGTGGTCTGTTGCTTATGGTGAAGAATTATGCAGTGCTCACAGTAAGGCAGTATTGCAGTGAGGATTGTTGAGTGTCTAGTCCACGCAGTGAGGAGTACCTGGTGCTCGCAGTAAAAAAGGTCTACTGCTCGCATTGAAAAGTGTCTGGTACCTTTTTCGAAGAGTGGTATATTGCTTGCAAGGAAGAATGGTTGAGAGTTCACAGTGGAGAGTGCATCTAGTGCTCACTGTGAAGAGTTGTCTAGTTCTTACAGTGAATAATGGTCTAGTGCTTGCACTGAAGAGTGTCTAGTATTTGCTCTGAAGCGTGTCTAGTGCTTGCTGTGAAGAGTAGACTATTTCATGCATTGAGGAGTGTCTAGTCCCAGCTGTGAAGAGTGGTGTGGTGCTTGCATTGAAGAATGGTGTACAGCTTGCAGTGAAGAGTTTTTAGGGCCCATTTTGATGAGTGGTCTAGTGCTCACAGTGAGGAGTTGTATAGCGCTCACTGTAAAGAGTGGTCCAGTGCCCACAGTGAGGAATGTCTAGTACTTACAGTGAGACATGTCTATTATTTGCATTGTAGAGTGTCTAGTGTTTGCAGAGAAGAGCGGTCCAGTGTTCACAGCGACAAATGGTCTAATGCCTGCAGTGAAGGGTGTCTAGTTCTTGCAGTGAAGAATGGTCTAGTGGCTGCAGTGAACAGTGTCTACTACCCACTGTGATGAGTGGTCTAGTGCTCACAGGGAAGAATGGTCTAGTGCCTGCAGTGGAGAATGTCTATTGCTTGCAGTGAAGAGTGTCTAGTGCCCGCTGTGACAAGTGGTCTAGTGCTCACAGGGAAGAATGGGCTAGTGCCTGCAGTGGAGAATGTCTAGTGCTTGCAGTGAAGAGTGTCTAGTGCCCACTGTGACGAGTGGTCTAGTGCTCACATCGAAGAATGGGCTAGTGCCTGCAGTGACGAATATCTAGTACTCGCAGTGAAGAGTGTCTAGTACCTGCTGTGATGAGTGGTCTAGTGCTCACATCAAAGAATGGTCTAGTGCTTGCAGTCACGAATGTCTAGTACTCGCAGTGAAGAGTGTCTAGTGCCCACTGTGATGAGTGGTCTAGTGCTCACAAGGAAGAATGGTCTAGTGCCTGCAGTGAAGAATGGTCTACAGATTGCAGTGCAGATTGTTTAGTGCTTGCTGTGAGGGGTTCTCTAGTGCTTGTAGTGAAGAATGGTCTACAGATTGCAGTGAAGATTGTTTAGTGCTTGCTGTGAAGAGTTCTCTAGTGCTCTCAGGGAAGAATGGTCTAGTTCCTGCAGTGGAGAGCGTGTAGTGCTTGCAGTGAATAGTGTCTACTGTGATGAGTTTTAGAGTACACACAGTGAAGAATGGTCTAGTGCCTGCAGTGAAGAGTGTCTAGTGCTCGCAGTGAATAGTGTCTAAGGCTCACTGTGAGGAGTTGTCGTGTGCTTACAGGGGAGAGTGTCTAGTGCCCGCTCTGAAGAGCCGTCTAGTGCTGCCAGTAAAGAATGCTCTGGTGCTCGCAGTGAAGAGTATCTGGTGCTCACAGTGAGGAGCGTAAAGGAGTGGCAGTGGCACTCTTAGCAGCTACTCCAATTACCAGCAAGAGGGTACTTGGGCTCCAACAAAATCCCAACCGCAAGAATGGAAAATTCAACCTCTCGTCCTCCAAACGTGTGTCACATCCTTTTAACCATGCATGATGTCACAAAAACAAGTTGCATCCCCCAAAACCTATAAGAGAAGGGGATTGGTCAGTTTAGGAAAACTATATATATATAATACAAAGTGGTTAGTTTGGTCATTGGATCACCATATCTAGTGGCTCCTCCTAGGACCACCTCTAAATGTAACAAATACAAAGTTGCAAGTTAACAGGGAAATGATTGGCTAGTGCAACATAGTGTGCCTTAACATGAAAGACAGCTAAGGAGTGGACAGACTGTCTCTTCCCAGCCATGGGGCCTTGGACAGCTACCAGGCTGAGTGGACCTTTTTTTTAAGGCAATGGCAACAAACACAAATGTGCTGTGCATTTCCATCATGTTGCCACCTCTGATCGCCTACGCCCTGAGAGAATACATCCAGTTTTGAAACTGTGTAGTAACTTTATCTATCAAAGCTCTGGCTCAATGGGAACAGCTTTGATCCATCTACCTCGAGTGTATAAGCATTGTCCTGTTCTTCTAGGTCACATGTGTAGGGACCATGAAACGGAACCCTCCTGCTTGTAAATATGAGGACTTTAAGCAACATTCCTTGCAGGTGTCTTATCGCCATGGTGAACTGGAAACTTTCCGTCTCTGCTCATCCTTGGCTGGGATGTGCACTGTGTCTGCAATGGAAGCTCTGTCTACCTGCCTTTGGCAGAATCAGGCTGTCAGCCTTTACATGCATTCAAAGTCTGTCTCACCTTTCCAATTCACTTCAGTGGACCTATGGCTTCCATCTTTGTTCTTATGGCTTTCCGTGTTAGTCGCAGTTAATCATGTGCAAGCTGGATATATGTATCCTTGGCATCTTTCTGTTACGCTTAGCCAAGTATACATATATGTGTGTGTGTGTTAGTCCTCTATCTGCATGAGTCATAAGCATTGGTTTCATGTCTATCTGCAATAAACTAATGAATGTTCATGTAGCTTTGTGCATGGATGCCTACATGCTTCATGTCTATGTGCACCTACATCGTGATGTCAGTAATGACAGTGATGTCAGTGATAACGATGATATCAGTGATGACATCATCAGCTTTTGGAGGTTAAAGTAAGTCAACTTGTTCAATCAATGACAACTCTATCTCCTCAATATTATCAGTTGGGTATGGTTTGAAAGGCTGTCTGAGTGAGTAACGTTTCTCAAATCTGAGATACATCGACGATGGTGATGAATGGCCCAAGAGTGATGTTTATCTATAATTTCTCTGCCTTTGAGCTGCAAGTTGGGTGGGAGTCACAAGGGCCAGACTTGGACCTCTGTCTTAAATCCCCCCTCTGGTCAATGAGTCTACCACACTACGCAGCCGACTCTCTATTCACATACAGGTTCGCGAGCCAAAGCTTTGTTATTCCGCAGAAGTGTCCATGGTACTTTGCATGGTCTTCTAAACTCCAGGTCAAATAACTGCAATCTCCACTAGCATACTGTTGTGAAGTTGCTTATTCAGAGTAGTAATGCATGATAAGCATGAATTAGAATGCTATGTTAATCTGGTTCACTCTGCTCTGTGATGTCATAGAACCAGCCTGCAAGTTTCTATGTTGTTCTCAAATGTTCTATGTTTGGCAGTTGGTGTCTCTGGACTGAAGCAGAAAGGTCCTCAGTTGTGGGTTTTTTTTTCATCCTGTTACTTAAATAAACAACCTATATGAAGACTTACCTGAGTCCCATTCGTCTTCATAACAATGGCGACGAGGATGGGATGACAGGAGACCTCCCACGACCTGTCTCCAGAGCGTAAGTCGCTCCGCTTCATCTAGCGTTGTAGCGACCTCCGAGGGGGTGAAGAACCGCCGTGCCCTCTCCTGCTGACTCCGGTTGACTGGTGCTCCGGGCCGCCCGACCTCTTGGCTGTGCAGGAGCGGGCCCTTCAACAAATTAATCGGACGCCGTTCCCCAGCGTGAGCTCCTGCTGCCCACTCCCAAGTAAGTGCCGCGCGCGTTGCCCTGCCAGCGCCGTCGGAGGCCCGTAGCGCAGCCCCATTGATCCGAGAGCTTACCGGGCCAGTCGCGGTTGTTTCCCGTGCTGTACATTACGGGGAGGAGTGCGCGGGTCCCAGCAGCACTGCATCGCTCCGAGGTGTAGAGGCAAAGGAGTAGTTTACCCGCGTGAGACGAGGAGGCTCACAGCGTCGGTGTGTGGCAACGACTCTGCGTTTTGGACTTTCATACGCTGAGTTGGTTGACGGGCAGGCAGTGGGCAGGACACAGTTGAGAGCAATACCGTATTTATGGTAAAGCGCGCAGGGCACAATTGAAAAAAAAATATAAAATAAAATCGCACGGCCCAGCGGTCACACATGAGCAGTGCAACCTACCGTATGGACTAGTGAAGGTTCGGCATGCAGAAGAAAATGATGGTGGTCCATTGATTCTCGGTGAATTCTTTATCAGTGCAAAATTTGTTTTCTGTTGCAAAACTAGGAACTGTAATTTTACTGGGTACCTACTGCAACTATACGAGTGTGGAGAGACGGCCAAGAGTTTTTTTTCTTCTCACAAGCCAAGAGGTGTTCATTGAAACTGTCTACTGTTCCAGCTAGGAGCGGTGCTCAGCAGCATGGCAGGATTACCGGGCATCGCAGGTCCACCAATTTTTATGCCAATTCCAGGACCTGTTAAAATATTATGGGCCCAATGGCGCAAGGGGTTCTTGCACTATTTGAGAGCAGCTGGGGGAACATCTTACTCAAGTGAGAGAAAATTAGCTTTGTTACTGCATTTCTTGGGGTATGAGGGTCAGAGAGTATACGAGACGCCCCCACAACCCCATGGTGATGGCTCTGGAGATGACATGAACAAATTCGAAGTGGCTTTGATGAAGTTGGATAAGCACTTCAACCCAAAGACCAGCACTATATTGGAGCGTTATAACTTTCGCATGCGTGTGCAGGCATCTGGAGAATCGGTGGAAGAATATGTAACGGCATTGAGACATCTTGCTTTGTCTTGCAAATTTCAAGAGAAATTTGATGAACACATACGTGATCAGTTTATGACACATTGCAGGGCAAACAAAATTCGAGAGGAGATATGGCTGAGAGATGAGCCTAATTTAGATGAAGTGTTGGACATTGCAAGAAGAGTGGAACATTCCTTAGCGTGTGTAGCCAAGTTATCTAAGAATGAGATGGGAGATCCAAAGGAGAACAAATCCGAAGTCTTAAGTGTGACTGATGGGAAGCCAAAGAAAAAGTCCAGGACTCGGCAGTCAAGTCGTGGAGTTGTAGAGGAGAAAAGAGGTCAAGAGACAGTGCAGAAGACTGAAAAGAAGGAGGAAAGACTATGTTTCCGTTGTGCTAGCAACACACATTTTGCATCGTCTGTTGTATGCCCGGGTCGCAGGGCTACATGTGCTAGGTGTAAAAGGAAGGGGCATTATGCGAATTGCTGTAAAAACTTTCAATTTGGACAGACTAATCAAAGGAAAGTCTTATATGTGAATGAAGAAGAAGATGGAAGATCGTCTGAGGAGGAAATGTCCATTCCATTGCAGAGTGTTGTTATTAATACTGTTAATGTTGTGTCGGAGAGCGAAAACATGGATGACTGTGAGCGTCCGTACGCGTTAGTTAAAGTGAATGGGCATGAGATATCTATGATGGCAGATTCTGGGTCCAAAATTACCTTAGTGCCTAAAAGTGTGTTTGAGAAGGACATGCAAGGAGAAGTGTCCAGCTTATCTAAACCTGATATAAATCCAGGTGGTTATAATCAAGATAAGATTGACTTATTGGGGTATGTCTGGAGCGAATTTGAGTTCAAGGGACGCAAGTGTAATGGCAAGGTTTACATAACAAAAAGGGGTCAGACCTTATTAGGATGGAGGGAGCAGAAAAATCTTGCCATCAGGCTAGATCCCAACAAAGTTGAGCAGGTTTTCCAGGTGTCGGAACCATGTGTAGGGTCATGCAAATATGCAGAAGAGCACAGAGGTGTGTTCAATGGGAATATGGGGAAAGTGAAAGGTTTTATACACCAAATTGTACTAAAGCGAAATAGTACACCCGTAGCTGCGAAACTCAGGCCAGTACCATTGTCCTTAAGGGAAGGGGTCAAAAAGGAGTTGATGAAGTTGTTACAGTTGGGTGTAATTGAGAAGGCAGGAGGTGTTGAATGGGTGTCCCCGGTAGTTGTTGTTAAAAAGAGTTCAGGGGATCTAAGATTGTGCATAGACATGCGTGAACTCAACAAATGCGTCATGGTGGACAGGCACCCTTTGCCTAACATGTGTGAAATGTTAACCATGGTTTTCAAAATTGGATATGGCCTCAGCTTATCACCAGATTGAATTGGAGGAGGGATGTAGAAAATATACTGCTTTCATCACTCACGAGGGAGTTTTTCAGTTTAGAAGGATGCCTTTTGGATTAGCATCAGCCTCGTCGGTTTTTCAAAAAGTGATGGATCGGTTGCTCAGATGTGTGAAAGGGGTATTTTGTTTTCAAGATGATGTTTTAGTATGTGGGGAAATGCTGGAAGAACATGACAAAAGATTGCTCGAGGTGTTCAGAATCTTTGAGGAGAGAGGGATCACGTTGAGGCAGGAAAAGTGTAAATTTGCTGTTACCAAAGTTGATTACTTAGGCCATGAAGTTTCACATGAAGGGGTGAAACCCAAGGAGAGCATTGTAAATTCGATAAAGGTGATTGAAAAGCCAACCAATAAAAGTGAACTGCGGTCATTTTTGGGCATGACGGAATTCTATCAAAAGTTCGTCATGAATTATGCATCCAAGGTGTTGGAAATGAGGAAGATTCTAAAAAAGGGTGCTGAGTTCATATGGAACAAAAAGTGTGATATGGAGTTTGCAAGGATCAAACAAGAGATTGATATGGCCCGGCCGTTAGGATGTTTTGACACAAGGAGGTGTTCCATCATCACTGTAGATGCCAGCGAGGGTGGTCTGGGTGCAGTACTTTCGCAGAAACAGGATGATGGTTCAGAAGAAGTGATAGCACATGCATCACGTGGGTTGAAAGGTGCAGAATTGAGGTATTCCGTGCTTGAGAAGGAAGCTCTAGCATGCTATTGGGCAGTTGAGAGGTTCAGGAATTTTGTGTGGGGTATGGAATTTATTTTACGCACGGATCATAAACCCCTAAAGGTTATTTTCGAAAGTAAAGGTTTGGATAAGGTGTCACGCAGGGTAGCCGGGTGGGTTACCAGGATGCAAGCGCACACATTTTCTATTGAGGTCATTCCCGGGAAGGAGAACATGTTAGCTGATAATCTTTCAAGGGTGAAAGTTGCAACCCAGGAAGGGTTAATTGAGGAGATGGAAATGGAAATGGTGTTTGTGAACACAGAAGGAATCGTGTCTAAGGAAGAGTGGTTGGCGGAGATTGGAAGGGACGAAATTATTAGCAAGGTAATCACTTATGTATTGACATCTGTCTGGCCCAACAAATCTGAATTGGTCGAGGAGGAAAGACCTTATTGGGAGGTTAGGGATGAATTGTCTGTTAACGATGGTGTGTTGTTCAGGTGGGAGAGAGCAGTTGTTCCGGCAGGGATACGGAAAAGGATTATTGACCTAGCTCATACTGGTCATATTGGTATTACCAAAACCAAGGGGGTTTTGAGATCGGATTATTGGTGGCCGGGATTTGACAAAGAGGTTGAGAATCGACTGGCAGAATGTCATTTTTGCATCAAGAGTGGGAAGGGGGTGGAGGCTAGAAAACAACCTCTTATTGATGTAGGTGTCCCAACCAAGGTTTGGAATGAAATAGCAATGGACATTTTAGGTCCGGTTGAGCTAGGATATGGACGAGGAAAGTATGTGGTTCTGGTGGTTGATTTATTTTCCAGGTGGGTAGAATTCAAGGTTGTCCGTGAAATATCAGGAGAAAACATGGTAAAGGTGTTGCAGGAAATTTTTGCGAATGAAGGTTTACCCGAAAGCGTTCTCACGGATAATGGAACTCAATTTGTGGGAGGTGTATTTCCTGCATATTTAAAGAAGTGTGGAGTAGCCCATAAGAGGGCAGCATTATATCATCCTGAAACTAACGGAATGGTAGAAAGGTTAAATAGATGTGTGATGGAGAGTGTGCGAATGGGTGAACAGTGTAGTTTCGACAAGTTGGTAACCATTCAAAATAGAATGTGGGCTTTGCGCATGGCACCTCACACAACTACTGGATTATGTCCTTTTGAACTAATGAGGGGTCGAAAACCGTCCTCTATAGCATGTCCTCCATGGTTAGGGAGGAGCAGAGATTCGGATGTGGTCATTGATCAAGTAAGGCATGTTTTGAAGAAAAAGAAGAGTGAGTGGGTCATGCGGGAAAACAAGAAGAGAGGAAGAAAGGAATTGCATGTGGAAAGAGGTGACTGGGTAAGGATAAAAAAAGGTGTGGTAAAGAGGAAGGGAGAGCCATTATATTCTGACCCAGTTAGGGTAATTGCAGTTATGAAGGGTGCAGTGCGAGTAGATGGTGGTCAGGTTTGGAACAAATGTAGAGTTGCCACTGTGAAGAGAGGGCTGAGGTGAGGAGAGTCAGTGGTGAGGAAATGGGGTAATGCATACACATACATTTAAAAAAAAAAAAGGGGGAGATGTGTTGTGAAGTTGCTTATTCAGAGTAGTAATGCATGATAAGCATGAATTAGAATGCTATGTTAATCTGGTTCACTCTGCTCTGTGATGTCATAGAACCAGCCTGCAAGTTTCTATGTTGTTCTCAAATGTTCTATGTTTGGCAGTTGGTGTCTCTGGACTGAAGCAGAAAGGTCCTCAGTTGTGGGAGTTTTTTCATCCTGTTACTTAAATAAACAACCTATATGAAGACTTACCTGAGTCCCATTCGTCTTCATAACACATACCCATTTCCCCTAAAAGTCAAATGTGTTGAAGGGAAACTTGAACGCTGTTCCTGCTGGGAACAAAGGACACTGTGTCAACAGTGATTTCAATGCATTACATGTCTTTGTTTCTTCGTCTTCTTTGGTCTCTAAGTCTAGTAATACTTTCATCCCTATAGTCTTTTCAGTAGTCTTCTTGCATTGTGATATTGCTACTCTGATTACACAGAAGGCAAATAACACTAGTATCAATGCTGCTACCAGTGCTTCCAGTCCATTGGCCATCCATTATGGTATCCATGAAAAGATGTATGACAATCTGTTGTCGTCCTTTCCTATTGCGTTCGTCTTTGCTTCCATTTTGGTGTGCAGGTCTGATAGGTGGGTGATAGCCTCTGTCAGGGTCCCATTCTCTTAATCGTGAGAGTTTATGAATGTACAGCAAGAATGCCCGATCTTGGCACAAATGCCTCTGTCTATAGCTGTGAGAAGATCTAGAATGTATTGGTTCTGTAAGGCCATTAACCTGACAACTCTCAATTCTTATTTGATAGCATTGAACCTCTTAACGGTTGTATTTATTGTCTGCATCTGCTCCCATCACGTGATCTGGAGCCATTTGGCATTCACGTTCACTTGAATTGCCGAAACGATGGACACAAAGAACATCTCAATCCTGCTGAACAGCCTGTGTTCTGGTGGTATTGCGTCCATTGCATCTTCCATTTTTGATGACTCATAGTTCCCTCTCTTCATTTTTGCCAGCTCTACAGATATCGTCTTCCTTTGATGAGCATCTATATTAGGAAATCCATCGTCTTGTATGTCTTTCTTGGGTACTACTAGTGCTGTTGTTTTGGGCTGCAAGAGATAATGTATCCCTGCTCAGTTAGGTGGCAATTGCATGTATGCATTTGATCCACAGGCCCAGTAGTGGCCCATTAGTACTGCAGTGCCAACCTTCATGCCTGAAATCTTCGAGATTTGTGTGCATCCTTTTTTCTCTCCAATCTTCACTGGACAATCGTTCTGGAAACACAATGAAGCACACTTGTGTTGTATAATTGGCATATAACCTGCATAATTATCTACCCTTGTGAGTAACTTTGCACTTGCTTCCTATTCCATGAGGCAGTTGTCATTTTCCCTTTGTACTATTTCTACTGGAACTGTTAGGAGCATGTGTTTTTTGCTCCGGACCATTCCCTCTTCCCAACCTTCTGCTGTGAAGATGTATCCATATACTACAAGCTGTGGTCTTTCCCAGCATCCTGCCATTCCCCCTATCTCCTTTTTTTCCCTTTCTTTGGGCATTGCAATTCCTTTCTTGTCACTATCTTTGCTTCTCCTGTATGTGGGCCATCAGAGATGCACCCTACTGTCTTTTTAGCACTCCAGTAATCATCTAGTTACTACTGAGCTACTACTCAAGGAATCTCAAGACACAGATTGCTTCATATTGAAAGCTCAGATGGCAATTTAGTTCATCCACCAAAAGCAGAGAAGAATCCACATTAGCTTTTGGGAAACAGCCTCTTATTTTCTCATGCCACCTATCATGCCCCCGTTATGTCACCCGAAACATGGGTGTGGCGGGCGTCTTTCACATGGGTCTCTGCCCTCCATCTTTGCAATAACCTTTTGGCTTATGGAAGGGGGTTGGTGGGGTTGCTATCGGAACAGAACTTAAATGCTCGAAACCCGATCAAGGAACTGCATGGAATCATATCCAAAATCAAATCCCCAGCCTGCTCGAGCCACGCCCCACCCGTCTCGGAAGTCCTATGTGTCACCTTAACATTACACTTGTAGGTATTGACAAACACTCTGCCATCATCTCTAACTTGGAACACATGCCCCCGCCCCCAACCCGCCCACAGGCTAACCGTCAAAACCCCCACTTGATACAAACCTTCGACTCTTTCTCTCCCAGTTCACACAGCGAAAAGCCATCTTAGTGAAACGCCATCCTTCAGGCTTCCCTGATGACGCCTACCAACCCACACTTCTCAAAAACATCCTAGCCTCAACCTGTGCAGGAAGTATCACCCGCTCAATCCTCAACCATTCACTCACATCAGGTTCCTTCCAGGAAGCCCTAAAAACCTCCTACATCAAACTGATCCTAGAAAAACTGACACTCGGCCCACTTCTCCCCCAGAACTACCGGCCAATCTCCAACACATGCTTCATGGCCAAACTGATGTACCGCACAGCATACAAGCAGCTTTGTCTATTCACTGTAGGTAACAACCTAATAGACCATGTGCAATCGGGCTTTTGGCCACTCAGAGGAAAAGACTCCTCCCTAGTCTCCATCTGGGATGACCTAAAAAAGAACAGCTGATGCAGAAGGCTGCGCTGAACTCATCCTCCTTGACCACTCTGCAGCCTTAGATACCATTGATCACAACATCCTCCTAGACGGGCTACAAACACTAGGAATCGAAAACACAGCCCTCTCATGGGTCTCCGCTTTCATATCAAATTGCTTACATATCATGCACCTCCACCCGTTCACCTGCACCTCACGACCAGTAAGAAAAGGGGTCCTACAAGGAGCATATCTATCTCCAACAATCTTCAACCTCTACCTACAACCCCTGCCCGCAATCATCCGCTTCCACAATCTTACTTGCTACAACTACACAGACGACACCCAGATCATCCTTAATATCCCAAAATCTCCAGGCACCGACACTACTGACCAGTCATCATGCCTCTCAGATATAGACCACCGGATGATGACCAGCAACCTCATCCTCAACCCTGGATAAACTAAAATTCTATTCTGCAGAAAAACAGCGCTCCTTCCCCAACCGATTCCATGGCCTCAATCCCTAGGACCCGCACCTACAACTACAAACTTGGTAAAAAACCTCAGATGCACATTGACAATGACCTATCCCTCACCCAACACACCACCTCTGTATCTAAAACCTGTTTCTTCCACCTATGTATTCTCAAGGGTATTTTTCCTTACCTCACCTATCCTCACTGCTTCTCGGCCATCAACTCCATCATTCTGTTCCGCTTAGACTACACAAACTGCATCTATCTAGGCGCACCAGTGTTTGAATTAAGGAAATTGCAAAGAATCCAAAACGCTGCTGCATGCCTGCTCATTAATCTGCCTCCCAGGGAACACATCCAGCTAGCACTAAAAGTCCTCCATTGGCTCCTGATTCCTCGACGTACTACCTTTAAAGCCATAGGCATCACCCACTGGGCCATCACAACACCGGTCTGGAATTCCTTCAGGAGAAAATCCTGCGCTACCAGCCCCCAAGGAGTCTCAGATCTTGCATGGCACATCGCCTACTGATCCCACTTCTCAACTCCTCCAGGCTGGACTGATCCTCATTCTCCGTCCAAGCACCGATCATCTGGAAATCCCTACCCCTACACATTCACAATACTGAAAATCACCTGATATTCAGAAAGTCCCTCAAAACCTGGCTTTTTCCAACATCCCCTTGAACCTCTCCCCCTCTCAAAACAATATATCGCTGAACCCATACACAACAGCATTCCTATCCACCATTTACAGCACAGATGCTGTCTGCGTTCGCAGCGGCTAACCATGACAATATATCGCCCCCCCATGCACAACAACACTCCTACCCATCAATACCGCAGGGAAGCCGCAGCATTTGCTGAGGCACACCGCAATAAACCTTACTACTCTGAAGAAAAACAATACTTTTACCCAGTAAATATCTCACGAATGCTGGCAACATTTAGCAAAGGCACACCACAACAAACGTACACACTCACACTTGTCCTCCCTCTCCCTCTATCGTCCTCCTCTTCCCCCATGCCCACCCTTCCCCGGATTTGTCCCGCTGCTCAGACTTTGCTCCAGAGAAACCACAAATAATGAGACCATGCCGTCCACATTGGACAAAGAAAAAGAACACTGCAGCCAAACTACATCAAAGCATACAGTACGTATACCTCACACCACGTCTGTGGACACAGGCTGCAGGCATAGCCATGCATCCACGCACCATAGAATGCAGGTATGGATATGCCATTCTGGTCTAGCAGCGCACATAGCCGTCTACATTGAAACCCCTGCTGTACCTCAACACCTCTGTCACTAGCATACAGTGACTACCAACAAAAATAAAATTTGGTAAAGCTGGGCACACATCGAATCTTCAGCAATAGCACTCTATCCTAAACCACAAACTGCACCCACCCAAGTGCCTGACCTCTGGCCTGCTTAATGGAGCCTAGCCAGCCACCTAAATCCTAAACCGGTAAAAAAATGCACAGAAGCGTCTCTTATTCTAAAATCTTAGAACCTCCTACACATTGACTGCGGCCACCAGTGGCATTCCAACCACAAAGTGCATTGAGGCCTTACAAATGGGGAAGAGTGCTATATAAATAACAAATACAAGACAATGCAATACAATATATCATGTCTTGAGTTTGGATATAACTGTCTTCCCAAGGGAATGTCTTCTGCGACATCCATCTTAATTTAGCTCACCTCGCTTGAAACCAGCCTCTGGTTGTGCCGAGCGACAGATGCATGAAGCATTGTGCTCTGGCGGTTGGAATTTCAGTTGCTACGAATGTTCTGGATGCACTAAAGGCATAGGGCATGAGAGAACATACATAATAGCTCTCCTTCATAGTTTCTTTCCCCACCTTAGCCACGTGTTTGTATCATATGTTATTAGAAATATGGGCTAAATCAGTTAGATAGGAATTTACCTGGTTAAAGTCTACATCTATACTGTGTTTACATCTTTTTACATCTTCGGCAGCATTTGTCATTTGCCCAGATATTGCTTTCGTAAAAGCATAGATGGGGGTTGCATTAATAGGGGTCAAGGCATGTGCATGTGAAAATAAAATATTTCATAATGCATAGAGGGTAAAGAGACAGAGACAACAGAAGGCACAAAACATCAATGCAGCAGTTCGAATTACAGTTCACATTTTTGGATTACGGAATGTCCTCTCTGTTTTTCCGACGATCTGTAAGAATCACCTGAAAGTACTGAAGAATGTGTGATTATTGTTTAGTGTTTTAGGTTAATTTCTTCGTCTAAAATATTGGGAGATCGCTGAATAGCTACGTAAAGCAGAAAAGCATGAAAGAACAATCATCCGTTCAGTTTCAGATTCAATTACAAATATATTAAAGTACTCCTCAATGATTGTGTGCAGATACGGAATCATGTATTTAAAGCAGTCCTTTTGCTTTCACGATGAACACCTGGTGTGAAGAAAAGAAAGTGTGCCTAATCTAATTGCAGGTTTTGTCCTTCCCTAACTCTACCCATGGACAATTTCTGCTGTGATGCTTCTCCTTTGTCTTGTCCTTCTTCTTGCATCAAATCATCTTCGTACTGGCAGGAGAAGGTCTCACCTCGGCAGGGCTTGACGTCTCCAATATAATTGCAGGCCTTTTTGCCACTCAGTTTAACAGCGCTATCACCGGCCTGCTCTACGAGTTAGGGTCCCTCGAACCTTGGCTTGAACCAAGATCTGACAACATTTTGCATGAAAACAGTATCCCCTGGATAAAGTGGTGGTTGTTTCAACAGTTCATGCTTTGTTTCTGGTGTGTTGTCTTCCACAATCTTCTTTGACCTCTCCCGCCAGGACTTCAGCTGTTGAGAGATAAAAGAGGCACTAGCTATCATCGAAGCAAGGTACTCATGCATTTCATCTCCTAAGACAACAGCACAACTGTGGGCATCGGTTAGTGCTCTAGTGGGAGCAGCAAGCGGGAGTTGCATGCATCACCATGTCACAACCTCATGAGGGGTTAAATGGTGATTGGATCCAGGCTGATTGCGTAATGCGAACAAGGCTAGGGGCAACCAATGAAGCCATCCCTTTTTCAACATGGCTTTAATTTGGGCTATTTTCCCCTTCAGCAGGCTGTTGAAGCGCTCAAATATTCCATTCCCTTGGGGTGATAAGCACAGGAGGACGTGTGCTTGTTCCCCAGAAGAGTCGTTATATGCTCAAAAGTCTCATTTAAGAAGTGAGGTCCATTGTCGGACCACAGGACCTTGCACACTCCCTATTGTGGGAATACCTCTCTAACAATGAATTTTGCAACTCTTTGGGCGTCAGTGGTGAATAGGGACCAGCTTCGATCCACCAGGAAAATGGGCATACAACTACTATTATTTAGCGGTAGCCTTGGCATACTTGGATCATGTGAACATAGTCTACATGGGCATATTGGAAATGGTGGGGAATTGTTGTGAAGTGATTCACATGCAGCCAGTAAGTCCAATAATGTGATCTCAGTATGCCTGGTTCTCCTTCAGGCTCTCTTCACGCATGCGCGGCGTATTAACGACCTTTCGCCGCAAGACGGAGAGTGAGTGAAACGCTCCTCCATGAGTCCACAATTACCTTGACACGAGGCAGTCTGCTGCTTTGATTACCTTGGCGGCTTTCATTCTGTCCATCTACAATTAGCATATGGCGCTTGGGAAATTTTTCAGTGTATTATAGATCTAACCAGGACACAGCCCTCAAGCCTCAGCAGATGGCTGATTTACTCCCCCGCTCTGTTGTTGACAGAAGCTTGTCGCTCACAGTATGGGTACATCCACCTCCTGAAGAAGACGTTGTGTCAACCTACACTCCATGTCGAAACCGGTCGAGAAAAACATTTAGGGATATGATCTTTGTTTTCCTCCTTTCAGATCCACCCTTATAATAGATGTTGTGCTAACAAGCTCTATTGTGTGTTTGGCAATTACAATTTTGTAATTTTGTATCACCTCAAATAAATTTTGATACATTGTTATAAATGATTTTGTTCTCTGGACATTTTTTTCCGTTTTTCATGCTGATCAGTAATGAACATGACCAAGATTAATTCCAAGTTATGCTGTGTAAACACTGTGAATGGGAACTGTGAATGATGTTTTAGCCTATTCTAGGCATATTTTGCTGCTGTTTTGCTATGTTAAATTGACTAGTGTTTAATAAATTGTAATTAATTTACTATTTTCTAATTTTTGTATCACCTCAAATACATTTTGATACATTGTTATAAATGATTTTGTTCTCTGGACATTTTTTTCTGTTTTTCATGCTGATCAGTAATGAACATGACCAAGATTAATTCCAAGTTATGCTGAATAAACACGAAACGCGCCACCAGGGATCTAACCCAGGGACTAATCAGACTATACCAGGAAAACATGTCCGTGACACGAGCAATACTATCAGACCCACGTAAGGGCTACCCAGCGAGACGAGAACACGCCATACTATCAGTGGAATGCCAATACAGAACATTGCCTTGAGAACCACCTAGCATCGAAACAGATGTCGGCTGAAATTAAGAATACATTAACACGCATAACTTGGTATTAACCTTGGTCATGTTCATTACTGATCACCAAGCATACTGAGATCACATTATTGGACTTACTGGCTGTGCGTGAACAACTTCACAACAATTTCTAACTTTTGACAATTTGGGTTGATTCGGGTTCTACCACCCAGTAGAAGTAACACTGCCAGCCAAATCAACAGATTAAAGGGCTTGAGGGCACATACCTTATGGTAATACCCTTTACCATGTCTTACCAATTGGGTGGGGTATTGCTCCTCACACTATGTGCAAAGTATGGTCCACTTTGAATTTGTTACAGACAGTACAGTTTTCCATAAATGTGGCTATGTGCTTCTGACATATTTGGACAGAACCACTTCTCCCCATTGTGTGTGGCATGTACATTGCTATCTGAATGAGAGGGATGATGCAATTGAAAGAGCTCAATCTGCAACAATGCTTCTGGTATCACCAGCTTGCCTGTGCTCTCCTGTCGCCATAATGCGTCTGTAGGGTGAACAACCCATCTTCATCCATAGTTCCTTTTCTTCTGCCCGTGCTTTTCCTTAAAACTCCATTATTTGTGTGGCAGGTGAATTATACCCTTCCTTCAATATGATATTGCACACTCGTATATGGGTGTTCGATGGAGTATCGACAACCGTTTATTCCTGCAAAATATGCTGCTCGCTTCAGAATCTGTAGCTTCGTTGCCACGCGGGACTAGGTCCTCCCTGTTTGTGTGCACTATGCACTTCACGACTGCTATGGCTGATGGGAGTTTTAGCACGTCTATGATCCTGCCCAATAGGGGCGCGTGCTGCACTCTTGTGCCGTCAGCACATCGGAAGCCCCTCCTCTGCCATCATGACAGCCAAGCATGCACTGTAGACATCATGTAGGACAAGTCAAGTCTGAATACACTGTAACCTCCTTGTCTTAACATGCTTCTAATGCCATTATCATCAATGGGTCTAAGCGCCCACTGTAGTAAGACATTGGTTTGTGTCCTAAGTATGCCTTTTGCATGAGCACTGCAGTCATCACTACTCTGTTGGAGTGTGAGAACAGGTAGAATTTGTCATGATAATTGGGAATCCCTAACACTGTTGCTGTGCATATTGCCATCTTCAGGTCCTCAAATGCTTCGGTCATTTTGTGTGTCCATAATAGGTTACTGTCCCCTCTCTGTGCTTCATGAGGCCCACTTCATAGGGTTCTCGTATATGTGCTGCATTCAAATACCCAGGCTATGCAATAATTACAGAGGCCCAAGAATTGTTGCATCTCTCTCACTGTCTTTGGCATTGGCGTTCTGAAGATTGGCTCGCCCTTTCTGGAGTTACCTTTTTGGCCTTCCTGCGATATCAACTGTCCAATGTACAGCACTTCCTCCTGGTAGTATTGTAGTTTTGTCTTATCTACCTTGTAACTCTTCTCTGCTAATACTGTCAGCAAGTGTACTGAGTCATGTTGACACTGCTCATCAGATTTGATACAGATGAAAAGGTTTTCTTCATACTGAATGACAGTACTCTCCATCGCTATGTTGCTGATGCTCATTTGGAGGAATCTATTAAAGATAGAGGGTGAGTCAGAGTACCCCTGTGCTAATTTTATTTGTTTCCACGTCCAGTTTCTATATAAGAAGAAAGTGAAGTCATTTGACTCTTCAAGGAGTGGTATAGAAAGGAAGGCGTTCTTCAAATCTTTTAGCATGGAAGGGGAAGCTTCCATGTAACCCTACATAAAATTGTTGCTGGATTTTGAACTAACGTTAATTCTTCCTCAACAATTAGGTTCAAAGGATGAAAATCTTGAATGAAATGCCATGATCCCCCTTTCACCATCTTCATCGGTTACACAACGGTACTACACTGTGTCTCCGAAGGGACTAAAATGCCTTGCTTTACTAAAGCGACAATTGTCTCATAAATGCCTTCATCTGCCTCTCTTGATAGGGGATATTGTCTTGACCTAATAGCCCCTGGATTAAGGTTTATTTCGACAGCTCCTATCACCTTTAACAGGTCAACGTCATATAGACTGCTAGTCCAAAGGACACTGGATACTCATCGCAAGCCTTCCTTGAGAAATGGTGGTGGTGCCTTTTGCAGAAAAACCATTCTGTGTGGTACTTCGGTGTAATGTGTCCTCACCCACTGGGTAATGCTCATGACCAGCACCGTCTCATGGTCTGAGTGATCATCTCAAAACAGTTCATCTGTCAAGTAGGTCAGCCTGTGCCCTTCTACCACTGCACATTCTGTCCTCCATGATTGTCCTGTGTCATCAATCCCATGCAAGACTACCTTCTTGTCCTATATTATAAACGCTTCTCGTTCTATCGATATCATTTGTCCTTCCTTCTCATCTAGGGGCACCTCTGGTCTGAACAAAAACTTGTTGGGTATACGTAATTCTTTGTCTTGTATCCTTGGAAGCCATGCTATCAGCACTTTCCCTCCATGTTGAAAAAGCTAGAGATTCGCTGACATCACCTTCTGTACAGTCTGCCTGCAATATGCCTGGATTAGTGCACTCATGTTCATGTAGTGAATTCCTGGTGTCAAGCATACTATCCCCTGGTCATTGAATGAAATTGTCATGTTAAGTCAGCTCATCATGTCCCCTACCTATTATTTTTACTTTTGTCTATCGGGAATATAACAATGGCATAGTCAGGTTGTGTTCTTCACAAAAATCGGAAGTTCGTCAGTGAAAGCAATCAAATCTGTAGCCCCAGAGAATCCCTGCGCATTCATGGCAATGCCTGACATCGGGTATCTCTCCTCGCTAATACAAGATCGAGTCACCCCGGTATCCATGAGAATGAAGAAAGTATTGTCACCTATTGTCACCCCTATACGTGGTTCATCATTTGGGTTGATTGTAATGGATAGGATTGAACACATCAGGTATGTCTGTGGACTCTCCTATTGCAGATACAATGTAATTCCTGTGCCTGTTAATGGATTGCCCTCCACTGCAGTCACCCCTCCCAATGTTCGTACGGGAATCTGCATTGTGAAGTGTGTATGTGTCATTGCTACAATGTTCTGCTGCGTCCGTGCTTGCTGTGCTGTTTTAGGTGGCTGCATGTGTTCCTGTGCTTGCAGTGCATGTCTTCCGGGCTGTTATAGCTGCATTTGCATGTTTTGTGTGTGCGTCGGTTGTGGCGCATACGCCTGCACTTGTTTGTAATCCTAGGCATAATAGTCGGTTTGCTCTGTCTGATATGTTGGCTGAAGTGGTATCGCCCATTCTGTTGCATTCTGCCCCTGCTTCTGAACATTCAAGATATGAGTCCTATCCTTCCACATAGCCAGCATTTTATTTGAACCCCTAATGTTCTCGGCTGACCCCCATTAAATCCATCTCCACCCTGCTGCAGGATGTCAGAACCCTCTTCCCCAGGGCACTCCTCCCCATCCCCTTGTCCAGTGGTTTGCATCGCCTCTTCCTATGAAGCCTCCTCCTTTTTCCTGTGGTCGATTTTGTATATTCTGAGTAATTACTCCCTCTCCAAAATCGCCCTTCCATTGTGTACTTCTATTACTTCTTCTGCACTAACTTCACTTTTCCTGCTTTATCTCCTCATGCTTCTTTCTCAGATTCTCTTAACTGACAATAGTTCACCATAGTTAGTTGGATTTCTGACCATGGCTTAGCCACCATCCCCACTTACTTCTTGAGCTGCATCTGTACCTTTTCTGGAAACCCTTGACATAATATGTGATAAAATAACCCCACTGTTTTATCCTACAGCTCTCTCGTCTCGAGACGCCAATGCTCTTGAATCTCCTGAATATATTGAAGTGGGTCTTCCTCCTCTTGCATTTTGTGTGCCATAAAGACACTAATGTCAGATATGTCTGGGTACTGTACCCTTAGAGCTCGCCATAAGGCTGCTTAGCATTAATTGAACGGTGTGCCACCATGCGCTGTGTTCTGTGCTGTCACTCCACGGTATCCTGCTCTTTTCCAAACATGGTCTGCTACCTCCCAGGGAATGGCTGGGAGTAGGCTATTCATGTCGCCCACAGCTAGTGTTGTCCCTGCTGTCAGTCCTTCAATATTGTACATCCATTCCCCAGCCCCTGCAGTCAGCAAAGGTAATTTACACCTCAAATTATCCTTATCCTTCTGTTGCTATGGTATATACTGGGATCCTCCACCACCCTTCTCTATTAACGGAAACTGCATCAGTCTCCCTATGTCTTTAGTGGCTGTAAATGCCCTTGTCATCTTTGCTCATTTCCGTCCTGGCAGGGCTCTGAGCCTCTGCACATGAGGGGGAATTTCATCTGCAATGTGTGGTCTGTCCCTAAGATGCTCCAATTATCCATCGCCTCTTTCCATGTCTTTCACTTCTCCTCACAATGTGTCTCTGTCAGGGCTTGTTTCCCTGAGAAGCAGCTAGGCCTCTCCCCCTCATCATCGTCACTTTCCTGTTGATCTTCATCTGACCCCATGGTCTCAATGCTATTGCCACTGTCTTCTTCTCTTGTGCACACATATCTCGCACCTGCATGCACTCACCCATCCCCTGCGCTTGTTTAAGCATGCAAAAAACAATAAAATGGGTTAGGGAGGCAGCCATTATGTTTTGCAGGTACACCAAAGCAGAAAGAAGATGGACAAGGGGAAAATGCCAAGAGAAAGAGAGCTCATGCAGGCCTGCCAACCAACACAGAAATTCCAAGGGACAAGTTCAGCGTTATTGATAAAAAGAAAGCATCTTGGACATCTTGTGAGAGCAGTCACCATCACATTGGCCAGAGCACAGAGACACAGAAATTGTCAGCTCATCACATGGTGGAGTCACACAGGAGCAAGGCCAAGGCACCACGCGCAGGAGAAGAGAGAGTTCATTAAAAGGGGAATAACATTCTACACATTACTTTGTTATGACTTTTTGTCCCTATCTGATCTCTACAGGATGAATTAGTTCAGCTTAAGGATGTACCCAGGAGAAGAACAGAAGATTCGAAGGTGGGAAAAGGACTATGTTGTTGGTGTTTTTATTGTTTTTATGTGTCTCTCTCATGCGGGTAAAGCAAAGTGGACAGTGCATGGTCCAGATGAATTTAGAGAGTAAGCATATAATGCATGACATTAAGGACAGAGGTGGATTGGGTAGTGAGCGTGGGAGATGTGAATTAGTTGAAAGGAGTAGATAAGTAAAAGTAAGAATTATTAGTGGCAATTATTAAGGCAATGATAGGATCTGATAAAGAAAATGTATATACATTTTGAGAAACTCACCTGGTTTTCTCTGTGTTTCAGGCACAGGGGGACGTTTAACCAAATATCAAACAAAATGCACAGCAAGTGACCTACGCACCCAAGCCCATGAGCAAAGAAAGAAGGCCTATCACCAGGACACCTTGTGGGACCCAGCCAAATGCCCAGCCCAATTGTCACAAGCTGGGACATTAAAAGCCCTGTGTCCCCTTGTATTAATGTTGTTTTCATACATTCACTGTCTTACTACCTAGCACTTGGACTCAAGGTTCCTGGACATGGAGCAACTCGCAATATACCTATCGTGCAAGTGAATGACAACCGGGGACAGGGACAAGAGAAAGAACTTTGGGGTGAAGAATAATATTAATTTGGGCTGTCAACTTTTAAAAGGAAAAAAGAAAACAAAAAAATCAAAACATTACCAATAGACTAATGGGTCACACTATAAGTACTGGAGTATCACTCAAGTGACTTTGTCTGCTCGTGGTGGCAAGGGTCACCCCGTGTGTATTACATAGATTCAATAATGGGTAGAAAGGAAATCACACACTTGCAACCTGTGGAATTGCACTCCTGGAACAAATTGTGTTCATGATTATTGTGTACTTTGCTGTCCCTACTTCTGTCCCCTCCTAGAAGTGTGAAGGACGACCTGTTTTCCTGCATTATGCACCTGAACAAACATGTCTCCTACATTTTTACAGCAATGATCTGACACCTTACTAGTGTCGTAAAGAGATGAAACATCCCCAATAGAACATCATTATCAATTTTTTAAAACATGAGTGCTTGTATGACCAATTTGGCCCACACCACTAATATATAGTACCAGCATGTGACCGATGTGGGGAGGGAGGCTTCAGGGGAGGGCTCCACGTGAACTCAGTCAATTCCCAGGCCATGAGCAACTACAAGACTTCTGAGGCGGTTCCAGAGAAAGCAGGTTACACTAGATGAATGACACAGAAGATATTGCCCCATGAGTACAGTTAAATGACAACATGGACAATGATAGAAGATTGCACAAATGACCTGATGCAATACATACTGAAATTGTAACACAAGGGGAATTGCATTGCCTCAAGAGCAGAAGAAGAGAGGGGGGGATGTCTGAATGCTGCAAGAAACACCAGCTACCAGAATATGGACAGGAGTTTGCAAGAAAAGAGGGGTCGAAGGCTGCAGGGATGCATAGCACAAGTGGTCCTGGCAGTTCCAATGGAGATGGTGCAGTGGTGCAGAGAGAGAAGGATGAATATATCAAGGAGTGGCAAGAAGTTCAAGCTGCTCACGTGGGTAGAAAACAAGGCAGGCCCCTGTCCACAATGCCCTCATGAACAATGCCACTACATTGCCAGGATGAAAGTTCGATAACTATTGGAGGAAAAGAGGGCCAGAGACACATCTCAAGGATACATGGCACGAGAGGAGCAACAATGTTCACAAACCAACATTGGGCCTGAAGCTCACATGCAGGTGCCACCCAAAAGGAGGAAAAGAATCAACCCTGGTGTCATTGAGCACGCCAGCCTTGATGGTGCCCCAGAAAGACACAGAAATGGATGGATTTTCCAAACTGGATGCATAGCAGAGGAAGAATAAGTCTGAGAGAGAAGATGTTGCTGTAGCTGAAAAGGGTGAAGAGGAGGAGATAACCCAGAACATGATCCAGCCTTGAAGGAGCTCAAGCAACCTGAGGAGGGGGGGTGGAGGTGTGGAACAACAAGACACACATCATTGGGGAGGGGTTTTGAGCATGTGCAGTCCAGACTCTCTGGACCAGAGGGGGGATTGCTGAGGGGGCCTCACCCACCCTACCCCCCAGCATACCCTCAAGATGGCAGATGCCACCCACTGAAGCAGACCCACAGACCCTAACCGGATGGCTATGCATTGATGGTATCTAATTATGAAACAAAGAATGCATTTTGAACAAACCCAACACAATCTAAAAAAATAACACATTTTTAAAAAATGTGGGAATAGTCGTTTTTGAGGTGAGGGAAAGTATTACAAAAAGAAAGAAAAGGCGGTTTTGGGGGAATCCCTGCCCCCCCCCCCCCCCCAAAAAAACATTGAAAAAAAGATTTCATATTTTTTCTCGTGGGTTTGGTCAAAATTGATTTGTTTCATAATTTGATAAAATCACATGTAACCAAATGGATGCCATCACCAAAGCAATCATGGAGAGGTGACAAGACTGAACACAAACATAGAGGCATTAGTCAGGTGCAAAAAATGCACATGAACTGACTGCTTGCAGAAACCTAAAAGCAACCAACATGAACAGCTATGAAAATAAAGATGGAAGCCACAGCTGCATTGAAATGAATGAAAGGCATTGGAAAGGCTGAACACACAGGGAGAGGCCTCACACACTAATTTCCATGAGAAACGGAAACTAGAGCTGGCAGTGCAGTCGCTGTGCCCAATCTTGCAAAGGACACTGGGAGAGAGTGTTTTTGGAGTCAACAGAAAAGATAGAAAACCTGCAAGGGCTGGGGCAGAAATTCTTCATAAATACAAGCAGAGAGCTTTATTTTACTGTCTCTACACACGTGCCGTAATTTCGAATTTAGCCTGTGCCTACCTGCTGTTGTATCAATAGAACTACCCTTTTTGCACCTTAGCAGTAATTTCGAATTTAGCCTGTGCCTACCTGCTGTTGCATCACTAGAACTGCCCTTTTTGCACCTTAGCAGTAATTTTGAATTTAGCCTGTGTCCACCTGCTGCTGTATTATTGAAACTGCCCTTCTTGCTTTATAACAGCAATTTCAATCTGTAACCAAGGCTGTATTCTAATTGAATTTGCCCTCCTCCGCACCACACTAGCTAGCTCGAACCTAGTCCCTGCCCACCTTGCTGTGATAACAACCAAATTGCCCACTCTCTGCTTAATTCCAACTATGTTCCTTTGGCTCATGCTCACCATGTTCCCTTTTTGCATCATAAACAACAACTCTCCATGTAGCAATAACAGCTACATACCACACAACAATGGTCTAGCTAAACTAGGCTGCCCTAGGCACCACCCTATCCCCTGCCCCACACCCTTCCTCCCCTCCCTTTCACCTTTCACACACACCACTCACCAACAACTCACTGCAAAAAGTAATGCCACACCAGCCAATATCCTACCTAACAGTACCAACTTAACTAAAGTTGACCACATTGCCTCCAACTCTCATCTTCCCAATCCATTAGCTCACTGCCCCACAATCAACCCCACCCTCCAGGACCGCAATAATAGACTCGGTGCTAGACTCCCTACCACATCTAGTAAGTTGCCTACCACACCTGGGACCAAGCCCACAACCACTAAGGACAGCGCCAAGGCCACCAACGTGACTTCTCTAAAAGGTGCTCTACTCAATGTTAGATCTCTAATAGTCCACTCCACCGAAATTGCCGACATTATCCTCTCAGGAGACCTCGACTTCCTTGCTACTACAGAAACCTGGTTATATGAAGCAGCAGGACCCTACCTCACTCTTGCCATCCCCGACAACTACTCCATCCTCAGAGCAGATAGACCTAATGCTCGCGGAGGAGGTGTAGCTATCATTTTCAAATCCACACTCGACCTCAGACTAATCACCTCCACCCCGCTAAAGTCCTGCGAGCACCTCACCATCAAAGTACAAACCACCCCTAAGAGTACCATTACTTTGCAACTAATATATAGGCCCCCAGATCCCACAGGCTCCTTCGAGGAAGACATCACCACTCTTATAGCAGAGAATTCCAAGCCCCACTCCCAAAATATGATTCTAGGAGACTTTAACCTAGGATTTAATGACCCTAACGCCTTATCCGAGCACGACTTCACTCAAGTCGTTACACTACCTACCCACCAGAAAGGTAGGGCAATTGACTGGGTCGCAGCCCACAACTGTAATATCACCTGCAAAGCCCCACAACCTCTTGTATGGACTGATCACTCCCTCATATTATTCAACATCAACCAAAATAATCCTAACCCCAAGCAGCGCCCCTACGCACCAGCCTGCCTGACTAGAAACAAGCACAACATCACTGCGGAGACCCTCAAATCTCTGATCCTCCCCCTTCTAAACACACTCCCAGCCACCGCCGACCTTAACCTTCTAGTCAACACCTACAATGATGCCCTAACGAGCGCCATTGATGCCGTTGCACCCCTAAAGGAACGCAAAGGCAAACCCATAGCTCACTTGAACCCTTGGTACACACCGGAACTCAAAACTCTAAGAAAAAAGAAAGCCAAGATGGAAACCCTATGGAAAACCAACCCCTCTGCAGAAAATAAATCCAATCTCAAAACCATTTCCTCCTTCTATAAGAAAGAGATAATCCGCACTAAAAAAGAAGCCTACAATACTAGAATAAATAATGCCCAATCTTCTGCTAAAGAACTCTTCACCATCCTGAAGGAATTAGAAAACCCGAACCCTCCTACCGATACCTGCGTGAAGGACAAGCCATGGTGCACCAGCATCCAAAATGCCCTGGCCAACAAAATGACTGGTCTCCAAAACAAAATTGACGCCAAAAGATTACAACTCTCAAATAGCAACGCCCTCATACCTAGCACACCCACCCCGACCAGCAACACCTCCGGCCTCACTTTCAAACCGGTCTCTATACCCGAAATCCAAAAAATCATAGCATCCCTTAAACCTTCTTATTGTAAAGGGGACAGCTGCCCCGCCCAGATCATCAAAGATGCTGCACGAGACCTAGCCCCCTTCATCTCCAAACTAGTAAACCTATCTTTCTCGACCAATTCTGAACACAACAACCTGAAACAGTCCTGGGTTCTCCCCCTCCTAAAAACACAATCTCTTGACCCGGCCATTCCCACCAATTACAGGCCTATCACCACGGTCCCCTTCCTGCTAAAAACCCTCGACAGAGTTGCCTATCTGCAAATCCAAGATTACTTGGAGACCAATCATCTGTTAGGCCTGCGTCAATCTGGCTTTCGTCCTCAACACGGAACAGAAACTGCCCTTGTTGACCTCAAAAGTCAGATTGATGACATCAAGGACAAAAACAAAGCAGCTATCCTACTCCTCCTAGACCTCTCAGCAGCCTTTGACCTGGTTGACCACAAAATACTCTGCAACCACCTCTCTTCTGCTGCCCACTTCTCACCTTCTGCTGTCACATGGATACAATCCTTCCTAGCCAACAGAACCATGAGGGTCTTCTCATCTGTGGCTGCAGCAGACCCCATCCACATCACATGCGGTGTCCCACAAGGGTCCTGCGTCTCCCCTACCCTCTATAACATCTTTACAAAGCCTCTCTTTGACAAACTGGACCATCTGGGTGTCACCTACACCAACTACGCAGATGACACCCAGATACTCCTCACCATCACTGGCAACTACAACACTGACGCCACCAGGATTAACAAAATCTTCGCCATCATTCAGGCATGGATGGCCACACACGGCCTCTGCCTAAATGATGAGAAGACCGAGCTCCTCCTGGTCGGGTCCCCCAATAACCTACAGAAACTCAGCCCTGATTATTCAAACTTCATCATAGATGGCAACATCATTCCAGTTGTGAATA
This sequence comes from Ambystoma mexicanum, assembly GCF_040938575.1. Lineage (NCBI taxonomy): Eukaryota > Metazoa > Chordata > Amphibia > Caudata > Ambystomatidae > Ambystoma > Ambystoma mexicanum. The sequence goes on from NC_090931.1 coordinate 218,211,605, forward strand.
ATGTGAAAACCCTAGGCTTCTACTCCAATATCAACCTTTCCAAACAAGTTAATATGACCGCCTCAGCTACCGCCTACACGGGAAAATTAATCAGGGCTTGTAGACCTTTTCTATCTACAAACAGCTGCCTCATTCTGGTGAGGGCCCTCATACAATCAAAGCTTGACTATTGCAACAGCCTCTACCTTGGTGCCAACCAAGCCATAATCAAGAAACTTCAGATCCTCCAGAATAATGTGCTGAGAGCAGCATTAAATATTCCCAGGAGAGAGCACATCTCCCATATAAGAATATCTTGCAAATGGTGATCTATTCAACAAAAAATCGACCTGAAAACCCTCTGCCTCACCTATAAAGCCTTAAACCACCTAGCCCCCCAGTACCTCACCAACAAACTCTCCCTTAAGCCAAACACGAGAATCACCAGATCATCCAATACTTTCTGCCCCACCGTGCCTAGATTCTCCGCCAAAAGAGCGGGGGGCTCAAGCTTTACTGTCCTCGCCCCTCAACTCTGGAACACCCTGCCACTGAGTATTAAACTGATCAAATCCTTCCAATTGTTCAGAAGACTAGTCATCAGTTGGCTTCTGGAGAAGGCAATCCTCAGTTAGACTAAGATCAGTACCAACTGTATGTATTGTACATACTCTGAAATGTTTCCTACTTCCTGCCTGTACATACTAAATATGGCATATTAACGCCACAATTGTATAACTTATTATATATTGTAACTATGTAACCTGTCCTTAAGCGCCCATTTACCCCTGGGTCTGGAGCGCTATACTAAATAAAACTAACAAACAAACAAACAAACGTGTTGCGAATCTGGGGAACCAGGCCTGTTCATCTGAGGCAAGCAGAAACTGTTGTTCCCATCAAACTGAAGACAGAAGATGCAAACATTTAAAAATGTGGTTAAGCATGAAGCTGGGGCCTGGAATGTCCTTGTTCAGGGCCTGGAATATTATTGCTCAGGGCCAGAGGAGTTGGAGAGGTGGTTGCATTGGTTGGAAACAGGAGGAACCCTGAAGCCATTCTTCCACCCATTATTGTGCTCACATGCTCATAAATTTCCCAAGTTAAGAAGGCTCACAATGGTTTCCTGTGGGTGATACCAGGCAGGGCTACCTGACATGGCCAGGCCAATCAGATCATCTATCTCCTAAAGGATGTAAGTCTGTCTATGCTGTTCACCCAATACCAGCTTGCCGAAGGTCCAGAAATGTAACTTTTTGATTGTGATGTAACAAAACCTTGCTACCAGTCTGTAATGAACTGAGAGTGCATTTGCAGTGAAGAGTGTCTAGTGTTCACAGTGAGGAGTTGTCTAGAGTTCCTAGTGAAGAATGTACTAATGCTTGCAGTGAAGAGTGTCTAGTGTTTACAGTGAGGAGTTGTCTAGAGCTCTTAGTGAAGAATGTACTAATGCTTGCAGAGAAGAGTGTCTAGTGTTCACAGTGAGGAGTTGTCTAGAGTTCCTAGTGAAGAATGTACTAATGCTTGCAGTGAAGAGTGTCTAGTGTTTACAGTGAGGAGTTGTCTAGAGCTCTTAGTGAAGAATGTACTAATGCTTGCAGAGAAGAGTGTCTAGTGTTCACTATAAGGAGTTATCTAGTGTTCTTAGTGAAGAATGTTCTGGTGCTCCCAGTGAAGAGTGTCTAGTGTTCACAGTGAGGAGTTGTCTAGAGCTCTTGGTGAAGAATGTACTAGTGCTTGCAGTAAAGAGTGTCTAGTGTTCACTGTGAGGAATCGTCCAGTGCTTGCTGTGAAAAATGTTCTAGCACTCACAATGAAGTGTCTAGTGCCCACTGTGAAGAGTGTTCTAGTGCATTTAGTGAAGAATGTCCTAGTGCTCGCAGTGAAGAATGGCCTAGTGCTCACAGGAAAAAGTGTCTAATGCCTGCTTTGAAGAGTGGTCTAGTGCCACGGTTGAAAAGTCTTCTAGTGCTCTTAGTAAAGAATGTTCTAGTCCTTGCAGTGAAGAATAGTCTAGTGCCCACTGTGAAGAGTGGACTAGTGCTTGCAGGGAAGAATATTCTAGTGCTCGCAGCGAAGAGTGCCTAGTGTTCACTATGAGGAGCTGTCTAGTGCTCTTAGTGAATGTTCTAGCGCTCACAGTGAATGGTGTCTAGTGTTCACTGTGAGGAGCTGTCTAGTGCTCAGAGGGAAGAATGTCCTTGTGCTTGCAGTGAAGAGTGTCTAGTGTGCAGGGTGCGGAGTTGTCTAGTGCTCGCAGGGAAGAATGCTCTAGTGCTCACAGGGAAGAGCGACTAGTGTTCACGTTGCAGAGTTGTGTAGTACTCACAGGGAAGAGTGCTCTAGTGCTCACAGGGAAGAGTGTCTAGTGTTCACTGTGAGGAGGTGTCTAGTGCTTGCAGGGAAGAATATTGTAGTGCTCGCAGCGAAGAGTGCCTAGAGTTCACTATGAGGAGCTGTCTAGTGCTCTTAGTGAATGTTCTAGAGCTCACAGTGAATGGTGTCTATTGTTCACTGTGAGGAGTTGTCTAGTGCTTGGAGGGAAGAATGCCCTTGTGCTTGCAGTGAAGAGTGTCTAGTGCTTGTTGTGAAGAGTAGTATATTACTTGCCGTGTGCTCACTGTAAAACAATGGTGTCGTTATTGCAGTGTAGTGCTCATGGCAGAGGTCTAGGGGTCGCTGTGGAAAGTGGCATAGAGCTCAATATTAGGAGCTGTCTAGTGTTCCCCATCTAGAGTGCACTTGTGCTCGCATCTTTTTCAATTGGCCTTTCCATCCATGTAGACACCAACTCGTGCCGTTCTCTTCCTTTTCTTACATTCCTTCTTTCCCTTCCTTTTCTGAAGTACAGTTTCTTTGACTCTTAATTTGCCAGCACTGCTTGGTTTTGTCTTTGAGACGCTTGTCCATGTCCGTTTATTTCTTTTTCATCATGTATGTTTTCTTAGTTTGTACGGTGCACCCTCGACTCTTCTTGCTAGAGTGTGCTCAAGAAGTGATATATTTAAATACAATAAAAAAATAAATAAGAGGAGTCACGTGTATTCCGTGAAACGTTCTCTAATAATCTAGCGCTGCCACAGAAAAGAGGAATAGTGCTCACATTGTATGGTGACCTAGTGCAGGCAGCGTAGAATAGTTTAGTGTTTGCACTGTACTATGCACCAGTGCTGCCATTGAAGAGAAGATCGCACTGATCGAGTGCGCGCGGTGAACATTGACGTGCTACCCCTGGAATCTGTTTGGCCATCCCAGCTGCCACCCCATTATCCTACATTATGATCATTATGTTTGTGTGTGCTCCTACTTCATGCCACCCCAGCCTAAGTCAGTGCCCCACTTGGGCCACCCCAGTCAAAAGAATCTGGACACACACTAAACAGTGGCTGTTATAAACAGTGTAGAGTCATCTCATGCTTAGGTATTACTCCAAGTATAAAGAGTAGCAACCAGAAACATGCCCTGTCTGCAAATGTGGTCAGGTGTCCCTGATATATATTTTTTTTATTAGCATTTTAGTTTATTTAAACCTTTACCAATGTATTCCAAACCACCACCATTTCTTAATGTCCATAAGTTTTCTTAACGGTGATGTCCCAATTATCGATTTCAAAAATGTAACTGCTGTTATGTCAAGAAGTCTTTTCTCCTCTAAGCAGCATGGTCCACCATTCCTCTGCTGACAGCGGTGGAACTTCTTCTATGAATTTGCTGAAGAAGAGCGTCCTTGTCGCTGTTACGGCTTGACAGGCAATGCACACGTGTTGCATCTGCATCCCACATTCCTTTCCGGGCCCTTAGATCTTACTGAGAGAATCTGTTTTGTTTCGAACAGGTTCAATCGAATTCTCATAAACTGTACCCTGTATTGTGGGTCCTGGCATTTCCTCAGGTAATCTGGTAAAGTTCCCAAAGCCTGAGTTTCATGCATTAGATGCTTAAACATGTTGCACTTGGCTGCCTCATCACATGTCGTGAACCAATCTCGTTGCTGCAACTTCCGTTTTACTTTGTCAGTGTTTAGCCAGACTTCCTCTGTTGAAATACTGAGTTCATCCATTAGCTGTCTACATGTGTTGTTCCAACCACTCATCCCCACTCTTGATCCTCTCTCTTTCTCATTTCCTAGTAAACCCAACAGATTCCTGGGTTTGTTTTTTAGACATTTGCGGGAGAAAGCAAGTGATTTTGAGCCAGCTCTTGCCTTCAATGATACCAGCCCCAACTCCTTTCTGAGGACTTGCATTGGAACGGATCTTGGGAGACCTAATACCCAATACCCTCTTCCAAAACATGCCCTCTAAAATTGCCCAGTTTTTCTCCGGGAAACACAGGAGAGAGTCTGCGCCGTATGTTAGCGTTGCCACCACTTTCGCTCCGTAAAAGTCCAACAGCTGGTGTACTGAGTAGTGACACAACTTCCTTTTTAGGATAAGCGCTTGCTTTGCCAGCATTTTCACTTTGGATCTGAAAGCCAGGCAGTGATCAACTTTTACTGTTCTCTTTGAGATCTTCATCTCAAGGTATTTTAAACGTTCCACCCTTTGAGTCAGCCTGTCCCCACCAACTATTGAAGTTTTACCTCTTCTTACCTCCACTTCACTCCATGACCAATATTTTAGTTTTGTCGGTTTTGATTTGTAAGCCGTTTTCTCAAGCATATTCAGGGAGTTTTTTTAGCTGCCTTTGGAGTCCAATTGCTTTGTAATCTAGGAGCACCAGATCATCTGCATGTAGGAGGCAGATCAACGTTCCCCTCCTATTTTGGGGGGAAGCACATGATTTGTTCCCTAAAGGGGCCCAAGTCTGAAAGGTAGAGATTAAAAAGGGCTGGGACCAATGGGGCATCCCTGTTTGACACCCGTCTAGTTGGAATTTGGTCCAATAGACGTCCTCCAGCATTCAGGCGCACTCTTACAGTGGTATCTGTATGCAGGACAGTCAGCTGTTTAAGGAGGGCCCCCGGGCATTGCCATTTCCTTAACCTATCCCAAAATTTGTGTCCCTGAAATTGTCCCTGCCCAAAGGCATACATGGGACGACTTGAGGGCCCCTGAATAGCTGGGGCCCCTGTCTGCAGGGGCTGCAGGGGTGTCTGTAACACTTTCTGATGCAATCTGCAATAGAGCTCTTTGTGCAGAGTGATCCAGACCATGCATTAAAGCATCGTCTACTGTTTGCATACAAGACGGTTCTAAGGCGTGCAGTGAATTGTGCTCTTGTGCGCCCACCACGCTTTCTGCAAACCCAGACTCTACATGTTCACAGGGAGCCTCTCTGTCCCCTTCCCATGACTTGAGCAGAACGTGTTTCAAACAAACTCATCAGCAAATCTTCTTGGTTGACGTAGAGTTTTAAGCACATTTTCCAACTGCACACTCAGAGGTGCCACCAAGGGGCGGCCAGGTGGGGCCACGGCCACCCTTATAAAAATGCTGCCCGCCCTGCCCCCCACCGGCCTCTTATGAATGCAACTTCATGTGCTACCCAAAGTGACCTCATCAGGCCACCCCTATGAAAGATGTCTGGGGGCGCCACTGCCCACACTAAAAAAGTAGCAAACAGAAAGCATGTTTTGCTGCTTGCATACACCATGCCTCACCGAAAGCGCCCAGCCGCCGAAAAAAAGGAAATAAATACAATGTTATTATTACACATGACATTTTATATCTCCATGTGCTGCTCCCTTCTGTTCACAGGTTCCCCTGTCCCCACGTGACACCTGTTGTTCCCAGACTTCCTTCACATATATGCTCCTCGCACTTTTCAGTGTGATACCCTTCATTGTTTAGGCCTTGCACCTCACTATTGTCCCTGTGCTGTGCTGGTGCCCTACACACTCGCACGCACTGTCCCCATTCCGACACTTCACTCCTCTTCTCCCACGTGCTCTCTCCCTTGTTCAAGACCCCTTTCTCCTCTTGCTATTCACTTCATGTGTTTAGGCTCATGGACAGACTCTCTCCCAGAAATCTCACCATCACAGTAAGGCCCTTAATTGGCCTTGAGGTGTACAGCTCTCTGCTACTTGTCTCTAATGGCTGCCATGCATGCTCTATCTGCAAGAATTCCAATGCATGGGTCCACTTTGCAGAGCATTCACAATATCATTTGGGAGTCCATAGACAGAACCTAATACAAAAAAACTGAGGAAGAAATTATGTAATATTTTTTAATGATTTTTTTCGAAATGTTTGTACTTTTTAATTAAAATATAGGTGTGGGGTAAGGGTATAAGTTAAGGTAGGGGGTGAATGAGGCGGGGGTTGCAACGTTCTCACCCACATTATTAACTGAAAAAAGTGCAAAAAGTAAAAAGTAATTTTTTGTTTTAATTTCAAAACAATTCGGTCATTTCTCCATTTGTTTTTTTTTTTCTCGATTTTTTCATGGACATCCTAACCTCTGTGCACCAGTACCTGAAGGATTCTGTGTAAAGTCAATGCCCCTCCCCCAAACACGGTGACTCTCTATGTCAAAAGAGAAATTATATCGTGCCTCCTATTGCAATAAATATATGTATAATGGCCTACGCCAAGCTGCTTGAAAGTCGCTTGCGGAAGAAACCGTGTTGCAAGGTCTTGACCTTAAATCAATGTAATCAGCCATTTTAGGCCAATCCGCCATTTTAGGATTCGCTTTGTAAAAGTCACCCTGTGAGTTAAAATGGTGGACGATGTCATTCCAAAATACAACATGGCCGTCTTGACCTCTGTACATAGCTAATATGTAACTTGCCTGCAGGCCACTTGTTGAGGTCGTGAACTGAGACCTTGTCCTTCGTTGACCTGTGTGTAAAAGGATTACTCGTGCAACAAAACTAATCCGCGAGCATATGTTGAAACAATGTATTCAAATACTGAACGTAGAACACTTGTTTTACTACATTGCATTCATGTTTGAGAAGGCTGCATGAAAAATCTTAGAATACACAGTTATTGCATAGGCTTGTTGATACATGTATTAAAGGCAAACCAGTTATATGCGGCTGTTCGAGACTTTGCACGAACCCTAGATCGGTGATGTATTACATGGAATATTAACCCGAAGTGGGGATGGACATCGTGCCCGCCATGTGTATAAAAAGCGAATGCATTCTAATGTACTACGTCTCTCACTGAACACTCTGAACTATGCTGCAGTTCTTTTTGTTGTACTGAGGGCCGATAGCTATCTGATTTTGCTCTGTTTTTGTAACTGGATTCAGTATAAAATAAAGTACTTTGTATGTTCCTTTGTAACCCGTGTTCGGTGTATTTCCTTTTGGGGTACTCAGCCTCGATATTTTGATTCTGTTTTCACATATACTGGTGTACTAACAGTGGTCGAGATGAAACCACCTTGGAAAGATTCTGCTGATGATTGGATACTGTACTGAGCAAGCTGTAGAGAAATTAGGAGACTCAGGATTAAATGGCAAGTCTGCCATGTGCTCACCTTTTGACATAACTCACTTAAAATGAAGTCAGAAATGTCTCCAAGAAATGACACTTGTTTACATGTGTTTCCTTTATTCCCTGTGAGGATGTGAATGAATATGGCTGACATGGAAAACAAAAACCTGTTTCAATGTAATATCCTGAACAAAGATTGGAAGTTACTTTGTCCTGATCTGGAAGACACACTGATTTCAGCAGGGGACAGCGATCAATGAGACATGGGGGCCTGTTGGTAATCAGCTTCACTGCTGATCTGTCTAGTGTGGGCCTTCTTTTCTTTTGGCAAACCAGCTTCACTCAGAGGACACGAGGCGCTACAGTACAAGACAACGTGCAAATATCCCTTTTCTGCAGAAAGTTCTTCCTCATAGGAGTTCTCAAGAGTTGCCATGCATGTGACAGTGTGTTTTAAAATAACTGCAAAACCATTTGAAATTCACTATGGTTCTGTTGCGTTAAGCACACCCAGGAATATGTAAATGTTTTAGGGCAATTTTCATTTGTAGTCAATGTTCTAAACCATGTTAGCCCCTGCTTTTCGGTGTTAACTTGCAAAGCTTTTTAAATAATACTTACCAGCGTGGTATGGTGCCTGATCAGAAGTCGCATTTTTGACTTCTGAACATGCTAGTAACTGAAGAGAAAGAGTGACAGCATTTTTATGTAGCAAAAGGTTGAACATGCTCGAGGCCATCATTGCACGAAAACACTCTAGTTTTCCTATGTTAAAAGCTGGAAGGGATGACTCAGCGGGGGTAAAGTGGAACGGACAAATGCAATAAAACATAATGGACTGCTTAACATTATTTCTAGACATTTACATCGATGATTGGCCAAAGTGACAAAGTACTGCCTCGTTTTTCTGAAAGAGCAGTTCCAAATAAGATTGAAAAAAAAAAACCATTAATGTTAAACCACCCATTTAAGTTACTACCCAATTCTGCTGGCCGGAACATGTTTGCATCATTTACACAGCTGCCACTCATTATGCCTGCAGCCTTGCACCCACAAGAGCTTATTTTTCCTCTGTTGTTTATTAGAACACGCTAGCCCCACAGTCATATGTCATTTAGGGAAAGCTATAGATGAAAAAGGCATAACTATACATCCGGAAGTGGCCCGCAATTGGGCTGTTTGGCTGTCGGTCTCGTTGCTGCCTGGCCGTGGTCCTGTGACTGTGAGTCTGCAAGAAGAAGACCTGCAGTTTTGCTGAGCCGAAATTCGGAGCGTCTTTGTTTTCATTTTCAGTCAAAACAAGTTTATTCGGATTTCAAGAATCCAACAAACACAAGAAAAGCAAAATCACAACACATAAAAGGAATTACAGTCTTTGCACTATAACCAAATACCATAGATCAAAAGATATTGGGGGGGATAAAAGAGTCAATCCCAAGGCCCCCATTACATTTCACATTGTCCCTTAACCAGTCCAAATGGTTACAAGACTGATTGCCCACCCTTGGCACTCAGACACAACGCACCGCGGGCCTTTTTCCCAATGGTGTACAATTCGCTCCCGATAGGACATTGCTATGTGTGACAGTTCCAGGTGGAGCAACGGCTCACAAATAGGGGCACAAGCTAATTGCAATCCCACTATGCGGGGCCCGCACATAACCCTCAGATCTTCTCAGGACTTCCCTGACCATTTGGCCATTCCTGAAGACCATTTTAACAGAGTCAGAGGGGTTTATACCCTTGCCAGCCAATGTAACGCACCCCACCATAGCTTCCCTGGCCACAAAGGGACAATTCCCAACAGTACGAAGCCAGTGGAGACATTTGTTAGAGAGGGCATCCCTTGGTTCTCGCCTGCCCAAAGGCAGCTTAGGTACCCCATGCAGGAAAACAGTAGCAGTTCTTTGCCCCCCATATATAGGACTCTTGGAGCTGCGCACCCTTGAACAGAAGCCAAGTACTTCAATCCCTCCCTCCCTAGGAGGATTGGTTGTCAGGGAGCTTGGGGGACTCTCCCCCAGCACAGTTGGTTCGGTGCACCCAGTGGGGTGGCCCCTCTCAGCATTGGGGTGCATCAGCTGGTCATCCCGAGTAAGGCTCATTAATGCGTTGGCAGTCCTTTCGCAGGGTGCATTATTTGAAGGTTGCTGTGGGACCGCTCCACCCTTCCCCTCCCCACTCTTTCCCAGGGCATCAATCAGTACCAAAAGCAGTTTTTTAATGACTGCAATTTCAGAGAGCACTTGTGCACAGGAGCAACATCCACCAGTATGCACCTCCTTGTGTGGTGGAGCAGAGGAGGAATGGCTGCCGTGGGTGGTGGACTTGAGGGCCCTGAGGGGGGTTAGATGAAGAAAGGAGCTGGACCCTGAGATCGTTGCTAGTAAGTTCTCACTCCAGAGGCTACAGATGGGACTGGGCGGGAGGTTATCTTCGGTTACTCCAATAGTTTCAGTGTCCATTAGATCCAGAATGGTAGCAACAGTGACTGGGGGTAGACAGTCGTAAGTAGGACCCGATGTAGATGGGAGAACAGGGGGTAGATATGGGCTTACAAGGGACGAGCTGGGTTGGGGGGTGACAGAAAAAGCAGGTGCCAGGGATGCGAGAGGGAGGACTAACACATCACAGACCCCCACTATGCCTGTGCCAGAGGCATTGGACAGAGGCAAGGCTTCTGGAATCCCAGTAGCAGTGGGCAGAGATTCTTGACAGGCAGTGTCTTCGAAGTTCTGACTTGGAAGGCTTCCTTTACAGCTCTGCATTGGGAGGTTAGCCAGATTACTGAAAGGTTCCCCCTCGCATTTGGTTCCTGGGTTGGGCGATTTCACACCCTCCACAGTAGAGATGGGCCCTCGGTATGCAGGGTCAGTATCAGAGCATGAGGAGGCCGTGGTATGGGACTTTGCTTTGGACTTAGTTTTAGCTGTTACACCCAGTTGACTTCTTCTCTTGACAACCAGGAGCTTTCGTGCTATGGTATGCTCGGGGGCTTTAGAGAAGAACTCGGAGGACTCGGAGCAGAACGTGGGCGGGGTAGATGGCGTGGTAGATGACAAAGTGCCGGCCGGTTTCCTGGCCAGTTTCCTTGGCACGGCATGGCCCTAAAGGACCCCAGGGACTTTAGTAGGGACATAACGGAGCCCTCCCGGAGCTGACCAAGGGAACTGAGCTGAAATGCAGAGTTTGAGCCCCAACAGGCTTCACGGGCTCTACACCGTTAGGGAAATAGTCACAAACAGTCCCAGGTGCGAAACACTCGTCTGCACTTACTTTTCCTTGTCGCCCCCGTCCGATAGCCAACACAGGAATTGCCTCCCTCCACGGACGCCGAACACCAGCAGCGCCAAACACTGCGCCCTTGCCCCCGCCGCTGGCTTCACTGGATTTGGGCTCGTGTTTATGCTGGGACTTGTGCTGGGATTTGCACCTATGTCCAGCTCCAGTTTACAAGTGTTTTTGCTTCTTGCAGCGTCACTGGGAGATTGGGGTCTCTGCCTCCTTCCCCCTTTCTGGCCACCCACATAACTCATCGGGTTCCCGCACCTGCACGTGCACCCGGAAGTGGCCCGCAAGTGGGCTGTTTGGCTGTTCGGCTGTGTGCAGTGTGCACAGCTACTCGCTTTGCACAGCGTTTGTCCATTCGGTGACCCATCCCCTAGTGTGCACTGCAAGTGTGGTGACTTTTAGGCTGTTCGGGTGTTTTTTTTTTTTTGGTGTCTGTCAGGACGCAAAAGTTTCCGGTGTGTATTTTAATTGTTGGAAGACCTCTTGGGGAAACCTCTTTGCTAAGCAGTCGAAAGTGGGCAGCAGGCTCTTATTTACTGGTCCATATGCATTCTAATAGTTGTTTCTCTCTGGTGTACGAGTTGTAATATTATTTAACAATGAGGAGGAACAAAATTCTGCCACTTAGGAAGGAGCCTGGGGCAGATTTTTTTGCTGCCGTGAACACAAGACGAGTGAGTTCGGCGCGGGCAGCCGCGCTCCCTCTTCCCTTAACTGGTGCTGAGGAGGAAGAGCTTTTACAGTGTGTCCAGGATTGTTCTTCTGCACTAAAAAATAACACTGGCAGTGCGGATGCCTCCCAACCCCTATTCATGGAGGACTTTTTGATGGGTAATACGAAAGATAAACCCACAAGTTGTCCTTCTCCACACGGATTAAGACCGTTAAGTGGTATTAGCCCTGATGATTCTTTCATTGACACACCAAACATTTTTGTTGACTGAAGATCTACATTTAGAGATAAATACTGATACATTAAGTGATGAGGTTAATTCTACTGCTAGGGGGTCTGCGTTATCAACTATGTTGGGTATTTTCAATAGATTCATTTTGTTTGAATTAGGCAAACAGAGAGGATGCCCTATGTGCTGAAAAATTCAATAAATGTGTTTCAGAAAGTGCATGCTGAGGACCAGAGAGTGTGTTCTTTATATATTTATATGTTGTAGCACTGATAAAGCCTTTGAATAAGTCTACTAATCCTGAAGAAGACGTTGACCAATGGTTCTGTAAAATCTGGCCAATAGTCAAGTCGAAACTATACAAAAGGAAATCCAATGATGAGAGGAATACTACTAGAATAAGCTTGGATACTTATAGTTAATACATAATGGCGGACTGCCAAAATAGGAATATTACTACTGTAAACGTTATTTAGAATGTCTCTTTACAAACTAGATTTGATTGTGAAGATGAATGGTAGAATGGTGTGTTAGTGATATACAAATAGGAGACATGTCTACACAAAAATGCGCTTTTTGCCTAAAAATGTTTGTTCCCAAAAATATATGTTGATTGGAAATGAATTGTTGTCTTATAATTGTTCAGAAATGATGTATTTTATGAAACTGTAACAGAATAAAATGATATATTTTTAATAAGAAAACACTCTCTGGTCCTCAGCATGCACTTTCTGAAACACATTTATTGAAGTTTTCAGCATATAGGGCATCCTCTCTGTTTAGTATATATTTAACTCACCCCAGATGCCCATGTAGGGGCCCCAACTTTGTTTTTGGGGTGAATTACACAAACAGACAGATGTCCTCACCAAAATATCAACTGATTTTGTGGTTCTACCCTCTAGAATATGTGATGTATAACAGGCAACATTGAAGACGGTCGATATGGTGAAACAAACCTCTAATATAGATGTTGCAAACACTAACTTTATTAGTATATCAACACTATTAGGGGAGGCTATTGTAATCCCTGATTCAACAATCGGGGCAGGTATGCCTGGGGATTTGATGAATGAAGTGATTATTATGGGCTGTAGCTTTGAGGATTCTGAGGGGGTTACTTCGGTGCCCGCTGATTCAGCTGCCAATTCTAAAATTAAACTTACTTAAAAACAAGAATAAAAACTGACAAAACAGTAAAGAAAATCTGATTTAAAAAACAAATCATCCAGGAAATTTCTTAGGGATTGTGATTTTAAACACACAATTGAAGAAGAAGAAAGCAGGGCAATGGCGCTTGAGAATCTTCCCTTCTCTAAATCCTCAAAGGCGTGTATGTATTTAGCGGGGCCTTCTAACTTATTACATAAAAACGATCAGGCTACCCAGTTAGTGTCTACTGCTTCTCCCATGCCCTTCCCCCCACTCGAGCCTCCTCTCCTGCGCATTCTATTTCTTCCTCTCACATAGGATGCCTCTCCTCTATGTCCTCTGCTGGGTCTCGATCACTCCACCCACCCCACGTTGGTCCAAATAACGTGGCTATTAGATATTACCAGGCTTCTTGCCACACTGCAGTTTCAGCTTCCACCCATTTCTGAAGGTCGTTGCACCACATTTCTATTTTTGGTCTATGGCATGTTTTCCATCCCATGGCAACTCTGTGCTTCGCGAGTATATATGCCAAATCTTTCAATGTGCTTACATGCTTCAATTTACGCGATCTGGGGAATCCTCCTATGAAACATGCCCATGCTGTCTTGACCTTTATCTTAATCCCTTTTTCCTGTAGCCTATGTGCTACTTCTCCCCAAAACCTCTCAATTACCGGGCATGCCCAAAACATGTGCGCCATTCCAGCGTTTTCTTCATCACATTTGGGGCATGATTGTCATCCTACATTTTTAAATGTAGCTATCCTCTGGGGTGTCATATACGCCCTATGGGTTATATATAACTGTATTTGTTGCAGCCTTGCATTCCATGATACCTTCTTATGGTAACCTTGGGCCCGCTCCCAGATCCCATCCATAGTAGGGGCACCCACATGTTCTTCCCAGTCCTGCCTCAGTTGTACCACTTCCTTTCCCACTTTGGACATCACCAGCTCATATATCCTGGATATCTCATGCCCTCCTTCTGCTATGTCATACATTATATCTATGGTATAATTGGTCTTCTAGTATTTCAGACCACGTCTCTTTAATTCGCCTCACCACCCTAAGGTGCGTAATATATTGTCCCACATGTAACCCTGTTTCCTCCACCAGAATCCCAAATTCTTTCAACCTCCCTTCCTGCCATATATCTCCCCTGGTTGCTATCCCTACCGGTTCCCAATGCTTCCTAATCATCATCATTAGTTGGCTTTCCTTCCCGGCCAGTGCAACTAGTGGCACCTGTGAGGAACACGGGGATGGATTTTCCATTACCTGACATGCGCTGTGCCGTATTTCCCATCTCCATATCATCATCTTCGGGCGCTCTTTCATATCTGCTTTGGGCAACCACATCATTTCTTTTAGGAAAAATGGAGCACATTCCAGTCTAAAGAGCCTAGATTCTGAGGTTGGGTCTTCTAACAACCATTTCGCCACGTATTGTAGTTGGCTTGCTAAATAGTACATTTCATAGTTTGGCAGTTTTATTCCCCCTTTTTTGAGCAAATTTTGTAGTTTCCAAAGGGTAACTCTGTTCCTCGTCCCATGCCACAGGAATTCCCTACATATGCTATATAACGTGGCAAAGAATTGCCTTGGTATCAGGTATGATATATTACCAAAATAATGCAGTAGTCTCGACAGGACCACCATTATCAACATTGCCCCTCTCCCCATCATTGCCAAGGGGAGTTTTACCCAGAACTTCATGCTATTTTCAATACTCTTGATCGCTTTCTCAGTATTATGCTGATCTTCCGCTTCCACCGTATGATATATATCTACCCCAAGATATCTGAACGAGTTGACCTCCCATGGTATCTGTAAGACAGGTAGTTGTTCCCGCGGGATCCCTTTGTATCTACCCAGTGGAAATATGCATGATTTGTGGGGATTCACTGCTATGCTAGACAACCCCGCAAATTGCTCCATCACTTCCAAAACATATTGGAGCTTTTCTTCCGGATAACGCAAATACAACAGCATATCGTCTGCATACAAGGAGATTAAGTGTGGTTCTCCTATTATGGTAATTCCTATTACATCATACTGATGCCTTAGGTATATCGCCTGGGGTTCTAGGGCTAAAATGTACAACATAGGGCACCATGTGCATCCCTGCCTAGTGCCCCTGCTGAGTTGCCACCTCTCTGATATTATTGTGCCAGTTTTGTCCCTGGCCAGTGTTGCATTGTATAATAGTTGGACCCATTTAAGATACCCAGGCCCTGTCCCATAATTAGTCAGGGCTGCAAGCAGCCACGGCCACATGACCAAATCAAAGGCCTTAATTGCGTCTAAGGATATGATTGGCATTTCGCCTGCATCCTGATTCGTGTGTTCAATAACTGCATGGAGTCGTATAAGGTTGTTGGATATATTCCTATTTGGGACATACCCGGTCTGGTCAGGGTATATTAATTTATTAATAACTTTCCTCATCCTGTTTGAATTTTACTATCCTGATTTAGCATTGAAAGCGGTCTATATGATCCGCAATCATTGCCAGGCTTGTTGGGTTTCGGGAGCGGTATGATAATCGCTTCTCTTAGGGTCTCTGGCAACCTTCCCTTTTCATATGCCTCATTGAGCATTGCTAAGAGCGGGGGGAGCACCTCATTTCTATACATTTTATAAAATTCACTGGGGAGTCCGTCAGCCCCCGGTGTCTTGCTGGTGTGTAGCTGCACTACTACCTCCTCTAGCTCTTCCAGGGTAATCGGGGCATCCAACTCCTCCCGCTCTTCTGCACTCATTTGCGGCAAACCAATGTCTCCCAGTGTTTCATTTATTGTCCATTAATCACCTCCATCCTTATCTCCGTACAGGCGTTGGTAATACTCTACAAATTCCCGATTAACCCTTTCTTGAGTGTCCACTATGTGCCCATCTTCTTTCATTATTGTTCTGATTGAGGGCCAGGGGGTCTCTCTTTTGTATAACCATGCCAATGCTCTCCCTGGCTTATCACCTCCAGCATGCTGTCTCTCTATATACTTTTTATAGTTTGGATTACACAATCTCCCCCAGTGTCCAAAACATTCCTGTTGCAGCTTTAGTATTGTATCATCGTCTTCCTTAGTAGTACCCCCCTTCCTAACGCTGTTTCCAGTTCTTTTTCTGCCTCCTGCAGTTCAATCAGTATCCCTCCTTGCAGTCCCTTGGATTTAGCTATAGCAATCCCTCTCACTACCACCTTATAGGCTTCCCATAACGTTCCAGCTGTGTCAACACTGCCAGTATTGATCTCAAAGTAACTTATTATTTCTTCTCTCAAATCCTCCCTGAAAAATGTATCTTTCAGTGCCTCAGCTTTGAGGCGCCACATTGGTATCCTTGCTTTAGGGGGACTGTATTGCCATTTCAGAACCAGTGGTGAGTGATCCGATAGGACCCTTGCTTTATATTCCGCCTGCACTATTTCTGTCATCAGCTCTTGACAAACATATAATCCAGCCTAGTATGCAGATTTTGTGGGGCCGAATAATGAGAATACTGTCTATCCTGCAGGTTGTGCACCCTCCACACGTCCTCAAACCCAAAATCCATCAACATTGTCTGCAACGCTCTGACCGCAGGGGTAGGTCTGTTTATTTTGCTATCTGATCTATCGATTTCCGGATTCAGTGCGCAATTGAAATCTCCTCCCCATGTCACTGCCCCCCTCCCAAGCACCTGCCTAAGTTACTATACAGGGTCCTAAAGTATACCGCTGTATCCTGGTTCGGGGCATATGTATTGATAATACTTATTTCCTTGATTTCCACCAGCCCTCTTATTATCACTGTCCTCCCATCTGCTTCCACATTGGATTGTAATAGCTGAAATTGGACATGCGGTGCAACCCATGTAATCACCCCTATAGCGTAAACTGAATATGTAGCGTCCACCACAGTCCCCTCCCACTTCTTTCGGATCACCTCCAATCTTTCGTGGGTGAGATGAGTCTCTTGTATCAGGGCTATGTCTATTTCAGCCTGTGCATGTGCATCATAACCTTATTTCTCTTCAGGTAGCTATTGAGCCCTCTAACATTCCACGTGACGATTTTAAGGTCCCCCATGACCTATTAGTTTCCTGCTTCCCCCTCGGCAAACCCAGTCTCTGGATAGAATTGTCTTTCCCGTGGGTAGGCTTGTACCCCAACTTAAACTTCCCCCAACTATAAACCCCCCAACTCCTCTGCCCCCCTTCCCTTTCCAACTGCTCCCCCTGCCCCCTCCCCCATGCCCAAACTTCACACTCAACCCCCTCATGTCCCTCCCCCCTCCCAACTGTTGCCCAGCTCCATCCCTGGATCTCAGGCACCCCCGCATCTAGCCCCTTTCTTGGCACTTGCCCGTACTCAGGGCCCCGCAGGGAGATGTCGCCCTAGTGGCGCCTCTACTATTCTAACTACTGGGGATAGGTTGTCTCCTTCTTGTGTCTCCAAAATTAACCATCCAGCACAGCGCACCTTCCGCTCATATCTAATTTGTTACAATCTATATTCTAGTCCAACATGTCCAAATGCCAGATGCCTTAATTGCTTAATGTTCGCAGTTTCCTGTACCCATTACTTTCCTGTTCACTATCTACGCCTGCAATCTCATCTCACCCAACAACATCATGTGTAGCACTGCATCACTTGTCCTGTCCGTCTCGCTCCCGATCATCTCCTTGTTCTGGGAAACCATGGGCTTCCAACCAGCCTGCAGCCTCTTCCGGAGTGTTGAAAAAATAAGCTTTGCCTTTGTGTAGGACCTTCAACTTCGCTGGGTAGAGGAGCATGTATTTTTATCCGGCTGTGCGCAGTCTTCTTTTTATCACCACATAGTTATAGCGCAGTCTTTGCAGTCCCATGTTGTAGTCCGGGTATGCAGTGATAGTTGCAGATGCCCTTGTTATTGTTCCTCCCTTCTGGAATAATTGCAAGATCTTTTCTCTGTCCCTGTAGTTCAGAATCTTGGCTATAATTGTGCAGGGTGGGTCCCCAGGTTGCAGTCTTCTCATTAGGGCCGTATGTGCTCTTTCGATTGCGAACCCCTGGGAGAGCTTATTCGCTCCTATTTCCTGGATGATCATATTCTCCACATAGTCCATAGGGTCTTCCCTTCCTCTCCCTCCGGTAGGCCAACCACGCGTATGTTATTGCGTCTCACTCATCCTTTGGCCTCCTCTGCCCGGTTTTCCAGATTTGACACTTGCTGTTTCAATATGTGTACCTCCTTGGCATTACTCATGCTGGTGTCCGTATTAATTTTCACAGCACTTTCCAGACCACTCGTTTGTTCTGCCAGCTTTCTCAAGTCCTGTCGCAGTAGGTTGACCTCTATCCCCACTGCATCAATTGTGGTCTCCAGCGCCTCTTTCAGTTCTGCATGAGGATTTTAGTTCCGTGATGGCCGCTAGGATCCTGTGGTCATCTCTCGGCATGGTGGCATCTGCGGCGTGGTATCCGTGTTCCGTGCTGAAGTGCCCGGGAAATGTTGCGCTTTAGTGAATATATCCATTGTTGGCTGCTTGCTCTTAGTCTTGCTTCCTCTTTGGGCCATTGCGCCACCTTTCCTAGTTCGGGTTGTGGCACTTCAGTGGTGTTTAGGTATCCAAGCTGTTTTTCAGACCCGTGTATTCAGCTGCAGCACTCCCCCCCGCACTGTCTGCGGCACACTTATCTTGCCTGGTATATCAATCGACTACCCAGGATCTTGGCTGCTCACCCCCATTAACCTCTCCTTGAGCTAGGCCTGTGCAGGACTCAGCACCACCCAAAATCCAGAGCTGGGGGGTCCTTATTCACGCCCTTTCAGGGCGCTTCCTCAAGCAGCCTTTTACTCTATTTCTTCCCGGACACTGCTGCGTGTCAGATCTTGGTGTCTCTCCTGGTCCTGTTTTCAAGTCAGGTTTACACCATACCAGTGTTAAGTGGTGTCTTCTTTCGCTTGTCTTCTCCTCCATCTATCTGTCGTGCGGGTTGTGCTTTTTATAGCCTCCCCACTCTGCTACAGGGCCTGCTGCTTATTGTTCTTTCCAAGGGTTCTTAGTTTCACTTTGCGCCACCTTCGTGGCATTAATAACTCCCAGCGTTATGCCCTGATGCTTTCCCTCTGTGCAATTTGTACAGCTCATTGCCTTCATTGTGTCTATTCACTTCCTTGCCAGGGGAGGGGACACCTCATTGCTTTAATTTCTCCCCTTGCTTTGGTCACTTCCTCATCCCGGGCGGGGGCATGGCAGTTGCTGTGCTGTCCCCTTTTAAGTTATATTGTTCGTTCAATGGCTCGCCTTTCTGACAGTAGGTCACTGCCTTGCCATGGGTGTGGGCGCCCCCACAGTGATTCACAGCGCTCCTTTCTGGGTTGGGCCGCTTCCGTGGTGTGCACCCCGGGCCTCTTCCAGCAGTCAGGGTGATAGCCATGTCTCCTCTCCGCGGTATGCGGCCGGCTTCACCTCTCACGGGGGCTGGCGTGTCGCTCGCACACACGGCACACATCGCTGAGCGCTGCCCAGGTCCCAATACTTCGAGCTTTATTCAATGAGGGTGGGCATGTATCAATGAACAGAGCATACATTTTGTCTCTTTTTGCATCAATCCCCGAATTAAGTCTAAATTTCTTCAGCTGACATATTTCTGATAGACTATATTCACAAGCATAGATATGATTTTGATGTGTTTGGCTATTCATCTCCTTTAGTAAGGTCCCTGCTTTTGAAAGAAGCTGAAGAACTTCAATGTAGGGGTTTTGATATTGTTCCATACAAAACACTGATACCCTTAGGTGAGATGCACGAAGGTATGTCAAGGAAAGGTGAATGGGCACTTCAGGACCCCAAAGGTGAAGCACCCAATCTCAGTTATGCGGAGGACTCTGATAAACAAGATTGGAGGTGGCAAGCCCTCTCATTAAGAGATTTGATCAATACTCTAAAACAGCTGGGGAAACCTCTCTAGCGCTTTGAATGTATTGAGGTTAGTAAATTGGAACTCTCGCAGTTTCTGTCATTTACTGAATAATGAGAACTTTATGGGGGAGCTTGCAACTTTTGACTTTGTTTTATTATAAGAGACATGGGCTTGAGACAAGTTGTGTTGGGATGGTTATCTAATGTGTGAAGTCTGTGCACCTGGTGGCATAAAGGGACGCCCAAAGGGCGGTTTGATTCTCGCATATAAGGGTTCAATGCAAATTGAAAAAATGGGGGACTGGTGTATCATACAATCTATTTTAACTGTAACCTTTAGGGTCAGGACGAACGGTGGAGGCTTTCCTTTACTAATTGTGACCGTATATTGGAACCCTAGGGAGTATACAGATCAACAGCTGGAGATTGAGTTAATCAACCTTGGGGAAAACATTGACCTGTGGCTCTATGATAATTTAGGTGGGTAAATTATTAGAGCAGGGGATCTGAATGCTGATTGTTCTGTTGATCGGGTTGTTGTTGATACCTTATACACTAGCATGGACACCTCTACTCCAGTGGGTCTGAACCCCAAATTAAGAGGCTTTTTATGGCTACACTTTGGGGATCTATGAGGTCTTGAACTGGTTCAAAATGAGCTACATACTTGGAAAGCAAGGGGTAATGCATCGATAATTGATTACATTTTTCTTTCAGGTGAATTGAGCAAATGCATCTTGAAGTTTGAGGTAAAAGATACCTCCCTTAGCGATCACAGTATGTTATCTCTTGACATAGCTGTTAATGTACCTCAAGAAAGTTCTAGTCACTGGAATGAAGGTGTTTCGATAAACTCTCAAGGGAATAGAATCAAATGGACCAATAATAAAACTGTGAGGTTTACATCGAGTATGATAAAGGACTATGATATGTCACCTTTAACTCAACGTATTCGCAGATAGGTTAACAATCACAATTTAGTTAACAATTTTACTTCCTATATTAGCCACAATATTCAAGTTGTGGAAGGCTATACAATCAAAAGATGCACGTCTAACATCAACAATGGACATAATATGGATATTGTGATGCATGAACAGAAAGCACTTATGCAGAAGGAGATACAGTGACTTCAAAAACAGGGGATGTATGATCCCAAGATTTTGAATATGATTTAAAAAATCAAACAACATTGTAAGAACTGGTTGATCAATCATAGAGGCAGAAGATCTCAATTAGATGGGGAACGGATTCTGAAATCCTTGAGGGGATTTAACTCAGCTAATTTCTGGAATCTTATCAATAGTACAGATTGCTCACAGAAAGATCTGAGTTTAAATCCAATCTCTGAGGAGGTATGGTTGTGACATTTCTCTAGTATCTATAAAGGTGGGGCGCAGATCGTCAAGATAGCTTTGAGGCTAAACAGGAATGGAGACTTGATAATACAGTAGAAACAGTGTCAGGTTTAATTAAGAGTTCAAAAAATTCTGGACTCTAGCCCTAATAATTTGTCTAATAAAGTCTTGAAGTCTAATTCTGTGTACAGGGCTAGAATCTTGTGTATTCTTTTCATTGACGTTTTAAGAACTAAGACTATTCCACACTCTTGGAGAGTGTCCATACTTGTAACGATTTTTAAAAAGGGTCCCTGCTTGAGTCTTGCTAGCTATAAACCCAACACTATTGCTGATCCAGATTCCAAAATGTTTGCATCTATGGTGTTAGCTGATATTCAAGAATGGATTAATGCTAATCAAATTTTGGACTTAAAACAAATCGGTATAAATATTGGTACAGAATGTGGGGGTTTGACTTTACGATGCCTGCAAGACAAAACAATGAAAAGGGAGAGAAACCTACTTTTATCGCCTCAATGGATTTTAGCATGGCTTTTGATCTAGTAGATAGGTCGACTCTATGGAGAAAGATGCAAGATCTTGGTATGCCGAAACAACTGCTGGAGATTGTGATAGCCTTATATACGGATAAGAGGCTAAAGGTTCATTTAAATTCAGAGGGACTGTCATCATCTGAGATGGTTGTCAACAACAGTTTACGACAAGGCTGCATGTTAGCTCCCACAATATTCAATCATTATGTTAGTGGAGCTGAAAGAGCTTTGGCCAATAAAGGTTTAGTCTCTCCTAAATTAAGTAACGTCCATATTGTGTGGCTTGCATATGCGGATGATTTTCTGGTACTTGATAATACAAAGGTGGGTCTGCGACGGCTGATCAAGGAATTTGAAAAATTAATTCCTGATTTACATCTGAAAATCAATCCAACGGAAACAATCATTATTTGTATGGGTAAACCTAACAAGTTTCAAAGTTCTTATACGTGGTACTGCAAAGGAAAACATATCAAATGCCAAAGTGCCCTTAAATACTTGGGTTATTGCTTTTCTGGCACTGGTTCAATTGCTTTGATTACAAATTAATTGAAGCTTAAAGCAGAAATAGCAATACGACAAATGTACATTATTGAAAAAAAATTGGAAAGTTTTCCATGACACCATTGAGGGAATTTTACATTATGAAAGTTCTCCTGAGGCCATTATATAGTTTGGAACTCTTTGCTTCTGATTTTATAGAAAATGTGAAGGTGTTGGAGGGCAGACTATGGAGGGGTATTTTGTTTTTCCTTCCTAAATGTATCCTGATTGAACTTATATGATATGAATTTGGCCCTCATTCACTTAAATCACTTCTAATTTGGAAAATACCTCTATTATGGAGGAAATGCACAGTTGACAGGGTTAGGGATCTTTATGTGTGTGCTGGAACTGATACATTATGTGTTTTTATGAGTAAACTGAAAGCTGAGACTTATAATACCTTGCAAAATCTAGGGATGTCTGTTACTATGTTGCTAGATAAACCTGATAAAAGAAAAAAACATCTTTGTGGTAATGATTGGCAAAACACTTTATAAACAATCTGCCGTCTTTGAGGAACCGTCTCTGTGGATACTCTTAATAGACCTCTGCAACCTATTAGTTTTGGAATCATTATTTGGTCGCATGAACTCTGTAACCTAATGGAGACAAGTGGTTCCTCTACTCCATTATTGTAAATCATGTACCACTTATGATTTCAAATTATTGTGTGGATTGTATATTGATTTTTGTTCTTTTAATGGCACAAGAACCAAATAAGAAGTAACACCAACAGATGCACTTTAAAACAATCACTGATTCGAAATTGTATAATCAGATCTATTCATTTTGGAAATTCTTTCCTGTTATGGAGGGATACCTAATGAAGTATCCATGTAGGAGGATACGCAACAAATTCATGCATTTTGGGATGAAGGTTA
This sequence comes from Ambystoma mexicanum, assembly GCF_040938575.1. NCBI lineage: Eukaryota > Metazoa > Chordata > Amphibia > Caudata > Ambystomatidae > Ambystoma > Ambystoma mexicanum. Next base: position 218,234,534 of record NC_090931.1, read on the forward strand.
TGCAGACTAACCAGATAATTAATATTATATGTAAGTCTCAGGAAGGATGGAAATGGTGCAGATACTGTAAAGCGAAGGGTGTTGAGGAAACATTACAACACCGTTTGCTTATTTGTCCTGCCCTATTAAGTCAAAGGATCAATTATTTTTCACAATATGTAAGATCAACTTGCTCTGTCGATAGATAATTAATATGGTACAGAATGATGCACGAGAATTCGAAAACTCTAATTATATGTGTAACTGCTTTCTTAAAAAACATATGTGACTTGAGTTCAATTATATTTTTCTTTTAAATTTGGTATGAATGTTTTTATGGTTTTGTATAACCTCTTAGTTTTATGAGATATGTGTTAAATGGAAGATGTATACATTCGTTTTGGAAAAAAGGATGATACTGTTGATTTTTTAAAAGTTGTTATGTATATGTGATTTGTTACTATCGAATTTTTCTGTTTGAATTTTGTAAAGGTTTGTAATAAACCAAAACGAATGAATAAATCAAATTAAATACATGTGGAGCGTATATCTTTATTCATAGTTTTGATTATTAGCATCCTTTCATTCATTCAAGGTTGATACATTAATATCCCAGAGTGGGTAACAATAACACATGTGATATACAGCAATATAAAACATGCATTGACAAGTGCCAAAAGGAGCTTTTGGTGCCAGGTGGCTCAGCTGGCTCCTTGGGTGGCAGATCCATTCTAGATGACCCATGGTCACAATGATGGATTAAGTTTTGTGATGTATTTGCAGTACACTTGTGTTAATATTTCGACAGAATTAGTGTCAGTGACTGAGCTTAGCGAGTGAGCTGGAATGTTGCCAGTCTTTTTTTATTTTTTATAAATTGGTTGAAGTGAAGTATATTTAAGCACCATTTTTGAGAAAGAGTAGGTAGAAAGCCATACAATTTACAATTAGTTATCTAGGCTAATACATGAAACATCCATTAGATATCAGGTACCCAACAGAACAGAGGAGCATTTTACAAAACATTTTCATGATGCCTGTTCAAACAGTGTAATGAAGACATTGTAAACACACTTTCATGGTCAATGTGACCACCCTACGTGTCAACATTGCCATGGTGAAACACTGGTAGAGTGCAATGCACACAATATATGCCAACATTGTCATTGTCCTGTCACTGCCCACAATATATGCCAACATTGCAACTGTAATGCAATTGTCAGTGAACTTTCATGTTGACTCTGCCCTGTAGTTGTCGTTGTTACCACCTTAAAACATTGCTGTGGCAGAGAAATGCCAGTATTATCACTATAAGAATACATTTTCATGCTGGCTAAGTCCGTTTTTTTCAGGCATGCCATACCTTCATATTGGATGTTATGTTACTGGGTTTTACATTGTGATCCACTCCCATGCTCATGGTCTCTTGGTGTCTGGCAGATCTGAAAGTGAAGGGTGCTGGGTTTGGTTAGTGTGGCGTGAGGAAAATGAAATATTTCTTTGTGGTTGTGTTGGTACATACAGTTCAGAAGCACCTGTCTACTCTACATGGTTCTGTTTCTATTTGGTTCATGTTGGTAATATTTGAGGTTTCATTGTCCAGGGGTAACCCTTGTGTGCATGTAGTTCAAGCTGGTTGGGAATGTGTTATGTAACTTGGTTGGAGCGGTGTAAGGTTCAGGTATTCTGATGACTGTTGAGGGAAGTGTTCAATTATCATTTGTGGGCGGCTTATTTAGTATGTATATTGTGTGTTAGAACATAGAATTTGATGTTGTGAGTGTGGGGTGCAGTCAGTGAGGCACTTGGTAGACCTTTAAAGAATCCACCTGGAAGTGGCATAACTCATGTAGGGTAATTGTGAGAAGTCCTAAGGCACCCTGAACAGGCTAATGATCCTAGCAGTGGACAGTGTGCAGCATCACATTTTAAATCACAATGGAGAAAGATGTGGAAAGGCAGAAGGTCAATTGTGCTGCCACACGGTGCAGATATAAACACATCTTAGTTACCAGGAGGGTGCTGTATGGCAATCCCTCCTCCACAACCCACGGATAACATTTTAAGGAAGATGCTGACACAGAGGTCCACAAATGCCTCATGCAGGGTAAACACAACCTCAGGTTATATTTTTAGTTTGACAAAAACACAAGCTCCTTTAAATTACTCACTAAAAAACAAAGGATGTTGAACCAGATTATCGACCAAATGGGTTTGGTAGAGTTCAAGTAGAATTTGAGGAGGCGCCTAATAAAGGAGCAGGCCAATCGGTAACGGGTGATAGCAGCATGCTATGAAAACCAAAAGGTGATGAATGCACAGTGATTATGAATAGATCATAAAACCTGGCAATTGTTCTGAGCTTCTATGACAAATCAACTTCCGGGGCACCAGTGGTCCAGGGATGACTATCGGTTTGAAAACCATTAATCAGCCCCACACCTCTAGTACACCAGCAGAGATCCTAACATATTGGAAACACAAGTAAATTATAAACCTCCTTGTCCAATTTTGGTAACTTGCATAGAATGGTAGGCCGTGGATACTTGGTTAGTTGCAACTCAGTGGAAATACAATTATTACCCAATGTTAAAAGGGACTGTCCAGTCATGGTTGTATACACATATCTACTTTATTGTTACTACACCAGACAGTTCTAGCACACTACAAAATGCAACCCACCCTGTAAAGGAACTCAGAAGACAGACAGTTTCACAAAGTACAGGGGTGCACTCTGGATACTGACAGGAGGATAGTCAGTAAAACAATCAGTCTTAACTGTTCAAGGTTATTTGGTTTCCGCACCAAGGGAGCAAGGGGTTGTAAATGTCACTGGAAGGCCTTCAGAGAAGGACCAGTGAGACAGTATCACAATGCACCTGGTGCTTGAGATGTTCTTAAAACTCGACTGCGTCAAGTGGGTTCTAGGACTCTTTGCAGATCCTGCGAGTTTGAGACAGGAGACAGCTGAGGGTATCAAGTGGCAGGCAGTTCGGCAAGCAAGGGTGGACAGATGGCTGGCATACACAGCAGCTTGTGGTTAAGAATCGTTGTCTCTTTGCTTGTTTGGCAGATCTGGACGAGGAGTCTCAGATGGCTTTAGTGATGGCAGCGTGACAACAGTCAGTGGTGCATCCGGTCCAGGTTCGAGGGCTCGACTGCCTCGAAAATGTCCTTGAAGATGGACGCTGGTTGATGCTTGTTGTGGCACTCCACCTAGCTTCTTCACAGGGCTTGTGTCATCCTTTAAGGTTGATGGCTCAAAGCTCAGGAGAGTGCTTGCAGGCAATGGCCTTGTCCGTTGTTCAGAGATTCTCTGGCACTTACCACCTAGGAAGCTTGCTGGCTGAACCTAGCAGGGCATGCTGTGTGCTGGCTGAGTACCAGTTCTGGAGCTGTTGGGCAGGTCCTCTGAGTCTGGTATCTCACTCTGTTCCCTGGGAGATGTTTAAGGGAGGGATATTCCTTCCCTCTTGGAAATCCTGGCCTTCTTTCACTGGTGGAAGAAGTAAGGCAGACTGTACCTTTAGCTAGGGCCTAAATTAGTCATTCTTCTTACTCCTTTCAAAATCGTCGGATGATTTGCTAAGTCATGGGCTTATCCCATGTTTAAAGCCAAATGGGCCCCAGTGATTGGTGCAGGCTAAGCCTACCTTAAGGAACCAATCATGGATCCCCATAAACTTCTGTTATGTGTGAGGTCAGGACCAGAGTGCTTTGCAACAGGAAAGGTAAGAGGTGACAACATGTACTCCTAAGTCCCACCCATCTTCCCATCCATTATAGATCAAAGTGTCTCTCTGGTTAACTGATCCCTCTGTGGCTCTTGATCAAAGTGCAGGTTTCTCTTGAAATTTGTGGTGAGAACAGACTTCTGTCTCCCTCATATCCCATACTTTGTTCCTCTGTCAGGGAGTTTGTCTACTGTAAACATTTGTCCCAGACATGATATTCACTGCCCTTCCTACATAGGGGTGGGAGCTAGCTTCAAGGTGACACGTTACTTATAAAAGAGGTGTTAGATTTCCTGCTCATTGTTAAGTTCTAGAACCAGGCCTATTCGCACAGAAATTAGTCAATAGAACAGGACGGATCCATGGAGCCTTTGATATTTAATTAGGCTGGCCATGAGAGGAGGGAGGTGTTGCCCTTCTGCTTTGGATGTTTTCGTGCATCCCTCGCTGTCAACTGCCAAATAAATCTGACAGGGAGGACTGCGCCTGTAGGCTCTGTACCCCAGAGTACACTGGACTATGTGTTTTTTGTGCAGCGAGCATTAGAAAATGTGTGCGGATTAGCCCCACACATTTTCAGAGGTTGATCTCCCATCATTCCATTACCTAAAAAAATCAAATCCCTCACAACTTCCATTGCATGTTCTTTTACCTGTCTGCACCATTTCATAATTATTACAACATATTCATCTTTTGAGACTAGTATACGATCCGCAGTTATCACTAAACTGGAAAGAACAGTAGGACAGGTGTATCATGTTTACTATAACAAGTTCAATACCAGCGTGATGACGTTTTGCTGTGTTTTGCTCATATTTGTGTTTGCAAAATGATGTATTCAGAATTACAAATTGCCCATAATGTATTAGTGTAGAGGACTGATTCGAGTTGCTCACTTGCTGCGTGATATTCGTCTTTCTTTCAAAGCTGCCCCCTTGAAGCCACGCTGCCTATAACTTAACCACACTGGAAGAAGGCATTTACTTGCCAGAGAAACTGTTTACACCACATCTTCACATCTTGCCCGCTGATAGGCTCAGTCCCGACAAGTGGACTAGAATAGCAGCAGCGTAAGTACTGCCAAGTGTGTTTCCCCTGCAGAGATTTGATCCTCTGACTTTTCCCCAAAGGTACTTCTGCATCTCACATACACGGAAAAAGGACTGGCAGGTTCACCTGACCGGGTCATCACAGTTCAGAACCAGGCCAACCATCACCATTTAGTATTCATGTGCTTCCTTCGCACATGAACACTAAATGCAGGTATTCTAAGTATTGATGTTGCTCTTGGTACCCACATGCTTTCTGCAAAGGTATGGGCACGCAGGTCCCAGCATTTTGGTTACGCTGAGGTCAGATTTTCGGGTGTTGTGAAGAAGAGTGGCCATACCTTCACTGACATGCGAGCTGGCATGAGAGAGACTTGCATGTTAAGACACATCATGTCTGCTCAGTGAGTGGGCCATGGCAGCATTACGATACAAAGGTTCAAGCTTAGTACTCATTTGGGTATCCTCTAAAACCTTCAGTTTCTACATTGTTCAACTGGCATAACATATATGGTATGGATGGCACGGTCAGTATAAATCAATGCGTAGAAATGCTATGCAGACACACCACACCCATGAGTGCAGCTTGCGTCTGTGCATTCGCCAATACATCACTCAAAAGCAACATAGGTGAAGCACCCAAATATCATCACCCAAGTGCACCATGCACCCTGTAAAATATACATCACCCAAGTGCCACTCTTGGGTGATGTATAGTTTGCTGTGAGCATAGGTGAGCATAGGTGAAAGAACAGACACAAGGCACGCTCCTGGCTGTGGGATCTGCATACACTGTGTGCCAATTGCAGCCTTTTATAAGTAGTGCAAGTTTAGAAAACTTGACTCCCTGGTTCTAATGTGTCCCCTGCATAAAGCATAATGGGACAGTTTTTCAGCTCAAAGACCCCGACACACCTCTATTGGCCGTCTACGGCCAAACTGACAAGGAGCCAATACGGGAGGAGATATGATATGATAGGTTATTTACAATGTACTTAACACCCAGAGGTTTCCAAGCGCGGACCTGGGGATCGAACCATGTCGTCTTGCTTCCAAATCGAGCATGTTACCCCTGAGCTATCCTCCCGAGACGATGTGAGTGGGTGCACCAGCCCCACCGCTACAATGTGGTGGATGAATTATAAAGACATGAAAAACTCAAATCTATCTTTCCCGCCAGAACTGGATCTTGAGTGTTTGAGGACTGACAATGCAAGCGGCGCCCTGCCTCACAACCCAAATTGATTTGGGTTGCAAGGGCACACGTGGAGAAATGTAAAAAATCAGACTTTTCAAATGTCTGATCATTGTGATTGCTTAGAGGAACCAACATTTCAGAACATGTGTGAGGAATGTATGCAGGGCGCTGACAGAAGCATCCCATTGAACAAGATCTGGAGCTCAATCCCAAGGTCAACGTGCCGTGGAAAAGGTCTAAGGCAGACATGATTTTAAGAAGCTGAGTTCAATGTCATCCTTCGGTCACTTTCTGAAGATTGCTGAAAGGAACAATCTCAGTATTGCAGGACCCTCAGCATGTTTGAGGGGGAACTGACAGGTGCTTTTCCCTTACAGATGCAGTTCCTTGCTCATGTTGTGCTTTTGTTATACACTATGCACAATCCAAAGTCAACATAAACAAGCAATATTTTTTTTCAAATCTTATCCTAGTGTGTTCATCAGATGGCACATACTTCCTCAAGAGGCAAGACTAATTCCCTGGATATGCAATGGCTGGCCGGGTCTGCCAGACTAAAATCCATGCCCTTGCAGAGGAACTGTGTTCTGTGTTATGGTGTGGGCTCCACACACGCAGACTGCAATGGGCAAACATGAGCCTGAGCAAGTGAAAGATTGCACCTAATAACACTGAGTACCTAGATGTGTAGGAAGCACCACAATCTTGTGACTGATTCCCAAAATATGGAGGCTTTTGTCATATTGGTGTGCGAGCCACTTAGCAACTTCTACAAAGGAAGGTTCAGCTTTGATACTCCACTCATCAGTTTCAGCAAACCGGTCTTGCCCCGTTTCCCAAATACGGACCTAAAAAGATACTCGCCATATCGGCAACTATCCCACATGCCAAAGATCTGACTATGGACTAGGGGCACATTTTCAGCATGTTATTTGCAAGGTCACCGGATACGAAAGGGTTGCTATGATTCTTACTGCATACTTGCTCTAATACTCCGTGCCATTAACATCAAGAGTGTTACAACTACAAGCGTTGCACTCATAAGTGAGAACAGGTCTCTGCTATGTAGGGAAACACAGGACGTGCATCTTTGCAGATGCAACATTGGTTGAAAGCAACCACTGACCAGCTGTGTTGCACTGGCTGAAGAAGAAGAAACAGTGTACGCGGAAGGCCTACAGACCGGAAAAAGTTGCATTTGAAGAGTATATACAAAGATGTGCCCTGTCCAGGAAATGCTCAAACAGAAAGGTGACGCCTTTGCATCCAACTGCACATTTAAAAATAATCATGACCTGCATGGGAATATGACTGCCACACTGCAGCATGGCTGACCAACCCCGCCTTACTCTGATTGAAAGCACCTGTTCTCGTTGAAGGAGGCACTAAAAGCCCCTGAAAGTGGGCCAGATCATTACCCTGCTCCCACACACAGGGAGGGTTCTCAGAGCACTGGCCAAGCTCCACCAAGCAATCAACGCTTTGAGAAGTCAGGAAACATCTGGACAGAGGACCATTTGTTCTGAGCGCCGCTCCTATGACTGATGCAGCGAGACAATTTGCTGCCTTATCACACATTCTGCTAACTCATGAAGTTTGCAGTCTATGGAGCTCGGCTCGATATGAGAAACACTGCTCTGATGCTGGTTGCAGTAGGGAAACAGATGGCATGACGAGCGATAGATACATCAATGGCGCCTGTATCTGCCTCCCGTGGATAATCTGACAGCCAGATTTCCTGACACAGGACTTGTCGAGTTGCTGAGCACACAAAATGGTGGTGTGGCCGGCGGATGATCTGGAGACAAGATGGGATGAGAGAAGAGGCAACACCAGGAAGAGGTACATGGAGGCCTGCGGAGGACACTAGTGTGAGGCAAAAATCTGGGGAACCGGTCAATTCCTGGTTTCTGAATCTAGAAGAATGCAGAGGAAATTGATGGCTTCAGCCGGCTTCCCTGGGAGCAGGTGCACATTTCATGCCAGGAAGATCCAGTGCAGCCGACACTAGGGATATCAGAGGGATTTATGTGATCACTGCAAATTACAAAAATACAATTTCCCCCCTTTCTCATCTCATATATATGTGGGGGAAAACCCCGAACCACCTCCCTCCATTCTCCTCATGTATCATTTACTTTTCCCCACCCCCACACATATATCTGGGGTGAAATTGGGATGTCAAAATGCGATATTTTTGCATTCGCTGTAAGTGTATGCACAATGATGGGTTATATGCACAGGGACGTCATTTCACAAAAATGTCAGGGCTAGCGGAAGTGACATCACACGACCCTTGACCCTCTGATGACATCACAGGAAGTGATGTCATTTGACCCCATCCCAAAGTGATATCACGGGAAGCCATTCACCCTTTGACAAAACAGGAAGTGGCATCACATAGCATTGTACACTACGAAAAATGTGGTTACGATATCATTATAATGTGATGTACATTTCATACAAGAATAGATCAGCATATGTATTATTAAGATCAGTGTGTATAGGCCCATATTAACAAATTTCTGTGACTGCAAGCAGACGTCCATGAGAAAATGATAATGATGTGTTATTATATAGCACTTACGCTTAAGCACTTTATATAGAAAAAATATACACCCAATATCACCCAACCTGTGTTGGTACTTATTTATCGACCTCAGAAGGATGAACGGTTGCGTTGAGGCGTTTAAGAACAGACTAAATCAGTGACTCACCTCCTGAAGTGTGCCTGAAATAAACCTTTAATGAGTCTAGCAATTATCGTATAGAATTCCAGAAAGACACATTATTTGGTATTCTTATGCTTTCATATTTAGGGTCACTTATTTTTCTTCTTTTTTTAAGGGGCCTGAACAAGAAAGCCAGCCACTCCAGAAGTAAAGAGCCACATGGTGCATGGTGCTGGCCACAGCCCAGGAGCTTGCATTACAAAACAAAAACAAAAAAACGTTTTTTTAAGAGGTCGCAAGGGAGACCTCAGAGGCTGCAGTTGCGATCTCTGGCGACCCCTAAATGACGTCCCTGTATACGCATCAGAGTTGGGAGGATATCAGTAGACACCAAAGGCCCAAATCATAAAGCTTTTTTCTGATGACAAGTACATTTGTGGGTGAAAAAATGTGCAAATTGCAGGTGCCAGACTATGCGCCTGATGAACAGTGAATATGGGAACATACGACTGAGCATGTAGAAATATGCGTGCGTGAACTGGGCCCTGTGCATGTAATTTGCGCATATGCAATTATGCAGCTTGATAGGTAGGGCAGCGGTGGACCTCCATTAACACCCAATTTGCATGCACAAATGGTAATGGCTGGGAATTGCAAATGAGGGCGTCCTAGCTAAAGTCTCAGGTTGAGCATTACAATGAAGGCACTTGAGTCTGTAGCCATCATCCCTGCATTGGATTTTCTGTAAATTCGTTTTGGGGGGTGGGAAAATCTACAAGACCAAATGTTCCGTTTTAATACATTTTTCCTAAACCGTTGTCACTTTCCTGACAGTTTATTGCCACTTTGAGATAAAAATTTGAAACATTTATTTTCACTTTTTGACTTCTCGTTTTAAATTCAGGTCCCAGGGATGTGTGCTTGGTGATTTGCTCCTTTCTGTGAATCAGGTCCATTTGCGCATGCTCAGGGCCTAATTCATGGAACGTTTAGCATGGCGCGAAGTGGCTTTGCACTGCCACCAAACACGTTGAACCAGGCCTATTTCTGCAGAGCAAAGTCACTTAACGTGATGTGCTCACGTTACGTGCGTTCCCCGGGTCACCATTTTCACGCCACTGCTTGGGGCATAGTGGGGCGTCTGGTGCAGTGTTGCCATGTCCAGATATAATAAGCGACTTTGGGCTTGTGCGTCACCAAAGTCTCTTATTTATTTTTTCTGGTCGCTTGTTGCGGGGTTTGTCCCCTTATAGTGTTACTTGGCACTTATTGTTGTGCTTGTATCCTCATAAGCACAACAATAAAAACAGTTCAGTTGCCCCTGCAGCTAAGACCTGCCCCTTCTCCCATCCCATCAGAATGGAGCGCACATAACTACTACTGATGGCCCAAAGCTTTCGTGCCTGCATTCTGATGGGCGGGGAGGTGCGCTGGGGTGTGGGTAGTGGGTGTGCATTGTAGGCAACTTTGTCTCTCTGCAGGTGTGCGTGTGTCTGACGATTGGAGGGATAATGGAAGAGTCCTGGGAAATGCCAAGAGATGGGTCTTTGTGCACAGCAGCTGCAGTCTCATAGTTAGGGGCAGTGCTTTAAGTGGGCCTGTCTCCAAAAAGTGGAGCTCAGCTGGGGCCCCCGGCCATGACCTTGGCCGCAACCTCGACAGGACATTTGCTTGCCGCCATAATAAAGATAGGGTGGAGCAGCTATGACTGAAAAAAGCACCAGCGCAATGCTGTGGCTGCCATTTCTGAAGGAAAAGCAAACTGTAACTTCTGTGCAAGGTGTTACCAGAGGAAGTTACAGTCCTCAGCCATGAGCCTGGTTATTTATTTATTTATGACATGTTTGTCGGATACATGGATCCAGATTAATTCTTTTATTTATGCAATGTTTGTCGGATATCTGTATCTGACAAACATGGCATGAATAAACAAATATACAGGTATCCGACAAACATTGTATGAACAAATAAATACCCCTATTAACATTGAAACTATCCCGCACAATGCAACCACCCAACTGCTTTCAGAGGGGAGCTGCAGGAGATGTGCCGGGTTTGGTTCAAGTAAAAGAAAACATTGCTTACGGCAAACAAAAATCGGCAGGTTTTAAGAATGAGGTTGAAGGACAATCCGTTGGTTTAAACCAGGATTTCCCCACAGATGATCTGCTCGTTGACCATTAGCTAGAATCATTGCTCTTCTTAATGATTCTTGCACAGTCCTCCTCTGCATGAGCTCAGATCGCAGTGCAGACTAACATTGCTGTTGCTAGTTTAGGTGCACAGATGCCTGGCACGGTTTGCTCCCATGTACATGTGCTGCCGACCATCCTGTGTACTGAGCATTTGTGGCCATCAATATAAATTACATGTTACTTTTCAGGCAATGTTAGTATACATTCTGATAATTTGAAAACACTGTTTGTGGATTTGAAAATACATATGTACACCTATTTCTGCATGCGCAAACAGCATTTGCACTTTACAAAATGTTTTTATATACCGCTGTTATGGTTCTTTTCCATGCAAAATGAACGCATATCATATAGAAATTGAAATATAGGAAGCATATTTTCAACATCATTAGAGCCAACAGATCATGTACTCAGCCTTGATATATCACAGATCTCTATGCTGATAATTTGAAGCACTGTACATCTACCCTCTTTACTACATGGTGTCGTGCACCTGTTGAAACATATCAGAGCCCCCTATCGAAATCAAAGCCTACATACTGGGCTCCATACCTACATAGTGAAGTAACTCATCAAGCTGCCCGCATTGGGCAAAACAGTGTGCATCATATTCATCGAACAACAGCACATTGGTTGGGTAGGAGTTACTTCTTAACTGCAGGGTGTAGTTTGGGAGTGGCGTGTGCGCCCTGGGGCGGGGGAGGGGGTAGCTTTAGTGTTTCGCCCTGAGCACCAAATGGACTAGAAACTGCTGTGCTTCTACAACACGTGCTTTTTGTTTGCGGGGTTCAGTCCCTCAAACCGACATTCCTTGCAAATGATTGTGTAATTTGTGTGTTCGTGCAGGTGGAAATTGCACCTTCTGCATTTTGCATGAGGTAATGTACATCCCCAGGCTTGACATTGAAATAGCCTATCTCCTAAGAGGCACTCCCTCAAGAAGCATGCCCTGGCACATTCGCTGGTTTCGGGCACTGCTGAACCTGTTCTATGCTTCATGAGTAGAACCTGTTCTATGTCCACTATCAATTCTGCACCAGGAAACCATTCTCGGATGGTAGTCTGCAAAGCATAAACAAGTATCCCAGTGATCCTCGTGTCATGGCTGATGCACAGCCAAAAAAGTCAGACTTCTATAAGTCACAAGAATATTGAAAAATGCTTAACATAAGGATACACTTCAAACAGTAAAAGTACAGGAAAACAAAACACTGTTCTCTCAAGCCCCAGACTGCCCAGATTGACAGCAGAGGCACCCAATTGCAACCATGGCACACACAGAATGTTCACCTTTCAATAAATGAAAGTGACACAAAGATAAATAAATAGGGACAAAGATACATCACTCTAGCAGCTGTGTATTCATACACATTTGCAATACGACACTGTCCTTACCAAAAGTTTGTTCTTAACTAGGTGTTCATAAAGTCACATCTGTGAGCCCAATCCTAAAAGGGACGGGAGAGGGATGAGCTTTGAAATGCACCTCAGTAAATGGTTTTAGGATTCAGACAGGAAGAAGGGAAGGGCAATATTCTTGCTCTGGTTAGCATAGAGCTACCAAAGCCCTCCTTTGGGGCAGGCCATGGCTGGCGGGAGAGGAGAGTGTATTGGTGGATGGTTTTGAATGATACCAAGAAAGGTCAACAATGATGAGAGCATAAACACAATTCTCAACACGGAGCATCTGTGGGTCATCAAACATGAGCGTGATCATTGATTTGGGGGCGTTTGGAGGGGCAGAAACCGGCCAGGTTGTCAATGAGGAGGATATTATCCTCCAAGTAGGATTAATCTTTTGTTTACCTCCAAACGATTTACAGGAAAAATGAGATCAGAGTTTGGGCACTAGTTCTTTGGAGCAGAGGGGGACTGCAAGGATATTTTTTACATAATTATTTTGTCCACTGCTTGTTTGAAGGCTCGATGCACAGATCCTGGGGTGAAAGGGTGGGTGGGGAGTTGGCAAAGTTGGTTCGGGAAGGGGCATTGGAATAGGGCAGATGGGCATGGATCAACAGTGGTGTTTGGATTGCTGTTGGGAGAGAGTACCTTGGGGAAGTCAGATTTTGGAAAGAGTTTGAGAGGGTGTGGCAGGGCAACTGTAGTGTGATGGAGGTGTGTGATGTTAGGTGATGCGGATGCAGAGAAGTCACCAATGTTGGAACAAGCTGCTGCTAATTCGCCGGAAAGAGTTTGAGAGGGTGTGGCAGGGCAACTGTAGTGTGATGGAGGTGTGTGATGTTAGGTGATGCGGATGCAGAGAAGTCACCAATGCTGGAACAAGCTGCTGCTAATTCGCCGGAAAGAGTTTGAGAGGGTGCGGCAGGGCAACTGTAGTGTGATGGAGGTGTGTGATGTTAGGTGATGCGGATGCAGAGAAGTCACCAATGTTGGAACAAGCTGCTGCTAATTCGCCTTCGGAATAAAGTGTGGAGCTTGACTTTCAGAGCAGAGGGCAGTGTATGGATGGCGTGAGTGTTGCGGCTGTGGAGACTTTAGAGATGATTTTTAAGATTTATTTTAATGTGTTGTAGGTACTGGGGGCCCAATGACTCCTTGTGGTCATGCGCCTTTTCTGGAATTTGTGATTTGTCATTTGTTGGTTTGCAAATGTGAGTGGTTTGAAAGGGTGCCTAGCTCGTTCAAGTGAGCAGATTTGAGTTTCTGATTGGGAAATCTATCGGTGAACAATATGGCTTGGTGGTCCTTCAAGGAGAAATGTTTTTAAGGTCAATCCTGTCCATAGAGAAGGTGACGATAGATAGAGGACTGACTAGTCTAGTGAATAGATTCGCCTTTGTTGGGGAGCAGTGTGAGGTGCTTTGCTCAATGTAAGATGGTAAACAATTCAGAACAGTATTTTTTTGCCAGGTTATATAAAAGACTAGGGTCAGTAGAGCTGAAGATGGCGGGAGGGGGGGAGAAAGTCGTACCAGTGTGGGAGGTGGCCCAGTAACATTACAATTCAGAACATTAAGACGAACGTCAAGGATGTGGCCATTCATTTGTGTGTGTGACATCCAACATGAAACTAGATGTTTTAGGGCTGTGCCTATGAAGGTGCCGCCTCATCATATGCACTTGTTTACTCCCTTTGCATATTTGCGCAAATACAGGCGCAGGTCTGGGCATTTTAAAGCACATTCCGAATTCACAAATGAGAATCACTTTAAAATGCTCACAAACGAGAGTCACCCCCCTGCCATTTTTGAAACACGCACTGGGCAAAGCAGACATATTGACCGGGTAATCGTTATTGACCCCGTAGGATTTTCTTTTGAAGGGTGACAGCCACAGGGGGATGGACATACATTTTGTCCCCTGGTCATTTCACTGAGAAGGGCCCTTTAATGGACCTTCTTGCTGAAACACCCTCTCAGCAGCCATGTTGTTACTGGTAGCCTGTCATAGATTAGTATTGGGAGTGTGCTCCTGTCACTAATGTATGCAAGGTGCTGGACAGTGTTTATCTGTGCTACAGCATAGCCCCTCCAGAAATTCTCAGGTCACCTTTGTGAATAAGGAGACTTGAGCATTTCTGAAATCAGTGCAAAGGAAACGAGCACATTTTCTGCACACCTTTCATTCGCGCTGCTTTTTGTGACCCTGGATACACAATTCAAATAGGGGATGAGTTGATGGATGGAAAGGGCCAGGAAAGGCTAAGCAGAATCCCAGAGGGCAGCAAATGGTCAGAGTGTATAAGCTAAGGGAGATATGCGGTCAACACTGAAACAGCATGCTTTCGTTGGGCAGGCCACATCACAGGAGATGGCTTCTTTGGATGGAGGACTGCCAAAGGGTCTATTGTTGTGGAGGATGTCGAGTTATGGTTACACCATCTCAGAAATCAATGGGATTAAAGTATCCATGAGGCCGGTTAATATTAGGCAAAGGCTGTCCACAGTGTTATACTTCAGGAGATTGTTGCCTACAAGAGCTTGTTTGTCTGTTGAGCTTATGCAGAGAAGCATAGAGTTCAAGCAGCCATGGGGTGACTGTTTAAAATGTCAGGGAGAGCGTAGGAGAAGAGAAGATTGAGCTCTGGAGAGAGCATGCTGGGGATAAACACGGATGTGCCGACCAGGTTTGAAAAGGGCCTCTTTTTGAGTGGGAAATTAGAGGACCTTGTCAAATGGGATGGCGTGTGATGAGTGTAGGGTATTTTGTGGAGATTTGGGGCCTGACGGTATTTTATTACCGCCGAAAAATAACTTAGCAATAATCACTCTTTGTATTCAGATTTGGCCATGTGCAACAATAATACAATGGACATGCATTATTTCAGCACCCAGACCTGCATATTTGGTATACGTGGTTGGTGGTATTTTGGTGAGCATAATTCCCTTGTTTTATTTGTGGCCCCAATGTCCAGAATCCCTTATCTTTGCTTAGATTTTTCGTGTGATCACTAGAGAGACCTCAGACCTGCATTCTAGGAATACCACATTTCCAGTGATAGTGTTGGTGCGCCACCATGGGCGAACTCACTGACTTATTTACGACAGAGAGCCATATGTGGTAGTCTTGTGGTAATTTCCACTACCTTGTATACGGTAGGGAGCTATGTTCAGAGAGTCTCTCTTCCCGTTGGCTCATGTACCTCCAACAAGTTATGCTACAGTTACTCACAATTATTCATACTGATTCTGACATACACACATCTGTCTTAAAATGACCATTGCACTGTTTAAAAATCTCCCCACATCATTGGCATTGTAATGGTAAATAGAAAATAAACCACCCGTCTGTTTTCAAATATTTTCTGTATTATAAAAGTTGCATTTAGACATGATCTCATTCTTTACAGAAATAAATAAAATGGTACAGTAAAAGCATTTTCTATGTCACACTGCAAAGAGCGTGGCGGAGAACAGAACTCAAATTGCAACATTGGTATTTGATTAAGACACGCACAGGAATCCTACACTGACTGCATATTTTCGTGCACACACCCGGCTCCCACGCTTAGGTAATTACCTTATCTGAGTGTTCTTCAGTTGTTCTCTTTGTGAATGTGGCTCTCTTGGATTAACTCCAGCAAAAAGGAACGCTTGCCTTCTCAAGCCGGGGTCATTGCCTGGAATTCTCAGCTTTTTCAGATAGGAATGCCTCAGCCAGTGGAAAGGTTTTTCTTTCAGCTCTCCCCAGTCTCGACTGCAGCAGGACACCGGAATTTGCATTCAGTCAGGACCCCACAGCCAGGTCTTCTCCCCAGTAGTGCAGAAAGATGTCTGCCTGTCTTTTTCCCTGATACTGCCCACTAAAACTTTCCTCTCAGCCCTCTGTATGACGTGTCCCAATGAAATCCATCATCTCTCATCCTCCTACTCTTCAACAATAGCTTCGCTTATACATTTGCAATTGTTGCAAATCTGACTTCCTCCTTCCTGCAGTTACTGTGCACAAAAACACGGAGAATCAGGCAGAGAAGAGAAGAGAAAAATCTGCACACACATTTAAATGGTTTTCAGAGTATGCCTAATTCTGCAGTGGAGAACACATTTTATTAGTGAGTTATATTAAAATAAGGTTTTATTAGTCAGGTTAATGGTTAATAGGTTAGCTGTTAATTTTCAAATGTGTCTCTAGCAATATAGGCATTTCAGGTGAAAAATAGTGTGCATTTTTAAATGAACACGTGTGCTTTTAACTGTAAAAATAGATTTGCATCTTATATGTTAAAATCGTTTTTGACTGAATAGTCTGTCTTTCCTTGTTAATCTGCTAACCCATATAGCAATGCACCGCACCCTTGTGGTGGTGGTGCTGCAAAAAAAATGTTGCTACTTGTGCAGTAGCGCTGTACTCTGTGCTGTTTGCTAAATATCCTTACAGAGGCAGAAGTAGGGAGAGGTGACCATTTTAAGTGGTTTTAGCATTATTGTTCAACAGGAGACAGGTATTTAGGGTGTGGCTACTTTGTGGATGAGGAGACGCGTACGTGGTTTATAAGAAGCCTGAGAAGAGAGCAGTTGGGTAACGGGTGTAAAGAAGGGTGGGGTGGGTGGTTGCCATTGTTAGTCATTCTAAACACTGTTTAAAGATACATTTTTTTTAAAGGTGCTTCTCCCAACCACCCAGGAGACACCCAAGCCACAGTCTCTCCAAAGAAAGGTCTAGCTTCACGAGCACTCTTTTCCCATGAAAGATTTTTACCTGAGGAAGGACACAGTCTGAAACATGTAGTGCATGCAACATGTTGATCAAATGTGGAAAACAAAGGTTAAGATCACAAGCAGATAACTGCTTTGAAACGTGACAAAACATTAGAAAAGAAATCCCAACATTATTTTTTGCCTTCATGAACAAGGTGGATTCACTGCACATCATTTCAATTGGTTTTGCTGCTGCAAAGACATTCCTCATGGAAGAATCAGAGGCAGGTGTTTAAATTGAGTTTCCCCAAGTTGGATCCCAGAGTGGTATCCATGGACTTTCACAGTGCACTGTAGCTTGTAGTCACTGATGCCCTTTGCCTTTTTTAGGCTTTATATATGTAGTCAAAATGTCGGACCACATCTGGCCCAAGAGCTTCACTAGCTGCAACTTGGTCAAAACAAGAGGACATATTACAATCGCGCTACTTTTGGCTATTACTGTAGCTTTGAGTGCTGAGACGGGCAGACTTGGTCAACATCAGCCTGCCAGCCAAAGTCATGGTGGGCCTGAGCGAAGGGGGTCAGATTCGAGATTGGCAAGTCTGCCCCCTGTCGATGCACTTAAACTATTAGCACCCCAATACTCCCTCCATGGCGCTAATATCTTCTTTTGCTTTAAGCAAAATGGCACAAAATCAAGAGCACAAGTCTGGTTCCCTATGGAAGAAAGACAAAAAGATGGATGCTGCGTAATGCAGAAAATGGCGTAAATCCCTTTTTTTAGTTATTGGCAAACATCTCGCGAGAAGGGCGCAGAGCGTAGATTGGGAATAAGCAATGGGCAACAAGTAAATAGGTTTAAAGGGAAGGAAGGCAGGGGGTGGGGGATATGTATCGGAAAGGGTGATGGGGTGCAAGGAGCATAGACAGGGGTTAGGATGAGCAGGTGAGGGAAACAAATTGAGGAGTAGGGAGAGGTGCAGGCAGTCCATGGAAGAAGGCAGGCTCTTTTTGTATCACCTTATCAAGCCTAGATTCTAACCAATGGGACTGTGCAGCACCTCTCCTCAGGGTGCTCATTGTTTGTTCACTAAAAACACAGGAAACAGGGAGAAATGATGTGTGGAGTTATTTAGAAGAGATTGAAATCATTGAAGTATTTGATACATTTGTACTGCTTCTATTTAGAATTGTTCTACAAAATGACAATTTCCATGTTCAGAATACCTTTTATAAATATAAGGCAACCATTGCATTGGGTGCACACTGGCCCCTGAATACACTTATGTACTCATGAATCAGAGTGAGTACAATCAATGTTAATACATGAAATGCAGCTAAAAAGTGAAGCCTCCTGGCTCAATACATCAAAGTTATTTTTTATAATTTGGACACAGTCGCTTGATTACCTAATTTGCTTTACTGAAGGGACACCTATTTTCTTTAAACATGCATTAAACCTACTGGTTGAAATTCATATGATTTCTACATTCTCTGACGCTTAAAAGAAGATTATTTTAATCTCAGGCCTGGAGGATAAAACACATTATAATGCAAGATGATATTTTTGAACAAAATGCCCAAGAAATAACGAAAAAATGTACAAAGCAGGGTTATCCTCAGAAACTATCATTGGCTGGATCAATCAAGTTTTTTCTCTTTGATCTGGAGAATTGAGAAGTAAAACTTTATCACAGAATCAGTCCGAAATGGATATATCTAGAAACTTTTGCCGAGTGAACATTCTTGATTAAATCAATGATGCTGAGGTTTTGGCCAAACATCATGCATCATAGTGATTTTTAAAACACTGTAATAAGTGCACTCCTGCTTCCTCCTTAGGGAATGCACATAATTTACATTAATGATTTTTGACAGCTGAGCTGTTGACTGTACATGATTCCAAGTGACACTTTTCTACATTGAAGAACTTTAGTTTTTCTCTGCTTCAGTTGCCCTGTATGGGGCAAACTAATTACTGGCACCCATACAGCTGAATCACGGACAGGGTCCCATATACCCCTGTAGATTTATAGATTCGTGCAACATTGATTGTTATTGTCATCAGGGTATTTATTGTGGGTGGGCCTAGCTTCGAGAAGCTATGGTCTGCTCTACAAGTTGCAGGGGAAGCAGACTGCGAAAGAAGTAGGTTGCAAGGGATCAATGCACAGAAGAGGGGACTGGCAATGAGGGAGGGGCGGGTGGGCATTTGGGCAGCAAAGGATCTACAAAAATCAAGGGAGGAGAAAGGGGAGAGCATATCGGCCTGTCTCAGGTTAGGGGTGAAGGGGGCGACCTAGGTGTTAAGGAGGAGCCATTGAAGTTGAAGGTCTTCAGCTCCTTCTTTGTCTAATATGTCGGTATCCAATGATAACGTCTCCTGGAAAAAGGTTGCCAGGGGGTGGCATTTCCCCAAATTTGCAGTCCCAAGAAAATCAAGCACTTTGCCTAAATATTCTGGGACTGGAGTTAGAATAGTAAATAATACCCGTTCTAGAATATGTGGGGGAAGGCTTTTAGGGGTTCAGGGAAAGAAATCACCTACCTGGTAATTTCTTCCCAAGGGACATTTTCGCATGGAACCAATATATCATGTTGTTAATTTATTGCCATGCCCATGATATTGGACGTTTGATATTGAGGCAGCAGAAATCCTTAAAGATCGCATCACTGAGATAAAATCTGCGAATAGGCAGTGTGCTGAATGCCATTGCTGGCCCACATTTGAAGAATTTCAACATGCTGGGTAGGATTATATTTTAAGGTTTTTGAAGATACCCAGGAACATCCCCGAGTTGGTGTTTGCACTTTAAAGGTGCAGCATCTTGCAAATGATTGGACTTCATATTTAACTAGTTTACAGCCATTTGAGGTGAAGGATTATACATCTTACATCTTTATAAATGATATCCTGATGGCTGGATATGTAACTATGAAGACAAGTATCAACACAATACTTTTGACTATGTCGAGCTCACAGTTCACATGGAACTTCAGTGCTGGAATTCCTCATTAAGCCAAGTGGCATGTCAGTAACACGTTTTTGGAGTTGAAGGCTTGTATTATTTGGTGAGTGACATCTTTAAATGATACCTTTATAATTTAGTAACTGTTAGTTAGATTTGATGCTTCATGGATAAATCTTGGATAATAATGTATTTTTCAATGGCAGAAATGTGTCTGTTTAATGAATGAAACTCATAGAAACATGTTACACTTGGAATAACAATGGCTGGGGATGGAAAGAATGATTCCATGTTGCATTTTCCATCCCAGTTGGATATTGTTTAATAAATTACATAATTTGAAGAAAGGGTCACTCCCTCTTTTGTGGCCGGTCCTGTCTTGCTGCCATAGTGCTGCAATAGAATGATGCCTGGGCTCCACCCATTGGACAGGATAACCCTGGCAAATGGTAGATCCTACCCACCCACCGCCGGAGGCGAGTGCACCCGCTATCATGCTGAAGAAGGTGCTTTACCATTCAGGCAGGTGCTGTACTTCAGCTTCTGCTGCTACCATCTCTTCTAGCATCTCCTGAGTCTGCTCTGGCTCTGAACCCACCTCCAGGTGCACTGCACGAGTGGGCAATCACTGAGTGTCTGAGTGCAGAACACGATCAACAGTTTATACAAGAGAGTGATCCTTACCTTAACTATAAGGAGCACAAGTCAGTCTCATTACATACAGATGGTCCTGATCTAACTAAGTATAACCAAGTCTCATAAAATGTATCCAATGTTACTTAGCCTTACCCATTATGAGCCAGTCCCAGAAAATACAATCATCATTATTTAATCTTATCCGCTGACGGTCAATCTAAGTATATGTAGCCATTTTACCTTAACTTTGGTCAGTATGAGTTGATCTCTTTTGACTTAGTCATCCCGACTTCAACCGCACCCATTAAACATTTTGTATGTACGTTAACCTTATCCATTATGAGGCTGTCTCATTACAAATAACCCTTTTGCCTTATTCTCACCTCACATAGGTCAGGCGTGTTACATGTAGCCATGTTACCTTAAAATAACCTATAATGTGCCAGGCTAAAAAAAAAAACAACTGTCCTTATTATAATCGTAGCAACTAGTAGCAGTCCCACCAAATATAGCCTTCATTACCTGAGTCTCTGCTCTACGGAAGCCTGGACACCAGTGTTTTGCTGCTTTGTCCATTATACAATGCATCCATTCATGCATTCATTGATGCATTAATCATCCATCCATTCATTCATGCGTTCCTATTCTGCTGATTGCTAGTTTGTCCATTCATCATTGCATCCATCCCTTCAGGAATTGTTGCATTCAACATCCATCCATTAATTCACTCATTGGTGCATTCGTCATCAATTCGTTCGTTCGTTCGTTCGTTCGTTCGTTCGTTCGTTCGTTCGTTCGTTCGTTCGTTCGTTCAATCGTTCGTTCGTTCGTTCGTTCGTTCGTTCATTCATTCATTCATTCATTCATGTATAATCTGATGGAGGTTAGTTTATCTATTCACCCATGCATACATTCATTCATCCATTGGTGCATTCATCATCAATCCATTAATTCATTCATGAATGTATAATCTGGTGGTCGTTAGTTTGTCCATTCACCCATGCATCCATTCATTCGCTCATTGGTGCATTCATCATCAATCCATTAATTCATTCATGAATATATAATCTAATGGTCGCTGGTTTGTCCATTCACCCATGCATCCATTCATTCACTTATTGGCGCATTCATCATCCATCCATTCATTTGTGCACCCATGTATGCATGCATTCGTGCTTGTTTTCACTGCGTGTCCCAATTAAGTTGCAGCCGCTTCTACATCTGAATAAGAATGCGACATCCTCTCCTCCCATGAAACCGTCTGTGACGTGCCTCCCTAAAAAGTTGCGGCAAACTCTTTGAGGTTTTGTCAACGAACTCTGAGCGTCTGCTATTAGCATTCAGTAATTAATTTTGACAAATCGATGACACTACAGCACATGCCAGATGAAAAATGCAAAATGTCTTGGACCAGATGTCAGCGGTAATGTGCTTGGAGATGCAGTCGCTTGTCAAGAGATGTTTGCTGAGGACCGCAGGCGCTGGCATCAGAAGCTCAGCAGAGCCTGCTTTAATGCGCAATCCTTAGGCAGAGCCAGCCTCAAACGTTTGGGAGGTGGAGGGGATAAAGGGGGAGGGGCTGAAGGACATTTAAAAAATGGGTCCCGAGTCATCAACCAATTCCCCTCAAAGTGTCTGCGTGCCCACTGTCAATGGTGTCTGTGCTGTGTACACTTTGGCCTGGGTAGCCCCCAGCATACATCTGCTGTCTCTCTGCTTCCAAACGATCAGAAGGGAAGCACAGGGGCTTTTAAGCTGCTGAGAATCAGGGCAGTGAGGTCACTACAGGTCCCAGCATAGAAAGTAAACCTGTATCCACACCCCACCAGGAAGAGGATATGTGGCCTGAAGGTTACACATAGATTGTTAAGTGCATAAACCCACTGGGCAGTCTTATAAAGTATCCACACTGGGACTTGAAAAAGACACATGAATGCACTCTCTTCCTCCGACACCAGGAGGAGGAACTGTGTTTTCTTTCATCCTTTCCTTGATCTATTATGCCTTCCTTTCGCACACTATATCCATCTTCCACCCCAATTTTGAGGATAATAAGTTTCACAACGAGATGCTAGCCATCGGGACGTCTCAGACATCCACAAGCTGAGCAGAGCACTTAACTCTTTGCTCATGTAGTAGCAGAGCCCCTCGGGGGATGGAGAATGGCGAATCTAATTTGCACGTTCAAGGGACTACCACACAGGACTAAAAACTCCGATAATCTTATCTGACTGTTAATATTGTGTCAGATGTAATGTGTGGATTAGTTATAACAATCCCCACTTTAGGCATTTGTTATTGATTATAGAGAGGCATTGGTGTCGATGGGCATTAAAGTTTATCGGGACAGAGAAGCTCAAATGTGCCATTTACAGGATTCCTGGCACGATTCCCTATTGTCTGATAAGGTTTTCAGTGATTATTGGCACTCTACTCTCGGGAGGTGGTTAATGCTAGGGAAATGCCCAATAAAACCCTCCCAGTTAGGGCAAAGTCAGTGGTAGAATAGTGTAGGGACACAAAAATGCTAGGGCAGTTAATGACGCCCGCATTGTGTGGTTGTATAGATTTTATTCTGCTTCTGAGTCTCTAGTATCGAGAGATAAAAAAAAAATCTCTCAGATAAAATTGATATCCTAGAATTAGTCATGAATTAAAGTGAAGCTTGAGCCTGGGGAGTGGCTATTCTTTTAAGAAACCTATGATGTTATTTGTCTACAAGAGACCTGGTCCAAGGGTGAGTTTACCCTGGGTGACTATAATAGCTTTTTATTATTATGCTGAGAAAGGGTCCAGGGGAAGGCCCACCCGGGTTATTTCCACTTTGATAAAAGAAAAAGCTCCCTCCATCTTAAGCCAGAAAGAGTAAATCTGGGGTCCAAAGATGTTCTTTAAGAGGAGTTGAGGATCAGGAGGAATGGTTTATAGCAAATGTTTTTCCCCCCAGATATGGGCACATCCATTGAAGAGGTTGTAATGAAATTGACCAAGGCCATTTCCAATTATAGAAGTAGCCTTACTCCTATAATTATGGGGGATTTTAATGCTAAATGAGGGTCTCCAGGTGCTGTATGAGGAGGCACAGCTAATTGAAAGAATATGTAATATACTCCCTGGAATCTTAAAAACCAAAGACAAGATCGTAGGGGAGCTGAAATTGACTCATTCATGGTTGATCACTGTACTGTTGAACCCAATGGTAGAGGTAAGGGGATAATCCTTCTAATTGCACCTTAGAGAGGGGTGACAGCTCACCTATTCTAGATTACAGCTTGGTAGTTTGCATTCCTTTCAGGGAATAAGGGATTTTAAGATAATCAAATGCCCAACAGCGACCACCTCCCCCTTACCATTGTGGTAAATCAGCCTCCAAGGTGAGCTGCAACCCCCCTACCAATGCAGTCCTATTGGATGTCCAGAAATGTGGGAAAACTCTTTTTTGAGAATATCCTGAAGCTCCCAGCTATAAGGCAAAGGTCACGGGTCTTCAGAAGGATCAACACCAGGGGAAAGAAGTTATTGGGAAATATAATTCCCTGATTGAGGACATCAGGGAGAGATGTCCAGTAAGGGGCAACTCCGGTTGGGGACGTGAACACACTCCCCATGGTTTGGCAAAGACTGTAGAATATTTAAGTCTCGGTGAAATAAAACTGTAAGATGGGGTGGATGAGTAGGTTGTAACTTTTTATACTTAAAAAAAAGAGTCTAAAACTCTTTGGAAGGACATAAAAAGATTGCATTTTGGAAAATTCTGGGATATGCTAGAGGAGGCAGTTCTACATAAAGATGGTAAAAGATTTTGGAAATTGGTGGCTGAAGGTTTTGATGACCCACAGGGAGACCCAGGGGGAGTCATTTCATCAGAATCCAGAAAGTCTTTTTTCAGCCTGGTATAGAAGAAGATGGACAAGTTTGTACTTATAGGGGGGGAGGGTATTGTCTTTTTCGAGGGAGCATTTGCCCTTTCTAGTAAAACCATGTCACTAGGAAGAGCCTAGTGACATGGTTTTTGCTCAGATGTGTGCAAATGGGTTTGGGAATGGTGAACCCCCCATGTTTACTCAGCTTTTCATTAGATGGAGTTGCACCTAACTCTTGGAGGTGGAGTCTAATTATCCCGAGCTTCAAGAAGGGTTCAACTTCTTAACCCAATTGCTATCGCCCAATATCCTTTTAGATACAACTAATACACTTTTAAATAAATACTTAATGTATAGACTAGATGAATGGGCCTAGAATAATGATATTTTGAGTGCCACTCAAGCAGGGTTTAGAAAAAGATTCTCCACCCAAGACCAATGTTTCATTTGGAATGTTTTAATTGAGAAATATTGCAAGGTTAGAGGTGGCAAGCTTTATGTGTCATTTTTGGACGTTGAAAAAGGCTTTTGACTCCATAGACAGGAACATCCAATGGAGGAGGATGGGAGCAATCAAGGTCCTTAGTGGTCTTCTGGTCCCTGCATGTGTCTGTTGTGCTGATGCTTATGCAGCAGTTTAGTCCTCTTCCGAGAGAGGTTTTACAAAGAATTTGAAAACTAACAAGGGGTTTAAACAAGGATGCTCATTGGCTCCACTTTTATTTATTCTCTTTCTTACTGATTTTAGCCCTGAACAAAGCAGGTTAAGAATAGTCCCTCCTGTACTCTCAAGTGTGTCCTATGGATCCCTCCTATTTGCGGATGATACTGCATTATTGGATCTTACACCGGAGGGGCTTCAGAGAAGCTTGAAATATGCAGATCATTATTTTCGTACAAATGGCTTAGAGCTTAACACGAGGAACAAAAAAATAATGGTATTTGGAAAAAGTGAGAACAACTATTGCTGGACTCTAAAGGGCCAAACAATTGAAGTGGTGAGTTCCTTTTGTTAATTGGGGCTTGCTTTCAATAAGTCTGGAGGGCAGGCCTCGCATATCAAAGCAGCAGCTGCAAAACTGAAGCCGAGGAAGGCAGGTCTGACGAGGTTCTATCATAAATATGGGGCTCACTGTTTACATAAGGGTCTTGTAGTATATAAGGCTAAAGTAGGGTCACTGCTACCATATCGCAGCAAGATTTGGGGGTACGCAAAGTGTGAACACTTAGGGGTGGCCCTGAATAAACTGCTTAAGGAGTTAACTGGTCTTCCCCTGGGTACACCTAATACAGCAATTAGGTTGAAGCTAGGCAATCCAAACATACCTACACTGGCCAACCTTACAAGGGCAACTTTTCTATTAAAGACACATGTGTTGGGCCTAAGGAACCCCAATATCCACTTGGTGAGATGGTCTGTACTGATTGTAGCAGCAAATAAATTTGGTACAACAAGTGTTGTGCTGTTTTAAACAAGTGGGGCAAAGAAGGAGTGAAGGGACTGACTACAAAAGGATTTATTTTTTAATATAAAAAAAACAAACTGACGAGGAAGGCAATTTCTTTTGATAGAGAAACTGACAGTTAAGATGTATACGTTACCTTCCTTTGTACTGTATAAGGTCACCCGGCTTTTTTTTGAAGACGGAAGAGAAGTCAGTAATATGAATTCACACAAATACAGAAGACGTATTGTAATGATTATATTAAATGTACTCCCAATGCAAGCTCGTAACACCTGGGAAAGGGGGGTGGAGTCCACGAAATGTAATTGTGATATAGTAGCCAAGGAATATTTGGATAATTCATGCTTATTTGTCAGAATTGCCTGATCCGGCGAAAAAAGTGGTTTAGGTCCCATTTCCTAAAGATGAAAGTTAGAACCTATCAATAGGCTTTAACCTTCATAATGAACTGCAGCAGAGATGATTTTACTTTTAATCTGTATTACTAAGTACGAGAAGCTTTCCTTATTACGATTGCTCTAATGAAAAACTGTTCCTATTACTTTGATCTGGTTTTGATCTTTTAAGAGATAATTTATAGATGCTTTTACCATTTTATGATGGGGTAATTGAGATGCTGGAATAGTTAGACTAATTTACTAATTGTATTTTGTAATTGTGTATTTATTGTTATTGATCTAATGGAGAAATCTGAATAAAGTATTTTGAACTTGAACTTGACATGGTCATGGTGGGTATTGATAGCGGCAGAGGAGGCTACTCATCTCTACACTGGACATTTGTTGAGGGTGTCTGTAAATGAATGTTTACACGCTCTCTGCTCTCACAGGTGAGAGATTTGAAATCTTCATTGTGTAGTCCTGCCTGCTGCCGGGAACTTCCACAGTTGGGGAAGGTTTCCTTCCCTTCAAGCCACGGACTGTCTTCACCACTGGTTTCATTTTAGTATAGTCAATGGGCTATTTTACATGTAATGAACATATCTCAATGTTAGATCATTTAAACAATAAATCTTTGCAGCATGAAGTAGCAATACGTTAACAGTGTTAGATGATGGCATCTAAAATGACAATGATGAAGTGCCACCTATAAGCCAAAACGTATTGTTGCACTAAAACAACATTTTAGCCAAAATTATTAGTAGAGCCTAAGCAACACAAATGAGCCAAGACTCATCATGGTGCTAAAGAACCACCTATGATCAAACATGGTAATTATCCTATAGCACCAAAATGAACTAAAGTGCTGATGCAAGGACATGAAGCACAACATATGTCAAAACTAAATAGCCTAAGGACAGCTGAGGACTTGCACCCCCTAAAATGTCAGCACTCTCTACCTATGCTCTTACTTCAGAGGGTTGCACTGAAGAGTCATGCCTGAGAGAAAACTAAAATACAAATGGTAATAGAGAAATCATTAATTGGTGAATTGTGTAGTGTGTGTCCTCCTTTAACAATCAGATCTAATACCTACCTAAAAATGTCATTACTACCTGCAACTGATCAGCCATTTATTTTATTTTCTTAACATACATTACAAAGTAGAAGTTACACAGGCCACACTGCTCGCCAGGATCAACTACTTCTAAAGCCTCTGCTTGGGTCTCCCAAAACCTCAATCCCCCAACTCTTAACTGATCCACAAGAAGCTGATGAGGATGGCCTCTAAGGTCAAACTCAGTGATCATGCCTTCTCCATCCCAGAGGACATTGCGTTGGCTACCAGTGAGGGAATAAATGGTCTTCAAATGCCTGTTTATCTAACATTGGTTATAAATAGGGACTGGTCCTACATATTTCAACACCCTCCTCAGAAATGTTAACCCACCAAGACAATCCGAAGATATACCTCTTTGTGGCCAGCTACAAGAAAAACGACATTGGGGTGTGGTACCTCAAGCAGTGTTAGTGCCAACCTTTGGAATAATCTGGAACTGAAGAAATCCTTCTCAAATTCAGAAAACATCTCAAAATCTTTTTCTTCAAGCAAGCTTTCTCCTAAAGTGCCGTGGCTTGGATCCTAACCATAGGGGCTCACTCGAGTCATTAGTTTTATTGATTGGTTTCTGTATGACACACAGTTGACAAGACGGAAGAGCCACATTTAATTCCAGCAAATTATCCATACAGTGTGATCAAGGCAATCCACACGTCGCCTCTCACACACGTGCCAGAAAGGGATATGGCTGAATCTCTCTATTTGTTTGTAAACATAACTCATTGCAGGGAGAAGAAAGGGCAGATCTAGAGCACATGTACTAAGTTGCTGCTGACTGTACATATCCTGCAACTACATCTGTTTATTCTGTGTACTGACCTTAAACCCTAAATTTGATACAACAGACGTCGATAGAAAAACAGTCTAAAATTTGAGGGGATGTTGGTGAGTTTCTTTTGAAGGATGCTTCATATTTTATTAAAGCTGAGGTTCACACACTTTGGTTCTCAGGATGGTGTGGTCTACAACTACTATCAGCTCTCACCAGAATAGTAAATAATAAGGGATGATGGGAGTGGGTGGCCAGGACAACCAGAATGTCACAGGTTGCAGACACTTGCATTAAAGTGTCTTCTCCAGTTAATGTATACTCTTCACATTAGCCAATTGTGATTGTTGCTCTTTTCCTTGTATGGTTTTAGAAATAATGCAGTAAAGGTTTACAGGGAGGCAGGTCTGGAACCAGGAACCAATAACCATCACTTTGAAAACTGCCTTGAGCATTCACCACGGGCAATCTATAAGTTGGTTGAGTGGCCATTTGCCTAGTTCACCTTTACCAAAATATGTGTACTCTCCCCTAAGCATTGTGCTAAAGAAGGAACAGCGTCAATTCTGGGTAATGTGCACACTATCCATTTCTAAAAGATCCTTCATTCAATTATGCCATTATCCATGCCACGCGCTCCCTTTAAAAGATCTCACTTGGGATTTGCCCAGTTTTATCGAAATAAATGTCAGCTAAAATTCCATTTATAAAGATTGCAGTTTGATGAGTATAAAAAGGGAGAAAACAAAGATGAGTAGTTGGTGCGAGAGGGGCAGAAACATTGGGGAAGCTTGAACCTCCTCATAAGCATCAAGAGGAAAGGCAATTTGGTTAAAAAAAGGATTCAAACAATATTTAAGGGACATTGATCCTTCACTTGATTCTTCACTTTATCCCTCACTCGATCATGCTGTTGAAAGTTTGGAACTTTGATAGCAAATGCTTACATGTACTTCTAATAGGTGTCTGCCTATGTGCTTTGATGTGTCATGGACCTTCTTTTAGCATTTCAGGAGTTGGTTGAGAGTGGAGTGTGTCAGGAGTGTAAGCAATTAATCCATTGCTTTGCTTCATTCCTTTCCCTTACTGGAATTGATTGGGAAGAGCCTGTCAGGAGTGTTAGCAATGTATCCATTACTTTGCTTCTTTCCTTTCCTTTTCAGGGCCTGTTTGGTTGGAGAGTGTCAGGAGTGTAAGCAATTGATCCACTACTGTGCTTGCTCCCTTTCCTTTCAGGACTTGGTTTTGAGGAGTGTCTCAGCGGTGTAAGCAATTGACCCATTACTTTGCTTCTGTCCTTTCCCTTACAGGAGTTAGTTGGGATGAGTGTGCCAGGAGTGTAAGCATTTGATCCATTGCTTTGCTTCTTTCTTTTGCCTTTCAGGAGTTGATTGGGAAGAGTGTGTCAGGAGTGAACATGGGGTCCTACTGCATCCCATCAAGCTCTCTGGCATCTGTGAACTCTGACACTGGGACTAGAACAAAGGAACGGATGCCCGGATGTGATTTACAGCCAGCTTTATTTCAGGTTACAAGACACACTGGAAAGGCACACACAGTAATTCTGCTTTCCCTCCTTATATAAGCCTTTTTAAATTATGCAATACCTTCATTTAAATTCAGGGCTCATCCCTAATAAGAACCCTTAGCCAGAGAAAAGCCCTCTCTATCTTTTGATTGGGTGGCTTATCTGTAACTCACCAAGCCCACATTAGCTCATTATTGGCAACCACTTGCTGACTGACACATAGACTGATAAGCTTATTCTAGACCCAGACAAACACAATTACACATCCTTCAACTCCTGCCAAAAGCAATTTGTATCTGCTTCTCGAGGTCTTGCCAAGATTCAGTCAGTGTCTCATACCGTGGAACAACACATATAAGCTCAATTATGCTGCCAAGTTCTGCAGCTGTTCTGTTCAAATTGGTAGCTTTCCTTACCCTTATCTGATTCTTGTCTGCTTTCCTTACCAAATTCCGAATTTAGTCTCCAGGCTCAATTATTTCACAGTGAGATGCTGCCAACGACCTTCTACTGTATAAGCATGAGTCAAGCTTTTAGACACCATTTTGTTTTTGCCATTCATTTTCAAATATATCTCATTCTGTCTGTGCTACCAAACAGTGAGTCAATATTTACTTTTTAGCATATCTCAACTTCTATATCATTTTCAGAATATATTTTTACATATTCTTGATATGTGTGTAATACTTGAGGCACTCTTCACTTCCTGGGTCAATCTGACCGAAAATATGTGTTGCTCCACATGCAATTTTTTACGTAAAAATAAAAGCACTAGTGAACCCAGAGGCCCTTTCATTCAAGGTGACATGTCGTACTATGGATGGGATGGAGAATCATTTCTCAAACTCAATATTAAGACCGACACAGGAAGCTGGCTAATAACTCTATTTTAATATCAATTGTCTAAAACAGGGAGTATAATGGACATCAACAACGTTGTGCAGAATAATCTCAAAATAGTTCATGAAAAACAACACATTTATACTAAAAGCTTGTCATAAGTGACGTCAAACAACGTGGCAAATAAAGAAAACTTACGGGAGATTGTGGTGCGCTGAAGGGGAAGTATAATTTCTATATGGGACAGGATCAAGATTGGGACTCTACAGTTAGGTGGACACTGATGCCCTCCCCTAGAGCAAGTTATACTGCAAGTCATCTTTGACAATAATTAGAAACACAACACTTCATTGGTTCTCAAATACAAGGCGCTTTGTTCTACGGCCTTCTATAATTGGTTGGCACGCTTGTACCCTTCTGGAACATTTGATGCTCTAGTAGCACGTAAGCTGGTACCCCAGGTGCTGGTAGATGAATTTGACCGTATGTCCCCACCTAATTAGCCTGACATCTCTCATCACTCCTACCATCTGCCATGCACATTGTCTTTGAACTCGACCTTGTAGTAGTTTCTCGTCTCTGGGAATATAAGGAAGTGTGAACACTCGCTAACTTCAATATGGTGTACCATGCCTATAGTCTATTTTCACCCTCAGTTCACATGATCAGAGTCTGTGAATTTGCTGGTTATATAGCTATAATTGTCTTTAATAAAGAAACTTGGCACCCATGGTGTTCTCTCCTTGCAACTTATCGAGAGATGCCTCGGCTTCTCACATTTTACTGTTCTTCACAGCTGATAATCAGCTAACAACCCATCAAACTATAGACCCATCACTACAGTCCCTTTCTTGCTAAAAATCCTGGATTGTGCAGCCTACCTTCAGATACAGCAATATCTGGAAACAAATAATCTGCTAGGACTAAGACAATCAGGCTTCAGACACAGACATGGGACAGAGACAGCGCTTATCGACCTAAAAACATAAATTCAGTTCTTAAAAGATAAAGGCAAATCTGCCTTATCTTACTACTTGACCTATATGCAGCATTTGACTTGCCAAACTATAGAATACTATGTAAACACCTGTCATCTGCAGCACACTTCTCGGACCAAGCCAATGCTTGGATAGAATTATTTCTTAGGAACAGGTCCATGAGGGTCTTTGCTCCCTCTGCATCTGCCACACCCTCACCAGTGACTTGTGGGGTTCCTCAAGGATTCTGCATTTCCCCAACTCTCTACAATGTGTTCACTAAGCCTCATACCAGATACTCATACCTATCACCGGTGACTACACTGTAACAGTAGAACACTCAACGATATTTACAATACTATACAAATATGGATGGCAAATCTAAACAATGAAAAGACCGAACTGCTCCTTCTTTGATATCCAATCAAATTGAACAAACTAGGGACCTTATTTACCTCTTTTAACATCGACGGCAATACTATTAAAGTCACTAAGGATGTAAAAACCCTAGGAATCCATATCGACTCAGCACTCTCACTTACGAGACAAATGAATGTCTTTGCATTTTCCACTGCCTATACATGTAAGCTCATCACAGCCTGCCGTCCTTATCTAACTACAACTAATTGCATTTCAGTTGCAAGAGCATTAGTCTTCTCAAAGCAGTTGTAATGCGCTCTACTTGGGCACATCTCAACAAAATGCAAGTTAGGAAAAATAACGCTGTCCGATTGGCATGCAAAATCCCTAGGAAACAACATATCACAACAACTAGACATACCATAAAGTGGCTTAGTATTAAGCAAAGGATAGATCTGAAATCACTATCACTCACTCACAAGTGTCTCTACAACCAGGCGCCCACCTACCCATCTGACACTTTCTCACGACACACATTGATGCGACTTACCAAAACTGCACAAATGCATTGGGTTTTCACCCCATGATTTGACCAACAACGTGCAGCTGGAGTCAGTTTCCCAGTATTTGCTGCAAAGAAATGGAATGCACTTCCTATCTCCATAAGAAAGGAACCCTCCTTCGCCGATTTCCGTACAAAGGTGAAAAAGGAGTACCTGGAGCAGGACCTTGACCAGCCAGCTCTTTTAAAGTAAACCACCTTAACGACCTCCGCTCTTCAATTCCTTCTATAAGTAACTGCCTGTACATTTTTGTGCCTTATCTATGTCCATATGTATGGCCTGTTTTATTTCACTCCTGTGTAACCTGTAAGATTTTTTGCCTGTAAATTGTGTGCCTATCTATGTCCTTACGTACTGCCTGATTACTTATTGCTTGTGGAGCCTGTATGATTAGTGCCCAGTTGCCTTAGGTCTCGGCTTCGCTTTACAAATAAATAAAATACAAATACAAATAGAAAAGAAAGAAGAGAGGTAAGTACTGGTTCACACCACAGGGCAAGAACACACTGATGATCATTATTATAAGAGATCCCAGGTGAGTAACAGAAAAAGCGGCAGATAGAGACACAGTGTTTCAATTATGTAGCCATTTTCCCCCAAAGATAGGTGCAAATATGTGTAAATAGAGTAGCATGTAGATGCAATCATGGCCACCTCAGACAAACGCAGGATAAAGAAGAAGTCAGATAAAAGTTGAGTAACCTTTTTAATCTTTGATAGGTGGCAGGATGCCAACAAAGCTAGATTTAGCAACCATGAAAGAATTGTTTAGAATAGGCAAACAATGTAGATTCATGGTAAAATGAGAAGGCACATGGTAAGAATTGGTATGTTAGTCTAGAAAAACAGGGGTAGGCTAGATTAGTGTAGAAAGGTAAGGATGAGATAATGTGCAGCAAAACTTTTTATTTTGTCTAAAACAGGATGAAAACAAAGCACAGAAGGAAAATTACCATGGTCCAATGCGAATGGAAAGAAGATGGTGAGGGGAAAAGTAGAATGAAGCACGTGCAGCAAAGCAGAATGAACTATTTACAGCAGAGTAGATGAAGACTGTTCAGCTAAGCTGAGAAAAACCAAGAACAGGTTCAAATAGTGTCCAGGCCTTAAGAAAATTATTGAAATTTGTAAGTGCACCAACTAGTCAGGGGACGTATTTAAGTTAAATGGGCTAAAAAAAGGCAGAAACAATTCTAATGGACATTTTTTGTTAGCAGAAAGGAGAAAAAAAAGTTTAGGTCAGGAAGAAACTTGACCCACTTGTCAGTACCCGAATTACTTTTGTTTTTATTTTTATTTTCAACAGTGAACAAGGATCCCTGCTTGTACTGTCCTCTTCTGCTACGGATGTGCCTAGGAGATGAAGAAGACAATGACATGCCTTTTTAATTATTGTTTTAAAAAATGTGTTAAAATATTGTTAAGTATCTCTACATCTGAGAATGTCGATGTGGAGGAGTATGTTCCCTGAAGGGACATCCAATTGTGTAATGAAAAAATAAGCACATCAAAATAAGGGTGAAAATGAAGACAGGCAAATGTATTTATTGCCTAAAAACTGTTAAACAAAGGACTATGTTTATTGTAAGCAAACCAGGTCACGGCAATTAGACAAGCATACAGTAAAGTAAAAATGAATGAGTACGAAAAAGGGAGAGAATAAGTAGCTTTTGTACATAAAGAAACCAAAATGATTGTAGTTTTTTCTAGTAGGCAGGGTTGTTCAGAAAATACTACAATGTTTTTTTTTAGGAGGTAGGAGTGTGTGAAAGACACATCAGAGTAGATTTTTAAGGGTTGGGTGAAAAATGTTGATGATAAGAGACATATTTATTTTTCAAAGGAAACTGATTCCGTTTTATACTTCAGGTGGAGCGACCTATATGCATCTGAGGATTGACAGCTTCCGATCCTATGAGCAGAGAGAAGTCACTGAGGAACCCAACCAAATGCCCAGTTAAACTCACACTGGTTAAAAACCTGTTTCTGCAAAAGACTCCCCTATCATTGTGCTCCCTAGCTAAATGCTCCCTGGCGTTGACTTTCAACTGAACAATGAACTAAGAATCCAAATGCTCTGTGGAAAAAAGAGACACCAAAATGCGAAAGGACTGGTCTGTGAATTAAAGGGCCCACGGACTTGCTGTAAGGCAGCCCAAAAAAGGACAAATTGAACCAGACAAACACGGTTAAACCGAGATGAGTCGGGTGGAAGACGTGCAAGTGGAAGATGTATTAATGAGAAGAAAAATACATTGAAAATATGCATGTGCAAGACAATGGGAGCAAGGAAAACTGTTGTGGGGTGGGAGTGACGGAAAAAATGTGGAATATAAATCACATGTGAACAACATATGATGAACAGGCTGGTGGGTTATCTCAATGCATGACAAACTCTTGATTATCATAGTTGCTGCAAATGTATCTAAGGCATATAGTTAGTTTAAAGTTAATTGGGTAATAAGGTGGGATGCAGATAAAAGTAAACAAAGGTAGTCTGTAGGGACAAATACATGTTTGGATTAGGAGAGTATAATGTCTTAGTATTGACGTCTTAGAAATGTTTTAGGATACCTCTCAGCTTGAAATAAAATTGTTGTATAAAAAAGGTAATTAGGTCAGAGATGTGTAGGTACACTGAAAATTGAGGACGGTGGACATGGGTGTAGTGGTATGTATTGAGTAGATGACTAAATACGATACAGAGGAGGGAGTGTACAGGTATGAGTCCCCATTCTCCCTCAAACTCGATGTATTGGAGATAAAACCCCACCTCCTCAAAACAAATATAGATAACTTATCGGGTTGATCAATGACTCTAAGGGGGTAATTTATAGAATTCAGCGCACAAGTGGCGCACGCGGCTGGCGCACAGTGTGCGAGTGCGAATCCCTGCGCCAGCCGCGTGCGCCAAAATATATTTCCGCGCACAGCGTATTCATGGATTCCAGCCACCAAAACCAGCCGTGGCGCACAGTGGCGCAGCGACCCTGCAGCAGCGCCAGTTACGCCCCCAAGAACGCCCCTTGCGCAGGGAAAAGGCATCAAAATCCCCAATCCAGCGCAAAGGGCTGCGCTAACCCTGTAGCAGCACGGCAAACGGGGTACGTGTATCACTGGGGTGCGCGGGAAGTACCTCACGTTATTTCAGCTATGTACGTGTATTTCAGGGGTGCGCGGGAAGTTCCACACGCGATTCCATCAGGGTACGTGTAAATCAGGGGTGCGCGGGAAGTTTCACACGTGAATTCAGCAGGGTACGTGTATATCAGGGGTGCGCTGGAAGTTCCACACGCGAATGTCCTGGGTACGTGTATTTCGGGGTGCGCGGAAACTTACACATGTGAATTCAGCAGGGTACCTGTATTTCAGGGGTGCGCGGGAAGTTTCACACGCGATTCCATCAGGGTATGTGTATATCAGGGGTGTGCTGGAAGTTCCACACGCGAATGTCCTGGGTACGTGTATCTTGAGGTGCGCGGGAAGTTTCACACGCAATATCAGCAGGGTACGTGTATTTCAGGGGTGCGCTGGAAGTTCCACACGCGAATGTCCTGGGTACGTGTATCTTGGGGTGCGCAGGAAGTTTCACACGCGAATGTCCTGGGTACGTGTATCTTGGGGTGCGTGGGAAGTTTCACACGCGATATCAGCAGGGTACGTGTATTACTAGGGTGCGCTGGAAGTTCCACATGCGAATGTCCTGGGTACGTGTATCTTGCGGTGAGCGGGAAGTTTCACACGCGATATCAGCAGGGTACGTGTATTTCAGGGGTTCCGTGGAGTACTACACGTGAATTGGCCATGTGGGTCCTCCCAGGTGTTCGCTCCACAACCTCCACGGCCCCTGCAGGCAGCCCACACCACGGGGGACTAGCCTGCACCCCCACTCATGTCCCCCAGTACCCCCACCCCCCAGCACTGTGGGGCACCCTCCACCAGGCCCCCAACTCATGTCCCCCTGCACCCCCACCCCCAGCACTGTGGGGCACCCTCCACCAGGCCCCCATTCATGTCCAACTCATGTCCCCCTGCACTCCCACCCCCCAGCACTGTGGGGCACCCTCCACCAGGCCCCCACTCATGTCCAACTCATGTCCCCCTGCACCCCCACCCCCCAGCACTGTGGGGCACCCTCCACCAGGCCCCCCACTCCTGTCCAACTCATGTCCCCCTGCACCCCCACCCCCCAGCACTGTGGGGCACCCTCCACCAGGCCCCCACTCATGTCCAACTCATGTCCCCCTGCACACCCACCCCCCAGCACTGTGGGGCACCCTCCACCAGGCCCCCAACTCATGTTCCCCTGCACCCCCACCCCCCAGCACTGTGGGGCATCTGCCAGCAGGCCCCCAACTCATGTTCCCCTGCACACCCACCCCCCAGCACTGTGGGGCACCCTCCACCAGGCCCCCACTCATCTCCCCCTGCACCCCCACCCCCCAGCACTGTGGGGCACCTGCCAGCAGGCCCCCACTCATGTCCAACTCATGTTCCCCTGCACCCCCACACCCCAGCACTGTGGGGCACCCTCCACCAGGCCCCCAACTCATGTTCCCCTGCACCCCCACCCCCCAGGCACTGTGGGGCACCCTTCATCAGGCCCCCACTCATGTCCAACTCATGTTCCCCTGCACCCCCACCCCCCAGCACTGTGGGGCACCCTCCACCAGGCCCCCAACTCATGTTCCCCTGCACCCATACCCCCAAGCACTGTGGGACACCCTCCACCAGGCCCCCACTCATGTCCAACTCATGTCCCCTTGCACCCCCACCCCCCAGCACTGTGGGGAACGCTCCACCAGGCCCCCAACTCATGTTCCCCTGCACCCCCACCCCCCAGCACTGTGGGGCTCCTGCCAGCAGGCCCCCACTCATGTCCAACTCATGTTCCCCTGCATCCCCACCCCCCAGCACTGTGGGGCACCCTCCACCAGGCCCCCAACTCATGTTCCCCTCCACCCCCACACCCCAGCACTGTGGGGCACCCTCCACCAGGCCCCCAACTCATGTTCCCCCGCACCCCCACCCCCAGCACTGTGGGGCACCCTCCACCAGGCCCCCATTCATGTCCAACTCATGTCCCCCTGCACTCCGACCCCCCAGCACTGTGGGGCACCCTCCACCAGGCCCCCAACTCATGTCCCCCTGCACCCCCACCCCCAGCACTGTGGGGCACCCTCCACCAGGCCCCCATTCATGTCCAACTCATGTCCCCCTGCACTCCCACCCCCCAGCACTGTGGGGCACCCTCCACCAGGCCCCCACTCATGTCCAACTCATGTCCCCCTGCACCCCCACCCCCCAGCACTGTGGGGCACCCTCCACCAGGCCCCCCACTCATGTCCAACTCATGTCCCCCTGCACCCCCACCCCCCAGCACTGTGGGGCACCCTCCACCAGGCCCCCACTCATGTCCAACTCATGTCCCCCTGCACACCCACCCCCCAGCACTGTGGGGCACCCTCCACCAGGCCCCCAACTCATGTTCCCCTGCACCCCCACCCCCCAGCACTGTGGGGCATCTGCCAGCAGGCCCCCAACTCATGTTCCCCTGCACACCCACCCCCCAGCACTGTGGGGCACCCTCCACCAGGCCCCCACTCATCTCCCCCTGCACCCCCACCCCCCAGCACTGTGGGGCACCTGCCAGCAGGCCCCCACTCATGTCCAACTCATGTTCCCCTGCACCCCCACACCCCAGCACTGTGGGGCACCCTCCACCAGGCCCCCAACTCATGTTCCCCTGCACCCCCACCCCCCAGGCACTGTGGGGCACCCTTCATCAGGCCCCCACTCATGTCCAACTCATGTTCCCCTGCACCCCCACCCCCCAGCACTGTGGGGCACCCTCCACCAGGCCCCCAACTCATGTTCCCCTGCACCCATACCCCCAAGCACTGTGGGACACCCTCCACCAGGCCCCCACTCATGTCCAACTCATGTCCCCTTGCACCCCCACCCCCCAGCACTGTGGGGAACGCTCCACCAGGCCCTCAACTCATGTTCCCCTGCACCCCCACCCCCCAGCACTGTGGGGCTCCTGCCAGCAGGCCCCCACTCATGTCCAACTCATGTTCCCCTGCATCCCCACCCCCCAGCACTGTGGGGCACCCTCCACCAGGCCCCCAACTCATGTTCCCCTGCACCCCCACCCCCCAGCACTGTGGGGCACCCTCCACCAGGCCCCCCACTCATGTCCAACTCATGTCCCCCTGCACCCCCACCCCCCAGCACTGTGGGGCACCCTCCACCAGGCCCCCACTCATGTCCAACTCATGTCCCCCTGCACACCCACCCCCCAGCACTGTGGGGCACCCTCCACCAGGCCCCCAACTCATGTTC
The DNA here is from genome assembly GCF_040938575.1 of Ambystoma mexicanum. Lineage (NCBI taxonomy): Eukaryota > Metazoa > Chordata > Amphibia > Caudata > Ambystomatidae > Ambystoma > Ambystoma mexicanum. The sequence continues at coordinate 218,273,281 of NC_090931.1, forward strand.
CCCTGCACCCCCACCCCCCAGCACTGTGGGGCATCTGCCAGCAGGCCCCCAACTCATGTTCCCCTGCACACCCACCCCCCAGCACTGTGGGGCACCCTCCACCAGGCCCCCACTCATCTCCCCCTGCACCCCCACCCCCCAGCACTGTGGGGCACCTGCCAGCAGGCCCCCACTCATGTCCAACTCATGTTCCCCTGCACCCCCACCCCCCAGCACTGTGGGGCACCCTCCACCAGGCCCCCAACTCATGTTCCCCTGCACCCCCACCCCCCAGCACTGTGGGGCATCTGCCAGCAGGCCCCCAACTCATGTTCCCCTGCACACCCACCCCCCAGCACTGTGGGGCACCCTCCACCAGGCCCCCACTCATCTCCCCCTGCACCCCCACCCCCCAGCACTGTGGGGCACCTGCCAGCAGGCCCCCACTCATGTCCAACTCATGTTCCCCTGCACCCCCACCCCCCAGCACTGTGGGGCACCCTCCACCAGGCCCCCAACTCATGTTCCCCTGCACCCCCACCCCCCAGCACTGTGGGGCATCTGCCAGCAGGCCCCCAACTCATGTTCCCCTGCACCCCCACCCCCCAGCACTGTGGGGCACCCTCCACCAGGCCCCCAACTCATGTTCCCCTGCACCCCCACCCCCCAGCACTGTGGGGCATCTGCCAGCAGGCCCCCAACTCATGTTCCCCTGCACACCCACCCCCCAGCACTGTGGGGCACCCTCCACCAGGCCCCCACTCATCTCCCCCTGCACCCCCACCCCCCAGCACTGTGGGGCACCTGCCAGCAGGCCCCCACTCATGTCCAACTCATGTTCCCCTGCACCCCCACCCCCCAGCACTGTGGGGCACCCTCCACCAGGCCCCCAACTCATGTTCCCCTGCACCCCCACCCCCCAGCACTGTGGGGCATCTGCCAGCAGGCCCCCAACTCATGTTCCCCTGCACACCCACCCCCCAGCACTGTGGGGCACCCTCCACCAGGCCCCCACTCATCTCCCCCTGCACCCCCACCCCCCAGCACTGTGGGGCACCTGCCAGCAGGCCCCCACTCATGTCCAACTCATGTTCCCCTGCACCCCCACACCCCAGCACTGTGGGGCACCCTCCACCAGGCCCCCAACTCATGTTCCCCTGCACCCCCACCCCCCAGGCACTGTGGGGCACCCTTCATCAGGCCCCCACTCATGTCCAACTCATGTTCCCCTGCACCCCCACCCCCCAGCACTGTGGGGCACCCTCCACCAGGCCCCCAACTCATGTTCCCCTGCACCCATACCCCCAAGCACTGTGGGACACCCTCCACCAGGCCCCCACTCATGTCCAACTCATGTCCCCTTGCACCCCCACCCCCCAGCACTGTGGGGAACGCTCCACCAGGCCCCCAACTCATGTTCCCCTGCACCCCCACCCCCCAGCACTGTGGGGCTCCTGCCAGCAGGCCCCCACTCATGTCCAACTCATGTTCCCCTGCATCCCCACCCCCCAGCACTGTGGGGCACCCTCCACCAGGCCCCCAACTCATGTTCCCCTGCACCCCCACACCCCAGCACTGTGGGGCACCCTCCACCAGGCCCCCAACTCATGTTCCCCTGCACTCCCACCCCCAGCACTGTGGGGCACCCTCCACCAGGCCCCCATTCATGTCCAACTCATGTCCCCCTGCACTCCCACCCCCCAGCACTGTGGGGCACCCTCCACCAGGCCCCCAACTCATGTCCCCCTGCACCCCCACCCCCAGCACTGTGGGGCACCCTCCACCAGGCCCCCTTTCATGTCCAACTCATGTCCCCCTGCACTCCCACCCCCCAGCACTGTGGGGCACCCTCCACCAGGCCCCCACTCATGTCCAACTCATGTCCCCCTGCACCCCCACCCCCCAGCACTGTGGGGCACCCTCCACCAGGCCCCCCACTCATGTCCAACTCATGTCCCCCTGCACCCCCACCCCCCAGCACTGTGGGGCACCCTCCACCAGGCCCCCACTCATGTCCAACTCATGTCCCCCTGCACACCCACCCCCCAGCACTGTGGGGCACCCTCCACCAGGCCCCCAACTCATGTTCCCCTGCACCCCCACCCCCCAGCACTGTGGGGCATCTGCCAGCAGGCCCCCAACTCATGTTCCCCTGCACACCCACCCCCCAGCACTGTGGGGCACCCTCCACCAGGCCCCCACTCATCTCCCCCTGCACCCCCACCCCCCAGCACTGTGGGGCACCTGCCAGCAGGCCCCCACTCATGTCCAACTCATGTTCCCCTGCACCCCCACACCCCAGCACTGTGGGGCACCCTCCACCAGGCCCCCAACTCATGTTCCCCTGCACCCCCACCCCCCAGGCACTGTGGGGCACCCTTCATCAGGCCCCCACTCATGTCCAACTCATGTTCCCCTGCACCCCCACCCCCCAGCACTGTGGGGCACCCTCCACCAGGCCCCCAACTCATGTTCCCCTGCACCCATACCCCCAAGCACTGTGGGACACCCTCCACCAGGCCCCCACTCATGTCCAACTCATGTCCCCTTGCACCCCCACCCCCCAGCACTGTGGGGAACGCTCCACCAGGCCCCCAACTCATGTTCCCCTGCACCCCCACCCCCCAGCACTGTGGGGCTCCTGCCAGCAGGCCCCCACTCATGTCCAACTCATGTTCCCCTGCATCCCCACCCCCCAGCACTGTGGGGCACCCTCCACCAGGCCCCCAACTCATGTTCCCCTGCACCCCCACACCCCAGCACTGTGGGGCACCCTCCACCAGGCCCCCAACTCATGTTCCCCTGCACCCCCACCCCCAGCACTGTGGGGCACCCTCCACCAGGCCCCCACTCATGTCCAACTCATGTCCCCCTGCACCCTCACCCCCCAGCACTGTGGGGCACACTCCACCAGGACCCAACTCATGTTCCCCTGCACCCCCACCCCCAGCACTGTGGGGCACCTGCCAGCAGGCCCCCAACTCATGTTCCCCTGCACCCCCCCCCCAGCACTGTGGGGCACCTGCCAGCAGGCCCCCACTCATGTCCAACTCATGTTCCCCTGCACCCCCACCCCCCAGCACTGTGGGGCACCTGCCAGCAGGCCCCCACTCATGTCCAACTCATGTTCCCGTGCACCCCCACCCCCCAGCACTGTGTGGCACCTGCCAGCAGGCCCCCAACTCATGTTCCCCTGCACCCCCACCCCCCAGCACTGTGGGGCACCCTCCACCAGGCCCCCAACTCATTTTCCCCTGCACCCCCACCCCCCAGCACTGTGGGGCACCCTCCACCAGGCCCCCACTCATGTCCAACTCATGTCCCCCTGCATCCCACCCCCCAGCACTGTGGGGCACCTGCCAGCACGCCCCCACTCATGTCCAACTCATGTTCCCCTGCACCCCCACCCCCAGCACTGTGGGGCACCCCCCACCAGGCCCCAACTCATGTTCCCCAGCCAACATGTCATCACAATCTAGATCCCTGGTCCCTATGGTCAGCCTCCAAATGAAAAACACCCAACTGAGTATTGCATCCACCCACTTAGAAATGGCAATAACATGATAGAACCCCAATTGCAAGTTTGGAAATGAACACATGTCCCTCACAAACACCCAATGGGTGTCAGTGAATCTCAAAACCCACATCATGATATGCATGAAACCAATGAGATGATACTACACATTGAAGTTTGAACACAAAATATGTATTAAAGGAAACATAAATTGAATCAAAAATAAACAAACAGAAATGTGAATTTAAAAAAAAAAAAGCAGCATGTCCGTGAAATAATGCAAAACCAAAAATCATAATCCAAAGGAATGGTGTCCAAAATCACAGTCCACAAAAGAAAATCCAATGGAAAATTATAATTGAAAGCCATTGCTCCATGGGTAAATTGTAAAAAAAAAAAAATCCAACAGTCAACTATATACAGATGAACAAGCCAGGGTCCATGATCCCAACAGAAGAAATGAAACCTATCTAATAACACTACCTAATAAAAAAAAACTATATACAAAAATGTGGCCCATTGTCCAAAAGGTCCAAAAAAAATGCAAAACCAAAGGAAACCTAACACTAACTACAGAACTATTTACAAGGGCAGCGGGCTAGTCCGACGGCTCACTTTTGGATGTCCCGGGCCAGGGCATCATCGAACTCCTGCTCAATTTCCCGGAGGCGGTCCTCCTCCATGGCCCCGAGGGTCCGCAGGGCCGTCAAAGTGTCCACCTCCAACCCCCTGCGGATTGCCTCGAGGCACTCGGCCCGCCTCAGGGCCCTCCGCATGGAGTTATCCGCCCTGACCATCGTGAGCCGTGCCTCTTCCGCCCGCTGCCGCTCCGCATCTATGGCGTGGCCCAACCGCTGCCACACGGAAGACACTTTCTGTCCTGGGTCCTCCTGCCCTCCGGCCGATACCTGCCCCTCCGATGTCAAAGGCCCCGAGCCATCATGTAAACCCCCACGTCGTTGCTGCTGCTGCTGTGCCTCTGCCCGTGCACTGCCTCCTGCTGCCTGCACATCCTCCGCTGCCTGGGGTGCAGTCGTTGATGTGGCCACCCCTGCTGGACTTCCGACTCCCGACTGTGGCAGGGATGCCTCCTCCACCAGCCTGGCCGCACCGTCAGAGGCAGCTCCACAGGGCACCCAGGTGACTGATGGGTGGGAAGATGGCACGGAGGACGACTGGCGCATAGGGGGTTCAGTTGAGGAGGGGTCGCAGCAAGCCCCATCAAACGGAGGAATCCGGCTTGGGTGACCTGTCCCAGTAGGCCGACGCGGTCAACAAGCCATTCGAGATGACGTGCAGTCTCCTCATGAAAAGACTGCAGGTCACCTCGCATGGCCCGTTGATGCACCGCCACACCAGTCAGGACAGGCTCAACCCGGACCCAGATAGCGACGTCCACAGGCAGAGGAAGGCCAGTTGTCGTGAGCTCATCCCCTGCCTGAAAACGGGTCTGGACGTAGGCGTCCCTGCTGGTGCAAGATGATGCAGGGACAGGATCAGGGACAGGATTGCACACAGGCACCTCCGCGGCGGCCTGTGCTGCCTCCTGTCCCTGGTCCTGCACTGCACCACTAGCACCAGTGGAATCCCCACCTCCAGAACCCGTCTCTGTTGCTTGCACGGTCTCCTCCTCCACCAAACCCCCCACCAACCTGTATGACTCCGTGCCATCTTCCCCCATTGGGCCCTGTGGGGTCCCAGCTGCCCCTTCTGCTGCCGAGGAGTCCAACTCCAACCTCCGCCTCTTGGACCACCCCCCGGCAGCTGCGGCCTGGGACGCAGCACCGGACTCCTCACTCCCCGACGAGATCACAACCTGGGAGGGGAGCCGGGCCTTGCATCTCCGGCTGGCGGTGGGATCCCCACCGCTGTGCTCCACAGCACCTTCTCTGCCCTCTTCATCAGTTGACGCTGCAGACAGGGAGAAATAAAACACAGGCATCAGGGCACTGTACAATGGACACATACACACATGACAGTTGTACATGAGTGGCATTGGCAAACCTCAGACATGCCATCACAATCCCCAACACACATGTCATTTCAACTTGCACACATGAGCCATACCACAGCCATATCGCAACTGCCAGCACCATCCATACACATACAACAGCATGATCAGGCAATGGTGAGCCAGACATCACATGCAACACATGGAGTGCACTACACATGTACACACACCACCACACTTGCATGCATGTGTACACCTCTGCCAAGTGTTGCAGTGTTCAGATGGGCATCCATGTCACATCTGCCAATCAGGCTTCCACATCCCACTGTCACATGCATCCATGTTGCATCACTGTTGCACCCTTGTCAAATACACATGCATGCACATGTGCACAGTGCTGATACATGCAGCTGAAAACAACATACATGCGTGACATCACGAACATGTCTACTTACATACACATTCATCCAAACATGTGTGCCCACACAACTGCATTTGGCATGCAAGCCTACACACACAAGCACCATCCATGTCTCACACATTACAGCCCTCGCATGTGTTAGCCTCACGGCCCTGTACACCCCCACCCATACTCGACCCCATACAAACAGATGTGCAACCTGCACACTACTGAAACATCACCACACGCACAGTTCACAATCAGGATGCATGTACACTTACCGCTCGACTCCAGACGGGTTTACCTCTCGAGGACCTGGACGTGGAGCGCTGGGGATATGCGTTCCAGGACCCTCATCTGATCTTCCGACAAGTCGCCCCGGCGCCCCTTAGCATCCGCTGCCTTCAAGAGGCGCCGGGCCTTGTTCAGGGTCCTGGACCTGAAGTCCTCCCAGCGCTTCTTGACATGTTGGAAGTCGCGGACTGCCACCCCCTCCGCGTTGATGGCAGTCACGATATCCGTCTCGATCTGAGTCCGTCCTTCCTTGTCGGCGCGGGAATTTCCGAAGAGGGCATCATACTGCCCCAGGACTTGCTCCACCAGGACACCAACTTCCCTGGCACTGAAGCTGGTGCCCCTCTGCCTCTCTGGCCGGGGGTTGTCAGTGGTGCCAGATGTTGCAGTGCCCGACATGACAACCCCAGAGGCAGGAGTGGGTGGGCAACTGGGTCCTGGGGCTGGGCTGTGGAGCGATGGAATCCCAGTCGGGAGTCTTCGGTTCCAGCAGGGGTGGCCACAGCAACAGCACCCCTGGCTGATGTGCAGGCAGCAAATGGCAGGGCACGTGGGCAGCAGGCAGTCAGGCAGCAGCAGATGGCAGGTGGGAGCGTGCTCGGGGCTCTGGGGGGCAGTAATTCAGCCTTCTGGGCAGGAACGTGGTCTTCTGTGTGCTTACGTGTGGCCAGCTTGATATGGAGTGATTTGGCACGTGAAAATTCTGCACGTCAGTGTGTAATTCGAGGAAAGGCCCTTAGCGCGTAAGTGCGTCTGCACGCATATGCAATTTCATTGGACAGAAGGCCCCTCAAGCGCAAGCGCCCCTGTGACGTGACACGCGCAGGCGTGCATGGGCATTTCAGCGCGCGTGAAAAACTGCACGTCCGCGTGTAATCCGAGGAAAGGGCCCATGCGCGTAAGTGACGTGACGCACGTGGGCGTTTCCCTCAGCACGGGTTAAAGGTGAGCGGGCCCAGCAGTTCGCTGTACGTGCCTTTCGTGGAGACCGACGTGTGTTGCTGCTTCCTGTTGTTTCGCGCGCCATCACAACTTCACAGCTATCAAGGACGTATCTCTTCTTTTGGCAGGGGTATTGGCTACGCGTGTTTTTCTGCATCGGGCTAGTCAGACGGTGAGTCGCACACGCTCTTTTTCCCACTGCGGGTGCCCCTGTGTATCGCACCCATTTTTGATATCATAGTAGCCTGCGTGTCCCACGCGTACGCGTTATTCGTGTTACTCTGTGCACCGCGTACTGCGGGAGGTTGAATCCACGCACTTAGGCGCAGGGTTGCGTGCACGGTTTTACTGCAGTTTTGGGGTGCCTGAGCGTTGCGTGACCCGTCACTACATCACCGGGGTCACATACAGCCTTGCAGGTGCAGGGGGGCTGTTAACATCTTGCTTCCCACCCCCTTCGCCCCAATTGCCCAGGTCAATTGTGGTGTACACCTCCCATTGGCACCACTCCATCTGTGCCGACACTACTACATCTGTGCCATGGTTGGGAGACCACCAAAGGTGAGGGGCACCTCAGCTGGGCGTACTCCTCGTGGTGGGCGTGGTCGGGGACGTGGCCGTGGTGACCAGGGAGTAGGGGGACTCCAGGGTGTCCAGGGCGGCCACAGAGGGGGAAGAGGCAGGGGTGCGCCACTTGAGCACAATGTTGTGCCATGTGTAGGTGCAGTCATGCCACCACCCCCTGTGGTTTCGGGGGATGCAGCTTCTGCATCTGGCACTGGCGCCCGTGTGACCCGGCAGTCCGTTCCATCGAATGCCACGGGCCCAAGGGTAGTGGTAGCTGCAGGTGCAGCTGTGGACACTGCCACCCAGGCTCAGGGTCTGCCAGCGCAGGCTGCGTTGGCACTTGAGGAGCCCTTGGTAGATCTCCAACAGGCCAGGAGGGAAACCATAGGGGCAGGCCGGGTTGCTCAGACCAAGACACGTGTCCCTGGGGCAGTCATGTCATCTGCTGCTGCGAACAGCCGGGTGTTGGCAAGTGCAGGGGCAGATGCACCCAACAACACCCCTGTTGTGAGTTTGCCAACCAGGACCGTTGTGGTCAATGACCCTGCCACAGCTGATGTTGCTGCGCAGGGTCCATTAGAGGGCACCCAGCTGCCACTGACACAAGTCAAGCCTTTGGTCGTCCCTCCACCTGCCACTCCCTTGGCTCAATCCACCGAACCCACTGGCCATACTGGTCAGGGCGGAATTAGCCAGCCAGGGTCTGCGCCACAGTCCAAGAGGAGGAAGGTTGCACCTGCAGCACAGGCTGGGACCCCACACACAGCCACGACCTCCTGCACGTCGAGGAAGAAGCCTTTCTGCAAGCAGGAACTGGACTTCCTCGTGGACTACGTGCGGGGCCACAGCCGTGACATGCTAGTGGGTGCCAAAAGTCAGACTACGGCTGCCCAACGTGACACCCACTGGAAGCATGTTGCGGAACATGTCAGTTCCTTCGGCCATGAGGTGCGCACGGCGCAAGAGTGCAAAAAGCGTTGGAATGACATCAAACGCAGCACTAAGGCTAAGCGTGCCTCTAATTACAACTTGACTCTGGTGACTGGCGGTGGGCCTGCACCAGAGGAGGAAGAGCTCACTCCGCATGAGGCACTCGTTGCGGAGTTCATACCACCTGAATTGGTCGAAGGAGTGGGAGAGATGCTGGACTTTGATGCCCAGTCCAGTGAGTGTTGATGCGTGTTTGTTGAGGACGTGTGTGTTTCACTTGTGGGATGTGTTGTGCATGATTGCCACTACATGTGACGTGTACATGGTTCTGATGTCTAAGTAATGCAATGCTTCCGTGATGCATGTCTCCTCTGCCTGCATGCGGGGACTCCATGTAGGCATGCTCCCTTGCTTCTCCTCCGCCACTCTGCTCTCCAGTTCCACCTTTGCACTGGTCTGCTTCAATCTTGCCAATGTGTACTTTCTTGTTCATGCGTCCTCTGTAGATGCTAACTTCCAGCGCAGAATCTGCCAGACATATGCCGTGTGGTACAGCCTTAGTACTTGATGCAGGGTATCTCACTTGTACTGTGCATAGGTTAGATGTCCCGCAGGGACATGAGTGCCCATTCATGCTCCATGTGCATTGCACGTATGCCCCTATGTGTCCTTGACTGGATGATCACTGTAATACAAGTCCTTGGTTACATACATTGCATGGCATCTCATCAGCCTTCCCATGTCAACTGTGGCTCAGTACTGTGTTGCACACATGTTTAGGGTCTGACAATCTGTGTGGCTCACAGGCCTCAGCCTGTTCAATGGCCAATGACTCTGTCCAACTGTTGTTGTGTCTTCTTCACACATGGGAGGCATCCAGAGTTTTCATCATGTGTCCTGCTTACTGTCCCATCATCATGTGCAGTGTTGTCACTTGAATCACATTAAGCTGTTGATGCCAGTCAACACTGCCTGTCAATACACAGGTGTATGGTCAGCCTTTTGATACCATGCTAGGCATCCCTGCTTTGGTACTGGGGTGGAGGGGTGCTTGGCTTCTAGATATGGTACACATTGAATGCACAATGCACGTGATGCCTGAATTTCACATTGCACTGCCTTCACATTTCCTGGAACACACCATGGAGTCCTTGTACATGTAGGTAGTGAGTTGCGTACACATTTTCTGCACTGCATAGACCCACTTCCATGGAAACTGCCACCTTTCAACAGGTCTGATAACAGAAGCAATTCAAAGTTGACCCAGCATGCATGCCAGGTTATATGTTGTGTGTGACATGTCTGCCTGATGCGTTTGCTGTCGGTGTGTGTGTGTGTTGTGTGCTTCTGACATGTGTAGTGACCTTTTTTCTCTCTATTTTTCAGGTGATGACGCAATGGAGGCAGAGGATGGTGTTGTCATGCCAGACACAGGGTTGTTACCACTACATCAACCCGGCACTAGTGGACGTTGTGGGGTGGTAGGCCACGAAAACCCCCAAGTGCTACAGTCCATCTTGTCTCTGGCTGCCTATGAGTCCAGCCTTGATGACGACTCTGACATCCATGTTGAGTTGGATGAGCATCAAGTCCATGTGTCAGGGCTGAGTGATTCTGATGTGGACACTCCTCTGTCTGCGACACCTGCACTGAGGGATCAGACAGTCTTGGTTCCTCCGCCCGTGGTGGATCGGGACGCAGGGTCACCCTCCACACCAGTCACTGATGTGCCTGGGACATCACGTCGACGGGGGCATGTAGTCGTGCAGCCGCGGGCGGTGCCAACACAGCAAGGACCCCCGGTCCTTGGGTCCCGCAGGGGTCAAGCCCGGCAACGCGGTCGCCGCGCGCAACCGCAGTATACTGAGTGGGAGCAAGACATGACTGCCAATTCTGAAGGGCAGGGGGCAGCAATGGAGAACTTCGCTGAGAGCATGGAGCGTGTGGCCCGATCTGTGTTCCCCCCTGCTAGGCAGGTGCTTCTCCAGCAGCAGGCGGCACAGTCCACGGCCCGCTCGCTCAGGCTGGGCATGGCGGCCTCAGACAGGGCACGTCAGGCTGAAATGTCGTCTCTGTGTCAAGCAATTGCTGCTCACGCAGAGGCGCACATGGATGCCCTGAGGGAGGAGTATGCTTCCCTCAAATCCACTCTGGGTGTCCTTATGATGTCCCAGAGGCAGCGGGCAGAGGAGAGGTTTGCACAGCTTGAGCGTACCATCTCGGCTGAGCTACAGGCTTGCCGGGAGGTGCAGCAGTTGTCCAGCCAGGCCTTGTAGGAGGAACTCCGTGTTAAACGTGCTACCTTGCAAGAGGAAGCACATGTATCACGTGAGGTTCTGCATGCAGACCTAGGTCACATCGCCACAACAGAACCAGGCTCATCCGTCTGGCAGACTTGCTGCCGACGAGGGGCAAGCTGCGGCTAGGCGTGGCCAGGCTACTGTGCCACTTCCTCCTTTCCAGGATGAGCCAGACTCGGACGACCATCTATCTCCCACATAGGTCGGGCTGTGCAGGCGTTGAGCCCATGGAGGTTTTTTTTTTGGCTCAGCATCATCGCATGTGGATGTTGAGCAGCACCCTGTACCTCCCCCCTCCTGGGTGCCTCCCCTCCCCCCGGGTCATATGTGGCCATTTTTGATTTTTCTTTTAGTTTAGTTAGTTAAGTTTCTGTTTGATAGTTAGTTTAATTAGGTAATGTAGGTTTTCTATAGTTAGTGTAATTAGTTAATATAGTTTAAAATTGCTTGTCTATTGTGCTTTCATGTGACGGTGCGGTGCTTTGTGGCTTTTGAAGGCATCCACTGTCTGTTCCAGCTGGGCCCTTCAGGCTTGTCTTGTGTATGTGTTTGCTGCTTGGGGTCCTTGACTCACATATGCCACTCCTGCCTCCATTACCATGGGCTCGCAAGGATGGTTCGGTGTCACAACCTTTTACACAAGGGCTTTGGTCTCTCATATCTGTGGAATGTCTGGTGCTGTTTGACTTGTGTTTACACCCCTAGTGGGGATGATTTTGGTGTTATTGTCCACTGTTCAGCTTTTGCTAGATGGGGTGTTTCATGATTAATGTGTACATTCATTGCTATGCATTGTGTAGTATGTTTCTTATCTTTACTGTAAACGTGCTTGTTGCAATTCATGCCGTAGATAGTGTGTTCCACACTTTGGATGTGAAAGACAGACTGATGGTGTGATTTCTGATGTAACTCTCTGACATGGTCAAGTAATGAGATGCCTGAAGAGACACACACAGATGACTCTAAAGCATTAATCATGTGTTTCATGCCCTTTCTGCAGGGGGATGAGCCTCCAGAGCACCTTTGCCAGCAGACATGGCCCATTGGACGTCGGAATTCTGGACACGTTTGTTGGTGCCCACATGCACATGTGTGCACAAGCAGAGGCACAGGGATTGCAGACCTACATCCTAGAACTGCTGACGTGTTCCAAGGAACTCCAGGCAAGGTGAGCAGCACAGGGGGCCACAACACAGCAAAGCTTGCACCAGGCGAGTTGCACATGCAGGCTTAGTCACAGCACTGAGGGTGAACTTGGACGAATATTGGTGTTGAAGCACACAATGCAGCTCAGATGTGTTGGTGGACTGATGGCTGTTGATTGTAAGGTTGTCTGGGACACCTGCAGGGTCAGTGGCACATACCCTCCGGTACACCAAGGTCCATTGAGGCACTTGTATAAACCATGTAGACTTCCGAGACATGGAAAGGTGCAGCTCACAGGGACATACAGCAAGGGACATACTCGGGTGCAGTGCATTTCATTTCCATGTACATTTTGATAAATGCACTGCCAACTTTGTTTCGGTCATGGTGGTACACAACTTGCTCTGTAGTCATGCCTTGCTATATGGGTCTGTCTGCTTACCCAGGGAACATTGCATGTTGTGTGAATTGTGACACATTGGTGTTCCATTTGCCACGCACCCACCGGCGGCTGACTTACTGCATTGACTGTGTATGACCCATCACAGGGGTAATGTTATATATGGGTACGAAGCATCTACACCAGATTGTCTGTTTGTAGAGTAGTTTGTTGCTATGGGGCATGTTTGGTGGTGTGTTTTTGTGTAATGGGCACATACAGGTTGTTGACTGTGGCTCTCTTTGCAGCATTGCAGTGCTCCTGTAACCGGACCTGAGAGTGCGCAGGCAGGAGGCCAGCACTCAAAACCAGAGCTAAGTGTCTTGTTGTTTTTTTTTCAAACTGCTCTGCATAGGCTTGCTGGGGGGTGCACTAATGCATGGATGAATGTGTAATTCAATTTGGTATGTTTTTTTCCCCCTAATCACCTGGAATCCTATGCAATTTTGAACCCTGTACCCTCTACCCGGTGTTCCTGCTTCCCATACCTATCCAAGCAACGTTCCCTAACCCTCTTTCCCCGCTGGGGTTGCGGATGCCTGTGTAAGCCCCAAACTTGCAGGCGCCAAAACCCTAGAGGGGGTGGTTGGTTCGTGCCACTCCTAAGCCTGGACTACAGAAGGCCATGACAATGATGTCCAAGTTTGTTTGGATTGTGTATGTGTTCATGCAGGTAGTACATTTTCGTGCATTCCCTACTTTCATGTGTCATTCCTTCTCCCCTCTCCTGCCACTCATTCCAGTTATCCAGTGTGCCAACACCTGTCCCGACTGCATATCCCTGACCCTCCTTCCCCACCAGGGTCTCAGAGGCCTGTGTGAGTTTGACCTTGCAGGCACCCGGGACACGGTGGGGGTGGTTGTTTCGTGACACTCCCGCGCCTGTACGCAGGACCTGTGACAGTACACATCCGTTCATGGTGCATCATTCTATGTTATGTACCACACATGGTTCACATCCTGTTGTGACATTGTTTTACTGTGCTACCTTGGTTGTTACATCATTGTGGTAGTACTTGGCCTTTGTGAGGTACTGCTACATCAAGTCATCTACTGGAGGGTGTTCTGGTTCGTTTTTCTGGCTTGGGTTTTGTGATTTTGGAAATGAGTGTGGACTCTGAGGGTGCAGGCACCTTTTTACACACAAGGTGGGAGATGGTGACGAAGGGGAAAGGTGATCCTGTGGCCAGGTGGAATTGAGGGTTGAAGGCTCCATGACCCAGGTGCAGTTGTTCAGTGGGTCATGGTCATTTGTGAGGGAGGGGGGGGGGTTGTTGTTGATAGTTGCTTTGCCCTGCAGTGTGATGGGAACCCTGACATTGTAATGGTGGTATCCTATGTACATGTTGTGTTCTGCTGATCAATGCCTGTTCATGTGTTGTGTTTACCTTTCAGGTGCGAGGGGATAGTTGTGGTTTGACATGCTGGGGTGTACACATGGTGAATGTTCACATGTGATGTGTAGAGGACACTGATGGTCACTTGATTGCACATGCATATGTTGAGTGCATGTCCTTACTGACCCACACACTTGCACTCTGATGCACTACATGTACAACCACCCTTTCATATCCACGTGTACACTGTTTGCCTTCTGGTGCCCACTGTGTCCCTGCAGCACATGTTCTGTGACCAATTATGGATTCTGTACATGCCTAATTTGCTTTTTGATGTGGTCTGTTGCTTAGATGTGATGCTCAGGGTGTGCATCACACACAATGGCTGTTCACTGTGCTGTGCGCTGAGCAGTGTGTTGCAGGATTTGGACACAGCACACAGAAGCTGCAGTGTTGATTTTGCAATGCACAATGTGCATGTAGACAGGCTTTCATTGTTATGTTACATCTTTAACTCTTGTAATGCATTTGGAAATGACTTATTTTGGGTGGGAGGTTGTTGGTCAGTCATTTCATCTGATTCCATGTCAGGCATCATTGTCTGATGCCACTGTACATTTTGGACATGGCAATGTGTACCTTATTGTTACTGTGTTGGTGTATGGGTATTGCTTGCCATGTCATATTGTGCTTTGGGAGGGTTTGAGTGACATAACAGTGATGGCCATGGCCTGTTTTGCAGGTGTGTGTGATTCACACCTTGCATGTCAGGGTCATCCGCTTCTCAAAGCAACTAGCTGGGGGTAGATCTCTCTCCGCGGCAGGGGCCTCCCTCTGGAACAGCCTTCCTGCCTCACTGGAACTTGAGGAGAACCATCTACGGTTCGGGAAGCACCTCAAGACCTTCCTCTTTGCTTCTGCTTTCTATCTGCCTCTCCCTTGCAAAATTCTTCACTGAACTGCACTGGATCTGCAACTGGGCCACTCTCACCGACCTCGTTCCCTGGCCCAGCCACTCTCCACTTGCACTGCCTCGCTGGCAACCACTGCACTGCGGGACTGTCTCTCTATCCCTACAGCCCCCCCTTCCCAGCACTTGCCTGCACTTACCTTTGCAGTTGCCACCAGCTGGCCTATGTATTTGTTTTTTAGTCTACTTACCCTGCACTGCACTCCCCCCCTCCCCTTCCCCTTGCACTTTTCCCTTCCCCCTACCCCTGCACTTGCACAATCTAAATGATACCTGGCCTAGTAGTATCGTTGTCTGTCTTCCTTGTTCCCCCCTCCCTGCCTCATCGCACCTTGAAATACTTGTGTATAGGCCATATCATGTCATGTCATATGTGTGCCTTTTGGTCACACAGGATAGCTTGTGTTTAAGTAGCTAGGGATGCAGACAATGTGGCACTTCCATGGCAACTATCTCAGGGTGGTAGGGTTGTGACAGTTGACTGTCTCTTTGTCATCATCGATTGTCACCTGGTATGTGCCAGGCCTGTGTGCACTCCGCAGGGGTGGGAGTTTAGGTGAAAAATGTGGCCACAAGCTGGGTCCGGGCTTCCTCGCCATGTGCCCTGTCCCCTCCCATGAGCAGCGCCTGTGCCTGTGGTTGGGGATGTGGGGGCGCCACCATGTCCACCGGTACGCCCTGCCGTGTTGCAACATTGTGCAGGACACATGCTGCCACAATGATCCTGCACACTACTGGTGGTGCATAGAGTAGCTGCCCGCCAGAGCGGTCAAGGGAGCGGAAACGTGACTTGAGCACTCCGAATGTGCGCTCCACTATGGCCCTGGTTGCAACATGGGCGGCGTTGTATCTTACCTGTTGTGGTGTGGTGGGGTTCCGGATCGGCGTCATCATGTGGTTGCTCAGAGGGTAGGCACTGTCCCCTGTGGAGGTGTAAATGGTTGTGATTATTGGGGTTTGTGTATTTGTGTGTGTGTGTGTGACATGCATGCATGTGCAAGGGCATTTGTACTCACCTAGGAGCCAGGTGTCGCCATGCTGCCCAGCTTCCAGGGCCCGGCTCAGGGCGGACATTCTGTATATGAAACTGTCATGGGTGGAGCCAGGGTAGTTTGCATAGACAGAGGTGATGATTCCCTTTGCATCGCATACCACCTGTACATTGATGGAATGCCAGTGCTTGCGGTTTCGGTAGATGTGCTCAGTGGCCCTAGGTGGACGTAGGGCCACATGGGTGCAATCTATGGCACCGAGCACTTTGGGGAAGTGTGCCACTCTGAAAAAATCCAGGACAACGGCCTGCCTTTCTGCGGGTGTTCTGGGCATGTATATGTGCCTGCGGACTGAGGGGCGCGCTGTCATGATTGCCAGTACCTGGTGTAGGCAGCGTGACTGCGTGGCCTGTGAGACCCCCCCCACTATGGCAGTAGTCCGCTGAAATGACCAAGTGGCCAATAAATGCAGGACATTGAGCACCTTCTCCAAGGGGCTCAATGCTTGGGAGCAAAGGGTGGGGGATGTAAGGTCATCTTCCCACTCCCTGACCAGGTCTAGGATGATATGGGGTGGAAACCTATACCTGCCGTAGACCTGGTCGTCAGGCATCCCAAAAAGGCTTGTCCGTGGTGCGAAAATGCATGCCCTGCTATTCTCCTCCTCCTGCGGTGTCCCCCGATCAGTGCTGCGACAAATGGGGCATTCATCATAGCTGTATATACGTGTTTGTTGTTTGCGTGCACTTTTATACTGTGCGCAGGGGCGCTTCCGCCTGCCTTCGTGTGGCGGACGCGTTGACGCCTGTGTGCGTCTTTTGCCGTGCGCAGGTTTCCCGTATTCGAATCCATGAATACGGGTTGTTGGCGTGCGTGTGGGTGTTCCGTGTAGTTCCCTGCAGTACTTCCCCAGTTACGCCTTCTTTTTCACGCGTTATTCCCCATTCCGCGTGTTACGCCCACTGTTCCGCCCACTTTGGTTGTGTGCGCCGCGCTATGTGTGCTTTTGCTGTGCACGTAGCGCACGCCGTGTGTGCCTGCGTGCGCCATGGCAGGATCGGGTGCACGGACAGCGGGAAACACGCGCAGCGTCTTCCTTGAATCGCACGCGTGCACGTGCGCTGCGTTTCTCACGCTTGCGCTACCTTGCGCCTGCTTGCGCTGGGATTTTCGGCGCACGTTTGCTCCATGAATCGACCTCAAAATGTTGCAAAAATCAGAAATGTAGTGCCTTTCAGGAATGTGCTTAGAAGAGCAATCTATTTTGTGGGGTCAGAATGTCATGCACAGTAGAAAATATGTTAGGTAGTACATGCTTATTATAAGTTACAAAAAAACTAGATTCAGATCGGAGCAGGTACCAAGTTTTGGATAAAAATAAGTGGGTCAGGCATTTTGTAATTGGTCGGCTCTTTTTGAGTGGGACAAAGTGCCTCATTACACGGTAGGCGGTGAACCATGGCGCAATTAGCGCCATGGTTCATGCCGGCAAAATACCGGCACCGCCTTGGTGGAAAGGGGAATTACTGCCCCATTCCAAGGTTGGAGGGGCAGTAACTCCCCCTTCCACCATTGCCCTTCCCCATTCTCATTTTTGCCCCATAGGGCATAATGGGAATGGGGAAGGCGCTAATTACGGCACTGCAAATTGCAGTACTGTAATTAGCTCCCTGGGTCCCTTTGCGGTTGGTTTTTAATGCCTGCAAAAAGCAGGCGTTAAAATCCCCAACCCGCAAAGGGACCTCGTAGTAAGGTGGTAAGGATTTACTGGTACCGGTAAAATACCGGTACCGGTAAACCCTTACCGCCTACCGTGTAATGAGGCCCAAAGTCAGTTAAATTCTCAATCAAACTCTAAGTTGGAGGCTAGATACAAAATGGTGGACTTTTTTCAAGTCATGCCGGAAATAATAATATAATTACCTCATGGCAGTTCAGTGAGAGTTCAGTAGCCAACAAAATGGTGCCTGAACTTCTCAGCTATAATCTTGACAGTGATGAGCCAGGGCAGTGAGGTAGCAGTCAAGGGAAGATGGTAGTTGTTGCATGCAGCTGTTTTAAATTAGCAGAGAGGGCCCAGCTGATGCCCATATTTGTGCATCCCTGACAGGAAGGCATGATGCTGTTGCAAACATTATCTTAGGATTGACGTCAGTCGTGTTCCCATTTTTAATGGTCAGTTACATCAGACACAGTTTTAATCAGTTACATAGGTAGGTATGTTATGAGAGCTTTGTGAACTGACAGTTCAGTCAAACAACCCTAAAAGGGGAATGGGCTTGTCTTGGAGTGCCTGAACCTATGAGAGTGCACTGCATCATAAATAGGGAGCTGAGCCAACTGAGAAGGATATATAAGGAGGGGAAAATTCATAGATTTTGGGAGTTGCAGAGATGTCTTTGGTGTGCTGTAGGCTGTGTCCTGCCTTGCTGAAAGAATAAACCTGATGTCTTTTGAGGTCCAGTCTGGGTGTCTTGATGTGCTTCAGAGTCCCTTTCCTGCTTCCTGGCGCCAAAACCAGAAGAGGGTGTGAAGAGCCTATATTCAAGAAGCTCAAGTAGGAGTTGGTTTTGAGATTATCCATAGTGAGCAGCTGTGAATGCAAGAGAGGAATTAAGACCAATTTTTATTAAATTTACTGCAGAATTAGATATTTTTGTAGCTAATCCCTGTAGCAATTTCCATGCTAAGAACTTAAATAAATGGAATGCCAGCTTATTCTTGCATATATGGCAGTAATTGTGCTGCTTCTGGCCTGAGATGCCCACATTCAAACCTAGCAAGTAGTGCTCAGTTTGCCAGGCTTGAAGAGGGGTCGGTTTTACAACAGAGCTTTTGTACAGTCATTTACTGTCCTCAGTAACTAAGTTACCATGTACTTGTAATATCTGAAAGTTTGGCTGTACGACCTGCTAGCGTTGTCGGATCCATGTGGGTACTATTAATGGGACCAAGTTGTGAGAATTGCACTTTATTAAGATGTATGTGCTGACTAGGCATGCTCTGAGTTCTGACCATCAGAACGTTTTAAAACACTTTCTTTCAGGAACAGACAGCCATCTTCCACTGCAGGTGAAGGATGGGAGCAGGCCATGTGAAGAGTAGAAGAGGGGGCTTAAGGTTACCTTGAGCTCTACACTCACCCTCATCCATCATAGTAAATTGGGCCAACGTGCCCTATTCTTTCCTCTTTTTGTTTTTTAGATTTCTCTTAGAATGGCTATTGCAGCTCAGAAGTTTGAATTCTCAGCCAGTCATTCATGTAAATTGCAGTTTTCCAGATATTGGACAGATGGACAAAAGGCATGAACTGATGAAGCATTCCATTGGATGTGTAACATTGCTGGGGCTTGCTATTATCACATGCTCACAATATAGCAACCTTGTGCAACCACACTGCAGCTGAGAAGTAATGGCTACCATGGGACGAGAGAGAAAGGAAACTGCTGCTGTAATCACAAATAATCTGATTTGTGGGGGATCATTTCAGGATACGTGTCACAGGGGTTGTGGCATCAATGTGTCATGTAACACATCGGTTTGAAAATGAATATCCAAATGACTTGATTCACACAAGGTGCTGGATGTTTAAGGTGCACTCAGCCTGATTTTCTCAAAGGCAAACATATGTTCTGCAAGCATGGACGGCATCTGTCTCTAAAAGCACATGACTTGGTCATTGTAAAAAGTGTGTGTGTGAGTGTGCGTGTGTGTGTGTAATATTTATGGAGCCCACCCACACTCTAAAGAAGCCTTATGGCACTAGCTGAAATGAAACAAGAGCAAATTCAAGAAAGCACTACAGTGTAAAGGGAACAAAGGACGGTTTAAGCATTTTCGTGAAGTGAAGGTGGTCATGAACAAAGTGGTGTTGAAGAGGGAGGTAGTTCCACAGCTGTGATGCCAGCACTGAACATTACCTGACCTCGGTGTATTTTATTTTTAAAATTAAGGGCAATTCATGAAGTTAGTACTGACAGATTTAAGAGACATGCATGAGAATGATGGGTAAGCTTCTCCCTACTGAAGTGTGTGCCATTGCAACCTACCACCTTGTGAACAATACAGGCAGACTTAACTAGCAGTATTTCACCAACAGGGAGCCAGAGCAAGGGCACCACGTCAAGAGGGACATGGTCTCTCCTAGTGAGACCAAACACTAGCCTGGCTACAGAGCTCTGAACAATATGTCTATTTTAGGGAGTCCTAGAAAGGCTGTGTTGCAATAATCAAGCCTTGATGAAACAAAGGCATTTGGGACTGAGACTATTAAAAAGGGACTCAGAATTATGAGACATGAGGAAACAACCAGGAAACGATTCAATAGCAAACACAAAGACCACCTACATCCACAGCACACATTTTAACTCATCAAAGAGATTAGAAATATCCAATGTCCAAATGAGTCAGTGTTTTTGAATCCTTTTATTTGTTTATAAATAACTAATATGATTCTTAAAAAACAATCTAAGACACAGTGTTGTCCAAGTAGCAATGGCACGTGGCATGAAGAAGCTTGGGACAGGCAGGCAGTGATTGAGTTTCTGCAGCTCCTAGGTGGTTTAATGCAGGAATCTGGGCCAAGAATCGTTCCTTCACATCTGGGTTGCTAGGAGGCCCATTTCAGGGGCAGATTGGAACAGAGTTAGTCCCATGGTTGCAGTCCGACTCCACAGGGCTTGCCATGCAGCTACAGAAGATCCTTCACCTCCAGTGAACAAGTTCCATGTTCCAATGCAGCCAGCAGTGCAGCCTAGGTCCAACAGTAGTCAACCCCACTGTTCCCTGGGGCTGGCTATGAGACAGAGCTCACCCTGTTTTGGATGCTTTCTGTCTTCACTTTTCTGGCAAACGAGTTTGGAATCGACTATACTCCCAACATAGGTCCAAAAGTTTGCCTTTCATCTTTTCTTGATGGTCCAAAGATGAATCAAATATGGAATGTGAGACCCCTTCCATTTAAAGGCAAATTGTGACCAGGGATATGACAGAATAAAGCCTATGTTAAGAGTTCAATCCATGTCACTGTAACAAAGACTCTTGCCTTATTACCCAGAGTGCCATGCCCTGCGGGCAAAGGAGGGGGCAGGAAAGGAAAGAACCCCATCTGAAAATAAAGACAGTAGAGCCCCTTCTCATGTTCCACCTTTCCTTCTCTGGCTACTCTAACTCTACCCTTTTGCCATGCCTGCTGACTTCAAATCCCCTCTGTAGTGCAGCACCTTGCTGTGAGGCTGGTCTTTGTTGTGTGAGGAACCCCTTGAAGCACGTTTCCCAGGAGATGTCCTTGTGAGAGCCCCTGTGTCATGAGCGACAATGTTACCCTTCCTCCAGAGGAATCAAAGGAAGTCAGCATCCTTGCTGGTTTTCTCACCTAAAGCATTGGAGAAAACCAGGCTAGTCATGAATATACATCGCCTTAACCTTCACGACCTGGAATCATGAGCTTTACATGGAGCTTTTTATGAAAGGGGTGTCAGATTTCTAGATTCCCCTTTCAGGATCAGAGTTACCTGCACAATTTCATATTAATACAAATCAATGAAGCATTCTGCCACAGACACCCCACTGGCAAAGAAAGCAAATCTGTAATTAATTTCTCAAAGTTCTAAAATATTCCCACAATTTCCATATCTGCGCTCATGGAGAAATCTGCATTTCACAGAAAACAATCTTTGCTCCTGATTTGGACTGTCAGTAGCAATACTTGTTTCCAATATGAGTGTATTCTTGGTGATCAGAAAACCTTGAGTGGGTAGGAGGTATGGAAACATCCTCCCTGGATGGGCTTCCTGGTGACAAAAATCCAATAACACTGGCCACTTTGCGGCTGCAACTTTACACAATGTGACAATCCAAGGTCATTTCACTCTGAGTTTCTGGTGCTGGAAAAGCACCATACTAGTGTGGGTGAGTGTGTCCATGGTGAAAGAATTGGCCTTTTCAGCCTGCCCTAGCCATTGTTGTTGCCCGTGCGCCAACTACATCTCAACTTCCTAACCATCCAAATCTTTATACATAGAGTGAGTTAATGATGGCAGTGAGGCTTCAAAATCCTTCATGGGTTTTTGAATCTGTTGTCACCTGTTCAAGGACTCGCCATCATTACAAACAATACGTGCTGGTACATTCATTTTATTTTCCACCGGGCAGTGAATATTGCATACATGGGCCTTGGCCATAGGGAGAACGTTTGGAACCTTGTCTGAAGCAATGATTACACTTGTCCAGCACCGCCCTCAAAAACGAATGCAGAGCAGGCCGAGAGGCTGTGCATTGACAGCAGCACTCTCACATGCAAAAGCAGGTATCAATTATGATGTCAACATCCCCTCATGCCTGCAATGCTGCAGATGTCAACCTCCCCTCATGCATGTAATGCTGCAGATGTCAACCTCCCCTCATGCCTGTAATGCTGCAGATGTCAACCTCCCCTCATGCCTGTAATGCTGCAACACTTAAGGAATAAACTCCAACGGGCAGGGGCTTTACTGGGCCATAATACACAGGCCAGTATCAATTAGTATGTCAATATCCCCTCATGCCTGTAATGCTGCAACACTTGAGCAATAAACCCCAACGGGCAGGGGCTTTACTGGGCCAGGTAATGCACAAGCCAGTATCAATTATTATGTTAACATCCCCTCATGCCTGTAATGCTGCGGATGTCAACATCCCCTCATGCCTGCAATGCTGCAGATGACAACCTCCCCTCATGCCTGTAATGCTGCAGATGTCAACCTCCCCTCATGCCTGTAATGCTGCAACACTTAAGCAATAAACTCCAACGGGCAGGGGCTTTACTGGGCCATAATACACAGGCCAGTATCAATTAGTATGTCAACATCCCCTCATGCCTGTAATGCTGCAGATGTCAACCTCCCCTCATGCCTGTAATGCTGCAGATGTCAACCTCCCCTCATGCCTGTAATGCTGCAACACTTAAGCAATCAACTCCAACGGGAAGGGGCTTTACTGGGCCATAATATACAGGCCAGTATCAATTAGTATGTCAACATCCCCTCATGCCTGTAATGCTGCAGATGTCAACCTCCCCTCATGCCTGTAATGCTGCAACACTTAAGCAATAAACTCCAACGGGCAGGGGCTTTACTGGGCCATAATACACAGGCCAGTATCAATTAGTATGTCAACATCCCCTCATGCCTGTAATGCTGAAGATGTCAACCTCCCCTCATGCCTGTAATGCTGCAGATGTCAACCTCCCCTCATGTATGTAATGCTGCAGATGTCAACATCCCCTCATGCCTGCAATGCTGCAACACTTAAGCAATAAACTCCAACGGGCAGGGGCTTTAGTGGGCAATAATACACAGGCCAGCATCAATTGTTATCAACATCCCCTCATGCCTGTAATGCTGCAGATGTCAACCTCCCCTCATGCCTGTAATGCTGCAGATGTCAACCTCCCCTCATGCATGTAATGCTGCAGATGTCAACATCCCCTCATGCCTGCAATGCTGCAACACTTAAGCAATAAACTCCAACGGGCAGGGGCTTAACTGGGCCAGGTAACGCACAAGCAGGTATCAATTAGTATGTCAACATCCCCTCATGCCTGTAATGCTGCAACACTTAAGCAATAAACTCCAACGGGCAGGGGCTTTACTGGGCCATAATACACAGGCCAGTATCAATTAGTATGTCAACATCCCCTCATGCCTGTAATGCTACAGATGTCAACCTCCCCTCATGCCTGTAATGCTGCAGATGTCAACCTCCCCTCATGCCTGTAATGCTGCAACACTTAAGCAATAAACTCCAACGGTTAGGGGCTTTACTGGGCCAGGTAATGCACAAGCCAGTATCAATTATTATGTCAACATCCCCTCATGCCTGTAATGCTGCAATACTTAAGCATTAACTCCCACGGGTAGGGGCTTTAGTGGGCAATAATACACAGGCCCGCATCAATTGTTATCAACATCCCCTCATGCCTGTAGTGCTGCAATACTTAAGCAATAAACTCCAACGGCCAGGGGCTTTATTGGGCCAGGTAATGCACAAGCCAGTATCAATTATTATGTGAACATCCCCTCATGCCTGTAATGCTGCAATACTTAATCAATAAACTTCAACGGGCAGGGACTTTACTGGGACATAATACACAGGCCAGTTAAGCCCGAGTGAAGCGCCACCCCCTGCCTCCCACTGCTGGGTGCTAATGCGTAATAAATGCTTTCGAATGTTCTTGGGGGCCAGTTATTGGCGCAGGAGGTGTTTCATGTTCTTGGGGGCCAGTTCTTGGGGCAGGAGGTGTTTAATCTTGTACTGAGCTATGCTCACCCCAATAGGACTCTTCCTCCATGCAGAGTTTCACCAGAATGTGCACATTGCTATAAATGCATTTACTCATCTTGCAGGAATTATTTGAATCCCTATTAAACAGCTATTCCTTGGACCCTGCCGAGTTTTACAAAAGAACATGTCAGAAGAACTGGGAATTCAACCTTTCAAGGTTTTCTGCGATTTCTGAGAAATGGCTTCTGAGACGTGTGCAATGCAGTGGTTGCAGCCATTGTACAGCCTTCGCAGCTTGATAACAGGGTAGTAAATAACAGGAAAAAAAGGGCAATATAGGAGCGATTGAAGCAGTGAGGGCAAAAGATCAGCATGCTGAAGGCAAACTGAATCAAAGTGAATTAGCAGAAGAGAGAGAAAGAGGGAAATAGCAGGAAGATTCTGGGGATCAGAGTTCTAGGCGAACGCATTTACTGGTTCATCGAATCACCCACATCTTGGGTGCTTTGCCTCCCGCAAACATTTAGAACTTTTCCTGATATCCAGCCGGGGAAGTTTGGGGTCACCCTGTGGTAATAATTAGGGCCCAGCAAGGGCATTCCACATAGTGCCCTGTAACATGCCTCACTTCCCTACTGGGGAAGTCCCTGTGCAGCTTTGGGGCGTGTTAAACTTTGAGAATAGGAGAAACGGTTTTTGGGGTGCAGTTGGAGAGTTGGAGGATGTGAGGATTAGTGCGGGTGGAGAGACACTTTTAGGAAGTGAAAGGAAGCCGATTTGAAACCCCTAGAGGTTTCTGAGAACATATGCAAGGAAATCGAACTTTTGAATCTGTGTTACATACGTTTCCGCGGGACACTTTTGGGGAATTTGGTCCAGCCTTAATCATTGGCACAAACAGAAGAGACAAGATATAAATCGGTCAACAAGACCATTTGGGGAATGGATTTTGAAATTGAAGAGAAAGTTGCAGAGATGGACACAGGACAGAAATTAGAGAATGCTGGACTGTTTCTTGATTGTGTTTATTGTTTGTGGCAGCCGAGCACGCTATCCATTATTGGGCCCCTTTGCTACTGCAGTTAACCACGAGGGTTAACAAATACCAAGATGGCCGCTATAATATTTTGAATCAATTTTGCTGCCTTTGAACTGCCCCTGGTAGTGGATTGGCTGTCCTGCAGCATATCCACCAATCAGGGATGCCGGCAGGCGAACACCGGCCCAATGCGAAGGCCCACGAGGAAGGCTTCTGTCCGTGCCTGTCGTAGCAGTAAGGACTGAAGTGCCGAAGGGCCGACACCCTAACACTAACTTTACACACTTTTTTTTCAATATCTTCTACAGTCACTTCCTGCTATCTATGTGCTACGCTTGCTTGTTCCCGTCTTCTCGACATGCTTTTTTATGTAAGTACTTGCCATGCATCCAACCCACATGTGGCGGCTATCCACATGCATACCTTCACTGTTGTTTTTACTGCTAATGTGCCGGTTAAAATGATCTACATGCAACTTGCTGCCTCCACTGCTCATGGCCACATTAAATACTATCTGCAATTGTCTACCACGGCCGTGCCTATGCCACAATTTGCCCATCCCCATTTCCACTTGCTGACACCACTGCAAATGTTTTGTTCCAACTGACCATTGGCATCCAGCCACTGCATCCATTGCAACTACAGCATGCAAACCTCATATCACCATTGTAAATCGTAACTAGTGTTTGCAAACATCATGTCACCATTGCAAATGTTTTGTTGAAACGTATTGCCTGTATCCTAATACTGTTGCCATTGTAACTAGTGCTTGCTAAATTCCACTCCTTTGTAATCTGCCTTCGTAGTCTTTGCCTTGTTATACTCTGCTGAGGCTAAACACTTCTCTCCTGGAACTCGCCACCACGGATTTCCTATGCCACATATCTCATACACACTGTGCCATTGCTTCTACCGTTCCGAATGCCCTGCTTTTACTGCCAATGTGTTCTTTGCTATTTACTGTCGCGATAACTACTGCTGTGCTAAACCCTATTAATCTGCAACTTGCAATCTCAGCTACAGTGGCCTTTCCCTCGTTTTATCTTGTTTACCCGATACCTACTATTACCTCTTGTGCCACTGCCAATGGTTAAAACTTCTAGAGATAGAATTACCTAACGAATCTGCTATTGAGAAATACTAAACCCCATCATGGACATTACAAGCCTAAGCAAGGGTTGGCCTTGCTCAGCACGGTATACAGTTCTTTTGCCGCGGGATTTTTCATTGCAGGACTTTTCATCGCCGTTTTTTTATCGAAAAAAAAAATCTTTTTTTTTGGGGGGAGGGTTAAAAATTAAATAAATATTTGTGGGTGAAAGGGAATAATATTTAAAAAAAGCGGGGTTTGGGGGAGTTACCCCCCCCAAAAAATACGAGTTTTTTTCGATAAAAAAACGGCAATGAAAAGTCCTGCGACGAAAAATCCCGTGGCAAAATAACGTAGAACTCTCAGCAGGCTCATTTATCCGGATAGGGAATGGCCTCTCCCGCTTAGGTTGTGTGCGACACCACCCCATCCCATGCCCCACCCCCTTCCTCCCTAAAACACCCCCTTCCCTTTGCCAACACTCCAACCTTGAACCACCACGCTAACTCGCGACAGAGAGACCTTATGCTCCCCAGTCTCAGTCAGCCTTCCTCCCCTATGTCCTATTGTTCGACCCAAAAGTAAACTCAGACTATCATCACGGACTGGCACCACACCCGAAGACATACCACAGCCTCTGCATTGTCTATCAACCTCCCCACCCCATGCTGCAAGGACTACAGAAACCCTGGATACCTGACATATCAGCCTCTGTGTTGACATCACTTCAGCAAACCCATAGATCACCACCCCTCAAAAAATGGACCCCATCCATTCCAGCACACCAAGTGTCACCGACAATAGGATATGTTAAAAAGTCCAAAGAACTACATTTCAAATAATAAGAAGCCTGACCACACCGACAATCTTTACATTTGAAAGGTGCCTTTATTAATGCAAGGTCAATCACAGCCCATGCCCTTGACATTGCAGACCTCATTAAAGCCAATGACCTAGACATTC
Organism: Ambystoma mexicanum; assembly: GCF_040938575.1. Lineage (NCBI taxonomy): Eukaryota > Metazoa > Chordata > Amphibia > Caudata > Ambystomatidae > Ambystoma > Ambystoma mexicanum. Next base: position 218,300,396 of record NC_090931.1, read on the forward strand.
TGGCAGTCACAGAAACCTAGCTCCACAATGCCTCAGGCCCTCCCTATCATTAGCCACCCCGGAGGGATACACAATATATAGGAAGGACAGATCAACAGCCAAAGGAGGCGGAGTAGCTCTCCTTGCCAAAAAGACCCTTGATATAAGAATATCAGGAGATTTCCCCATCACCTCAAGTGAAGTAATCACCTTGAAAATTGCACTCAAGTATACCTATATCTGCACCATTCACATTGTTTACAGACAACCAGGTCCTATATTCACTTTTGAAGATGACATTACCTCTCTCCTAGCCTACAACATGAGACCTCAATCCAAAGCCATCGTCCTAGGTGACTTCAACCTCGGTCTGAACAATCCTCTTGACACCCATGCAGGCTTCCTAGCCAACTCCATAAAAGCCCAAGGGTTCACACTTCGCATATGTTCCCCGACTCATGAAAAAGGACGTACCGTAGACTGGATTGCAGACACCAACTGTGCCACTGACATCCTTTCCAACACTCCCTCTCCATGGTCAGACCACAACACCATAATCTTTTCCACCACTATAACAACCAAACCTATCAAACATTCCCCACTCATCCACTCCTCTGTCCCAAAGTTCAGAAAACATTAATCGCGATAACATGCGCCCCCTTTTATCACCAATAATGAATACCACTTACCCTGGCACAGATCCGTCCTTACTAGTCAGCCTTTACAATAAAACCATGCTATTAGCCATTTATAAAGTAGCTTGAATGAAATCTAAAAAAGCTAAACCCAAAGCACATGGTAATGCCTGGTTCACCTCGGACAAGCAAACCCTGCGAGCGACCAAAATGTCTACAGAAAGCAGCTGGTTAAAATCACCAACACCCACAAACAAAGCCCTCTTTCAGACACTAGCCAACAACTACAAGGAAGCAATCATTAAAGCTAAAAGTGATTCATACAACCAGAGAATCCAGAATGCTCAATCAAGCTCCAGAGAATTATTCGCCATTCTCTGGCAGCTGGAATCACCAGTCCCGACTCCAGACCACTCCATCAAGGATCAGCAATGGTGCATTAACGTGCAAAATACCCTTGCAGATAAAATCACTCTGTGTCAGAGTGTCCGGTGTGGCCGCAGAGACTGTGACATTATTATTGGATTGCTGCTGGAAGTCGTTTTGCAGCCAACAAACTACGTGGAGTCTGCTTTTCGCTTTCTGCTACACCCAGCAGACATAGGAGTCTGCTTTCACTTGCTTTCACTTGCCTGCACTGACGCTCCACCTCCCTACGCCCGCTCGCTTTCAAAAACCGGAAGCTAAGCGAAGCATAGCGGAGTGTGTCAGAGTGTCCGGTGTGGCCGCAGAGACTGTGACATTATTATTGGATTGCTGCTGGAAGTCGTTTTGCAGCCAACGAACTATGTGGAGTCTGCTTTTCGCTTTCTGCTACACCTAGCAGACATAGGAGTCTGCTTTCACTTGCTTTCACTTGCCTGCACTGACGCTCCACCTCCCTACGCCCGTTCGCTTTCAAAAACCAGAAGCTAAGCGAAGCGTAGTGGAGTGTGTCAGAGTGTCCGGTGTCAGGTGGCGGGTGGAGTGTGGAGTGCTAGACACCAACGCCGTCAAAGAACTTCAGAATATAAAAGAAGGTAAGCCTTATTTTCACGAGTCGCCTGGACTAACAGAAGGGGTGCAAGAAAAAAGAAATGCTACTAAGGAGAGATGATGAACAGATTAGAGGGGTAGAGGGTATGGAGGGGGACACAGATGTGACCTGCTCCACACTCTCCTGGGCAGCGGAGGCAGAGCTACAGCCAGTGGCCCTCGATCCACAAACAAACCAAAGTCTGTGCTCTTTTGACATACAAGTTAAAATTGGTGCAAGCACAGCTCAATACATAGACAATGGGCAGGGGGCACTGAACAGCGGGGAAACACCCAGAGTCACGGAACCAGCCATGGACGAAACTGAAATCGTAGCAGGTAGCCTACAGACGGATGCAGAGCATCCGACAAAACAGGCTACACAAACAACTACAGACAAGTCAGTGGAAGCCCAAATGCAAAACCCGGTCAGTTCTCCAAACCCAACAGCGTTGGACGTCTCTACTATTGAGCATTGGGTAAGCCCAAAGGAGGCGAGGACAGGTTACAACGAAAGTCAAGCGCCGGTATCTAGTAGGACAGTGAAACAGAAGCTGCCACTAACAGGGGAGCGTTACATACCGAACAGCTGGAAAAGAAAAAACTCAAATTCCGCAGCAGAGGATGAAAGGCTGTGGAAGGAGCCGCTAAGATGGAAGGCCGTGAGGGGTCAAATTCAAGGATTCAGTTTAGCCCCCCAGCTAGATACACAGTTAAAAGGACTAAATACCCGAACAACCAAAAGGAGGGTGTTCCCAGAAACATCATATGGAAACCGTTTACGGCAGGATCATTGCCAACAAATCTAATTATAGGGGGGCCCAAAACTCCAAATACCACAAACGGAGGAAACACAGTAACCCCAACAAATGCCGGGCCGACATCAAGCTTTAGCTTTGGCAGTGGGAACTCCGCTAGAGTCAACCAAATAAAGAAAACAATAGGAGTTGAAATACCAGACGCAGTTTTGCTGGAGACGTCAAGGGACATGGAGAACGCGATAAGAGAAAAGGTCACAGGAACTAAACGTGCTGACAAAGAGAGAGGAACGACTGACAAAGTCGCCACCGAAGATAAATCGACGCAGACGTCACCATTAAACCAAGTGGGAAGCGACGACCTGGTAAAACCAGGTCGAACAACGGAAGAAAACTTCCTAATGGTCGCAACTTTGTCAGGAATACTAGCACCTTTTATGAAACTGTATGAAGATATTGCGGATACACTAAGAGACCATTCTACGATACTTGCAATGGTCCATACCAAAACAATATTTGTAGAAGGTTTCATCTCAACAATCCAAAATAACTTGGACAACAGCACCGCCAACGTTACCCAACTACTACATGACATAATTGAACCTATACTAAAAGAGAGCAAATTAGGGAGGTTAAATCCAAGAGGCAAGGAATCTATAAGCAAAGATTCTGGTATAATGACCGTACAAGAGGTAATTTCAGGTGCAGAAAAACAAAATAACGTTGGATCTAACAAGCAAGAAAACAAAGGAGAAAAGATCCCGGTAATACCGGCAAGCCCAGAAGAAGACATAGAAACCCAAAGTGAGACCGTTACGAGACCTCGAGCGGCCCATAGCGAAAAACAGGTGAAGGTAAAACAAAATGAAGACAGAACCCCCCTGACTGAGGACATCACCAGTAAGAGTCTTTTGGGAGAAAAACCAAAGAGCCAATCTCCCACCTCAGGTCCAACATACAAGCCAATGAAATCATCAGAGATCGGGGTAGAAGAAAGTCCTCGAAATGTAATCGCTAGTGAAGGGCAAGACAATTCAACAGAGACACTGGAGGCTACAACCAGCAAAAGACTTATAACAAGTCCTGGAGATCCCATTAACATGGACAAGTGTCTGGAGAAAGGAAAGAAAAAGGGGAACGTTTGTGAGATCGTCAGAACAAGAGACACAAATACAGGAGATAAAAAACAAGATAGCCAAATAAAAATGAAGAAAAATGGGACAGTAGATAACAAATCAGGGGGGCACCAAAAGAACATTGGCTCCACCAAAAAACAAAAAAAATCAACCACCACTCCAAGCAGCAGTAAATGCTGGGCATTCATTAAAAATTTGACAATACCAAAAGAACAATCGAGTATAATTGACCAGTTAAGAAACAACAAGAAAAAAGTTATACCAGAACAAAAGACTGAAGAACAAAAGATTCCCGAAATCGAAGAAGACGAACGTTTTGAAAACGATCTGTTGCACCTCTCTACATATACGGTATCAGATGATGAAGATAAACAGGGAATAAGAGTCCACGACGAGGTAAACACAGGGGTTGACGACTCTGTGAGCGAGGAGAATACAGACTATAGTGAGAGTGACACCTCATCAATAATGTCAGCACAGACTGGAAAGGAGATACGAAGAGAAAAAGAAAGAGTAACAAACACTTATACAGAAAAAGATGAAACAAGGAAAAATATGGAAAAAAGTGAAAGAGTTCAGAAGAGCGAACGTCAAGGTCAAGAAAGGAACGTGGGATGGTCTGAGAATCCAAAGTCTGGAACCCGCTGGGATAGAGAAACGAGAAACAGCAACAAGCGAACCGAGATGGAGGAAAGGAAAGACCGGCAGTACATAAAAGAGGGGGAAAGAGAACTACAGCACCGATCAACACGCAAAACAAGTGCTGTCGACACTTACAAGCAACCAGGGCTCGTCCTGGAACGTACCCTTAACTATGAGGACGGACTAATCATCAACAGAACCAACGTAATAAGACTTCTACACCACATACCGGCATTAAGACTAATTACCACGGATGACTTGGTGATCGTGGAATTTGTCGATGAAGATCGTACTGACAAGGTAATCTTGCATACAAGATCAAACCTGGTGAGACAACTACTACTGGAAGAAGCTCCGCAATTGAGACCAATGGGTTTTGATCTACAAGAAACCGACGAAGTTCTAAAAACCCAAGAGATAGCAAAGAAACACTTGGTGAGACAGATCAACAGAAAAGACAGAGAGGCCAGTAGCGCCAAGACAAACAGAGCAACATCAGAGAGAAGGGGCAACCAGAATACACAAAGCTCAAACAACAGAATTCAACAACAAGGTGAAGAAAATGAAGCAGCAAGGTGGAAATGGTTAAAAAACATGATCGATGATAAAACAAACACCCAATAACATGAAACAGTAAAAAGTGTGGGTTCATGGAGCCTTGGAAGCTGGAATACAAGAGGCTCTAACCACCTTTTTACTAATGGAGTGCTTCAAAAAGAGAACTTTAAAGTGTTGTGCCTACAGGAAACATGGCTGTTGCAACCACTGACACTGGAAGGATATGTGGTTTTGCTAAATCCAGCAGTCAAAGGCCCAAAAGGTAGACCTATGTCAGGCCTACTCGTAGCCATTAAAAACGACCTAAATTGGCAAGAGCTGGAGGAGACAAACCCAAATTCATTCATCCAGATGGTAGTGATACAGTTGGATAAAGAAGTCAGTAGAGTACTAATATTGATCAATATATACTGGAACCCAGCAAACACTCTACACGAAAACCTACCGGATGAAATAGCAGAATGAATCGATGAACAGAGAGAAAAGTGGATAGACCCAATGTTCATATTGGTAGGAGATCTAAACTGTTGATGCCTGAATAAGGACAATCAATCAGAGCATGATACAATAACAGCAACAACAAAGGAAAAAAGAGGAACAAAGTGGAATTGTATGTTGCAATCAAGGGACTGTGTCGTACTGAACGGAAAGGTGAAGGGTGACCAACCAGCAAAACAACTTGGAGGGGAATACAATCAGTTGAGATTCTGGATTATATTTGCATCTCAAGCAATCTGTCAGATAACATCCAGACATTGGAAGTAAACCCAACAGTAGAAAGTGACCATAACTTGTTAAAACTGACATGCAAAAACATCAGCAACAACAAATCCAGAACTTACAACCAGAAGCTGGTCATAGACCAAAGAGGCATTAAACTAAGGATCAGACCAGAGAAAACTAAAGAACTAAACCATAAATTAAAACAAATGATCTTGACGCTTGAAAATGAACAAGTTCAACAAAGGATTGACTATACCCCGCTCTTCAGAGCATTTGTTATAGAAAGGAAGCTTGGAGGTAACCATCAAACAACGACCCACCAACACCAGTATGACAGTCGTATACGAGAAAAGAAAAAAGCATTAAGGAGAGTTATTAGATGATTAAAAAAGATCAAATTCGACAACTCTAGTAAAGAGATAAACAAGCTAAAACAAAGGTACAGAAACTAGCTCCACTTACACAAGAAGAACTTGCTAAACCAGGATGCAGAAAGAATGTTGGAAAAAATAAGAACTAAAAATACAGCAGAAATCTGGACAATCATAAATGATCTGGAGAAGCCGCAAGACATAAGCCAAATGAACCCAATATGTGCTTCAACATGGGTTATGCATCATACACAATTGCAAGGGGAAACTTACATCGAACCCAAGCGGAAAATACTGGTAAACAAAAAAGATGCAATAATAGACATCAGTATTGAGGCAATCGAAAACATCCTAACAAAACTGAAATATTCGAGAGCCCCAGGGCCCGATGGGCTGACAAACGCAATACTAAAAAGTAATCCATGTGAATGGGCAAAATGTCTACACCATCTATTCAAATATATATTATCAACAGAAAAAATTCCGGATTCCTGGCGAAAAGCAGTAGTGGTGCCTATTTTTAAAAAGGGTCTTAGAACATCAGCAGACAATTATAGACCAATCGCACTACTGGATGTGGTGGGGAAGGTCTTTGCGTCTACACTACTGAAAGCGTTAGACCTCTGGGTACAGCAAAGTGGACGACGTGATCCTTGGCAGTCGGGTTTTGTGAGAGGGAGAGGCACGGCACTCAACATCTTCCTGATTAATCCAATGAAAGCAAGAACACAAAGGAATAAAAATCAAGTAATCTACATAGACTTTATAGATTTGTCGAAAGCCTTCAACACCATAAAAAGAGCCAAACTATGAGAGAAAATGGAGAGCTGGGAATGTCCACAGTCATTGGTGGAGAACATCAAAGACTTGTATACAGATACAAGCATTAGAGTTAGACTGGACAAAGCGGGTACACTAACAGACGAAATTCAGATAAAAATGGGCTTAAAACAAGGATGCCCGCTGGCATCGGAATTGTATAACCTGTTTACATCAGACCTCGAGAATTCATTTGAGTTCACTGGCTGCTTTCCACCAAAAATAGCAGGAACGCCGATAGGGAGACTGCTCTACGCAGATGACATTGTCCTGATGGACCAAACCCAAATTGGCTTGCAAAGACAGCTTACAACATTACAATCGTACGTGGACTCAAATGACCTGGTAGTAAATCCAGAAAAATCAAGAATTCTGAAGTTATGCCCAGGAGGTAATAAAAAAAGAGGTAAAAAACTAGGATGGTCACTGAAAAACAAAAAAATCTTGGAAGTGGAAGCGTTCACATACTTGGAAGCCTGTATAGACAACACGAAAAACAACGCGCCAAGAAAAGCGGGGCTAAAAAGAAAAGCAACTAATTTAGCTTCCAAAGGGAAAATACTGCGCAAAAGATACTGCAGATTCACCTTATTACCTCTAGTATCCTTTTACAGGATGAAAGTGGTGCCCATACTAACATATGGGGTTGAATCACCAACGCTTTTACCACCTCAAACATGGTCAACCCTGGAGAGCCTGTTTTGGCGGAAAGTGTTACAGCTGCCTAAATCAGTACCAATACAGCAAATAAGGAGAGAGCTTGCATTAACGTCACTTAAAACAATAGCGGTATGGAAAATGCTAAGCTTCTACCGAAAATGCCTTGAGGAAAACACCACGGGAGGATTAAGTGTGCTGAAAAAAGCCCTAAAAGATCAATCCGATATAATCTTAACAGATTGGCAAAACATATGTCGAGTGATCCTAGTGAACCTCTGTGAGTCAGAGGATGACTTATGGATCAACCCAGACAAAACTAAAAAGAAACTATACACGGCAGACTGGATAGAAACCCAAGAAGACAATTGCAAATACAAAGGCTATGAAGACTTCTGGGCCCAACCACGAAAACTAAACCGGATCCCGAGCTACCTGATCTTATTCCCTAACTGGTACTTCCGAGACCTTTTTCTGAGATTCAGATTGAACATTTTACCAACGGGAGAAATATTGCAAAGAAGAAAAAGGTTGGACACCCACAAAAGCTGCAGAATGTGTAAGATAAAAGGAGAGAAATCCCTGAAACATCTAATACTACAGTGTACCGGTCTAAGGAAAGACCGTGGGCAGTGCTTGGGGGACATCCTTAGAAGCCATATGACAAGGAATGTTGATGAGTGGTGGAGGACTCTTGTAGAAGGAGAAAAAACAAAAATGACATTAGCACTCATAAGACTAGTGATTTCAATCCTCAAGAAACTAGAGGCAATCAAAAACACGATACAGATCCAACAAGGTGATACCAAGCACTGTAAAATGGACATCGCACACTAAATTGGAGACACACCACGGAAGAATGGACATGATCAGGTTAAAGGTTTCAAATATGGAAACCATATAATCTGTATAAATAAATAAAACAAAAAAAAATCACTCTTCTGCAAAATAAAATTGAAATGAAAAAAAAACTAAACTCAACCTTGACCCCACCACACTAACCACATCTTCGACTCTAGAACCTCATATGACCAGTACATTTACATTCATGGCTGTGTCCACACTAGAAACCATTAATATCATCAAAGGATTAAAACCTTTGAGATGTAAAGGAGACATTTGTCCGGCCACCTTCATAAAAGAATGTGCCAATGAATTAGCACCATTCATCACCAACCTCATCAACCGTTCATTTGCCATCAGTTCAGTACCTGAAGATTTAAAAGAAGCCTGGGTACTACCTCTGTTAAAAAAAAAAAAACACTCTGGACCCTAACATCCCAACTAATTTCCGACCATCACCACAGTCCCATTTTGACAAAAAATCCTTGACCGCGTAGCCTACTTACAGATCCAAATATACTTTGAAACCAACACTCTTCGAGGCCAGAGACAATCGGAGTTCAGACCCGGCCATGGAAAAGAAACGTCCCTTATGGACTTAAAAACACAAATGTACCAGTTCAAGGACAGAGAAGACTTGTGCATCCTCCTCCTATTAGACCTATCCGCAGCTTTTGATCTGGTAAATCATAAAATCTTATGCCATCACCTTGAAACCGCAGTCCATTTCTCCCCTCAAGCCATCACATGATTGAATCTTTTCTTTCCAATCACACTATGCGAGTCTTCTCTGCCTCATCAGCATCCCTATCCGCCCCAGTAACAGGTGGCGTACTGCAAAGATCTTGTGTGTCACCCACATTATACAATGCCTTCACAAAGTTTCTGTTTGATAAACTAGAAAAAGTGGGCGTCACGTACACAAATTAAGCGGATGATACTAAAATACTCATACTTATCACAGGCTGTTATGACACGGACGCAAACAATCTTAACAAAATGTACCTCGAAATCCAGGCCTGGATGGCCCAAAATTAATTATGCCTCAATGATGACAAGGCCGAATTAATCTTAATAGGAAACAAATCCAAGTTAAGCAACCTCTCAAAACAATACAAATCTTTCAGCATTGATGGCAGCACTATCAATGTCGCCAACAAAATAAAAACTCTTGGGGGTCTATATTGACTCCTCCCTTACTGTAACCACACAGGTCAATGCCATTGTCTCGTCTACAGCCTACACGTCAAAACTCATCGGATCCAGCAGACCTTTCCTCTCATCAAGGCCACAGTTCTTCATAAACTCTTTGCAGTCCTGAACTATCGCCATCGAGGTGCCCCGCACACCTCTTCCTTGCAGGACGCCTTCACTCCGTCGACGATGAGCACCACTGGGACCGAAGCTCTCTTCTTCGTGAGATCTCGACGATCCGTGGCTCCTCCTTTAAAGGGAGCCGCTCAAGAAGGATCCGTTGATGACCCGACATCAAACTCTGCTATTCCAGGTACATTGGGGTTGTAGAACTATTTTAGAATTAAATAAGACTTCTAGAACAATATATGGACTGGGCTTGTGATATATATTTACTTTACAGGTTGCCCAGGTGGGGGGGTCTCCACACAGAACTGTGTCTAGGTAACGGGGCCGGTATTCAGCCAATTGTTCCAACCAACATCTTTCCACCTATGTCTATTGTTGGTTACCTCTATTAATTGATTTGTGTGACATTTAACCAGAGTACAGTTGATGCACTTTAAAGGAATCTAATAATAATTGTGGTACCACTTAGAACTGTATATATTTGCCATTATAGATTAACTAAGCACAAAGTGAGTTATTGTGATTGTATATAACCTTGAACTTAATTATATAAAGACTGTGTTTTAACTAATACAGTGTGTGGACATTCCTTTGTGGGAGCTTGGGGACTACACTGAACTTAAGAACCAGCCTGCATCACCTCCTGAGAAACTAGGCCTTGATTGCTCGTCCATTGCGACCACAATAGAGAATTTTGGCTGGGGTCCTCTTTGCCTCTCCTCTACCATATAGAGAGCAGAAGTACAAACCTCCCCCCCACCCCCAGTCTTTACACACATCCACTGGCTTCCAGTCCAAGATAGGATCAAATTTAAAATCCTTACTCTTACCCACACATGTCTTGCCAATAGCACACCTGCTTACCTCAGTTACCAAATTGGCAAAACTCAATCCAATAGACCTACGAGGGCCTCATATGCGAACCCTATCGCCACTCCAAGATTCAGAAGACAGAAAGCAGGTGGTTCTAGCTTCCCCGTAGTAGCAGCCAAACTGTGGAACACCCTGCCCCCACAAAGGAGAAACGATCCATCCTTCTGGTCCTTCCGTGAAAAAGCATTAAAGCCTGTCTATTTATCTTAGATTCCCAACAATGAGACACTAAACCCTAGTCAGACAGACCCTCCTATGCAACCGCTCACCACTGTAATGAAGACTATTATACATACTTACCAATATAACAGTGCCTGCATACTCCAGTATCATATGCCAATAAAACTATGTACTCATGATATGAATTGTAATATTCCCTGTCATGCTTGCTCGTATATTTGTATATATGTATGCTATAAATATTTCAAATACTGTAATTGTACCTTATGAAACACACCTGTGTAACCAATCTCCTAAATTCCAGCACCTAGATGCCTCTGGGTTACGTGCGCTCTATAAATGTCCAAATAAATAAATAAATAAATAAATAAATAAATAAATAAAGTGATGGCTATGGGCCAAAAGGATTCCCATGAAAAAAGTTAATTTAAAAAATCCAAAGTAGAAATGACCGTTTTCTTTTCTTCTTATAATGTGGGGGAGCCCCATCCTAGCCTCCCACCCCCCTTCCTTAACTAATACCCTTATTCCACCCCACACCTATATTTTATTAAAACTGTCCCACAATTTCGGTACAAACCGCCCCAAAAAGTTAGGTCATTGTGTTTTTGATTTTTTAGGATTCAATTATTTCTGTGGATACCCAATAGAAACAGTATCGGAATTGCAGGTATATCTTAGCATTGTCCTTTGGAAGATAAGGTAATTGGGCCGATTGGATTTCCAGCACACAGGACAAGTATAGGACATTACTGAATAGTAACTAGTTGCCCTGGTAGAGACATAAGAGACAAAGAATTTCGTATTTTAAAAACAAACAAAAAACAACAGAAGTTCTTGACCAATGATACTTTCATTAGTCTAGCTGCATATTTTTGTATGCTAACATCTGAGGCCAGGTGTGTCTCTTCCTCGAATCCACAAAATAACCTAATGCAAAAAAACGAAGGCGAAATTACCTAATTTATTTGACCAACAATTGAAGGTATTTTGGTACCTTTATGGTCAATAATAGATGGGGGTGGGGTAAGAGTATACGTTAGGGTTAGGGTGGTGAGGCGGGAGTGTGGGGGACTCCCCCCCCCCACATTATAAAAAATAGTTTAAAAAGAAAAAAGTATTTTTAGTTTTTCGGTCCAAAAAACCAGATCATTTATCAATTCTTTTTTTCTCGAAATGATCATAGATATCCTCTCTCCCTCGGCAGAAAGTATGAGGTAAGAACGGTTTCATTACTGCTAGACCTTCTTGTTGTGTGCATTTGGGATAGGATGAAACAACAGCCTGCACTGTTTGGGTGGCTAGTAAGGTCATGTCTGTCTCTCTTTAAAGCAAATTGAGAGAATAACCTCTTCAACTTTTAATAGTGCGGTCAAATATGTTCCAAACAGTGGATTTACGAATGTGCTGCAGCATTATTTCATGTGCAAGTTGGTTTCAGACGGATGAGATCAGATTTTTGTTGGCGTAACAAAAGAGTTAGTTAAAAAAAATGAGTGATGAATGGAATCGACTCCCATGATAAAGAAGCATTGAACCCCATAACACAGAAACTCCCCACATCTGAATGTGTCTCTGGGTCAGAGGTGGTGTAATGAATGCGGACAGGATGCGGGTGAGTGGCAGTGGAAAGACTGCGGAATAAAGGTGTTTACTTACAGGATGCAGCTTGGATGAGCCACAGGATTCTTCTGAGAACACTGCCTTATTACGGCCATCCTATAAGATCTTGATGAGATGCTGTCACCAAGGTTACCCTAACATTGATTTTGCTTGGCTTACTAGCAGCTGAGCACACCCTTGGAGATGCTATTTTGCTTGCACGTCTTTATGTTATTTTGATGCAAGTTATATCAGTTTAGTAGTTGGAATCATTAGTGTCGAGTCATCTCCCATTGCCTTCGGTGCACCTCTTAGAATCCCGGGCGTTTCAATGCACTGCAGGGATTTACAGGGCTTGGCTCTGTTGGTACTTCTTTTCAGTGTATACATGGCACCCCTAATCTCTTCATTTTGACCATTTGGGCTCATTGTGTAAAAATATAGAGACAACACCCAACCCCCTTTTATAAAATGTCCTAACTACAAAATTCCTGACCACAACAGACTGCCTAAATGCCAATAATAGCTGAATGGGAAATAACTGTTTAAAAATTAATTTCACCAAAAATGCTATGCTTTTGTGGGAACTCCCCATGGATCATGGACAACTGTGATCCTAACCAACTAGGACCCAAGTGTTACTCATGCATGATGAGCTGTCCGCGACCCTTCAAGAGGCAGCAGCAGTAGGAACAGGTGTCAGTAACCTCTACGTAATGAGGCATGCATTTCCCCACTTGACCGTTCCCCACCAGGCTTAGGCAGTACTACCCAGTTTACACCTCTGTCCGGCTGTACCCGATCAGATGCTGGGTAACCTGACCGACCTCGAAGAGAAGCCTGCAGTGTGACCTGGAAGGGCCTTTGCTAAGTAAACCAGAGGCTTTACCTTATAATGATTTGTTCAAAATCATTGAGATCCTAAAATGTATCTGCATGCCCAGTGTCAGATAATGGGGCTGTTCACATCCATAGAAGCATGATCTCAAACTCTCCTCTTACAAATAATTCAAACCAGCGGGGACGTCAAATAATCAAAACACCAGGGGCAGTGGAAATTACATCAGTGCAATTGACATTAAAACATAACCACTGCATTACTTTTGAAACTGACATTATTTCAGGAATTGGCATTACATGAAAACCTGACCCTGATGACACCACAAAAGATTAATACAATACTAACATGTCTACTACAGAAGAGAAAGGCTATTCAGGTTACCAACCATAGTTTAAGATGGGTGCTGCCTGGATGTGTCCTGGGTGCAGTCATGACATGTGAGGGACACACTGATTAAATCTGCAGGCTAGGAGCTCTGCCCTCATAAGCCAGTTCATACTCACTTTACTAGTTACTGCCACCAAGTGCTAGTCATGGCATCACACGCCAGACATATTTATCACATGTAAGCTGCAGCCTAACCTACTGAAGCGCTGCTACAACATGTCTAGTGCATTGTACGATATTTACAGGTGCTGCTGTCATAGGCCTTCCATTGGCCCATTTGCCAGGTGTAGTCCTCATATGTAAGGTATTGCTTCAAATATCATGGTGCTGCCATCATATGCCAAGGGCTGTCACGCATGCTCTAGTCCTGCCATCTTACCCCACTACATTCATTATACTCCTTTTATGGTCATCAAGTTATCATAGGCGTGCTATAAATGCCATATCATATCATATAGAAAGTACATCTTCACGTATGATGGTGAAGAAAGTACAATATGCAAACATTTAAAAAATCACCTTCAGTGATAAATTCTTCAAAACTACAAACACTTTTCAAAGATAGCAAACTTCATTGAGCGAGTGGGAGACTGTATGATTTGTAGAGCATCCTGGTATGCAAGTTGTCCTTAGGCACTTTTAATGATCCATTATGTCCCTATCAAGTGTTGACTCTAAAATGCTGTGTTGCTTTAGGTCAGCACTCACTCAAATCGTAACATATGTGAGATCTGTAACCCCACACGATGATAGTTACTGCTACCATAGTAGGTAGCAAAGTTACTACGATAGATTTTGTAGAATTGCATGTCAGTGAAACGGTGATGTATGATGAGACACAACCAGTTACTCACCTCCGACCATTTAGTTTAAAGATACTCGCAAACTTGAGGCTTTGCAGAGCTGTGAAGCAATTTTAGTGTGGAAATGGGTGGCAGCAACAAAGGTTGCAGCGCAAGCTCTGCACACTTTCTGCCCGAAGCACTTCCCCTGTAACCTCTGACACAGGGGTTTAAAGGGCATTGCCAAGGGTACCAAAACAGTACCCAGTGTTACCTTGTGGTACACCTGTGACCCCCAAATGACGTCCACGCAAATAGGTATTGTCTTACATTCTTAGAGCCTGCCATTAGGGTCAGCAAATAGAGCACTGTAGAAAGGGTGGACACAGTCACCCACCCCATAAGTGTCCTGATCAGCGAGGTCCTAGTGCTCCAACCACAAACCCAGCGCAACCAAGGGCAGCCAAGGGCAACACCACTTCTTCCGGCGTTCATTTCTCATTTACAGCCACTTCTCCCACTGGCCTTTCGTGCTTAGGAAACAGTTAACATTTTAAAATGCAGACACACTCATGATGCAAACAGGGCATGTCAAGCAATGTTTTAAAAGGTAATGAAAATACTGAAAATGCATGTACAAACACAGCATTAAATATTAAGGAATATTTCACAGGGTAAATGGCACTAAAGTAACGGTGTGATAGGCAGACAGAGCACTGGTGACGGGCCTTAAGGTATCGATGAGAAGCGAGGTGTGGGGGAGGGGTAAGAAAAATATAAAAGGAGAATGGGATTTCCACTGGTAAATATTTGCCGCACACAACAGTAAAGACTTTGCCAAGAGTTAAATGGAAAGCAAACCTCTCAACTCAGCAGCGCATTGGATATAATACAGACAATGACCTAGTAATGCAGTGTTCCTCCAACGTTTGCACCTAAAGGGGCTGATTCATGGAATTCTTAGTACGGTGCAAAGTGACTATGCATTGCCAACAAATCTCCTTCTTGAAGTTGAATCCACGAAAGTGAGTATCAGTTTGAGGAGCACAGGGATTAAAACTCAGCAGGAATCCTCTGCGTGAGCTCATCATCACCTTTTGTTGAAATCAAAGGATCAACTTGATCTACTGATGTGCAGGTTTTCACTCCTCCAATGAGATGCTGCCATGTTTCCCTTTCCTGAGCTTCAGCCAATGATGACACACTTGTTCACTGGTTTCCATGCAATAACCTCAACTCTTCTGAGCTTCTTCAGGTCCTGTGAGCAGGCCAGACCAGGCTTTGACTTTTCGCTAGGTCACGCTAGTAAATATTTTGTCATTCCTCTCAGGGCTCAGACTTTGAAGTATTTGTTGGTAATGTTCGTCCTCATATTCCTAATCAGAGACTATATTGCTATTCTATATATGATTAGTATATTTGTTTTGGTTCCACTTTTTCTGGCCGGCTGGTGTAGTTTAGGATATGATATGATCGGTTATTTATAACGCGCTTAATACCCAGAGGTTTCTAAGCGCGGACCCGGGGATCGAATCTGTGTTGCTCCGTGTCGTCTTGCTTCCAAGGCGAGCACGTTGCTGCTGAGCTATCCTCCCGAGACTTAGGTAGGTTGGAAGTACATGCTGCAGACTGTGTGTGGCAGGACTCTTCCAAACACAAGCCCATGGCTATCCAATCCATCCCGTGCAGCACTACCACACCGCAAAATGCAGACGGCAGCAGAGATGACTGTTGCAAACTCGTGTGCAGCCCAGAAAGCTTTGGGCCCCAAAGGAGACCTATCTCCATGCCTCGGCGTAATTTTATGGGGGACAGGGGTGTTTGTCCCCCCCAAACTTTAATGGCGCAACGTTTTGTCCTCCTAATTTGGTAGGGTCCCCTTTCCTTTATATGTCATGTTCCCCTCAATATTGTCGGCAAAGTTACTCCACTGGCTCCCTCCGGGTCTGCATAGGCAGCTCGCAAACCAGACAGCAGCAGAAGATTCTCGGTACAAAATGGAGTGCAAAATGGCATGCCGAGAATCCAACCCCCATAAAACCAGAATGAAGATTAAGAGGTGCCACTAGGTCTTCAGTGGGCTAGGAGAGGCTGGTTACAGATCATTGATCCTTTCCAAAGCAGCAGCTGTGGGTCTCAGTGCAGCTGACACTGCACCAACAGGAAAAAGGAGAACTATTTGGGAGAAAGGCGAGAGGCCCACAAACCGCATAGCTAGGAGAAAACAGCCATCTCCTTAGGCCCCACAGCAGCACGTGAATTGTCTTCAAGTAAAATCAAATGTTAGGTCCCAACAATGATTTCCATCACAATGCTATTTCTAGCAGGTTTTCTGAACCCTGCATCATGATTGCCATCCTGTCTCCACTTAGAGACAGCATGATAGCACTCATACAGACATATCAGTTCACACAAGCTTCATGGATATATGCCTGTACCGCGAGCTGGGTGTCACCAGCCTACACCTAGAATTCCCGGTGCTGCTTCCTTATGATCTGAGCCAGGAAAGTAATCTAGGTACCAAAGCGGTAGGGAAGCGTGGCGAGCCCTGAGTGACTCCACATCCGAAAGCGATTATGTTTAGAGAAAAACTGGCCCATCTGTTTCATCTTCCCCCAAGAAATATGAAATTCAGCTCTATCCTCTCCCTGGAGCTTCTACCACCTCCTCAAGCCTGACTAAAAGCGGGGGATGGCCCACCGTGCCAAAGGTGGCAGGCGATCCTGTAGTATCAGGGGGCAGAACACATGCCAACACTCATGAAATTCAGGGTAATTCACTCCCTCAGCGAATCAATCACCTACTTGCTCCCAAACATGCTTATGATCTCCATCGATTGCTTTCTGACTCGCATTACAGCACATCAGCTTAGTCACCTTTTCCATATATCCGCTTTGAAATTATTGATTCCAGGTAGGTATTAGCAGAGATCATGAATCCAGTGGGAGTGATGGTGAACGCAGAGATAATGATAGAGTTTCCAATGTTTTGACCATAAGAACATGTAATCAAAAGAAGAGACGAGAGCATCCCTTATTGGCTGGTAGATCTTTCATGAAGGGCATGGCTAGTGGGGTGGTGGTATCATGTTAAGTCAAGAGAGAAAGGGCTGTAGGGGTGTTCGGGTGCGTCCCGCAATATGTAAGTCAATTGGCTTGATTCCCGGGATTACCTTTAAGAGCAGGCTATGGGCCTCATGAGACGGGCGGTCTTACCACTGATATACTTTTTTTGAGGCCAATGGATTTACTGCAGCAGGTACCCTTGAAAATAATTCTGGACTTGGTAGATCACTTTCATATAAGCACATCAATATATGATACAATTGAGGTGTGAGGGCTGGTGGTGTGACAAAACCGAATCTGTCGAACACTACAAAATGAAGACTAGGGGATAGAGCCCCAGGTCCTTTGGTGAACTCACTCGACACATACTCTGAATTCAGCATTATCTGGGGAATACTAGGAAACATTGAGATGGGGGTTCAAATGTCTATAAATACCAGATGCCCTAGGATTCATGAATGGAACGAGAACACATCAAGCTTATGAGTAAGAGAGAGAGATGGTTCCACCAGGTAGACTTGCAAATGTCTTTCACCTTTTTGCATTTGCTAGCAATGTCTTGTTACCCAAGGAGACCAGGAGGTCAGTGATGAAGCCATCTAGCTTAGGGTGCACTGCTTCTGATCCCACCAGCACTGTATGCACAGGAGGGCCAGTCCAACTGGATACAACTTCAGATTTTCTCCCAGACACAGATCCAAACGGACTGGCTAGAGCAGGGCTGTCCAACTCCAGGCATTGTGGGGTGGATCCATGTTGGATTTTCAGGATACCCCTCATCAATATTAATGAGATAAATGTGCATACAATGATTGTAAATGTATGCACATTTTTTGTTCTCAGACTAATGCAATCATGCAGTTGAGGTGATCATGCTGGTGTCTGATCACCTTATAGCACTTCGATGATTTTAGCTTGGCCCACTGAATGGGGCGCATAAATAATGATGGCATTGGTTAGGGTAGTTGCGAGAACTCAATGAAACTGCTGGCTCCAAATTGTATTCCCTCTGCAACGACTAAAGGGCATGGACTTTCTATTTATCAGACATTGGTCGACAGAAATAATACCCCATTCAATTCATCTGTGCCTAGGCCATAGGGAAGCCACCTATCTGCACCATTCTGCTCCCACAGCTCAAGGCTTTAATTGAACTCCATGCGGCCCTACCAGTGGACTGGTGCAGGTTTTTAAATTGAAATGCATCACACTACATTGAATGTGCAGATGGGAGTGGTGACCAAATAGGAGAGCAGAAAGGGGTAGGGGATGGAAAACGTTCCATCAATCTGTGGTTCTAGAATACCTGGATCTCTGCTGCCATAGTACCACTAGGCATATGCTGAAGCTACAATGGATCCTGAAAAACAGAAACTCTAACCCCATAACATTTTTCTTTTTGAAGGGTGTCCAATTTGGTTAAGGGCTCATGCCCCTGCCACAAGAATTTTGATAAAGTACAATAAAGTATGACAATCACAGTTATGGGAGCGGAATCAAGAGCATGGCCAGATTTTGCCAGATTTTCGGCATTAGAATATTTTTGATTGGCTCAAGTTTGCCACACCGGGCAAAACACAAGAAGGAAGGCCACACTCTTATGTTAGGCATGGACTCTAAGAGATATTGGTGTCAATGACAAAAGTTTTCTAAGTGCAGGGGCAAATATGATGACAAGATATTTAAGGCCTTTAACTTTATGAGTTTTCTGGAAGCTTTGGAACTTTGATGCTGAGTATAATTTGGTCAGTGGCAGTCTCTCCAACTTGTTCCAATTCACCTTTTAGCCTGAGATGGAAGCATAGGCCCTAATTACGAGGTTGGTGGTAGTCATGGCACTAATTGCGCCATGACTATCACCAATAACAGTACCGTGTCCGGATTGGTGAAATGGGGACTTACCGGTCCAGTCCGACCTTGGCGGGACCGGTAAATCCCCATTCAACAAACCATTCCCCATTCCCATTTGAGCCCCAATAGGGCTCAATGGCAATGGGGAGGGTGCAAATAATGGGCCGGCATATGCCAAGCCTGTTATTTGCACCCAAGTCCCTTAACGGGTCCCGTCCTTAACACCTGTTCAGACCAGGGGTTAAGGAAGGGACCCGCTAAGGGACCTCGTAGTAGGGCGGTAAGGTATTACCGGCACTGGTCTCCTTACCGGTGCCCGGTATCCCTTACCACCCTACTCGGAATGAGGCCCATAGTCTTTGATCAGGTAAATGGATGGCAGAAAATACTTGATTGGGCTAGAGAAATGGATTAGTCCATTGCTAATGCAGATAGCTTGATCTAGAATGTGTGCACTGTATTGTATTTGCGGGGATTATTTGGTGTGTCTCAGTAGATGTCTCAGGACCCTCCACCAGCAAGGCAGAGCTATTCTTAACAGGAAATCCAGGTCTGGCCACTCTGAAGGATGAGGGGGACTATGAACTCAGGCAATGCTAGTGCTGGCGTCAGATGATGGGAGCTTTCTACCTCCAAGTGGAGGAAGAAGCCACGAGATGCATCACTTGGACCACACATGTGAAGGGCCAATGAAAGAGACAGGCAAATCGGTTTCTTGAAGTACACCCCTGGGGACAGTAATTCTGCAGTCTATGTCACTGTCCTCCAAGTGACCGATGTCTTCTCGGTGGTTATATGTGGAGGTCAAGAAGGAGAGCCAACTCTGTTGTGGTGATGTTGGGGTCCCCCATCCCTGAATGAGGGGGAGATAAACACCCTTAGTTTAAGCGTGGGTGGTGATCACTCTGGTACAGTTCTAGGCCTACATGACCACAGGGAACCCCTGAACTATGTTTTAATGTGGACTCATCCTTACACTCTCAGGATGACCACAGTTCTCTGGTTCCTCGAGCTGAATCAGGAACTTCAGGTTCTCTTGTGTAGGTAGGGGCAGAGAGAGCCACTGCTAAGAGATTGCCACTGCATGGGGGAGCTTAATGTTGGAGAGGCATGTGCAGTGATAGGTCACATGTGAGAGGTTAAGTAACAGACCTCGTGCAATTCATCTTTGCTTATTGTTTCGTGGATCAACATGGACCTGATAAGTCTTTCCTCTTGTTTATTCTGAACACAAGCAGTACTTATTTTCGAGCACGTGCCAAGCTGTGCATTTTTTTCAGCATGCATTTCGCAGTGCAGTGAATCAACGGAGCATGACATCTGTGTAGCAAGGAGATGTAAAATGCAAAATGGAGTGGGTGCATAGTGGGTCCAGTGTCAGTGCTTTGTTGTGATGCAACAGCTGATCGTTTTGACACATTGCACAAGGCACATACATGTGGTTGTCACCTTGAAATATGGACACAGTGCAGCATAGGTTTAGTAGACTAGTTGTAGCATAAGGCGTGGCCTGCGTGCACTGTGATAAGAGCAATGCATAAGGTCATGCCCTCGGTACAGTGTCTTCTGGTCAGGGTCACTGGACATGCCTACTGGCCACTGCAAGTAGGGTCATAGCTCATTTGTTTGCTTGTTTGTTTGTTTATTTATTTGGTATGGCGCACTGCACCCGAAGGTAACTGGGCGAAAGCAGTACAAGTAGGCGCTAAACTTAGGTTACAGTAGATACATTTGTGGCAGTTTCACTTTACAAGGTTAATGAAGAATACAAGAAGTACTTGAACAGCAGTGGCATACAGCAGTTTGTCAAATTTCAAGTGCATGATTTGCCTATTTACATGTTACAGTGGTTACAGAATAGTCAAAGACAGAGAGAGCAGATGACAGTGTAATGTAGGGTATAAAACATCGGTGAGGTAGATTGGAAGGGATATTGAGGCCATAGGGAAGAAGCACAATGGTCTTGGATTAGGTCCCGGGATGGCTATCCTTGGTTCTTAGCCATTTCCGAATGTTGCGTCTGAAACTTGTGTATGTTTGGTCAGTACGGATTGTGAGAGGGAGAGAATTCCATGTTTGAGCTGCCATAACTGGGAATCTTCTGCCACCGGACTTAGTTAGGTTGAATTGTGGTACATTGAGGCAGAATGAGTTGGCAGTCCTAGGCGGGTGATTGGAGGTTTTCCTGCTTATGCGGTTGGTGAGGTAGAGTGGGGCGGCGTTATCCAGACATGTGAAGGTCAAGGAGGTTGGTTTGTGCATGGTACCTGACTAAAAGACATGCTCTGTGGATAGTGTCATGTGGGCGTGATCGTAGTGCATACCCAGCAAACAAGGCAAGTGGGGTCAGTGTGCCGAGGGTATTGCCAGATGCCTTCCTGGGCACAGTGCTTGAATTCATGCTTGCAGAGGGCCGGCATGTCAGCATGATTAAAGAATAGCATAAGACACCACAAGCAATGCAATGAATATGTATTATGGTATGTTATACATCTTTGGTGCGATGAGCTAAGTTTAAAAAAGGCCTTGCAAAAACCTTGCCAATTACAAGAAAAACATGTTAGTTGTGGGGATATTATGGTGCAGTAGGACACAATGTAGGCATTGTAACCAGTCACACATGTTACAGTGAACTGTGAAAACTCAGGGCCTGATTCATGGAGTTATGTGCACAGTGCAAAGTGACTTTTCACTTTTGCAAAGCGGCTTTGCACTGCCAACAAACACCCTGCTTCATGGAACAGTGCAACGTGTCTTTTTGCCGTGCAAAGTGACTTTGCACAGGAAAAAAACTTGTTGTACTGTTCATGAATCAGGATGTTCGTTGGCATTGCAAAGTCACTTTGCACAAGTGAAAGTTCACTTTTCACCATGAAAAGATTCCATGAATCAGGCCCTTGTGGTGTCTTTTATCTCTGAGGAACTGAGGAATTTAGTTTTTCTGGGTTATCCCCGAGTCTTGGTGGCACCTTTGCACTTTGCATCAAGCAGTTTAATTGTATATTATAAATGCTCATTTGTACTTTTTGAAAGGTGATACTGACTGATTGAGCCTTAATAGCACAATGTCAATATGTGCTTTAAATGTCACTATATAAATGTGCATTTGCATTTAGAGGAAATATGTATTACTATTTTTAGAATAATTAATTATGTTAAGTATGTAGACCAGCTGGCACATGTCCCTGCCCACCCAACCCGGAGGACCATGAGCATTTTCGTGCCTGTCCTACGCTGCGCTATTTTATCAGTGACTATTAAAGCACACATGAAAAAAATCCCACGCAATTCGGTTTCTGCATTATCAGTATCACGAACATTGAATCAGAGCTGTTACATTTAGGATTATTCGTGTCCTCTTGAAAAGTGCACAATAGAGGGGGGGATGGATTAATGTGGAATAATACCTTAGAGACAATGGTCCAAAAATAAATTTCCTTCCCAGGCAGCAACACAATAGACATCACATTTTTCACATGCAAGGAATCCATTTGAACTTAATCAGGAAGCACTCATGTCATACCAAATTGAATAAATCCCTGGAGAAGTTATCGGCAAGACAACGCGCCACCCAAGCACTCGCCTTGAAAATCCGTATATGGTACAGGTCCGAATCCCGGAAGGCAGACTCAGCTCTTCATCTTCCGGATTTCAATACATTCAGTATGAGGACAAACTGGTTAATTAAAACTCCTATTAATACAGTGCTTGGATATCAGGAACTGATTTTTATAATAGCGGATCCATGACACTGCCTTACATTTCTAGGAGGCTGAGCACCTGTGGCCCACGAGATTGAGAGTAAAATCTGAGGATGTCAATCATTCAGGGGCTTTAAGAAGGAGGGTCTTTGGCGCGGCGGCCGTCATAAGCAAGCCAGACTCTGGAGTAGGTGGAGCTTAGGGGATGACACTGATTAATTACCTGGAAAGAATGCTCAATGGCTGGAGATTCTGTCACGCAGAGGGTTGAACTGATGGTTACTGTACTCATCTTTTGAGTTTTGAATTTGCATATGTGTTTTATTGTATCCTTTTCCTTTTCTGTCTTAAATACTCAATTAAAAGAATTATTTAAAGAGAATGAGGGTGTTGCATGTTTAAGCACTGTGCTTCAGCCTTTTTCTAATTTTAAGGCCTTGGCTTGCAAGGAATCCCCTGCATAGGATGAGCCCCCTGACTCTATCTTATAAACCCTATCTTGCTCAGTCTCAACCCGGGTCGGCCTGGCCTTTAGGGCAATAGAAGAATGCCCAAATTGCAGGCCCAGTTTTATATTCTGGGACCGTTTTGTGGCCAGAATGGGCCAGTGTGCTGAGTGACTTCACCGTGCAGCTTGTAGTTTTCACCACCTTTTCATTGATGTCCGAGAAAATGTTATGGCCCAGTCTGACTGGGTCTCCACTGTAATTGCACGTGCTAGCTTTGCACTGGACCTAAGGCCCATACATTCACTTGAGTGAGGGAGTGAGGACGGATCCTAGAAGTATTCCCTATGGGAATTCAGGATGAACATGCACACTCTTAGCCCTTAAGGGGTTAATGTCCTTTTTAAGTGATGATGTGATCGAAGTCTGGTATCCAGACATCTTCCATTCTCAGAAGGCACACCTTGAATCTGACCTTAGCTATTATACACAGCTTTGAGGGGTTGGGGGAGGGGGCAGAGTTGTAGTCTCACTCCGCTACAGTATAAATGCACAGCACCTCATTATTTTGGTGAACGAATATTGTTCAGTTTGTCATTTGAGTGCTTAGAATTTTAGTTTTGTAAACTTTGACTGTGTCATCACGTTCGAGATGTTTTCTGACCCTCACTATTGAAGCGGTGGGTCAATCTTTTCCCCTGCCTTTTTCAGAGTGATATTTGAGCCTGGGATCGCCCTTGTTTAGGATGATTGACTCTCACCCACCTAGCCTTCCGCAAAGCTATTAAAACAAGGCTATTTCTGTGACGTGTATGACTGTGCACCTGCGCCTCATTCCCCACATCTCGCCGTATTGTGGCTGGATGCGCAGCACCTTTGACTTTGACACCCTCCTAAAAAGTACCATTTGCTACTAAGTAAGATTTCAATGTTTTTCGCCACAGTTGTAACTTCATCTCTGCTTCCAACTGTATCTGTAACCAAGTACATAGTATCTGTAACCAAGAAACCCCACGTGTTGCCGCCACCAATGTAACCATGAATCATGCCTACTTAAAATTTCATGTAACAGTGCCTTGATGCCTTTGGGCTGTAGTGTGCTCTACAAATGTAAAAAATAAAATAAAAAATGTATTATTCTACACATAAACGAACACACAAACAAGGGAGCATTGCAAATGTTTATTTTATTTATTGCCTATCAGTTCCATTGGCACTTTGAATTCAGCAGTTCTAGGTATGAAAAACAACACTTCTAGAATGAGGTGATATGCCCCGAGGCGGCAGGACTACGCTGTAGGTAACAGCCCACCGCCCAACTTAAGGGCACGAGCACAGCAAGGGTCCCTAAACGAGGATGGTGGGCCATTACCTACAAGGTGGGCTCGCTACTGAGGGACATATCGCCATTAGCATCTGTGTAGTACGCCAAATGGGTGCTAATGGTTTTTTTAAGAAGCAAGTATTTTCTCTTCGTGAATGGGATGCCAACATGGCTGCCATGGAATTGGATGGCAGGGCTCCATATGAGGCCCCTCTTCCATTACCATGCTGGCCACACTGAGACAGGAGCTTCAGCAGCGGGACCCCGCTTCCACCATCAGGTAAAGGCATTGGGGGAGGAAGAGGGAAAAAAAACAGGGTCAGTGGTGGGAAGATGGCGGACAGCAGAACCAGCCTTGAGGTAGCTTGCAATGTGGTCTTAGACTAGTACGGTCAGCCCACGTTTCGATCTCCCTGACTGACCGGCGACCCCTGCCCAGGGTGCTAATATTCTTTCAGATCCTGCAGCAAGAGACCAGAGTTCTCAATCCAACACTTGTAGAGTACTAATGCCTTTTCCGTGCTCTGGCCACAGTGCCTCAACGATAGGGGTTTCCACAATTCAGAGCACTTCTGATGAACTCTACCAGATCATCCTTGTGATCTTGATATATCCTTTCGTCTCCTCTCATCCTGAGGGTCATGGTGACATAACTTCTCTAATCTCTTTGCATGGATGCAACGCCCTTTTCCACACAAAACAAGCTCAATTCATATTTTCCATCTCCAACGCAAAATGTCCCAGTGCTCCTGGGGATGGTAAAGAGACAGGCTGTCCTGGAGACAGCAAACAGGAGACTCGATAACATAGTACTATAAATCTCATCACATGGCCTTTACACTTTGGCCCGCAATAGCAAGGGAAACTCAGGACATCCAAACAGAAGAAGAATGGCTGGAAGATTTAGAATTGAACTTAGCCACTGATCATCGTTCTTCAGCCTGCCACGCCAATAAAGAGGGTGGAAAGACCACATGGAATCAGGCTTGGTCCTAGCCCAAAAGGGGAAGTCCAGCCAGAACTGCTTGGTCACATCCCTTCTGCACGAGACAACAAGCAACCTGAGACAGTTTTCAGCCTCATTGCACCCCATCAGTGAAGTGTAACTTCAGCCTCTAGGCCCAGAAGGCTCGGGA
This sequence comes from Ambystoma mexicanum, assembly GCF_040938575.1. Classification (NCBI taxonomy): domain Eukaryota; kingdom Metazoa; phylum Chordata; class Amphibia; order Caudata; family Ambystomatidae; genus Ambystoma; species Ambystoma mexicanum. The sequence goes on from NC_090931.1 coordinate 218,326,042, forward strand.
TCATATCTGGGCAAACCGTTCCACTCAGGGTGACTTAAACAAACAAAAGAGTTGATGGCATGAAGGTTTAGAATTAATCTTAACCAATGGCACTGCTCTGGCAACTCCAAGGACCATTGCTTTTCAGTCTGTCAAGCCATTTACACAAAGGGGAAAGCCCATATGCAAACAGACTTTGTCCCACCCCCAAAAGGGGCATCTCAGCCAGAACTGCTTGCTCACATACCTTCTGCACAAGACCAGAGCAACACTAGACATGTGTGGCGGGTCAGAAAAAGTACAGAGACAAGTATCTTCCACATCAAATGGATGTTAATATCCTTTAAAACAAATAAACTCCTATCTGTCCATGACATATGGATTTCCCTACCTAACCAAAACTAACTTGGTTGCTCATAAGTGAGTCCAACAAAGGAAGAACTGTCCTCTGTCCAAATCTAGTCTACTCTGTCCCTACCACTATTCAACAAGGTAACAAAGGCACAGGAGAATGACTACCTTCTCAGCAAAGTCACTTCAGTTCCTTGAAATCACACTCAATAGTTCATAGAGTTCCGAAGCAGGTTTCCTCAGTTTTCCTGATGTGTCTTTAACACTGTGATGTTCCCTTCTGATGCTCATTTTTTTCTCTGTCTTTGGTCTTTAAAAGTATTGCTCTTTTCTTACTTAATGTCCACCCTCTTTCCTGGCTGGGCCAGTTTACGTCCCACTTTTCTCTATTACTGGAAAGAGCTTGGCAATTCCAATAGCTATTCTCATTTATGTTCTTCTCTTCACTGTTACTTGGGACGAGTATGATTGTGCCAATAACGATTCACACTTGGATCCCACTCTTCATTGTTACTGGGACGAGTATGATTGTGTCAGTAACGATTCACACTTGAATTCACCCTTGAATTCCACTCTTCATTGTTTCAGGGATGAGTATGATTTTGCCGGTAATGTTTCACACTTGAATTCCACTCTTCAGTGTTACTGGGACGAGTATGATTGTGTCAGTAACGATTCACACTTGAATTCATCCTTGAATTGCACTCTTCATTGTTTCTGGGATGAGTATGATTTTGCCGGTAATGTTTCACACTTGAATTCCACTCTTTAGTGTTACTGGGACGAGAATGATTGTTCCTGTAAAGATTCACACTTGTGTTCCACTCTTCCATTTCACTATGATGAGTATGATTCATGTACTCTTTATCGCCGTTATCCCTCCTGGGTATCCCATTGTCCCTGTTACCTCCTTTCCTTTGGGTTAGCGCTGACTTCACCGTGCAGCTTGTAGTTTTCACCACTTTTTCATTGATGTCCGAGAAAATGTTATGGCCCAGTCTGACTGGGTCTCCACTGTAATTGCACGTGCTAGCTTTGCACTGGACCTAAGGCCCATACATTCACTTGAGTGAGGGAGTGAGCGCGGATCCTAGAAGTATTCCCTATGGGAATTCAGGATGACCATGCACACTCTTAGCCCTTAAGGGGTTAATGTCCTTTTTAAGTGATGATGTGATCGAAGTCTGGTATCCAGACATCTTCCATTCTCAGAAGGCACACCTTGAATCTGACCTTAGCTATTATACACAGCTTTGAGGGGTTGGGGGAGGGGGCAGAGTTGTAGTCTCACTCCGCTACAGTATAAATGCACAGTACCTCATTATTTTGGTGAACGAATATTGTTCAGTTTGTCATTTGAATGCTTAGAATTTTAGTTTTGTAAACTTTTACCGTGTCATCACGTTCAAGATGTTTTCTGACCCTCACTATTGAAGCGGTGGGTCAATCTTTTCCCCTGCCTTTTTCAGAGTGATATTTGAGCCTGGGATCGCCCTTGTTTAGGATGATTGACTCTCACCCACCTAGCCTTCCGCAAAGCTATTAAAACAAGGCTATTTCTGTGACGTGTATGACTGTGCACCTGCGCCTCATTCCCCACATCTCGCCGTATTGTGGCTGGATGCGCAGCACCTTTGACTTTGACACCCTCCTAAAAAGTACCATTTGCTACTAAGTAAGATTTCAATGTTTTTCGCCACAGTTGTAACTTCATCTCTGCTTCCAACTGTATCTGTAACCAAGTACATAGTATCTGTAACCAAGAAACCCCACGTGTTGCCGCCACCAATGTAACCATGAATCATGCCTACTTAAAATTTCATGTAACAGTGCCTCGATGCCTTTGGGGTGTAGTGTGCTCTACAAATGTAAAAAATAAAATAAAAAATGTATTATTCTACACATAAACAAACACACAAACAAGGGAGCATTGCAAATGTTTATTTTATTTTTTGCCTATCGGTTCCATTGGCACTTTGAATTCAGCAGTTCTAGGTATGAAAAACAACACTTCTAGAATGAGGTGATATGCCCCGAGGCGGCAGGACTACGCTGTAGGTAACAGCCCACCGCCCAACTTAAGGGCACGAGCACAGCAAGGGTCCCTAAACGAGGATGGTGGGCCATTACCTACAAGGTGGGCCCGCTACTGAGGGGCATATCGCCATTAGCATCTGTGTAGTACGCCAAATGGGTGCTAATGGTTTTTTTTAAAAAGCAAGTATTTTCTCTTCGTGAATGGGATGCCAACATGGCTGCCATGGAATTGGATGGCAGGGCTCCATATGAAGCCCCCCTTCCATTTCCATGCCGGCCACACTGAGACAGGAGCTTCAGCAGCGGGACCCCGCTTCCACCATCAGGTAAAGGCATTGGGGGAGGGAGAGGGAAAAAAAACAGGGTCAGTGGTGGGAAGATGGCAGACAGCAGAACCAGCCTTGAGGTAGCTTGCAATGTGGTCTTAGACTAGTACGGTCAGCCCACGTTTCGATCTCCCTGACTGACCGGCGACCTCTGCCCAGGGTGCTAATATTCTTTCAGATCCTGCAGCAAGAGACCAGAGTTCTCAATCCAACACTTGTAGAGTACTAATGCCTTTTCTGTGCTCTGGCCACAGTGCCTCAAGGATAGGGGTTTCCACAATTCAGAGCACTTCTGATGAACTCTACCAGATCATCCTTGTGATCTTGATATATCCTTTCGTCTCCTCTCATCCTGAGGGTCATGGTGACATAACTTCTCTAATCTCTTTGCACGGATGCAACGCACTTTTCCACACAAAACAAGCTAAATTCATATTTTCTATCTCCAACGCAAAATGTCCCAGTGCTCCTGGGGATGGTAAAGAGACAGGCTGTCCTGGAGACAGCAAACAGGAGACTCGATTACATAGTACTATAAATCTCATCACATGGCCTTTACACTTTGGCCCGCAATAGCAAGGGAAACTCAGGACATACAAACAGAAGAAGAATGGCTGGAAGATTTAGAATTGAACTTAGCCACTGATCATCGTTCTTCAGCCTGCCACGCCAATAAAGAGGGTGGAAAGACCACATGGAATCAGGCTTGGTCCTAGCCCAAAAGGGGAAGTCCAGCCAGAACTGCTTGGTCACATCCCTTCTGCACGAGACAACAAGCAACCTGAGACAGTTTTCAGCCTCATTGCACCCCATCAGTGAAGTGTAACTTCAGCCTCTAGGCCCAGCAGGCTCGGGATCATATCTGGGCATACCGTTCCACTCAAGGTGACTTGAACAAACAAAAGAGTTGATGGCATGAAGGCTTAGAATTAATCTTAACCAATGGCACTGCTCTGGCAACACCAAGGACCATTGCTTTTCAGTCTGTCAAGCCATTTACACAAAGGGGAAAGCCCATATGCAAACAGACTTGGTCCCACCCACCAAAAGGGGCATCCCAGCCAGAACTGTTTGCTCACATACCTTCTGCACAAGACCAGAGCAACACTAGACATGTGTGGCGGGTCAGAAAAAGGACAGAGACAAGTATCTTCCACTTCAAATGGATGTTAATATCCTTTAAAACAAATAAACTCCTTTCTGTCCATGACATATGGATTTCCCTACCTAACCAAAACTAACTTGGTTGCTCATCAGTGAGTCCAACAAAGGAAGATCTGTCCTCTGTCCAAATCTAGTCTACTCTGTCCTCCCACTATTCAACAAGGTAACTAAGGCACAGGAGAATGACTACCTTCTCAGCAAAGTCACTTCAGTTCCTTTAAATCACGCTCAATAGTTCATAGAGTTCCGAAGCAGGTTTCCTCAGTTTTCCTGATGTGTCTTTAACACTGTGATGTTCCCTTCTGATGCTCATTTTTCTCTCTGTCGTTGGTCTTTAAAAGTATTGCTCTTTTCTTACTTAATGTCCACCCTCTTTTCTGGCTGGGCCAGTTTACGTCCCACTTTTCTCTATTACTGGAAAGAGCTTGGCAATTCCAATAGCTATTCTCATTTATTTTCTTCTCTTCACTGTTACTTGGGACGAGTATGATTGTGCCAATAATGATTCACACTTGGATCCCACTCTTCATTGTTTCTGGGATGAGTATGATTTTGCCGGTAATGTTTCACACTTAAATTCCACTCTTCAGTGTTACTGGGACGAGAATGATTGTTCCTGTAAAGATTCTCTCTTGTGTTCCACTCTTCCATTTCACTAGGATGAGTATGATTCATGTACTCTTTATCACCGTTATTCCTCCTGGGTATCCCATTGTCCCTGTTACCTCCTTTCCTTGGGGTTAGTGCTACTGGACCTGTTTCACAGGACAGGAATCTTTCCTAGCTCTGTCAGGTTGGCTTCACTCTTCTCTCTTTCTTGCTCTTGCCCCTCAGCATCCACTCTCTGATGCGGGAGAGTCCATGGTCTCAGTGCCGTTGCTGGACTGGATAGTCCACTGCATCATGGTCATGCCACCACACACTCTTGGGTTTCTTCTCTGAGTTTCTCTTTCCCCAGCTTCACCACGTATCATCTGTTCTTGCATCGCGTTTTCATGCCAGCTGTCTCGCCGGTCTGTATGCAGCACTTCTCAGCTTTACTCACCTTCGGTAGCTACCCAGTTACGAATCTCCTGGGCTTCTCTCTCTGTCTTGACTCCTCCTTCAGTTTTTATGACGGACAGCTGGGCTCCCAGGGTAGTGGTATAGTCCCTCTTCGCTCTCCGTTGAGTGTTCGTTATTGCTCAATCACTCTTCTTCTTCCCAGTATTTGTGATGTCAGTTCATTTTACTTGGATTATTGGTGTTTTTTCCACAAAAGCAAACCGTAGTGTGTTCTTCCAGGTCTTTTGGTTGTAGCACTGTAGCTGGTGGATTGTGAGGGAATGTTTTAGGGAGTTTCTCTTGGAATCACGAGTCCTTGTCCCAAAAGGGGGAGACTCTCCCGGCGATGTCCCACTTGCCTCTACCCCTAGGGAGGGTATCACGTAGAAGGCTCACCTCTCTAGCCTCACAAGGAAAGGCTGCCCCCAGGGAGAAGTGACTGAATCCTGCAATTCGACACACGTTTCAGCCTCAGTCGGCATCATCAGTGAAGAGTAGCTTGGGTCTCTAGGCCCAGAAGGATCGGGACCCATGTCTGAGCATGCCCTTCCCACCTGGAGTGACTTAAACTAAACAAAAAGGTGATGACAGAGGCCAACTGTCTCGGGTCCAGCAAGCAGGGAACACAAGAGAAAGGGTGCAAAGCATCACCACATTCTCAGAGGCTTCTATGCACTTTGCCACATACCAGCAAGGCAAACACAGGTTTCCCTTCAGCAAGGCAAAAGTGGCTCAGTATTCCTTGGCACAGTAAGGTCGACTTTCCCGGAGCCAGAAAGCAGATGAATCAAGCAATAGGTTCCATCAGTTTAACATTGTAACAATATGGCGTCCGAATAGCTCTTAAAAAAATGTTTCAGGCTGGCTTTTGACCTGTCCCAGTTTGTGAATAATTGCACAGTGTGTTTAGGGAAAGTTAGTATAGATAGTTAGGACTTCAGCTATTAACAACCTCCTTCTCTCCAAGTTACTTCCTTAGAGGAATGCACCCTGCTCATGTATGTTATGCCAGAGGTGTTACTGGGGGACTAAGGTGGCTATGGCCCTGGTTCTTTTGGTTGTAGCCCCGGATAGAAGTTCAGGGGCTACAATCAAAAGGCTAGCTAGCCCGAGTCCCGACAGGCCCAACATTAGTGTAGCCCCGTACCTAACAACCTGTGTTATGCTAATAGCCTTTTATACTGTGCCAAATCACCCCTGTAGTAGTTTCAGAGTGCATCGACTTCTCCATGGAATGGTGTACTGTGTCCCTGCCAGAGATAAAAATAACTTAGTCTGCTGGATGAAAGAACATGAGCGATGTTAAGATAAGATGATGGCAAAGTGGGAAATTGATGTTACAAACAAAGGCAGAGAGGGATCCAAGATGCAAGCTGCTGGCGGGATAGCTCAGTGGGTTGAACACCTGTTGTGAACATCTGTGTGCAATGAACAGGTGACAGTTTTGATGTCCGGCATAGGTTTCACTCAGCCTTTCATCCTTATGAGGTTGCCAATATGACTATGATTAAATTGTTCAATTTTATGACCTACTACGTACGTGCAGACAAGTTGATGGAATGTGGTATAACCATGAACAAATACGTATGCATGCGCCCTAAGGGCACTGAATGGGATAAATCGTGCCTTGCTGGCTCCTGCCCACGGGCACGCTCACTGGACGCGCCTGCAAGTGTTTGATGCCGCCCTTGAGACCGAGATGGAAGGTAACCTGCTTCATTAAAGCAACATCACCGCGAGACTGTGAGACGCAGGACGTGGGTACGACCTCGTTATAGTCCTCATTGGTCATTTCATTATAAGCATTTCTAAAACGATCTAATAAAAAGTAATAGACGTAAAAAAAAGCACTGCACACAACGGGCTTTTGGCTCAGACTTTGACCTTACAATTGTCACCCTTTATGCCCTTTAAGTATTTCCATTTTTCCACACCCCTCTTTAACATACCGTGTATATAAAAGGCTTTAGAATGCCTGTGGAAAGAAGTGGCCTGCGCACGCTCGAGGCACGCGGAGGCGGCGATGATTGGATGACACAGTCTGATGAATGAAGGCAGGGAGGACAGAGCTGAACCCACAATGCAGTCCAAGGAAAGCACGCTGGGAGGCGGGACTCGGGGAGAAAGCGCAGAGATAATGATGCAGGGCCGGTAGCCCACACAGAAAGGCCTTGTAAGAGTCTGAATGCTATTGATTGGATTTCATACATTTATATCGCGCATTTGAAGGACTAAACCGTATAGAGGTGCGGGTTGTACGAATGTTAGGCTTCTGATCAAAGTTAATACATCACAAGAGCCGATGAATCTTAATACTGAAAAAGGAACGTTTTCAGGACTTTCCTGAATGCCAGAAAAGAGGTCAACTTGTGCAGAGAGAAAGCAGAAGACAATTTCATGACCGACGATTGTATGCAGAAAAACATCTTGACTACTCTGGACACGCACCAGGTGGATGCAATAGTCAAGAGGGACTTATCGGCCAAACGGAGAACGCGAGTCGGCCGATAATGAGACATTTCGTTAACTAAATATCAGGGCACGGTACAATGTAGGCACTTGAACACCAGGCACAGGATTTTAAAATGTATTCTCTGGATAACCGGTAGCCAGTAAAGGGCTATTCGGCAGCTGAGATTGAGGCCTTTTCGGAAGATTGTGGATAAGTCTGACAGCTGCATTTCGTGCATTCTGTAATCGGCTTTACAGAGAGGGCGGCTAGCAAGCCGTTTGCATAGTCCAACCTGGAACGAACCAGGTAGCCCACAACGACAGCATGATCGCATGAAGGAATATAAGGAAGGGCAGGCCAGAGCTAACGAGGATGATAGAGAGCAGATTGTACAATTGCTCTGAGCTGATGCTCACTCCCTAAGTTCGACAGACAGATGCAGCCTAAATTCTTGACCTTAGCCGTAAAAATCATAGGGAGATCAAATAGACATGGGACAACAATCGCTGTGGACTCCCCAATAAGATTCTTAGGTCCAAACAGAATAAGCTCTGTCTTGTTTGGATTTAGTTGGAGCTTATCGTCGGTCATCCACTGACAACTTCGGTGGTGCACTGTTCTATGTTATGCAGTGACTCTACAGACTTCTGACCTTCATGTATATGGGAGTGTCACCTGCTTATCTCAATGTCACCTGGCCTAGTAGGATTGCTGTCTCTCTTCCCTCTGTTTCCCCTCCCTTGCCTTGTCGCGCCTTGAAACACTTGTGTATAGGTGCGTTATAAATGCCATATCATATGCTTGGTTGTGCTTCTATCAGCCCCTGGCAGCTAGCTAGTACATCTAATTTTCATGAGCTTTGGCCTAGACTCTCTACTTCTTAAAAGTGTAGGTATCCAGTTGATAATGTCCATACCCTCAGCTTTGGCTCTCAAGACACTGTGTTGAAAACTGTTATCAAGAACTGTGTGAGGCTGTGAAATCTAGACTTTCAAGGGGAGTTGAGATTAACCTCTAATCACCTCCCTCATCACCTTCCTCATTAAATGAGGTCTCCTTCACACAAATCAGACTCTTTCCAAAAGTGTTAGCCCCTATCTCTGATGCCCCCAAACCCTCCCTTACTTTTCATTTTTCTGCATATAGATCTGAAGGCGCAACCAGAGGGAGTGGCAGTCAGGCGGACGAAGATTCTGGATATGAAGGGATGCTCACTTGTGAGCAGGATTTAGGATGATAGAGCCCGACGGATCACGCACTGCAGGGGTAAGGGAAGAGCCTGGAATCATGACAATAGGATAGGTACACAGATGTGCAGAGGGGCGCTGAGCCAACGTGACATAGAGCTTCCTCTAATGCGTTGATGTCACTGCAAACCAGAAGTTCCCACAGACTTTTCAGATCAGCTATGGTCGCAGGTAAGTTGAGGCAATGTTGCCCTGAGCTCATTTGGAGTCTCTGGTGATATTGTTACAGAAGGAATGTGTAGATTGGAGGGCTGCAGGGAGGAAATTCCATTGCAAAAATAGACATGGGGATATCACAGACAGCTCCAGGTCCACCATCCCAAACCTAGAATGCCCTCAATGAGATCAGCTTCCCCCAGACCGTACTATGAACATTACAGTAGCCAGGATCATTGGAGGGATCACATGTGGTCGCAGCATCACTACAGAAGGGAGAGAGTATGGTGGCCCTTTCTAGGCCTTCTTAAGTCGAATGAGGACGCATTCAAACTCCTCATGGATACTCCTACTGCTGAGATGCTGGAAAAAGAGGAGAGAATCAAAAGGATGATGAAGCAGTGGATGATCCAGGGCCAGTAAATAAATATCTAAGGAAGATTGACTAGCGTTATTGCGGCACATCTAGGAATTCAAGATTATCCATCTTAAGACTTACTCAAGAGGATGATAATTACTTCCTCAAAGGGTATGATAGCTTGACCACATCAAAGGTACCAAGCATTAAGGCCGTCCATACTACAATTACAAGGGTATGGTAAGCTCATGAAAAGTTTGTGGTGCCTACGTGCAAACCCAAGTGATATCCTGTTAGAGTCAGAAGCGGAACTTGCAGAGCACATATACCTATGATCTCTAACTTGGTAGGGTGATCGTGCATTGCTGTGGAAGACACAACACCCAGAGGCTTAACAATGGGATCTGTAGGGATCATTATGGTCTAATCGTGCCTTGAGGTCAGGAATCACCAGGTCTTCACCACACATGCCACCCGGAAGGTTCTGCAGTTGATGTAAACCAACATGGGGGCAGAAGAGGATGGCAGTGATGAGCTTTACAGCATCAAGCAACATGTACAATTGATGTCTGATATCACCCCAAATGGCATCTCATCTGCGGCCCTCACGGGAAAGGTGATGACAGCGCTGGGCACCACATCTACATTAAAGATTGGAAGGAGCATGGTACTCAGAAGAGCTTGGTAGTTGCCATGCCCTTTCATAGACATTTTCTTTCAGCCCAAAGCTGGAGACTGTGGTTAAGAAATCCTATGAAGATTGGACCTATGAACAGAGGCGTAGCCAGGGTTGTCTAACAAGTGGGGCCTGAAGCTAATGTAGTTGGGCCCATGACAGTGAAATTAACATCTGTAAATGCCACACAGTGCTACTGAGTGGGCATTTACAGATTTTGGGTGGGCTTTGCCTGCTCAGGCCCTATCCAGTCTACCTCTCGGCCTACGGTGAGGCCCCTGTAAAATAAATATCAGGAGAAGAAGACATATCCAAAAACCCAGAATATGTCCTTCAATAGGACAAGGGTATTTCCCAGGAGCTGGCCAGGATTTTGGTGGAAAAACATCAGTGGTCCCTTCTGGGCATCAGCAACACTGCAGCAGCCCTTGCAGTGCCCGGTGTTCAGACAGAGCGGCGTTACCGACGGGAAGGAGGCTGCAATCGTTTGGGAAGAAATCCCAAAAAGCGATCAAGAACCCTTGGGCCTCTCAAATAGTCATAGATACCAGATACTTGGTAGAGTTCTCCTCTCTTCCAGAAACTTCACAGATGGTTACAGCAGGTTTCACAGAGATGTTGTCTACAGAAGGGCAAAGTAACAGTTTACCAAGGTGCTGCTTCAAAAGAAAGTAATGACAAAGTTACATCAGATACAATGCAGCCACTTCTATTAATTATTCCCATGTGTTCCTTGAACATAAAGCCACAAAGGGCATAGGTTAGTGCTCAATCTGAAAGATTTATTTAATGATACCAGACATCCATTTCAAGATGGGATTTCTTGGGAATATCTTGCCCATGCTCCGCAAAGGGATATTTCTGACAGCTTTGGACCAGCAGGATGCATACCATGACATTCTGATTCTCCTGACCCACCCGAAGTGTCTCTATTCCATTGTTGCCAATCAGCACCTATAAAACTCTGTTCTTCACTTTGGGCTGAAATCGGCCCCTCGGATCTTTACCAAGTGAGTCGCCCCAGTGGTGACTTTTCAGCACTAGGAGAGAATCCAGGACCCCGCCTATTTGGATGACTGGCTGATTGTGAATAATTGCAAAGAGCGGTCGGTGTTGCATACCCAAAAAGTATATCAGGTATTTCTGGTAAGCCAGAGGTAGTCTCATCTGACAAAAATAGCGGCAGACCATGGGATGCTGTTCTTAAAGGTGAGGCTCTCTCTGGGCAGGTTGCCATCAGTTGAAGAAGCCACAGCAAAAGAACAACTGAGGGTGCAAGTTCAAATGATGGCTAGGGTGCTCCTAGTCCCATAGGCTGGTTAACATCACAAAGACCCGATCAATTATTTGCTGTCCCTTTGGTCCACCCTCTATTGTGAATCACTTACGATTCTTGACATTCTGCTTTATGGGTGTCATAAGGGTTTATGTGTGGTATGATGAATCTGACGATGTCACCACTCGTTTCTCTGCGGTAACCTTCCCTCATGTGGCCAGGGTAAGGCAGATGCTTTCTGATCCAAAACCTGGGGTTTGCTATATGAGGGAGGATCACATGGGGGGTGATCCTCGGGGAGAGGAAACAGAATCATTGGGGAAGACACATACCCTCCCTTTCCTTTTAGATATGTTCCTTCCCTTCACCCAGGCCCTGATGGCCAATTATAATATTCTCGCTCAACCCTTTGAGAATTCACCTACAATATTCCCCCACATGACATAGGGAACAATATATCCGCAACTGGAACGGGGAAGAGAGAGTGAGCAGTAATTGTAAGTTGGTTATTTATAACGCGCTTAATATCGAGAGGTTTCCAAACGCTGACGCCGGGATCAAACCTGTGTTGCTCCACATCATCTTGCTTCCAAGAGAAGTCTGTTGCCCCTGAGATATCCTCCCATGTCCAGTAATGATTACTCCCAATAGATTCCAACATTCACTTTCTCACTATTGTGCTCAAACCAACTTGACAGTAACTGGGACGAGGAAGAGTGCAGGAGCAATAAAAATGACTAGGGCCAGGAAACCAATTCTGCTGTCTAGTCTTTAAGGATTGCTCAGACAGGCCGGGAAATTTCAACTTGACACAGTTGATGATGAGGAGTGTGAGATGCAAGAGCGGATGCTGACCGCAACACCTGTCACCAGTCAGAATGCCAAGCAGGAACACGCCAAGGGAAGCTGTGAACAGATGAGATCCGAGACTACAGAGGGAAGCTGGAATTCACAGAAGCCACCACCGCCGAGCGACAAGCACACGCCAAGCCAGTGGAGTGAAGGAAACCAGAATGAAGAGCATTTCTAGAGCCTGGTAAACCGAGGGAAAGCAAACAGGTTGCCAGGGTGCTTAATAGTGTATGCCTCATTGAACAAGGGACACAGGAATATCATAATGAAGTGTATGCAGAACCTGAAGTACTTATGAACTGTACCACAAATGGGTTACTGAACCCATATTTACAGGAGGAAAGCAAAGTAAATGCATTAGTGAATATTAAAGATAACTTTGTGGAAGCAGAAGGCAAGGCAAAATGGGGAAGGCCATGTGGGAGAACCAAGGCAAAGCCACAGGTTTGGGCTGAGGAATTAACAGACCCTGAATTGAATTGACATTGTATTTCTATCGCGCTCATACACAAGTGTTTCAGAGCACGGCAAGGCTAGGGAAGGGGAACAGGGGAGAACAAAACAACATCTTACTAGGCCCAGTGACAGAGAGCATGCAAGTGCATGGGAGAGGGGGAGGGAAAAGTGCATGGAAGGGGGGCGAAATGGAGAGTGTGGAGCAGAGGTTAAGCAGATAAATAATAATAAATAAATGTGTAAATAATAAAGACAAACAATCAATGGTAGTGCAGCCAACAAATGGCAAGTGCTGGGTTTAAAGCAGCAGAGAGAGTAGGTCTGATAGGTGCGACCCCTGATGATTGCGCATTGTATATGTGGACTGGGTCCTCCCACCGGTAATAACAGGCAACCTACCCAAGAATATGGGAACAAAAAAAGAAGGCGTCAATGTCTTTGAGGAAATCAGGAAACATATTCATTACAGACAGAGAAGTAGGCTCATTGCCTGCAGACTAAGTTAAGCACACTAGACATGGATGATTGTCTGCCCTGGGCTGCAGGCACAATCGGGGGCATTGATGGCAGGAATACTGGCTTGGCAATCCCAGAGGGAGAGAGAGTAAGTGAGGGAGAGGGAGAGAGAGAAGGAGAGAGAGCGAGGGAGGGAGAGCAGAGAGAGAGAGAGGGGGCAGAGAGAAGGGGAAAGAGAGAGAGGGGGTGAGAGAGTGACTGAGAGAGAGGGGAGGGAGAGGTGGAGACAGAGAGGAGAGAAACAAGGGGAGAGAGATGCACTGAGAGAGTGAGTGGCACAATGAGAGAGAGTGGCACAGAGAGAGAGAGAGTGAAGGGCCCAGGGAGAGAGAGGGATGGGGTAGAGACAAAGAGAGAGAGGGAGAGGGACAGAGAGAGAAGCAGAGAGATAAACAGAGAGAGAAAGGGGCAGAGAGACAGGCAGAACAGAGGAGAGGCAGGTTGGTAAGGCAAGGGCACAAGATAGTAGAAAGGGAGTATGACAGACTGGGAGAAGTGTCCCTGATAAGATTCTCTGTATCTCCCCTGCCCCCAGCCACACATCATGCTCTGCAGCCAAAAAGAGACACAGCCACGGTTCTTTGTCTGCTTATAAGGCTGTTGCTCCGCCAATGCAGAGCCCGCCCAAAGGGTCCAAGGAGGAAGGGGGTGGGATGACAGGGTGTAGGATGACACATGCCGGCACAGCCCCGCCCCTCCACAGCTATCGCATCACCCCTTCCAGAGGGGAGGAGAAGAGTTTCTCAGGAGGTGAAAATAGGTCCCAGAGTCCAAGTGACAGGAAATGGGTGGAGATTCACAGGGGTGGTAGGCTGATACATGCAGGCACAGCCCCCCTCCTCCGCAGGTATCTCAGAAAGGGGGTGGATGGAACAAGGAGGTAGGGGCCGGCCAGGGACATGATGGGTGGGCAAAATACCAGGCACAACAGCAAATGAAGGAGATGGAAGGTCTCACCTCACCCACCCCTGTGGTGCCCACTGCTGTTCTCATGAGTCCAAGGAGGAAGGGATGGGAATCACAGGGTGAGGCAGGCCCCCTTGGAAGAGGAGGAAAACTGTTACTAGGAGTGCTGCAGTAAATGGCCTGATGAGCACAGCTGTCGAAGTGATTGAAAGGGGAGGAGGTGGTTTGAGGATGGGGACAGCTAGGTACGCATGCAGTGATTGGGGAGGGCTCCAGAGGGGAGGGGAAGAGTTCCTCAGGTAGAGTTGATTCACTGGCTGTAAAACTGGCAGCTGTTAGCTTCACCTGGTGTGGGAACAGGTTACAAGATGAGAATACAGTGGGGGAAAAGAAAAATCATGCAATACATTGAAATACACAGAGTGACATGCCATACATTAAGACACATTAAGTAACATATATCAGAAGCAGGTGACATGCCACACATTAATATACATTAAGTAACATATATCAGAAACAACATAGGTATCCACCCATGGAGACTGCTATTTCTAAATTTCCACAGCCCCCTCTGGTCCCGATAGGGATCATATCAACTGGGCTGGGGACCAGCGCCACACCTCAATCTGGGCTTGTCTGTAAAGTTCTTTGTTTAAGGAGTCTGGATTCCAGGATTTGAGTGGGATATGAGCCATGGCCGGGTAGGGTGCAGTGGTCTGGCGACACTTTGATATGAGGCACCAACGCAGTTTGCAGATTATTGTTAGTGCAAGCAACCCCCTAATAGCATACAGGACATTGCAAAGCATGTATCCCCAGAAAGAGCAGAACCAGTCTTCTATTCTTTCCAGAAAGTCTTTGGATGTATCCTTGGGTTGGCTCCAAGGGAGGTGAAGTAAGCGGCGTAGTCAAAGATTTCATCAGAGGAGTCTGGAACAAATACACAACCCTCTGATCCAATAAGTGCACAAACTCTGTCATGGGAAGCCAGAACCATAATGTTTTGGAGAGCCAGTTTTCTCAACTCCTTCTGCTCGGCTGCCAATGTTTTCCAGTGAGATAGCAGTCTCATTCACCACCACCTCCATAATTGCCTGAAACCGATACACAGCCGAGCCTTCTCTCAGGATCCAGAAGAGATCTTCAGGTTTCAAGCCGGTGTCTTTTGGCTGGCACTCAGGCAAGGGTAGCTTCCATACCCAGCAGGCAATGTCCGGTAGGAGTCAGGGCTGTATTGCTGCAGTTTGTTGGGGTATTTTCACAAGGATAGGATGTCCAGTTTGATGGGTCTTCCTGGCAGTCCACGTTTGATGTTGCCACTTTCTTCATAACCAGGGGGCACTTGTACGACCGGAGATCTGTGGATTGGCATTTGGTGGTGGTGCTCACATCTTCTGCCTCTTGTTTTTGTTCCCAGTTGAAGCAGACAGGGAAGGTGGCTTTGTATCACACAGTTAGAGCCCCTCTTTCCAGGTGTGCACTGGGCTTCCCGTGATGGTTGAGAATTGGTCGGAGACACTGGCCGGTATGGCCTGGAGTGGGAACTCTGCACCCTGATAGTGAGGCATATGGGTACAGGCCCACCAGCTGGTCTGATTAAGTTTGCAGGTCACCAAATGACAGATCTGGAGAATAGAGTTCTCTTGGTAGTTGGTTAATGCAGGAGGGAGGAGCAGAGGGAGCAGAGCAACAATGAAATGGCTGATGGCAGACTTTATGGATTGGCTTTGGAGACCCACGAGGAGCAAGAACACCCAGTTGGAACAGAGCATGTGCAAATGAGTCAGAGTCTCTTTGTCTTGCAAGTCTTTCGGGGAGCAGATGGAAAGCTAACTAGATCCAGTGAAAAGCAGAGATCTCACAAGAAAGCAGGCTGGAAAGAAATCAAAAAGTTGGTATAGAATGGCAGTACAATGGCATAGTACAATTTCGAAAGATGAAAGTCAAGGCTGGTACACTAGAACAGCAAAAGAAAAATAAATACACTTGAAAGCATAGTGATCCTGGTACACTGTGGCTGTAGGGTGGCCAATACTGAGACACTGTAAAGGGGAAGTGTTATACCCCAAACACAGGTCGAACTGATATCAAGCTAAAATCACCAAAATCAAAAATTTAAATCCCAAAACAAAAAACAAAATATTAAAATCGCAAACATCCCTTCCTTTTGGAAGGAACCAATGTGAAAACAAATAGGTTTCTTCCATACAAACATTACGTCGGAAGCGGCTGCGGGAGGCTCGTACACAGTGCACAGTGTAGCATGACGTGTTCCTTGTTTAGGTGCTTCCCTCTAGTTTTTTCGAAGGAGGAACAGCAGAACCGCAGAGGCTCTGGAGTTTTCAAAAAGCTTTGAGCCGGTGTTTCTTCACCTTGACAAGCAGAGCGGAGTTCATTGGTCCCGGAGGACAGCTGCCCTGGGGGCTCGAAGGTGAGGAAAAATGTTCCACGTTAAGCTATTTTAAGCAATTGCAAGCTATTGCAGCTCAATTGTAGGTGAGTCTTGCTGCAGCCTCTGGTAGTCCGCTAGTCTGCTGGTAGTCTGTGGTAGGGCAGGGGGGGGCCTAGAAAACGGCCTCAATGAGATCATTGAGTGACATCCAAGGCCTGCATGACAGAAAAGACGTGCTTGCACTGGGGTTCTCTGGGAAGATGGATGAGTCATTAGTGCTTGTGGTGCAGCGACCCTTTACAGGACACAATAAGGTGAGTGCATAGGGCTTGAAAACCAGCAACCCCAGTGCTGGCACCACCTTACATGAACCTTTGATCACCCCCCTCAATCGGGTGATGGAAGAATCTGCTTCACAGCTCTCCTCCTGTCCTTTTGACATCAAGGTTGAAGTTACAGCTAGCACCAGAGAAATCACAGACTCCTTTGCTAACTGGAAAGAGACTGCCTGTGAGTTGACATCGGAGGAAGTGGCCACGACCCCAGTGAACCCAGGCTCTCAGTTTAATGCCCCTTGCGCTTCTGCTACTGCTATTGATACCAAACTGAACAATGGTGCTGATTTGACAAGCTTTCAGGATCCCTTGAAATTTGCATTTGAGGAGACTCAGTGGACAGTAACCTCGCCCATCTCCATCAACAGTTATAAAAATAACACCAGGATTTCTAAGCAGTTTCCTTTACCACCCCAAATGTTTGCACAGTATTGCGCATCACGTGACTTGCAGCGGCTGGATTGATCTTTTGGGGCTCTCTCTGACCCTTCACTGGTGAGGTTAATGCATATTTTTCCCATCCCGGGCGGGGGCGCGGGAGCAGGGTGTACTCCCTCTGCCTTGGGAAACAGGTAATGTATTGCCGGTCCTGCCTGCGGTGGATGGAAGAAGACTACTGCGGGAAAATAATACAGTCATGCAAGGAGCTAGTTATAAGGTCAGTGCTTAAAGTGGGCCGGGGCCTGCCGGGGCCGGGCCCCGGCAGTCTCCAAAAAGTGGGACTGAGCCGGGGCCCTGCCGGGGCCCCTGTCCAACCGCAACATTGGCGGAATGCATTGCGCCTGCCATGAAGTCAGACGAGCCGACAGAAGTGGCAGCCAGCCACAGCGACGCTGTGACTGGCTGCCACTTCTGTCAGTCATAGTAACTGCCTTTGGTGACCCCTCGCGCGAGAGGTCACCAGAGGCAGTTACTGTCCCTTTGTTTCCCCAGGTCGCCGAGGCGTCTTTAACCCTCGGCGAACCTGGGGATTCCTCGACGTTTATAAAAGATGGCTTTGAAAGTGCACATTTCAAGCCATCTTTTATAAAGCTTTGTCGACGGACAATTTTGTCCGTAGTCAAAGCTTTATAAAAGATGGCTTGAATTGTGTACTTTCAAAGCCATCTTTTATAAACCCGAAATCTTTAAAAAAAAAAAGATGGCCTGAAAACTAGGCAAACCGTAGGGTATGCACACAAATATATATAAATGTTATATATTTGTGTGCGTACCTTACTATGCTTTGTGTACTATGCAAGCCATCTTTTATAAACGTAGATATATGTTACATATCTCTATGTTTAGAAAAGATGGCTTGCATAGTACACAAAGCATAGTAAGGTACGCACACAAATATATAATATTTATATATATTTGTGTGTATACCCTACGATTTGTGTACTTTTTAGGCCACGCCCCTCCCACAAGCCACTCCCCCAAATGAGGGCCCCCCCTCGATTTCTTACTCCACTTAAAGCCCTGTATAAGGTGCCTTTTATACAGGCATTTGACTATAAAATGAAGCCAAGACCACATCTAAATTATTCAATTTTGGCTCCCTTGATCCCGACGACTCGATTTCAAAGTTGTCTTGCTTGAAACATGGTGTGGCTACAAAGAAGATAGACAACTCTATAGGGGAACCTTTGGCCAGAATTAAAAGCCTGGCCTTAATAAGGATTCACGGCCCTTGAAAGCTCTTAGTTCTGTGTCAAATCTATTTGGCAGCAGACTGGACTGACATTCAGCTCTCTGTTGGCAAATCAAAGATTCTTTTATAGGAAGCCTACTTTGGACTCCTGCTCTACTACCTAAATGGAATGTTCTGATGGATGCCCACAATCCAATCTAAACAAGTATGAAAAGGATGAGGTATTGGACTGTGTGATGTTCGAAAGTTTGGCAAATTTAGAGAGGGGCTCTCTATCCCAAAATCGGGAACACATGACTATGGAATTATCTTGTGTGCCTAAAAATGATTTATTGCAGTATACACCTAAAGCACTGGAACTGGCTCTTTCTAAACATCATAGAACCTGCCTCATAGAGACAACTAATACTGGCACTTTATCACAACTAGAAACTGAGACTCTGGCCACTAGCCCACATACTCTACTGACCGCTACAGCTATACCAACAGAACAACCTCATGATGAGCACCATAAAGTATCTAATAAAAGACCAAGGATGTCAGTTTCTATGGAAGGCGGATCTATGGAAGCCTTGGTGGTTGAATTACCTGCTCAATTTGACAAATCAATATCGACAGGTCTGAATAGCATCCACGGAAATACAGGAGAAAGTGCCGACCATGGGCATACCCAGGGTATCAATGCAAATATTATAGCTGCTTTAACAATAACACTGGCACCTTTTATGAAGCTTCATGAAAATTTGAATGGCCAACTAAAAGATAATACTACTGTTTTGGCGATGTTACATTCCAAAATTCTCTTTATGGAGGGATTCATAACAGCTCTAAACGGTAATCTGGACAATAATGCAATGCAGACCACCAACATATTGCATAGTAGCCTCGACCCAATCATACCAGAAAGAAGATAAACGAAGATCTGAAAGATCCCTATCATTTCAGGGACATCAGAGGGAAGGGCACAGGAGTACCATGATGGATCACCTAAATTTCTCAAAAGAGGATCCTCCGCCCATCAAATTCCATCAGCCATATTCTGCTATTAACAGTAAGCATGCGCCTCGAATAAGCATACTCATCCCTGTTTAAACCGTAGAGTAACATAAGTAACAGTCCTAAAACCACATGTAAGAGAACAAATTCCTGGCTCTCTAGTGGGTCCAACAAACGTTGATACAATGAACGAGTCCGAAACAAACAGCAGCGCAATTGTGATTGAATCTGAGGAAGCAGGCCATTCAGCCTTAGAATCAGAAACACGCAGCATAGCCATGGTCATTCCGTACAGGACGACGCCGGTCTCACACCTAATGAGGCAACTGTGTTATTAAAAGAATATGATATATTCTCTATGGCTGAGCCAGCAAAACAAAATCCTGATAGTTCAGCCAAGGCTTCCACTAAAACTAATGAACAATAGAACTCCACGCTGGGAAGTAAAAAAACAAGGTAGAGAGATGTTAATAAAAAAAAGCAAGCAATGTAATTGTCCACCTAAACTGAGATCTAATGGAAGTCAATAATTCATTATAAATCTAACTTTACCTGCTTATACTGGCCCTTCGATCAGACCCACGGCACCAACTCAAAAAAAGGGAACCAAAGGAGCGGGCCCTACGGAGATTCATCATCTTTCCCAGGTCACAACTCCGCAGCCTACTTTACTTTCTGATATAAATGTAGCCGAGGACTTGTTGAACATATCTACCTACACTATGTCAGAGTATGAATAGCTGGAAGTTGAGGATAAACATATCGAGACCTCGGTGGGAGTTTGAATACAGCCAGTGCTGCAAGTGTCGTCTGAAATCGCTGAACTGGTTTACAAGGAGTCGTCAAGCAATCCCCACCTGGAGTCAGTGAGCCTCTGCGAGCCCCCCAGATTGTGCTCATATTCCCCTAGTAGGGGCATCCAGACACAGATCTCCTCATCGGGAGATTGCCAAATTTACGATCATAGCAATTGAAGATCCTGTGTGTGATATGGCGAATTCTGGCCAGTCGTTTTCTAAAACTAGAAGCTAAAAGAAATTGGCTTCCTTTGGTTGATGGCATCCCAAAGACAACTACTCCTAATTTTGAAAAAGCAAAGTATCTAGGACCAACACAAAAAGTGATTGACCTGGAAGCTGTAACCGAGAAAGAAAAACAAGATAATAGGTCTTTTCTCCGTGACAAAACGCTGTTACGACAAATTTCCGGTCTCCTACGCGAACCCTTCATCTATAACTGTCCCTAGTCGACACTTGCCTGAGAGAGAGAGAGAGAGAGAGAGAGAGAAAGAAAGAGAGAGAGCGAGAGAGAGAGAGAGAGAGAGAGAGAGAGAGAGGACGAGAGGGGGAGCTCCCTAATAAGGGGTCCAGAACCTTTAAAACTTTAGAACAAAAAAAGAAAATACTTCCTCAAGGTGGAAACAATTGAAACAAGGAAATCATCTAACAAAGAGTAACTTGAGAAACCAGATTGAGGCTAAGATAGAAAGACCCCCAGAATGGTCTTCAGTGGAAACTGGGCTTTTCCTTGAAAGGATCCTTCAGATCCGGGATGGTCTAATACGGACTCGAGCAAATTTGTTAAGATTGTTGTATCATATTCCCAACTTGACACTTATAACAACTAATGATTTGAAGGTCATCAATTTCCCAGAGGAGAACCGGTTAGATATGGTGATTATTCACCTTCCATCCAACTTCGTCAAAGCTCAATTATTGGATGAAGCACCAAACCTATTAAGGATGGGATTCGATCTAAGAGAGTTAACTACAATGGACAAAGCACCTCGAGAAAGGGCTACGTGCTATCTGAGTGTTCTACCTCTGAAGGCAGTCAGGGAAACAGCAAGTCGGGGTGACCACTCCAGATCTTCTGAGAAGCATACTTGCGATGAAAGACAAGCAGGTAAATGCTGCAAGGAAAGCTACTTTTCAGTCACCTTCCAGGTGGTGAATTCTAAAGCTAATTCGAATTGCACTATACCCCAAGTACCCATGAGGATCCCGTTGGATAAAGCCAACTGGAGCTGGTTGGCTGAGACTCTGGCAACCAAACCCTCCAGGTCATAACAACTCGAGCCAACAAAATTGAAAGACTTCAAGATTGGATCCTGGAATACAAGAGGGTTCAGTCATTTGTTTGGCAAAGGAGACCTGGCCTATGATTCATGTATGGTGATTTGCTTGCAGGAAACTTGGTTGAGGAGTGCCCCGATTTTACCAGGATACAGGATTTATTCAAATCCAGCTATCAAGGGTCCAAAGGGATGACTGATGATAGGTTTTTTTGTTAGCTTTGAAGCAGGAGGCAAACTGGCTGGTTTTGTCTGCAGATAACCCAAGTCCTTATATCCAGGTTCTTACCATTAGTTTCGGTGGCCTCAAAGCCCTACCTCCAAAATACTAATCATTTTCAAACTTTATTCGAACTCACATGGGCTGGAGGATACCACATTTTCATCTGCAATCATGGACGTCTTGGATATTTTAAGAGAAAAATGGACTGACCCTTACCTAATCCTCTGTGGTGATCTAAATATCCATTGCTTTGGTCACAACAGAACCCTTATTAGGAACACACATTTGGCTGCAACCAAAGCTGAATTAAGAGGTCTGGCATGGTGGGAAGACTTGCTACTGAGAAACATTGACATCCTGAATGGAAGTATCAATGGCGACCGCCCAGCCAACCTGAAGTGGGAAGACAGTCTTGCTGACAAGATCTTAGACTTTTTTTAGTCTTGCACAATTTACTTGTACATGTCAAACCATTAATAGCCTTGGATACACAACAGAGCGATCATAATATATTAAAACTCACATGTGCAATCTACCACAATCATCTATCCAGGTCCCATATCGTAGCCCTGGGAGTGACTCCGGGGAGAAATCAATTATTCATATATCCAGAAGGAATCGAGCTTTTATCTAAAAGATTCAAAGTCCTGTTGGATCAGGATATGGCAGTCTCGCCGGATAACGTTTTAGATTACCCACAGCTGATGCTGGGCTTCAGGGAATCAAGAAGCCTGGGCACAAAACCTACATTCTCCCAGCAGCATACATTTGACACAGTTGTAAAAGAGAGGAAAATGATCCTTAATTGCCAATTGAGGCACCTTAATAAACTTGCTATAATTGAGGTGAAGAAAGCTGGCTTGAAATTAAAACAAATTTACCGCAACTGGATCAAGTCAAGAAATTATATCATGCTGCAACAAGACTCGGAAGGCATGTTAAGAAGTATTGCCTCTAAAAACACTAGTGAAATATGGGAAAAGAAAAAAAGGCTTGGATGCACCACAAGAGGCCCTTATGACCAATGCTGTTTCTACAAGCGCTTGGGTGGACCATTATTCCTCACTTTTCTGGACGATGGACCTGGAAATAGGGGCCACCAAAACTGCATAGTGTGTCGGCTGGACCTTTGAGACCACTAGAGAGGACATATACATTCTGATTCTTTAAGCGCATACTTCAAGAGCACCTGGGCCCGACGGTATGACAAACATTATGCTCAAGAAACACCTGGAGCAGTGGGCATCATTCTTTCTGGTCATGTTTGACCAGATCAAGAAGCTCATGAAAGTTCCTCCATCGTGGAAAACCTTGGTTATAGTTCCAATCTTCAAAAAGGGTGACAGGCCAGTCCCAGTAAACTACAGGTTTATTGCACTATTGCATGTGTCTGGTAAAATCCTTCTGACTAGTTTTGCAAAACCTGGTAAAATGGAGCTTGAATTCTGGAATTTGTGACGTTTGGCTGTCTGGCTTCATCAAAGGAGTAGGTACAGCCTTGAATGTCTTTCTAATCAACATCTTAAAAACCTGTGTGATACAGAGGAGTGGCAACAATCTTTATCTGGCGTTGATCGATCTGGCCCAGGCCTTTGATACAGTCAATCGTGGAAAGATTTGGGCAAAGCTAGAAGATTGGAAATGCCCTGAGGATGTTCTGGAAGCCATTAAAGATCTGTACCCTAGGACTTTTCTAAAAGTTAGATTGGAAAGAAGGGGTTTGTTGTCTGAATCCATCCCTACTATGAAGGGTCTAAAGAAAGGCTGCCCTGTAGCTCCAATGCTTTTTAACCTTTTCATCTTGGACCTCTCTAACACTCTGAGGAAAGTGAGAAGCCTCAATTGGAGGGCCTTTTTGGAAAAGGGTCCTGAATCTACAAAGAAGTATTCATATCCAGGTGGGAAGAACGGAACTGGGCTTAAATTCCTTGTATGCAATGTGGCATGGAAATCCTTGAGTCTATATCATAAATGTCTTCCCCCAAGGCCACCCTTGGTCTTCAAGCTTCTACAGCAAATTCTTTCTGAATGGTCGGGGGCCATATTGAATGAATAGAAGACCATTTGCACTGCTATCCTAGAAAAAACTAAGGGTGCTGGAAGCCTTATTGATAGCTAATCCAACTAGTGTAAAGTGCAAAATATGGGACCAAGACTGGGTCAAGACGCAACGTGAAAAATCTGGATTCATGCATTATAGTGCAACCCACTATGAAGCCCGCTCTTTAAACATGCTCCCAAAATATCTTATCAAATTTCCAAGTAGATATTATCGGGCCCAGTTAATGTGATTCAGACTAAATCTCTTTCCAACTAGAGAGGTGTTGAGTGTGAGGTCAGCAACAAATCAACATGAGTCCAATTGCAGAATGTGTCTGAATAAAAAATGGAAGGAAACTCTGCATCATCTAGTACTTTTGTGCCCAGGACTAACTGAATTGAGGACTGAATAGTTGGGAAAATTCAATCGAGACACACCATCGTTATCAGCTGTTGAGTGGTGGAGAAATTTGATCCAAGGGGAGAGACTTTCGTTGACAATTGCTTTGATACATTTTTTTAAAAGAAATATTTGTTTAAATTGAAAGTTCACGATTCTAGGGAAATGTACACATCTGAAAGGAAACCTTTTATTTTTTTCCTATTGGTTGTTAATAATGTAAACAGTGAATGTTTTTTTTAAAAAAAATCAAATTCTAATTAAAAAAATTAAAAATGGAAAAATAATTCATTGGGGTTCAAATGAAGATATAAAATATAAAAATTAAAAAAATGTTAAAATTCAAAATATTAAAAATTGTAAATGCCAAAATTACAATTCTAAACCTGAATATTGAGTTTCCACATAATTCAAAAATACAAAATGTCTGGCCAAAAGTCCAACAAATATAAATGTCAAAGTCAAAATAAAAATATCATCAACATCTCAATTTATGCTGTGCTGTCTTTGGAAATAAATGTCCCTTTTCCACGGTGAGGGAAGATAAACTGTTCCCATGCAGGCAGGTTTCCTGAGTCGGGTTGGGTATATTTTGGGGGAAAATAGAGTGCATGGTCTGGGGTGCAGTGTCCCTTGTAGCACAGGATCTCGGCAAATTCCTGGGCCTCAGGTTATAACGGGGCTCCACTGGGTCAAGTCCCTGATCCTTCATGGCTTGGTGAGGTGGAGCACAGGTTCCCAGGTTTGTAGTAGGCAGCACTGAGGGGTTCTATTTCAGAAGCAGGAGGGTACCACACCTTCCTGGTATGGGTGGCATGAACCCAGGACTTTACACCTATCCGCCTTAGTATTTGTATTTACTTGAGACTTATATAGCGCCTTAATCCAAAGCACAGTACATAGGAACAATATAAAAACGGTACAATAATATGAAATGAAAAAGGACAAGAGAAGCCTGAGATCAACCCTGCTGGATCAGATGAGATGGAGCACCTTACAGTGCATGATTGAGATCATGTCAGGTAGAAACAAAATCAGCGACATGTGAAGCATTCCTGAAAGGTGTCCCAGCCAAAGTGAGATATCCCCTCTCACGCCAGATCATCCCAACATGTAGGCACACTCCTAGTGCATACCTACTGTCAGTAAAGGTAGTACCCTGCTTCTCTGACATAAGTGTGCAGGCTCCGGTGAGGGCCCCAAGCTCAGCCACTAGAGCAGAACAAGGGGGAGATATGTGCCCTGCTTCTAGAACAGTGAAGGAGTTGTTCACTTTATCCCTGGACACAATGGCATAAACGGATAAGAGAGCCCAATCCGACATTCTGCGTTGTGCGGATCCATCTCCAAACAGCATATGGGCCCCAGGGATGGGAGTGTCTGACAGGTCAGGGTGGACGGTAAACTGCTGATGTTCTAACTAGAGACAGTCATGCTCCTCGAGACACTCATCACACACTTGCACTAGGGAGGTGATGTTGAAATCAGGAGCCTTTTCTCTAGTGATGTTGTTACTGTTGAAAAGTGCCACCTCATATCTCATGTGCATGCCTGAGAGAGATGTTGAGTCATACTATGTGTTAAGAGGGCATGCACTGAGTGGGGCACCCTAACCAGAAGCTTGCCGTCCATGACAATTTTTGTATTTTTCAGAACCAGAGAAACAGAACTCACAACAGTCTGCAAACATGAGGCTAGGCAGCAGCAACAGGGTCAAGCTGACTACTGTAGTAGACCAGAGGATGCAGTGTACCACAATGATCTTGAAGCAGTACCCGTAGATCAAAAGCTTGCTGGAGCTGGGTAGCACTAGTTCTGAAACGTCCTGGTGGAGAATTTGGGAGAACACCGTAGGGGCATGGATATACCCCATTTGCATTCTTTTCCAAATCATCTGGATGCCCTTAAAGGAAAAGGCGAACAGATGCCAGGAGTCCAGATTCAGGGGGACAATGAAGAAGGCACTGCAAAGGTTGATGACACTGAAGTGGGAAGCAGTTGCAGGGATGGCATGTAAGAGTGTGGCTGGATTTGGGGTGGCGGCTGTCAGGGGTTCCACTATAAGTTTATTGGGTCAGAGGTCCTGAACCAGGCGATAGGTGTTAGAATTGAGCTTCTGCACTGCCATGATGGCAGTATTAGCTGGGGACTGTGCCACAGCCAGGATGTCCTGTTTTAACAAGGTGTTAATGACAGGAACCAATCCCCTTTTAGTGTCTGGCTTGATAGGGTACTAGGGAATCTTGGGAAGGAAGGAACTGGGGATCTTCAAAACATGCAGGGGCTGAGCATGTTTGATCAGCCCCACTTCTGTACTCTGGGTGTCCCCAGGGTATCTGGTACTTCTAATATCATCTGCTCATCCACCATCATCAGAACCATGACAGGGAAGGCAGTGCAGAGATTTCTGAATCCTTCTGTTTGGGCTCTAGTTTTGTAGATCTCCACAAATAACTCATCAGGATTGTCTGAAATGTAGAGAGCTCCTTGGCCCTTTTTTGCAAACAATCACTGTGCCCACCTTTTCCATGAAATCCATCCACAGCAGGTTTTCAGGGGAGGATGCGCTCAACTTTAAAGACTGTTTGCAAGTCAGGGGACCCAGAAAAGCCCTAGTGGGCAAGGTGGCAGGCACCTTAGAGGGGATGCTCTCTACTCCTACATGTATGACCGCCTGCCCAGACACTGGGGTATCTGGGAACTCCCCCAGACTCAGTGTGCTGAAGGTGGCTCCTTTGTCCACCAGCATCCTGGCATGCTTGTTTCCTACTAAGGCTGTCACGTAGGGGCCACTGGGAGGGAAGGGGATTGGAAGGGTGAGGAGTTTGGGTGCTGGGGTACTTCATCTGAGTCCAGTTCTTGTCATGTTTGATTGAACTGGAATGGACTCCGGCCTAGCTGCTTGGACCAGGATTGCAACACTGTGCCAGAGGAGGAACCCTGGCTGTTCTGACTGCTGGCCTTGGGATGAGAGGCATTTGTCTGGGTTCCGGCAAGGGGTTGTCCAGGCTGGGGTGCCAGAACCAGCATTCTGACCTGCAGGTCTAGGCTGAGTGGGAGCTGAAAGGGACCAGGTGGGTCTTGTGCAAGTAGTTATGATTGGCCCTGATCAGAGAGGCCTGTGGCCTGGTTCTACCCATTTTGAATCTGTTAAGGACAGTTGTGCTTCCAGTGGCCCCATTCCTTACAATAGGCACACTGGTCCTGATGCACAAGCGGGCCCAACTGGAATGGGTCCCGGGCTGGACGCTGGAAGTGGATACTGGCTTGGGACAGGCTGAGGCATGTACAGAGGGTTCTAAAAGCCCCAGTACTGGGGGTTCTGAGCACGCATCAGGAAGTGGTGATTAATTCCTCCTCTTCCACTCCCTCCCCGGCTAAATCCATGCTGCCCTCTAGAGGCCCCATACCTGCCCCTATAATGTGCATGCACCATCTGGAGGGCAGTCTCATCCAGGTCTGGAGGTGCAGACGCAGCAGCGACAGCGGCCTCATCAGCCTGCATCTGCATAGTGGCAAACTTCAGCTGCATTCTTTTCTCTTTAGTGTCCTCCTGCTCATTCCTCTGCTGGCTGCAGTAGTGCCTTGTTTATGCCAAGATGCTGGAATAGGATTTGCTCTTCCACCCCACACACATACTCTTGATGTCTGTGCTGGCCTTTGGCAGCAGACCCTCTACAAATCGGGTGACAATCAGGAGCCTACCTGTCTTAACAGGGTCATCCATCCCAGGGTATTGCTAGAAGACCAGTTTTATCCTCTCAAGATACTCAGCAACATCCTCATTTTGATACAGCTTAAAGGATTTGATTCTTTCAAAATCGGTGACTGCAGCTTGCAATTTCTTCTAACTTCCGGTACAGTACAGGATTAGCTGGAGTCACTCTGTCACCTTCTGCCTTCTCAGACAGATTTTGAAGGTCCATTTCTATGGTTCAGTTAGCCTTGGTCATAATGGTGGCCAACCGATCTGAGAACAGGAGCGTCATCAGTAACTGGCGCATGTCAGCCAGAGAAGGGGCATATGTGGCTATTACATACCTCAGCAACACTACAAATTCCTTAGAATTCTACCTAACATTGGGGAACTGGCCCTTTAGGCTGATTATCTCTGCTGGGGACCAAGGCTGGTGGACTGTGGATAATGAGAACTCCTGAGGGACAGCCACAGTCCTCATAGGTGCCACCACTCCATCACGTCTTCTTCTGAGGAAGAGGAAGAGTCAATGTCAGAATCCCTGGCCTTGTCAATCAGGTAATTAATGACACCTGCCTCCCTTACTTTGAGACAAGACAGGGCTTGACCAGGAAATCCTTAGTTAACCTTAGATCCCCTGTCTTCTTGATGACTTCTCAATGGCAGTGGGTTCCACCCCATCCCTTTTGACAGTTGCTTTGGGCCCCCTAATCTCTATGCATGGGGAAAGGATCTGACATATGGGCCTCTAACCACTGAAGGGCTTTCACCTGTTTAGAGGTTGGCACTAGGGTTAATGCAAGGTCTGGGGAAGCTGGGACCTGGTCAGTAGACCTGCAGCTAGGAACTGGCTGGTCAGTACAGGGTCATCAGAGGCGGATGATACTACAGGGGGTGCAGGTATAGCGGGGTCAGACAGTACAGGGGCTGGGGTGGCAGAGGCATACACAGACAAGCCAAGGACTGGAAAGAGAGCAGAATAACTGGATGGGGAGCAAGCACAGAAAGATCTAGAACATCCTCTGGGGAAGAAGTGGTTATTCGGGGTAACACTTGGAACAGGCGGGGCGTCACATCTGTAACTCGGGTCACTTCTTATCTTCTTCTCTTCATTATGCAGTTATAGCTTTTTCTCTAAGGTTACTTAGAGAAAATGATACACTTTGCTGTGACAGCAACATGTAGACCTACCACTACCTAACTGGTGAGCTCCTTTTCTCCTTTTTATGAACCTCAAGCACCTCAGCTAGGTGGGTCTCATCAAGAGAGCCTTCTAGGTGCCAGACCAATAGGATCTGGCGCTTGGTCTGTTTATGCCATACTGGCATCCCTCTGACGATATCGGGGCGATGCACTGTAGCCATGAGTGCCACAGGGGCCACTGGGGAATCAGGGGAAAGACTCTCTCCCTGGCTTACAGAACTTCCCATTCTGGTAGGTTAAAACAAAATAAAAAGAATGTCATAGAAAAACTAACATTTCTTGATATGTTTTCTCTGGACAAATACTAAATCACTACAGTGCATAGGTCAGCACCACTGACTCCCTAGTATCCACGTCTGTCAAACAGGGTTACTCTAGCACCCTCACAATCGCTCACAGGCCCTCACAGATGCACACTCACAGGTGATCAGCTAGGGAAGGGGTTGGGTATAAACTGTTGCAGGACAGGGGTGCAGTGATGCAAAGCTACTGGTCCACTTCCAAAAGGAGCGTCAGGTACAATTCCAAGGCGTTCATTGGAAACTACTCAGATTCAGGCAGGCAGGCAGGTCAGGCACTCTCCAGGTGGACGGGGACCTAAGGTAAGCAATGTGCCCCAGCTACCCTTATTCACCCTCTAATATGGTCCTAGAAGGTGAGTTTCTTATGGGGTAGGTGGCCTCCGTCCCCAGAGGAACTCTCTGTGTTAAAACCGAACACCAGATAAAATTAGGGGTGGAGATCTGGAGGCTATGGCTAGCCAGCTAGATAATCTGGAAAGGTACACCCTACAATTTGCCAGGACAATTTTGTGTTGTTGTGCGGGTGTGCAAGTCCTCCTCTGACAGTGGCAATGTGCTAGTGTCTTGCCTATGTGGGAGTGGGACTTGGGTTGACCAGATAGGTGAACTGACCTACCCTTGGAGTTACCACACCCATCAGAGATGAGGAGCCCTCCCCACAGGCTACAAGCTGGCATTGTCAGTGCAGGGGACCAATATTTCAGTTTTTACCTTACTACTTGATCTGGTCGCCAGGAAGCCTTGCACAGGTACAGCAGGCAGCTCTCAGGGCAGGAATGCCTCTTCTCTGCGACTGGTCTGCATATTCTGAAAGAGGGGAAATGATAGAATCCATGTAGATAGAAATTGCTGATGCTGAAGTCAGAAAATTGACAGAGGAGTGGAGTCTGCAGAACAGGGATGAGTTTAATCAGAGAAGGTGCAGAGATCAAGGTGTTCTTTGTGTGTTCAGGAACCTAGAGCCGGTTCTGGATCCGAGTCATAGGCACCAGAGAAGTGTAGAAGTGGAAAGCAGGCTAAAATGAGCAAGGTCATGTGGGAGACCCCAGGCAATGCTAACGTTTTGGGCCAGGGAAATAACAGACCCGGGTGAGGTGTGCATTGTGTACACGGAGTGGGTCCCCCTTCTGGCAATAACAGGCAGGCTACCCAAGAAAGTGGGAATAAAAAAGAGAAGGCACCTATGTTTTTTCAGAAATCAGGAAACACATTTATTACAGATGGGTAAGTAGACTCATTGCCTGCAGAGTAAGTCAGGCACACTAGACATGGATGATTGTCAGCCCTTGGCTGCGGGCATAAGGAGGGGCATTGATGGCAGGAATATTGGCTAGGCACACCCAGAGGGAAAAAGAGAGAGAGGGCGAGAGAGAGAGAGCGAGAGAGAGAGGAGGTGAGAGAGAGGGGGGGTGAGAGATAAGGGGAGAGAGAGAGGGTGAGAAAGAGGGTGAGAGAGAGTCACAGAGAGAGATAGTTGCACAGAGAGATACAAGGAGGTGCCAACGGAGTAGGATTTAGCCCCTTGAGCTTCAGTTCAGCCACCCTGTACAACGTCCTCTCAGTCTAATGAGAGAAGGATGGGAGGCCAACCCATCATCCCCCACATGAGATGTGGTGGACTATGTACTTAGCCTTCGGTCTAGAAATCAAAGTACCCGGAACAGTCGACAAAGAATCTCAAGGGCAGTGTGGAGCTGATGAAGCACTGGCACAAACAGAAGGCCACAGTGACAGTTTATTTTCCTGGCCATTGCATGTAGATCATGGAACCTGTCAAAAACCTAGTGTCCATCAGGACAAGTGGACTGGGCCTTACTGTGTGCTTGAACAGATCAGTGAGGTAAATGATCTCATTGCCATGAAAGGACCTAAACAGATTTGCATGGTCTTTCACATCAACCGGCTAAACCCCCATTATGCT
Organism: Ambystoma mexicanum; assembly: GCF_040938575.1. Classification (NCBI taxonomy): domain Eukaryota; kingdom Metazoa; phylum Chordata; class Amphibia; order Caudata; family Ambystomatidae; genus Ambystoma; species Ambystoma mexicanum. Next base: position 218,357,054 of record NC_090931.1, read on the forward strand.
GGGATGATTTGGTCATGGCGTTAGTAATAGATGGAGAGAGTGGGGAGGAGATTGATCCCCTCCCAGACCTCCTCCTGACTGGAACCACAGATGGGTCAGTTGAAGGTGTCAACCTTGTAACGGACCAGTCAGTACAGCAACTGACAGACTATTGGTGTATACTGGGACAGTTTGCCAGTCTGTTTTCGCTCACTCCAGGTTGCCATGATTGGTGCATCTATGATGTGGACACTGGAGACAGTATGCCAGTGAAGAGCAGGATTCACCAGATGTCCGATAAGGTCAGGGAGTGATAGAGACATCCCACAGCCCCTGGGCTAGGCCAGTGGTACTGATTCCTAAAATGACTAGTGGTGGGAAGACGGAAGTCGGCTTTTGTGTGGACTACAGGGGGCGCAATTCTGTCTTGAAGAGAGATGTTCACCCCCTTCCTTGTGCAGATGAGCTCATTGACAAGGTTGGTGCTGGTTACTGGCAGGTCGGCTTGACAGACAGAGCAAGAGAGAGGTCAGCATTTTCAAACCCAGAAGGACATCATCAGTTCACTGTGAAGCACTTTGGATTGAAGAATGCCCCTGCCACTTTTCAGGGGATGGTTAACCAGGTTTTGCCTGGACTGGAATACTTCAGTGTCTCATATTTAGAAGACATTGCTGTGTTCAGCTGCACCTGGAAGGATAACTTATCTGACCTGAAACAAGTGTTTCAGGTGCTGCAGAATGCAAATCTGACAATCAAGGACACAGTGACTTACCTAGGCCACCTGCTCGGTGGAGGTGAGAAACAACCTCTTGAAACTAAGGTATTGGAGCAGTGTTAGTGCAGCTAAATTCTCAAGGGGTAGAGCAACCTATTGCCTACATTAGCAGACAATTAATAAAAAGGAAAATGAATTGGGCCATTATTGAAAAAGAAGCCTATGCAGTTGTGTGGGTGGTGAAGAAGCTGAAACCTTACATCTTTGGGTCGCACTTCACCGACCAAACAGACCACCCGCCTCTTCGATGGTTGATGGCCATACAAGGGGAAAACCCTAAACTTTTGCGCTGGGCTATATCCTCACAGGTATTAGAGATAGACATCCAGCACAAGCCAGGCTCAAAGAAAGGAAATTCAGATGGCCAAAGCTGATACTTTCGCCTACATGATGAACCAGACCCTCAGTAGGGTGGTGGTTCACATGTTGAGGCTGAGGGGCATGTGAGGAATTTTACCATCCGCATGGTGGGCGTGCACATACCTGGTTTTTTTGACATTTTTATGAAAAGGAATGATGGGAGATCAACCTCACGAAAATGTGGTGTGATAAGCCACACACATTTTCCTAAGCTCACAGCACGACAAAAACACGGACCCATGTTCTCCGGGCTGGACACTGTCATATTTAGTTGGAATGCGACAGCCAAGGAGGGCACAATGTCACCCAAGAAAGTGGGAGGACTAACCTTCAACTTGCCATGGTCAGCCTGAATAATTGACAAAAGCTCCATGGAAATGCTCTGATCTTTTGTTAGGCCCTGCAGCTGATGGCAGCGATTATCATACCAACAGCGGGTATTTCAGACAGGCCCACAGGGGGCTTGGCTGCAGAGGATAATAAAAGAGGCAGTAAACCCAACAACCTTTCATATGTAACTCTGTCAACCTGAAGCCAGCTCCTGCCTCTCAGTATCGATGGCAGTGAACTGTCATATTTGGGTCTGTTGTTTACAATAAGCCAACCCGCTGGTGGGACCCAATTCATAAGGTACAAGAATGTGGTTTGCAGGAGCAAGACAGTCTGGTCTCTCAGCAGCTTCAAGGGAGGCCTGCCTCTTTAATAGGAGCCACGCACATAGGACCATTAACCAGAGAGTCTCTTTGAATGCAACAGACAGGAAGATGGGTGGGACTAAGTAGCACAAGGGATTGAGCCCAGAGCTCTATCTGTTTAGAGAAGGGTTCCACCATATTAGTTCTGAGGCACATCTTGTTCCTGGTTTCACCCCTTTACTTTTCCTGTTATAAAGTGCTCTGGCTATGACCACACACATTCAGAAGATTGTTGGCAGGCAACCCAGGATTGGTACACTACGGTAGGCTTAGCCTACACCAATCACTGTGAACCACTTGGCTTTAAAAGAGGCCTGAACCCCTCTTTTGGCAGATCATCTGAAGACTTCACAAGAAGCAAGAAGGGAGAACTCAACCTTGGACCCTGGCTGAAGAGTTCCATGTGTTAATATCCCCACAAAAATATCGCCATACAAGTATGGTGCTGTTTTTCTGCAGCAATGTTAACCCATGGAACCGGCAGGGGACACCCCCGCAACCCCCATATTTCTTTTAAAGGGAGCGGAGGACAACCCCAGCTCACATTTACCCCATAAATTATCCCCACAAATAATGTCGCCTATGGCCTTTCCCAGCGACCATATATATGGCGACATTATTTGCGGGGATACTATTACATGATACCAGCTGAAGGCTACAGTCTGCTTTACATGTTCTGCCAGCGAAGGAAGGCCAGGAGATCCAAAGAGGGAAGTGAGATCCCTCCCCTATACTTCTCCCAGGAAACAGATTCAGAAACAAAAATCAGAGGCCCCCCCAGCTGCTCCATAACTAGTACCCAGCAAGCACACCGCGTGCACTGCTGGACTCTGCAGCAATCTTCCTGGATAGGGAGTGCCAGAAGGTATCTGAACCTACAACCAAGGACAAGACAGCTGCCGGCAGCACACTATACTGCTGTGGGCTGTCCAGTCCATTGAAGAAGCTGGGAGAAGTGCCTCGATAAGTATCTACCATCGTCCGCCTTAAAGGACATTTTCTAGCAAGTTGAGTTCCTTGTTCTGCAACTGACTGCAATGCTGACCGTTGTCAAGCCGCAGTCGCTTAAAGACATCTGGAAAGTCTCGACCAGTGCTTAAGAACCGCAGATCAGCACTAACACAACAATTCCTGACTCTGAGCCGCCATGTAGGCTAGCCTCCAGCCATTCATCTAGTTTCACTCGCCAAACCGTCTTATCACCTGATACCTGCAACTGACTCCCATCTCAAATTCTGTCACAGAACTCTGCCAAGCACCCTGAAGCAGACTCGACCATGTTGAGCATCTAGATCACTTACAGCACAAGGTACATTGTGGTTCTGTTCCCCTGGTCCTTCCAAGAAGCCCCCTAGAGACATTGTAAGACCATTGTCCACCTTTGTGCTAAAGCCAAGAAACCTTAACAAACTGTTGTGGTAATTAACCATACTGACTACCGTCCTGTCAGTATCCAGAGTGTAGCCCTTTTCCGTCTTTGAAACTGTCTGTCTGCTGCATTCCTTTACAGGGTGGGTTGTATTTCATATTGTTTTTAGATTGTTGTGATAAATAAAGTAGATATGTTTAATGCAACCTTGACTGGGCACTCCTTTTATTATTTATTTGTTGTATTTATTGTTTGCTTGTTATGCTTGATGCATTAAGAAAATACTGTTTCAAAGTGCCCACAGGACAGGGCGGGAGAAAGGGTGGGAAATACATTAAAAACAAAATATTTAAGAGCAGAAGGGGGAAAAAGGTAGAAGGGACAAACCTACTATGCCTTGTGAGTATTTAGAATGTGCAAATGCAGGAAAGAGGGGGGAATAGGGGGTTTGTGCTGGGGAGTCCAAGCTCATGCATTCAGAACATGGAAGTGCAGCAAGGAGAAAGGAACAGGAGGTAAGTGCTGGGGAGTCCGAGCTCATGGGTGAGCCACAGATAAAGGTCTAGGAATGTTGAGTGCCTCACGGACTTGGCCGCAGGAGGTGCACGTGCAAACCTTCAGGCCAGAGGGTGTGCAGAAGCAAGCGCTTTGGACAGACAGGAGCTGGGCAGAATTGGTGCGGGACGTCAGGGGGCCCTGAGGATGCATAAGGGCCCAGGACACCAATCACGTCAACTGTGGGATTAGTAGAGGAGTGTAGAAAGGAAGGAAGAGGAAAAGAGGAAAGTCTTACGGAGCTTCTGGAATTTGAGATGATCCTGTTTAAGGTGCAGAGGGATGGGGAGGCTATTCCATAGGAGGGAGCCGGCTGAGGAATGTGAACAACCACCTACTCTCTCTTTAGCAAAACGCTTAACCCACAAAGAGTTGGTGCCAGAGGAACATAGTGGTCTAGAGGGAGAGTATTTAGTGAGATAAAGCTGAAGATAGTGTGATCCCCAGGCCCAGACAGCCTTGTGGATGGGCCCAGACAGCCTTGTGGATGATGCAGAGGGATTTGAATTTAATCCGTGCAGCAACTGGGAGCCAGTGAAGACTTTTTAGTGCAGTAGAGATGCAGTCCCTGGGCTTACGGATAAGTCTTGCTTGCTGCCCTATTCTGGATTAGCTGGAGGGGTTGCAGAGTGGAAAATGGTAGATTCAGGAGGAGGCTATTTCAGCAGTCAAACCTAAAGAGAACCACGGATTGGGTCACATTGAGCATCTGAGGGAAAGTGAGAAAAGGTAAAATTCCTTTGAGAAGGAAGAGCTGAAAGTGGGACTTCTTGGTAATGTCCTGAGTGTGAGAGAGGAAGGAGAGAGGAGTCGAAGATGACTCCAAGGGTATCGTGGAGCCTTTGTATGAGGATGGAATGGATGACTGTGTCAAAGGCAGAGGAGAGATCGAGAAGGTTAAGGACAGCTGGCGAATTGCAGTCCAGAGATGCAAGTAGTTCTGAAGAGCAGTTTCCATGCCTCCGAATCCAGATTGATGGCTGTGGAGACCACCAAAAGTTTCAGTGTGTGATTTGAGGTAAGGCAAGGCCAGCTTCTCAAGCAGTTTCCCCAGTCCATGCCTCTGGAAGCTGGAATATTGGGTAATAATTGTTTTTCGCTGTGTTGCAGCTAACCAACAATCCACTGCCTTTAGGTGATAAGCCTGATGCTCCATCCACGTTACCAATATTGGACAAGGAGGTTTATATTTTGTTATTCCAATCTGCTCAAATCCCTTCTAGCGTGTTAGAGGTGTGCGGTTGATTGATGGTTTAGAAACAAAGATTCACTCCTGGACCACTGGAACCTCGGATGTTGATTTGTCACAACTTCACACATCTTGATATATGCAGGGAAAGGGGGAAGAAGCGCCTTTCTCAAACTGAACACAGTATGAGGCACCAAGGGCAAGCAAATGGGCTGATGGTGTCATCAACTGGCAGCCATTCACTCCCTGGCACCCTGCCCTGTGCTATAGCTTTGTGGTGGAACCTCACTGAAGTGTGCCCCGGTCTCCTTACACAGGCATAACATAGCCAGAGTGGCAGGAGCCTGTAAGTCTTTGGATTCACAAAATATCCTTATGCGATAGATTGTATGTAGATTCCTTGCAGAGGCAAGGTCTAGCTTGCACATGGCAACAGAAGTTGTGTTAGAGAGTGTGGGCCTCATTACGACCCAGGCGGTAAGTTACCGCCTGGGCCGTGACTTTACCACCATGGCGTAAACTACGTTTACGCCATGGTGGTTGGCGGACTTACCGCCCCATTCCGACCTTGGCGGGGCGGTAAGTCCCCAATCCCCATTTACCCTTCCCCATTCCCATTTTTGCCCCATAGGGCATAATGGGAGTGGGGAAGGCGTTAATTACGCCACCGTAAATTACGGTGGCGTAATTAACTCCATGGTCCCTTAGCGCCATGGATTTTAACACCTGCTAAAAGCAGGTGTTAAATCCACCATGGCGCTAAGGGACCTCGTACTCAGGCGGTAAGGGTCGGCGCTGTTTACGCTGCCGTAAACCCCTTACCGCCTGGGTCGTAATGAGGCCCTGTGTATCAAAAAGAGACTCTCTTGTGCAACTTCAGATGTGGAGTGCCGGCACCCCGGATGGTCATGCCATTGTTCAAATGGGTTGAGAAGTAAACTTGTTTCTTTCTCCTTACTATCATGGCAAGCATCCCCGGGAAAAAGTTAGATCTGTCAGGCCTCCTACCTAACGTTAAACAAGCAAAAGCCGGCGGCTCCAGCTTCCCCTACCTTGCGGTCAAACATTGGATCTTCCTCCCCTCCCTTCGCTATACAGGCCCGCTCAGCGCACAACCAGGTTTATTTATTTATTACTGTATGGTTTGTCGGATACGTGCATTCGACAAACCATGCCTAAATAAATAATTAAACCGGGTCTGTTTAATCGTGGGCTCCGTGATTGAATCTGCAGCTCACAGCCCACAAGCAACAAAGGGACTGTTACTTCCTCTCCTGACCTCTCGTGAGGGGTCAAGAGAGGAAGTTACAGTTTGGATATGCTGCAGTGTTTGCTGCAGGCAGTTTTGACTGACAGAAGTATCAGCCAGCCACAGCATTGCTCAAACAGTTTGGGCGACGCTGGGACTGGCTGGCACTTCTGTCAGTCACAGCTGTCTGTTTCAATCATTGTCGCAGGCTCATCTTTCGTTGCAGCTGTGGGGGGATAATGACCCGCTGCAGCGTTGTGGGACCGGGGGCCCCGGCTCAGCCTCTCTTTTTGAAGACTCTCAGCACTCGGCCCCAGCGGCCCCGGCCCACTTAAAGCACTGATTGTATGTCAAAACATAATGCAAATAACCTGTATCTGTAACAGCGCCTCGATGCCTCCTGGCTGCTTATGCGCTTTATAAATGAAATAAGTAAATAAATAAATAAATCCATTCTGCATTTACATTAAGTAGTATTTTTTTATACTGAAATTAAATCCTTTTAGGAATATGGCCGTACTCATAATGAGTTTGCATTTTATTTTGGGTTAGAAGCTCTGGATTCTGCGACCAATCAGAGAATATGTTTAATTTCAACAGCGGATTTTGTCTTCTTACTACCAGACCGAAAATAAAATGTGTCTCATAGCTCTAGTTCACTGGTACACTCCAGCACACTTCTTTTCACAAGCATTTCATGACCTTAAATTCTGACATCTTCAGCTAACATGAAGCTGGGCGGGCGGCAGTTAGCTCTGGTGGTAGGGGGGCTATTTGCACTGCTGCTCGAAACGGCGCAGAATCTATAAATATTTCATGTGTCGCCCGGGATAAACAGCCGGATTAAGTGTGCTCAGACACTAAACTGCCAATTATAAGAGGTCTCCACCCTCCGCTAATGAGTGGGTGACAAACGCGTTGTCGATGAAAACGTACGTCTCGTGCCCGCGGTCCTGATTTCTCTGCAAAAGCAGAGCATTCTGGCTTCGACCAATCACAGCGATGACTGCCCATCACCTCCGTTCCAGGAGGACCCAAGGAGCGCGCTGGTTTCAGCGAGAAGACTGTTTCTCAGCAGGCAATGAGGCCGCGGCCATTGGATTCCTATAGACTTGACTCCATTAAGATAAACGAGGCCACCTCCCGCAGAGGCGTATAGATCCGCGGCGCGTGAATTTAAGTGATCTACATTCATCATAGGGTCCGCTAGTGTCCCCTTAGGTGAGAGCAGTGATTTATTTCGGCATATCTAGAGGTACACCGAAACCACCCGCCCCCAATGGGCCTATGGGAAACTGCTCAGCCTGTTGGACAATCCTTTCCAATACTATCCAGTGCAGGAGTTTTCCCAGTTCTAGAGCTCACAGTTTCCACAGGTAAGTGGCTCAAAGTTCCTTGCGTTCTGCGGTCTGCCTGGTATCCACAACACGAAAAAAAATACTGATTCCACGTTACTTGGGTTTGTGGTTAGCATTCTCATGAGCGTGATAAGGAATTGGACAAACACAGACCCAAGACTGCCGCAGAGATGTGGTTCCACCAAGGAAAGGTGAAGGCCACATTGCAGGGGGAGCAGGTTGGGATCTGTCCTTCCTCTACATTGAAGCAGAAATGTAGTCCACCAATGGAAGGACCAGGCCTTGCTTCTAATAGCTTGACCTTTGGCTGAGGCTCTGTGAGTTAGTGAGGGGGTAAGGTTGGCCAATTGAATGGGACACATCGCAGACTCATCTGTGTCTTGGCACCGACACACGCAGTGATTGAAGAGGGGGTCCATGGTACATTGTTGACAGCTAAAGTTGCATAGATGATGAACCTGCACATAATGTAATGTAATGGGCATGTATACAGTGTCTGTGATCAGTGATGAGGCTTGTCTAAGTAGATACTGTGTATTGTGCCCATGCCTTCATTACTAACCTTGGTCTATGGTGGACGTATGAGGGGAGGGTTGATAAGAAAGCTTTTCCCATTGGAATAGCATCAGCAGGCACGTATTCAAAGGCGTTTATCTCAGAGACTTTTGAATTTATGGCTTTAAGTGGGCCAGGGCTAACGGGGACAGAGCCCCGTCAGTTTCCCATAAATCTGTCTGTTAGAAGCCGAGGCCCCTTTTGTATCAAGCCTGAAGCTCTCGCTCATGTGCAAGAGCTTCAGGCTTTATACAAAAAAGATTTGTCTTCCTCAATAGCTGCACAGTCCCGACCCCTTTAAATAGGAGACACAGATATCACTGGGATGCACTGTAAGGTTCGGCACCACCACTAGAAGATGCAACGACAACCCCAGGGAGATTGCTGCATCTTGGCGAGAGTTAGCCCCACCATTAAGGAAGAAAAGGTGTGGCGACGACTGCTGCTAGGTATTCCTTTAGCTAAGAGATGCAGGGATCCTCACCCTCACATGCCGAGTGCGAGGGTAATGATCGCACTTCAAAAATGCACTTTGCACCGCTCTGTGAATCAGGGTGTTTGTTGGCAGTGCAAAGTCACTTTGCACCGCCCTAAAAGTTCCACGAATCGGGCCCTAAATGTACTAAGTGCCCAAAAAAGTGGTGTAAGTAGAACAAATTAGTTATACTCTTACTTAAGCTACTTATTTAGATGAGTAAATCAGCCCAGGGAAGGGCAGGGGTCTAGAACTATACACCGGGACAACACACAGGGCCCGTTTCATGGAATATTTGCCCGGTTAAATGTGTCTTGCACTGCTGAAAAGTGACTTTGCACTGCCAACAAAAACCCTGATTCATGGAATCGTGCAAAGTGTATTGTTGCAGTGCAGAGTCCGGGAAAAGTCGGCGCATATTCATTGTTGCAGTACAACATGACTTTGCCCGGACTTTGCACCGCAAAAATACAATTTGCACGGTTCCATGAATCAGGCTTTGTGTCGGCAGTGCACCTTCACTATTCAGCAGTGCAAAGTCAGTTTGAACCGGGCAAATAGTCCATGACTAGGGCCCTGTACAGTGGTTCCATCTTTGCATTCCCCAGATGTTCAGTGTGAGGTGCAGGGAGAATGTGAGGCCAATCCAGTGTGATACAATCTTGCAGTGAGTGCACTGCTATCGTGTAATCGAATGCTGTATGTGATCTCACGCCAGTAATGTTGCAAATCCTATCATTCCTGTTATTACAGCGCTTAGATACGGTGAATCTGCAATAAGCCGCTGTACAAGAATGCAAAACTATTATTTTCATTATCACGAATAATATTAATATTAATAATACTAATGCTACGCTCACAAACTCATGCACTGGATGCAGACCTGAGCATAGCAAGCGCTGAGCCTCCAGTTGCCGACTGCTCCCAACGTCAAATGTGCGCACAGGCGCCTCTGTTTTTTGTTTCCCTTCTCTGCATTAAATCATATAATTGCTTCTCTCTCTCCCGTTCTCCGAGTGCTTTATTGTTCATTTGATTTAGAGGAAAAAAACGTGCATAATGCACATTAATTGCCCCTAATGTTTCCTGCATGTTAATGTTAGTTACAAAACACAAACTCGCCTGCAAACAAAAACAGAGGAGCGCAATAAAATCAGCGTGTGGCGGGGGTATTAATCACATGACGGGGGCCGGGCCAAGCTCTGCTGCAGATGTCAGTCAAGTGCTTCCCGCAAAGCCCGCCATGAGCGCGTGCAGAATGGGCCAGCCCCCAGAAGACGCGGGGTCTCATTCGGGAACCGCCTGTGGCCTAGCATACATTGCCAGCCCGCCTGCAGAATCTGGTGGTGGTAGGCAGCAGGCCAGGCGCCAGGGGCTTTCAACTTTTACAACTTAAATGTTCTCCCACACCTTTGCGATGTGGGGGGGGGGGGCTTCTGGCAGAAAAATGAAACTGAACAGTTTTGGTAAGTGTTCATTCATGGTTTTAGCACCCACCTCCCCGTTCCCCTGCTAGCTGTCTTCCTTTGTTCTGCCCAACAGAGGCCAATAACCTGCTTCATGATAATCTGCTGGCACTCACCCCCTCCATTCTTTGCTTTATCTAGGATTTTGCCACAGGATGAAGTCATAAGATAGAGCTGATGGTAGGCGTGTATTCCCAAAGGAACTGACAAATTAAAGGCATTGCCATTTTCAATGTGAATGTGCTGGCAGAGGCAGACTTTCCAAAAATTGTTCAATAATCAGAGACCTGTTTAACCCTGCTGACCGTTCCTTGGTGTGAGGCATCACATATCATTGATTAAAAAAGCTCAAGGTGGGTCCCTGTTCTACAACCTTAATGATAAAACCAGGGAAACCCTGTTACATTTTGCACCAGTTAACATAGTCTGCATTATAATGTATTTACCAAAGAGCTGTCTCCTGTAAGTGAAGTCCTTTCCCAGTGTTGCACTGAATTCTTCACATTCCATGTTATATATTGATTGTGTGATAAAATATGTGCTCCTGGGAAATAAAACTGCACCAACTGAACATTTTTCAACCGCCATTTTGCATTTGAAAACATTATACCACAACTTATCGATACAGGCAGGTTTTCTACAGCTATAGGCAAGGGGGCTCCAGAAACATCATTTAAAAAAAAATGGGGCATCAACTGTCTTCTGCCGGCCCAGGTCGGCAGGGGTGCAACTAGACCGAATCTTTGGGTGGGGGGCTAAAGCTTCCAGTTATGGAGGAGGGGCTAACTTCAGAGGGTATCCCTACAAAATATCCCCACCAAAAATATCACCATACATATGGCCGTTTGTCTCACCAGAGGCGATATTTTTTGGGGGATAATTTGTGGGAACCATGGTTGCGGGGGTGTCCCCCACACATTTTAAAACAATGCAGGGGTAGCAGGGGTGTCCTCCGCAGGGTCCATGGGTCAATATTGCCACAAAAATATGGCGATATTTTTGTATCGCCATATTTCAGCGGGGATATTAACACATGGAACCCATCCGAGTATGTGTGGGGGTGTGACAAACTTACTTGTGGGGGCTGTTCATCCCCAAGGAATGTTTGTGGGAACTATTGTTAAGTTAGCACCAAATGGCGCAATTAAAAACACTTTGGGCTTCATTGCATGGCCGGCGGTAACCCACCTGTGCTAATGGCAAAATGCCACCACCCTCGTAACACCGTCCTCTGCCTGATATCCAAGTCCCGGTGGCCTGGGATGTCAGGCGGCAGAAACTGTAAGTCCCCATTCTCATGGAGTCCCATGTGCTTCTGTGAAAACCATGCATGCAGTGGCCAGAGCTCCCGGCAGGTGAGACCACCAGACCCTGCGGGCATTCTCGTAGTCTGGCGGTTTGCAAAAGGTGCTGGTACGTTGCTACCGGCACCCTTATTTCTGGACCACCAGACTTGGAATGAGGCCCATTGAGTCACTGACAGTGCCCGTGAACTTGATAGGATTGATGTACAAAATGCACCTTTTCATTGCCACTTGCCAGCCTGGTAATTTTGTGGTTGTGATATGGTGCCCGGTTGGCTTTGTCAGCTGCTAGTTCATTGTGCATTTCCAGCTGCATTGTATTATAATCACATTTATATCAGAGTGTCAACAAAGTAGGAGTAAGCAACTGATCACAAATTGTAGGCCTTGACGTTGCGCAATGTCATAGTGCAGCGTAACATAGCATGACTCAGCCTAACATTTCATAATGTAGCATAATAGAGAACACATGTTCTGCATAGATATTAGGAAAAAAACGTGACCTGCTGTGATGTTTCCAGAGTGAAAAAGGCTGTCCCCAGTTCTTTGTTGGGCAGTCTGCTAAGCAAGGTACAATAACAGCAAGCATCTCAAAGCATTCTACCTCCCACCCTAGCCAGCAACACATCTCAACAAATAGCACTGAAATGCAGGCTAACGCCATAGAATGCACACCACCCAGAGGTTGTTGTGTCTACAATGAACGTATATAAACACCACTCCAAGCCACCACAGATATGTCAACACAACTATTCACATTCTCCTTAACCACTACTCCATAAGACACAATAGACAACCACACAATTTGCATTATCTCCCTGGTGCACACAATAACCACTGCTCCAGACAACTCAAAACATATCTAAAATATACACACCACAGAAAGCCAATATTTTCAGATCTCCATACAACAATGTAAAATAAACAACTCTGCCCTGCTCCCTCTGATCTTGTTAATCCATACTCCTCCTTGCGAAGACCATGAAGCGCCAAGAAACCAGGAAAATGGTTGAGGTTGTGCTGTACAAGCTCCAGTGATATAGCATAGCAGGGCATTGCAAATACCAATATTGGTTCTGCTGCAGTCAGTCTGCTACACTAGCATCACTTGTACACTGAGAGGCTGGTGAGAATATCCACCTGTCAAATCAAGCACTGCGGATCCAATTTAAGGCCCGAGCTACAACAACACATTCTAGGTGACTACCTGGTGTACCCAACAGAGGCCAATGAGAAGATACAATTTTATCCTTGAAATCATACTACTGGCCCCATTGTAAGGGAGGTATTTTTCAAATAATGCAAATCACATTGACTCCAATTTTTGCAGTTGAGGCACAGTGAGATTTCGTTTTTTGTCCAGGATCACACAATTAGGTTAAGACAGCATTTTAACCGACTTTGCAATTCTGGCACCCAACCACATACCTTCCAAGCTCCAAGCTCTAGTTAGCACAAACATGTTTTTTGCTTTCAAGAACTACAATAATACATTCTTATAAAGTTTAATTGAAAAGTGCATAAACCATTCAAACAGTGGACTTCAAATTGGGTGGCTAGCACCCCTATGGGGGTCCCAAGTATGTCCCTGGGGCCCCAGACTCTTTAGAAAGGGATGAAGATGGCTGTTTTTAATATAAAAAAGGATTATGGCTACTGATTTTAATAGAAAATGTAAGCAACATAACAACTGTTTATATTTTAAAGAGCCTGGGGGTCACCTGGACATCCTTTTGGCCCCTTAGGAGGTCCTGGTCCTAAATAATATTTTTACTCAAGGGGGGAGGGTGGAGTTTTCGATATGAAAAAGTTTGAATACCATTAAAGCAATCAGACAATATGTCATGCCATACATAAACATGTCACGGAAAAAGAGTATACATTTTAAATGTAATGTAATTTAATGTATTTGTCATTTGTTTAGTGTCTTTCACCATTGGTATGGTCCCAACCCGCTGTAGACAGAAGTCCATGTATGGGAAATTCATCAGACAATAATCGAATGTGTGTGTGTGTGCATTTTAGCCAATACGAAGGTAGGTGGGGGTGGGCAATTCCCTGCTAGTCACCCATGCCGAGCAGGCATGTGAATGGGTGCTGAGAGGCAGTCTGGAGAGTATTCCCAAGCAGGGGAATCATTATGTGTGCAGCTAGACCTAATTTGTATTGTGGGGGATTGCTGCATTCTAATGGCAGAGGTGTTGTGCAATGTGTCTTAGAGTAGTGCATATAGTGGATGGGTGCTGAGAGGTAGTCTGGAGAGTATTCAAGAGCAGGATGTAGTGGATGTGTGCTGAGAGGCAGTCTGGAGAGTATGCAAGAGCAGGAGAATCATTGTAGCTAGACTGTTTTTGACTGCCCTCAAAATGCATCTAAATGCAATAAATAGGCTATCCTCAAAAAATCATTTAAATGCAATACATTGGCTACCCTCAAAGATGTATCTAAATGCAATGCATTGGCTAGCTTTGGAGTGCAGCAGGATTTCAAAACATCGGTAAGAGTCGCATGGTAGTAATAAGGTATTGGCAGGATTTAGAAAGCGCAGCACTGGCTATGCTCCAAATTCCTGCCACCGTACCTGTTTGTAGTAGTAGATGGCTTTGTACAGCAAACAGGCAAACAGGCAAAAAGGTGTTGGGTGTGCCCATGTGTGGTGCCCTTTGCCTTCGGCTCTCTGCAGTCTGCCGAGGCAAGGCGACCCTGGGACTCACTATTAAGAGTGCTTCCTGAAGATGGATGGCCCTATCAGGGATAGGGTGGGTGGGATGGGGAGATGGGCAGGGGAAAGGAAATATAGGGTGGAGCCGGCCGAGAGTGTCTCCGTCAATTGCTATGAAGGTAGGAGGAGAGGAGTAAAGGGACAGAAACAAACAAAGGACTGCACCACAAAGGCTGTGCACTCTAGAAGCAGCCCAGCAACAGATTGGAAAATCAAACTAAATACAGAGGTAAATCCCTCCAAACGAACCCCAAACAGGTTGTAAACTCCTTACAGGGTGCATGCTGTACAGGATGGCTATGGATTACTAATAGGAAGGCAGGGCCATGTAGTGACAAAGGACTCCAAAAAACAGAGGACAAGGACACCATACTGCCGCACCCAATTGCTATGAAGATGGGAGGACAGGGGAAAAGGACAGAAACAAAGGACTACACCACAAAGTCAGTGCACAAAAAGTTGATTGGAAATCACACTACAAACACAGGGAAATCCCTGGAAAAGAAACCGAAACAGGCTGTAAACTCCTTACCAGGTGCTGGTTACTAACAGGGTGTCATCCAATCAGGACTATCCAGAATTTGGATTGAACCCTCTGAGACACCATCATCCAGTCTGAACTGTATGCTACACAAACAAAAATGATTTTTTGAGGGCCTTACTGTGAAAAACACAAAGAACAGCCACAAAATGGCTAGGATGTTCTGAGAGCAAGCGAATATCAATGCGGTAAAAAGGCTACAACACTATCCAGGCAAGCAAAGTGTGAAGCTGTGTTAAGAGGAATTTCTGGAATCTGGCATGGTTGACTGATTTTAGAAGGTCACCCTAGTTATAGTGAACAGGGTACTCTGAGGGGTTAGCCAAAACCCAATCAAGGTAAACGTGGAGAGCAGTCAAGGCTATTCTCTGGAGATTGTGAGTGGGGTTAGGTAACCACAATAAGTCCAAACAGAGAAGCACACAATAATTCAGCAAAGACATTAATGTTTAGAAATACAAACATTTATTGTAGGCCTTAGACACACACTAAAAAAATGGAACTAACAGGTGATATTATCGCACAATATTCAATAATAAATAGATATACACTCACAGTAGGTTCTTAAAACACATTTAAATGACAAACACTACAAGATATAAGTAAATTAATCCAGTAAAGATGGAACCAAGTCACAGGTGTATTTACCCAAATTCAGCAATCCAATCCCTAAGAAGGATGGGAACTTGTGCCCAAAAGTCTCAGAGCCACAATGTTTCTCCCCAGAATGTATCTGTATCAGGTACGTTATTTGTGGTGGTGATTGTTCAAAAGAAGAGATGCTACAATGTTACTAGGTAAGTAAACTGTGTTCTTATTTTTCAGATTGTGATACCCAGGTTCGATGACCAAAAGGCAGTGGAATGGAATTTTACGATACAAACAACTGGCTCCCAATGTTATCTATGGAGGACAAGTGTGCGACAAATGCTTTGTGTTTAGTTACCCCTGACTCAGATTTCCCCAGGTGACTTGATGGGTCACTGAAGGTTGGTTCTCCAACTGTTGGTTCAGAGGAGTGGTACCCAGGAGCTGCAGGTACAAGGATTCTTACAGTCAAGTCCAAATGCAAAATGCAAACCCTGGGGATGAAGAAATGCAAGGTTCACTGATTCAGGCCTCTTCAGGACACTTCACAGGATGGGGAAAGATGAGTTAGATTGACGGCCACTGCACACAGATGACAGCATGCATCCTTCCATTCGCGGGTGAGGAAGCTTCTCTAGGACAGGATCCCATGGGGCAGGGATGCTGAATTTCACAGAAAAGACTTGTGCAACAATCTGGTGACCACTACAGTTCTGAGAGTAACCACCAAATGGTGACAGTTCTAGCAATGTAGGCCATGAGTGAGCTAGTCAGTACACCGGGTGGTCCAGGGACACTTCTGAAGATTCTGGATGGCTGGATCCTTGAGAACATTTCAAGACTGGTTGGTCTTACCAGTCTTACCAGTCCAAAGGTTGAAGCACCTCACAGGGCCTTCGCAGATCAGGTAGTCCAACAGGGTTTCACCAGGCCAGGCCCAGGAAGGGACGCCAGGCCTCTTCCGGGGTCATCTTCAGATCTTCAGTTGATTGTTCATCTACAGAGGATTCTTGGCTGCAACGTGGATCTGAAGAAACTGCTGCAGGAGTCCTCTTCTTATCCAAAATTCAGTCTGGAAGCAAGACCAAGCCCAGCTATGTTAAGGATCTGCACCATTGAAACAGTCAGTAGTTGTCCAATCAGGGACAACTGCTGGTTTCACTGATGCCCCACACCTAGACCCTCTGTCGCCACAGATGTTGAATCAGACAGTCCCACCCACTTCTTGGTCCACACACAAAGAAAGGCAGCACTGGAGCGTGAAATCAGCAGCTTTAGAGCACAAGTGCATGACATTATATGGGATTTCCTGACCTGGCAAGCAGGAAGAAAGCCAAACTATAATATGGCCATTGAACAAGCAAAAATCTTGTGGCACTGCCATTTTAGGGCACTAGACACGTTTAGTAGCTATACACGGTAAAGACAAACGTGTACACTAGAAATAAGACAAACATGGTAGAAATGTAACAGCTGCTACCAACTTATCTTTAGGCCCATATAAAAGTGACCAACAATTCTAAGGGTAAAAAGCTAGGGCACTACGAAAAGTATTTCCACTGCACTGCATTGGAAGATGCTGTGTGCAATGTTAAAAACTTACAAAAATGTAAACTTTAAAAGGGAAACATAGTTTCCCAGGACTGATCAGTTACCCCATAACAAAATGAGCAAAACGCCAGAGGAGTGAAACAGAAGGCTTCACTTCCCTGTAAAATGTCAGGACAGGTGAAATAACATAGTAAAAATATTGGGGGTCCAGAGAAACTATGAAGGAAAAGTTGCCAAAAGAGAAATCTTTCCTAACAAGCCGCTACTTGCCTACGCCCAAATCAAGAATTTGGGACTCATCCTGGGACCAGATAGGGCAGTTTGATGCCACCAGGACCATAGTAGCCATATTCCAGCCTTAGGGCAGGCAACATGCCACAGTTTAAACCTTAAGGAAGACCTCAGAACACATCTGTCAGTAAAAATAAAGTCAGGACCCCACAAAGCCAGCAAAAGGTCAAGGGGATAAAACATGGTTGGCAAAAAGCAGAGTCACAGATGGCGTTGACACAACAGTATCCAAATAAAGGTTTCCAATCTTCTGACCATGGGGGCGAGAATCTGCTTTGTTGTAGCCACAAAGAGGAGCTCTTTCAAGAGGAAATAGCAGAACAGCAGCCTTTTATTTTCCACACAACGTTTCTCCACACATCTTCCACCAAGCATCAAGTTATTCACAAATTTCCAAGTGGTATGTTGGCCAAGAAACTTAGACGTAATTCTCAGGAGTGGCATGCTAGGGCGGTGGAGAAAAAGACACAGTTGACACACAGGTCCACACAGGAACCTCAAGAGAGGAGATTGCCGTAAATGTGCACTATATCAAAGGTTGTGCAGGGAACAATAGTACTACATATTAGGTAAGTACTGTTTTTGAAACAGAGCGATGGAAACAGGGTGGGGGTTCTCAAAGGGACAACAAATGAAGAAAATATTTAGCGATTCTCATCAGGTATGGAAAGGTTCAGTATTTTGAAAATTTAGAATAGATGAAGCATTTTGTCCAAAGGTAATAAAGAGCCAAAGACAAAAGACAGCTCACGGTTATCACTAAGCATTGTCAACTCTACAGGAGGAACAACAGAGGGTGCAATCCTCAGGCTGGAGTCTACAAGGTGCCCTGCCACAGAGCATGCAGATGGACATCTGTCACTGAAGAAGTCCTGGAAGGAAGATTGCAGAGGTGGGACCATGGACCCAGAACCAGACAGAGTTGCAGTCTGGTGGCCCGTAGATGGATCTGAAAGCACAAAGAGCAGGACTAACCATGATTTGGAGCCTAAGCACTCCACAGATGTCAATAAAGCCGTTTATAGTTAAAGTTTTGAATATAAAAGGGTCAAATACAATACGTTTGAATCAAAATGATTATTGCACAATTGAATGGTGATCTATTGTGGAAAAATGAAGGGATGATGTGGATCTGCCGTCATTCAAACTTCAATAGGCATATTAAATATGGCAGACTCAGGGACAAACCCACACTGAAAGCATTACGGTGAACTCTGCATTTGCACAGCTTCCCATAAACAGGCGGGCCCTGGAAGATGAACCAACTCACATGGGTGACAATATTGCTCACTAGAGTCCTACGCCCACTCCTGCAATGAGGACAAAACCACACCTATTCAACCAGCCCCTAACAAGTATAGCGGAGATAACCCCATGATAATACCCTTAAATTCAGCAATATTTCATGTCAATCACACAAACATCAACAGCATAGTTGACATCCGGTCCTGGTGGGATGCCAGCCTCCTTAAAGACATGGAACCATTCTGAAGTAGCCAATGTAACAGATGTATATTCCACATCCTGAAGGGAAGACTACAAGTCCTAGAAGTCAAACCATTTTTTTTCATTTAAGCAATATGCCGTAATGCCCTGGGCCCATAGTTGTAGGCCTGAGAAAAGCTATTAGTACCCCGGCCCGCAAGACCAGGGTACTAAAAGCATTGTTTTTCTGTTCTGAAACACTGCAGCGTTTCAGAACAGATTTTGTTTTAAAAAATGTTTTTTAAATGGCCACCAGGAAGGGAAAATTGAGTCCTTTTTCCCTTTCCGAGGCGGCCATCACGAGCGGACGCGCTGGGGACAGAAGTATTCCCAGCATGCTCGCTCTTGGAAATTCAATGACAGGGATTGCAGTATGAACAATACAGAATTCTCCACACTCGCTCTCATCAATAGTGAGCCTGTCGTAGAATTTTGTTTATAGATGACATCACAAAATGAAGTTACATCCTAGAAAACCTAACAAGAGCCCAGATTGGTTAGTAAGGTAAGCTATATAGACATTCTATAAGGGGTTAGTGTGGTAATTGGATAAAACATATCTGGTGGCACCTCCTGCACCCACCTCTAAATGTTCCAAATACAAACATTACAAGTTAGTATGATGTGATTGGACGGTGCAGCAAAGTGTGAGCTTGGCGTGGAAGGTGGTTAGAGATTTTGTAAAAAGGGTCTTCTCAGCCATGGAGCTTTGGAAAGTTACCAGACCAAGTGCAACTCCTGACGGTGGTAAGAACGGCCCCAAAGGTTCTTCATGTTCTCAACAAGCTACCATCTAAGAACTCCTAGGTCTTGAGACAGAATATTCTGCTTTGAACCTGATATCTTTTTTGCATCATCCTGCCTTTAGTTCAATGGTAACAGCCTCCTCAGTCTGGCTCACATGAATAGGCTCTGTCTTGCAGGTTCAGATCACGTGTGTAGGGTCCACAACATTGATTTCCCCTGCTTGCAATGATGAGGATTTTCAGCTTGTAATCCCGGCAGGTGTTCTGTCTTTTCTGCTAACTTGAAACATTCCTTCTCCCAGTGTTCTTGGCAAGGCTGTGCACAGTGGCTGCACTGGAAGCACGGTCTGCATGCTTCAGCGGGATCAGCCTGTGAGCTTTTCTCTGTATCCTTGAGTCCCTTCTGTTTCTTCCATTCACTCCAATGGACTTGTGGCTTGCATCTTGATTTACATGGCAACCCATGTTAGTTGCGTTTAAGCGTCAGAAAGCAGTTCATGTGTATCCTTGTGCATTTTGTGGTTTCCGTTTGGCAACGGTGGGCATGTGTCAATCCTCTAACTATGTGAGCCATAAGGATGTTCTTCGTGTCTGCCAGCAAAAACTCTAAGTGTCTGTGTAACTTCATGCAGGGATTCCTAAGTACTTCATGCCTACCACATCTATTTCATGGTGTCAGTTGTGACATCATTAGCTTTCTTCGAGGTTATAATCAGTCAACTTGTTCCATTGATTTCAACTGTATCTCTTCAGCACCGTCAAGAGGATAGGGTCTGAACGGTTGTTCGAGTGAGTAGTGTTTCTTAAACCTGCGATACATCGATATTGGGAAGGAGGGGCCCAGGAACGATGTACACCTCTCATTTCTTTATCACCGAGATTAGAGTGGGATAGTGCAACGAGGGACACATATAGGTCTCCCTCTTCAATCCTCCCTCTGGTCAATAAATCAACCACACTTCCTTGACCTGTTAGGAATCACAAGGCTTCATGGTCTGTTAGGCAGTGTTGGTGGAGAAGGCCAGTTTATGGGTTGCTGACCTTCCCAAGATGGTGGCAGGTTGTTCCCAAAAGTAAAAGAATAAGCAAAGGACTAGTTTTGCCACTAGTGGGCAACGCAGCTGAAGCATCAGCAGATTCATATGCACCTTGAGACCAGCAGCCGGTGCGTTGCTACATGCTTTTTTACCATAGTTGCGACGCACGTTTTCCCATTTCGCTGGGTAAGCCTTTCCACTGTTCTTAACTATTGTCGGGAGCACTCCGCTCGCTTGGCTTCCTTCTTGTTTCTGGGCGTTCCATTTGCCATCTATCCCTCTCGCTGCTCCAAGATCTTAGCTCGTTCTTTCCTTCCTCCGTCTGGGCGTTCCACTTGCACACCTGCCACTTCAGGTGTTATGTGGAGCTCGTTCTGTTGCTTCCTTCGTTTCTACATATTCTCTCTCTTTTTTCCATTCGTTTTGTGGGTACTCACA
Source organism: Ambystoma mexicanum (assembly GCF_040938575.1). Classification (NCBI taxonomy): domain Eukaryota; kingdom Metazoa; phylum Chordata; class Amphibia; order Caudata; family Ambystomatidae; genus Ambystoma; species Ambystoma mexicanum. Next base: position 218,377,785 of record NC_090931.1, read on the forward strand.
TTTCTCCGCAGCTTGCCTGCAAAATCAGCTGTTTAGGTTTCTGTTCATTCACGTGGCAATCGTATTCTTCAGTGCCGGAGATCTTTTTACGTTGTGGCATTGCTGGTTACGTGCAGCTGGACTATATTCCTAATTGCAGCATTTGCCTTGCACATGGATTACTACTTCACAAGAGGACTACGTTGGATTTATCAGCCTTTCAGCTTTATCACATGGACTTCTACGTGAAGTGGATCACACTGCTCCTGTTAACCTCCTGGATACATCACAAGGTTTTTCCCTGAGAGGGGTTTTCCTCCAAAAGGGCTTAGCCCTAGGGGCACCTCTTATATAGCATGCTCGCTATATATATATATATATATGGAACCAGAGAGGGCTTTGTCCATTCATAGCTCAATGGTTGCACAGACAAGAGCCATGGACAAGAAAGCCTGCCTTAGTCTTCATGAACATGCAAGTGAGATTTCCGTATTGTTGCATGAACTTTGAATCAGCTGCTGAGTCTGACAAGTTAGCAACGCCCCTCCATTACCATGGATCAGCTGCAGCAAGACATGACTGCTCTTCAGGAACTTACACAAGAATTTCAGCAACTAAAGACAGAAAATGCCAATCTCAGACAGATGGTGACTGCAACACCAGGACATGCAGAACTTCCACGCACAGCTTATCTCCCTGGGACATTCAATGGAAACCTCAAGTGTCTGAAAGAGTTCATAGAAGCTTGTTTGGTACAATATATGTTGAAACCTGCCTTTTTTCCCCCCGGATCAGTCTAGAGTAAGTTATATGGTGTCCAATCTGACGGGAGGAGCTTTGGCTTGGACTACACCATTTGTGGTCATCAATAATCAAACATTGGACTCATATCCAGCTTTCTTAAACAGTCTTAAGTCAACGTTCAGCCGACAAGAACTCACCATCTCAGCACAAGAAAAATGATTAGAGATTAAGCAAGGAAAGATGCAGATTCTGGCTTATGTCACTGAATTTAAGTCCTTAGCAGCAGAGACCTCATGGCCAGACAATGCTTTATTAACCATCTTTCGTCGTTGGTTGTCTGAAGAATTAAAAGACGAGGTCTCTATGGTGCCCAAACTCCCAAATCTTAAGGAAATGATAACGCTGGTTTTGAAAATAGAGTTCAGGATTCAAGAGAGATCAGCAGAGAGACGCAAGGGACATCCTTTCTGGAGTTCAGAAACCTTCAGGTCCACGACCAGAGTACAGACGGGGAGGAACCCATGCAAATCGGAACTGCCAGAGGTCCTTTAACTCCAGAGAAGAGAAACCAATGCAGAACCATGGGGCTGTGCATGTATTCCGGGTCTGATTAGCATGTCTTAAAAGACTGTCCTATCACACCTCTTTGGCTGTTGGGAAATGCCAGAACCACTCCCTAAAAGGAACCCAGGAATGGGGAGAAACCATTTGTTCCCAAACCCAAGTATCAGGAGGAGCCATCAAGATAGTTCTTCGAGTGGACGTACAGACAGAGGATAACCTGCTGAAGTGATTCCGACATGATAGACTGTGGAGCTGCAGGTAATTTCATTGATGACACCTGGGCTAAGGAAAATCTTGATAACCGTTAACACACAGACATCCCCATACCGGTTGAGGGGGTTGACAGAACTCCTCTGTCTTCTGGACCTATCATTGAGCGAACAACTAGGGTCTGTTTACATATTGCTACTCATAGGGAAAACATCGGGCCTCATTCCGAGTGGGGCGGTAAGGGATACCGGGCACCGATAAGGAGACTGGTGCCGGTAATCCCTGACCACCCTACTACGAGTTCCCTTAGCGGGTCCCTCCTTTAACACCTGGTCTGACCAGGCAATATGGACGGGACCCGTTAAGGGAAATCAGAGCCAATAACGGTACTGCAAATTGCGGTACTGTTATAAGCTACTTCCCCCTTCCCATTGAGCCCTATGGGGGCTCAAATGGGAATGGGAAATGGTTATTTCAATGGGGACTTACCGGTCCCGCAAAGGTCGGACTACACTGGAAAGTCCCCATTGAACAAGACCGGTGCCGGTACCGTTATTGGAGGCAGTCATGGCGCAAATAGTGCCATGACTACCTCCAATCTCGGAATGAGGCCCAATTGTATTTGACATTATCAAGGCGGCTCATTACTTGTTATATTGATAATTCCCTGGCTTAGGAAGCATAGCCCTTACATCAATTGGACAGCTGGAACCATGTTCCTAGGTTCAGAACATTGCCTGAATCATTGCCTTCAGGAAGGAGCCATAAGATTCTTCACTCAAATTCATCAAGAAGCTAAACAAACTGTGACTGTTCTGACCCGGCTACTGGAGGAGTATGAAGAATATCAAAGGGTTTTTTCAGAAGAGGAATACAAAGAATTGCCACCTCATCGGTTGGAAGACTGTCACATTGATTTAGTGCCAGACAAACAAGTACATTTTTGTACAATGTGCACCCTTTCAGGACCGGAGAAAGACGCTCTCAGGGATTACTTGCAAGCAAACCTGCAGAATGGATTATTCACTGAGTTCAAGTCACCTGGGGGGCATCTTTATTTTTCCTCCCGAAGAAGGATACAAAGGAACTTTGGCCTTGTATTGACTACAGAGCGTTAAACCAAATTACAATTAAGGATAAGTATCTGCTCCCATTGATACCAGACATTTTGGAAGCTGTTCGGGGAGCAGCTATTTTTTCAAAGCTCGATCTAAGTGCATATCATCTGCTTCGCATACTCTCCGGTGACGAATGGAAGACGGCTTTTCGGACTCCCTTCGGACATTACGAATACGGGTTATGCCACTTGGATTAGCAAACGCTCCAGCAATATTTCAAAGATTTGTGGACCACCTCTTCTCTGATTTGTTGTTACATTCTGTGGTCATTTACTTATATGACATAATGAGATAGCGGTTAGAAAGCTCCTGCTCAATGAGTGGAGACTAGTGCTAGAGCAACAGAAACAGCAGTCAAGATCACCATAGACATGCGCAAGCTGGTGCTTGAAGAGCAGAAAGAGGCCAACAGGTCTGTCTAGTGAGAACAGCAGTAGTGGCTCCAACCAGAGTGCCCCGGATAAGCCCTGACGGCACATCCCCAAAGATTTAGTACAGGCCTATGAGGTGGGGACGGATATTCTTGAGCTGGCATTCCAGTTGCATGAAGTGGATGAGGTACTGTGGCCGCAGCCCTGATGAGTTGCTTACCAATGCCAGGGACTGATGTAATTTTTCACTTAACTGCTGAGGAAAAGCCTGTTTGAGAGCATGAAAGCAGCCCTCCTCGGGAAGTTCTGTAAAACCCCAGAACAGTATCTCAAGGGCTGCAGTAAGCCCTGGAAATGCCTCAATGCTGTTGAGCACCAAGAACTTTTTCAGCCCTAGGTACATTGTGTTTCTGTCCACCTGGTCCTTCTCCAAAGGCCCCTAGAGACAGTTACGACCCTTTTCATCCTTGGTGCTGAAACCAAATAACCTTGATCAGTAAGACTGATTACTTTATCAACTACCCTCCTGTCAGTACCCAGAGTGCATCCCTTTACTTCCTGAAACTGTCTGTCCTCTGTGTTCTGAGTGGAGACTAGTGCTAGAGCAACAGAAACAGCAGTCAAGATCACCATAGACATGCGCAAGCTGGTGCTTGAAGAGCAGAAAGAGGCCAACAGGTCTGTCTAGTGAGAACAGCAGTAGTGGCTCCAACCAGAGTGCCCCGGATAAGCCCTGACGGCACATCCCCAAAGATTTAGTACAGGCCTATGAGGTGGGGACGGATATTCTTGAGCTGGCATTCCAGTTGCATGAAGTGGATGAGGTACTGTGGCCGCAGCCCTGATGAGTCGCTTACCAATACCAGGGACTGATGTAATTTTTCACTTAACTGCTGAGGAAAAGCCTGTTTGAGAGCATGAAAGCAGCCCTCCTCGGGAAGTTCTGTAAAACCCCGGAACAGTATCTCAAGGGCTGCAGTACGCCCTGGAAATGCCTCAATGCTGTTGAGCACCAAGAACTTTTTCAGCCCTAGGTACATTGTGTTTCTGTCCACCTGGTCCTTCTCCAAAGGCCCCTAGAGACAGTTACGACCCTTTTCATCCTTGGTGCTGAAACCAAATAACCTTGATCAGTAAGACTGATTACTTTATCAACTACCCTCCTGTCAGTACCCAGAGTGCATCCCTTTACTTCCTGAAACTGTCTGTCCTCTGTGTTCCTTTACAGGGTGAGTGGTATTTTGTAGTTTGCTAGAACTGTTTGTTATAGTAATAATAAAGTAGATATTTTTATACAAACTTGTCTGGACAGACCCTTTTACCATTGGGTAATAATTGTATTTTCGCTGTGTTGCAACTAACCAATGATCCACGACCTTGCAGAGATAAGCCTGCTGTTCCATCCACGTTACCAACAATGTGTCAAGGAGGTCTTATAATTCACTTGTATTCCAAAATGTTTGGATCCCTTCCGGTGTACTAGCGGTGTGGTGTTGATTGATGGTGAAGCCAATATTCATTCCTGGACCACTGGTGCCACAGATGTTGAATTGTCACACTTCCCTACATCCTTTGTGGTAGTGAACACTCTCATCCTGGTGCCTCTTTTCCGTCCCGGTAAGGCTTTCAGCATATGGAATAAATTTGTCTGTGCTATGCGATCTACTTTTGGAAGGCTCAAGGTGTCCTTCGTGTTCTAACTTGCCCTTCTCAATGTCTTTCTCTCCACCCCACAGTGTTTCCTGCTCTGGGCTTACTTCCCTGGAGGGGTGGTGTGGCCTTCTCCCTTCCTCATCATCACTTTCCATTAGGCCCTAATCTGACCCCATCGTCCCCATGCTGTCATGGCTGTCTTCGTCCTCTTCATGGGACTGTGGAGGCTAAGGGATTGTGCAATACCATTTCTGGATGTGGTGTCTACGCAGAGGAATGTTGTACAGAACTGATAGTGTTACATGGAGAGCTATTTACAGTGACTGGTGGATGCGTGTGTGACTATTTACCAGTACCGAATGGGGGGGTGCTGAAAAGAAGATAGTGGAAAGGGAAGAAGGACTGTTACTGCTTTACTGGGGCGTGGCTTTCGTGGTACTTGGGGAAGTGCAAGTGCCACATAGTACTGTTTTCAGCATGCTGCCCATGGGAATGGGACAATGGGGATTATCGGTACTGAGGGTGTGGTTCACAGGAAGGGGTGTTAATACTTTTCTCCATTACTGAGCCATGCTGACATGGTTGCCATTACTTGCAAAGGTAATGTAGCATAGCAGATATTGTTCCGAAATCAATTACAGCTCAAAGCTATGTGGGCCGCTACTGTGTTCTGAGAATCTACAAACAGAATGAGGAGCAGTTCTGGGGTGTGACCTTTTGTAGGGCTGTTGTGGAGACCTTGCAACCGGCAAAGAGGCCTACATCATTGAACATTGTGGGGTGTTTGTAAGCGTGTAATTTCCCAATAACACTCCATAGATTGCAGAAAATTGTACTTTTCCAGTGTCCGAGGGTCCGGATCATGTCCGCCACATAAGGTCCCGCATGCAGCATGTGTGTGTTTGCATGGTGATGTCGCACATGTTCTTGATTGGGGCGGCTGTCCTGAGGACACGTTTTGGGCAGAATACTTTGTGCGCATGTGCATAGGTGTCCTATGCACACCATTGTGATCACTGGACTGATTAATAGTGTGATACACATGCGCTGACTATTTTGGGACACGCTGTGTGTTTGTAGGGTATAGTAGGTGGGATGTTTATGTGTACAGCTAGCTACCTGTAAAATGTGGGTGGGCCCCTCAAACTACTACGTTTGTCCCAAGTTTCTTCGCATATGCTAGACAGGGACGGTATTACCAGGAGACAGAGGTAGAGATAGGCATGCACATACTTGTGCAACGGACAAACGTCTGCTTCCACAACTAGTTATAGGTGGTTCTCAAGGTGCAGGTATGCGGAACGTACTGGCATGGTACGGATGCTTCCATTGTGATTGCGAATAGGCTGGGCAGGTGCAGTGTCAGTAGGACACCTCTCTTTTGCTTAATTGCAGTCATTCCCACCAGTACTGTGTGCCGTTGAGTCATAAGGGGATTTTAAAAAACAAAGGAAAAGCCACATATACACTCTGGAACAATTGCATATCAATCTTCATTTGCACACATTCAAAAATACTAATGTGGGAAATTGGGGATTTGTACACGTTGGTCGTGTAGGCTGGAAGGGATTGAGGTATCATTGTAACGTTCTTGATCACACAGATTTTGAGGGGATGGAGGGCTATGAAATGGGGAAGGGGTACACATGCAGGTCAGGCAGTGGTATTTTATTTTGTTATGTTATGTTATGTTACTTGGCATTTATATAGCGCCTTATGTCCATAATATATCCTTGTGCGTAATATGTTAAGGCAGTAACATTATTCACCAATTGTTCCATTTCGGCTTCCAGGCTGTCCAGTTTGCTATTCACAGAGTTTCTTTTCTTTCCTGTGTCTGTATGTTGTTGTGGAAGGGGTGCTGCTTGTGCTGCATTGCTTTCCTTTCTAATATGTTCTCTTAAAGAAAAAGAAATCTGTTAAGTGTACATGAACCAATAGATATTAAATATTTCACATTTCAGACTGTGGTGCGTACCAATAGGGTTACTATCGTAAGTGATTTTGTCATGAGGGGAAATACTTTTCCAGCCACTCTAAGGTGCCATTGCTGCATACAAAAAGAAACAGTATGCTTATCTACCATTGTATACTGCACCACCTGTGCAATTATCAGACAAACTTTAGTGTGCTTACTACGTTTTAGTGACGTTCTGGTCTTAGTACTTTCCAGTCCTTACTGTGGCTGTTCGTTCTTTGATCCTATGTAAAGCAGCAGTGCAGTAAAATGTTGAAGGCAGATGTCACTTCTCTTATTAGTGCATTATGTTATGGTGCACTCCCGAGGCCTTTGTTCTGTTTCTTTCATAAGTACCATGTTTCCAGACCTATTCTATTTTCCCTTTCAATTCTCGTACATGGTGCTGTTTGCATATGTTCTTTATGTTTGATGAATGGTACCCCGCTGTACGAGAACCTTTGCCTTTATAAGCAGGTTGGATGCCACCCAATGTCCGCGACCAGACGCATACTCTGCGACTGCTGTACGCATTAATATTGTGCCAGCGGGTTCAGTATGTTGTACGGTACATGTTTTCAAACTAAGGGTATCCTGGTAAAAACCTGTGAAATTTAGTGAAAAAACGTTGTTAAAGGGACAGTATGGTTAAGTTGCACTACTAAAGACCTATCAAATTCGCTGAAAAAACGTTTAAGGGACGTTATGATTTAGTTGCCCTACTAAAAAGCTATCAAATTCACTGAAAAAACATTGTTAAAAGAACTTTATTGTTCAGTTGCCCTAAGAAAAACCTATCAAATTCCGTGCAAGCATTTTTATAAAGGGACATTGCAGTTACTCAGTAATAATACCAACCTATCCATATTATGATTACATGTAAAACCGGAAACCCCCAGAAATTCGCTAGTTATGGTAAGCTAAGCAACCATAACTCCCGCCACCACTGTGCACTGCTAAGACTAACACCCACGACATGAAAGATGACATCACAAATGCCATTGATAACATCACTGATGACATCACATGTGCAGTTAGTTGTCATGAGAAGACTCCACAAGGGATTGTCATTATAATGTTGGCAGAAAACTATCAGAGTTCATTGGGACAACTATCATGATAGTTCATTAAGCAATGCATTGCTATAATGACCTTTGCATTACAGAGTTCTTTCTATTACATGAACCTACTCATGTAGAAATATAGGCATTGTTTGCAGCAGAAGAACAAACGGCCAGAGTAAGGACGGGAAAGTACGAAGACCAGAACATCACTACAACATAGCAAGCACAATACAGTTTGCCTGATAATTGCAGAGGTGGTGCAGTATACAATAGTACAGAATCATAAGGGTTTTTGTGTGTACATAGCAATAGCAAGCACGTTACAGTAGCTGGAAGAAAAATTCCCTCATGACGCAATGACTTACGATACTAACCCCATTGGTACTCACAGTAGTGTGAAACGTAAATTATGTAATATATATTGCTTCATGTACACCTTACACATTGGGGGTCATTACAACCCTGGCGGTAGGGGGTTAACGGGGCCGGTAGAGTTGCCGGCCCCGTTAAACCCCTACCGCCTCATTACGATGTCTCCTCCCGGGACCCACTAAGGACCCCTGGTAAAACCAGGCGTCCTTAGCGGGTCCCGCAAGCAGACCAGGATGCAAACAAAGGGCCCATCATTAACGGGCCCGTTGTTTGCGTCCTCCCGATTCCCATTGAGCCCTGTGGGGGCTCAATGGGAATGGGGATGTACCGGGTCTGGGTACCTTGAATGGGGAAATACCGGGCCATCCAAGACGGAATGGCCCGGTGTTTCCCCATTCAGGGAACCCGGACCTGGTACCCAGTATGGGGTAGCCATGCCGCAAATAGAGGCATGGCTACCTCCATAGTCGTAATGACCCCCATTGTATTTTCTGTACGAGAACATATTGGAAAAGAAAGCAAGGCAGCACAAGCGGTTTCCCTTCCACATCATCATACGGGCATAGGAAAGGAAAAAAAACTGTTTAAGTATCAAAATGGACAGCCTGGAAGCCACAATGGAAGAATTGGTGAACAATTGTGTCGCCTTAAAAGATAGCATACAAGGGGATATTATAGACAAAATAAAACAGCACTGCGAGACCTGCACATGTACCCCTTCCCCATGTCACAGCCTGCCATCCCCTCAATATCCGTTTGATGGGAGACATGATGATGATACCTCAATCCCTTCCTCCCCTCACAACCAACTTCTGCAAATCCCCAATTCTCCACAATAAGTATCCACTTCTACTACCACTTCACTTTCCTATTGGTGTGTATCAATGTGTTCAAGTAAACATTGATATTCAAATTGTTGCACAGTGTACACGTGGTATTGTTTTTTTTTAAATGCTGTCATGACTGAGCGGTGCACAGTCCTCATAGGAGTGACTGCAATT